>NC_134363.1:146547089-147964589 GCF_048569485.1 Anomaloglossus baeobatrachus | reverse complement strand
CTGGGGCACTTGGTACACCACACATAATTTTGTCACCCTTCCGTTTGCATATTTCCCCTATCTCCCACAGAAGAATGTAACCTCACAACAGCAGCAGGTTACAACAGCCAGATCTATATCAGCCACATACCTGAAATGACTGCACATTAGAAAGGAGGTTTACAGGGGGTTACCCCCAGCTCATAAAGTGATGGTCTGTCTATTTAATGTCAGTTCTAATTTACAGTAATGCAATTTGTGTTTTGTTTTTTTTAGGAATACATGGACCCCATGAATGAGTACAACGCACTAAACGAAGCCAAACAGATGATCGCCGTGGCTGACGAAAATCAAGATCATTATTTAGGCCTAGAAGAAATCCTTAAGTACAGCGAATACTTCACCGGCAGCAAACTGATGGACTACGCCCGCAACGTTCACGAGGAGTTTTAAGGTTTCCTCCATTCACCCAAGATGATTCTTCCTGACCCCTTAGCTGAAGAAGTTTTTGCGTGGATGAAGGACTCTTCTTCTAGTTTAATGGGAGGATTTACACCAGTTTTGCTGCTACTCTTCCTGTGTATACTTAGTGTGCAGTATTGAGTGCGGGGCGTCGCCTTCCCCCTCCACCATTTGCGGCCCTCCTGGCAGAATTTGCACATAAGTTACGGCTTTTATTTGCTTAGATGACATCGTTCATCCTGTTCATACGATGACTTAAAATCGCCTGTTGGGGGCGCTCTAAATAAAAAAAGGGACTTGGCCATGGTAAATGGCGAACCGTCCATGTAAAGTGTATTATATTCTTGATCTCCGGTTTCCATGAAAATGTCACTATTTATATTCATTCTGTCTTTACTTTTTATTATTCATATCTGTTCTTCCATGTCTTTGCTTCGTCAATAATAACTAAGAATAAGCGCAAAAATATTTTAATTTTTTTAATTTTTTTTTTTTCTTGGATGCATGATTAATGCTGTGTCTGTAACTATAAAATTAAATTATACTTTTTATTATTATTTTTTTTTTATTTCTATATTTTTTATTTTTTTTTTTATTTCCTTCACCTGCACACTTGACTATATCATAGTATTCGGAAGAAATAGCACCACTGAGTAATAAAGCCGTCCCCTGTTGCATAGAGATGTAGCAGCTTTTTCCATAAATTTGGCACGACTGTATAATGGCTTCATATACCCGAGCCTTAATAGGACGCTTGTAGACTTTGGGGCTGCGCTCTACCTCTATAGACCCTCTATCAATGGGACAGAAAAAAAAATACTATTGCATGTGCCATCAGGATTAATCCTGTAATACTTCATATGGCAAGACATTGAATACCTATGGCCCTTTAGTATGGAGCGACGGGGTTGCCTATGTTTTCCTGAATTTTTTTAAAGGGAATCTGACAGCAGGTTTTTGCTATTTAATCTGAGAGCAGCATGATTTAAAGGCAGAGATCCCGATTTCAGGGATGTATGACTTATTGTAGTTTCCATATAATCAGTATTTTCTCAGCAGGTGATTATCATTAGAGGACTAGGTCTCCTGTGCAGAGCAGTCCAGCTAATCTGTATAATCCCGCCCCTATCACTGATTGCCACCTTACACAGGAAGCTTCCAATCAGTGGTGAAGATGCGGTTATACACAGCTCTGCTAGATCTATAGTAGAGAAAACAGGGATTGTATCAAAACTGCAAAGAAGTGAAACATCGCAGAGCAGTCCAGCTAATCTGTATAACTTCACCCCCACCTCTGATTGTCATCTTACACAGGAAGCTTCCAATCAGTGTTGTGGGCGGGGTTATACACAGCTCTGCTAAATCTACAGCAGAGAAAACAGGGATTCTATCGAAATTGCAGCAAGCAACTTAGTAAGTGATACATCACTGGAATCGGGGTCTCGGCCTCTACATCATTCCGCTGTCAGATTACATAGAAAGAATCTGCTGACAGATTCACTTTCATTTTCTCAACAGTCAACAAAGTTAGAAGCAAGTTGTCTTATATCTTATTGTTGCTTTTGGCATCTTATCTAATCAGCTCCTCTACATGTAATAAATAGGTTGATTTTTTTTTAATGTAAAAAGTATGTCTATCTTTGCAAAGTTTGAAAATCTAATGTTTTGTGTATGCAGCTACTGTTCAGATAGAAGTGTCTTCATGGGTGCAGACTACAATCTGTCCCCTATGTCTTAATAGCATGCTCAATGCTTGTAGGGGACATATCAATTTTTTTTTTGCAGTCTGACTACAAAGGTTTGTAGTCTGTAACCATGGAGACACACAAATCTGCAGTGGAGCTGTAGACTATATGTAAGATCTCTTGTATTGTAGATGTTTTCTTCTGTGTATATTCTCTCTAACGCTTATCTGTTGCCAATTTTCAGCCTATGTAATCAATATCCGTTTTGGAAGTTGTCCCTTGTGGGCATTCAGGTGAATATTTTATTGTGACTCTATATTTTTCAGTTATTTTTTTATTTTTTGGAAGGTCCACGAGTCCACACAAGGGAGCTACAATAAAGATATAGGAGGCCTCAGGAGTCCTGCATTATGAGTCTGATTCACATGGCCATGCTTTTTTCTTTTTTTAAATATATATATTTCTTCTTTGCTGGCCATTTTTTTCTTTTCTTCCTGTTTTGCTGCTTTTTTCCCTCTTTTATTTTCTTTGCTGGCCATTTTTTTTTCTTTGCTTTTTTTTCTTTTACTGCTCATTTTTCTTGTCTTTTTCTTTGCTGCTTTTTTTCCCATCTTCTTCTTTGCTGCTTTTTTTCCCATCTTTTTCTTTGCTTTTTTTCCCTTTTTTTCTTTGCTGCTTATTTTCCCATTTTTCCTTTGCTGCTTTTTTCTCCCTTTTTTTTTCTTTGCTGCTTATTTTCCCCCTTTTTTTCTTTGCTGCTTATTTTCCCATTTTTCCTTTGCTGCTTTTTTCTCCCTTTTTTTCTTTGCTGCTTATTTTCCCATTTTTCCTTTGCTGCTTATTTTCCCCCTTTTTTTCTGTGCTGCTTTTTTTCCCTTTGCTGCTTTTTTCCCTTTTTTTTTTTCTTTGCTTTTTTCTTTTTTCCCTTTTTCCCTTTTTTTGCTTTTTTTTATTTCTTACATGTTTAATGAAGTCAGTTTTATTCACCTCAAAAGCAGCAAAAAAAGCATCGTTTTCATTTAAGCATTTTTTGCGCTTTCTCATTGCTTTCAATGGTGAAAAAAAAACGCTGAAAACACTTTTTTTTTTCCATTTCAGTCCGGAAAATTAAAAGCAACCGCGTCCACGAAATTTCTGAAATCTCATAGCTTTTGCTGGTGCTGTAAAAAACAGCTTTTAATTTGCATAAAACTTCTGAAAAAAAAAAAGCTGCAAAAAAACGCAAAATGTGAACAAACCCTAACATTCATGGACTTTTATAGATCAGGTTGTTGGGCACTATCTCTCCCTCCCAACAGCGGGTGCAGAAGGGGGCAGATATTTTTTGTTTTGGCAGTAATATTAAGTGGCAAAACTATTATTCTTTATGGTTTTGGTTCACTTTTTTTTTCCTTTTACTTTTTTAATAAACAAGTGTTGCTTCTCAGACTTTTGTGTCCCAGCACGTCATCCAGGTCTATGACTAAGCGAGTGTCTGCTGAGATAAAACCTCTACATGTCGGCCCTGTATGGGGAGGGGGACGCTTTCTATACCCCGGGCCAATGCTGATATTAAAACAATAAGTCTTCAGAACCATGCAGATTTCACTTTTTGTGTTTTTTTATTTTTTTATTTTTTTTTTTATTTTATTTTATTTTATTTTTTTTTGTATTATGTCCGTGTCGACCGAAAAAAATGAGATTGTAGCTGGCGAGTTCTGTCCTTTTGTGTTGTGTTTTATGTGTAGGATCTCATATTAATATAGCTGGGTCTGTGTCTTTATCGTTTGATGTGTTTGTCGGGCAGATGTAGCAGAGCTGATTCTTGTCGTTGGATTTGTACATTCACGGCCATGTTTTCCATTAGACATAGCAGCATTTCTCCATGACGCCGCATAATAAATGCAAACATGATGTTTTTTCCACTTATCGGATTTTCCTTCTATTCAACGCACTATTCCCAATCAACTAAGCTGATTAGACTAGTGCGTTTTTTTTGTTTTTACGTGGACCATCTGTGTACATTGGGTCAGTGGTCTGTCTAGCAGTCTGGACCCCGGCCTAATGCTCCAGCTTTACCTGCAGACCGTGATATAAAGAATAAGCCCACCATGCAGGGAGCACATAGCGTCTTGCCAAGGGAACAGGCTCAGCTCTGCTACATTTGTTCGCAGGTCTTTAGACCCCATGGGGTTGGGTGGGTTATTGGAGGGAGATGTGGACGTGGGGCAATCATCACTTAGATGCCTGTAATTTATTTTTATACATTGGTTAATAACAACCTATTTTCTATAGATAACGTTTGTGTACCAAAGTCATCTCGTTTTATTCTGCTTCTGAAGAAATAAAGGAACCCGTGTGTCATGACTGTATGCGTGTACTCTGTAGTGTTTGCAGCTCTGTGGCGTCCAGTGATATTCACATATAGAAAACTAAAAACTCGAGTCGCGCCCATCCAAGCATCAACTACTGGTGACGAGTATCGAGCACCCGAGCATGGTAGTGCCCGCTCATCACTAGTTACGAGTACAGAGCACCCGAGCATGGTAGTGCCCACTCATCACTAGTTACGAGTACTGAGCACCCGAGCATGGTAGTGCCCACTCATCACTAGATACGAGTACTCAGCACCCGAGCATGGTAGTGCTCACTCATCACTAGTTACGAGTACTGAGCACCCGAGCATGGTAGTGCCCGCTCATCACTAGTTACCAGTACAGAGCACCCGAGCATGGTAGTGCTCACTCATCACTAGTTACGAGTACAGAGCACCCGAGCATGGTAGTGCTCACTCATCACTAGTTACGAGTACTGAGCACCCGAGCATGGTAGTGCCCGCTCATCACTAGTTACCAGCACCGAGCACCTGAGCATGGTAGTGCCCACTCATCACTAGTTACTAGTACTGAGCACCCGAGCATGGTAGTGCCCACTCATCACTAGTTACCAGTACTGAGCACCCGAGCATGGTAGTGCCCGCTCATCACTAGTTACTAGTACTGAGCACCCGAGCATGGTAGTGCCCGCTCATCACTAGTTACGAGTACTGAGCACCTGAGCATGGTAGTGCCCACTCATTACTAGTTACGAGTACAGAGCACCTGAGCATGGTAGTGCCCGCTCATCACTAGTTACTAGTACTGAGCACCCGAGCATGGTAGTGCCCGCTCATCACTAGTTACTAGTACTGAGCACCCGAGCATGGTAGTGCCCGCTCATCACTAATTACTAGTACTGAGCACCCGAGCATGGTAGTGCCCACTCATCACTAGTTACGAGTACCGAGCACCCGAGCATGGTAGTGCCCACTCATCACTAGTTACAAGTACTGAGCACCTGAGCATGGTAGTGCCCACTCATCACTAGTTACGAGTACAGAGCACCCGAGCATGGTAGTGCCCACTCATCACTAGTTACGAGTACTGAGCACCCGAGCATGGTAGTGCCCGCTCATCACTAGTTACGAGTACTCAGCACCCGAGCATGGTAGTGCCCACTCATCACTAGTTACTAGTACTGAGCACCCGAGCATGGTAGTGCCCACTCATCACTAGTTACCAGTACTGAGCACCCGAGCATGGTAGTGCCCGCTCATCACTAGTTACTAGTACTGAGCACCCGAGCATGGTAGTGCCCGCTCATCACTAGTTACGAGTACTGAGCACCTGAGCATGGTAGTGCCCACTCATTACTAGTTACGAGTACAGAGCACCTGAGCATGGTAGTGCCCGCTCATCACTAGTTACTAGTACTGAGCACCCGAGCATGGTAGTGCCCGCTCATCACTAGTTACTAGTACTGAGCACCCGAGCATGGTAGTGCCCGCTCATCACTAGTTACTAGTACTGAGCACCCGAGCATGGTAGTGCCCACGCATCACTAGTTACGAGTACCGAGCACCCGAGCATGGTAGTGCCCACTCATCACTAGTTACAAGTACTGAGCACCCGAGCATGGTAGTGCCCGCTCATCACTAGTTACGAGTACTCAGCACCCGAGCACGGTAGTGTCCGCTCATCACTAGTTACGAGTACTGAGCACCCGAGCATGGTAGTGCCCGCTCATCACTAGTTACAAGTACTGAGCACCTGAGCATGGTAGTGCCCACTCATCACTAGTTACTAGTACTGAGCACCAGAGCATGGTAGTGCCCGCTCATGACTAGTTACCAGTACTGAGCACCCGAGCATGGTAGTGCCCACTCATCACTAGTTACAAGTACTGAGCACCCGAGCATGGTAGTGCCCGCTCATCACTAGTTACCAGTACTGAGCACCTGAGCATGGTAGTGCTCGCTCATTACTAGTTACGAGTACTGAGCACCCGAGCATGGTAGTGCCCGCTCATCACTAGTTACCAGTACTGAGCACTTGACCATGGTAGTGCCCGCTCATCACTAGTTACAAGTACTGAGCACCTGAGCATGGTAGTGCCCGCTCATCACTAGTTACCAGTACTGAGCACTTGACCATGGTAGTGCCCACTCATCACTAGAGATAATCCATTGTAGTCAGCTAGCCATGGTTACATTGAATATTTGTTTTCGGTAATGTCTCCGGTGGCGCTCTCCAGACTTTCATACGTTTCATTGTCACATGGAAGGAGATGAGCCTTTACGTAGTATGAGCTCACAGCATGAATGAAGCTGATGACAATCTCAGACCCCACTTTCGTGTGTGATCGTTCTGCGCAGTCAGATGTTTTTCTACTTGTGGTTACCTTTTGTGGTTGATTCTCAGCAGCGGAAGCTACCTGCTTCTCGGGCACATTTTCCACTAGAGCTCTGTTGTTTACATGAAGTCTCTATGAGTGTCTACGCTGCATCCCCCACCTCTGATGATCTGTGCCTCGGTAGTTTTTACACTAAATTTTAGAAAGGACCTTTTACTGGAATATTTATTAATTTTGGTTTATTGACATTGACTTTCTCCTCCAATTGCCGCTGATTCTGGAACAGTTTTTCTTCTTCTGTACCGATCTGTTGCAAAGTTATGCCAGCACCAACGCCGCTGGAACAGCACCACCATTGGTAGCGCATATAGGCTTTTTTATTTTAATCCTGGCAAATTTTGAATTAAAAGGGGTTGTCCTTGTAGTGGACAACCCCTTTAAAGAAAAATTGAAGGTTTTTTTTATTATCTATAATGATTAGGTCCAGTCATCATGTTCTATCAGGTTGGGAATAGGCGTCCTGCCATACCGCTCAAGATTCACAGGAAAAGTTTCATATTTCCAAGCCAGAATCATAGGTTTGTCTTTTTGCTAGACTCTAAGAAAAACACTGATGGCACATTCTACGTTTCTAATGTGAACAGGTGCAAACCGAATATGAAACATAGTAACAAAAAGGAGACAGTTGCCCTCTGTAGTGCTGAGATATGTGTGACAATGAATATGGGAATATAGACATGCATTACTTCTATGAAAAACATCCAAAAAGTGAGATACTTAGCACACAAAAATGGCTACTTTTATGTGAGCCCAACAACCAGCAGCAAGGTGACCTCTTTTTTTTGTTGGGTCCCTATGCCTTCTGATTGCGCACTCCTGCTCTTCAGCCTTAGGCAATTTTAATTCTCCATTTGCAGATTCCTGTCCACCCATAAATTGCAGGGTTTTTTTTAACCCAAACAGAGGCATTAGTTTGATAGGGACCCAACAATAACAGGTCGCCTTGCCGTTGGCTGTTGGGCTCGCATAAAACTGGCCATTTTTAGTGAAAAGTATCTCAATTCTTACATGTTTTTTCATAGCAGTAATGCATGTCTATGTTCCCATATTCATTGTTACACATATCTTAGCACTGCAGAGTGCAACTGTCTCCTTTTTGTTACTATGTTTCATGTTCAGTTTGCACCTGTTTACATTAGAAAGATAGGACGTGCCATCAGTCTTTTTCTTCGATAACAGGGTCATGGCTTCTGATTAAGTGCTCCTGCTCTACAGCCTCAGGTGATTTTAATTCTCCATTTGCAGGTTCCTGTCCGACCATAAAATGTAGGGGTTTATTTTAACCCAAAGAAAGGCATTAGTTTGGTAGGGACCAAACAAAATTGAGGTCACCTTGCCATTGGCTGTTGGGCTCGCACAAAACTGGCCATTTTTTGTGCAAAGTATCTAATTTTTTCCATGCTTTTCATAGCAGTAATGCATGTCTATATGTCCAGATTCATTGTTGCACATCTATTAGCACTGCAGTGTGCAACTGGCTTATTTTTTTTTGTTACTGTCATTTTGTTAGTCTTAAGGCTTGGTTCCCACATGTAAAAAAACCTACTTTTTCCACTTTGTTTCTTTTCTATATATTTCCGCATCAGAAGTAGTAATAGTAATCTGATCTGCATTTTTCAGGGTCTTTGAGTTTTTGGTGCAGATTTGAAGCAGCAGGGTTTTTTTTGTGCAGAGATGCTGGTATTCGGCACTGAAAACGCAACTGTTTCTTTTTTTTTTTTTTTTTTTTTTTTTTTATACCTGTCACATAGAAGCCTATGGGTACAGAAATACACAAAAGAATGCACAGATCCAGAACAGAGCATCTTAAACACACCGTGTACATAAGTTTTTATTAAATCACATCCACTTTGCTTGAACAATTCATTTACTGCACAATAATCGCAGAAAGAAAAAAAAAATGCAGCATTGACCCTGTGTGAACATGTTTTTGAGGGTCACCCTCCATCTATATAACCTACTGTATCTGTCTGTCTACTTTTATTAATTGTGTGACGCCCCTGGACAAGTCAGGTCGTCACAGGGTACTGCACGATCTTTATCTCCCAGTGCAGGACTCAAACCCCCATGATTCTGGGTTCCCAGCTTGTAGCGCTGCCTGCATCAGCATACACAAATCCTAGGTGACACCTTGCACCACACCCTGTCAGGCACACCAGTGGGCTGCTAAGCTGGCATAGGACCCCACCTAGGGGTCAGGCAGGGAGGTGGAAGGTGACAAGTTAGTCTGTGGTAGCCCTTGAGCAGTGAGGAGCTCGAGGAAGCTGGGAGTTGGAGCTACCAGGGGGAGAAGAAACTAGGTTGCAAACGGTGGTCTGGGACAGGAGGAGTCGGAGACCCGGTCTCAGATATTGGGACTGGGTGCTAGGTTAGTCTTGGAGGATAGCCAACAGCCGCAGTTCAATAGCCGGGTTGGGACCGAAGGCACGTCGGGGTACATGGACCCTAGGTCGGGGAGACTCTTCAAGCAAGCCGGCAATTAACCTGCGGAGGACAGGGCCTTTATGGACTGTCCTCACGAAGCTCCGAGATCGGGGGCACTAGCGCAACGAGGGGGATAGAGCTTTCCAAGCAAAGCAGCCCACTGAAGCTCCTGAGAGCAAGCTCCTCTTGCTACCTATAGCAGGGAGCGGGGCCCGAAAAGCTCTAAGCTTAGGGACCATTTGGACACTACAAAATAACTGTGCCCGGAGGAAGGACCTGGACCGTCAGGCAGCACTGCAGGGGACGGAACCCGGACGAGTTCCCCCCAGAGGGCAGTGGCACCCAGAGACTTGGTTTACTATGCGTTGTCCGTGTCAGCTTTCTTCTTGAGTGAGTACGTGATTAGCCCCTGCTAACAGCAAACCTGCGCTCCTCTTGCACCCCACTACCCAGAGTCCTGTGGCCTTCCCTACCCGTGGAGTGTAACGTCATCTTGCTGCCCCACTCCATCACCCCGGGTACTCCCAACGGCAGCGGCGGTACTCCCCTTTACCGCACACCACGGGTGGCGTCACAAACTATATCTCCCCTGTAAATAGCCCCTTCTTCATTTGAGTGTGGCCGCAAGCCCCCGGGGCCGGAGACCCTCGAGCCACGAGTAATCACCCCCGGATCCGAGCAGTTCGACCGCTGCAGGGGCGGCACAATTGAATGTTAATCCTTTTTGCTCTCCGGACACATCATTAACCATAGGTTACATGTCCCAAAAAGTTTGATTTGCGGAAAATGAATACATAAAAAAAAAAAGCCTCCTATTGACCTGAAAATAGGTATCAAGCACTGAGATCCCCTTGGAGTATATTGAACCCCACTTTAAGCTATTTATTACCAACAGAGCCTTATTAATGTCCAAGTAACCTCAACCAATCTAGTTAAGTGAGACGGAGCCAGCGCCAAATAGAATAGAGCTGGAGTGACGGAGGCTTCAGATTTACTATAGCTCATACACATACAGTAGATTCACGCTTGGAAGATAAAAATACATCTACAGTATGGTCGTGGGGTTTATGGTTGATAAATTGGATTGGCATACTTGCAGTATCGAGGGGTGGGAGTTAGTGGGCGAGACCGGCTGAGTAGGTGGGCGTTTCCTGACACGTGCTCTACTTGGTTAATGAGTGCTTTTTAGCCAGTCGTTTAGTTTGGCTGACTAAAGGGTGCTTTGCACGCTGCGACATCGCTAACGATATATTGTCGGGGTCACGTCGTTAGTGACGCACATCCAGCGCCGGTAACGACATCGCAGCGTGTGACATCAAGGAGCGACGATCAACGATCGCAAAAACGTCAAAAATCGTTGATCGTTGACACGTTGCTCCTTTTCATAATATCGGTGGTGGTGCATGCTGCTGTTTTTTCGTCGTTTTTGCGGCATCACACATCACTATGTGTGACACCGCAGGAACGACAAACATCTCCTTAACTGCGTCCACCGGCAATGCGGATGGAAGAAGGTGGGCGGGATGTTCCGGCCACTCATCTCCGCCCCCCCCTCTTCTATTGGGTGCCATTTTGTGATGTCACTGTGACGCCGAATGCACCTCCCCCTTGAAGGAGGGATTGTTCGGCGGTCACAGCGACGTCGCTGAACAGCTGAACAGGTATGTGCTTGTGACGCTGCCGTAGTGATATTGTTCGCTACAGCAGCGATCACCAAATGTCGCACGAACGACGGGGGCGTGTGCTATCGCTCGCAATATCGCTAGCAATGTTGCAGCGTGTAAAGCACCCTTTAGTCTGGTTGCCACCATGCCTCCACCGACCAACTGACTCCATTCTCTGCTGACACTGCGAGTGAGCATGCCCCCATGAGCGGCCGATCCACCTAAGCGTGCGGGAGACATTGGGCTGGGCACGCCTACTCACTCTGGACACTGCAAGGACAGTACGCCAACTGACCAAGGCAACAAACCCGAGAAGCAGAAAAATATATTGCACTCTTGATACATTCTAAAAAACAAAGAATGGGACAAGAATTGCAATTTCATGTTAAGTTTTGCATCCCAAAAGCGAACACCTGCACCAGATCTCTATTTGGGTGACGTATACAGGTCTAATATTAAAGTATAACAACAAAAAATTGTGCAACAAAAATTTACATTTTTCGCAACATACACTTTGTGAGGTGCACACTTGATTTTACATTTCAGGATTTTGGATGTTTGTAGTATAAAAAAAAAAAGAAAAATCTAGCTTCCCTTCCTGTGACACACAAGCCTAGGTTTCAGGATTCTTTTTTTTTTTTCTTCTTCTTTTCAAAATTATGACACCGGGTATTAAACTGCCCTCTTGGTTTGCATTTGCAGTGTATGAGGATTAATAAACTGCTGTCATTCAGGTGCATCATATCATAGATGAATGAATTAAATCACAAGCTGTTTACATTTTTGAGACCTTCATATATAAGGGAGTTTGCCCCAAGATTCTATTTTCTGCAGATTGATTTGATCATCTTTAGTGGCAAGGGATTGGTTCTAGTATACCTCCCACGTGAAGTTCCTTACTTTTGTTGGCAGTAGAGATGAGTGTCATGATCCCGGTCCGACCGCGCCGCTCACCACCCGTCGCTCCAACCCCTGGGGTCCCCGCTCCCCGCCGAGCCCGCTCTCCTGCTACCCCGTCCAGACCTTTTCCCCGTCGGTTCCGACTCCGCGCCGCACGCTCGCTGCAGCCACCTGCGCTGCAGCCACCTGCGCTCCAGCGTCCTGCCTCTCCTCCTGTGGTCTCAGCTTTGACTTCTGGGTTTCGGTCCTCACACATGCACACTATGGTGTGCACTCACCTACACTTAAAGGGCCAGCACAGCTGACCGGGATATCCCTAATAAGTAACCTTGGGTATTTAAGACTTGCTATTCCCCATGGCCAGTGCTTGTTCAACATGTCCCTGTAGCTTGTCTCTTGTACCAGTTGTTCAGGTCCCTCTATGCCTGTGCTTGGTGTAACTCTGTCTCTGCTTGCAGATCTTGAGTACCGTGCTGAGCACACACTCCAGCCTGATCCCAGTAACCTGCTCCAGTCTCCGGTTTTGGATTTCAGCCTGATCTCGTTAACCTGCACCAGTCTCCGCTCCTGGACCTCAGCCTGATCCCGTTAACCTGCACCAGTCTCCGCTCCTGGACCTCAGCCTGATCCCGTTAACCTGCACCAGTCTCCGCTCCTGGACCTCAGCCTGATCCCGTTAACCTGCACCAGTCTCCGCTCCTGGACCTCAGCCTGATCCCGTTAACCTGCACCAGTCTCTGCTCCTGGACCTCAGCCTGATCCCGTTAACCTGCACCAGTCTCTGCTCCTGGACCTCAGCCTGATCCCGTTAACTTGCACCAGTCTCCGCTCCTGTACCTCAGCCTGATCCCGTTAACCTGCACCAGTCTCCGCTCCTGGACCTCAGCCTGATCCCGTTAACCTGCACCAGTCTCCGCTCCTGGACCTCAGCCTGATCCCGTTAACCTGCACCAGTCTCCGCTCCTGGACCTCAGCCTGATCCCGTTAACCTGCACCAGTCTCCGCTCCTGGACCTCAGCCTGATCCCGTTAACCTGCACCAGTCTCCGCTCCTGGACCTCAGCCTGATCCCGTTAACCTGCACCAGTCTCCGCTCCTGGACCTCAGCCTGATCCCGTTAACCTGCACCAGTCTCCGCTCCTGGACCTCAGCCTGATCCCGTTAACTTGCACCAGTCTCCGCTCCTGGACCTCAGCCTGATCCCGTTAACCTGCACCAGTCTCCGCTCCTGGACCTCAGCCTGATCCCGTTAACCTGCACCAGTCTCCGCTCCTGGACCTCAGCCTGATCCCGTTAACCTGCACCAGTCTCTGCTCCTGGACCTCAGCCTGATCCCGTTAACTTGCACCAGTCTCCGCTCCTGTACCTCAGCCTGATCCCGTTAACCTACACCAGTCTCCGCTCCTGGACCTCAGCCTGATCCCGTTAACCTGCACCAGTCTCTGCTCCTGGACTTCAGCCTAATCCCTGTGACCTGCACCAGTCTCAGTTCTTGACTTCTGCCTGATCCCGTTAACCTGTACCTGGTCCAGATCGGATCCTGCATCCAATGACTCTTGCTGATCCCGGCTTCCGTGCATCTAGGCCCTGTGTGGTTACGCCCGACAGTCACTGTATAGGGGTTCGCTCGAGGCGGCGTCAAAGGGGAGTCCGGTGCACGGTCCAGTGGGTCCACTCCCAGGACTATCCTTACAATGAGTGAATAGATTTGCAGGATTTTCTAGTCCAAGGGCCGGGTCTGTAGTCCAGTCCATGGTCACAGGACAAGAGCCCTGTGAACCTATGCTTACCTGCCAAACATTTTGGTGCTTTTTCTGATTTGTGGGCCCAACGTGATGTTATGGGTTTTACTAGGCCAACTAATCACATGACACACCAAGGAATACTGACCTGTCCGCTGGACCAGGGTCCTGTGAATCGCTTCGCTCATCTCTATGTGGCAGGTACTCCTTTTTCCTAAGCCTTTACTAATTTGGAGGACACAAATGATTTTTGCATAGATCAGTTTGACACTGGGAGGCAATTTACAGTGGGTACAGAAAGTATTCAGACCCCTTTTAAATTTTTCACTCTTTGTTTCATTTAGTAAGTTTAAAAAAGTTATTTTTTTTCCTCAATATGCACTCTGCACCCCATAATGTCAGGAAAAAAAACCCAGAAATGTAGATATCTTTGCAAATTTATTAAACAAGAAAAACTGAAATACTACATGGTCATAAGTATTCAGACCCTTTGCTCAGACACTCATATTTACGTCACATGCTGTCCATTTCCTTGTGATCCTCCTTGAGATGAGTCTACTCCTTCATTGGAGTCCAGCTGTGTGTAATTAAACTGATAGGACTTGATCTGGAAAGGCGCACACCTGTCTATATAAGACCTCACAGCTCAGAGCGCATGTCACACCAAATGAGAATCATGAGGTCAAAAGGAACTGCCCAAGGAGCTCAGAGACAGAATTGTGGAAGGCACAGATCTGGCCAAGGTTACAAAAGAATTTCTGCAGTACTCAAGGTTCCTAAGAGCTCAGTGGCCTCCATAATCCTTAAATGGAAGAAGTTGGGACCACCAGAACTGTGCCTAGACCTGGCCATCCAGCCAAACTGAGCAATCGTGGGAGAAGAGCCTTGGTGAGAGACGTAAAGAAGATCCCTAAGATCACTGTGGCTGAGCTCCAGAGATGCAGTTGGGAGATGGGAGAAAGTTCCACAAAGTCAACTATCACAATTAAAATAGCAATTAAAACCACATGATGTGGTCGGAATTAGAAAATGTAATATAAAGTGTATAAATCCAACCTCAGATCGTAGTTGTGATATATTTAGTGCTTTTTCATTCACTAATCCGTATATACCACCAAGAATCGCCCCCTTCCTTTTCCTAATATGTTCACATAGTGTTAACCACATCAATATGCGAAATATAGAGCACAGACAGACATGAGCCCACCCGTATCATTCTATATCACAAAGGAGAAGACTATAAAGATCAGTGCATCAACCAGAAATCCAGCGACTCAGCTCAACCAAGCGTACAGGGAACCTGAGAGCTGATTCATGCTGCCCGAACCATTGGCATCATGGATTGGCGACTGACTCCATTGCAAACATCCACGATTTTCTCTGAAGTGCTGCAGAGTTTAGAATAAGGGCTTATTAAGACGTCCGTATAAATCGGTCCGAGCAAGGATCACAATGCACAGACGGCTCCCCCAACCAGAGCATCACAGCCTCATAGATATACATAAAGCTATCAGGCTCGGATCAGTAGACTTGCTGCCGGGGAGGAGATGACACATCCACCAGGCAGGTCTTGCTCCAGCTTCTGCCTATGTGTATAAAGGTAAGGATCTATCTGTGTAGATTAGCGGCTACAAGTTAGATAGTTTCATCTAGTGATCAGCAATCTTCAAGTCTGACCACAGATTCTCAGTTGGATCAAGGTCTACAAGTCTGACCACAGATTCTCAGTTGGATCAAGGTCTACTCTAGGCTGTGACTCAGCCGCACCAATACATTTACACATTTCCCCTTAAACCACTTGCGTGTTGATTTAGCAGTAGTTTTGGGTTATTGTCTTGTTAGAAGGTGAACCTCTGTCCCAGTCACAAATCACTGATGGACTGAAACTGGTTTTGCTCAAGAATATCCCTGTATTTTGCCCCATCCATCTTCCCATTGACTATTTTCCTTGCCTTTGCTGCCGAAAAACATGTCCATAGCATGATGCTGCCACCACCATGTTTCACTGTGGGGATGGTGTTATTGGGGTGATGAGATGCATTGGTTTGTCGCCAGACATAGCATTTACCTTGGTGACCAAAAACTTAAATTTTGGTCTTATCTGAGGACAGCATCTTCCTCCATACATTTAGGCAGTCTCCACATTTCTTTTGGCAAACTCAACCAGTCTTCTTATTTTTGGCTTTAAGTAAAGGCTTCTTTTCTGGCCACTCTTCCATAAAGTAAAGCCCTATGGAGTGTATGGCTCACTTTGGTCGTATGGACAGATACTCCAGCCTCTGCTTGGGAACTCAACAGCTCCTTCAGGGTCACCTTTGGCCTCTGTGCTGGACAAATTCTTTAAGGAACAAATACAGTGGGGAAAATAAGTATTTGATCCTCTGCCGATTTTTCAAGTTTTCTCTCCTACAAAGAATAGAGAAGTTTGTAATTTTTATCGTGGGTGACTTCAATTTTGACAGACAGAATTAAAAAAAATACAGAAAATCACATTGTATAATCTTTAAATGATTAATTTGCTTTATTGCATGAAATAAGTATTTGATACAATAGAAAAACAGAACGTAATATTTGATGAAACCTTTGTTTGCAATTACAGAGGTCAGACATTTCCCGTGGTTCTTGACCAGGTTTGCGCACACTGCAGTAGGGATTTTGGCGTCTCCTCCATACAAATCTCCAGATCTTTCAGGTTTCGGGGCTGTCGATGGTTAACAATGAGATTCAGCTCGTCCAAAGATTTTCTATTGGGTTCAGGTCTGGAGAATGGCTAGGCCACTCCAGGACCTTGAAATTCTTCTTACAGGGCCACTCCTTAGTTGCCCTGGCTCTGTGTTTCAGGTCATTATCATGCTGGAAGACTAGCCACGGCCCATCTTCAATGTTCTTACTGAGGGAAGGAGATTGTTGGACATAATCTCGCAATACATGACCCCATCTCCCGTGCAGTCCTCCTGTCTCCTTTGCAGAAAAGCAACCCCAAAGTATGATGTTTACACCTGCATGCTTTACGGTTGGGACGGTGTTCTTGGGGTTATTCTCCCTCCTGGCAAATGGACTTGATAGCAAAAATTTCTATTTGGTCTCATCTGACCCCATGACCATCTCCCATGTCTCCTCTGGATCATCCAGATGGTCATTGGTGAACTTGAAACGAGCCTGGACATGTGCTGGTGTGAGCAGGGGACCTTGCGTGCCCTGCAGGATTTTAATCCATGATGGCATAGTGTGTTACTAATGGTAATCTTTAAGACTGTGTCCCCATCTCTTCAGGTCATTGACCAGGTCTTCCTGTGTAGTTCTGGGCTGATTCATGACCTTCTCAAAATCATCCTTACCCCCATGAGGTGAGATCTTGCATGGAACCCCATACTAAGTAAGATTGACAGTCATCTTGTGTTTCTTCCATTTTCTAATAATTGCGCCAACAGTTGTTGTCTTCTCACCAGGTTGCTTGCCTATTCTCCTGTAGCCCATCCCAGCCTTGTGCAGGTCTACAATTTTGTTCCTGGTGTCCTTAGACAGCTCCTTAGTCTTGGCCATGGTGGAGAGGTTGGAGTGTGATTGATTGAGTGTATGTATTGGTATCTTTAAGACCCGCAACACACATCCGTGTAATTTGTACGTGTGCGGTACGTATTTCCACGTACCGGAGACATGTACACACGGAGACCCATGTTAATCAATGGTAGATGGCACACACACGTAAAATCGCAAGGAACGTGTGTCCGTGAGGTAAGTACGTGTGTGCGCTTTTCTACACGGACAACATGTTTGGCCAGCAGCACGCAGGCACGGACCCGCTTTAGTCTATGGGTCCGTGCCTGCACGTACCGCACACGGAGTATCTCCGGGTTCAGCACGTTTCGTGCGTGTGCGTTTTTACACTAGCGATCTTATTTTTATTTTTTTTTTAAATTAAAGTCAGTATACTTACCTTTTTTTCTGCTGTTCTCAGTCATACTTACATTGGCACTTGGTTTTTTTCTTCCCCCGCCTCATACCGCTCCCCGATCACCAGCGCGGCGAGGAACAGCTGTGCAGAGAATACGCTGCAACAATTACTTTGAATATGCCGGCCGCTCATTAATCAATCTCGTATTCCCTGCTTTCCCCACCCACCGGCGCCTATGATTGGTTGCAGTCAGACACCCCCCCCCACGCTGAGTGACAGCTGTCTCACTGTACCCAATCACAGCAGCCGGTGGGCGTGTCTATACTGTGCAGTAAAATAAATAAATAAATAATTTAAAAAAATGGCGTGCGGTCCCCCCCATTTTAATACCAGCCAGATAAAGCCATACGGCTGAAGGCTGGTATTCTCAGGATGGGGAGCCCCACGTTATGGGGAGCCCCCAGCCTAACAATATCAGTCAGCAGCCGCCCAGAATTAGCGCATACATTATATGCGACAGTTCTGGGTCTGTACCCGGCTCTTCCCGATTTGCCCTGGTGCGTTGGCAAATCGGGGTAATGGGTTATTGGCAGCCCATAGCTGACAATAAGTCCTAGATTAATCATGTCAGGCGTCTCCCCGAGATTCCTTCCATGATTAATCTGTAAATTACAGTAAATAAACACACACACACCCGAAAAAATCCTTTATTAGAAATAAAAAACACAAACATATACCCTGGTTCACCACTTTAATCAGCCCCAAAAAGCCCTCCATGTCCGGCGTAATCCAGGATGCTCCAGCGTCGCTTCCAGCTCTGCTGCATGGAGGTGACCAGAGCTGCAGAAGACACCGCCGCTCCTGTCACCTCCACGCAGCTAATGAAGGCAATAGCGCGATCAGCTGTATTCAGCGTTGGCCGCGAGTAACCTCAGTGACAGCTCAGCTGATCGCGCTATTGCCTTCATTAGCTGCGTGGAGGTGACAGGAGCGGCGTTGTCTGCTGCAGCTCCGGTCACCTTCATGCAGCAGAGCTGGAAGCGATGCTGGACCATCCTGGAGTACGCCGGACATGGAGGGCTTTTTCGGGCTTATTAGAGTGGTGAACAAGGGTATATGTTTGTGCTTTTTATTTCTAATAAAGGATTTTTTCGTGTGTGTGTGTTTATTTACTGTAATTTACAGATTAATCATGGAAGGTATCTCGGGGTGACGCCTGACATGATTAATCTAGGACTTAGTGGCAGCTATGGGCTGCCAATAACTCCTTATTACCCCAATTTGCCAACGCACCAGGGCAAATCGGGAAGAGCCGGGTACAGTCCCAGAACTGTCGCATATAATGTATGCGGCAATTCTGGGCGGCTGCTGACTGATATTGTTAGGCTGGGGGTCTCCCCATAACGTGGGGCTCCCCATCCTGAGAATACCAGCCTTCAGCCGTATGGCTTTATTTGGCTGGTATTAAAATGGGGGGGACCGCACGCCGTTTTTTTAAATTATTTATTTATTTATTTTACTGCACAGTATAGACACGCCCACCGGCTGCTGTGATTGGGTGCAGTGAGACAGCTGTCACTCAGCGTGGGGGGCGTGTCTGACTGCAACCAATCATAGGCGTCTGTGGGTGGGGAAAGCAGGGAATACGAGATTGATTAATGAGCGGCCGGCTTTTTCAAAGTAATTGCTGCCGCGTATTCTCTGCACATCTGTTCCTCGCCGCGCTGGTGATCGGGGAGCGGTAAGTATGAGAGAGGGCTGCTCACTTCAGTCACTCGGGGGATTAGCGGTCACTGGTGAATCCTTCACAGGTGACCGCTAATCAGTACGCGGCACACAGACAGAGCCGCGGCATGACAATGAAGTCGGGTGAAGTTCAGCCGACATGTATCAACGACATTGTTCAACACACAGACGGACATTCCACACGGACAATCCACGTACACATACACGGGCATTTTACACACAAACACGGACATTTTACACGTGCACACGGCTCGCATACGCCATCACACGGATGCCATACGTACCGGAGAAACGCCCCAAATAAACGGAACACGGACCTGAAAAACGGACCGTAAGACACGTACTTTTTTTTTGCGGAAGTGTGTTTTAGGCGTAACACAGGTTACTAGTTGAAACAGGTGCAATTAATACTGGTAATGAGGGGAGAGTAGGAGAAAAAATAACAGGTCTGTGAGAGGCAGAATTGTTGCTGGTTGGGCAGTGATCAAATACTTATTTCATGCAAAAAAATGCAAATTAATTATTTAAAAATCATACAATGTGATTTTCTGGATTTGGGAGGGGCAATTCTGTCGGTCACAGGTGAAGTTACTTACTATAAAAATTACAGACTTCTCCATTCATTGTAGGTGGGAAAACTTCCAAAATTGGCGGCGTATCAAATACTTAATTTCCTGACTGTATCTATTAAATCCATTATAATGATCTGTCCAAAGAATCTACTCTGTACTAAAACTCTTCAACCCCTAATGTTTTTTTCCACCCTTTTCAGACCAGGGTTGCCGCAGTGGATGATTTTCAAATTACTGTGGAAAGTGAAATAAAATCCACACTAAGCAAAGAAAATAAATCTCCCCGGAATTACTAAGGAACAACACATGACATTTGTTCATTACTGTCATGCCCAATCAGCAATGCCCTTAAGTGTATAAGGCTAAAAGTCTGCATTGTATACATGACTAAGATCCAGTGTGGCTCAAAATGCGTCATCCCATCCATGTGATTTTATGGATTTTTTTTTTTTGTACGTCATGTTTTTTAAGAATTTTGGAATAAATGTTGTTGTTTTCTATTTTCCTGGAATCGCAGTATTTTCTAACTAATGCTGAATTGGTGCTTTAGATCACCCAATTACAGCGCCCCTCCATTCATTGAGGGTGTAAGATGGAAGTTTTGGGAGGCCAAGTTAGAAAATAGGAGGCCAGAGATGGGGCTTGTATGTATCAGACGTGACACATCCTAAGGATATGCTGTGAACATCTGAGATGAGGATAAACCGTGTTCACACCTGTTTCAGGGCTTCCGTCAGCTTTTACGGGGGCACGGTGGCTCAGTGGTTAGCACTGCAGTCTTGTGGTGGCTCAGTGGTTAGCACTTCAGTCTTGTGGTGGCTCAGTGGTTAGCACTGCAGTCTTGTGGTGGCTCAGTGGTTAGCACTGCAGTCTTGTGGTGGCTCAGTGGTTAGCACTGCAGTCTTGTGGTGGCTCAGTGGTTAGCACTGTAGTCTTGTGGTGGCTCAGTGGTTAGCACTGCAGTCTTGTGGTGGCTCAGTGGTTAGCACTGCAGTCTTGCAGCGTTGGGGTCCTGGATTCAAATCCCACCAAGGACACTATCTGCAAGGAGTTTGTATGTTCTCCCCGTGTTTGCGTGGGTTTTCTTTACTTTAGATTGTGAGCCCCAATGGGGACAGTGTTGCCATTGTATGTAAAGCGCTGTGGAATTAATAGCGCTATATAAATTAATAAATATTATATTATATTATTACTCACAGCTGAAATCGGTGGCATGTCAGGCATCCTTCAGTCCTGGGTTGGCAACTTGATTTTTTATTTATGCTGCTGGACAGTAAATGAAAAAAAAAAACTGCACTTCCATGACATGATGTCGTGTGAGCGCTGCAGACAATCAGTCGCAGCTGATGGGCTGCAGCGCGCGGACGTCACTCGGATGAAATCGGTGGCTTGAAGGAAGTGTGAAAACGGCAGCCCATTAGCGGCCTCTGTTTGTGATGACATGTCAGCGCTGCCACCAATGTCACCAGATTGTTTTTTTTCTATTTTACTTAGAGGGCAACAGCATTTAAAGGGGTATTCCCATCTCCAATAATTATATTAGCAAATACCTCCAATTAGAAATGTAGTATAGTTCTCCTGATTAGCTATGTTGCTTACCTTATGTGCAGGGCATTGCAGCACCTTAGGTATCCATGGTTACGACCACTAGCAACTAACAAACAAACTGTGACTATATGTGTGGTTGTAATCATAGATTTCTAAGCTGCAATGCCCTGCACATGAGGTAAGAGACATAGTATACCAGCAGAACTATACTACATACTAGTTAGTTGCTGCTAGTGGTTATAACCATGAATACCTAAGGTCCTTCAATGTCCTGCACATGAGGTAAGTGACAGAGAATCAGGAGAACTATATTACATTTCGAATTGGAGGTATTTGCTAATATATTTATTATCATTACACCTACTACATATTGGGATAGGATCTTGGAGATAGGAATATCCCTTAAAGGGGAATCTGTCACAAACTATATGCTCATGTAGCTCGTTCAAAGACCAGTCCACAAATACCTTTATATGACCAGTCTGTCTGTCCGTCACTAAGAAATCAGCCTTTAAATTGATATGTAAATGAGGCTGAAGAGCTCTGGTAGATCTGAAGCCTCCGTCACTCCAGCTCTACCAAGCTCCGCCTCCTCCTGCTTAACTGACAGCTCCTTTGCCTGAGGTCACAGCATAGACAACGAGGTGATGGAGGCTTCAAATATATCTTAGCCTTTTAGCCTCATTTACATATCAATTCAAGCCCATTTCTCAGTAATACTGGTATTTTCAATAATAATATTTCTTAATGTATTTATTGTTCAGTAGTCTTATCATTCGATATTGTTCACGACAATGGTATTTTTTACATCAATCTATTCCTACCTGCTGAATGATTTAACTGAGTATCTATCAGTGAGCTCTCTATGATGGTCTAAAGTGAAGAGGAGCTTGTAGCTCTTTTATCTGTCTTTTTCTGAGCTCCTCTCAGCTTACTTATGATAATGACCACAAAATAGAGTGTCATAGGCCTCCGACACACATCCGTGCCACCGGTATGTGTTGTTACGTTTTTGCACGTACCGGCGGCACGGAGACACGTACACCAATGTTACCCTATGGTAACTGGTACACACACGTGAAACCACACGGAACGTGTGTCCATGTCGTTTGTACATGTGTGCGTTTTTCCACACGCTCAACATGTCCGTTGTTCTCCGGCATCACGCAGGCACGGACCCGCTAAAGTCAAAGTATGTGACACCCGTACCGTCCATGTGCGTTTTTTTAGTGAATTTTGGTTGCGATGTCCGTCAATCGCCCTCTGTCGGTCGGTCGGAATCTTTCGCTGTCAGATGGTCGCTCTGTCTGTCTGTCTCTCTCTGTCTGTCCTTCTCTCTGGCCGTCGCTCGGTCTCTTCCCCTCTTGCATACTCACCAATCCCCGATCACCGGCGCGGCGCTGCACAGCTGTCAAAAACCTCCGGCGGCTTTTACTTTTTTGAAAATGCCAGCCGCTCATTATTCAATCTCGTATTCCCTGCTTCCTCCGCCCACCGGCGCCTATGATTGGTTGTAGTCAGACACGCCCCCACGCTGAGTGACAGCTGTCTCACTGCAACCAATCACAGCCGCCAGTGGGTGTGTCTATATCGTGCAGTACAATAAATAAATAAATAATTTTAAAAAACGGTGTGCGGTCCCCCCAATTTTAATACCAGCCAAGATAAAGCCACACGGCTGGAGGCTGGTATTCTCAGGATGGGGAGCCCCACGGTATGGGGAGCCACCCAGCCTGACAATATCAGCCAGCAACCGACCAGAATTGCCGCATCCATTAGATGCGACATTTCCGGGATTCTACCCAGCTCTTCCCGTATTGCCCTGGTGCGGTGGCAATCGAGGTAATAAGGGGTTAATCATGACAGGCGTCTCCCCGAGATACCTTCCATGATTAACCTGTAAGTTAAAGAAAATAAACACACACAATGAAAAATCCTTTATGTGGAATAATCCCCAAATCAAACACCCTCTTTCACCAATTTATTAAGCCACAAATACCCCTCCAGGTCGGGCGTAATCCATGGAGGTCCCACGATGCTCTCAGCTCTGCTACATGAAGCTGACAAGAGCGGCCACATACCATGACCGCTCTCTGTCAGCTCCCCGCAGCAACTGAAGTGAGTCGCGCGATCAGCGATGACGTCACTCAGGTTACTCGCGGCCACCGCTGGATCCTCCAACTGTGACAGCGAGTCGCCCGAGTGACTGAAGTAAGCTGAGCGATCAGCGATGAAGTCACAGGTGAGTTGCGGTCTCAGGTGGAGGACTCCAGCTGGCCACGGGTAGGCTGAGTGACGGCAGCGATAATCACGCCGCTAACTTCAGTAACGCAGGGGATTATCGGTCACCGGTGAGTCCTTCACGGGTGATCGCTAATCAGGATGCCACACACAGACAGAGCTGCGGTATGACAACGAAGTCGGGTGAAGTTCATCAGAGTTCATTCTCATCGCGCAACTCTGTCTGCTGTCAGCGAGTATGTAGCAACGACATTGTGCATCACACACGGATCATTTCACACGGACAACACACGGACATTACACGAATGTATCTCACGCACACACGGACATTCCACATGCACACACGGCTAGCATACGCCATCACACGGATAGAGAAACGGACCCGAAAAACGGAACCAGACACATACTTTTTTTTGCGGAAGTGTGGCAGAGGCCAAAGAGCCTATAAAAGCCAAACTGCAATTTTTAAAGAAATTCAATTGCAAAAATAATTTTATAACTCCAAATATGTGCATTTATAGAAGAAAAAAAAAATGATCCCCAGAGACTGACAACCCTGGAGCCTGATTGGTCACAAATGCAAATTTGTTCTAGTTAACAAATCAGTTCCCAGTTTTAATGTGCTAAATAAATAAAAGCTGATCTGATTGGTTACCAAAGAGAGCAGAAGCTAAAGCGATTTGCCACAGCGGCCAATCAGATCAGCTTGTATTTATGTAGTACAATAAATCTGTCATCTGATTGGCTACTGTTATAACTGTACGCTCAGGACGTCCCGCCCACTCTTCCCAGTATAATAACGCGCGGCCGGTGCGGTGAAGGAGCAGAGGACGCCGCTGATGGAGGCTGCCGGGATGCGGGGCACCGGGCTGCTGCTGCTCACACTCAGCGCGCTGCTGCCGGAGCCGGTCACCGTGTGTCCTGCGGAGCAGTATCCCGAGACCTACCGGGGCCAGGACGTGTGCTGCAACTACTGCGACTCAGGTGGGAACGGGGGATACACGGTACATACAGCGCATGGGTGGATATAATGTATATACAGTGCACAGGAGATTTACAGTATATACAGTGTATATACCTTCCTCAGGGGGATATACGGTATATACAATGCACAGAAGATATACGGTATATAATACTGTATACAGTGCTCAGGTGATATACTGTATATAGTACAGTGCTCAGGGGCAATATACATTATATACAGTGTTCAGGGGATATACAGTATATACAGTGCATGGGGGAATATACGGTATATACAATGCACAGGGGATATACGGTATATACAGTGCTCAGGTGATATACTGTATATAGTACAGTGCTCAGGGGGAATATACATTATATACAGTGTTCAGGGGATATACAGTATATACAGTGCATGGGGGAATATACGGTATATACAGTGCATGGGGGAATATACAATGCACAGGGGATATACGGTATATACAGTACAGTGCTCAGGTGATATACTGTATATAGTACAGTGCTCAGGAGGAATATACATTATATACAGTGTTCAGGGGATATACAGTATATACAGTGCATGGGAGATATACGGTATATACAATGCACAGAAGATATACGGTATATACAGTTTCTACAGTGCTCAGGTGATATACTGTATATAGTACAGTGCTCAGGGGGAATATACAATGCACAGCAGATATACGGTATATACAGTTTCTACAGTGCTCAGGTGATATACTGTATATAGTACAGTGCTCAGGGGGAATATACATTATATACAGTGTTCAGGGGATATACAGTATATACAGTGCATGGGAGATATACGGTATATACAGTGCACATGGAGACATACGGTATATACAGTGCACATGGAGATATACGGTATATACAGTGCACATGGAGATATACAGTATATACAGTGCATGGGGGAATATACGGTATATACAATGCACAGGGGATATACGGTATATACAGTTTCTACAGTGCTCAGGTGATATACTGTATATAGTACAGTGCTCAGCGGGAATATACATATATATAGTACAGTGTTCAGGGGATATACGGTATATACAGTGCACGGGAGATATAAGGTATATACAGTGCATGGGGGAATATACTGTATAAACAGTGCACATTGGGATATTTTTTATATTCAGTGCATGGGGTAAATACGGTATTTACAATGCACAAGAGATAAATGGTATACAGTGCTCAGGGGGATATACAGTATGTACAGTGCTCAGGTGATATACTGTATATACAGTGCTCAGGGGGAATACACATATACAGTGCTCAGGGAAAATACACGTTATATACAGTGTTTAGGGGATATACGGTATATATAGTGCAAGGGGGGATATATGGTATATACAGTGCATAGGGGATATACAGTGAACTGGGGGATATATGGTATATACAGTGCATGGGGAGATATATGCTATATACAATACACAGGGGCATATCCGGTATATACAGTGCATGGGGGATATATGCTATATACAATACACAGGGGCATATCCGGTATATACAGTGCATGGGGGATATATTGTATATACAGTGCATGGGGAGATATATGCTATATACAATACACAGGGGCATATCCGGTATATACAGTGCATGGGGGATATATTGTATATACAGTGCATGGGGAGATATATGCTATATACAATACACAGGGGCATATCCGGTATATACAGTGCATGGGGGATATATTGTATATACAGTGCATGGGGAGATATATGCTATATACAATACACAGGGGCATATCCGGTATATACAGTGCATGGGGGATATATGCTATATACAATACACAGGGGCATATCCGGTATATACAGTGCATGGGGGATATATTGTATATACAGTGCATGGGGAGATATATGCTATATACAATACACAGGGGCATATCCGGTATATACAGTGCATGGGGGATATATTGTATATACAGTGCATGGGGAGATATATGCTATATACAATACACAGGGGCATATCCGGTATATACAGTGCATGGGGGATATATTGTATATACAGTGCATGGGGAGATATATGCTATATACAATACACAGGGGCATATCTGGTATATACAGTGCATGGGGAGATATATGCTATATACAATACACAGGGGCATATCCGGTATATACAGTGCATGGGGGATATATGGTATATACGATGCACAGTGGATATATGGTATATACAATGCACAGTGGATATATGGTATATACAATGCACAGGGGATATATGGTATATACGATGCACAGTGGATATATGGTATATACGATGCACAGTGGATATATGGTATATACAATGCACAGGGGATATCTGGTATATACGATGCACAGGGGATATATGGTATATACGATGCACAGTGGATATATGGTATATACGATGCACAGTGGATATATGGTATATACAATGCACAGGGGATATCTGGTATATACGATGCACAGGGGATATATGGTATATACGATGCACAGTGGATATATGGTATATACGATGCACAGTGGATATATGGTATATACAATGCACAGGGGATATATGGTATATACGATGCACAGTGGATATATGGTATATACAATGCACAGTGGATATATGGTATATACAATGCACAGGGGATATATGGTATATACGATGCACAGTGGATATATGGTATATACGATGCACAGTGGATATATGGTATATACAATGCACAGGGGATATCTGGTATATACGATGCACAGGGGATATATGGTATATACGATGCACAGTGGATATATGGTATATACGATGCACAGTGGATATATGGTATATACAATGCACAGGGGATATCTGGTATATACGATGCACAGGGGATATATGGTATATACGATGCACAGTGGATATATGGTATATACGATGCACAGTGGATATATGGTATATACAATGCACAGGGGATATATGGTATATATACTGTTTGCTGTGCGTATTTAACATTGGAAAGTATAGAAGAAGCTTTGTAGTTTATCCATCTGTGAAAAATATTCACGACACGGTATATATATATATCTATCATATCAGTCTCTGTCTCTTACATTCTTCGCACCCTAGCTCTTGTAAATCCATATTTTATCAGGCATTCTATCTACATAAGTAGACAAATCTTCCATTACGTACAGGTGAAAACAAAAATGGATTTTATTTCTGTCTTTTTCACTGTATTTAGTGGCTACAATGTTGCAAGGAACTGAGAAGTGCACCCAGCTTTTTAGTTACTTGTTGTTTCTTTTGTTTTCTATCCTCTACCTACATTTTTAAAATATTTTTCTATGTATCATAATATCTGTGTCTGCCTAGATATCCAAATATAGAGGAAGGCAGTAGTGCAAATTGCTGAAGAGAAATATATAGACTGCAACGACTGAAATGTTAGACCAGAGTTACAGGGTTGTGGAACGAATTATCTGCTTTTTAATAATTTCCTATGTGAAATTTCGCTTTGATATAAGAGTAACTTGGTTTAAGAGCGCACTGCCGGAACCAATTATGCTCGTAGTGCAAGGTTCCACTGTATTTGCCGCAGATGGTTTTCGTTGCCACTTTCCTCTGTATATTGATTTATATACAATTGTGTGTGTGTGTATGCGGATGGGGTGTTGTTTGATATCTATATAAGTGTGGAGGGGGATTGAAGGGGGGACAGGTTTGAACTTGGTGTCTTGCACCCAATACTTTGGGTTTGCACATTGATTCTCCATTATTTTGCAATTTATCTGTCTGTACATATATTCTGATCTCACCTGCACTGGTATAATATTTCACGAATAAGTACAAAACAGTAAAATTCCCTGTGTTCCGTCCATCTATCTGTGTTATCTGGATCAGTATTCTTTTGCCTACACTGATGTCATCAGGCTTTTTCACCATTTTTTTTAATTGCAAAACTATATAACCGGATCAAAAAAATGCAACATGTCACATTTTTTGATTCCGAGCATCGATTAGTCCGGTGCAACTATTCCGATGGATGAATGTGACTGATCCAACAGCAATCGGAAGCAGATATATATAGGGATTTTTGTTTTCTCTAAAAACTCGTATTACATGCACAACTTTTTCTATCATTCTAAAAATTAACAGTGAATGGAAACAAAACGGACCCCTTATCATTGGGGTCCCCCTGCCTCCATCTGATGCAGGAATGCACAGTGGTTTCTGTTTGTCCGGACCCCTTATCATTGGGGTCCCTTTGCCTCCATCTGATGCAGGAATGCACAGTGGTTTCTGTTTGTCCGGACCCCTTATCATTGGGGTCCCTTTGCCTCCATCTGATGCAGGAATGCACAGTGGTTTCTGTTTGTCCGGACCCCTTATCATTGGGGTCCCTTTGCCTCCATCTGATGCAGGAATGCACAGTCAGTTCTGTTTGTTCGGACCCCTTATCATTGGGGTCCTTCTGCCTCCATCTGAGGCAGGAATGCAGTTGGTTCTGTTTCTTCTGACCCCTTATCATTGGGGTCCCCCTGCCTCCATCTGATGCAGGAATGCACAGTGGTTTCTGTTTGTCCGGACCCCTTATCATTGGGGTCCCTTTGCCTCCATCTGATGCAGGAATGCACAGTGGTTTCTGTTTGTCCGGACCCCTTATCATTGGGGTCCCTTTGCCTCCATCTGATGCAGGAATGCACAGTGGTTTCTGTTTGTCCGGACCCCTTATCATTGGGGTCCCTTTGCCTCCATCTGATGCAGGAATGCACAGTCAGTTCTGTTTGTTCGGACCCCTTATCATTGGGGTGCTTCTGCCTCCATCTGAGGCAGGAATGCAGTTGGTTCTGTTTCTTCTGACCCCTTATCATTGGGGTCCCCCTGCCTCCATCTGATGCAGGAATGCACAGTGGTTTCTGTTTGTCCGGACCCCTTATCATTGGGGTCCCTTTGCCTCCATCTGATGCAGGAATGCACAGTGGTTTCTGTTTGTCCGGACCCCTTATCATTGGGGTCCCTTTGCCTCCATCTGATGCAGGAATGCACAGTGGTTTCTGTTTGTCCGGACCCCTTATCATTGGGGTCCCTCTGCCTCCATCTGATGCAGGAATGCACAGTCAGTTCTGTTTGTCCGGACCCCTTATCATTGGGGTCCCTCTGCCTCCATCTGATGCAGGAATGCACAGTCAGTTCTGTTTGTTCGGACCCCTTATCATTGGGGTCCCTCTGCTTCCATATGATGCAGGAATGCACAGTCAGTTCTGTTTGTCCGGACCCCTTATCATTGGGGTCCCGCTGCCTCCATCTGATGCAGGAATGCACAGTCAGTTCTGTTTGTTCGGACCCCTTATCATTGGGGTCCCGCTGCCTCCATCTGATGCAGGAATGCACAGTCAGTTCTGTTTGTCCGGACCCCTTATCATTGGGGTCCCTCTGCCTCCATCTGATGCAGGAATGCACAGTCAGTTCTGTTTGTCCGGACCCCTTATCATTGGGGTCCCTCTGCCTCCATATGATGCAGGAATGCACAGTGGGTTCTGTTTGTCCGGACCCCTTATCATTGGGGTCCCTCTGCTTCCATATGATGCAGGAATGCACAGTCAGTTCTGTTTGTCCGGACCCCTTATCATTGGGGTCCCTCTGCCTCTATCTGATGCAGGAATGCACAGTCAGTTCTGTTTGTCCGGACCCCTTATCATTGGGGTCCCTCTGCCTCCATCTGATCCAGGAATGCACAGTCAGTTCTGTTTGACCGGACCCCTTATCATTGGGGTCCCGCTGCCTCCATCTGATGCAGGAATGCACAGTCAGTTCTGTTTGTTCTTTTCTAACAGGAACGGACAGTCGGTAATAATAAATGGACGTCATCAGAAATCTTAGTGGCCCCATAGACCTCCTGCAGGACTCTGGGGGTCTTCTTGGTGTTATCCGTAATATGAATGCCGACGTGCACCTATATTACTTCTATAGTACATGATATGAACCTTCCTCCTTGTATATCGTCATTTAAGACAAACATCTGTATAATTTCCCCAGAAGTTCGATGTGCAAATGTCAAATCCTCCCCATGATCAGATATCAGTCTATCGCTTCCTCTTGTGATACGTGTAATGTGCAGCGGCTCCTTTAAGTCACCTGTGTGTGGGGGGATGTTTTTTTCCATTTTCGTCTGGAGGTAAATATACTTTACTATACAGATATCTGCAGACGTTGCACTTTTCATAGAGAAAATAAGTCAAGGGGGAAATCCCGAAAAGGAAGGGACTAGTCCATTACTCACACATTCAGCAGCGGTTGCAGACTTGCTTCTCATGGCTGCATTTAGCTAAAGAAACCGTATACTTACCTGAATGTGTTCTGAGTATTATCAGAATTTCTTCACTTCATTATATCCTTTCCATATTATTGCATAGAAGAATATGTCCATGATTAATATTCCTATTTCCATAGTTAGGGAGCCACTAACCTACGGGAATCTGTCAGCATAATTTCATCACCCCAACTAACCCCCCCCCACACCTAAAAAAACCCATATATATATATATATATATATATATATATATATATAAGCATATAGTTGTCATGGTCATCTCCCTGTTTTTGGAGGCTAGTGACAGCTTTAGGACTGGAGCCTCTCATCTCCATCTGGCTCCCCATTAACTTGCATTAGGTTCTTGTTCGTGACGAATATCGGAATAGTACTAGGTATTCGGTACGAATAATCCAAACCCGAATATTTTAAGATTAGCTCATTCTCTTCACTGTAAGGATCTCTAAGATCTTTATGAAAAATACTCGAGTCCCCCATTGACTTCCATTTTGCTTGAGTACTCAAGTCGTGCCCATCCGAACTTCTGACTGCTCGTTTCCAGTACCGAGCATGGTAGTGCCCACTCATCACTAGTTACGAGTACCGAGCACCCGAGCATGGTAGTGCTCACTCATCACTAGTTATGAGTACTGAGCACCCGAGCATGCAAGTGCCCGCTCATCACTAGTTATGAGTACTCAGCACCCGAGCATGGTAGTGCCCGCTCATCACTAGTTACCAGTACCGAGCACCTGAGCATGGTAGTGCTCACTCATCGCTAGTTACGAGTACCGAGCACCCGAGCGTGGTAGTGTTTCCTCATCACTAGTTATGAGTACTGAGCACCCGAGCATGGTAGTGCCCGCTCATCACTAGTTATGAGTACTGAGCACCCGAGCATGGTAGTGCCCGCTCATCACTAGTTACGAGTACAGAGCACTCGAGCATGGTAGTGCTCACTCATCACTAGTTACGAGTACAGAGCACCTGAGCATGGTAGTGCCCGCTCATCACTAGTTACGAGTACAGAGCACTCGAGCATGGTAGTGCTCACTCATCACTAGTTACGAGTACAGAGCACTCGAGCATGGTAGTGTCCGCTTATCACTATTAGGGACCCTTCAAAGAAAAAATTCCAAAGATAATTCTGCATTCAGTTGGTAATCTCATGTAAGGACAGACAATGACGTATGGAGAGTGATTTCCAGTATGGCGTATACGGAGTGAATAACTGCCAATGGAACATTCTTTTCTCTGTTTCATTGTGATTCGATGTAATTCTGATTCTGTGTAAGTGCTAGTAGTGGATACAGTAATCTTCTGAGAATCTAGACTTGCCCAGCGGAAGGAAGTAATGACTGCGAGACGAAGAACCTACCTGTTCACTTCAGGCACTGCATACCGGATCTACAAATGTCTTCATTGATAAGAAGATCTGACAGCGCTCATGATCTATCCGTTTTAATAAATGCTTTGTTTGTTTTCTAATGCTTACACCTCACTATTGTGCAGTCCCTCTGTCCCTCTGTTATTCTTCCTGGAAATGTATGAATACATTCACACCTCCTCTCGAATGGGGCATGACCCTGGTGGTAAACGTTAAAGGAGGGTTCTCCCCTTTCAGTTAATGTTAGTTGTTGAGTGGAGTTTGGTAAAGAACAAGAAACCACTCTGTAGTCTCGGCCACTCCCAAAGTCTGTCATTGGTTGCAGCACTGATCGGCAGCCAATCAGAGAGCTCAGTGGCTGTGCCATTATAACTGGAACACCCTATTCAGAGCCGCTGAGCTCACCGATTGGCTGCCAACATGACGTTAGCGCCACAGTTAATGTCAAACACAAGAAATGGTAGGGACTCAGTGACGGACTTGGGTAATGTGGTGTGTATATACAATGCCTTGCAAAATTATTCATCCCCTTCGCTTTTTACCTATTTTGTTACATTACAACCTTTGTTTAAATATTTTTGTAATCCGATTTGTGTGTGATACGTCAGGACTAAGTAGTCTAAGTTGGGGAAGTCAAGTGAAAAAATATAGGAAAAAATTTAATTTATGGGATAAAATAAATAAAAATTGCCATGTGCATATGTATTCACCCCTTTTTGCTATGAAACCTCTAAATATTCCTGGTGCAAGCAGTTGCCTTTATAAGTCACATGCTCAGTGAAAGGAAGTCCACCTGTGTGCAGTCTAAGTGCCCTGGGGTTTGTCAGTATATACACACACCTTTTCTGAAAGGCCACAGAGGCTGCAACACCATTAAGGAAGAGGCTCCACTAAACAAACACCACCATGAAGACCAAGGAGATCGCCAAACCACACCATGAAGACCAAGGAGATTTCCAAACCAGACCATGAAGACCAAGGAGATCTCCAAACCACACCATGAAGACCAAGGAGATCGCCAAACCACACCATGAAGACCAAGGAGATTTCCAAACCAGACCATGAAGACCAAGGAGATCTCCAAACCACACCATGAAGACCAAGGAGATCGCCAAACCACACCATAAGACCAAGGAGATCTCCAAACCACACCATGAATTCCAAGGAGATCGCCAAATCACACCATGAAGACCAAGGAGATCGCCAAACCACACCATGAAGACCAAGGAGATCTCTAAACAAGTCAGAGGCAAAGTTGTTGTGAAGTACAAGTCAGGGTTGGGTTCTAAAAAAAAATTCCAATCTCTGATAATTCCCTGAAGCACCAACAAATCCATTATCATCAAATGGAAAGAACATGATACCACAGCAAACCTTTCAATAGAGGGACGCCCACCCATACTCTCAGCTCGGGAAGGAGGGCATTAATCACAGAAGCAGCACAGAGACCAAAGGCAACCCTGAAGGATCTGCAGTGTTCCCAAGCAGAGCCTGGAGTATTTGTCCATCTGACCAGAATAAGCCATACACTCCATAGAGCTGGCCTTTGAGGAAGAGTAGTTAGAAAAAAAGCCTTTCTTTGTCGCTCCATTGGGAGACCCAGACAATTGGGTGTATAGCTTCTGCCTCCGGAGGCCACACAAAGTATTACACTTTAAAAAGTGTAACCCCTCCCCTCTGCCTATACACCCTCCCGTGGATCACGGGCTCCTCAGTTTTATGCTTTGTGTGGAAGGAGGCACACATCCACTCATGCATTCTCATTTTAGTTATATCGGTTGGAAGAAAAGTGGGCCCCCACGGGGCCCCCGGCATGTTCCCTTCTCACCCCACTACGTCGGCGGTGCTGTTAAGGTTGAGGTACCCATTGCGGGTACAAAGGCCGGAGCCTCATGCCGTCTCCTTCACCATCCCTTAGCGGCTCTGGGAGAAGTGGGATCCTGAGCGGTCATCCATTCACTGGGACCGTGCTCCCTCCGCAGCCCCTGTGGGAATCTGTCAGACAGGAGTCTATTTATCCTCAGGGACCGGGCCCTGCATCACTAAGGTACTCTGTGTCCCCATGGGGGATGTGCATGGAGCGCCTTCATCCCGGACGCTGCAGCAGCTGCTTATTTGTGACGGCCGGCGGACTTCCGCGCCGACCGCGCCTGCGTGTCGGCCGCGGTCTTAAATTTAGTCCCCGGCTTCAATTGCGGCCTAGTAGCAAAACTCCCGCCCCCGGGCCTGTCTATCAGGGGTAAGGGCGGGACTGCCGACCTGACGTCGGATGTGAGGGCCGGAGCATCCTGTATGTTTCCTCCCCCCTCACTGATCACTGTGGGGACTCCAGATTCCCGCACTTTTCTAGCGCCGCCCACGGCCCCACTCCTCCCCAGAGACCTCCGGCAGCCATTTTTTTGGCATTCTGCCGGTGGAGGATTTCCAGGAAAGAGCTCTGCAACGCTGGGAGACCTAAGGCAGGGAATCTGGAGGACACACGCTCCGCTTTTTAGCGGTCGGTAAGCCACACCGGTCACCCGGTGCTGGTCCCCTTAGGGTGCCGGAATAGATACTATATATTTATATATTTCTGTTCGGTCGGGCTGTATACCCTTTCCCATATACCCTCAGTGATCACTCTCCTAGGAGACAACAGCATGTCGTCCAGAAGGAGCAAGGGTGCCAAGGCACAGGGTTATTTTGCGACCTGTACCTCTTGTGCGGCTAAGTTACCTGCGGGTTCCACCTACCCTCACTGTGAGCAATGCTCAACCCCTGTTTTGCTTGCTCAGCCGGAGCCTCGGTCACTAGTGGGCCCCTCGGCTCAGGTAGACCCCCCTGCTCCCCCTGTCCAGGCGGCAGGGACAGAGTTTGCCGTTTGTGCTGAAAAACTCTCTGAGTCACTCTCACAATCCATGGCTCAGTCTATGGACAAATGGTCTGCCAAGCTGCTTGAAGCTTTGCAGTCCAGACCGGTCCTTACACAGGCCCCGGGCCCTGTTGGATCGTCGCCTCCAGGCCCCTCTCTGTCCGCGCCGCAGCGCGTTCCCAGGGGGGGCCCTAGGTCTCATGTGGAGGACTCCTGCCCGGACCACAGTCCCAGACCGGCTAAGCGGGCCCGCTGGGAATCTTCCTTGACTTCTTCACGCTGCTCGGGTTCCCAGCTTGAGGACTCTCTGGAGGACGAGGCGGACGTCGCAGCTCAGGGCTCTGACCCTGACGTTGCTCTCAATCTTGATACACCTGAAGGGGACGCCATAGTAAATGACCTTATCTCGTCCATCAACCAGGTGTTAGATATATCTCCCCCGCCGCCACCTGTAGAGGAGTCGACTTCTCAGCAGGAGAAACACCAGTTTCGGTTCCCTAAACGTACACGGAGTGCGTTTTTCGATCACTCTAACTTCAGAGATGCTGTCCAGAAGCCCAGAGCGGTTCCGGACAAGCGCTTTACTAAGCGCCTTACTGACACACGTTACCCCTTCCCCTCTGACGTAGTTAAGGGTTGGGCTCAATGTCCCAAGGTGGATCCCCCAGTCTCTAGATTGGCGGCTAGATCTGTGGTATCGGTTGCAGATGGCTCATCGCTAAAGGATGCCACTGACAGGCAGATAGAGCTCCTGGTGAAATCCATCTATGAAGCCACGGGCGCGTCTTTTGCCCTGGCTTTTGCAGCCGTGTGGGCACTCCAAGCTATCTCAGCTTGTCTGCTAGCCGTACAGCGGTGGCATCCGCTAACTCTGTGGCAGTCCGCAGGGCCATGTGGCTGCGTGAATGTAAGGCAGACTCGGCTTCCAAGAGGTTCTTAACCGGTTTGCCGTTTTCTGGCGACCGCTTGTTTGGCGAACGATTGGATGAGATTATTAAGGAACCCAAGGGAAAGGACTCCTCCTTACCCCAGTCCAAACCGAAAAGACCTCAGCAACGGAAAATACAATCGAGGTTTCGGTCCTTTCGTCCCTCCGCCAAACCTCAATCCTCTTCGTCCAGCAGGCCGGAGAAAGGCCAGAGGAACTCCTATGCGTTGCGGGCTAAGCCACGCCCCCAAAAACCCGCCGGAGGCAATGCCTCCAAGGCGGCCTCTTCATGACTCTCGGCATCCCCGAACCGCATCCTCGGTCGGTGGCAGGCTCTCCCGCTTTTGCGACGCCTGGTGGCCACATGTTCAAGACCGATGGGTGAGAGACATTCTGTCTCACGGTTACAGGATAGAGTTCAGCTCTCGTCCCCCGACTCGTTTCTTCAGAACCTCTCCGGCCCCCGAGCGATCCGATGCACTTTTTCAGGCGGTGAACGCTCTGAAGACAGAAGGAGTTGTGATCCCTGTTCCCCCCCAGGAACATGGTCGCGGCTTTTACTCCAACTTGTTTGTGGTGCCAAAGAAGGACGGCTCGTTCCGTCCCGTTCTGGACCTCAAACTGCTCAACAGACATGTGAGCACCAGACGGTTTCGGATGGAATCTCTCCGCTCGGTCATCGCTTCGATGTCACAAGGAGACTTCCTAGCATCGATCGACATCAAGGATGCTTATCTCCATGTGCCGATCGCATCCGAACATCAACGCTTTTTGCGTTTCGCCATCGGGGACGAACACCTTCAGTTCGTGGCATTGCCTTTCGGCCTGGCGACAGCCCCACGGGTGTTCACCAAGGTCATGGCATCTGTTGTGGCGGTCCTACACTCTCAGGGCCACTCGGTGATTCCCTACTTCGACGATCTTCTGGTCAGGGCACCCTCTCAGATGGCGTGTCAAAACAGCCTTTCCGTCGCTCTGGCGACTCTCCAGCAGTTCGGGTGGATCATCAACTTCCCAAAATCCAAGTTGACACCGACCCAATCACTGACGTACCTTGGGATGGAGTTTCATACTCAGTCAGCGGTAGTCATGCTACCGCTGGACAAACAGCTTTCGCTGCAGGCAGGGGTGCAATCTCTTCTTCGGGGTCAGTCACACCCCTTGAGACGCCTCATGCACTTCCTGGGGAAGATGGTGGCAGCGATGGAGGCAGTGCCCTTCGCGCAATTCCATCTGCGGCCACTCCAGTGGGACATTCTCCGCAAATGGGACAGGAGGTCGACTTCCCTCGACAGGAACGTCTCTCTTTCCCTTGCAACCAAGACGTAACTTCAGTGGTGGCTCCTTCCCAACTCTCTGTCGCAGGGAAAATCCTTCCTACCCCCAGCCTGGGCTGTGGTCACCACGGACGCGAGCCTGTCAGGGTGGGGGGCGGTTTTTCTCCACCACAGGGCTCAGGGAACCTGGACTCCGATAGAGTCATCCCTTCAGATCAATATTCTGGAGATAAGGGCAGTGTATCTAGCCCTATTGGCCTTTCATCGGTGGCTGGAGGGCAGGCAGATCCGGATCCAGTCGGACAACGCCACTGCCGTCGCATACATCAACCACCAAGGCGGCACTCGCAGTCATCAAGCCTTCCAGGAAGTCCGACGGATTCTGCAGTGGGTGGAAGCCACAGCTTCCACCATCTCCGCAGTTCACATCCCGGGTGTAGAAAACTGGGAAGCAGATTTTCTCAGTCGTCAGGGCATGGACGCGGGGGAATGGTCTCTTCACCCAGACGTGTTTCGAGAGATCTGTCGCCGCTGGGGAACGCCGGACGTCGATCTCATGGTGTCAAGGCACAACGACAAAGTCCCGGCATTCATGGCCCGGTCTCAAGATCACAGAGCTCTGGCGGCGGACGCATTAGTTCAGGATTGGTCGCAGTTTCGACTGCCTTATGTATTTCCTCCTCTGGCGATGCTGCCCAGAGTGCTGCGCAAAATCAGGTCCGACTGTCGTCGCGCGATTCTCGTCGCTCCAGATTGGCCGAGGCGGTCGTGGTACCCGGATCTGTGGCATCTCACGGTGGGTCAACCGTGGGTGCTCCCAGACCGCCCAGACTTGCTGTCACAAGGGCCATTTTTCCACCTGAATTCTGTGGCCCTCAACCTGACTGTGTGGCCATTGAGTCCTGGCTCCTAGCGTCCTCAGGGTTATCTCAAGATGTCATTGCCACCATGAGACAGGCCAGGAAACCAACGTCCGCCAAGATCTATCACAGGTCTTGGAGGATCTTCCTATCCTGGTGCTCTGATAAGGGTTTTACTCCCTGGCCTTTTGCCTTACCCACTTTTCTTTCATTCCTTCAATCCGGAATGGACAAGGGTTGTCTCTCGGCTCTCTCAAGGGACAAGTATCGGCGCTATCCGTATTTTTTCAAAAGCGTCTAGCCAGGCTTCCGCAGGTCCGCACGTTCCTGCAGGGAGTTTGCCACATAGTCCCACCTTACAAGCGTCCGCTGGAACCCTGGGACCTTAACAGGGTGCTAACGGCTCTTCAGAAACCACCTTTCGAGCCGCTGCGGGATGTCTCTTTATCACGTCTTTCGCAGAAGGTGGCATTTCTAGTGGCAGTTACATCGCTCCGTAGAGTGTCGGAGCTGGCAGCGCTGTCATGCAAAGCCCCCTTCCTGGTTTTTCACCAGGATAAGGTGGTTCTGCGTCCTGTTCCGGAATTTCTCCCTAAGGTGGTATCTCCTTTTCATCTCAAACAGGATATCTCCTTACCTTCATTTTGCCCTAATCCAATTCACCAATGTGAAAAGGATTTGCACTCATTAGATGTGGTGAGAGCACTCCGGCTCTACGTGTCTCGCACGGCGCCCCTGTGCCGTTCAGATGCGCTCTTTGTCCTTGTCGCTGGCCAGCGTAAGGGTTCGCAGGCTTCCAAGTCAACCTTGGCTCGGTGGATCAAGGAACCGATTCTTGAAGCCTACCGTTCTTCTGGGCTTCCGCTTCCTTTGGGGCTGAAAGCCCATTCTACCAGAGCCGTGGGTGCGTCCTGGGCATTGCGGCACCGGGCTACGGCTCAGCAGGTAGCTACCTGGTCTAGTCTGCACACTTTCACGAAACACTATCAGGTGCATACCTATGCTTCGGCAGACGCCAGTCTAGGTAGGCGAGTCCTTCAGGCGGCGGTTGCCCACCTGTAAGAGGGGGTCGTTTTCGGCTCTTTTTATCGAGGTATTCTTTTACCCACCCAGGGACTGCTTTTGGACGTCCCAATTGTCTGGGTCTCCCAATGGAGCGGCAAAGAAGAAGGGAATTTTGTTTACTTACCATAAATTCCTTTTCTTCTAGCTCCTATTGGGAGACCCAGCACCCGCCCCTGTTCCCTTCGGGCTGTTTGTTCTTTTGTGTACACATGTTGTTCATGTTGAATGGTTCTTTTGGTTCATGGTTTTCAGTTCTCCGAACATCCTTCGGATTGAATTTACCTTAGACCAATTTATAAGTTTCCTCCTTCGTGCTTTTGCACCAAAACTGAGGAGCCCGTGATGCACGGGAGGGTGTATAGGCAGAGGGGAGGGGTTACACTTTTTAAAGTGTAATACTTTGTGTGGCCTCCGGAGGCAGAAGCTATACACCCAATTGTCTGGGTCTCCCAATAGGAGCTAGAAGAAAAGGAATTTACGGTAAGTAAACAAAATTCCCTTCTTTCTTACAGCCAAAAGACATGTGGGAGACTTCTGAAATGTATGGAGGAAGGTGCTGCTGTTAGAGGAGACCAAAAGTGAACTTTTTTGGCCACCAACGTAAATGCTCTGTTTGGGGCCAAACCAGCAGTTCATCAATTCAAGAACACCATCCCCGCAGTGAAACATGGTGGTGGTAGCATCATGCCGTGGGGATGTGTGGCGCCCTGGACAAGCCAGGCCGTCACAGGTACTACACCAACACACCCCACACCCCGGCTAGGCACACCTAAGTCAAACACAAATCCTTGTTGCCTTCCTCCAGGGGCTGATGTCCACACCAGGGGGTGGGCCAGGCGGTTGGTCCCGCCCACCGAGGAGTTCACAGTCCTGGAGGCGGGAAAAGGCAGGCAGATTAAGTTTGGAGAGTGAAGTGGAAGTAGAGGAGTCTGACCATATCCGGGTGCGTGGCCCGGGCACATACAGCAAGGTTGGCAGACGGTGGTGACCGTCAGCAGGAAAGGCTGATTGAAGTGAACTGTAAGGACCGGGGACGGGCGGTGGCCCGCCGGTACCGGACCGGGGAGTGAAGAGAAGCCAGCACCATTCGGCAGGGCCTACGGACCCCGACCAGGCTAGGAGTCGCCGTAAAACCGGTCAAATCCGTTAGCGAAGGGAACCTCCGGGGTTTCCCAGCAGCCAAGACCCGATTGAAGGCAACAGCTCACACCGTAAAGGGAAACACAGTCACCGCCAAGGCTACAGTTCCCAGGGCCAGAGCCTGCGGGCAAAAGGGGCTCCCTCAGCATCCATCCAAGCTGGGGAGCGGGTTACCGGTGGGAAGCCATTGGAACCGTAAACACAACACAGGTACAGGGAAAGGCAATCACCATCAACCTACCGGGAGAAGAACAACCGCAGCCGTCTGTGAGACCCGTCCATCCAGCCATTTGTTTGACCAGAGACTCTGTGTGGATTACTGGCTGAGTGAGTACCACCGTGCCGTGCGGCACAGCGCTGCCCCCGCGACCCTGCACCTCACCAGGCCCCGTCACCCGCCTGTCATCCCTCCCCTCACCGGGCCCCGGGACAACCAACCCCCCTACCCACGGAGGGGAGAACCAACATCCAAGCTGCTCCCTGTCATCGCTCCCGGGATCCCCGTCCAGAGCAGCGGTGGTGTCACAACCTCACCACAACTGTGGGTGGCGTCACGGACAATATCCCCAAACCACACACCAACCCCCCTTTCACTCACGGGCGAGGAACTCCGCTCGAGTCCCCGGGATCCGGCCCACCGTTCGAGCCACCACTGAGCAGCAGCAGCAGCAGCCGGACCCGAGCAGTGGGTGAGCGCAGCGTCCCCTCCTCCGCCCGCGACAACTTGGCGTCACGAATAGGATCTTACCGCTCTGCCATCTGGTAGAGGTGCGCCTTGTGACCGCCGGAGGTGTCCGGCTGAAAATTTGGAGAAGCCGCCATTTTGGGCATGAAAAGTCCCCGCTCGAGCGTCTTCCCGAGTAGTGGAGGCGCGAAAGCTGAAACCCCGCCCCTGTAGAGGAGGAGCCGGAAAAAGACTAAGGGGGACGGATGGCGTCTGGCCGCATGTAAGCCGCGGCTATAGAAGCAGGGACGCCGGGACTCTGCAATGTTGTGGTTCCTGGAAAATACCGCTACCAACATGTCCGCCCCGCGCAGCTACGCAGAGGTTACGGAGCCGGTGCCCGGGACAACGGCGTGGCTCAGGGCCCGAACGGCGGGGATCTGCCGGCGCTACCGTAGTCAGATATGTCTGCTGATGGAGCAGTGGACCGCGGAGGTGGAAGAGGTAGCTGCGGTCGCCCGGGTATACGGAATGGAGACCATGATGGAGGAGCTGGTGAGTGACCCACGCCCCTGTGTCCCCGAGGGACCGTCCGTTGCGGCTGAGGGACCCGGTCTGCCTCTGGCCCCCATGCTACCTCCGTCTTCCCTGCCCGTGCACCCTGCTGCTGCTGGTCCGTCTGGCGTGCACCCCCTCGTGACGGTGGCTGAAGGAGTGGTGAGCCTGGAGACTGCGGCAGCTGGCGGCAATCCGCCTGGCGCAGGGACAGATGATAGTGACTCCGGACCTGACACAGAGCCTGTTTCAGAGGAGGACGAGGGAGTCGTCGCCCTGTATGGCGCGGAGGCCACTTACATCCCCCGGAGCGGGAATAATGGATACCGGGCGGCCCTCAGTCCACTATACCATCACACGACCCACTCTACCCTCACCTACTGTATCCTCACCCATCCCCTGTAGATTGTGAGCCCTCGTGGGCAGTGTCCTCTCTCCTCCTGTATCCTCATCCATCCCTGTAGGCTGTGAGCCCTCCTGGGCAGGGTCCTCTCTCCTCCTGTATCTTCACCCATCCCTGTAGACTGTGAGCCCTCGTGGGCAGGGACCTCTCTCCTCCTGTATCCTCATCCATCCCTGTAGGCTGTGAGCCCTCGTGGGCAGTGTCCTCTCTCCTCCTGTATCTTCACCCATCCCTGTAGACTGTGAGCCCTCGTGGGCAGGGTCCTCTCTCCTCCTGTATCCTCATCCATCCCTGTAGGCTGTGAGCCCTCATGGGCAGGGTCCTCTCTCCGCCTGTCTCCTCACCCATCCCTGTAGGCTGTGAGTCCTCAGGGGCAGGATTATTGTACTTGACCCTATTATGTGTACTCCTTTTCACATGTAAAGTGACATGGAATAAATGGTGCAATAATAATTATTAATAATAATAAATAATAATAATAAAGTTGTAGACATGTTCATTACATTGACTACATACTGGTGTCTTCTCTCCTGGATTGTAAACCATGCCTACATTGCTGAGTGCTCCTGGCTGATTATTTACACATTGTTTTGTACCCCCTTTTTTTAGGTCAGGAGATATCAGAGATCTGCACACCCTGGAATAAAGTATCGAAATGTAAGAATTGTAGGGAAAACCGCTTCAACGAGAAGAATGCCAGAGAAGGCTGTAAGCTCTGCACATTCTGTAACAAAGGTATGTGCCAGGGAGATGCCAGCCCTTCCTCTATAGGGGATAGTTCGTGACAAAGGTTAGGGTCCCAAACTCAAAATCCAGCCATTATGAGGAATATCTCCTGCCCTGAGGGAAGCATTGCGGTCAGATATGAAACTCTTTCCCACTTGTATGGACATTTCTAGAGAAGATACCGGCAGCTTACTCCAGTTACATCAGCCATTGGGGGCTACACTTGGAAAAAGGGGACATGCACATTAGATAATATAGCAAGATCGTGATTTTAGTGTTTTCTGATTTCACAGATGAAGGAAGCATTGAGAAAAAGCCATGCACGAAAAGCTCCGATGCCGTATGTGAATGTCCTGAAGGAAGTACAGCAAGAAACAAGCGCAACACCGCCTGTCTATGTGACAAGGGAAAAGAGATTGTGAATAACAGTATGTGGTGTGCATGGTCATTTATACATATATTTAAGGGGTACTATTAAACAGGAGAATTTAGATGAGCTGTGCCCTGGTCCTGCCTCCCGTCCGAACCTACGCGGCAGCTGGTCTTCTATTCTGTACTTGGCATCCATGGCACCTCTTCTAAGCCCCACATATCATCACAGTGTGCCATGGCAGTACTGTCGGAGGTGCCCAGGATGCCCGTCTGCAGCACAGCACTTTAGATAGTGGTCAGTTCAGCTTCTCTAAATTGATATGTGCCCCTAAGGGCACGCATGTAACACAATGAGAGCTGTCTTCTGCTTTTCACTGACTGATAGTTGAAGGTGGAGAAACTTTCCCCCCCCTCATCAGTGAGAAAAACTGATAGAACTGATGTCTGAATGACGCCTTAGTTTTGGGTATACTACAGAAACCTTACAAAAAAATTTTTTGTGTGGAGGTATGGCTTATTGGATACTGTGAGGCATATATGACGATAAGTGGAAAGAGGAATCTGACGTGTATGGGCATGTACCAAGATGGTAGAAAGAAGTGTGCACCCTGGATTACAATGCGCAAGTACTCTAGTTGTCAGACAAGGTACCTAGTCACTAGGATTTATTAGGTGAATGGGTACATAAATATATACCCATATGCCCATACACATCAGATTCCTCTTTCCACTTATAGTGTGTTTATACATGATATATATATATATATATATATATATATATATATATATATATATATAAGAAGAAAGGAGGTGGCACTCACGAGTAGAAATATAAAAATATTCGTTAATTCTTTAAATAAAATAGACATCAAAAAGCACAGAGGGATGCAGGGGGCGTCAGAGATGACGGCGGCCTTTTCGCACTCACGGGCGCTTCGTGTATGTATATATATATATATCCATATATATATATATAAGTATATATATATACATATATATATATATATATATATATATATTACAGACCAAAAGTTTGTACACACCTCATGCAAAGTTTTCTTTATTTTCAGGACTCTGAAAATTGTAGCTTCACATTGAAGGCATCAAAACTATGAATTATTTAACACATGTGGAATGAAATACTTAAAAAGTGTGAAACAACTGAAAATATGTCTTATATTCTAGGTTCTTCAAAGTAGTCACCTTTTGCTTTGATTACTGCTTTGCACGCTCTTGGTATTCTCTTGATGAGCTTCAAGAGGTAGTCACCAGAAATGGTTTTCCAACAGTCTTGAAGGAGTTCCCAGAGATGCTTAGCACTTGTTGGCCCTTTTGCTGTCACTCTGCGGTCCAGCTCACCCCACACCATCTCGATTGGGTTCAGGTCTAGTGACTGTGGAGGCCAGGTCATCTGGCGTAGCACCCCATCACTCTCCTTCTTAGTCAAATAGCCCTTACACAGCCTGGAGGTGTGTTTGGGGTCATTGTCCTGTTGAAAAATAAATTATGGTCCAACTAAACACAAACCGGATGGAATAGCACGCCACTGCAAGATAATGTGGTAGCCATGCTGGTTCTGTATGCCTTCAATTTTGAATAAATCCCCAACAGTGTCACCAGCAAAGCACCCCCCACACCATCACACCTCCTCCTCCATGCTTCACGGTGGGAACCAGCCATGTAGAGTCCATCCGTTCACCTTTTCTACAAAGACACGGTGGTTGGATCCAACGATCTCAAACTTGGACTCATCAGACCAAAGCACAGATTTCCACTGGTCTAATGTCCATTTTTTGTGTTCTTTAGCCCAAACAAGTCTCTTCTGCTTGTTGCCTGTCCTTAGCAGGGGTTTCCTAGCAGCTATTTTACCATGAGGGCCTGCTGCACAAAGTCTCCTCTTAATAGTTGTTCTAAAGATGAGAAGGTGTGTCCAAACTTTTGGTCTGTACTGTATGTATATATATATTATATATATATATATATATAATATTTACACACTATATATATATATATATATATATATATATATATATATATATTATGTACACACTATATATTATATATATACACATATATATATATAGTGTGTGTATGTATGTATGTATATATATATATATATATATATATATACCGTATATATAATATATATATATATATATATATATATATATATATATAAAAAACTCTGCAATAGAAGAAGAAAGGAGGTGGCACTCCCGAGTAAAATTCTTCGTTTATTCTTTAAATAAAATAGACATCAAAAAGCACAGGGAGATGCGGGGGGCATCAGAGATGATGGTGGCCTTTTCGCACTCACGAGCGCTTCATGTGTATATATATATATATACACAACTGATTGTCAGCTCTTGGTCATACTTCTGTGAATCATAAGAACCCTATTAATCTTCTTCTTTTAGAATGTCAGCCCTGCCTGCCTGGATATTTTTCAAGTAAAGAAAATAGCTTCTGTCAGTCATGGACAAAGTAAGTATTTAATTAAAAAATAAAAAAAAATGTTGCCTGTCCTTTTTATTGAAAAGTGTCCTTTGTTTTCTAAAACCAACTACTGGGATCCTATTGGTAGTGGTTTCATTGTAGAAAGGAAGTCTTTTTGTCATAACAAATGCATGATAGAGAAGGCCAGCTGCCACGAGGGCTCCGGCTTTATCTGCCCCAATTGGGTCCCTGTATATCATTATATGTCATTGAATCATAATACAGATGGAGCCATTAGAGGGGCTGGTACAACGTGTTTCTGTCCACCATGGCTCATGAATTCCATTTCCCGCTCTTTCTTCTTTCCCTATCCTATATAATCTGTATTCATGATTTTTTCTCTGCACCTTTTTTTCCCCCTTCAGCTGCAGTGCTTTGGGCCAAAACGTTTTAGAGCCAGGATCAGCCATGACGGACGTGAAATGTTCCAAATCCAGCAATGTGGTTGTTACAGTTCCTACCACGTCTATGAAACCAACTTCTTCCAGCAGCAGAAGAAAAGTATCCAGTCTTCCGAATGTCACTACTTCTAACCATATCTCGATCGTTAACCCAACCACAACTGGCAAGCCATTGAACTGGGGTAAGCAGGGACATAGCTATGGGAAAGGGGGCAACCGGGACCTTTACCTGGAGTATTTAGATACAGAATGAGGGCATTGTACTTCACCACTGTGTGACGGAGAGCCTAGCTAAAGTCACTTAAAGGGGTACTCTCGAGTTCAGGAATGATCCCCTATCCTATCTTCGTCGGTCCCATTAAGAATCAATTCGTAAGATCACCGCTCCGTTGAAGAGCCCAGTTTTTGGCATCCATGGGGTCCCAGTTACTGCATCTGCAGTGATCAGGATGTTATCCCCTATCCTAACTTGAGAATACCCCTTTAATAAGGTCTTTTTTTACTCTATAACTTTAGCAGATCTCTGCATTTTCTGCTAGTATCCAGCAAGTCTCAATTTCCATACAGGGGATTCGAAGAAAATCATGTTAGAATAGAGAACATAAACCTTCATATGTTCCTGGTCAGGCTAAAATAAAAAAATTCTGGGGTTTTCTGCAGATGTGTTTTTTTTTTGTTTTTTTGTTTTTTTTATTTCAAAGTGGAAAATCCTCGCCCGTCTTTCCATTTTTGCATTGACATAACATAAGAATGATGTATCATTTTCACTATAGCAAAACTCCAAATGATCGCGTAGTTGTTATAAAAGATAATACATGTATGACGTCTCCCATTGATGCATCATAAATGTTCATAAATGGAAAAAAAAAACCCTAAAGAGGAAGAAGGAGGAGGGGGAGAAATCGGAACAAAGCATTCAGCCTGTGGTGAGACTTGGTGTCAGATGGGATTGTGTTTCCTCTTCAGCAGCTTCTCTTTGCATCTCGTCTCTACTTTTGCATATATCATATTGTAAGATATGAGATACACGGGAATACTGGTGTTTTTTGGAGGAAACTCCGACACATAGTAGATGTGGTTTGGTGGATTTTAAGTTCATAAGTGGTGCAGACTTGTCTGACCACCCCTTTAAACCCAATGTGTGCAGCCAACCTCTAAATATTAGGGCTTAAGTATATAGCATGGCTACGACCGTGAACCATACGGCTCCCTGGTATGGTGCCGGACGCCTTCATATGCTGCTGTACAGGCTCCGTCTTGTGCCGTGTACAGAGATTTTCTTCTGAAGTAATACCGCACTGACGTTATCCTTCTGAACGTGCTGCACTGATCATGATAAATCTTAAGAAAAAAAAGTCGGAGTCCGTCGCATGGAGGCAGAGGGGGATCCCTACTACCCCTCTAGTTTTCTATGGCTATGGGCACGAGACCAGAGGCCCCATTCATTGCATTTGCGCCTATTTTTGCAGTTTTAAGCCCTTCACGACCAAGGACGTATATATACATCCTTTGCCATGTTTGTCCTTTTAAGGCATGTTTCACACGTCAGTGGAAAACACAGATGTTTTTCACTGACGTGTTAAAAACGCATATGTCCCTCGGTGTGCCGGGATTCACGGCACACTTGTGTTTTCCATGTGATATCCGTGATAACACATGGAGATAAATTCACCTATCCCCGCTCCTCTTGTCCGTGGTGCTGAAGTCTCTCGGATGCAGTGTCCGGCGGCTGCTGTGTCTCTCACAACTGCAGCTACTTCCGGGTCGGCTGTGCAGTGCATAAATGCATATTCATGAGAACAATTAGCCAGCCAGGAAGCATAAGAAAGCAGCGGCCGGAGACAGCGTTGCTGGAGACAGGGGAGTTTAAAAAGCTTTTTTTATTTTCAATGTACGTGTTTCATGGATCACACCATAGTGTGGTCTGTGGGACATCAGTGGTACGAGAAAAAACGTACATGCCTCCGTGCGGAAATCACGGACATGTGTGTCTGCCGCACAGGAGACACGGTCAGTGAAAAATCACTGATGTGTGCGCAGACCCATTGAGTTTAATGGGTTTGCGTATGTCCGTGATTCTGGTATGTATAAAAACTGTCACATACATACCAGAATCACTGACGTGTGAAACAGGCCTAATGCGGCCTCGCACGATGAGCCCACATTATTCCCTAGACGTGTCTGCTGATTTAATCAGCAGACATGTGCACCTAACAGGAGTGGGTGGATCTCTGATTCATTCGTGCCTGTTAACCTTTTAGATCGTGCTGTAAAACACTGACAGCGCGATGTAAGGCACTGCGGCGGGGATCACGTTGTTCACCACTGCCATTGGCGCTCCCGTGATGCGATCACGGGGCACTAATGGGTTGCAGTGACAGCCGGGGGGGGTCAAATGATGACCCCTGTCGCTGTCATAACTCGCTTCCTGTGAATGCCGGCAGACCGCCGGCACACACAGGAGAACAGCATTTCTGCTGACCATTTTTATTCATTTCACTAGTCCCCTTACGAGACTTTATGCCTGCACTGTCTGATCGCTTCTCCTATACAGCGCAATGCTTCAGCATCATTCTGTACAGGAGAAGCGATCAGACAATGCAGGCATAAAGTCCACTAGGGGGTCTAGTAAAAAAAATAAAAATGATACAAAATGAAAAAAAACAAAAGTTCAAATCACCCCCATTTTGCCCCATTGAAAATAAAACAAAAAAAAACCAAACATATTTGGTATCGCCGCATTCAGAAATGCTTGATCTATGAAAATATAAAATCAGTAAATCTTATCGGCAAAGGGCATAGCGAGAAAAAAAAATTAAAAAGCCAGAATAACTTGTTTTTGGTCACTGTAACATTGCAATAAAATGCAATAACAGGCAATCAAAACATCGCACCTAGACAAAAATGGTATAATTAAAAACGTCAGCTCAAGACACAAAAATAAGTTGCTATTAAGCCCCAGATCCCGAAATATGAGAACGCTACAGGTCTTGAAAAATGTCTCCAAAAGCGTAATTTGTTTTGTTTTTTTTATACAATTTTCTGAATTTTTTTTTCTTTACCATATGTACACCTATATACCTATATATACATTTGGTCCTCTCTCCTCTTATACCAGTCTGTTATGTACTGTTAATGATTGTTGTATGTATACCCTCTTTCTTTGTCGCTCCATTGGGAGACCCAGACAATTGGGTGTATTGCTTCTGCCTCCGGAGGCCACACAAAGTATTACACTTTAAAAAGTGTAACCCCTCCCCTCTGCCTATACACCCTCCCGTGCATCACGGGCTCCTCAGTTTTATGCTTTGTGTGGAAGGAGGCACACATCCACTCATGCATTCTCATTTTAGTTATATCGGTTGGAAGAAAAGTGGGCCCCCACGGGGCCCCCGGCATGTTCCCTTCTCACCCCACTACGTCGGCGGTGCTGTTAAGGTTGAGGTACCCATTGTGGGTACAAAGGCCGGAGCCTCATGCCGTCTCCTTCACCATCCCTTAGCGGCTCTGGGAGAAGTGGGATCCTGAGCGGTCATCCATTCACTGGGACCGTGCTCCCTCCGCAGCCCCTGTGGGAATCTGCCGGACAGGAGTCTATTCATCCTCAGGGACCGGGCCCTGCATCTCTAAGGTACTCTGTGTCCCCATGGGGGCTGTGCATGGAGCGCCTTCATCCCGGACGCTGCAGCAGCTGCTGATTTGTGAAGACCGGCGGACTTCCGCGCCGACCGCGCCTGTTTGTCGGCCGCGGTCTTAAATTTAGTCCCCGGATTCATTGCGGCCTAGTAGAAAAACTCCCGCCCCCGGGCCTGTCTGTCAGGGGTAAGGGCGGGACTGCCGACCTGATGTCGGATGTGAGGGCCGGAGCATCCTGTATGTTTCTTCCCCCCTCACTGATCACTGTGGGGACCCCAGATTCCCGCACTTTTCTAGCGCCGCCCACGGCTCCACTCCTCCCCAGAGAGCTCCGGCAGCCATTTCTTCGGCGCTCCATTGGGAGACCCAGACGATTGGGTGTATAGCTACTGCCTCCGGAGGCCACACAAAGCATTACACTAAAAAGTGTAAGGCCCCTCCCCTTCTGGCTATACACCCCCAGTGGGATCACTGGCTCACCAGTTTTTCTGCTTTGTGCGAAGGAGGTCAGACATCCACGCATAGCTCCACTGTTTAGTCAGCAGTAGCTGCTGACTATATCGGATGGAAGAAAAGAGGGCCCATATAGGGCCCCCAGCATGCTCCCTTCTCACCCCGCTTGTGGTTTGTAAGGTTGAGGTACCTATTGCTGGTACGGCGGCTGGAGCCCACATGCTGTTTTCCTTCCACATCCCCCTGAGGGGCTCTGAGGAAGTGGGATCTTACCGGCCCCAAAGCCCTGAGGCCGGGCTCCATCCACAGACCCATTGAACCTGCTGGATACGGAGCTGGGTACCGTTCAGGGACATGGCCCTGCACCATTCAGGTTCTCTGTGTCCCCGTACTCACAGGCACAGCACACTCCAGACTTGCTGGGTGTGCTAGTGCGCCGGGGACAGTAAAGGGTTACAGTCACTGCAGCCTAGCTGAGTGACTTTATGTATGGGGAACTACCGCGCCGGACGCTCCGGGAGCGGCGGCGCGGCTGGGACTTGTAGTGCGCCGGGGACTTAGCGCCGACCGCGCTTTTACGGCGGCGGCGCTTATAAATCCAGTCCCCGGCTTTTGCGGCCTAGCTCCGCTTCGTTCCCGCCCCCACCCTGTCAATCAGGGTAGGGGAGAGACGCTGTACAATCAGCAGCGCCGAGGGCTGGAGCCTTATTTACATGCTCCAGCCCTCTCACTGGACACTGTGGGACGCCGGTTTCCCGCTCTGACTTGGGGGCACGCCCACGGCCCGCCCCTACTCACACGAGCTGGAGAAGGACGCCGGCAGCCATTACTGCAATCCGAGCTGAGAGATCGGACTCTGGGCAACCAGGCACAGGACTAGGGCGACCACACACCCGCTTATAGGCGGGCGGTAAGCGGCACCTGAAGTGCTGACCCCATTAAATACCGCAGTTGTCCATTTGTATTTTTATGCATACACTGCATAGGTCGCTATTTTTGGCTATATGCCCTCTTAGATGGCGACACATCAGCAGCAGGAAAGCAGGGGTGCTAAGGCACAGGCTTTCTAGGCTGCTTGTATTGCATGTACTGAAGCGTTCATGTGTAGTTATGCTTGTATGCTATACACTGCACTGTACGGTCGCTAGTCTGGGCTATTTTCGCCTAGAATGACTAGACTACAGCAGCAGAAAAGCAGGGGTGCTGAGGCACAGGTTTTTTCTATGCTGCTTGTATTGCAGGGGTTGCAGTGTTCATTTGTACTTATGCTTGTATGCTATACATTGCACTGTATGGTCGATATTCTGGGCTATATTCCCCTAGATGGCTAGTCTACAGCAGCAGAAAAGCAGGGGTGCCAAGGCACAGGCTTTCTATGCTGCTTGTATTGCATGTGCTGCGGTGTTCATTTGTACTTTATGCTTGTATGCTATACATTGCACTGTACGGTCGCCATTCTTGGCTCTATGTCCTAGATGGCTAGTCGGCAGCAGCATATAAGCAACACAGGCTTTCGATGCTGTTTTTACTGCATGTGATACTGTTCCACGGCACTGAACCCCATTGTGTGCAATGCTCCCCTGGAGCACTTGGTCAGCCGGGGTCTCTACTAGACGTGGCCAAAGGAACCACCTGTCAACCCTGTCCAAGGACAGGGATGGAGTTGCAATGGGATAGAGACTTGCAGTCCGGACAGGCCATGGGCAATCTGGATCAGTGCTCCCTGGCCACCCTCATTGGGAATAAAATCGGTGCTCCGGGGGGGGGTCCCAGGAGGCTCTCTGTATGGTGAGGCAGACGTAGCTCATCAGGACTTTGATCCTGACAACGCTCTCAATCCGGATACACCGGATGGTGACGCCATAAGGAATGATCCTTTAGCGTCCATCAATGGAATGTTGGATCTTTCTCCCTCAGCTCCCCCAGCGGAGGAGTCAGCTTCACAGCAGGAGAAGTCCCATTTCAGTAGCTCAAACGTATATTGAGTATTTTTCTGGCCACGCTGACTTCAGAGAAGCAGTCCAGGAACACCACGCTTACCAGATAAGCGTTTTCTCCAAACGTATTAAGGATACACGTTATCCGTTTCCCCCTGACGTGGTCAAGCGCGGGACCCAGGGTCCAAAGGTGGATTCTCCAATCTCCAGGCTTGCGGCTAGAGCTATAGTTGCAGTGGAGATGGGACTTCACTTAAAGATGCCAGACAGATGGACTCTGGTTGAAATCTGTCTATGAGGCTATCGGCGTGTCGGTTGCTCCGGCATTTACAGCCGTATGGGCACCCTAAGCTTTTCAGCTGTTCTTGCACAGCTGGTCTTGAGCATATGTACATTTGTGCCGCAGGGGCGTCCGTAACCTCGCAATGTCTGCATTGCGACTTACCCTATTAATGCTGTCCTGGAAGGACAGTCGAGGTTTCGGTCCTTCCCAAGCTCGGGCAAGTCCCAATTGTCCTCGTCCAAAAGAGCTGAAAAGCCTCAGAGGGGCTCAGTTTCCGGGGGCTCAATCACGCCCAAGGAAGGCAGCCGGAGGAACCGCTACCAAGGCGGTCTCCTCATGACTCTCAGCTCTCTCATCTCTCCGCATCCGCGGTTGATGGCAGACTCGCTCGCCTTTGGCGACATTTAGCTGCCACAGGTCACAGACCGGTGGGTGAGGGACATTGTGCCCACGTGCACAGGACAGAGTTCTGTTCTCGTCCTCCGACTCGATTCTTCAGAACGTCCCCACCTCCCCACCGAGCCGATGCTCTTCTGCAGGCAGAAGGAGTGGTAATCCCTGTTCCTCTTCAGGAACAAGACACGGTTTTCCTCCAATCTGGTTGTGGTGCCAAAAAAGGATGGCTCTTTCCGTTCCGTTCTGGACCTAAAACTGCTCAACAAGCACGTGGAGGCCAGGCGGTTCCGGATGAAACCCTCCGCTCCGTCATTGCCTCAATGTCTCAAGGATATTTCCTAGCATCAATAGACATCAAAGATGCTTATCTCCACGTGCCGATTGCTACAGAGCACCAATGTTTTCTACGTTTCGTGATGGGAGACGACCATCTTCAGTTCGTAGCTCTGCCATTCGGTCTGGCGACAGCCCCACGGGTGTTCACCAAGGTCATGGCGGCAGTGGTAGCAGTCTTGCACTCACAGGGACACTCTGTGATCCCTTACTTGGACGATCTACTTGTCAAGGCACCCTCTCAAGAGGCATGCCAACTCAGCCTGAATGTTGCGCTGGAGACTCTCCAGACGTTCGGGTGGCTCATCGACTTCTCAAAGTCAAACCTGTCACCGACCCAATCACTAACGTATCTTGGCATGGAGTTTCATACCCTCTCAGCGCTAGTGAAGCTTCCGCTGGACAAGCAGCGGTCACTACAGACTGGGGTGCAGACTCTCCGTCAAGGTCAGTCGCACTCCTTAAGACGCCTCATGCACTTCCTCGGGAAGATGGTGGCGGCAATGGAGGCGGTTCCGTTTGCGCAGTTTCATCTGCGTCCTCTTATTGGGACATTCTCCGCCAATGGGACGGGAAGTCAACATCCCTGAACAGGAAAGTATCCTTTTCACAGAAGGACTCTCTGCAATGGTGGCTTCTTCCCACCTCATTATCACAGGGAAGATCCTTCCTACCACCGTCTTGGGCGGTAGTCACGACAGATGCGAGTCTGTCAGGGTGGGGAGCAGTTTTTCTCCACCACAGGGCTCGGGGTACGTGGACTCAGCAGGAGTCCACCCTTCAGATCCATGTTCTGGAAATCAGAGCGGTGTATCTTGCCCCACTAGCCTTCCAGCAGTGGCTGGAAGGAAAGCAGATCCGAATTCAGTCGGACAACTCCACAGCGGTGGCATACATCAATCACCAAGGAGGGACACGCAGTCGACAAGCCTTCCAGGAAGTCTGGCGGATTCTGATGTGGGTGGAAGCCACGGCCTCCACCGTATCCGCAGTTCACATCCCCGGCGTAGAAAACTGGGAAGCAGACTTCCTCAGCCGCCAGGGCATGGACGCAGGGGAATGGTCCCTTCACCCGGACGTGTTTCAGGAAATCTGTAGCCGCTGGGGAAGGCCGGACGTCGACCTAATGGCGTCCAGGCACAACAACAAGGTCCCAACCTTCATAGCACGGTCTCGCGATCACAGAGCTCTGGCGGCAGACGCCTTAGTGCAAGATTGGTCGCAGTTCCGGCTCCCTTATGTGTTTCCACCTCTGGCTCTGTTGCCCAGAGTGCTACGCAAGATCAGATCCGACTGCAGCCGCGTCATACTCGTCGCCCCAGACTGGCCAAGGAGGGCGTGGTATCCGGATCTGTGACATCTCACGGTCGGCCAACCGTCGGCACTACCAGACCGACCAGACTTACTGTCCCAAGGGCCGTTTTTCCATCGGAATTCTGCGGCCCTGAACCTGACTGTGTGGCCATTGAGTCCTGGATCCTAGGGTCTTCAGGATTATCCCAAGGGGTCGTTGCCACCATGAGACAGGCTAGGAAGCCCACGTCCGCTAAGATCTACCACAGAACGTGGAGGATATTCTTATCCTGGTGCTCTGCTCAGGGAGTGTCTCCCTGGCCTTTTGCATTGCCTACCTTTCTTTCTTTCCTGCAATCTGGGTTAGAAAAAGGTTTGTCGCTCGGCTCCCTTAAAGGGCAAGTCTCGGCGCTATCCGTCTTTTTTCAAAAGCGTCTAGCACGACTTCCTAGGGTGCGCACGTTCCTGCAGGGGGTTTGTCATATTGTACCCCCGTACAAGCGGCCGTTAGATCCATGGGATCTGAACAGGGTACTAGTTGCCCTCCAGAAGCCGCCCTTCGAGCCTCTGAGGGAGGTTTCACTTTCTAGACTATCACAGAAAGTGGCTTTTCTGGTAGCGATCACATCTCTTCGGAGAGTGTCTGAGCTAGCAGCGCTGTCATCCAAGGCTCCTTTCCTGGTCTTCCACCAGGACAAGGTAGTGCTGCGCCCCATTCAGGAGTTTCTCCCGAAGGTGGTATCCTCTTTTCATCTTAATCAGGATATCTCTTTACCTTCGTTTTGTCCTCATGCAGTTCATCGGTATGAGAAGGATTTGCATTTGTTAGATCTGGTGAGAGCACTCAGAATCTACATTTCCCGCACGGCGCCCCTGCGCCGCTCGGATGCACTCTTGGTCCTTGTCGCTGGTAAGCGCAAAGGGTCGCAGGCTTCCAATGCCACCCTGGCTCGATGGATCAAAGAACCAATTCTTGAAGCCTACCGTTCTGCTGGGCTTCCGGTTCCATCAGGGCTGAAGGCCCATTCTACCAGAGCCGTGGGTGCGTCCTGGGCATTACGACACCAGGCTATGGCTCAACAGGTGTGCCAGGCAGCTACCTGGTCGAGTCTGCACACTTTCACCAAACATTATCAGGTGCATACCTATGCTTCGGCGGACGCCAGCCTAGGTAGAAGAGTCCTGCAGGCGGCAGTTGCCTCCCCGTAGGGGAGGGCTGTCTTCGCAGCTCTAACATAAGGTATTTCTTTACCCACCCAGGGACAGCTTTTGGACGTCCCAATCGTCTGGGTCTCCCAATGGAGCGCCGAAGAAGAAGGGAATTTTGTTACTTACCGTAAATTCCTTTTCTTCTAGCTCCTATTGGGAGACCCAGCACCCGCCCTGTTGTCCTTCGGGATTTTTGGGTTTTTCGGGTACACATGTTGTTCATGTTGAACGGTTTTTCAGTTCTCCGATGTTACTCGGAGTGAATTTGTTTAACCAAGTTATTGGCTTTCCTCCTTCTTGCTTTTGCACTAAAACTGGTGAGCCAGTGATCCCACTGGGGGTGTATAGCCAGAAGGGGAGGGGCCTTACACTTTTTAGTGTAATGCTTTGTGTGGCCTCCGGAGGCAGTAGCTATACACCCAATCGTCTGGGTCTCCCAATAGGAGCTAGAAGAAAAGGAATTTACGGTAAGTAACAAAATTCCCTTCTTTTTTGGCACTCTGCCGGTGGAGGATTTCCAGGAAAGAGCTCTGCAACTCTGGGAGACCTAAGGCAGGGAATCTGGAGGACACACGCTCCGCTTTTTAGCGGTCGGTAAGCCACACCGGTCACCCGGTGCTGGTCCCCTTAGGGTGCCGGAATAGATATATATATATATATATATATATATATATATATATATATATATTTCTGTTCGGTCGGGCTATATACCTTTTCCCATATACCCTCAGTGATCACTCTCCTCGGAGACAACAGCATGTCGTCCACAAGGAGCAAGGGTGCCAAGGCACAGGGTTATTTTGCGACCTGTACCTCTTGTGCGGCTATGTTACCTGCGGGTTCCACCTACCCTCACTGTGAGCAATGCTCGACCCCTGTTTTGCTTGCTCAGCCAGAGCCTCGGTCACTAGTGGGCCCCTCGGCTCAGGTAGACCCCCCTGCTCCCCCTGTCCAGGCGGCAGGGACAGAGTTTGCCGTTTTTGCTGAGAAACTCTCTGAGTCACTTTCACAATCCATGGCTCAGTCTATGGACAAATGGTCTGCCAAGCTGCTTGAAGCTTTGCAGTCCAGACCGGTCCTTACACAGGCCCCGGGCCCTGTTGGATCGTCGCCTACAGGCCCCTCTCTGTCCGCGCCGCAGCGCGTTCCCAGGGGGGGCCCTAGGTCTCACGTGGAGGACTCCTGCCCGGACCACAGTCCCAGACCGGCTAAGCGGGCTCGCTGGGAATCTTCCCCGACTTCTTCACGCTGCTCGGGTTCCCATCTTGAGGACTCTCTGGAGGACGAGGTGGACGTCGTAGCTCAGGGCTCTGACCCTGACGTTGCTCTCAATCTTGATACACCTGAAGGGGACGCCATAGTAAATGACCTTATCTCGTCCATCAACCAGGTGTTAGATATATCTCCCCCGCCGCCACCTGTAGAGGAGTCGACTTCTCAGCAGGAGAAACACCAGTTTCGGTTCCCTAAACGTACACGGAGTGCGTTTTTCGATCACTCTAACTTCAGAGATGCTGTCCAGAAGCCCAGAGCGGTTCCGGACAAGCGCTTTACTAAGCGCCTTACTGACACACGTTACCCCTTCCCCTCTGAAGTAGTTAAGGGTTGGGCTCAATGTCCCAAGGTGGATCCTCCAGTCTCTAGATTGGCGGCTAGATCTGTGGTATCGGTTGCAGATGGCTCATCGCTAAAAGATGCCACTGACAGGCAGATAGAGCTCCTGGTGAAATCCATCTATGAAGCCACGGGCGCGTCCTTTGCCCCGGCTTTTGCAGCCGTGTGGGTGGGCACTCCAAGCTATCTCAGCTTGTCTGGCTGAGATTAATGCGGTCACACGTAATTCTGCTCCGCAGGTTGCGTCTTTGACTTCTCGGGCGTCAGCTTTTTCTTCCTACGCCATGAACGCAGTTCTAGACTCTGCTAGCCGTACAGCGGTGGCATCCGCTAATTCTGTGGCAGTCCGCAGGGCCATGTGGCTGCGCGAATGGAAGGCAGACTCGGCTTCCAAGAAGTTCTTAACCGGTTTACCGTTTTCTGGCGACCGATTGTTTGGCGAACGATTGGATGAGATTATTAAGGAATCCAAGGGAAAGGACTCCTCCTTACCCCAGTCCAAACCGAAGAGACCTCAGCAACGGAAAATACAATCGAGGTTTCGGTCCTTTCGTCCCTCCGCCAAGCCCCAATCCTCTTCGTCCAGCAGGCCGGAGAAAGGCCAGCGGAACTTATGCGTGGCGGGCTAAGCCACGCCCCCAAAAACCCGCCGGAGGCAATGCCTCCAAGGCGGCCTGTTCATGACTCTCGGCATCCCCGAACCGCATCCTCGGTCGGTGGCAGGCTCTCCCGCTTTTGCGACGCCTGGTGGCCACATGTTCAAGACCGATGGGTGAGAGACATTCTGTCTCACGGTTACAGGATAGAGTTCAGCTCTCGTCCCCCGACTCGTTTCTTCAGAACCTCTCCGCCCCCCGCGCGGGCCGATGCACTTTTTCAGGCGGTGGACGCTCTGAAGACAGAAGGGGTTGTGATCCCTGTTCCCCCCCAGGAACATGGTCGCGGCTTTTACTCCAACTTGTTCGTGGTGCCAAAGAAGGACGGTTCGTTCCGTCCCGTTCTGGACCTCAAACTAATCAACGCTTTTTGCGTTTCGCCATCGGGGACGAACACCTTCAGTTCGTGGCATTGCCTTTCGGCCTGGCGACAGCCCCACGGGTGTTCACCAAGGTCATGGCATCTGTTGTGGCGGTCCTACACTCTCAGGGCCACTCGGTGATTCCCTACTTAGACGATCTTCTGGTCAGGGCACCCTCTCAGATGGCGTGTCAAAACAGCCTTTCCATCGCTCTTGCGACTCTCCAGCAGTTCGGGTGGATCATCAACTTCCCAAAATCCAAGTTGACACCGACCCAATCACTGACTTACCTCGGGATGGAGTTTCATACTCAGTCAGCGGTAGTCATGCTACCGCTGGACAAACAGCCTTCTCTGCAGGCAGGGGTGCAATCTCTTCTTCGGGGTCAGTCACACCCCTTGAGGCGTCTCATGCACTTCCTGGGGAAGATGGTGGCAGCGATGGAGGCAGTGCCCTTCGCGCAATTCCATCTGCGGCCACTCCAGTGGGACATTCTCCGCTAATGGGACAGGAGGTCGACTTCCCTCGACAGGAACGTCTCTCTTTCCCTTGCAACCAAGACGTCACTTCAGTGGTGGCTCCTTCCCAACTCTCTGTCGCGGGGAAAATCCTTCCTACCCCCAACCTGGGCTGTGGTCACCACGGACGCGAGCCTGTCAGGGTGGGGGGCGGTTTTTCTCCACCACAGGGCTCAGGGAACCTGGACTCCGATAGAGTCATCCCTTCAGATCAATATTCTGGAGATAAGGGCAGTGTATCTAGCCCTATTGGCTTTTTATCGGTGGCTGGAGGGCAGGCAGATCCGTATCCAGTCGGACAACGCCACTGCCGTCGCATACATCAACCACCAAGGCGGCACTCGCAGTCGTCAAGCCTTACAGGAGGTCCGACGGATTCTGCAGTGGGTGGAAGCCACAGCTTCCACCATCTCCGCAGTTCACATCCCGGGCGTAGAAAACTGGGAAGCAGATTTTCTCAGTCGTCAGGGCATGGACGCAGGGGAATGGTCTCTTCACCCAGACGTGTTTCGAGAGATCTGTCGCCACTGGGGAACGCCGGACGTCGATCTCATGGCGTCACGGCACAACAACAAAGTCCCGGCATTCATGGCCCGGTCTCAAGATCACAGAGCTCTGGCGGCGGACGCATTAGTTCAGGATTGGTCGCAGTTTCGACTGCCTTATGTATTTCCTCCTCTGGCGATGCTGCCCAGAGTGCTGCGCAAAATCAGGTCCGACTGTTGTCGCGCCATTCTCGTCGCCCCAGATTGGCCGAGGCGGTCGTGGTACCCGGATCTGTGGCATCTCACGGTGGGTCAACCGTGGGCGCTCCCAGACCACCCAGACTTGCTGTCACAAGGGCCGTTTTTCCATCTGAATTCTGCGGCCCTCAACCTGACTGTGTGGCCATTGAGTCCTGGCTCCTAGCGTCCTCAGGGTTATCTCAAGATGTCATTGCCACCATGAGACAGGCCAGGAAACCAACGTCCGCCAAGATCTATCACAGGTCTTGGAGGATCTTCTTATCCTGGTGCTCTGATAATGGTTTTACTCCCTGGCCCTTTGCCTTACCCACTTTTCTTTCATTCCTTCAATCCGGAATGGACAAGGGTTTGTCTCTCGGCTCTCTCAAGGGACAAGTATCGGTGCTATCCGTATTTTTTCAAAAGCGTCTAGCCAGGCTTCCGCAGGTCCGCACGTTCCTGCAGGGAGTTTGCCACATAGTCCCACCTTATAAGCGTCCGCTGGAACCCTGGGACCTTAACAGGGTGCTAACGGCTCTTCAGAAACCACCTTTCGAGCCGCTGCGGGATGTCTCCTTATCACGTCTTTCGCAGAAGGTGGCATTTCTAGTGGCAGTTACATCGCTCCGTAGAGTGTCGGAGCTGGCAGCGCTGTCATGCAAAGCCCCCTTCCTGGTTTTTCACCAGGATAAGGTGGTTCTGCGTCCTGTTCCGGAATTTCTCCCTAAGGTGGTATCTCCTTTTCATCTCAATCAGGATATCTCCTTACCTTCATTTTGCCCTAATCCAATTCACCAATGTGAAAAGGATTTGCACTCATTAGATCAGGTAAGAGCACTCCGGATCTACGTGTCTCGCACGGCGCCCCTGCGCCGTTCAGATGCGCTCTTTGTCCTTGTCGCTGGCCAGCGTAAGGGTTCGCAGGCTTCCAAGTCAACCTTGGCTCGGTGGATCAAGGAACCGATTCTTGAAGCCTACCGTTCTTCTGGGCTTCCGCTTCCTTTGGGGCTGAAAGCCCATTCTACCAGAGCCGTGGGTGCGTCCTGGGCATTGCGGCACCGGGCTACGGCTCAGCAGGTGTGTCAGGCAGCTACCTGGTCTAGTCTGCACACTTTCACGAAACACTATCAGGTGCATACCTATGCTTCGGCAGACGCCAGTCTAGGTAGGCGAGTCCTTCAGGCGGCGGTTGCCCACCTGTAAGAGGGGGTCGGTTTCGGCTCTTTTTATCGAGGTATTCTTTTACCCACCCATGGACTGCTTTTGGACGTCCCAATTGTCTGGGTCTCCCAATGGAGCGACAAAGAAGAAGGGAATTTTGTTTACTTACCGTAAATTCCTTTTCTTCTAGCTCCTATTGGGAGACCCAGCACCCGCCCCTGTTCCCTTCGGGCTGTTTGTTCTTTTGTGTACACATGTTGTTCATGTTGAATTGTTCTTTTGGTTCATGGTTTTCAGTTCTCCGAACATCCTTCGGATTGAATTTACCTTAGACCAATTTATAAGTTTCCTCCTTCCTGCTTTTGCACCAAAACTGAGGAGCCCGTGATGCACGGGAGGGTGTATAGGCAGAGGGGAGGGGTTACACTTTTTAAAGTGTAATACTTTGTGTGGCCTCCGGAGGCAGAAGCTATACACCCAATTGTCTGGGTCTCCCAATAGGAGCTAGAAGAAAAGGAATTTACGGTAAGTAAACAAAATTCCCTTCTTCACTGTAAAGCGCCATGGAATAAATGGCGCTATAATAATAAATAATAATAATAATTTGGTATCTACAAACTCGTAATGACCTGAGGAATCATAATGTCAAGCTAGTTTTACCATATAGTGAACACGGAAAATAAAAAACCCAAAAACTAATTGTGCAACAGCACTTTTTTTTTGTATTTTCACCGCACTTGGAATTTTTTTTTCTCGTTTTCCAATACAGTATGGAGCAGAATGAATGATGTTGTTCAAAAGTACAACTCGTCCCACAAAAAAACAAGTCCTCATATGGCTATATTGATGGAAAAATTAGCTCTTGGAACTAGCGAGGAAAAACAAAGCGGAAAATTGGTGTACGGGTTAATTTGTGCTTTTAAGTCTACTTTAGATTGTCTTCGCCTATCGATCTATGGTCACCATTGTGGGGGCGAGTTTTAAGGGTTTATTTTTCCAGATGTTTGCAACTTTCTTCTAAAAAGTGGCAAAAGTTTTGTGCAAATATGCTACAGTTTCTCCCCTTCCTTAGAGAGTTATTTTATCCATATCAGAAATTTTTGCTCAAATTTTGTGACAAGTTTACAGACGAAAAAAGTAGGTTGGATTTTAAGGAATTTCGCCCCAAAACGTATCAAAATCCGCTCAACAAAAGGGGTTTAGTGTTTCCAGACGCGCTTGCTTCATAGTATAGGATGTAACATACTATCGTGTTTGTTGTTTTAGGGACGCTGTCGTTAATTCTGATTGGGGCGATTTTGCTGATAGTATCTGCTGGAATAATCCTAACCATGATAACGCAGATACATCGCAAGAAGAAGAACAGAGGATTCATCAGTAAGTACGATGTACCCCTATACCAGTCTGGGGTAACATTTCCCTGCTAATAGGGGGCTCAACACCAGAATACTGGACAGTCTCGTCACCTGCCTTGGTCCCTCCCCAATCTTAGGGTTAAGCACAAATGGCGGGTCGAACATTATAGATTCCCCAGAAGTGATTATATTATTAAAGGAATTTTAAAGCAAATCTGTCACCATATTTTACCATACGAGCTGAATAAAATTTTGCTTACATCCTTAGACCTGTTGAGACAAGAATAGTTACTTTGAAAACCAAAGTCAGATTGTCGGTGTAATCCCAATCTTGTGATGAGCATATAATGTCTGGTAGATTATTTGTCAGCCATTCTTACATGATAAATACACCAGCCTCATTAGGTCTGTTCAATAATGTATTCAGTTTTTTTATTATGACGTGATGACAGATCCCCTTTAATGATATACCATCATTTTGACTGACCTCTGGGGCCTCCAACAATTGTGATAATAGAAGTACAGTGACCCCCTCACAATTTCATTGTTTCCTTACCGGGAGGGGGGTATAAGTGTGCAAAAAGCAGTGGTCGTGGTATCCAACAGTTTTACCACAATCATTAGCTTTAGGCTAAATATAATATTGTTATCAAAGCTGGGATCGGCCTTAGGCCACGTGCACACGTTGAGTATTTGAGGAGTTTTTACCTCAGTATTTATAAGCCAAAATGAGGAGTGGGTAATAAATGTAGAAGTGGTGCCCATGTTTCTATTATACTTTTCCTCCTATTGTTCCTCTCTTAATTTTTACTTCCAAACTCTCAGGTAAAACACTCACCAAATACTCAATGTTTGCATGTAGTTTTAATACTAAGGTAAAAACTCACCAAATACTCAATGTGTGCACGTGCCTTAATACTGAGGTAAAAAACTCACCAAATACTCAATGTGTGCATGTGGTCTTAATTATGAGGTAAAAAAACTCACCAAATACTCAACGTGTGCACGTGGCCTTAAGGGTGGAAACACATCTATGCAAGTAAAATCGGTCCGACTGGGCAGAAAAATACTCGGCTGATTTTAGTTCACGTTAGGTGCGAGTCCAACGCTAGTGCGATGTGTTTTGCTCGCGTGTGTGTTGCGATTGCGATGCTAGTTTCATGCAACATCTTAATTAGATAAAAGCTATTACACATGTGTCATTTAATTAACCTATGGGAATGTGCTATCACATTCATCTAATGAGCGAAGTTACTGCCACACTCGCAAATGTGAACGCTGGTGAGCGTGTGTGATGCTACTTTTAATCCCCTTCCATAGGAAATCATTGGGACAAATGGTGTGAGAAACTCGCAAAAAAGCAGCATGCTGCGATTTTTTTCTCGGTCCGATTTGGACTGAGAAAAAAATCGCAGATGAGAGCTGAATCATTGACTAACATGTGTCCGATTCCAATGCGAGTTTTTCTCGCATTGCTCTACTGAGAGAAACTCGCAAGTGAGAAGCAGCCCTAATACTGAGGTAAGAAACTCACCAAATACTCAATGTGTGCACGTGGCCTTCATACTAAGGTAAAAAATTCATCAAACACTCAATATGTGCATATGGCTTTAATATTGATGTAAAAAGTGGTCATGTGAGGTCCCACTAGGCCACGTACACACGTTGAGTATTTGGTGAATTTTTTACCTCAGTATTTGTAAGCATAAATCAGGAGTGGAAGAATCAGAGGAAAAGTGTAATAAAAAATACAATGCACCACTTCTGTATTTTTCATCCACTCCTGGTTTTGTTAGGCCGAGTACACATATCCGGCTTTTCGCTGGTTTGACGGATGCGGCGCATGCCAGTACAGTGTATACAGTACACTGGCAGCGCAACAAGCGCCGGTCACATGCTGTCATGTGGCCGGAGCATGTTACCCGGAAGTTGCGGCGCTGCCACTGTACTGTATCATACTGTACTGGCGTGCACCGCATCCGTCAAACCGGCGAAAAGCCGGATATGTGTACCTGGCCTTACTGGGGTAAAATACTGAAAGTGTGAACATGGCCTTAGGCTCAGTAGTGCACATTGCATATTGTTTCTATAGGCCAAAAGTGTGTAATGTCGGCCTCTGTCTGGCAAATATTACTATATGGGAATATACTGAGGGACACTGCAAAGAAACGTACAATACAACTCATGTTGGTGGTTCCGTATGATGGATGACTACGATGGCATCCATCCTGATTATGGCCACTGATGATCACTATCCTCCTCAGTATGTGTCCTGACTTTGTTCCTAGCTTCAGATTAATTGCAAAATGATATATTATTTTTTATTAATTCTTCCTAGGAGGTGAGAGGTTCAGAGTTCCTGTACAAGAGGAGAGCACGAGTTCAGACTCCAGTCTTCCCAAGAATTGCCCGGCATGATGGCCACCTCGCACTGCAATGCAGTTCACAACTGCTTATTTCTCACTGGTATCCAGTGGCTTATTCTATGTGAACCCAGTTCAGCCCGGGAGATGTCCATAGACGTTGTACTGTAAAATCACCCCAATAAAGTGAATTTTGAAGGATTTAACCTTTTAATGACAAGACTGCTTTATCAAATTCTACCAAGAGCTGGTTTGTTTTTCGTGACCAATAGGGCCTTATTTTTGTATATTTTTTTTTGTAAAAAGCTGGAAAAAAATACTATTCATTTTTAATGATTCACAGTGAACTTGAAAATTAAAAATTGGCTTAATTTTGATATATAAAATTTGGTGTTTATGGCGTTTATCATTTCTGTTTGTATGATATCTGCAGCAAAAAAAAATCGACACGCTGATATTTCTGCAATTAAAATCTGTTCCACATGATTCTACCGTAAGGAAATCTTGGCTGCGGTCTCCATATTGAGGTGCAGGACAATGTTCGGAGTACACCCCATTTACTGACAGTGTAAGAAATGTGCAGCAGGTTTTTGGCATGACCTATGTAGTGCAGAAATGCCAAGGACTTGCAAAAAATGTTCTAATTTCAGTAGAGATTTTACTACATTTGTCTGAACTCGAGGTCCATTCACACCAAAACATTATTGTGAATCATAGGAACGCTTTTTTTCATGATAATTGTGCGGTCTAAACCGGCTGATGATCACCCAGTGAATGAGTGAAACGCACATTTGTCGGCTGAAAGGATCTTTCCTGCTGCACCAAAGATTACAGTTCTGTGCAGCACATACAACCAGCGCTGAAGCAGCTTCACTGTCGGAATTGTCTTTTGTGAAATTTTGCACAGCCGCCTCATTTACCTCCGGGAACGTCATAGACTATATTTTGAGGGGAAAATATAACCCCGCACTTTAGAGTTATTCACCAAAAAACCTTCTTACATTAAAGTCAATGGAGCTGGGAGCTACAGGTCATTAATAGGAGCTGTGATTGGTTGCTATAGGCAACGAAGGACATTCAGAGAGACGGTGACAGAGAGAGAGATGAAGAGGGATATAGAGACAGACAGAGAGAGAGAAGAAGACCGCGGGCAGTGACAGCCTCCTGCCAGAGATGATCAAATACAGTTCCCCAGATATACATGCAGCACTAGCTAAACTATTCACCCATGTCCTGAGTGGCGGCTACTTCCCAAAGAGCTGGAATCAAGGTCTCATAACGCCCATCTACCAGAATGGAGACCGATATGATCCAGCAAACTACAGAGGGATCTGTGTTAACAGTATTCTGGGAAAACTGTTTAACAGCATTATTAATAAAAGGATCATCACCTTCCTCACCCAGCGGGACACCCTCAGCAGAAGCCAAGCTGGGTTTATGCCAAACCATCGCACCACGGACCACATTTACACCCTGCAAAGCCTCATCAAGACCCACGTCCACGGCAAAAAACAGGGGAAAATATTTGCATGTTTTGTGGACTTCAAGAAGGACTTTGACTCAGTGTGGCACCTAGGCCTGTTTCTTAAATTTTTGGAGAGTGGAATAGGTGGCTGAACCTACGATGTGATCAAGAGCTCATACACTGAGAACCAATGCAGTGTGAAGGTGAACGGAAAGAGGACGGCCTTCTTCCGGCAGAGCCGTGGGGTAAGACAGGGCTGCAGCCTGAGCCCAACTCTATTCAATATCTACATCATGAGTCCCCAATTCCAGTCCTCAAGGGCCGCCAACAGTGCATGTTTTCAGGATTTCCTTAGTATTGCAGATGTGATAATTTAATCACCTGCACAGTTGATGATTCCAACACCCATGCAATGCTAAGGAAATCCTGAAAACATGCACTGTTGGCGGCCCTCGAGGACTGGAGTTGGGGAACCCTGATCTACATAAATGGACTGGCCTCAGCCCTGGAATCCTCCCCCGCCCCAGGTCTCAGCCTGCATGACCGAGAGGTGAAGATCCTGCTGTACGCAGATGACCTCCTGCTGCTTTCCCCATCGGAGAAAGGCCTCCAAGATAGCCTGGCTGTGCTAGAAACATTCAGCGCCACATGAGCTTTGCCCATCAACCAAAAGAAGACCAAAGTCATCGTGTTTCAGAAGAGGAATTATAACAAAACCTCCACTCCCTCCCTCACACTAATTGGCGCCGCGCTGGAGAAGACCAGCAGCTATACCTACCTCGGTCTGGAGCTAAACCAAACTGGGAGCCTCAAGCACGCAGCAGAGACCCTGAAAGGGAAAGCATGCAGAACTTTTTAAGCCATTAGAAAACAACTGTATCACCTCAAACGACTTGGTGAGAGTCTGGCTCAAGATATTCGACAGCGTCATCACCCCTATACTGCTGTATGGCAGCGAGGTATGGGGCCCAGTGACCTATCCAGACCAGACAAAGTGGGATTCCAGCCCAACCGAAGTCTTCCATCTGGAGTTCTGCAAATATCTCCTCCAAGTCCATCGTAGCACCTCAAACATAGCCTGTCGGGCAGAGCTAGGCCGGTTCCCTTTATGGCTCAGTATACACATGAGTGCGCTATCACACCATTCACACATACAGAACAGCAACCCCAGCTCCTACCATCATAAAGCCCTGCCGAGCCAGAGCAAACCAGGAACCCCGGCAGCCAGTACAGCCAAAGTCAGCAACACACCCTGACAAAAGCTCAAATAAAAGAGATCTCAGGTGGAAACAGGGCGGCACCAACAGACATACAAGCTGCGGGAGAACAGACTGTACCAGCACTGCCAGCAGGGGGCTCTGGAGGACGAGGCACATTTCCTACTGCACTGTAACAAATACTCAGCAGTGAGGGCCTCCCACTTCCAGATACTTACCGCTCATACCCCGGACTTTCCATCCATGGACGAGGAGAGGAAACTCTGCATCCTACTGGGGGAAGAATCAATGGTGGAGATCGCCGCCCAATATGTCACCACATGTCATAAGCTGAGGGGAACTAAAGACCTCCAAATGGACCACCATTCCCCAAATTGTGGCCCCAACACCCCATCACCACAACCCTAACCCACTCCCCTTTCACACTTTTTTTCTTGCTTTGGCAATACTAATTGTATTTTGGTCCTGCCAATAAAACCGATTTGATTTGAGAGAGACAGAGACAGACAGAGAGACAGTGACAGACAGAGAGACAGCGACAGGCAAAGAGACAGCGACAGGCAGAGAGACAGCGACAGACAGAGAGACAGCGACAGACAGAGAGACAGCGACAGGCAGAGAGACAGCGACAGGCAGAGAGACAGCGACAGGCAGAGAGACAGCGACAGAGAGACCAAGGGGGATAGACCAACAGAGAGAGACAGCGACAGACAGAGAGAGTCCAAGAGGGATAAAGAGACAGAGAGAGAGACAGTGACAGAGAGAGCGACCAAGAGAGATAGAGACAGACAGAGACAGTTACAAACAGAGAGAGAGACCAAGTGGGATAGAGACAGAAAGAGAGACAGCGACAGAGATAGACAGCGACAGAGAGAGACCACGGGGGATAGACCAACGGAGAGAGACAACGACAGGCAGAGAGACAGCGACAGAGAGAGACCAAGGGGGATAGACCAACGGAGAGAGACAGTGACAGACAGAGAGAGTCCAAGAGGGATAGAGAGAGACAGACCGAGAGAGAGACCAAGAGTGATAGAGATAGAGGCAGAGAGAGAGACTTAGACAAATAGATGGAGAGAGACGGATCTAGAGAGAGAGAGAGACAGATGGCTAGTGAGAGAAACAGAGAGCTAGAGAGACAGACAGGGAGAGAGACAGACGGATACAGAGACAGATATAGAGAGAGAGACAGATGGATAGAGAGAGAAACAGAGAGACAGATAGAGACAGTAAGGCAGAAAGGGAGAGACAGAAAGACACTTAGTTACTATCCCAGGCAACTCTGGGTACTACAGCTAGAATACATACTGTATATATATATATATATATATATATATATATATATATATATACACACATATATATATATATATATATATATATATATATATATACAACAAAAATGTTACAAAGCCTACCATATTTAATGCAATTAATGATGCATTAGTAAATGAACATTGTGTCCTTCCTACTATTCATACCTCTAGGGAGTTTTGTATCGAGTTTAACGATCCAATATGCTTGCCTCATTTACAGCTTTTAGTTTTGTTTCCCTCATTCACACCTGATGGCAGCATCAACCTTTTCCACTCCAAAGAATTTCAATGTGTCCAAAAAGCCATTATGTTGTTCAAAGAAATGCCCACTCACTCCAGAGTAATTGCTATTTTTGCTGTTAATGTTGTAGATATGCTCAGCTATCCTCTTATTAATCTACCTGCTACCTATGTATTTGTCTGAGCTGTTACTGCATAAAATGCAATATACAACATGAGTGCTGTCACAGTTCATGAAACAATATTCAGCCAGCCATCAATTTTAATTGCCTTTATTGCATGTTTGCACACATTGCACTTCTTCCCAAAACATTTGTGAAACCCCTTAATAGACAGCCAGGTTTTATTGTTGTCACTTCCAGATTTGAACAAACTAGGCGAGATCATATTACCTACAGATCTTCCTCTTTTTGCCACACATCTGACACATCATTCAAAATGTTCCGCGTTATATCATCCTGAAATAGGACAGGAATATATTTTTGAATGATAATCTTTATCGCATTACATTGAAGACTAAAGGGGGTACTAAATGTGGGCATGGATTTATCACGTCAACCATGTTTTTCCCCACAATACTCACTACTCACTAATCATGCCATGGTTATTAGGCCCCAGCCAAATAGCAACCTGCAACCACCCAAGAATGATGCATCCATTAGATATGACAGATCTGGCACTTTACCCAACTCTTCCCAATTGCCCTGGTGCAGTGGCAATCTGGGTACTATAAGGGGTTAATGTTAGCTCACAGCTGCTACTAAGCCCTAAATTAGTACTTGGAGGTGTGTATGCAACTTCCTCATTACTAATCTGTAAGTGAAGGTAAATAAACACAAACATCGAAAAAAAAATCCTTTGTTCGGAATAAAATACAAAAAAACCCACCCTCTTTTCACTTCTTTATTAACTTTTGCATTTCCGTTGTAATCCACACGATGTCCCACGACAATTCAGCTCTGCTACATCTGAAGCTCACAGTGAGGTCACAGTGAATGCCATAGAACATGACTGCCCTCTGTGAGGTTCAGGCATAGAATGAATCAGCTGCGTAATCAGTGGTGATGTCACTCAGGTTATTTGTGGTCACAGCGGGAGGTTCCCACGGTTCTCCACCTGTGATCGCAGGTAACCTGACCAAAGGTGACCTCAAAGAACTCTCACTGAATTCACAGACCTGGATCTCCTGGCAGAAAACTGTTGTTTTGCCAAGAGATGCAAATTTGGTGCTGATATTTTATACCATATTCCTACACCCAATCTACACCTCCTAGCAAAAAAAAAATAAAAAAAAATGCATCACTACCTCATCATACCACATGTGGTAGTGATGCATTTATTTTGCTATGAGGTGTAGATTGGGTGCAGGAATATGGTGTAAAAATGTCAGCACCAAATCTGCATCTCTTGACAAAAAAACACAGGAGATGCAGGTCTGTGAACTCAGTGAGAGTTCATCGAGGTCACCTGGGGTCAGGTTACCTGCGATCACAGGTGGAGGACCGTGGCAACCTCCAGCTGTGACCGTAACTAACCTGAGTGACGTCACCGCTCGTTGTGGCTCAGTCTCTGCCTTGAGCTCACAGTGGGTAGTTATGTCCTATTGTATGCGTACTACGTCATTCACACAGGCAGGGCAGATCAAAGTATTGTAGTGCGCCTGCGCAGGACCTCAATGTCGTAGGACGTGTCATGCACACAGGCTTCAGAAGAAGGAGGACACAACACAGTGGGAGGTGCATAGGGGAGCGGGCAAACAGACAGGGCGCAGAGTGCTAACCCCGCCCACAAAGTAAGTCATGAGCACATAGGCACTGACCAGCGTTCAGTAATGAACGCTGAATGTGCGTCCTTGCAGCGCACATGGGGATTTAAAGGGTCGGACGCCGCGTCTTGCCAGCAGATTCCTGGGGGCCGCAGAAAAAGTCATTGCGGGCCGCATATGGTCCGCGGGCCGGAGGTTCCTCACTCCTGCTTTAGGCTAACTTTTGTGGCAGATTACTCAAGGAATCCAGAGAACAGAAATTGCGTACTTTTTTTTACTACATTTTTGAGTAATAGCAAAATAAACGATATTTCTCAAATTTCATTTCTACTATTTTTTTTATCTTTGTGTTTTCTGACCAGGATGCCGATTCTTTTAGCATTTTTACTGCAGTTTTCTGGCTTAATGAGATCAAAATGGCTCAGCACAAAAATCACCAAAATGCTGATAATTTCCAATGCAATTTTCAGGCCATAGCCTGTGGGGTTTTTTTTTAAAACAAAGCACATAAAAAACGCTTTGTGTGAATGTAACTTTGGGCTATGTTCACATGTAGTATTCTTGCTGCATTGCTTTTCCATGCAGTTCACATTTGTAGAAAAATAAATGATATTTCTAACATCTCATTCACATGGTGCTTTTTTCCATTGCTGTTTTTAAATTTAGGTGCATTTTTTAAAATGTTAATTTTTTCATTATTTTTTTTTTACTCATTTAATAAAAAATGTGCATAATGTCGGCAGCGCGTTTCCTTCCACCACTGCATTTTTAGGTGGAAAAAAATGCAAGAAAGCACAATGTGAATTCGTGCTAAAATGATTCTTTTTTCCCCAAACGCAGGAAAAAAACACATCAGACGCATTTTCTGTGGTTTTTTTGTTGTTTTTTTTTTCCTTCTAAATATGTGCAGTCTTTTGAGGAATCTAGAGCAAATCATTCATCATAATAATAAAAAAACCCTCTCCCATTGTCTCATGCGTGGCCACTAGTTACACAACTTTATAGCTAAAAGTCCCATGTGATATAAACTGTAGGTCAGGATGAGACCATAAAGAACTTGAGCAAATACTGTGACGTTTCTTGTCACTTCCTGAGTGAGAACATTTACAAATAGTTCCCAGTGTCACTCAGGCAGTCAGGATGGCCGAGCGGTCTAAGGCGCTGCGTTCAGGTCGCAGTCTCCCCTGGAGGCGTGGGTTCGAATCCCACTTCTGACAGCGTAAAACTTTTGTATTTTATTTTTTTTCTTGTCAAAGGAGAAAATAAATGTATTACAAACGAGTTGAAGGAAAGATTTTTTTATTTTATATGAACTATTTATTTACATTAACAATATATACATATATATGTATGTGTCCATTTATACATATATATGTATGTATCTATATGTATACTGTGTGTGTGTACCTAATTGTATGTATATAGATATATATTTTTTTTTTAATACAAATATTATGTATAGGATGCATTTATGTATGCTATATATGTATCTATGCTACTTATGTGTATGTATGTTACATATGTGTGTATGTATGCTACATATGTGTGTATGTATGCTACTGATGTGTATGTATGCGATACATGTATGTATGTATGCTATTGATGTGTGTATGTATGCTACTGATGTGTATGCATGCGATACATGTGTATGTATGCTACTGATGTGTATGTATGTATGCTACATATGTGTGTATGAATGCTACTGATGTGTATGTATGTATGCTACATATGTGTGTATGAATGCTACTGATGTGTATGTATGTATGCTACATATGTGTGTATGTATGCTACTGATGTGTATGTATGAATGCTACATATGTGTGTATGAATGCTACTGATGTGTATGTATGTATGCTACATATGTGTGTATGAATGCTACTGATGTGTATGTATGTATGCTACATATGTGTGTATGTATGCTACTTATGTGTATGTATGCTACATATGTGTCTATGTATGCTACTTATGTGTATGTATGCTACATATGTGTGTATGTATGCTACTGATGTGTATTTATGTTACATATGTGTCTATGTATGCTACTGATGTGTATGTATGTATGCTACATATGTGTGTATGTATGCTACTGATGTGTATGTATGTATGCTACATATGTGTGTATGTATGCTACTGATGTGTATGTATGTATGCTACATGTGTGAATGTATGCTACTGATGTGTATGTATGTATGCTACATATGTGTGTATGTATGCTACTGATGTGTATGTATGCTACATATGTGTCTATGTATGCTACTGATGTGTATGTATGCTACATATGTGTGTATGTATGCTACTGATGTGTATGTATGTTACATATGTGTGTATGTATGCTACTGATGTGTATTTATGTTACATATGTGTCTATGTATGCTATTGATGTGTATGTATGCTACATATGTGTGTATGTATGCTACTGATGTGTATTTATGTTACATATGTGTCTATGTATGCTACTGATGTGTATGTATGCTACATATGTGTCTATGTATGCTACTGATGTGTATGTATGTATGATACATATGTGTGTATCTATGCTACTGATGTGTATGTATGCTACATATGTGTCTATGTATGCTACTGATGTGTATTTATGTTACATATGTGTCTATGTATGCTACATATGTGTGTATGTATGCTACTGATGTGTATGTATGTATGCTACATATGTGTCTATGTATGCTACTGATGTGTATGTATGTATGATACATATGTGTGTATCTATGCTACTGATGTGTATGTATGCTACATATGTGTCTATGTATGCTACTGATGTGTATTTATGTTACATATGTGTCTATGTATGCTACATATTTGTGTATGTATGCTTTGATGTGTATGTATGTATGCTACATATGTGTGTATGTATGCTACTGATGTGTATGTTTGTTACATATGTGTGTATGTATGCTACTGATGTGTATGTTTGTTACATATGTGTGTATGTATGCTACTGATGTGTATTTATGTTACATATGTGTCTATGTATGCTATTGATGTGTATGTATGCTACATATGTGTCTATGTATGCTACTGATGTGTATGTATGTATGCTACATATGTGTGTATCTATGCTACTGATGTGTATGTATGCTACATATGTGTCTATGTATGCTACTGATGTGTATTTATGTTACATATGTGTCTATGTATGCTACATATGTGTGTATGTATGCTACTGATGTGTATGTATGCTACATATGTGTGTATGTATGCTACTGATGTGTATGTATGTTACATATGTGTGTATGTATGCTACTGATGTGTATTTATGTTACATATGTGTCTATGTATGCTACTGATGTGTATGTATGTATGCTACATGTGTGAATGTATGCTACTGATGTGTATGTATGTATGCTACATATGTGTGTATGTATGCTACTGATGTGTATGTATGCTACATATGTGTCTATGTATGCTACTGATGTGTATGTATGCTACATATGTGTGTATGTATGCTACTGATGTGTATGTATGTTACATATGTGTGTATGTATGCTACTGATGTGTATTTATGTTACATATGTGTCTATGTATGCTATTGATGTGTATGTATGCTACATATGTGTGTATGTATGCTACTGATGTGTATTTATGTTACATATGTGTCTATGTATGCTACTGATGTGTATGTATGCTACATATGTGTCTATGTATGCTACTGATGTGTATGTATGTATGATACATATGTGTGTATCTATGCTACTGATGTGTATGTATGCTACATATGTGTCTATGTATGCTACTGATGTGTATTTATGTTACATATGTGTCTATGTATGCTACATATGTGTGTATGTATGCTACTGATGTGTATGTATGTATGCTACATATGTGTCTATGTATGCTACTGATGTGTATGTATGTATGATACATATGTGTGTATCTATGCTACTGATGTGTATGTATGCTACATATGTGTCTATGTATGCTACTGATGTGTATTTATGTTACATATGTGTCTATGTATGCTACATATTTGTGTATGTATGCTTTGATGTGTATGTATGTATGCTACATATGTGTGTATGTATGCTACTGATGTGTATGTTTGTTACATATGTGTGTATGTATGCTACTGATGTGTATGTTTGTTACATATGTGTGTATGTATGCTACTGATGTGTATTTATGTTACATATGTGTCTATGTATGCTATTGATGTGTATGTATGCTACATATGTGTCTATGTATGCTACTGATGTGTATGTATGTATGCTACATATGTGTGTATCTATGCTACTGATGTGTATGTATGCTACATATGTGTCTATGTATGCTACTGATGTGTATTTATGTTACATATGTGTCTATGTATGCTACATATGTGTGTATGTATGCTACTGATGTGTATGTATGTATGCTACATATGTGTGTATGTATGCTACTGATGTGTATGTATGCTACATATGTGTGTATGTATGCTACTGATGTGTATGTATGTTACATATGTGTGTATGTATGCTACTGATGTGTATGTATGCTACATATGTGTGTATGTATGCTACTGATGTGTATGTATGCTACATATGTGTGTATGTATGCTACTGATGTGTATTTATGTTACATATGTGTCTATGTATGCTACTGATGTGTATGTATGCTACATATGTGTGTATGTATGCTATTGATGTGTATTTATGTTACATATGTGTGTATGTATGCCTTTGATGTGTGTGTATGTATGTATGCTACATATGTGGGTATGCTACTCATGTGGATGTATATATTCTACACATATGTGTATATATGTTTGTTACTGATGTGTGTGTATGTCTGTATGCTACATATGTATATATGTATGCGTATTTTACTTATGTGTATATGTATATGCTACTGATATATGTGTATGTGTTTATATGTCTGTATGTGTATGTATATTTGGGTATGCCTAATTTTGGCCAAACTTAAAAAGTAGCCAGATAATCCTATGAAAACCTCCAGACATAGGACACAGATAAATTATGCATGGTGGAAAACAAGTGGTTAAAAACAACTGCCGAAACCCGGGATCGAACCAGGGACCTTTAGATCTTCAGTCTAACGCTCTCCCAACTGAGCTATTTCGGCGGTGCTGGTGGGTGCGGGAGCTGTCCCTGTTACTTCCTGACATCAGTGTGAGGGATATAGAAGCATTGTAGTCCCTTCTGCTCTATTCCTCATTCATGTAAGGATCCTTGCCCGGCAGCTCCAGAAAATGCTCTATTTGTTTAAGAAGATGCATCAAATAGTTCAACAAAATACGTTAATGTGTTCAAACCACAGCCTGGCTTCCTGTGCAGCAATGCACGCAGAGGGCTATAGACTATGCTATAGAGCCAGAAGAATATGCTCCCACTTTTTCACTTCTGGGTTATATTTTTCAGAAGGTGTCTGCACCAAAACAGCAATTTGATGTAATTGGGGGTTGTTTTTGCAGCCTTTTTTTAAAGCATCATTTTTGGTGCTTAATTGAAGCAATGTGTTGTTTCTTTATATACTTTTTTTATTGTGTAAACATTGAGGTTTTGCATTTGAAATATTTTTTTAGGCTTCCCATAGAATCCTATAGGAAAAAAAAACCCCACATTGAGTTTTATGCATATTAAAAGGGAACCTGTCAGGTGCAATATGCATTGCGAACCACGAGCCGTTCTGGGTGCCTATTGCTAATCCCTGCCTATAACTGCCTATGGCTATGTGCGCACAGTGCGTTTTTCGCGGCGTTTTCCGCCCATGCAGTGCATTGGAAAAACGCAGCAAAACGCAGAGATCAAAAACGCAGCAAAACGTAGCCAAAAACGCACCAAATCGCGGTAAAAACGCACGCGTTTTTTCGACCCGGGTGCGTGTTTGTGCGTTTTTATCGGCCAAAAACGCACAAAAACGCAGCATCAAAAAAACGCAGCGTGCGCACATAGCCTATAACTGTCCCTGTATCTGGTAGCATAGATAAGAGAATCTTGAGGCTATGTGCACACAGGAGATTAAACCTGTGGATTTAGCTGCGGATTTTCTGGATTTTCCAGATAAATCCGCAGGTTTATGCAAGTACACACACTCCCCATGTTATCCTATGGGACATAGGGAGTGTCTGTGTCCACGCTGCGGATACGTACGGCTCCAGAATATGCTGCGGATTTCCCACAGCCACACGTAACTGCATGTCAATTATTTCTGCGGAACTACCTGCGGAAATCCCGGCCATCCACTATGGAGATAGAGGCTGGGATTTCCGCAGGTAAATCGCACAAATGTCCGCAAGTTTACCGCAGCTATGGATTGCTGCGGATTCCGGGAGGCAGCTGCGGGAAACCTGCAGACATACCTGCGGATATATCCGCAGGTACAAAGTCCCATGGGCAAATAGACTTAGAAAAAGTATTTCTAAAGATCTTTTATCGTATGCTAATGAGAGCAGGGACTAGTCCCCTGGGCGTTGCTTCCCTTGCTAGTCGGCCCCTTGTTAGTACACCCCTGTGGGCCCCTGTGGGTATGCTAACATGCAAATAAATGTGCAGTGTCACAGAATGATCTCACTCACCTCTCTGCCGCCATCGCCGCCCGACACTGGATTTCAGCTCAGTGCGCATGACCCCGGATCATGCGCACTATGAAGCTGGGTGTACATGTCTTGGCTTCAAACTGAAGTAGTGCGCATGACCTAAAATCCAGGATTATGCGCGCTGAGCCGAAATCAGGACCCAGATGCGATGGCAGCGGAGAGGTGAGTGAGATCATCCTGTGACGCTGCGCATTCATTAGCATGATAGCACACCCACAGGGATCTACTAACATGCTAATGGGGCCGACTAGCAAGGGAAGCAACGCCCACTGGACTAGTCCCCTCACTCATTAGCATATGATAAAAGATCTTTAGAAATACTTTTTAAATATCTTTATAGGGATTAGCAATATGCACCCAGAACTGCTCGTGGTTCTGGGTGCATATTGGACCTGACAGGTTCCCTTTAAAAGCTGCTTTTTACAGCACCAGCAAAGCATATGATATTTCAGAAATCTCATGCACACAATCGCTTTTTTTTCCCCTGAAATGACAAACTGCTGCGTTTTTGAAAGAAGCAGCATGGAAATTATTTCAGCGTTTTAGCAGCGTTTTTTCACCATTGAAAGCAATGAGAAAGTGCAAAAACGCTGCAAAAAACGCAAACACTGTGTTTTTGCTGTACTTTTGTTGCTTTTGTGGTGAATGAAACGTACTGTAGACAAATGACACCCCAAAAATGCAGCCAAAAACACTGCAAAAATACAGCAAAAAAAGCAACAAAAACTGCTTTTTGGAAGTACCCTTTTTTACTATCAAAGAGAGAAGGTTTTGGCTGCAGAAAAAAAACACAGTGCAAACATAGCTTAAAGCGGATTTTCTGCAAAAAACAAACAAACAATGCATTGGAAAAAAAACAGAACCTGAACATTTTGACCACCCATTGACCTTGCTGCCTTCTCCCCCAAAAAATGCAGTCTTTTGCAAAAACAAGTTACATCCTTAGGGATTTTGACTATTTGGTGATTACCGGCTCGTCGGGTTATCGTCAGGCTGTTTAGCCTGTACAATAATCGGGTAATGAGCGTTCTTGGGAAAATCAGCCAGAGTTAATGCACCTTAAAGGGGTTGTCCACTAGTAGGTCAATCCTTTCTTAAATGACCAAGTATGCCAAGTAGCATTAGAAAAGCTTATATTCACCTCTCTATACAGTTGTAGAATAGCAGCACTCAACATAAGTGTCTAGGCATCTCTACTGAATAAATAATAGCAGAGCACATAATAAGGGAGGACACTGCACATAATAAGGGAGGACACTGCACATAATAAGGGAGGACACTGCAAATAATAAGGGAGGACACTGCACATAATAAGGGAGGACGCTGCACATAATAAGGGAGGACACTGCAAATAATAAGGGAGGACACTGCACATAATAAGGGAGGACGCTGCACATAATAAGGGAGGACACTGCACATAATAAGGGAGGACACTGCACATAATAAGGGAGGACACTGCAAATAATAAGGGAGGACACTGCACATAATAAAGGAGGACACTGCACATAATAAGGGAGGACACTGCACATAATAAGGGAGGACACTGCAAATAATAAGGGAGGACACTGCACATAATAAAGGAGGACACTGCACATAATAAGGGAGGACACTGCACATAATAAAGAAGGACACTGCACATAATAAGGGAGGACGCTGCACATAATAAGGGAGGACACTGCACGTAATAAGGGAGGACACTGCACATAATAAGGGAGGACTCTGCACATAATAAAGGAGGACACTGCACATAATAAAGGAGGACACTGCACATAATAAGGGAGGACACTGCACACAATAAGGGAGGACACTACACATAATAAGGGAGGACACTGCACATAATAAGGGAGGACACTGCACATAATAAAGAAGGACACTGCACATAATAAGGGAGGACACTGCACATAATAAGGGAGGACACTGCACATAATCAAGGAGGACACTGCACATAATAAGGGAGGACACTACACATAATAAGGGAGGACACTGCACATAATAAAGAAGGACACTGCACATAATAAAGGAGGACACTGCACATAATAAGGGAGGACACTGCACATAATAAGGGAGGACACTGCACATAATAAGGGAGGACACTGCACTTGATAAGGGAGGACACTGCACATAATAAAGGAGGACACTACACATAATAAGGGAGGACACTGCACATAATAAAGGAGGACACTGCAAATAATAAGGGAGGACACTGCACATAATAAGGGAGGACACTGCACATAATAAGGGAGTACACTGTTGCATGTAAGTGACAGCTGTTCCACACTACTGTATACTTCATTTGGTCTGAATATATTCTGAATTATACTCTCCTTCCACACTGGCGCTATTCCAGTGGCTCTCCTGATACTTGCTAAAAACTGCAGCCAATCAGAGGCTGCTAATGGGCTGCAATAGTAACATAATTAGTGATGAGCGAGCACTACCATGCTCAGGTGTTCGGTACTCGTTAAGAGCAGTTGATGTTTGGATTAGGCCTCTTTTACACATCCGTACAAAACGTGTGTTTTGCACGGTGCGTGGTGTAGGTGCATATGTGTGTGCGTGTTGAGCGTGTGCTATCCGTGTCACATTCACATAGCACATTGACAGCATGAACTTATATACTTACCTGTCCATGGTGCTGCTGTGTGCGGCGCTGCTGCTGCTTCCGGTCTGAGGTGCAGTGAATATTCATGAGCATAATGAGCGGGCCTGGAAGCAAGTGACATCAATGGTGGAGAAAGGTGAGTATAGAAAATAATTTTATTTCACAGAGACATGTTTTCTCCGGTGCGTGTCACACTGATGTCACACGGGTCACATCAGTGTGCAGTCCGTGTGGTCCGGGTCTACACATCTACGTGAGGAGCACACAGACATGCGTGTGCACCACACAGTCCATGGGAAAATGCGCAAACCCATTGATTTTAATGGGTCTACATGTGCCAGTGTCTCCGGTACGTGTGAAAATGGACGTCACACGTACCGGAGACACGGATGTGTGAAGGGGTCCTTCATGGAAGTCAATGGGGGACTTGAGCATTTTTTTTCCAAAAAAATACCCGAGTCCCCCATTGATTTCCATTATACTCGGGTGTTTGAGTCGTGCCCGTCCGAATGTCCGACCGCTGGTTACGAATACCGAGCACCTGAGCTCATCACTAATGAAAAAGTCACACAAGTGCAATGGTGAATATATAGTTTTCTTATTTTACTCGTGTGACTGGAGCACGGGGCGACCTATGCACCTAAAATTCCAAAGTGAAAAAAAAATATTCCTACCACCCCAGATGGGACTCGAACCCACAATCCCTGGCTTAGGAGGCCAGTGCCTTATCCATTAGGCCACTGGGGCAACTTGCATGTAAGCTTCCATGCTATCAGATTACAAGAATGGAAAATCCTCCATGTAGGCTTTGTGCACACATTGCAGATTGGGTTGCAGACAATCTACAATCAAATCTGCAAGTTGTGGCAGGAAAAAAGCTGCTGCAAAACCGCACATTTTTTTTACGTCTTTTAGCCGCATTTTTTTGTTTTATATCGAGACCTTTTTTTAATGCTTTTTTTTTTCATTGCTTTCAATGATGAAAATGTGGGAAAAAACACTGAAAATATTGACATTTTGCAGATTTTTTTTTTCTGCATCCAAATCTGCAAGGAAAAAACAATCCTGAACGTGTGCACAATACTTCAGTATTCTCATAGACTTTTGCTGGAATAAGTATATCCTTTATTTGTGAAAATCTGCAAGAAAAAAAACACCGCAAAAAAAAAAAATGTGACAGAAATGCAACATGTGCACAAAGCCTAAGGCTACTTTCACACATCAGTTTTTTTCCATCAGGTACAATCCGGAAAAAAATGGGTTAAACGGATCCGGTACTGCATCCGTTTTATCCCCATAGATTTGCATTATTACCGGATTGTACCAGATGGCTTTGCGTTGCATCCGTTTTTTTCCGGATGCGGCAAAATTTATCAAAGCGGCGGCCGGAGGCAACGTGTCTTGCAACGTTTTTTTGTCCGGCAAAAAAAACACATCGTGCCGGATCCGGCGCGGTACGGCGTGTTTTCCAATGAAAGCCTATGGACGCCGGATCCGGCGCAATGCGGTAAAAAATGGATGCGGCTTCCGGATCCGTTTTTGTAAACTGCACATGCACCAAATTAATTAAAAAAGCTGATCCTTCAAAAAAAAGGACAAACCGGATGCAAAAACGGATGCAAAACGGATCCAACGGATCCAGTTTTGTACGCATCCGGCATAACGGATCCGTTAAAAACCGGATCCGGTGGATACGGTTTTACATTTTTTTGCCGGATCCTTTGGATCAGGAAAAAAAAGGATTGTGCCTGAATGCAGAAAACTGATGTGTGAAAGTAACCTATGTTACCTATAAGTAAAGGCTATGTGTCCACGCTGCGGAAAATGCGCGGATTTTGCCGCGGATTTCTCGCGGAAAAGCCGCGGATTTCCCGAAAATCTGCAGCAGCGGCACTTCCCAGCCATTTCTATGGCATTTTGGAAATGCTGTGCCCATGCTGCGGATTTTTCCGCGGCGGATTTGGTGCGGATTTTGATGCAGAAAAATCCGCAGCAACATTCTCCCGTGGACACATAGCCTAAGGCTATGTGTCCACGGTAGAATGTCCCTGCGGATTTTTCTGCCTGAAAATCCGCGACTTTCGCGGCAAATCCGCACCCGCGGATTTGCCGCGGATTTGCCGCGGAATTGCCGCGGATTTTGATGCGGATTTTTTTTTTTCCCCATTCAAAACCAAAAATCCGCACCAAATCTGCACCAAACAATTGACATGCTGCAGAATTTTCCGGATCAAAATCCGCGGCAAATCCGCAGCGGAAAAATCCGCAGCATGGACACAGCATTTCCAAAATGCCATTGAAATGGCTTGGAAGTGCCGCTGCTGTAGATTTTCGGGAAATCCGCGGCAAATCCGCGGCAAAATCCGCGCAAAATCCGCTGTAAATCCGCAGCGTGGGCACATAGCCTAAATCCGCAGCGTGGGCACATAGCCTAACAGTCCATGAGTTCAGGTTTTGTGAAAGGTGAGTTTGATTGACAATTGTCCAAAAATTGTCAGGCAGGGTAAGGCTGTGACTGAAGGGGTTAAATTAATAGGTAAATCCCACGGTATCTGGAATGAAGGATGTGGGGTATAAGAAATACACGTGCAGATATTGGCACATCTCCTATGTAATTAAAACAGAGGTCACCTGGTAGCGTGGCCGAGCGGTCTAAGGCGCTGGATTTAGGCTCCAGTCTCTCTGGAGGCGTGGGTTCGAATCCCACCGCTGCCATTACTTTTTCATTTTTTCATTCCACCAGTAGGTGTCACTGTAGTCATTGTCTTTAATCTTGTTACTGCTGGATTCTAAACTTTTCTGGGACTATTTAATTCATTATTCTTTTCTTCTAGGACAAACTCCTTTGTAGCTACAATAAAAGGAGTCTTGGGAGCTACATATATCATTTTCAGGGACAAGACTGTCTTGATTTTTTGGCATTTTGTTATAAGTTCATCATCATCATCAATCCTAACAATGTGAGAAAGATTTTGTATGTGCTTAAAAATTAGTAATATATTATTTCTATAGCTGGGGCATTCCAGTAAAGGTGGCAAGTCTACCTCATTGGTATTATTTCAGCACCATATGGTGGAGTTATTTGGGTGCTAAGGAATTATATTATCTGAGCAATATATGATGGCATTAATATGGATCACTCCTTCCCGTCAGCCTGAGGGTGGCTTTACACGCTTCGATATTTGTCCCAATAACGCTAGCATGCGACCCGCCCCCATTGTTTGTGCGAAACGGGCATATCGCTGCCCGTCGCACACAAAATCGCACACCCGCGTCACACATACTTACCTGCATAGCGACGTCGCTGTGACCGGCGTACCGCCTCCTTTCTAAGGGGGCGGTCCGCTCGGCGTCACAGCGACGTCACTGAGCGGCCGCCCAATGAAAGCAGAGGGGCGGAGATGAGCAGGACGAACATCCCGCCCACCTCCTTCCTTCCGCATTATGGCCGGCAGCAGGTAGAAGATGTTCCTCGTTCCTACGGGGGTCACACACAGCGATGTGCACTGCCGCAGGGACGAGGAACAACAACGGGAAAGCGATAGTATCGATAATTGGGAGCGGACCCCCATGTCAACGAGGAGCGATTTTGGACGTTTTTGCAACGATCCAAAATCGCTCCTAGGAGTCACACACAACGATATCGCTACAGCGGCCGGATGTGCGTGATGGATGTGCGCAAAATCCGTGACCCCAACGAGATCGCTGTAGCGAAATCGTAGCGTGTAAAGCCCTCTTTAGGCGATTCCTATCCACTCAAAAATTGGAGATTTTTTTAACCCAAAGAGAGGCATTAGAGTAGATAGGGACCAAACATAGGAGGTACGGCTGTCGGGCTCACATAAAACTGGCCTTTTTTATATGCTATCACATTTTTTTTATATATATATATACTGTATTTTTCAGATTATAAGAGAAAAAAATTTGGGAGGAAAATGAGGAGTGTGTCTTATAATAAGAATGCAACTTCCGGGAGATGGAGAATGGGCGATGTGCTGGCTGCGAGGGCTGTACTGCGGGCGCTGTGCTGGCTGTGGGGGCTGTGTTGTGAGCGATGTGCTGGCTGCGGGGGCTGTGCTTCGGGCGCTGTGCTGGCTGTGGGGGCTGTGCTGTGGGCGCTGTGCTGGCTGCGGGGGCTGTGCTGCGGGCGCTGTGCTGGCTGTCGGGGCTGTGCTGTGGGAGCTGTGCTGGCTGCGGGGGCTGTGCTGCGGGCGCTGTGCTGGTGTGGCGCCCCTGACCTGGTCAGGCACCACTGAGTACTGCACCCATGCTGGGGACAGTACAATACAGGTAATCCAGAAGGCTGACCGAGGTGTGACTACACAGGCGCATAGTGATCAGGTCTCACACATGTACCTATGAGAGGACCCCTGGGGATCCCAGGAGGGGGAAAAGCCTTCACCTTCACTGGAATAGTGGAGGGGGCCAAAAGCCTCCATCTCCTCTCAAGGGGTGTGGTAAGAGAGCCTGGTTGCTAGGTGGCGTAGGCAAGAACAGGAGAGGAGGAGCAGTGAGCCGGTTCAGTGCAGAGTCCAGGGAGCTCCGAGAGGAGCTGACCCCTACCCCTGGGGCTGTTGCAGTCTGACAGCGCCCGCGCAGTGGCTACCGACGGGGGAGAACGGTCACCTAGGAGTGCTACCCGAAACCCGTCTCCAGCTAAAGAGAGAGCACAGAGTGGGAAGTAAGGAGACTGCTAGGGAGTACCAGGCCCAAACGGGCGGCAGATCCCGGAGCGGGGATAGATCCACCTTTCCTTGCTAAACCTGCCGGTGTGGGGCCCTCAAAGCCCACACCACAACACCCAAAAGCCAGACCCCGATGCTGCCACCGATGGGTGAGTCCAGTGATGCCCCTGCCAGCGCGAGTGCCCCGACCCCTGCTGCCACGTCCGCGGTCCCTGAAGAGGCGTCCGGCGCGGCGACGCTGAAGCAGGCCGCAGCCACGCCAGGTGCAGCCCGCCAAGCTCAGGCCGCCGCAGCGATGCCCTGCTCGGCCCACCAAGACCCGGTCCCTGCAGCGACGCCCAGTCCGGCCCGCAGAGAACCGGCTGCCACCGCGACCCTCATCCGCGCCGCAGGTGTGACGCTGACCCAGGCCGCCGCCATGCTAGGCCCGGCCCGCCGAGACCCTACCGCAGCCGCAACGCTCGTCTGCGCCGCAAGTGAGGTGCTGAACCAGGCCGCAGCCCCGTCAGGTGCGGCCCGCCAAGCCCAGATCGCTGCAGCGACGCCCAGCCCAGCCTGCAAAGACCCCATCGCAGCTGCGACGCCGATCCAAGCTGCGCCAGAAACGCCCATCCAGGCCGCCGCCATGCCAGGCGCGGCCCGCCAAGACCAGGCCGCCGCCATATCGGGCGCGGCCCGCCAAGAAAAGACAGACGTACCATTGTTTACCCCGGCCTGCAAGGCCAGAGCAGACACCGCTCCCCAGTCTAAGGAAGTCCCTGCTAGGAAGTCCCTGGTAGGTGAGGACCCCGCATACTGGCAGCTGAAGGCTGACCTGGAGGCCAAGTTCCCACAGGAGATGGTGGACCGGTACATGCTCCCTCCGCATACCCCCAAGGCGACTTCTGCAGCAACCATGCCAAAGAGATCCCCGCCTGGGCCGGCTGAAGAGCACCCATCCCCAGCACTGCCACCACCGGAGTGCTCAGAAGAACTAAGGGGGAGGGGAGGCCAGGAAGCTGAGGAGCTGACTCAGGAGCCACCAGCAGTGGATCCATACCCAGAGCCGGAGATGTTGCCATATTCCCGCTGGGATGAGGAAGACCTAACACCGTCTGCTGAAGAAGATCTGCCCAAAAGCCTCACCTGGGAGCTTGTAAGCTGTACCTCGCAGAATCCAGCCCGCAAGACACGGCGCCGTAACAGAACCCAGTCTTTCCCTGCACCGCAGTCCCCAGAGCAGAGAGATGACATAACGGCCAGAGACCTAGAGGAGAAACGGTTCCTGAGAAGAGCCAAAGCCCAGGTCAGAGGACCCCTTTGTCGAGTAGTAGTAGAAGATTTTAGCCTAAAATCAGGATACGGCTTCATCGTAGCACCTGGTATGAAAGAAGGCATTTTTGTCAACAGAAGAGACGTTAGAGCTCATTTGCCCAGAGGACATCCTGGAAGAAACCTAAGGATGGGAGACACAGTGCAGTTTACCATGCATCAAGGCGAAAGAGGCTGGTATGCGCTAGATGTAACACCATGTCCTAAAGAAAAAGAAACAGACACGGAAGAAGAAAGAGATCAAGAAAGCAGCAGGTGCCGCAGCCCTACAGGCCCAAGCCCTGGTAAGGAGGAATCTGCATAAAGTAAGAAGTACAGCAAGTTACAGTTTTGACCAGTTTGCAACGTTACTGTTTAAGAGATGTGCCCACATAAACTAATGTGAGAAATGAACCTTAAGGCTATGAACTGGCTATAGCCACAAACTCTCGCAGTGTAAATAGTTACACCAGAGGGCACCACCACCACCAGCGTCAGCCTGTTTAGGGGCTTGGCTCGTCTGCAACCAGGGAGCACGTCCGTATATAGGGCCTTGGCTTACCTGCAACCAGAGAGCATGCCTGTTTATGGGGCCTGGCTCTCCACCACAAAGAGGGTACCTGGTCAGCACCAACTGTGAAGGCCGCCTCTGGATCCTGCCAGAAGTGGCTGAAGGCGCGGCTTCACCAGGCCAGGTATGCCCTGAAGACCACTAGACCATGAAAGCCGCCTCTACATCCTGCCAGAAGTGGCTGAAGGCGCGGCCAACGTGAAAGGGTTTAGGGTGGGTTAACGGACTTGTGGGTGGAGGGTGGTGATGTATGGTACCTGGTGGTTTTAAAATGTTTTACCATGTTTTAATGTTTTATGCATTTTAAAATGTTGTCTTGCAGCCCGAGGACGTGCTGGTGATAACTAAGGGGGAATGTGGCGCCCCTGACCTGGTCAGGCACCACTGAGTACTGCACCCATGCTGGGGACAGTACAATACAGGTAATCCAGAAGGCTGACCGAGGTGTGACTACACAGGCGCATAGTGATCAGGTCTCACACATGTACCTATGAGAGGACCCCTGGGGATCCCAGGAGGGGGAAAAGCCTTCACCTTCACTGGAATAGTGGAGGGGGCCAAAAGCCTCCATCTCCTCTCAAGGGGTGTGGTAAGAGAGCCTGGTTGCTAGGTGGCGTAGGCAAGAACAGGAGAGGAGGAGCAGTGAGCCGGTTCAGTGCAGAGTCCAGGGAGCTCCGAGAGGAGCTGACCCCTACCCCTGGGGCTGTTGCAGTCTGACAGCGCCCGCGCAGTGGCTACCGACGGGGGAGAACGGTCACCTAGGAGTGCTACCCGAAACCCGTCTCCAGCTAAAGAGAGAGCACAGAGTGGGAAGTAAGGAGACTGCTAGGGAGTACCAGGCCCAAACGGGCGGCAGATCCCGGAGCGGGGATAGATCCACCTTTCCTTGCTAAACCTGCCGGTGTGGGGCCCTCAAAGCCCACACCACAACACCCAAAAGCCGCAGCCACGTAGCCACAGTTAGGGCCCATAGTTCACAGGAGGCAAGCAGCTGGAGTGATCTGGTCCAGGCAACAAGCAAACGGCAAACGAAGGGGAGAGAGGCTTCAGCAACTTCCCTGGGTGACCCCCATAGGGACTAAAAGTCGGGGTTACCCCAAACCACCAAGGGCTAAGGAAGGCGAGTTGGTAGTCACCATCAGAAGTCAGCCTGAAGGATACCTGGTTCCAGCCTGGTTCATCCCAGCTACGCCCGGGTTACTCACCCTGCCATCAACTGTGAGTAAAACCCCTGAAAGACATCCTGCTTGTGTGGAGTTATTCTGCGCCTTGTGGTTCTACACACCTACACAGGGCCCTGGGGCTTGCCTCACTCTCAGGAGGCTATCCCATCTGACTGCACACACCATCAGCCCCAGGCGACCCTCAACCTGCAGTGGCGGTCACCACTGACCGCAATACTGAGAGTGGCGTCACGACAAATAGAAGATTTCCTAACCGTGACAGGATCCAGCAGAGTGGAGTCCCTGAAGGTAATGCACCGACACAGCGTTCTCGGGGCTTCACACTGGCTGCGGGGGTTGTGCTGCGGGCGCTGTGCTGGCTGTGGGGGCTGTGCTGTGGGCGCTGTGCTGGCTGCGGGCGCTGTGCTGGCTGCAGGTGCTGTGCTGCAGGAGCTGTGCTGGCTGTGGGGGCTGTGTTGTGAACTCTGTGCTGGCTGCGGGGGCTGTGCTGTGGGAGCTGTGCTGGCTGTGGGGGCTGTGTTGTGAACGCTGTGCTGGCTGCGGGGGCTGTGCTGTGGGAGCTGTGCTGGCTGTGGGGGCTGTGTTGTGAGCGCTGTGCTGGCTGTGTGGGCTGTGCTGGCTGTGGGGGCTGTGCTGTGGGCGCTGTGCTGGCTGCGGAGGCTGTGCTGTGGGCGCTGTGCTGGCTGCGGGGGTTGTGCTGCGGGCGCTGTGCTGGCTGAGGGGGCTGTGCTGCGGGCGCTGTGCTGGCTGTGGGGGCTGTGTTGTGAACTCTGTGCTGGCTGCGGGGGCTGTGCTGTGGGAGCTGTGCTGGCTGTGGGGGCTGTGCTGCGGGCGCTGTGCTGGCTGTGGGGGCTGTGCTGTGGGAGCTGTGCTGGCTGTGGGGGCTGTGTTGTGAGCGCTGTGCTGGCTGTGTGGGCTGTGCTGGCTGTGGGGGCTGTGCTGTGGGGGCTGTGCTGGCTGCGGAGGCTGTGCTGTGGGCGCTGTCCTGGCTGCGGGGGTTGTGCTGCGGGCGCTGTGCTGGCTGGGGGGGCTGTGCTGCGGGGGCTGTGCTGCGGGCGCTGTGCAGGCTGCGGGGGCTGTACTGCGGGCGCTGTGCTGGCTGTGGGGGCTGTGCTGCGGGCACTGTGCAGGCTGCGGGGGCTGTGCTGCGGGCACTGTGCTGGCTGCAGAGGCTATGCTGCAGGGGCTGTGCTGGCTGCGGGGGCTGGGTCAAATAGGGCAGTGCTGCAGGCAGCGGATGTCCCAGATGCTCTGTCAGTGGTGTGGGCTTCAAATAATGGCGTCTGGAGTCTGCAAGTGCGCAGATGGAGCTCTCGGCTCAAGATCTCATTTGCGCACGAGCCGCCTCCGGTCCATTGATCCAAATGTTTAAGGAAAATGGCTCTCAGAGGTGGCACGTGTGCAGATGAGATCTCGATTTGTCATTGAGCCAATAGCTCAATTTGCACAAGCGCCAACTCTGGGTGCCATTTCTTTGAAGCCCGCATCACCAACAGAGCATCTGAGACACCCGCCGCACTGCCAGCAGCATCAGCCCACTGCAGCACTGCACCTGCCTTCTGTATGCCTGCTCCACCATCGCTACCACCCCCGCTCCCCCCCCCCCCCGTAAGACACCACTGTGTTTTAAGACGGACCCCTTTTTTTTTCTTACCTTTTTATTCCTCTAAAGTTGGGGTGCGTCTTATAATCCAGTGCGTCTTATAAAACGAAAAATACGGTATATATTTTCTTAGCAGTAATGCATGTTCATATTCCTATATTAAGTATTAACATATCTTAGCATTGCAGAGCGCAACTGTCTCTTCATCTCATGTTCAGTATGCACCTGTTCACACTTGCCTGATAGGTAGTGTTAAATGTTAAATTCAGAAATCAGAATTTCCTTTCCTGGGGAACATATAAGAGGGATGATTTTAGGAGGAGAGTCACCCAATCCTGACTGCCGCCACACTCCTCTACAAAATGATGTCACCTTAAATTGGATGAAGCAGCTATTGCAATTAGTGATACTGATTGTTGTACGACATTATGTTATGTTTCCTTCAGTAGCAGAAAATTATGTGGGTGTTGGCCCTTTAAGAAACCAGCTACCTAGTGTGGAATATCTAACCACAGCCCTATACATATATATAGTGAGTCAGGCGGCAAACCACCCTGTGCTATTTATGGGCCGTGTAACCTTTGCAGGGAACATATGTGCAATGTCACAATGCATGATGCAAGCACCGTACTTATAACACTTAGTCCGTGGTCACTAGAAAGTGGTGCTGCGAAATAGTCAGTGGCCACATCTCGTGATCAGTGGGAGATAGTTAGCCAATGCACATTGGTATAGTAGTCTGTAAGGTAATGTAATGTTAATGTAGGTTGTTTCATAAGGACGTTTTGGCCAGCAACAGATAGTAGAGTCAGAAGCAGTTAAGTTTTGGGACTTGCCCACCCTGGGAGGGGTCAAGTGAAAGGGAAAGTGACTGTTCATTCTAGAAGAGCCAGTGAAGACCTAGTGATGGACATGTAGTTGGTCAGTCGTGGAGGTCGCATACAGTGGCTGGTTTGTTGGAAAAGAGAGGAGACAGAAGGCAAGATAGTGTGAACCTCAAGTGTGAACAGAAACCAAGGGTGGGACTAGCATTGAGACCAGAGACCGTTCCTCAAACCCCAGACGATAGTAGCTGGAGCCATAATACTAACATCAAGGACCCTTAACCATCAAGGAACCAGGTGACTTCTACTGGTGCAGGACTCTAGTGGCCAGACTCCTTAACCGTCAAGGTAAGGGATGGACCTTAACTGTCAAAATATCGGGTGGACCTTAACTGGAGTTTGAATGTAGTCAACCAGTTTCTCACTAAGCATCCATTAGTACAAAGCTTTACTCAGGTCATTATGGAGACTGGATATGGGACTGCAGGAAAGGAAGATGGCCACCATGGTGTGTGCTGTAACACTGGGATGGATTGTGCTGGGACTCACAGTACTAGGTAGATCTGAAGCAACCCAGAAGGAAGTTGAACCGTGTCTGATAACGTGTAATGTGCTGAAAGATGTGTTCTAGCTGTCTGGAATGTGAAGTTGTGACAGAATAAACTGTACAGTAAACAGTTATGGCTTAAAGTGAACTGTTGTTCTCCGTGTGAGGGCGAGTCATCATCCGGTCCTGGCCAGCCGACACCAGAGGCAGTATGCGGCCTACATGGGTTCCCAGCCCACATGCGGAGAGTCCACACACTGAGCCGGAACCAGGTATTTCTTGTAGCCAGCTAGGACGTCAAGAGTCAATCCCTCGCCTACAGCTACCTCCCCGCCCCACTTTACAGCTGCACAGACAAAAAATAAGCTCATCTTAAAGAGCCCCTAGAGTAGTGAGAGTCCATGGGACTTCAGTTCGGTCTGGTGTTTAAGCAGAAACCATGAAATCTGATTGAGAGGCTCAGATTTATGCTAAACTACTGTATACGTGGGGCCTAGTAGAGACAAGCACCTCTATAGAGTATAGCTGCCAAATAGGGGTTTATATACACCATGCTCAAAAGTGGACCATTAATGAAGGTCCAGGGCATTTCCAGGAGGAGTGGAGGTGTTCTCAGAAACATTGGCAACTACCATATTACAGAGGAGTGCCTCCTATGTGACAAGTGGTTGTGGACCTCTCTCTGACAACTACAGAGAGAGACATCTGCTCTGACCAAAAATATGACACCTGGCCTGGGCAAGTATAGAGAAAAACACTCTAAGGTGATCTTCAGAAATTGACTCTGACAGCCATGACGGCTCTGTTAGTGGTTCTGCTTGAATTTAATGAGGCCTGAAATAGAGCTGAGCAATAGCTCCCTCAGGGGCGAGTGCAAAGAACGGGACATCAGAGTCTGAGGCTGCGTGGGTACTGAAGAATCATAATCCGAAGCAGCAGAATCTGAAGGGCAGGAGACTGCAGGTCTTGTGGCCCACAGAGTGCCCAGGGCACAGCAGCATAGTAGAGCCTGGAGCCGTGATTGAAGAAGTGGCACCAGTAAAGCATACCTCCCAACTTTTAAAGAAGGAAAAGAGGGCCAAAGTTTGCGGCGCAAATTTTTAGGCCACGCCCCCTAACCACACCCATTTCACAGTCACGCCCATATCCACTCCCCATCCACACCCATTCAGCATGGACACGCAGGCAGCCGGCGGGCCTCCAGCATGGACACGCAGGCAGCCGGCGGGCCTCCAGCATGGACACGCAGGCAGCCGGCGGGCCTCCAGCATGGACACGCAGGCAGCCGGCGGGCCTCCAGCATGGACACGCAGGCAGCCGGCGGGCCTCCAGCACGGAGACGCAGGCAGCCACAGTGAGGCGGCGGGCCGCCCGCACAGACAGGCGGCGGGCCGCCGCACAGAGAGGCGGCCAGCCGACTGCACAGAGAGGCTCCGGCCGGGAGGGGAGGGGAATCAGCGCTGGGGAGATTCTACATACCTTAGCAGCAGCACAGAGCAGACAGAGACTAGTTTCGGGCAGCGCGCTCTTCTCTGTTATGCCACGTCACGTGTTAGGATGGTAGGAGGGAAAAGCAGGGAGGCGGGGAGAGAGTGGGTGGGCGGAGCACGGGATACGGCTGTCCCGCCTGTGGCAACGGGATAAACAATGCAAAGTGTGATAGTCCCGCTGTATCCGGGACGGTTGGGAGGTATGCACTCACTCTGCTCTGTCCTCCTGCACTCACTCTGCTCTGTCCTCCTGCACTCACTCTGCTCTGTCCTCCTGCACTCACTCTGCTCTGTCCTCCTGCACTCACTCTGCACTGTCCTCCTGCACTCACTCTGCACTGTCCTCCTGCACTCACTCTGCACTGTCCTCCTGCACTGACTCTGCACTGACTCTGCTCTGTCCTCCTGCACTGACTCTGCTCTGTCCTCCTGCACTGACTCTGCTCTGTCCTCCTGCACTGACTCTGCTCTGTCCTCCTGCACTCACTCTGCTCTGTCCTCCTGCACTGACTCTGCACTGACTCTGCTCTGTCCTCCTGCACTGACTCTGCTCTGTCCTCCTGCACTCACTCTGCTCTGTCCTCCTGCACTGACTCTGCACTGTCCTTCTGCACTCACTCTGCACTGTCCTCCTGCACTCACTCTGCACTGTCCTCCTGCACTCACTCTGCACTGTCCTCCTGCACTCACTCTGCACTATCCTCCTGCACTCACTCTGCTCTCCCCTCCTGCACTCACTCTGCTCTCTCCCTGCTGCTGCTCTTACCTCAGTTGCAGAACAAACGAAGCAGCCGCTGTGGAGAGCCGGTCACATGTGAGAATCCTGGGCAGAAGAGGCAGGCAAAGGGGGCATGGCCAGCATAGAGCGAGCAGCAGGAGGGGACAAGGAAGACATCCCGAGGAGTGTATGTGTCCAGCATTCAGAGGGGGCGTGGACAACAGCAAGCGGCGTGCCCAACAGCATAGATGCCATGGAAGGCATCCAGAGAGTGTGGCCTGCATCCGGAGGGGGCGTGGTCGGCAGAGTGCGGGGGCGTGGCAGCTGCCTCTCACTACAATGCGGGATTACGGAGCTCCCGGGCGTGAGAACGGGACTAGACTATAAAATCGGGGCTGTCCCGCTGTATCCGGGACGGTTGGGAGGTATGAGTGAAGGACTCACGCTGCCTGCCATATGGTTGAGAACCAGAACCAACATAAGGAAGAGGGTTTCAGCGTAGCTTCAAGCCGCAGGAACCCACACATTACAGCACAAGCAGGAAGTCCTACAACCCACCTAGCTAGGTGGATCCTCTTAATTGCTTCCAGGCTGACCAGACTTCCGTTACTTGCTGGACCAGTCTTCCAGGCCTGTACCATCAACTACCAAGTAAAAAGATAAAGGAAACTATGGCCCTTGTGTTGTCCAGTTATTACCGGCGTCCTCAGTCCTGCACCCCAACGTTAAGTCCCTCCATCAATCACCTACTACTACCCTATCTGCCCTGGGGCCCAGCTCGGCCTGTGGAGAGCAATACCAACCAAGCTGCGTCTCCGTCTGCCTCAGAGGACCCCATCCCGCAGCGGCAGCACCTACCTTGCCGCATACCACAGGTGGCATCACAAACTACCATCCCTACTTAAACTGACACCGCCGTGGTCTTGGAACCAGGCCTTGCTGCCACCGCAGCATCACAGAAACGGATCCGTGGCCCGGTAACGAGTAACCCTAAGGCCCCTGTGTGGGCGTGTCATCTTCACTCCATCCCACCTCTGACTCCTGTCCCTGACATCCCTTTGAGATGATTCAACAAGCCAATTAACAGAAAGAGGATCACTTACTGGCCAGTCAAGTCTTCTGGCCATTTTGCACTGAGTTTCTGGCCATCTTACACTATGAGCCCAGGGTGGCCAGGGTGATTTTCCCTGGAGATGTCTTAACAGATGGTCCATACTTGGCACATATTGCCATCATGCTCTTTGGAGAGGCCAATGTCTGGTGGGTAACAATCTACTCCACCGATCCTATAAAAGCTATAACTGTGGTACTATTCCACTCCTATTCCTTGCCAGTCCTAGTCTTCTACAGTAAGCTTAGGATGTGACCCAAATTTATTCCTGGTGCAATCTGTCCATAAACACAAAAATGGTGCATTAAGGAGTGTAGGGGAAGCTCCAGTTTCCTAAAAAACCTACAGTAATGTGAATTTATCAAAGATCCTTTTAGTTTCTTAGAATGTTAGACGTATTAAAGGTTTAGTTGGAATTTTTCAAGAAACAAACCCTATTTTTTAGGGACCTAGTTAGTTTTGAAGTGACTTTGAGGGGCCCAAAGCTTGTGAAACCTTCTGAAATGTCCATATTTCTGCATAAATTTGATTTAAAACTACTCTAGATTTTCTCGCAAATCCTAAAAATATGACACGTTAGGATTACCAGTAACTTCAAGGTAAAATTAGTGTCTGGTGTTTTCAATTAATGGAAGGACAATCAGGTGTGAGTAGGCAACCTCTTTTATTGAAAGAACAGGATCTATCAAAGTCTGATCGTCTCATCATGTTTATAGAAGTGCGTCATGGCATGAAGAAAAGAGATTTCTGAGGACCTCAGAAGAAGAGTTGTTGATGCTCATCAGGCTGGGACAGGTTCTAAAATCATCTCTAAAGAGTTTGGACTCCACAAATTCACAGCCAGACAGATTGTGTACAATTCAAGACGATAATTACCCTCCCCAGGAACAGTCCACCAACAAAGATCACTCCAAGAGCAAAGCATATGATTGTCCACAAAGTCACAAAGGAACCTACGGTAACCTATAAGCAACTAAAGGCCTCTCTTTAGTTATTGGTAAAGGGGTTGTCCACAACTTGGCCAATTTTGATCAGTGCAAGGGCTAATAGGAGAATATGGTCCTCACAATTTGTTACACAATTTTTCATGAATGTGCTGAATAATTGGTTGAAAACTAAGGTATGAGCACATGGCAGGGCTCGAAAAGGTAAGAGCACTACTTGATTTTTGGAGAGAAAATTTGCCTGTAATAGATTGCAGAAGCCATATTTCATTATTCATTATTCATACTGCAAAATCTAAATTGATTTACTGACACCCTATCCTGTTTGATGCTCTGGCATTAGAAAAGATACTACTAGATAGTAAACCTGCCATGGATGTGTCACGAGTGATAGTCATGTGGTTTCTGGCAATAGAAGGTCACAGCATTGGCTCCATGACTTTCATTGTTCCTGCTGTCAGTATTCATTGGTATAAGTAGCTTTCCTGCTGGATTCATCTCTCCCCCTTTTGGACCCAGAAGGAGCTCGCCTTCTACCCAGCTGCTGATCATCAGCATTATCTTGGTGCTTAAATACTCCCTTCTTCCCTGGACTGGTGCTGGTAATATTATTCAATTCATTCTAGCTCTGGTTGCAAGCAGGTGGCTTGTATTCCTCTATGGTATCTTTGCTGAACTCCTGCCTGTATCATCTGTGGATAAGTAGTTCATGCTTTTTCCCCCGTGTGTTCTCCTTGCGTCTTCCTTTAGCGTTTAGTGGGGTTGATGAAGAGCTCATCTCATCCATTCCCTATTTAGGGTCAAGCACTAGGGATACCTAGGGTCAGGTATCTGGCTTGGCACATAGGTGCGGAACCTATCTAGGGTGGTGAGGGACCCAAGGGACCAGCGATAGATTTGGTCAGGGGTCACCATCTCCCCCTTCCCTAGACACAGGGCTTCCCTTCCCTTTTGACGCTTGCTTGGCATTTCCCCGTACCTAGCGTCAAAACCTGAGTGACTATTTGTATCATCTAATTTTTTTATAGTGTTATCAACTTACTTAAGTGTTCCAGGAACCTTATCAATATCTTCAAGCTTCATTATTGTCCGAATCAATTTAACTTTCCGGAATAGATAGCGAAAATTAAATACAAAGGAGGAAGCAACGCTCCCCAAACAAAGGCATTCAGGAACTGTCATGTATACATGGATTACTTAAAAAAAGAAGTATGAAAATAATAGACAACTATTTTTAACAAAATGGAGAAGTATTTATTTTCAGGATCGGGTAACGCAGTCACGTGCATGACAAATGCGGTCATAACTGAATACAAAATGGAAAAAGCCATGTGGTTAATGAGGCGGAAGAAATTTAACATTTTATTAAGAAATTTTATTAAAAATCGTAAAGTTCTAAAAACAAGGGGATATAATCACTGGCAACTAAATAGCTAGAATAAATTATACTTCCCCAAACAACCGCACAATAAGTAGACATTTTGGAAGCTGATATCATTGTGTAAGAAATATTAGGCGCTTGTAAAAGAGAACCTGTTGAAAACATTTTGTAAAATAGAGACATTGCTGTAATGGCGCTATAATACTGATTATATTGATTCCTTTGGTGATGAAATCCGCTTTGTGGTTCTTCTTTAATCACCATTTCAAGTTTTCTGCTAATTAGATTTTGGTGCACAGGGGCCGGACAGTGCACTGGGTTTTCTCCTCCCTGTCTGTGATTCCCCGGCTCTCTGCTGCCTTCAGTCTCTGAATCACCAGTAAGTGCTGAGATTTCATACATAGGAGGCAGATCATTCACAGACCGGAGGCAGTGGCGGGACCGGGGAATCACAGACAGGGAGGAGAAGACCCAATGCACAGTCCGGCCCCTGTGCACCAAACAGAAAGCGTCAAATGGTGACTAAAGAACTACAAAGTGGATTTCTTCACCCAAAGTATCAATGTAATAAGTATTACAGCACCATTTCAGCCATATCTTTCACATACATTACAAAATGTATTTTTCACAGCTCGCACTGTTCTATCTGTTCACTAAAACTGATTTTAAACTTTTTACTAAGATAATGGCCATTAAACTGCAGAACATACTTCCTAGCATTCTAGACCAGGGGAGCACAGCGATGCCATTGTGTGTGGCCCTCAACCAAGTAGGCACACAAAATGTTTGTGTAACAGGTTAAATTATTATGGGGCAGAATCTATTTCTAAATAGTTGTAAAAAAAGACTGTGTAAATTTATCATGAGTATTGTCATTAATTTTTCATCAGATCTTGGTATCAACCCATCCAATTCACACAGAAATCAATCCATAGATGTCCATAAATTTAGTGATTTGTAATAATGAGAAATTACAAAGGGAAAAAGTACTGAACGTGTGTACTGAAATTTATTTTATACGTCATGCAAAAGCCTTTATTGGTGATGAAGCTTCAAAACGCCTCCTGTGGAGAAACTAGTGGCCTGCATTGCTCAGGTGTGATTTTGGCCATTCTTCCACACAAACACTCTTCACATCCTGCAGGTTCCATGGGTTTCTTTTATGATCTCTGAGCTTTAGTTCCTTCCACAAATTGTCTATTGATCTTAGCTCCGTTGATAGTCTTGGCCATTCTAGCAGTTTAATTTTCTTTCTCTGAAACCAAATGAGAGTTTCCCTGACTGTGTGTTTGGCATCATTGTCTTGCTGAAATGTCCAACCTGTTCCATTTTCACAATCGTGGTAGATGGAAGCAGATTTTTATCAAGAATCTCTCTGTACATCAATCATATGAAGTTTGCCAGTGCCGTCTGATGAAAAACAGCCCCACACCATGATGTTCCCACCTCCAAACTGTGAAATATTGGCTATTCCAGCCATCCGCCAATCTTTATAAAGTTTATTTTCCATGGCCTGAGAAAATTCGGGGATGTTCCATAAAGGGAGATGCTTGGATATTCTGAGAGACTTTATGTCTTTCGGACAGCCTTTCGTGTCAAAACAGTTATGTAATGGAGATATGTGCTCTGCATGTAAAATGAGATATTCTATTAATAAAAATTACTGAAACAGAAATGACCAAACTCTTTATTTAGCATGTTAATGTCGGTATGCTTATGTAATAATGGGAGGGTTTGAATAGGATGCATTTATTTGGCCATACTCATTATTTTAATATGGTGAGCTCTGCCCAATAGTGCTATGAGGAGGACATGCCAGTTTTGTAATTGGGCGTTAATTTTGTTCACTAAGGGAGGATAATTGAGAGTGCATAATGATGAGGACAGGCATCTAATTTTGACTCCAAAATAAGTGAAGAATACAAACGCAATAGCTATAACCTTCACATGATGTATTTTGAAATGTGTATTTCCCTTTTTCCATCAAAGTATTTTACATTTATCAATATTAGTTAGCAGCATATACCTTATATGTGAAATATAAAACATAAAATTTATTAAATTATGATTAAAAACTACCTACGCAAAAAGACTAATGAATATACGTGCTATGGGCACAAAAAATATATTAATACAGCGGAACCTTGGATTATGAGTATAATTCGTTCGGGACTGTGCTCTTAAACCAAGTTACTCTTATATCAAAGCGAATTTTCCCATAGGAAGTAATTGAAATGCAGATAATTTGTTCCAAAAATATTGACTGTATTTATACAAACTTATTACAGTAATACAAAATAATGTACAGTATTTATATAAAATTATTACAGTACAGTAATACACAATACTGTGCAGTACAGTAATAGCATATAAAACAAATTAAACTGCATGTTAGCTTACAATAGAATTGTTGGTGTGCAGGATCTACAATACAAGCAATGTGCTCTACTGGTGATCAATAAGAAAGTACAGTACTGTAGCCACAAATGCAAATTGATAGACATGCTATATAGTATATACTGTACAATGGTATACTGTATACAATATTCAGTACATATGTACAGAAAGTTACCTCCAGAGCGGGTCAGAGCGCGGTGAAAGGATGGATCCGGAAGTGTATACAGTGAGTATTTGCTCTTATTGCAAAGCATTGCTCTTAAACCAAGTTACACATTTTGAGAAAGCTTTGCTTGTTTTGCAAAACGCTCTCAAACCAAGTTACTCTTAAACCAAGGTTCCATTGTATAACTAGATAGCTATTCTGACTCACGGAAATGTGTAGAACGTGATGGTGCCTGAACAGACCGCTTCTTCATGGGCCTTTCGTATTGACCTGCACTCGCGTTCATATCGGTTCCTGAGATTGCTTAAAGGGAACCTGTCACCAGATTTGGTGACTATAAGCTGCGGCCACCACCAGTGGGCTCTTATATACAGCATTTTAACATCCTGTATATAAGAGTCCAGGCCGCTGTCTAGAATGTAAAAATTACTTTATAATACTCACCTAAGGGGCGGTGCGGTGCAGACTGGTCGGACAGGTGTCTCCGTACTGCAACACCAGCACCTCCTCTTTTGGCCATCTTTGCCCACCTTCTGAAACCTACGTGCATGATGCGTCCTAAGTCATCCACACAAGCCGATACTGGGGTCCTGCACCCCATGTCCAATCAGCACCGGCTTCAGTCTCCCCACCTTCAGACCAAACGTTAATCAACAGGAAATGAGTGCTGCGGTTGCGCTAACTTCCTGTTGATTGCTCATTTGGTCCAAAGGCGGATAAGAAAGCCAGTGCTGATTAGATTCGGGGCTCGTGTGACATTTCAACCCCACGTGAGTCCCCGACACAGCAAGTCTCGACACTAGTAGAAGGGCACCGGTACGGGAGGTGATTGTAGGCTTTATTATTTTACCTGGGGAAACATGCGTAATCAGAAAGGATTGTCCTACTAGTGGACAACCCGTTTAAAATGAATTGGAAATCTTATTAGACGATCAATGGGACTCTGATCTAAGCAAAGTGCTTAGAAACCCAGAGGGTATCTCTACTCTACCAGATTCACAGGAAATATTGGACGCCGGCATTTTTAGACAGGACTGCTGCGTTGTAATTTGCCTGATGCTCATTTTATGCATATGTTTTGGGAATTGAATGAACTCAGCCCGTTCTGGAATGATGACCTAGATATAGTAAATAAGGTTTATGGTATAGCCATAAGACCAGATCCCAAAGTTTTCATATTGGGTCTCATACCAGATATTCCTGTGGAGGATCCATTGGTGATTGTTATGGTTTAAGTTAAAGCTTCTTGTTATTGTGATAAATGTGTAATTTTAGTAAAATGTTCAATAAAAATAATCTGATTAAAAAAAAATGAAAACAAACATTGTTAGTAAGTCCCCTATGTAATTTATATACTATTTACTTGCTGCAGAGTATTTGCTCACTTTATCTCTGTCTTAGGTCTTGTCATCTCCTATAGTTGATATACGGGTTTCTGGATCTCTACTTGCTCGTCTTGTCTGTCCTGTAACCCTTCCAGTTCTATGTTTAGTGTAGATTGCATTATGGCGGTGATGTCTAACAACAGGCTGGCAGTCACTGCGGCTGCCAATGAGGTATCGTCGGTAAGAAAGGAAAAGTCCAGCTCCAGGCGAGACGTGTGAAATAACCTGTGCTCTTCTTTATTCATTAAAATCCTTCCAACAAAAGCATTGCCCAAATTTCTGTGGTTAATTATCCACTCGTTTCGGATTTCGCGGCATCCTTAATCTGGAGGTGAAAGTCTCAGAATCAGTGTTTAATCAGCAAGAGATTATCACTGCAGGACTAGGTCTTGTTCAATTCAGTCCAGCTAATCTGTGTAACCCCGCCCCCACCACTGATTGGCAGATCACTGACAGAGAACACAGGAAGCTGTCAATCAGTGGTGTGGGCGGGGTTAAACACAGATCAGCGTTCCGAGCTCTGCTACTTCTAGGGATTCTACCAAAACTGCACCAAGCAGCCCAGGAAGTGACACATTGCTGGAAGTAGACTCTCTGCCTCTACATTGTGCCACTCTCAGATTTCATAGCAAAAACCTGATTTTCCTTAAATGAGGTGGTAAAGGCTTCGGGGACCCACTTAGAAATCTGGGCAGACCATAAACAATTGATTTAAAAGAAAAAATGTGACTGTCATGATCCAGGCCTGTATCAGCCACTGTGGTTTGATTATTTGACCCAGCTCTGGCCTAGTCATGTCAGGGGTTAACTCCTCAATGCCTGGCTCCAGTTTCCAGGATGCTATATCCTGGCGCTGCACCTCCGGTTCAGTGCCAGTGATAGTTTATGTTCTGCAGTGTGTGCTACTGGCTCTGGTGAGTTACCTGATCTGTCCTGCCTCCCTGCTACCTTGTTCTGACCCATACCCTCCTCCGTTCGTACATTTGTCCCGGTCCCTGACTACCCGCTCCTGTCTACTGTGTACCCTTCCCTGTCTGTCTCACCTCGGTCTTGACCTGTTTATCCTTCTCCCTTGTTTGAACTTGGACTTCCCGGCATCTGACCTGTATCCACGTTCCTGACTCCGGCCTCTGTCTCTCCCTTTTGCTATATATGTGACTTCTCAGCTTCTGACCCTTGGCTATCACCTGACCATGATTTGACTATCCCTGTACCATTGTCGAGACCTCCTGCTGCTAACCTAGTTTACTGACTACTCTACTGCCCTCTGGTGGTTTGCCTGCTTACTGCACGCTGAAGCTACACTGCTTGTAGCTTCAGCGTCTCCCTTAGTATAATGTGACAGTGGTCTTGTGAACGTTATCTGTTAATATGTAACGTAACATATCTGATGCCTTCTCTGTATCTCTATTGTTTAAAGGCCTAATTTTATATATATATATATATATATATATATATGTATATATATATATATATATATATATACCGTATATATATTTATATATATTTAAAAATAATGGAATGTAAATATTACCATACCAAAGGACAGGTACATATTGTGACATGAATTACTCAATATAATTGTCAAGTGTCACATTGCTACAAGCTGTCGTCAAATTATGCAAAATATCATAGGTCCCTCCCGCACGGGTACTCTATATAAGTATTATTACCAAATCAGTATCTTACCGGGATACGTTACAGGAAGATATGGACGTGTTTCGTAAGTAGAGGGTTTTCCAAAGTTCTCACTATTTGGTATATTGGTATATACTGGTTTATGTCAATAGAAATTGGCCAGGAATGAGTCCACAGCAGTTTCACTGTCCATGGTGTAATCTTCTCCATCACTGTCTCCATCTTTATTATCCACAGTATTTGTTCCCCTGGTACTCCGGTTATTGGCTGGGAGGGGGAAGACTGATCTCAGCCCTTTACAAGAATGCTTAAAAGACCCCGAGTATGACGATCTGCTGAAAATTGCCATAAATGGTTTACCGGTCTGCACCACAAAAACTCATCGAAAACACATTGTGATTGTTGGCGCGGGATTGGCCGGACTCTCCGCAGCCAAAGCGTTGCAAGACGCCGGGCACAAGGTAAGTCGGCTGATAAATAACTCAGAACTTCCACATCATGCTTCTATTATAATAATAATAATAATAATAATCCCGCAGCGCTTTACATACTTCATCATCTCTGTCCCCATTGGGGCTCACAATCTAAATTCTCTATAAGTATGTTTGGGAGAAAAACGGAATACCTGGATTTTTAAAGCTGGCGGTACACAAGATAGCGGATGGAAGAACATTCGTTCAATTTTTCCAACTCCCCCGTATACAGTACTGTTTGGTTCTGCCTAGTATTCATATGTTTTCAATGGGGTGAGAGGAGGGGGTCATCTCCCCTGAGAACAGAAGGATAAGGCAGAGATATTCCATTTGACCAATCCTCTCCTCCAATATCATCTCTCGAGGGAGAGTAGGAACTTGGAGGCCCCCATACACATCAGATCCCACTGAAATCACTATCCCAAAATTCATATAATCTATATTGGACCTGGTAACTGTTGTTTTATTTATCTAATGTTTTCTTTGCATAAATCAATAGATCAAATAAAAATAAGCAACTTTTTAATCTATCTTATCCGAAAAATCTGCTTCTTTCTCCTCCTGGACAGATCATTTATTCTAAATTCAAGGGTAATGCGGGCTTTACAAGAGACGATCTATCGTGCGATATGTCGTCGGGGTCACGGTTTTCGTGACGCACATCCGGCATACCGCACGACGTCGTCTCGTGTGACACATCTGAGCGACGCAGTATCGCTCACAAATCGTGAGTCATGTACTCGTCGTTAACTTTCATAATATCGTTTCTTTTCACGGGTGCAGGTTGTTCATCGTCTCCGTGGCATCACATGTTGCTCCGTGTGACACCACGGGAACGATGAACCCAGCTTACCTGCCTCCCACGGCACCCGCCGGCTTAATGGAAGGAAGGAGGTGGGCGGGATGTTTACATCCCGCTCATCTCAGGCCCCTACGCTTCTATTGGCCGGCTGCCGTGTGACGTCTGTGTGACGCCGAACGTCCCGCCCACTCCAGGAAGTGGACGTTCGTCGCCCACAGCGAGGTCATCCGGAAGGTAAGTCCGTGTGACGGGGGTTAAACGAGTTTGTGCGCCACGAGCAGCGATTTGCCCGTGACGCAAAAACGACGGGGGGGGCCCATAACAGAAATGACAGTTTTGTGTTTTAAACATTTCTATGGGGGAGGAGCTAGATACAATATATTCTACTGCAAGTTCTCCTGAAATGACAGTTACAGATATCCATAGAACTTTATGAGCACCAACTGTCATCTCCTATCTCAGTAATGGGACAATCTGAAGACAAATATTTCCGTAACAGAAATGACAGTTGGGCATTTTAAAAATTCCCTTTGGGGAGGAGCTAGATCTGAGACATTCTCCTGCAAGTTCTCCTGAAATGAAAGTTATGGATATCCATAGAACTTTATGAGCACCAAATGTCATCTCCTATCTCAGTAATGGGACAATCTGAAGACAGATATTTCCATAACAGAAATGACAGTTGGGCATTTTAAAAATTCCCTTGGGGGAGGAGCTAGATACAATATATTCTGCTGCAAGTTCTTCTAAAATAACAGTTACAGATCTCCATAGAACGTTATGAGCACCATCTGTCATCTCCTATCTAATCGGAAAATCTGTATTCACTGAAAACACATTTTACCTGTGAATTGGGAATTTTGAGATTGAATAACCTGGAAGAAGTGGATTTTTCTAATAAGATATATTACAAGGTTTCTTATTTTCATGTATACTACTGATTTACAGGGGGAAAAAAATAACGGTGAGAAGTAGTAAGAGCGAAAAGAACATACAAACAGATTCTGAAAAATAAAGACCAGAATAGTGGAACATCTGGCAGATTGAGAGAATACTAATAATTTCCACAATTGGATGTGTTTGAAAAAAATGTTCCTCTGCTTAGATAATCCTATATATGTGCCCTTGCTGTGTACTGTGTAATGGCTGTGTCTGACCGTACAGCGACATGGTCTGATCATACCACAGTTCCTGAGCCAGGGATGGAGTAAAAGAGTTATCCAAATATATGCCAGGGATTGCAGCTGTAATATTCCCCCCCGTGATAATGTCGCAGGGGTCCCAGTCGGATTGGAGAGGAACCGCAATTTCCTCTCCCAGCCTCTTAAATGCTACGATCATTATTGATCGCAGCATTTAGGGGGTTAAACAGTCAGGGGTGATGCGAAAATCGGTCCTGGCTGTGACAACCAGAGCTTGGCTATCACTTAAGCCGTGCCCCTGATGACTATAGTGCAGGCACAGCTCCTGTGCCCTATATGTCATCGGTCAGGTTCTCCTAACCGACCGTGATGTATCGGTACGTCAAATGTCGTGAAGGGTTTAAAGAGAATCTGTCACCAGGTTTTTACTACCTCATCTGAAATCAGCATAGCATAGTCAAAGAGACCCGGAATTCAATGATATATCACATAGTTTAAAGGGTGCAACTGTTCTGACACAATCAGATTTTAGATTTAGCATGTAGTAAAGCTGAGAAAGCTGTTCCCGCCCACAGCTCTTTATATACAATGTCTATAGACAATGAGCTGCTTATCACAGGAAGAGGGCGTGATTGGACTTGCTAAACTAGTCCAGCAATGATAAGTTCCAGGTCCTAAAACAATCAGTGCAAGTAAACAGCAGAGAGCTTGATAAGAGACACATAGCTGAAATCTGTGTGTTAACACCTACAGCGTGCTGTCTTCAGATTACGAAGCAAAAACAAGCTGTCAGATTCCCTTTAAATAGCTAGTCCTCATACACCTTGCAATTGTTATACAAAACCAATATTTTATCCTTATATGGCAGGTGACTGTGCTGGAGGCAGACAGTCGCGTCGGAGGTCGTGTGAGGACGCATAGAGATGCGGAGGGCTGGTATGCCGATTTGGGACCCATGCGATTGCCAGAGTCTCACAGGTATCATCAGTAGTGTTCACAGATTTGGAGATAAGTTATCACATAGATTTGGCGCTCTAATTATTTGAGAAGTGTAGTCTGTCCAGGTATATAATGTATAGTGTGGTGGTATGGGGGGAAAGTGTGTCTGGGTTATATAAAGTATTTCTTGAAATTAATTACTTATTTTTTGAACCTTTTCATGAAGATTTTTCAAGGTTTGAAAATTATAGTGTGTTTGTATATATTGTCAAAGAGTGAATAAAAAAGAAAGAAAAAGCAATAGTGGGGGAGGAGGGGGATGCAGGTGCATTTTTTTAAGCAGTTGCATAGTGATAGGACTCAGAGACTAGGCCTTACCAGTGGCGTAACTAGTGTTTGATGGGCCCCGATGCAAAATTTGGACCTGGGCCACCGCTCTCAATCCGCAGGTTGATCAGCGTTCTAAGGGGCACTTTGCACACTGCGACATCGCAGGCCGATGCTGCGATGCCGAGTGCGATAGTCCCCGCCCCCGTCGCAGCAGCGATATGTGGTGATAGCTGGCGTAGCGAAAATTATCGCTACGCCAGCTTCACACACACACTCACCTGCCGTGCGACGTCCCTGTGGCCGGCGACCCGCCTCCTTGTTAAGGGGGCGGGTCGTGCGGCGTCACTGCGACGTCACACGGCAGGCGGCCAATCGAAGCGGAGGGGCGGAGATGAGCAGGATGTAAACATCCTGCCCACCTCCTTCCTTCCGCATATCCTACGGAAGCCGCGGTGACGCCGGTAGGAGATGTTCCTCGCTCCTGCGGCTTCACACACAGCGATGTGTGCTGCCGCAGGAGCGAGGAACAACATCGGACCGTCGCGTCAGCGTAATTATGAATTACGCCGACGCTGCACCGATTATACGATTACGACGCTTTTGCGCTCGTTAATCATATCATCTAGACTTTACACACTGCGATGTCGCATGCGATGCCGGATGTGCGTCACTTTCAATTTGACCCCACCGACATCGCACCTGCGATGTCGCAGTGTGCAAAGTGCCCCTAAGTCCTATAAAGACATATGAGTTGTCCTCCCTCCTATTATGTAGTAATGTCCCCCCATCCTGTACTACTGTCCCCCATCCTGGGCTCCTTCCTGGGAAATATGTCCCCCATCCTGGTTTATAAATGTTTCCTATCCTGGTATATATGTCTCCCATCCTGATATATATGCCCCCATCCCAGGAAATATGTCTCCCATCCTGGTATATACTGTCCCCCATCCTGGTATATACTGTCCCCCTCCTGATATATATGTTCCTCTACTGTCCACATCCTGGTATATCTGTTCCTCTTCTGGGCCCCTCCTGGTATACACTATACCCATCCTGATATATACTGTCCCTCTCCTGGTATATATGTTCCTCTCCTGGGCTCCTCCTGGTATATACTGTGCCCTTACTGGTATATATGTTCCTCCACTGTCCACACCCTGGCATATACTGTTCCCCTCCTGGTATATACTGTCCACCTCCTGGTATATATGTTTTTCTCCTGGGCGCCTCCTAGTATATACTGTCCCCCTCCTGGTATATACTGTACTCACCCTCCCCAGCTCCCATGTTGCGCGGCGTCCTCTTCTAAAGCCGACGCACAGTAGTCGGCAGCTTTCATCGGCATCTGTGCCATGACAACGCATGACATCATTGTCATGTGCCGCCTCAGTCACGGGGACATCAGTGAAAGCTGCCTGCTTTTGTTCGACCGGCAACTTGAATCACAGTACAGTTCCCCGACAGGTCTCTGCGCCGCAAATTAGCTGTATGTGCAACCTCAAACACACATCCAGCTAATCAAGGGCTGCGGGCCCCCTGCACCCCTGGGCATGGCCACGATCCTTGCAACTGCGATGGTTCCACCCCTGGGCCTTATAGACTAATGAACACTTCATTCCCATAGGGAACCAAGGTCCCCACAGCCGGACCCAAGTAATCTTCCATTTATTGTTTTTCCTTAGAATAGATGATAAATGTTGTTCATGAGTTTCCCTTCTGAGAAAAAAAAATCTCCCTTCTTGAACATACCGTACTTGGTTCCTTAAAATAAACTGATTGCAAAGTGTTCTTTTGGTGAGGCGTGAGCAATCTTTGACTATTTGTAGAGCACACTCATATAACCCCAAATAATAGGGTGTCTATAATTAAAGAGTTTTTCTAGTGAAAACAAGTTATCATCACCTACTTCGCAGATACTTTTACCCCCATTCCAATGGCAGTGGACATTCATTTGGGGCTGCCGAGCTCTATTTTCGGCTTTTTCCGGTAGCCTTAGGCTACTTTCACACATCCGGTTTGAGCCGTGCGGCTCAATCCGGCTGTGAAACCTATGCAACGGATGCGGTGAAAACACCCGCATCCTTTGCATAAGTTTTTACATGCGGCCGGTCCGTTTTTTTCCGGTTGCGGCACGCTACTGAGCATGCGCAGTGGAAAAAACCGCATGCGGCGGCCGGATGCGTTTTTTTCCGCATCGCGCCGCATCCGGCATCCATAGGCATGCATTGAAAATGCGCCGCAGCGGCCGGATGCGGCGCGATGCGGTTTTTTTTTGCCGGAGCAAAAATTGTTGCAGGGAATGTTCTATCCGGCCGCTGCATTTATTAATTTTGCCGCATTCGGAAAAAAACGGATGCACCGCAAAGCCATCAGGTACAATCCGGTTACAATGCAAGTCTATGGGGATAAACCGGATGCGATACCGGATCCGGTTTACCCGTTTTTTTCCGGATTGTACCTGATGGGAAAAAACTGATGTGTGAAAGTAGCCTTATAGAGAATGAACGGAGCGGCGGTCGGGCACCCAAGCTGCTTTTCCATGTAATGATACCTCTGTTCCCTCTTACAGGATTGTTCGTGAATACATTAGGCAGTGCGGCCTGGAGCTAAGACCTTTTATTTCATCAAATGAAAATAATTTTTACCTATTCAACAACATCAGACAAACAGAGAAGGACGTCAGGAAGAACCCAAACCTGTTTGGATTTAATCTAACCTCAAAAGAAGAAGGCAAATCTATAGATGAGCTGTACAATCCGCTGTTACACAAGGTATATCCATTTTTTCTTATAGGGCGGATATAAGGGGTAAGGCATCTGCTCTTGTGAAGGTAGCCTAAGCTATAAATTGTTTGTTCAAACGTAATAAGAATATCTGTGTATGTAAATAATCAAAATGTAGATGCCATTGCATACTTATCTGTGTGTCTATATAGCAATCGCACAGACGCCATAATATGATTCTAGGTTATATCTTCAGGAAAGGGTTAACCAAAGATAATGAAGTCAGAATGTTGAACAATTAAAGTCTTCATGATGATGAGCAAAGGCCTTATCAGTAGTTTCACACACAGAAAGAATGTATAAAGAACAGAGATGTATTTTATAGTATACTGGGAAAGATTAGGGAGTTGAATACTCCCTAAACTCCCTGTTCTAGTTTCAAGGACATTCTGTATAATTGAGTCTTTTCCAATACACGAGTTCAGTCCATGACATTGGCTCATACAGAAAACACATCTCGTGTGATCATTGTCTGATTCATCTGCGTTGATATATAGCTAATACGGCACCGGCCTCTGGATGCCCTGAATGGAGATACCCTGAATGAAGATACCATTAGCTATCTTCATCTAAATTTCTCCCTTGACACTCTTCCATAGACCTCTTTAGAGATAACACTTAATATGTGCAGCCCTTTCTTTTTTTTTTTAGGCAATTCTTGTGGCCCTATGAATGTTTTTGACTTTGACAAACTAAAATTCAGTTGACCTTAAATTCAATAATAGGTCTTCACCATGTTGACAACAGCACCTAAACTCTCATTCAGACATAGGTTGTTTTACGTCTGAAAAAAAAAGATGGAATGTTATAAGTTTTTGGCTTGGGCAGAGTTTCATCGTTTTTTTATTTTACTGATGAGAAAAACAAAAGTTTTAATACCTTCTCCTATCAGTCAGTGACAAATGGACATCACATCTGAGTTCAGTCCAAGTTTTTTTCATGGACCTATAGGCTTGCATTGCCGAGTTTGCTCAGTAATCAATATCGGACATGTTTCTAAAAAAGGTCATGCACGGTTGGATTGGCCCACCAGAGGACCGGAGAATCCTCCGGTGGTCCCAGGCTGCATTGCCAAGTTTGATCAGTAATCAATATCAGCCATGTCTCTGTGATTTTGCTTGGTCCGAGGATAAAATCTGACATGTGAACAGCCCCGTAGATGGTCAAAGGTACGAGTGCTATCCATGGACAAGGTGGAAAATACTCATATGTGAAAAAATTATAGGTGAATGAGCTCTAAAAAAGGTCATACATGGTCGGACTGGAGAATCCTCTGGTGGGCCCAGGCTGCATTGCCAAGTTTGATCAGTAATCAATATCAGACATGTCTCTGTGATTTTACTTGATCCAAGGAAAAAATATGACAATTGACCAGCCCCGTAGATGGCCATAGGTATGAGTGCTCTCCATGAAAAAAGATGGTAAATACTCGTACATGAAAAAATTATAGGTGAAAGAAAGATCTAAGAAAGATCATACATGGTCGGATTGGCCCACCGGAGGACCGGAGAATGCTCCGGTGGGCCCAGGCACTTGCACCTACTGGCATTGCGTAGATATGACACTTATGTGTCAGCATTTCATTCATTGGTCTCCTAGGTTGTCTAACTTTGGGAAGCCATAAAGAAGAAACAGCGTTCTGTTCCTTACCACTAGTGAGTGGCATCTGCAGGAGACGATCCTGTCGCAGTGACGCACACTGCTCTCCGATGTTGACGTCATATAACAGACCTTTTCACTGAAGGAGAAAATACATAGTAGATATAGACTGAAAAAAGCCTGTTAGCTCCATGTAGGAACCTCTAGTTTGGACATTTTGCAAAAAATGTTCTACTCTGGTCTCCTCGTATAAAAAGGTAAACTGGGCAACACATTGACCAGTACACACACGCGCACACACACACGCGCACACACACACGCGCACACACACATACCAGAGGTATTACAATCTCGCTCTATTTCCCAACTCATCATTTTTATCTTTTTCAGGTCATCGCAAGCACAAATGGCAATTGCTCTAAACTTCTGGAAACGTTTGACCATTCTTCCAAGGAGGTATGACAAGTCATTGATCAGAAAAATATATCAACTTCTAGGGTCCAACAGCTCATCAAAATGCACATCTACCAGTTTTGGAGATGAATGTTGCCTCCATACTTCATGGGCCCATGTTGACTTTAACGGTCTACACACAGGTCTGTGTTACATCGCACAGCCATTAGATGCCAATCTATAAGTGGATATCTCCCCATTCCAATGGTTAGCAGCCTCCGAGACATCTTCTCCTTGGCAATAACAGGATTTGGCTTCTTGGTGATGCTTCATATAGCGCCATCTTGTATTCAATGTTGAGCTTTGGCATCTGCTGAGGTCTGTTTCTCAGGGTCAGCTGTTTTTTTTTTACCTTGGTACCTTCATGGCTAGTAAGCTATTCTTGAACTTGAAATGTGACTATGTCATTTGAATGCAGAAAAAGTTGAGCGTTGTAGATCTTCCTCCTCCAAAGAAGCTGGATATGGATGGTTTGGTGGTAATGTATTTGTTTTGTGCTTCTTCTCAACAGTCTTTCCTGGTGGATGAAGGACATCTAAGTGCAGGAGCGATTGAAATGCTTGGACATTACAAAAATACTAATGGAAACTACTACATCTCCTTCATTGAATCAGGATTGACATTGATTAACGACAGCAGGTATAAATTGCTCCAGTTCTTCATCAATGTCCACAAAGCCATGGTTGTTGGCTCCTTTGCTCCAACTGTGCCTAGATAGTAACAAAATAACAATGTTTAAGGCTTCAAGGAGCATTTAGGGTCTTAGATCTGGCCAAGAAGACAAGAAATAGATAGAACTTTTCCATGAGTGTGTCCGATTGAGAGGGTCCAGGAACTGTCATGGCTGACTTTCTCTGGCATTTGTGAAATATCTTTAACGGCTTATTTTTTACTCAGGCTTCCAAAATTTTGCAAAGCTTTCTTTCATCCTGTAGAAATCCTAATAACAAGGCGAACTGGCTTGTTGTTGCTTCTCAACCCTTTACCATTAATGCCCCATATACATCATACTAATGTCAGTCAACTCAGCCGGTATTGCTGCGTTTGGATATTGGTCTAACTTGCATGGAAGCCCCAAACAATTTATTATTGAGGGAGATGAGGACTGATTTTGGACTGAAGATGTTGTGCGGTATTCAGTGTTGGGTGTCATGGTGGCATTGGACTCTGTTCACACTGTAGAGTTCGACAGGCAGCCTGAGATTCCTTAGTTGCACAGCCTGTCACGGGCGTTGGCTGAGTTAATTCCTGCTGGGAGCTCCGGCTGCTGATTACCATCCTCGGCTGCCTGCACCCTTTATAAGGTTCTGGATTCTGAGGCTGAGTGCCGGATATAGCTTCTGCTTCCTCGGTTCCTGTGGTTTTTCTGTTCTATGGTGATCTACAAGTTGAGGTTCTGCGTGGTGTGTGAGTCCCCCAGTTGTGCGTTTATTTCCTACCCCTTTTACGTTACTCCCCTATTCACACACTGTCCTTCTTTTGTGTTTGAGTGCAGTGTGCATGAGTTTTCATTTACCCTTGTCTGTGCCTATTAGTGGGGTTTTGGTTACTGGGTTTCCGGCCCGCTCCCAGGTTGGGGGGAGTAGTATCAGGGGTCAGACAGGAGACTGGTCCATACTGGGGGCTCAAACCAGCCTTCCATTGGGCCTAATTTCCAGATAAGGGACAGTTCCAGGGCCCCAGTTTAGCCTAGTAGCCTCTGTTCCATCTGTACATATTCCGTGACAGAAGATCCCTTTGTTCTCCAGACGATAAGCTGCCACCAGACATGTCTGTCTCATAAAGAACACAGGAGTACTGGATTGAATGAAGTTTAGTCTACATCCAGTTGTTCAGTCTACATCCATGTTTATGGGTGGTTTTAGGTTATTGTAGGCCTAGAAATGTGTAGATTTAAGAGATAGAGATTGGTGGATAATATTTGTAAATCTGTAGTTGGGTGTTACAAAAATTTAAACCTTCAACTACTTTGTTTTCTCCATAGGTTAGATGAGATTGTTGGCGGCTTCGACCTGTTGCCCAGAGCATTTGCCAAAAAGCTAGGAAACATCATCAAATTAAACTCCACCGTGGTCAAAGTTAACGTAACAAAGGAACAAAAAATATGTGTCCAGTACCTGAAAAAGAATTCTTCTGCTCTCTCCAACATATTTGCAGACTATGTCATCATCACCTCCACCGCAAAGGCCACCAGACTTATAGACTTCAGTCCTCCTCTGAGTAGTGAGAAGTCCCACGCTTTGCAGTTCGTTCACTATACAAGTGCCACCAAGATTATCCTGAGCTGCACTGAGAGGTTTTGGGAGAAGGACGGAATAGTCGGTGGTAAAAGTTCTACAGATCGACCATCTCGTTACGTGTACTACCCAAGTCATAACTCCACCAACGGGAGAGGTGTCCTTCTGGCATCATACACCATAGAAGAAGATTCGCTCTTCTTTACAGCACTCAGTGATGAAAAATGTGTTGATGTCGTCTTGGAAGACTTAGCCATCATCCACCAAAGACCAAAAGAGGAGCTGAGGAAACTCTGCCCAAAGTTCGTGGTGAAGAAATGGAGTCTGGATCCCTATTCCATGGGAGCATTTGCCTTTTTCACACCATATCAGTATGGGGACATGTATAAAGATTTATCCAAACCAGAAGGCAAAATTTTCTTTGCCGGGGAGCACACGTCTTTCCCTCATGGCTGGACTGACACAGCCCTTAAAAGTGGTCTGAGGGCAGCAAGAGACATTCACAATAATGCTAATTGTTGATTTTGATGGATTTTCTTGTATACAGTCATGGCCAAAAGTTTTTGGAATGACACAAATATTAATTTTTACAAAGTCTACTTCTTCAGTTTTTCTAATGGCAATTTGCATATACTCCAGAATGTCATAAAGAGTGATCAGCTTAACAGAAATTACTTGCAAAGTCAATATTGGCTAAGAAAATGAACTTTAACCCCCAAAACACATTTCAACATCATTGCATTCCTGCCTTAAAAGGAGCAGCTAACATTGTTTTAGTGATTGCTCCATTAACACAGGTGTGGGTGTTGATGAGGACAGGGCTGGTGATCAATCAGTCATGATTAAGTAAGAGTGACACCACTGGACACTTTAAAAGGAGGCTGGTGCTTGGTATCATTGTTTCTCTTCAGTTAACCATGGTTATCTCTAAAGAAACACGTGCAGCCATCATTGCTCTGCACAAAAATGGCCTAACAGGGAAGAGTATTGCAGCTACAAAGATTGCACCTCAGTCAACAATCTATCGCATCAAGAACTTCAAGGAGAGAGCTTCCATTGTTGCCAAAAAGGCTCCAGGGTGCCCAAGAAGGACCAGCAAATGCCAGGACCGTATCTTAAAACTGTTTCAGCTGCGGGATCGGACTACCAGCAGTACCGAGCTAGCTCAGCAATGGCAGCAGGCTGGTGTGAGTGCTTCTGCACACACTGGGATGCGGAGACTCTTTGAGCAAGGCCTGGTTTCAAGGAGGGCAGCAAAAAAGCCACTTCTCTCCAGAAAAAACATCAGGGACCGACTGATATTCTGCAAAAGGTACAGGGAGTGGACTGCTGAGGACTGGGGTAAAGTCATTTTCTCAGATGAATCCCCTTTTTGATTGTTTGGGACATCTGGAAAACAGCTTATTAGGAGAAGAAGAGGTGAGTGCTACCACCAGTCTTGTCTCATGCCAACTGTTAAGCATCCTGAAACGATTCATGTGTGGGGTTGCTTCTCAGCCAAGGGAATCGGCTCACTCACAGTGTTGCCTAAAAACACAGCCATGAATAAAGAATGGTACCAGAATGTCCTCCAAGAGCAACTTCTCCCAACCGTTCAAGAGCAGTTTGGCGCCCAACAATGCCTTTTCCAGCATGATGGAGCACCTTGCCATAAAGCAAAGGTGATCACTAAATGGCTCATGGAACAAAACATAGAGATTTTGGGTCCATGGCCTGGAAACTCCCCAGATCTTAATCCCATTGAGAACTTGTGGGCAATCATCAAGAGACAGGTGGACAAACAAAAAACAACAAATTCTGGCAAAATGCAAGCATTGCTTATGCAAGAATGGACAGCTATCAGTCAGGATTTGGTCCAGAAGTTGATTGAGAGCATGCCAGGGAGAATTGCAGAGGTCCTGAAGAAGAAGGGTCAACACTGCAAATATTGACTTGCTGCATTAACTCATTCTAACTGTCAATAGAACCTTTTGGTACTCATAATATGATTGCAATTATATTTCTGTATGTGATGTAAACATAAGACAAACACAAATAAAAACCAGAGGGCAACAGATCATGTGAAAATGTAATTTTTGTGTCATTCCCAAAACTTTTGGCCATGACTGTAAACTCATCTACATTTAGGAATAAAATATGATCCAACAAATAGATGTGATCGTAGATAATTGATCGGCACTGATGGCTGTGGAACATCTGAAGGCTTATGTAGATCTCTAAGACTTGTATGGCCACCTAATGTGTGTCCTAAATGTTGAAATCTATCTTGGTCTCACACAGAGGAGACCGACCACCTTTCTCCTGATATCTGGATATGCTATAAATGTCATAAGAGCAGCAGCTCCGGAGAACTCAGAGTCGTGTAATGCGTTAGTTCTACTTCGCGGCAGAGGGTGGTGGTCTTGAGCAGGTCCATGGTTAGTCGGGGATGAGCAGTAGTTTATATTGGGGCCATTGAGCTTCATGTTCTATCTCTGAAGGCCGGACACTATATGCTAAAGTGAGAGGGTTTTAACTGTCTGTTGCATAATAGCATTGTCAGTCACAAGTGACCCCATCACAGTGTATAATATCCACAGATACATCCATAAGGCCGGAGTCCCATGTGCGAGTGACTCGGGGAGTCTCGCATCAGCATCACCCGGCACGGCCGCACACTCTCCGGACAGGAGCGTCTCAGCTGCATAGAAATACATGCAGCCAACCCGCTCTTGTCAAGAGAGTGTGCAGACGTGCCGGGTGATGCCGATGCGAGACTCACACAAGGCACCGATAAGTGTGACTCCGGACTAATAGTATGTCTGTAGATGTAGTCACAGAAGAATGATGTTATTCCTGGACTGAGTGAGTATGCTGAAAAGCCCCCTTTTCCTCTACCCAACGGCACCCCAAACACCAACTCTCATCAGGCCCTGGGGCACAAACCCCCTACCCACGGAGGGGTTAAACATCCTGCTGCTACACCATCGCCACCGGGCTCCCCCAACAGCAGCGGTGGTCTCCTACATTACCACACACCGTGGGTGGCATCACAAACTTCCTAATCCCCTGTACATACTCCCCCTCTTCTTTTAATTTGAGTGTCCGCGCGGACCCCTGGGTCCGGAGACCCCTCGAGCCACCGCGGCTCCGGGTCCAAGCGGCTCAGCCGTTGACACGGGGGCGGTACAAGGTCATGCCAGTTTTGTAACTGAGTGTTAATTTTGTTCAGAAAGGGAGGATAACTGAGAGTGCATAATAATGAGGACAGGCGTCCAAATTTTACTCCACAATAAGTGATGTAGACAGACTCAATAGCTATAACCTTCACATGATGTATTTTGGAGTGTGTATTCCCCATTTTCCATCAGAGAAAGTATTTTACATTTATCAGGTTCAGAAGAAAAGAGCACATTTTATGGGCATAAAGAGCCTATGAGCCTTGACTATTCCTTATGCGATGCTCTATAGAGTATACTGGGTGATAGGAAACTGTGAAGCCCCACAGGTGTTGTGTCGGTGCATTACCTTCAGGGACTCCATGTGGAGGAACAGTCTGGTCACAGGTAGGGAACCTTCTCTTTAGGATTTTCGTGACGCCACTCTCGGTATTGCGGTCAGTGGGGACCGCCACTGCAGATTAAAGGGTGCCTGGGGCTGATGGTGGGTGCAGTCAGTTGTAGTGGCCTCCCGAGAGTGAGGCAAGCCCCAGGGTCCTGTGTAAGTGTGTGGAACCACAAGGTGCAGAATGACACAAACACAGTCCAGGCAGTTTTTCAGGGTTTTTACTCAGTTGATGGCAGGGTGAGTAACAGGCTGAAACCAGGTATCCTTCCGGCTGGCTGATGAGGGTGACTACCAACTCGCCTTCCTAGCCCTGTGTGTTTTGGGGTGACCCCTACTTGAAACCCTGCTGGGGTCGCGCAGGGAAGTTGCTGATGCCTCTCTCCCCTTCTTTTGGCCCGTTTGCTTGTAGTCTGGACCAGGTCACTCCGGCTGCTTGCCTCCTGTGAACTATGGGCCCTCTCTTTGCTACATGTCTGCGGACTCTGTGGTGGTATGGTGTGGATCTGAAGTGCCCCCACCAGCAGGTTTGGCAGAAGAAAATTGGATAAATCTCTGCACTGGGACCTGTTACCCTTGCGGGCCTGGTACCTCCCTGGCAGTCCCCTTACTCTGCCACCCCTTTGCTCTCTCTAGCCTTGGGTGGATTTCGGGTGGCACTACCAGGTGACCGATCTCCCCCGTTGGTAGTCACTGCGCGTACGTTGTCTGACTAGTGGCAGCCTCAGGTCTCCTCTTTGCGTCCGTTCTCCCTGAGCTCCACTTCAGACTCGGCTCACTACTCCCTCCCCACTGTGCTTGCCTACTCAACCTAGCAACCAGGCTCTCTACCACACCCCTTGAGTGGAGATGGAGGCTACGCCCCCTCCTGGATTCCCCAGTAGTCCACTCAAAGGTAGATGTGTGAGACCTGATTACTATGCGCCTGTGTAGTCACACCTCAGTCAGCCTTCTGGATTACCTGTATTGTACTGCCCCCAGCATGGGTGCAGTACTCAGTGGTGCCTGACCAGGTCAGGGGCGCCACAAAACTCCCACCCAAAGGCGTTTGAGTACCTGGACGGTATATTTTATAATATGTGTCTCGGACAAGCACACAATAGCCTGTTGAAAATGGAGTAGTACATCTTTTTCGCATCCTCTAAACCAGGGGTCTCAAACTCGGCTGGGTGTATGGGCCGCACAGAGGAAAAAAATAGTTTGGGGGGCCGCATTCTTTGCAGGACAAAGTGACATTTTTATTGGTACAATATATATTTTTTTACACACCTTTGGACCACTGATTTTGAACATTTTTGACTTGTTTATTATAATAAATGTGCACATTCTTTGTTTAAATATATATATATATATATATATATATATAAAAAATGTGATGGTAAAAAAATGTCATGCCCTTTTTTTTTTTTTTTTTTTTTTTTTACATGTTAACCCTTTCTTGTAACTAATAGTGTTACAATTATCACTATATAGAAATTTTGGCCAACATCTTTTAGTAATGTTCCCTATCTTGCAATGTGCCCATGCTTGCCCCCTTGTAGTATTGTGCCCATCCTAGTCCCCATTCTACAGTAATGTGCTCATCCTTGTCCCCATCCTATAGTAATGTCCTCAGCCTTGTCCCCATCTTATCGTAATGTGCCCATCCTGTAGTAATGTGTCCATCCTCGTCCCCATCTTATAGTAATGTTCCCGATCTTTGTCCCCTTGCAGCAATCTCCCTATCCTGTAGTACTGTCCTCATCATATAGTTGTCCCAATCTATAGTAATGTGCCCATCCTACAGTAATGTCCCTATTCTATAGTAATACCCCAGCCTTATTCCTATCCTATAGTAATGTTTCCCATCCTTGTTCCCTTGTATTAATGTCCCTATCCTGTAGTACTGTGCCCCATCCAATAGTATTATGCCCATCCTTATAATGTACCCATCCTTTAGTACTGTGCCCACCTTGTCCCTATTTTATAGACATGTGCCCACCTTGTCCCCATCCAATAGTCATGTGCCCACCTTTTCCCCATCCTATAGTCATGTGCCCATCCTATAGTAATGGGGGGGCAGTGGTGGCAGCGGAGGTGGCTGAAAGGGGGCAGGGGCGCTATAACTTACCGATCACTCTCAGCTTCCACAATCCACAGACGCTGGAGTGAAGCTGAGGGGGAGTGGTGTCCGGCCCCAGATCCACAGTGATTGAACAGATCGTTTACAAGGCCGGTCTCTCCAATCAGAGCTGGGAGCGGGTGAAACACAGGTTACCCAGCTCCAGCCAATGATCAGGGCTACAGCTGGATTTCACTGTTTCAGCCGTTTTCAATGGCTGAAACATTAGTGGCTGTGATTGGCTGATGAACGACGCTCAGCCAATCACAGCCTCCGTAGGTCCGGGGAGGAGACACCACCCCTCCTGAGGTCCCCTCCTCCCCGAATCTAAGGTATTTGCATTGCAAAGCGATTGTAGCCACCGGGGCTGCGATCTCGCCATGACGTACAGGGTACGTCATGGGTCCTTAAGTACCAGGGAGCCATGACATACCCAGTACGTCATAGATCGCTAAGGGGTTAATATGCCGTCCTTCATACACACACACACACACACACACCATTCTTCTCACCTGTCCCGCGCTCCCTCGGCTGCCTCATCTCTGCTTGGTGCGGCCCCCAGGCTCGGGCCCCTGTTACTATCGCGGCAGGTGCAGGTGCCGCATCCACTGTCAGTGATTTCTGTCAGATGATTGTATTGCCAGCGCGAGAGCGCAGAGTCCTTGACTCAGAGATCAGCGCCGGCAAAACATTCATCTAAGGCCCGTTTCACACGTCAGTGAAAAACACTGATGTTTTTCACTGGCGTGTAAAACACGCACATGTCCCTCCGTGTGCCGTGAATCACGGCACACGTGGGTTGTCTAAGTGCAATCCGGGCTCCGTTCTCCGTGGCCCGTGATTGCACTTAGTAATCAACTCACCTGTGCCCGCTCCAGCTCCATGGTGCTGATCGCTCCCGCGGTGCAGCATCCGGCCGGCGCTGACCCCCGCAGCAGCTGCTTCCGGGTCGGCTGTGTCGCGCATCATGAATATGCGCGACAATAATGAGCCGGCTCAGAAGCAGCAGGCTGCACGGGCTGCAGAGGACATTGCTGGATGCCGGGTGAGTTAAAATGTTTTTTATTTTAAAAGCACGTTTTTTTCAGGCACATGTTTCACGGACCACACCACTGCGTGGTCCGTGGAACATCAGTGATGCCAGAAAAAAATGGACATGTCTCCGTGCGGCAATCACGCACACGCGGGTACGCCGCATGGAGACACGTGCAGTGAAAAATCACTGACGTGTGAGCAGACCCATTCATTATAATGGGTCTGCGTATGTCAGTGATTCTGGTACGTTTAAAAACAAGCACAAACGTCCCAGAATCACTGACGTGTGAAAGAGGCCTAACAAAGTGCAGACAGTGGCTGCGGCCCCTGCACCTGCCGCGATAGTGACAGGGGCCCGAGCCTGGGGGCCACACGAAGCAGCCTGAGGGGCCGCATGCGGCCCGCGGGCCACGTGTTTGAGACCCCTGCTCTACGCAATCTTGGGGGGTTAGTATACTGATTCATCGCCCCTACCCGTTTATATGTGACAAATAGAGATGAGTGAAGCTGAGGTTTGGCATTTGAACTAAACACAGACTTAAAAATGCCCCCAAAAAACAGAGTTTGGGTTTGGTGTTCAGGAGCTTTACATATACAAACCTTTCACGCGAGCATCGCTGTGCTCAGGTACGCTTGGTGCTCGACCCTGCAGTGTTTGATCGGCTCACACAGGGGATAACAACAGAATGATTGATTGGACACGGGACTTGCAAGCCCAACGTCCAATCAGCATCGGCTTCAGTCTCCCCGCCTTTGGACCAAACAAGTTAATCAACAGGAAGTGAGTGCTGCGGCTGCACTCACTTCCTGTTGATTGCTCATTTTGGTCCAAAGACGAAGAGAAGAAAGCCAGCGCTGATTAGCCAGCACAACCCCATATGAACCCTGCAAACAGCGAGTCCGGACACCACTGGATTGGCATTGATACGGGAGATGAGTATAGGCTTTATTATTTTACCTGGGGAAAACATGCATAATCAGAAAGGATTGTCCTAGTGGTGGACAAACCCTTAAAAATCAAATGGAAATTTTATTAGAAGATAAATGGGACTCTGTCCTAAGCGCAGTGCCTCTTCTTTTATTATCTGAACCCCAGAGGCTAGCTCTGCTCTACCAGATTCACAAGAAATATAGGACGCCGGCATTTTTACACAGGATTGCTGCGAGGACGTATCCTAGCTGTCCGCCTTGTAATTTGCCTGACGCTGATCGTATGTACAGTACAGACCAAAAGTTTGGACACACCTTCTCATTTGAAGAGTTTTCTTTATTTTCATGACTCTAAAAATTGTAGATTCACATTGAAGACATCAAATCTATGAATGAAAACATGTAGAATGAAATACTTAAAAATGTGTGAAACAACTGAAAATATGTCTTATATTCTAGGTTCTTCAAAGTAGCCACCATTTGCTTTGATTACTGCTTTGCACGCTCTTGGCATTTTCTTGATGAGCTTCAAGAGGTAGTCACCGGAAATGGTTTTCCAACAGTCTTGAAGGAGATCCTAGAGATGCTTAGCACTTGTTGGCCCTTTTGCCTTCATTCTGCGGTCCAGCTCACCCCAAACCATCTCGATTGGGTTCAGGTCTGGTGACTGTGGAGACCAGGTCATCTGGCATAGCACCCCATCACTCTCCTTCTTAGTCAAATAGCCCTTACACAGCCTGGAGGTGTGTTTGGGGTCATTGTCCTGTTGAAAAATAAATGATGGTCCAACTAAACGCAAACCGGATGAAATAGCACGCCGCTGCAAGATGCTGTGGTAGTCATGCTGGCTTAGTATGCCTTCAATTTTGAATAAATCCCCAACAGTGTCACCAGCAAAGCGCCCCCACACCATCACACCTCCTCCCCCATGCTTCACAGTGGGGACCAGCCATGTAGAGTCCATCCGTTCACCTTTTCTACGTCGCACAAAGACACGGTGGTTGGATCCAAAGATCTCAAATTTGGAGTCATCAGACCAAAGCACAGATTTCCACTGGTCTAATGTCCATTCAACCAAAACCACAAGGTTAATGCTAGAGAGAAACCAAAGGAAAAATTGTGAAAACATACCCTGCTGTAACTAAATAAAAGCATAGTGCATATAAACATAGGGTACTTAGTAAACACTGTTTTTGATCAAAAAAAGCATAAAGCTATCCCACCAACGCCAAGGTGTACCCAGTTGGGATAGTACCTACACTCTCTAATATTAAAACCTTACCATGGGTCTAAAATAGGCCTCAATGTGGCTAAGGGCTGAGAGCGACCGGGTCCCAACAGGACACACAGTCAGGGGGATTCACAGAATGAAATGTCCAGCTCACCAAGAGGGAGGGCCACACCCCATTTGTACTGAATACAAAAAAACTACATAAAAACAAAAAAGTGAGCCGGAGTATGAGATGGTATACATGGAGCTTGTGAGCTCATGTTCACACTGGCCATTAGACAAAGAGAAACCAAGGGAAAAATTGTGAAAACATACCCTGCTGTAACTAAATAAAAGCATAGTGCATATAAACATAGGGTACTTAGTAAACACTGTTTTTGATCAAAAAAAGCATAAAGCTATCCCACCAACGCCAAGGTGTACCCAGTTGGGATAGTACCTACACTCTCTAATATTAAAACCTTACCATGGGTCTAAAATAGGCCTCAATGTGGCTAAGGGCTGAGAGCGACCGGGTCCCAACAGGACACACAGTCAGGGGGATTCACAGAATGAAATGTCCAGCTCACCAAGAGGGAGGGCCACACCCCATTTGTACTGAATACAAAAAAACTACATAAAAACAAAAAAGTGAGCCGGAGTATGAGATGGTATACATGGAGCTTGTGAGCTCATGTTCACACTGGCCATTAGACAAAGAGAAACCAAGGGAAAAATTGTGAAAACATACCCTGCTGTAACTAAATAAAAGCATAGTGCATATAAACATAGGGTACTTAGTAAACACTGTTTTTGATCAAAAAAAGCATAAAGCTATCCCACCAACGCCAAGGTGTACCCAGTTGGGATAGTACCTACACTCTCTAATATTAAAACCTTACCATGGGTCTAAAATAGGCCTCAATGTGGCTAAGGGCTGAGAGCGACCGGGTCCCAACAGGACACACAGTCAGGGGGATTCACAGAATGAAATGTCCAGCTCACCAAGAGGGAGGGCCACACCCCATTTGTACTGAATACAAAAAAACTACATAAAAACAAAAAAGTGAGCCGGAGTATGAGATGGTATACATGGAGCTTGTGAGCTCATGTTCACACTGGCCATTAGACAAAGAGAAACCAAGGGAAAAATTGTGAAAACATACCCTGCTGTAACTAAATAAAAGCATAGTGCATATAAACATAGGGTACTTAGTAAACACTGTTTTTGATCAAAAAAAGCATAAAGCTATCCCACCAACGCCAAGGTGTACCCAGTTGGGATAGTACCTACACTCTCTAATATTAAAACCTTACCATGGGTCTAAAATAGGCCTCAATGTGGCTAAGGGCTGAGAGCGACCGGGTCCCAACAGGACACACAGTCAGGGGGATTCACAGAATGAAATGTCCAGCTCACCAAGAGGGAGGGCCACACCCCATTTGTACTGAATACAAAAAAACTACATAAAAACAAAAAAGTGAGCCGGAGTATGAGATGGTATACATGGAGCTTGTGAGCTCATGTTCACACTGGCCATTAGACAAAGAGAAACCAAGGGAAAAATTGTGAAAACATACCCTGCTGTAACTAAATAAAAGCATAGTGCATATAAACATAGGGTACTTAGTAAACACTGTTTTTGATCAAAAAAAGCATAAAGCTATCCCACCAACGCCAAGGTGTACCCAGTTGGGATAGTACCTACACTCTCTAATATTAAAACCTTACCATGGGTCTAAAATAGGCCTCAATGTGGCTAAGGGCTGAGAGCGACCGGGTCCCAACAGGACACACAGTCAGGGGGACCCATGGTAAGGTTTTAATATTAGAGAGTGTAGGTACTATCCCAACTGGGTACACCTTGGCGTTGGTGGGATAGCTTTATGCTTTTTTTGATCAAAAACAGTGTTTACTAAGTACCCTATGTTTATATGCACTATGCTTTTATTTAGTTACAGCAGGGTATGTTTTCACAATTTTTCCCTTGGTTTCTCTTTGTCTAATGGCCAGTGTGAACATGAGCTCACAAGCTCCATGTATACCATCTCATACTCCGGCTCACTTTTTTGTTTTTATGTAGTTTTTTTGTATTCAGTACAAATGGGGTGTGGCCTTCCCTCTTGGTGAGCTGGACATTTCATTCTGTGAATCCCCCTGACTGTGTGTCCTGTTGGGACCCGGTCGCTCTCAGCCCTTAGCCACATTGAGGCCTATTTTAGACCCATGGTAAGGTTTTAATATTAGAGAGTGTAGGTACTATCCCAACTGGGTACACCTTGGCGTTGGTGGGATAGCTTTATGCTTTTTTTGATCAAAAACAGTGTTTACTAAGTACCCTATGTTTATATGCACTATGCTTTTATTTAGTTACAGCAGGGTATGTTTTCACAATTTTTCCCTTGGTTTCTCTTTGTCTAATGGCCAGTGTGAACATGAGCTCACAAGCTCCATGTATACCATCTCATACTCCGGCTCACTTTTTTGTTTTTATAAGGTTAATGCTAGAGGTAGTAATAATTACCAAAAACCACCAATTTAAGAGGTAGTAATAATTACCAAAAACCACCAATTTAAGGTAGTAATAATTACCAAAAACCACCAATTTTGGCTGAGAATAATGGTAATCATACAGGTATGGGCCCCTTTACCAACCTGAAACCAAAAAGTACTAAGATGCCCCCTACTACAGACTGCAGCAGCCTGGACATTTTTTCCAAACTGGTCACTCAAGAACTTTGTACTATCAAGCCTAGGTTACGATCGACCAAACCAAACCTTACATCAGAGGAATGGGAGGCACTTGTTAAACTAGAAAAGAATACACAACTTACCATAAAACCCTCAGACAAGGGCGGGAACATAGTAGTTATGGACACAAAAAACTATCCGACCATGTGTAAAATGATATTGTCAGACTCTACAACATATGAAATATAAACAGAGAAAGGAAAAACGACCAAAGAGCCCAATTGCAAACAGTGATTTCTTTATTAGGTTATTGGTGAGCGGCATACGTAGCAAGAAAGACGCTGGCACAGGTTTTCCCAGAGTAAAAAGTGAAATTACACAATAGGTATAACCATAAACAGGGGTATATCATATACACAGTATAGAAAATGGTGGATCTCTGTTCCTATAAGGATGGATACAAGGATATACACAGTATAAAAGCAGTGCAACCATACCAAATGAAGACTAAATAGTCATAACCATCCATTATAGAAAAGGATAAGCCAAAAGATCACACATACAATCCCAAGTGATAAGTGAAAAAAGAATATTATATCATGGGTACCGATGGTGGCTAGTGGCTAATGTACGAGATACCCCTAATGCAGTAAATCAAATAGAGTCCGAAGGACAATTGCCCATCATGAGAATTACATACCACAGAAATCCGGGAGACCAGGTGGCAGCGTCCACCCGACGGCCGTTTCGGCGGAAGAGCCTTCGTCAGGGCTCTTCCGCCGAAACGGCCGTCGGGTGGACGCTGCCACCTGGTCTCCCGGATTTCTGTGGTATGTAATTCTCATGATGGGCAATTGTCCTTCGGACTCTATTTGATTTACTGCATTAGGGGTATCTCGTACATTAGCCACTAGCCACCATCGGTACCCATGATATAATATTCTTTTTTCACTTATCACTTGGGATTGTATGTGTGATCTTTTGGCTTATCCTTTTCTATAATGGATGGTTATGACTATTTAGTCTTCATTTGGTATGGTTGCACTGCTTTTATACTGTGTATATCCTTGTATCCATCCTTATAGGAACAGAGATCCACCATTTTCTATACTGTGTATATGATATACCCCTGTTTATGGTTATACCTATTGTGTAATTTCACTTTTTACTCTGGGAAAACCTGTGCCAGCGTCTTTCTTGCTACGTATGCCGCTCACCAATAACCTAATAAAGAAATCACTGTTTGCAATTGGGCTCTTTGGTCGTTTTTCCTTTCTCTGTTTATGTGCCTTGTCACGACTGCCCTAGTCCTCTCCTACTCCATTATTGACCTTTCTTTACATATAACATCTTATGGAGCAATGCTTTGGTTGATTAATTTGTCTATTAACATATGAGATATTACAAACTGATCCAACAAATGAATATGCTGGGATACTTAAAAATATCTTGCTGAGAGCCCTGGAGTTGAAACTTATTTCGGAAAGGGAATATGACTTCCTCTTACAAAAACATCCAGTGATCGCAACTTTTTATGCTACTCCCAAGATTCATAAGGGCCTCTCCCCGTTGAGGGGTCGCCCTATAGTCTCCGGCATAGATGCACTAAGCCAAAACTCGAGCATCTATATTGACCAGATCCTCCGCTCATTTGTTACCAGCCTGCCATCATATATTAGAGACACCAGTGATCTGATCGCCAAACTTGATGGGATCATTTTGAATCCCGAAACTATAATTGTCTCCATAGATGTGGAACAATTATATAGTAGCATCCCACACCAAAAAGGCCTGGATGCAGTAAAATATTTCTTGTCAACAAAAGGAAACCAGTTTAAACGACATAATGAGTTCATCATTCAAATGTTACAGTTCGTACTCACCCATAATTATTTCCTCTTTGGGGGAAAGTTCTACCACCAACTCAGGGGCACGGCAATGGGGAGCCCCTGTGCTCCCACCTATGCCAACATGTTCCTGGGTTGGTGGGAAGACACGTGTGTCTTCAGAGAGGAGGATGAGGTCTTTTGCCCCCATATAAACTTTTGGGGCCACTACATAGACGATATCCTCATCTTGTGGACAGGAGGAATATCACTCTTCCTTCAGTTTATGGAAGAACTTAACACCAACAACTTGGGATTAAAATTTACACACGAGATAGGGGGCGACTCGCTAGCATTCTTGGATGTGAGGATACAAAAAAATGCAAATGGAACATTAGCCACCTCAATTTATAGAAAACCTACGGCTACAAATAGCCTATTGAGGTGGGAGAGCCACCACCCACCGCCCCTCAAGAAAGGAATCCCCAAAGGACAATTTTTACGTCTTAGACGGAACTGTTCATCTCTGGTGGACTTTGAATTTCAGGCAAGAAATATGAAAACACGCTTTTATAATAGAGGCTATCCAGAGCCCATTATAGAACAAGCATATAAACATGCAAAAGAAAGAAATAGGAGGGATCTACTTACAAAAAAAGTCAAAAAGGAGAACAGTAAGGTCACTAGACTCATAGCGACTTTTGATGACCAGAACAGCAAGGTGATGGAAATTCTGAGAAAACATTGGCCTATACTCAGAGCAGACCCAGATATTTGTGATTCTATCTCCCAAAGACCAGAAATAATTTTTTTGTAAAGGGTGTACTCACGATTATTGACCATAGAAAAAAAACAAAACCCTTTAAAAATACATTTTATTATTTCATGTTAAAACAATCCCTAGACATACACACAAACAGGACAGACAGTCCCAAATCTGCCAACGTCCAATGGAACCCCTCTGTAATCCTACCAAAAAGGAGCAGGCAAATAAATGGGATAAGTCAAATTGTCCCCTAATGAACAATCAATTCATGCTGTATCATGATAAATCCAGTATCGTGTAGGAGTATCAAAAAAAAAAAAAAAAAAATGATGATAGTGGTGCAACCAGGGTATGGCCCAAATTCCCTTCAAAAGGCCCTACCTACCCGCGGAGGTTGGCACCCTAGACCTGGACGCAATGGCGCCCCCGCTCACCGATGACTCACCCTTCTTTCCCTCCACTGATCTTATGTGCAGCTATTCTGGGAAGAGGAGGGAGTGTGGGGAGGTTGCACCAACAGACTGATCAATAAATGAGGACTCAAACACACACATCAATGATACAGTAGATATTCCATATTACAACAGTGTTAAAGTGGACCAGATCAAAAAAGAGGATCACTTGCAATATCAAAGTACGATTTCTGATCCTGAGTACTAAAAAATTCCCCTAGCACCAATCCAGTAATTGTCCAACAAACCTCCAGGTGGACAAATAGTGAAATACATTAATTGCCTATTCGGTATATTGCATATAGCTTCTGTGTATCATAACCAGATCATACAATAGATGCAATCCCTAAGCTGAAAATCAATGCAAACGGAGGCAAAAAGCTCTTAAGGGGTCACACAAATAAGGTCATCAAATAAGGTCTGGGATCAAATGACCTTATTTGTGTGACCCCTTAAGAGCTTTTTGCCTCCGTTTGCATTGATTTTCAGCTTAGGGATTGCATCTATTGTATGATCTGGTTATGATACACAGAAGCTATATGCAATATACCGAATAGGCAATTAATGTATTTCACTATTTGTCCACCTGGAGGTTTGTTGGACAATTACTGGATTGGTGCTAGGGGAATTTTTTAGTACTCAGGATCAGAAATCGTACTTTGATATTGCAAGTGATCCTCTTTTTTGATCTGGTCCACTTTAACACTGTTGTAATATGGAATATCTACTGTATCATTGATGTGTGTGTTTGAGTCCTCATTTATTGATCAGTCTGTTGGTGCAACCTCCCCACACTCCCTCCTCTTCCCAGAATAGCTGCACATAAGATCAGTGGAGGGAAAGAAGGGTGAGTCATCGGTGAGCGGGGGCGCCATTGCGTCCAGGTCTAGGGTGCCAACCTCCGCGGGTAGGTAGGGCCTTTTGAAGGGAATTTGGGCCATACCCTGGTTGCACCACTATCATCATTTTTTTGATACTCCTACACGATACTGGATTTATCATGATACAGCATGAATTGATTGTTCATTAGGGGACAATTTGACTTATCCCATTTATTTGCCTGCTCCTTTTTGGTAGGATTACAGAGGGGTTCCATTGGACGTTGGCAGATTTGGGACTGTCTGTCCTGTTTGTGTGTATGTCTAGGGATTGTTTTAACATGAAATAATAAAATGTATTTTTAAAGGGTTTTGTTTTTTTCTATGGTCAATAATGATTCTATCTCCCCTTACGCTAATGTGACCTTTAGGAGGGGCAAATCTATTAGGGACCACATTACCCACAGCCATTTTACACCACCTAGAGGCGAGGGTACATGGCTAGAGAGAAAACCCATAGGCACTTTTAGATGCGGCAAATGCACATACTGCCCCTACATTAACCAAATGAAAACCTTTAAAAATCAGAAAACTAATAGAATTTTTAACATCAGGGGTTTTGCCAACTGTAGGACTGAAGGGGTGGTCTACCTCTGCACCTGTAACTGCTCACTGGCATATGTGGGCAAAACTAAGAGACAGCTGAGGGTAAGAATTGGCGAACATGTTGGAGACATTACACATAAAAGGGACGCACCACTGGCGAGGCACGTGAATCAATTCCATGGGGGCAATCTGAAGGACATATCCTTTCAAGTCATTGAAGTGATTCCTAGACCTCACCGAAAGGGAGACTGGGATAAAAAAATCCTACAGCGGGAGACTAGGTGGACTTTTTTACTGGACTCAGTATCTCCAAATGGCCTCAATGAGATCATCAGTTTTCACAGCTTCATCTAGGAGATTTTTAGCCACAGATATTTACTGACAGGTTAGGTTTTTCTGGCATTTATTTGTTATGCCCCGTATATGGTCATTGAATACCATTTTTTGATATACTATATAATAGACTATACTATAGATAGGCCCTATTCATATGTCACTACAGTCGAAACGGCAGGGATGTAGTTTTAGTTTCAAGATATATTGCTTTTATATAACTTTTAATAATCTAGGAGGAGATAGGCTCCTTTAAATGAACTAGGTTTTTCCCTATCATCCATAGCAATTACCCTCAAAACAATAGTCTTACATACAGTAGTCACTGCACTAGTGGGTAATAGGTTTAGTTTTAGAATTACATGCCTTAGGAGATTAGACACCCCTATACACTGCCCCCCCCTGAATAACTGGATCTCATCCATTTGCTAACCATAGGAGGTCCCCCCTATGTGCCAGTATCGAACGCAGATGCGTTCGGATTTGTTTCATGACCCAGCAGTTTACACCCACATATATGTAATATTAACATAGGTGTACACAGGGATGTAGACTGGGAGGACTTTTTCTGGCGAACGGACCGCCTCCCCTGGGGGGGAGCCTGTGTACTCCATAGCTCTCCATTGTCCATGTGGAACGCACTTGCGTTCCAGTTCCAGCGTCACTGATTGGGAGGAGACTCCCCATTTGATCATGTGACGTTGTTGCTTAGAAACGCGGGACGCTCGCCGACACGTCACTTCCGGTCGGCGGGCAGCGTCCTGTGTGGTTAGGGGCGGCCCGGCTGCTGTCTGCAGGGAAGTCCAGGCATCCCGGAGCCCATCACCGCCCACCTAGAACGAAGGTGCGTCCCAGATTCGGCGTCACAGTAGGGGAGGAGTCTCCCTGTGCAGATCATGTGACGCTGAGTTAGGGCAACCGAGGATGCACGCCGACACGTCACTTCCGGTCGGCGGTTGCATCCTGTATGGGAGGGGGCGTTCTTACTCCAGAGCATTGCATTTATAAACCTGCAATGCTTTAGCCGGGCAGTCTGGATGATGGCCACGTTCTGACCGTGCTACATAGCACCCTGGAGGAATCCACTACAGCTGTGAGCTCCCAGCGTGATAGAGTAGTTAATACTCGGGACTTACAGTCCTTGCTGGTGGAGTTCACTATCCGGTAGGTGAATTTATCTATACCACTTAGACCTCGCTTGATATGCTCTGGACCTTTTAGTCCTAAGGGACACTACCCTTTGATAGACCCTTAGGCATACATCCATAATGTATACCTGCTCAACCCAAATACTAGAGCTTACTTAGATGGATGGAAACTATCCTTTAAACAGAGGTCTAAGATGCTACATATGTCCCTTTTCTTTACAGGGAACACTAGTGACCCTAATGCTGAGTGAGATTTTGAAAGATCCATAGGACAGGGAGCTGTTTTTTCTCCTCCTCTGCATGTGGTTTCATTTACAGGTAACCTCTGTTATAGCCTACTCATAGGCAAACTGCATGATCTGCAGATGTTAGGTGAGCAGATTAAACATGTAATATAAATATGCTTCTATGCCTTCTCTCACAGGGAATAACTGTGACCATATATTGTCCAGAATAATGAGGATATCTACAGACATACCACTAGAATAGGAAACGTATTCCGTGTGTATTTTTTGACTCCTCTGACAGGTAATTTATCTAGATGACCTGAGACTGTACCCTTATGGGAATAAATTGACATGAACAGGTATATAGATTGCATTAGTATATTTATTTTGCAGAACTGTCAGCCATATTCTGCTCTATACGGTACACTAATCGGTGCTGAAGTCAGAGTGGACATAATCTCATCCGTCCAGACAATCCAACCACCACTGCGTGCACAATCTTCTATCCCAGCTCAGGTGGTAACTGTATGCTATAGAATGAGGAGAGAGCGTATGTGGCGCCCCTGACCTGGTCAGGCACCACAGAGTATTGCACCCATGCGGGAGCAATGCTTCCAGGTAATCTCCAAAGGCCAGGATGAGGTGCACACACAAACATATAGTGACCAGGCCTCCCACATCACCAGAGGGGACCCTTGAGTAGCCAGAAGGAGTTAACTTTCAATTCCCAGCTAGGGGTGTGTTCAGGGGCTGGTTGCTAGGAAGCAGGGCAGAGAGAGAGAGAAAGGAGGGGAGTCTGGAGGAAGAAGTTGAAGTGTGTGGAAGGGAGCAGAGGAGCTCTCGTGTCAGACAGGTCCTGAGGAGTGCAGTAGCTGAAAGCGGGGGAGAAAGGAGTACCGTGGGTCGGCCTGAAAATCATCCAGAGAGAAGGGTGGCTGAGTACGGAGATCCCGGTATCCGAGCACACAAGGGGAACTAGGTCCCCAGTACAGGCAGCAGATCATCCAGAGCTGCTTAACCTACAGGTGGGGGGGGGTACTTCATGCCCTCACCACGACTACACAGAGCTTGAGCCAAGCAGCAATCACCAGGCCCATAAGGGGACAGGGCCAGAAGCCATCCCACCAAGGCCACGCTGACGGCAGACGAGCCAGAGAGAGGGGAGCAGGGTGGTAACAGCTTCCCTGGAGGGGTCCTACCACGCTTCAAGCAAAGGATCCTCCTAAAACAGAAAGAGTGCAAGGAAGGCGAGTGGACAGCTACCCTCAGAACGGCCTCCTGGAATTCCTGGTTCAACCTGGTTATCACAGTGTCGCCCGGGCACCTCACCGTGACCTCCAAACAGTGAGTAAACACGTTGAAAGACTTCTTGGACTGTGTTTGAGTCATTCTGCGACCTGTGGTCCCACACACATACACCGGGGCCTGGGGCTTGCCTCACTCTCAGGGGGCTAATATACTGACTGCACCCACCATCAGCCCCAGGCATCCCTTAATCTGCAGTGGCGGTCCCCGCTGACCGCAATACTGAGAGTGGCGTCACGACAATCCTAAAATAAGGTTCCCTACCTGTGACCAGACTGTTCCATCCACGTGGAGTCCCTGAAGGTACTGCACCGACACATACTAGCGGGGCTTCACAACTTCTGGCGTCACGAACAGGATAAGGACTAGACCTGTTCAGACAGGTGACCGTGTGCCTCAGAGGTCCGACCGCAAAAATTGAACCGCCGCCATATTGCCATCTTCAAAAGCGCGCGCTGCAGCCCGCGCGAGGGAGAAGAGCACCGCCCACGAAGAGGTGTGGCCGCCCCAGAATCCCCACAATTGGGAGAGCGTTCTGACCCAGGAAGTGGAAAGGGAGCGCGGGGATTTCTGAAGAAAAATGGACGCTGCAGGAGGTAATGCCCCTGGTCAGGGCGACGCAGCCCAAGCGATGCCAGCCCCCGTCGCGCTGGACGCAGCAGCGCCTGGTGCCGGTGCCGCGGTCGCAGCCGCGCCGGCTGAAATCTCCCCCATAATGCCAGTTTCCTTGCTGTATGTCCCAGGAGCGCAATGGCTGCCCCAATACGCCGGTAAAATAGACACGCTGACCGGGTTTAAGAAGAAGATCAGCACCCTGCTAGACATGCACGCGATGACTGGTAAGCAGAGGGCCGCTGTGGTGCTGGGACAATTGACTGAGGCAGCAGAATTGGAAGCTGAGTCCTGGACCAATGATGACCGGAGCTCTGTTGAGACCATCTTTGCCAAACTAGCAGCTGCTTTTGAACACCGCACCGAGGGAGAGCTGAGGACGGACTTCTATAACTGCCGGCAGAAGCCCCAAGATAGCATAAGAGACTATGCCCTCAGGCTGCAGGCTGCACTACGGGCTCTCAAGCTGGTGGACCCTGTCAGTGATCAGGAAGGAAACCGGATGATGAAGGAACAATTCTTGCGGGGCCTGCGCTCTCCTGAGGATGGGAAGCAGATGAAGCTGTGGTCCCTGGAACACCCTGACGTGGACTTTGCCATTCTGAAAGACAGGGCAGTGAAAGCACTCCAACCTCCTGTGGACACAGACCCCATCGCACCCGCATGGCCTGCCAGTTCCACGGCTGCAGGAGCGGAATCCTCCTCGCAGGCCCTGATAACTGCAAAAGGACTCAACGCGCCAGCAGAGACCATAAATACACTATCCTCCCAGGTGCAACAGCTCACTAAGGACGTCGCACAAATCCTGAAAGCAATGCAGTTGCCCTCAGAGACCAAAGTCCCTCATCGGATCCTGCTAGCTGACAACCCAGAGGACGTCCCTTGGATGCGGAGGAGAAGAGGTCCCCCAACCCGAGGCAGGAGCAGTGATCGCTATGACTCATCTGGACAACCCATCTGTCGTCGTTGCCAGGAGGCAGGACACTATGCAAGGGCCTGTCCTTTAAACGAGCCAAACCTGGGGCCGGGGGCCAGTCCTCAGGATTAAGAAGATCAGGCCCAGTTCGCTGCTGTGATCAGTACGTGGGTGGACGTCCTGTCCTGTCCATCGTCCTCGACGGGATCCCTACCCCGGCATTATTGGACACCGGCTCTCAGGTCACCACGATCCCGTATGTCCTTTATCGTAGGTTTTGGTCGGACGACGATCTCCGACCACCGGACCCCTCCCTCACCATCTATGCTGCCAACGGACAACCTATAGACCAGATCGGGGTCAAAGAGGTAACCATAAAGGTGGGAAGGCAGGAAATGAAGGGACAAGGACTGATTGTTGTGGACACTGATATTAGAGAAAGGAACCCGCAAATGATTTTAGGCACTAATGTCATAGAAAATTGCCTAGGGGAAGTGTTGTTGTTGCTTCACCAGATTGTTGAAGGTGCTGAGGGCGGGTCGAAAAGAGCCTTGCAAAAGGAGATCCGAATCATTCTGAGGAAGCAACAGGTAAAACAGACTGGCGGTGAGATTGGTAGTGTACGGGTGATGGATGCTAACCCCATTGTGATACCCCCACGGAGTGAAATGATGATGTGGTGTAGAGCAGCGGTAGGTCTCAGAGGACAAGATTACCAGGCTGTACTAGAGCCCACTCATTCAGACCACTGGCCCACGATTCTGACAGCCAGGGGGGTAGTTGACGTACACAAGGGACGAGTGCCTGTACGAGTGTTGAACTGTGGGGAGGAGGAAGCCAGACTACCAAGGTACGCTACCATAGCCAAACTGTTTACATGCTCAGATGACGCCATAACACCTGTAGGTCCCCTGACACAAGCTGACTCAAAAGAGGGCGAGACCTCCCAAAAGCAGTTAGAGGATTGGTGCCAGAAACTACACGTGGGGACTGACTCTACACCCGACTACCAGAAACATGGGGTTTACAGGGTCGTGCAGGAATACGAGCAGGTCTTTAGTAAGAACCCACTAGACTTTGGTAGGATCAAAGGGGTGCAACATCACATACCCACAGGCAGTCATCCTCCCATTAAGGAAAGACATAGGCCTATTCCACCAGCCCATTACCAGCGCACAAAGGACATGCTGAAGGACATGAAGGAGGCAGGCGTCATAAGGGACAGTTGTAGCCCCTGGGCGGCTCCCCTGGTCCTGGTAAGAAAGAAGGATGGCACGATGAGGATGTGTGTGGATTACAGACGGATAAATCAGATAACACACAAGGATGCCTACCCTTTGCCAAGGATAGAGGAATCCCTCGCTGCCTTGAAAGCCTCTAACTACTTTTCTACCCTAGATCTTACTAGTGGCTACTGGCAAGTATCTGTAGCAGAAGAAGATCGGGAGAAGACGGCCTTCACCACCCCAATGGGCCTCTGTGAGTTCAACAGCATGCCATTTGGACTCTGCAATGCCCCCGGGACCTTCCAGAGGCTTATGGAATGCTGCCTAGGGCACCTCAACTTTGAAACCGTCCTGCTATACCTGGATGATGTCATCGTGTACTCCAAGACCTACGAGGACCACCTGAAACACCTGGCTGAAGTCTTTGAAGCGCTATCCCGATATGGAATGAAGCTGAAACCATCCAAGTGCCATTTACTGAAGCCAAAGGTCCAGTACCTAGGTCACGTGGTCAGTGCAGAAGGAGTAGCACCGGACCCAGAGAAGGTCACAGTCATCCAGGAATGGCCCACACCTACTACCGTCCGGGAGGTACGTCAGTTCCTTGGCTTGGTAGGCTACTACAGAAGGTTCATCAAGGGCTACACGAAAATGGCAGCGCCTTTGCAAGAGCTCCTGGTAGGCCACCCAAAGAAGAAAGGAAAGATCTCCGGCCCGCCATTTCACTGGGGAGAAGCAGAAGAACACTCCTTCAGACAAATGAAAGGGGCCTTGACGGGTGAAGAGATCCTAGCCTACCCTGACTACGGTCTGCCATTCGTACTGTACACCGATGCCAGTAATGTGGGACTGGGAGCAGTGCTTTCACAGGTGCAGGGAGGCAAAGAGCGTGTGATTGCTTACGCCAGCAGGAAGCTCAGGCCTACTGAAAGAAACCCAGAAAATTATAGCTCATTTAAGCTAGAGTTCCTGGCCATGGTATGGGCTATCACAGAGCGGTTCAAACACTACCTGGCAGCCACCAAATTCACTGTCTTCACGGACAACAACCCCCTGACCCACTTGGATACTGCTAAATTGGGTGCCATGGAGCAGCGTTGGGTAGCCCGACTGGCGAATTATGACTTTACTGTCAAGTATCGAGCTGGCCGCAAGAACGGCAACGCAGATGCTCTGTCCAGGATGCCTCACCTAGCAGACGAGGGTGAAGATGAAGATGATCTTGAAGAGATTGAGCTGCCAGCGTTCCATCGCCATGGAGCAAAACAGTGTCGGCAGTCGCGTGCCAACCGCCAAGAGGTGACCCTGAACCCACTACCTCACTACAACTGGAAGGAGACCCAGGAAAATGATCCAGCGGTAGGCTTGGTAAAGAAACTGATCAGCCAGCCGGGCGCCAGCCTTGACAAAGGAGCCCCACCTGAGGCACAGTACCTATGGAAGGAGAGGGGTCGATTATTCATCTATCAAGACAAACTTTACAGGAGCATCATTGACCCGAGGACGCATGAGAAGGTGTGGCAAGTGATTGTACCACAGAAGGATACGAGGATGGTGCTAGAAGCCTATCACAATGGTGCAGGCCACTTTGGTTGGAAGAAACTGGAGGCCCTACTTAAAGTAAGATTCTACTGGGTGGGCATGAGATCTGCCCTAGAGAAGTGGTGTCGAAACTGCGGGCCCTGCAATCTTAGAAGAAAAGACCAGCACAGCCAGAGAGCACCACTCCAGCCAATCCAAACTAAACGGCCCCTGGAGATCGTGGCCCTGGACCATGTAAAGTTGGCACCCAGCAGACAAGGCTACAACTACGCTCTCACTATGGTTGACCACTACTCCAGATTCCTGGTGGTAGTACCAGTCAAGGACTTGACAGGTCAAACTGCAGCCAAAGCTTTCCAAACACACTTCTGTCGACCACATGGCTATCCAGATCAAGTGCTCACTGACCAAGGACCAGCCTTTGAAGCTGAAGTGTTTAAGGAGTTTTGTAACCTATACGGCTGCCAGAAGATCCGTACTACGCCTTACCATCCTCAGACCAATGGCATGTGTGAGAAGATGAACCACATCATTCTCGACCTTCTGAAGACGCTCCCACTAGAAGAACGAAGTCAGTGGCCGGAAAAACTGCCCGATCTAGTGGACATGTATAACAACATCCCTGTGAGTTCCACGAACTGCACACCGGCATACCTGATGAGGGCCAGACCAGGGAGATTGCCAGTAGATCTGGAAATGGGAGTTGAGACCCCTGAAGACCACCTACAAGGTGCTGATTGGGATTCCAACCGCCAAGCCCAATACAAGAAAGTACAAGAGTGTGTGGAGCGAAGCCTGACTCAGCAGCGTGAGAAACAAGAAAAGGCCTACAATCGAAAAGCACCTGCTGTTCCTTTGATGCCAGGAGATATAGTTCTCAAAAGAAAGAGAAGACGTCATAAACTTGACAATCACTGGGAAGAAGAACCCTATACTGTGTTACCATCGACGCTTAGCAATGAAAAGACATGCCTTATCAGCAAAGATGGAGGAAAAACAACAGCTGTCGTTTCTAGAGATCGCTTAAAGAAATGTCCTGAACAACTAAGAATCCCTGAAGAAATTCCCAACCCTTTGCCAGTTCAAGAACCAAAAGAAAAGATGATCCATACTGTACTTGGAGATTTTCCAGCAAGTTGGCCTCAATACAATGGAGCAGTAGTTATTCCAGTCATTACATTCCCTCAATCTGGAGAAGTAAGAGACCCAGAAGAACCTGTTCAGAACCTGGAAGAGCCAAATGTAGCTGAAGCAGAAGACCACGCACTGGTATCAATACCTAGTACACCCATTATTCACATTGAGACACATACATCGGGTGGGAGGACACAACCTCAGACAGATGACAGTATAGTACTGCGTAGATCAACCCGCAGCAACTTTGGTCAGCTACCATTACGCTATAGAGAAAGTACAGTTTAGTTCAAAGTGACGGTATGAAGTGTAATGTTTAACCTGTTATAGTTAAGTAACGTTTAAGCGAAATGTGCCCACAAGGACTATTGTGAGACCTCTTTAAAATGTTTTCTTTGCACTAGTTTACGTGCACTTTAAAAATGGACCACCGGTTATGAACTGGATTTAACCACAAACTTTTGCATTGTAAAAAGTTACCTCCTTGGTATCAACCTCAGAGTCTGCCTGTTGAGGGGCATGGCTCTGCACCAACAAGGGGGCACGCCTGTTTATGGGGCCTGCCCTCCAACACTCGGAAGCGGGTACGCCTGTTTATGGGGCCTACCTTACACCACTCTCCTCAGGAGAGGAAGATTGGAGGAAAGGTCTGGGGAATGTGATGGCCCAGCCCTGGTCACCAAAAGGACCGGCGACCTACCTCCTGGAGGTTTTTGGGTGGGGTTCGGACATGTGGGTGGTTGGTGGTGGAATGGTACCTGGTATGTTTAAATGTAAATAATTGCCCCTGTGTGGGAAAAGTTTGTAATTACCTTTTTTCTTTCTCTTGTCTTTGCAGCCCGAGGACGTGCTGATGATAACTAAGGGGGAATGTGGCGCCCCTGACCTGGTCAGGCACCACAGAGTATTGCACCCATGCGGGAGCAATGCTTCCAGGTAATCTCCAAAGGCCAGGATGAGGTGCACACACAAACATATAGTGACCAGGCCTCCCACATCACCAGAGGGGACCCTTGAGTAGCCAGAAGGAGTTAACTTTCAATTCCCAGCTGGGGGTGTGTTCAGGGGCTGGTTGCTAGGAAGCAGGGCAGAGAGAGAGAGGAAGAGGGGAGTCTGGAGGAAGAAGTTGAAGTGTGTGGAAGGGAGCAGAGGAGCTCTCGTGTCAGACAGGTCCTGAGGAGTGCAGTAGCTGAAAGCGGGGGAGAAAGGAGTACCGTGGGTCGGCCTGAAAATCATCCAGAGAGAAGGGTGGCTGAGTACGGAGATCCCGGTATCCGAGCACACAAGGGGAACTAGGTCCCCAGTACAGGCAGCAGATCATCCAGAGCTGCTTAACCTACAGGTGGGGGGGGGTACTTCATGCCCTCACCACGACTACACAGAGCTTGAGCCAAGCAGCAATCACCAGGCCCATAAGGGGACAGGGCCAGAAGCCATCCCACCAAGGCCACGCTGCCGGCAGACGAGCCAGAGAGAGGGGAGCAGGGTGGTAACAGCTTCCCTGGAGGGGTCCTACCACGCTTCAAGCAAAGGATCCTCCTAAAACAGAAAGAGTGCAAGGAAGGCGAGTGGACAGCTACCCTCAGAACGGCCTCCTGGAATTCCTGGTTCAACCTGGTTATCACAGTGTCGCCCGGGCACCTCACCGTGACCTCCAAACAGTGAGTAAACACGTTGAAAGACTTCTTGGACTGTGTTTGAGTCATTCTGCGACCTGTGGTCCCACACACATACACCGGGGCCTGGGGCTTGCCTCACTCTCAGGGGGCTAATATACTGACTGCACCCACCATCAGCCCCAGGCATCCCTTAATCTGCAGTGGCGGTCCCCGCTGACCGCAATACTGAGAGTGGCGTCACGACAATCCTAAAATAAGGTTCCCTACCTGTGACCAGACTGTTCCATCCACGTGGAGTCCCTGAAGGTACTGCACCGACACATACTAGCGGGGCTTCACACGTACATACAGATGATCTAAGTGTATAACCTCTTAACCACTTGCTCTTTACTTACAGGGACTAGTCAGTAACATCTGACCGGACTAACAAGTCTTCATTTAACTACGTTACACATGAACTAAGAAATAAGCCCTAGCCTGAAACTCAGGAATAGTCCCCTGTGTGAGTGACAAATGTGCTATAGACCAACAACAGTATAGTCGTATATGCATCATATACATTCCATTTTTTTCTCTTTATTTCAGGTGTGATAATTAATGAAGTGATTCAGAATTGATCCCCTGATGATCCCCTGTATTGCGTTAGGGGGGGTGAAACGCGTCGGGAGAGTTTGAGGGGGTCCATGAGCTAAGTGGTCCTGTGAAGCCCCACGGGTGTTGTGTCGGTGTCGGTGCGTTACCTTCAGGGACTCCACGTTGCTGGATCTCCGTCACTGGTAGGAAATCTTCTGTTTTTGATCGTGACGCCACTCTCAGTATTGCGGCCAGTAGGGACCGCCACTGCAGGTTGAGGGTCGCCTGGGGCTGATGGTGTGTGCAGTTAGATGTAGTAGCCTCCTGAGAGTGAGGCAAGCCCCAGGGCCCTGTGTAGGTTTGTAGTACCACAAGTCGCAGAATGACCACACAGGCAGGATGTCTTTCAGGGTTTTACTCACATTAGATGGCAGGGTGAGTAGCCCGGGCGTAGCTGAGATGAACCAGATGGGAACCAGGTGTCCTTCAGGCTGACTTTATGAGGGTGACTACTGACTCGCCTTCCTTAGCCCTTGGTGGTTTGGGGTGACCCCGACTTTGAGTCCCTATGGGGGTCACCCAGGGAAGATGCTGCAGCCTCTCTCCCCTTGTTGTTTGCCGTGTGCTTGTTCCCCGGACCAGGCCACTCCAGCCTCTTGCCTCCTATGACCTATGGGCCCTCACTGCGGTTACGTGGCTGCGGCTTTTGTGGTGTTGTGGTGTGGGCTTTAGGAGCCCCACACCGGCAGGTTTAGCAGGGAAAGGTGAATCTATCCTCGCTTCGGGATCTGCCGCCCGGTTGGGCCTGGTGCTCTCTAGAAGTCTCCGTACTTCCCACTCCGTGCACTCTCTAGCTGAAGCTGGCTTTCAGGCAGCACTTCTAGTTGACCGTTCTCCCCCGTCTGTAGTCACTGCGCGGGCGCTGTTAGACAGCATCAGCCCCACAGGTCTGCTCCTCACTGAGCCCTCTGGAGTTCTGCTCTAACCGACTCACTGGTGGGTTTTTCCATCTCCGCTCTTTCTGCTGACATCTCCTCAGTCCGAGCTCCAAGCTCTAACTAACTCCTCCTATCTCTCTTTCCTTCCCCACTTGTGTCTGCCTACGCCACCTAGCAACCAGACTCTCTTACCACACCCCTTGAGAGGAGATGGAAGCTCTCACCCCCTCCACTATTCCAGTGAAGGCGTAGGCTCTGCCCCCTCCTGGGTTCCCCAGGGGTCCTCTCTTAGGTACATGTGTGAGGCCTGATCACTATGCGCCTGTGTTCCACACCCCAGTCAGCCATCTGGATTACCTGTATTGTACTGTCCCCAGCATGGGTGCAGTACTCAGTGGTGCCTGACCAGGTCAGGGGCGCCACATTCCCCCTTAGTTATCACCAGCACGTCCTCGGGCTGCAAGACAACATTTTAAAATGCATAAAACATTAAAACATGTAAAACATTTTTAAAAGCACCAGGTATCAGACATCACCACCCTCCACCCACAAGTCCGTTAACCCACCCAAAACCCTCTCACGTTGGCCGCAACTTCAGCCACTTCTGGCAGGATGTAGAGGCGGCTTTCATGGTCTGGTGGTCTTCAGGGTATACCTGGCCTGGTGGATCCGCGCCGTCAGCCTCTTCTGGCAGGATGCAGAGGCGGACTCCACAGTTGGTGCTGACCAGGTACCCTCTTTGTGGTGGTGAGCCAAGGCCCCATAAACAGGCGTGCTCTCTGGTCGCAGGTGAGCCAAGGCCCTTTTCTACGGACGGGCCCCCTGGTTGCAGACGAGCCAAGCCCCTAAACAGGCTGGCCCTGGTGGTGGTGCCACTGGTGTAACTATTTACACTGCGAGAGTTTGTGGCTATAGCAAGTTCATAGCCTAAAGTTTATTTCTCACAATAGTTTTTGTGGGCGCATTTCTTAAACGTTGCAAAACAAAACTTTTCAAAACTGATCAAAACAGTAACTTCTCTTCTTACTTTCCTTTACTTTACTCCTCTTTTTCACTAGGGCGAGGGCACGTTGGGCACTGGCACCTGTGACTTTCCTGCTCTTTGTCTCTTTCTTCATCTGTGGTTGCCTCATCTGTAGGTTCTGTGTCTTTCCTTTCTTGGTCTGCATCTGATTCCTTTTCTGTATCTGTTTCTTTATCTCTGTCTTGTCTTTCTTGTCTTTCTTGTCTTTCTTGTCTTTCTTGTCTTTCTTGTCTTTCTTGTCTTTCTTGTCTTGGACATGGTGCTACATCGAGCGCATACAATCCCCTTTCACCTTCATGCAGAGTGAACTGTACTGCTTCTCCAATTTTCAAATTTCTGCCGGAATGTCCTCTGGGCAGGTGGGCTTGAACATCTCTCCTGTTAACAAATATGCCCTCTTTTATTCCTTTCACTACAATGAAGCCGTATCCACTTTTCAGGTTGAAGTCCTCTACTATTCCTCTGTAAAGGGGTCCTCTAGCCTGGGCTTTGGACCTTCTTAGGCACCTTTTCTCCTCCAGATCTCTGGCTGTAACCTCTTTCTGTTCTGGGGACTGTGGTGTCGGAGGACGCTTTGATCTGCTGCGCCGTGTCTTGCGGGCTGGGTTCATGCCTGCAGGCTCCCAGGTGAGGTCTTTGGGCTGATCTTCGTCTGCTGACGGTGTCAAGTCTTCCTCCTCCCAGCGGGAATAGGGCAGCATCTCCGGCTCTGGGTAGGGGTCTGCTGCGGCTGGCGTCGGAGTTAGCCCTTCTGCTTCCTGGCCTCCTCTCCCCCTTAGTTCTTCCTGGCACTCCTCTGGTGGCAGGACTGGGGATGGACTTTCTTCTGCTGGCCCGGGCGGGGGACTCTCCGGCGCGGCTGCAGGGGTTGCCTGAATCTCCTCAGGGGTGCATGGGGGGCGCAGGTACAGATCCACCAACCACTGGGGAAACTTGGCTTCCATGTCAGCCCTCATCTGCCAGTATTCTTCCTCCAGCGTGGGCTTCCTATCAGAGACCTCCGTGGATTGGGGAGCGGTATCAGCTCTGGCCTTGCAGGCCGGGGTAAATGGTATGTCTCTTTTATCTTGGCGGGCCGCGCCCTGTATGGCGGCGGCCTGGTCTTGGCGGGCCGGGCAGGGCATCGCTGCGGCGGCCTGGTCTGTGCGGGCCGGGCAGGGCATCGCTGCGGCGGCCTGATCTGTGCGGGCCGGGCAGGGCATCGCTGCGGCGGCCTGATCTGTGTGGGCCGGGCAGGGCATCGCTGCGGCGGCCTGGTCTGTGCGGGCCGGGCAGGGCATCGCTGCGGTGGTCGGAGCTTGGCGGGCCGCACCCGGCGGGGCTGCGGCCTGGTTCAGCATATCACCTGCGGCGCGGACGAGCGTCGCTGCTGCGTTGGAGTCTTGGCGGGCTGGGTTCAGCAGGGTGGCAGCCTGGGTCAGCGTCACACCTGCAGCACGGATGAGCACTGCCGTGGTGGTCGGAGCCCTGCGGGACAGGCGGGGCATCGCTGCAGCGGCCTGGGCTTGGCGGGCTGCTTCTAGCGTGGCTGCGGCCTGGTCCAGCGTCGCCGCGCCGGGCGCCTCTTCGGGGACCGCGGGCGTGGCTGCAGGGGTCGGGGCACTCGCGCTGGCCGGGGCATCACTTGACTCACCCACCGGTGGCAGCATCGGGGTCTGCGTCGTCGCCGCTCGGTCTGACATGCGTCGCGCGGCTCCCTCCTCGTAGGTCCGCACCGCCGCAGCCATCCCCAGGAACTCCGCGTACTCTTCTCTGACCTGCTCTATGACCCGGGTCTCCAGTCGATCACAGAACTGGGCCAGCTCCCGATACCACCAGGCAGCGGAGCCTGGTTCTGGGTTCCTGCTGTCAGACGCCATTCCTTCTGCGCCGTCTTCCGCACGATCTCCCAGCGGTGGCCTCGTCGCTGCCTCCTGTAGCAAGCTGTCCAGCTTCTGTTCTGCCTCTTTCAGCAGCTTCTCTCCCAGCAGCAGGCTTGTGGCTCCCTTTCTGTTCCGCCGTTTCTCGACGCTTCCACTCTCATAGCTGGCAAGGTCAGAACTCTGCAGGGGATCTCTGGGTAGCCACACCTCTTCGTGGGCGGTAACTTCTTCCAGCGCGGGCTGCTGTTGTTTTTCAGCGCGCTTTTCATGGTGGCAATATGGCGGCGCTTCCAATTTTTCAAGCGGACCGCCCAGGCACATGGTCACCTGTCTCAACAGGTCTAGTCCTTATCCTGTTCGTGACGCCAGATGTGAAGCCCCACGGGTGTTGTGTCGGTGTCGGTGCGTTACCTTCAGGGACTCCACGTTGCTGGATCTCCGTCACTGGTAGGAAATCTTCTGTTTTTGATCGTGACGCCACTCTCAGTATTGCGGCCAGTAGGGACCGCCACTGCAGGTTGAGGGTCGCCTGGGGCTGATGGTGTGTGCAGTTAGATGTAGTAGCCTCCTGAGAGTGAGGCAAGCCCCAGGGCCCTGTGTAGGTTTGTAGTACCACAAGTCGCAGAATGACCACACAGGCAGGATGTCTTTCAGGGTTTTACTCACATTAGATGGCAGGGTGAGTAGCCCGGGCGTAGCTGAGATGAACCAGATGGGAACCAGGTGTCCTTCAGGCTGACTTTATGAGGGTGACTACTGACTCGCCTTCCTTAGCCCTTGGTGGTTTGGGGTGACCCCGACTTTGAGTCCCTATGGGGGTCACCCAGGGAAGATGCTGCAGCCTCTCTCCCCTTGTTGTTTGCCGTGTGCTTGTTCCCCGGACCAGGCCACTCCAGCCTCTTGCCTCCTATGACCTATGGGCCCTCACTGCGGTTACGTGGCTGCGGCTTTTGTGGTGTTGTGGTGTGGGCTTTAGGAGCCCCACACCGGCAGGTTTAGCAGGGAAAGGTGAATCTATCCTCGCTTCGGGATCTGCCGCCCGGTTGGGCCTGGTGCTCTCTAGAAGTCTCCGTACTTCCCACTCCGTGCACTCTCTAGCTGAAGCTGGCTTTCAGGCAGCACTTCTAGTTGACCGTTCTCCCCCGTCTGTAGTCACTGCGCGGGCGCTGTTAGACAGCATCAGCCCCACAGGTCTGCTCCTCACTGAGCCCTCTGGAGTTCTGCTCTAACCGACTCACTGGTGGGTTTTTCCATCTCCGCTCTTTCTGCTGACATCTCCTCAGTCCGAGCTCCAAGCTCTAACTAACTCCTCCTATCTCTCTTTCCTTCCCCACTTGTGTCTGCCTACGCCACCTAGCAACCAGACTCTCTTACCACACCCCTTGAGAGGAGATGGAAGCTCTCACCCCCTCCACTATTCCAGTGAAGGCGTAGGCTCTGCCCCCTCCTGGGTTCCCCAGGGGTCCTCTCTTAGGTACATGTGTGAGGCCTGATCACTATGCGCCTGTGTTCCACACCCCAGTCAGCCATCTGGATTACCTGTATTGTACTGTCCCCAGCATGGGTGCAGTACTCAGTGGTGCCTGACCAGGTCAGGGGCGCCACAGTCCTCTTGACTCTTACCTAACAGTTCTATACCTATGCAAGGGAAACCGTGTCCCATTGAAGAACCTTGATAACTAACGCACTACACCGTATCACTTTTTCTGGTGATGGCCACCCCCGCTATAGGCTACTAGGACAGTGAGGGATAGCGTATCGATAGGAACAGAGGTTTAGGACCCTGAGATAATGCGCAGGAGAAAAACTTAGGATCCATGTGGCGCAGTATTATCCTGATACTTATCTAAGAAAACCTCTGAACCCTGTTCTCCCTTACGAACCATCTGTCCTGAGCCTATTTTTTGGCGAGGGTTTAACACTGGTTAACACCTGCACCAATTGTCTTTGTCCTATATGTGGTCTTGATGATAAGAGAGAGAACATCACAATTGTTCTGTTTTAGAATATTTATTGAATAAAATATATTTTTTATGAGAGTAGTGTAAATTGATGGTTTTTGGGGTCTAATGTCCATTCCTTGTGTTCTTTAGCCCAAACAAGTCTCTTCTGCTTGTTGCCTGTCCTTAGCAGTGGTTTCCTAGCAGCTATTTTACCATGAAGCTCCCAGTGGTCAAAAACACCAATAAATGAGATGAGAGGAAGACCACTGGTAAAAGAAGAGACCAAGGACAAGTACTTAGTGAAATATTTTACTAAGTACTTGTCCTTGGTCTCTTCTTTTACCAGTGGTCTTCCTCTCATCTCATTTATTGGTGTTTTTGACCACTGGGATCTTTTTTGGTTTGCTGTTCTCATTGAGACCCTCCCTTTAAGGGAAGCTGTAGGTTTATATTTTACCATGAAGGCCTGCTGCACAAAGTCTCCTCTTAATAGTTGTTCTAGAGATGAGGTGTGTCCAAACCTTTGGTCTGTACTGTATATGTTTTGGGAATCGAATTAACTCAGCACATTCTGGAATGATGTCCTAGATATAGTAAATATGATTTATGGTATACAGATAAGATCAGATCCCAAAGTTTTCATATACCAGATATTTCTGAGGAGGATCCACTGGCGATTATTATGGCTTAATTAAAGCTTCTTGCTATTGTGATATGTGTGTAATCTTAGTAAAATGTTCAATAACAATAATCGGATTTAAAAAAAACAAAACAAAAAAACATCGTTACTAGTGGGGGAAACAGGTACAGTGGAACCTCGCTTAACGAGTAACCCTCTTAACGAGAATTTCGCTTAACAAGCAAAGCTTTCTGTAAATTTGTAACTCGATTTACGAGAAAGCTTTGCTGTACGAGCGGAGTCCTCACTGCACACACTTCCGGTTCCGTACATCTGTCGCGGGCGGGGAGGAGGGTGTCAACACACCGCGCTCACCCCTTCTGCTCGGGTCCGGCAGCTGCTCAGTGGTGGTTTGAGCGGTGGGCCGGATCCCGGGGTTTCTCGAGCGGCACTCCTCGCCCGTGAGTGAAAGGGGGTTTGGGGTGTTGGGATAATGTCCGTGACGCCACCCACGGTTGTGGTGATGTGTAGCACCACCGCTGCTCAATGCGGGGATCCCGGGGATGGTGATGGGGAGCAGCCAGGTGTTGTGTTGCCCCTCCGTGGGTAGGGGTGGTGATCCCGGGGCCCGGTGATGGCTTGGGAGGTGCAGGGCTTGGTGGGCGCAGGGACGCGGGGACAGCGCTGTGCCTTGCGGCACTGTGGTACTCACTCAGCCTGAGACTTGGACACAGTTTGTACGGTAAACCAAACGGCTGGTAGGACGGTCCCACAGACGGCTGCTTTGCTTCCCCGGTAGGTGACGGTGATGTCCCTCTTCCTTGCACCTGTATGTACGGATGGTTGCGATGGGTCCCCACCGGTAACCCGCTCCCCGGCTTCAAGCTGGGCCGGAGGAGCACTACACTTTGCCCGCAGGCGCTGGCCCTCAGAGACTGGTGCCCTGGCGGTGGCGGTGCCTCTGTTGTACAGGTTGGACTGTTGCCTTCAATCGGGACTTGGTTGTTGGGGGAATCTACGTCCCCTTCACTGACGGATTCGGCAAATTCGGTGACTCCTAGCCTTGCCGGGGTCCGAGAGGCCCCTGCCCTGGTGCTGACTGTCTTTCGGAACACTGCTCCAGACCACCGGGCACACAGCCAACGGGGTCCTTCCAGGAACTTCCAAACGGTCCCCCTCCGGACAGTCACCACCGTCGCTGACCTTGCTGTTCTAGCCCTACACACAGCTGGGCTCTCAGGCTTTGCACACTCTCTGCTCTGTCACCACTTCTTGCTTTCCTCCTTTACTCCTTTTCTTTCCTCCACTTTCACTTCTTAGTTGTTTACTCTAGCCCCTGCCTGGGCTACTCCTCACTCCTTCCACTTCCTCCTCCCTGACTAGACTGCCTGACACTTCCTGCCTCCAGAGCTGTGAGCTCCTTGGTGGGCGGAGCCAACCGCCTGGCCCACCCCCTGGTGTGCATCATCAGACTCCTGGAGGAAGGCAACAAGGATTTCTGGTTAGTAGATGTGCCTACCTGGAGTGTGGGGTGTGGTGGTGTTGTGACCTGTGTCCCCTGGCTTGCCCAGGGCGACACATTCCCCCTTAGCAAAACGCAGACCGTCCGCGGGCTGCCGTCCTACACCGGTTTTATTTTTCTGAAAAAGGGGATAACAGGGTTAAACAACATGCATAACATTTTTAAATAATCTTCCCAAGACGGGAGGCACATTTACTTTTAACGTTTCAACGGTATACGGTCACGGTTTCCGCTCTCTCCCACCCAAGTAACCTGGCCCTGATGCTGCCCCTAAAACCCAGGCAGCACCCCTTGACCCACAGTCCAGCACACGGTACCCGAGCGGGATCTGTCCTTCCCTTCCAGAGGGTAGCCACCGGTTCCTTTGGTGGCTGGGCCCTGGCCTGCTCTGCTCAGGGCCCTCCCTCCAACCTGCCTCTCCGGAGGCGGCACTGCGGAAACGGTAACGGTACCCAACATATTTACAAGCCACTAACGTTTGTGGTTGCCCTGCAGAGTTCACGGGCTTGTCCATGGATAGTTCCCATGCAAACTTTTAAACTTTAAACGGTCCCCACGGGGACAACGGTGCCAGCTCTAGCCGGTTGCAAATCACACGGTGAATCAGGTGAAAACTCGGATAATCATTTTTCATCATCTTTCAACTTTTGCAAATTTTCAAACTTTTTCAACAGACAGGTGGTCCCAACGGGGACGGTGCTGCGGGCCTTTATTGCCCTACTCCGGTCTTTCAAGCGCTGGGGTTGCCGGCAAGGGGTAGAGGTCTGCGCTCGCTCGGGCCTCCGGGCCAATCCTGAGTTTAGCGTCCAGCGCAAACCATCCTCGCTCCCCAAAGTGCCGGGTATACTGCACAATATCTCCCGGCATCAGGTTACGGCCGGGATGTTCTTCGGGCAGGTGAGCATGCACGTCCCGCCGGGCTACAAACACCTTGGCCTCCAGGCCCGGCTCGTAGATGAACCCGTAGCCCCGGCGGACATCAAACCGCCTCACCTGCCCCTCGTACAGCGGTCCCCGGTCACGGAAGGTCGCTTGCCGGAGATTTTCTTTCTCCCGGATCGCTCTGGCCACCAGCTCGGCCTTCCTCCTCTCCCTCTCGGCGATCTCCAGGCCCAGCGGTACCGGCTCCCTATCCCAGTACGGCGCTGCTGCCAGCACCGGCGCACGGGTCGGGCCCCGCGGGACATCCAGAACGTTACCCACTGTCAGGAAGGTGGGTGGCGTATCCCGCGGTGTCATGGCCTTGGGCGCTGCCCTGCAGCAACAACCCGGCGCTACCTCAGCCGAGGTGTGGGGGATGGGCCTAGGGGCTTTCCGCTGCTGGGCCTTCGGCCCGGAGCGGGTCATCGGCTCCGGCTCGGGGAGTTTCTCAGGGGATGCCTCCGGTTCGGTCTTCGGAGTCTTCCACGGCAACACTGCAGACTTGCTGCGGGCTCCGGCTACAGGTTGGCCCGCTTGGGCGGTGACGCTGGGTACTGCTACCGGTTGCGGTGGTAGCAGGCCTAGTGGCGGGGTCACGGCCTCCGGAACGGGTGGCGAGGGAGGCAGCGAAGGGAGAGGGCTTGGACCGGGCCCCACAGCCGCGATGACCGGCCCCTCAAGGGCGTCGGGACGTGGGTCACTCACCCTCCCTTTCTCCGCTTCCTCCTCGCGTCTCCGCACGGTGGCTACAACGTCCGCCATGTCGGCCTCCCACTCCTCCATGAGGAGCTGCATCTTCACCTGCAGCCTTTGGTAGAGCTGCGCGGTCCGGATCTCCACCCACGCCGCGGTCCCAGGCGCGGGGGGCACGGTGTCGCGGGACGGCATCCACATGACGGCTGGTTCGTTTGTTTCCAGGAACGGGATGTTTGCAGAGTCCTGGCGTCCCTGCTTTTATAGCCGCAGCTACATGCGGTCAGCCGCCATCGCGTCCCCCTTAGCTCTTTCCGGCCCCTCCTCTCTCGGGGCGGGGTTTTGGCCTTCGCGCCTCTACTGCTCGAGAAGACGCTCGAGCGGGAACTTTTCGCGCCAAAGATGGCAGCTTCTGAAATTTTTCTGCCGGATACCTCCGGCGGTAACAAGGCGCACCTCTACCAGACGGCAGAGCGGTAAGATCCTGTTCGTGACGCCAAGTTGTCGCGGGCGGGGAGGAGGGTGTAAACACACCGCGCTCACCCCTTCTGCTCGGGTCCGGCAGCTGCTCAGTGGTGGCTCGAGCTGTGGGCCGGATCCCGGGGTTTCTCGAGCGGCACTCCTCGCCCGTGAGTGAAAGGGGGTTTGGGGTGTTGGGATAATGTCCGTGACGCCACCCACGGTTGTGGTGATGTGTAGCACCACCGCTGCTCAATGCGGGGATCCCGGGGATGGTGATGGGGAGCAGCCAGGTGTTGTGTTGCCCCTCCGTGGGTAGGGGTGGTGATCCCGGGGCCCGGTGATGGCTTGGGAGGTGCAGGGCTTGGTGGGCGCAGGGACGCGGGGACAGCGCTGTGCCTTGCGGCACTGTGGTACTCACTCAGCCTGAGACTTGGACACAGTTTGTACGGTAAACCAAACGGCTGGTAGGACGGTCCCACAGACGGCTGCTTTGCTTCCCCGGTAGGTGACGGTGATGTCCCTCTTCCTTGCACCTGTATGTACGGATGGTTGCGATGGGTCCCCACCGGTAACCCGCTCCCCGGCTTCAAGCTGGGCCGGAGGAGCACTACACTTTGCCCGCAGGCGCTGGCTCTCAGAGACTGGTGCCCTGGCAGTGGCGGTGCCTCTGTTGTACAGGTTGGACTGTTGCCTTCAATCGGGACTTGGTTGTTGGGGGAATCTACGTCCCCTTCACTGACGGATTCGGCAAATTTGGCGACTCCTAGCCTTGCCGGGGTCCGAGAGGCCCCTGCCCTGGTGCTGACTGTCTTTTGGAACACTGCTCCAGACCACCGGGCACACAGCCAACGGGGTCCTTCCAGGAACTTCCAAACGGTCCCCCTCCGGACAGTTACCGCCGTCGCTGACCTTGCTGTTCTAGCCCTACACACAGCTGGGCTCTCAGGCTTTGCACACTCTCTGCTCTGTCACCACTTCTTGCTTTCCTCCTTTACTCCTTTTCTTTCCTCCACTTTCACTTCTTAGTTGTTTACTCTAGCCCCTGCCTGGGCTACTCCTCACTCCTTCCACTTCCTCCTCCCTGACTAGACTGCCTGACACTTCCTGCCTCCAGAGCTGTGAGCTCCTTGGTGGGCGGAGCCAACCGCCTGGCCCACCCCCTGGTGTGCATCATCAGACTCCTGGAGGAAGGCAACAAGGATTTCTGGTTAGTAGATGTGCCTACCTGGAGTGTGGGGTGTGGTGGTGTTGTGACCTGTGTCCCCTGGCTTGCCCAGGGCGACACACATCCACCGTGCTCTGACCCGCACTTGCAGTCCACACAAACACACACATGTACGCACAAACACACACAAACACACACAAGCACACACGCACATACAGTATTATGCTCACCTTACCTTCCGTTCCACCGCCGGTCTCATGGTTCTTGTAGTTCCCGGGTACATCGCGACGTCCTCGCGGCGAACTACAAGACCAAGGAGGCTTGCGATGGAATGGAAGATAAGGTGAGCATATAATATAACATAATATGTTTACCTTTCGTTTCATCGCCGGCCTCCTGGGTGCTGTAGTGCGCCGCTGTCCATGCTGTGTATCTGCATCCATAGCGACGAGGGAGGAACTTCCTGTCACCGCTAATGAAAGGCAGAGCGCTGGCCAATCAGAGGCAAGCGGCTCTGCCTTTGACGTCAGCGCTCTGGCCGGGAAGTTCCTGCTTCGTCGTTATGGTAACGCGTTACACAGCCCGGCCCCGTACCAGAGAACAGCAAGTCCCAGCAGACCGGCGATGGAACGGAAGGTAAGGTGAGCATATAATATGTGTGTGTGCATGCGTGCTTGCATGTTTGTGTGAGTTTGTGTGAGTTTGTGTGTGTTTTGTACGTGTGGTTGTGCATGTTTGTGCATGTGTGGAATGATAGAATAGAGGACCAGGATGGGACATTTTAGAAGTTGTGGAACGGATCGTCAGCATTGCAATGATTTCCTATGGGAAATCTTGCTCTGCTGAACGAGTACCTTGATTAACAAGCACAGTCCCAGAACGGATTGTTCTCGTTAAGCAAGGTTCACTGTATTTAGTCAGCCATCAATTGTACAAGTTCTCCCACTTAAAAAGATGAGGTTGGCCTGTAATTGACATCATAGGTGACCACAACTATGAGAGACAAAATGAGAAAACAAATCCAGAAAATCACCGCGTCTGATTTGGCAAGATTTTATTTGCAAATTATGGTGGAAAATATCAGTATAAAAGACACCTGTTCACAACCTCAAACAGTCACACTCCAAACTCCACTATGGTGAAGACCAAAGAGCTGTCGAAGGACACCAGAATCAAAATTGTAGCCTTTCACCAGGCTGGGAAGACAGAATCTGCAATAGGCAAGCAGCTTGGTGTGATGAAATCAACTGTGGGAGCAATAATAAGAAAATGGAAGACATACAAGACCACTGATAATCTCCCTCGCTCTGGCGCTCCACAGAACATCTCACCCTGTGGGGTCATAATGATCACAAGAACAGTGAGCAAAAATCCCAGAACCACACGGGGGACCTAGTGAATGACCTGCATAGAACTGAGACCAACGTTACAAAAGATACCGTCAGTAACACGCTACACCACCAGAGACACAGATCCTACAGTGTCAGACGTGTCCCTCTGCTTAAGCCAGTACATGCCTGGGCCCGTCTGAAGTTTGCTAAAGAGCATTTGGATTATCCATAAGATTATTGGGAGAATGTCATATGGTCAGATGCAACCAAAGTAGAACTGTTTGGTAAAAACACAACTCGTCGTGTTTGGAGGAGACAGAATGCTGAGTTGCATCCAAAGAACACCATACCTACTGTGAAGCATAGGGGTGCCAACATCATGCTTTGGGGCCGTTTCTCTGCAAAGGGACCAGGAAGACTGATCCGTGTATATGAAAGAATTAATGGGGCCATGTATCCTGAGATTTTGAGTGCAAACCTCCTTCCATCAGCAAGGGCATTGTAGATGAAACGTGGTTGGGTCATTCAGCATGATAATGATACCAAGCCCACTGCCAGGACAACAAAGGAGTGTCTTCATAAGAAGCATAAGAAGGTACTGGAGCGGCCTAGCCAGTCTCCAGATCTCAACCCCATAGAAAACCTTTGGAAGGAGTTGAAAGTCCGTGTTGCCCAGTGACAGGCCCAAAACATCACTGCTCTAGAGGAGATCTGCATGGAGGAATGGGTCAACATACCACCAACAGTGTGTGCCAACCTTGTGAAGACTTACAGAAAACATCTGACCTCTGTCATTGCCAACAAAGGATATAGAACAAAATATTGAGATGAACTTTTGGTATTGACCAAATACTTATTTTCCACCAAAATTTGAAAAAAAATCTTCCAAATCAGACGCGGTGATTTTCTGGATTTGTTTTCTCATTTTTTCTCCCATAGTTGTGGTCACATATGATGTCAATTACTGGCCGACCTCATTTTTATAAGTGGGAGAACTTGCACAATTAGCGGCTGACTAAATACTTTTTTTCCCACTGTTTGTGTACTATTACTTTTTACTTACTGCAAGGTATTTGCTCAGTTTATCTCTGTCTTGGGTTTTGTCATCTTCTATAGTTGATATACGAGTTTCTGGATCTGACATAAGGTACTTCTTGCTCATCTTGTCTGACCTGTAAACCCTTGAAGTACCGTGTTTAGTGTTAATTGTATTATGGCGGTGATGTCAGACAGCAGGCTGGCAGTAACATCGGTTGACAATGAGGCATAGTCCCATAATAAAGGAAAAGTCGAGACAGGTGCAATAATTCAAATAAACTCCAGCTTCACAAACTCTGTACTCTCCTTTATTCATTAAAATTCTTCCAATAAAACCATTGCCCAAGTTTCAGAAGTGAATTATTCACTCGTTTCGGATGTCGCAACATCCTTAATCCGAAGTCTCAGAATCAGTGTTTTATCAGCAGGAGATTATCACTGAAGGACTAGGTCTTGTGCAATGCAGTTCAGCTAATCTGTGTAACCCCGCCCCCACCACTGATTGGCAGATCACTGACAGAGAACACAGGAAGCTGCTAATCAGTGGTGTGGGCGGGGTTAAAAACAGATCAGCATTCCGAGCTCTGCTACGTTTAGGGATTCTACCAAAACGGCACCAAGCAGCTTAGGAAGCTGCCAGAATCAGGCTCTCTGCCCCTACATCGTGCCGCTCTGAGATTTCATAGCAAAAACCTGATTTTCTTTAAATGTGATGGCAGAACAGAAGCGGGGGGGGGGACTCAGAAATTTAAAAGAAAATATTTGGTCTTGTGAACAATGTTATCCGTTAATATGTAAGGTAACATCTGATGCCTTCTCTGTATCTCTATTGTTTAAAGGCCCAATTAGGGTACTTTCACACTTGCGTTGTGTTGAATCCGCTGGATCCGTTGCGGCGTCGTTTTGACGCATCCGTTATTTTTGTGGTGTCAACGGATGCAATGGGTCCGTTATTTCACAGGAATCCGTTAGCTGATTCCTGTGAAATAACGGACCGTTGCATCCGTTTGGCGTCCGTTAGGCGTCCGTCTAACGGAATCCGTCGGCTCTGTTTTATTTATTTTTTTATTTTTTTTCATTCTGGGCATGCGCAGAATAAATTAGCGGAACCCAGCAGCAGATTCCGTTGTTAAGCACTTAGCAACGGAATCCGCTACCATAGGGAATCATTATAAATTTTAACGGAACCAACGGAATCCGTTGTTTGGCGTCATTTTGACGCCAGCATTTAACGTTACATTCTGCGTTGCTTCCGCTTGGCGGAAGCAACGGAGCATCGGCCAACGGAAGCAACGCAGGTACTTTTGGCACAATCCGTCATCAATGCAAGTCTATGGGAAACAACGGAATCCGTTAACGGATTCCGCTGTTTCCCAAGACAGCGGATTGCGCCAAAAAAAACCAACGCAAGTGTGAAAGTACCCTTATATAAAAAATAAATGGAATGTAAATATTGCCACAGGCCAGGTACATATTGTGACATGAATTACTCAATATAATTGTCAAGTGTCACATTGTAACAATCTGTCGTCAAATTATGCAAAATATCATAGGTCCCTCCCGCACTGGTACTGTATATAAGTATTATTACAGAGTCAGTATCTTACCGGGATACGTTACAGGAAGATATGGACGTGTTTTGTAAGTAGAGGATTTTCCAAAGTTCTCTCTATTTGTTATATTGGTATATACTGGTTCATGTCAATAGAAATTGCTAATCATAATGGAGCCAGCAATGAGTCCACAGCAGGTTCACTGTCCATGGTGTAAACGTTTGCATCACTGTCTCCATCTTTATTATCCACAGTATTTGTTCCCCTGGTACTCTGGTTATTGGCTGGGAGGGTGAAGACTGATCTCAGCCCTTTACAAGAATGCTTAAAAGACCCTGAGTATGACGATCTGCTGAAAATTGCCAAATATGGTTTACCGGTCTGCACCAAAAAAATTAATCGAAAACACATTGTAATTGTTGGCGCAGGATTGGCCGGACTCTCCGCAGCCAAAGCGTTGCAAGACGCCGGGCACAAGGTAAGTCGGCTGATAAATAACTCATAGCTTCCAGTTTCTATTATAATAATAATAATAATCTTTATTTTTATATAGCGCTAAAATATTCTGCAGCGCTTTATATACATCATCATCCCTGTCCCCATTGGGGCTCACAAGCTAAATTCCCTATCAGTATGTCTTTGGAGTGTGGGAGGAAACCGGAAAACCTGGATTTCTAAAGCAAGATAGCAGATGGAAGAACATTCGCACAATTTTTTGAACTTCCCCATATACAGTACCAATTGTTCTGTCTAGTATTCCTATGTTTTCAATGGGGTGAGAGGAGGGGGTCATCTCCCCTTAAACAGAAGGATCAGGCAGGAAAATCCCATCTGACCAATCATCTCCTCCAACATCATCTGTTGAGGGAGAGTTGGAACTCACGGTGGCTCAGTGGTTAGCACTGCAGTCTTGCAGCGCTGGGGTCCTGGGTTCAAATCCCACCAAGGACACCATCTGCAAGGAGTTTGTATGTTCTCCCCGTGTTTGCGTGGGTTTCCTCCGGGTACTCCGGTTTCCTCCCACACTCCAAAGACATACAGATAGGGACTCTAGATTGTGAGCCCCAATGGGGACAGTATTGCCAATGTGTGTAAAGCGCTATGGAATTAATAGCGCTATATAAATGAATAAAATTATTATTAAAATTATTAACTCGGAGACCCTCATAGACATAGACAGGGCGGTATGTGGGCAAATGTCATAGACGTTGAGAAAGAGAACTATGATAAGCAATGAACTTCCATAGCCCCCACCCTGGATGCACCCCCATCCAACCTTCCTACAGTCCCCACCCTGGATGCACCCCCATCCAACCTTCCTACAGTCCCCACCCTGGATGCACCCCCATCCAACCTTCCTACAGTCCCCACCCTGGATGCACCCCCATCCAACCTTCCTACAGTCCCCACCCTGGATGCACCCCCATCCAACCTTCCTACAGTCCCCACCCTGGATGCACCCCCATCCAACCTTCCTACAGTCCCCACTCTGCATGTGCCTTCATCCATCTTTCCTACAGTCCCCACCCAAGATGTGCCCCCATCCATCTTTCCTACAGTCCCTACCCTGGATGTGCCCCCATCCATCCTTCCTACAGTCCCCACCCTGGAAGTGCCCCCATCCATCCTTCCTACAGTCCCACCCTGGATGTGCCCCATCCATCCTTCCTACAGTCCCCACCCTGGATGTGTCCCCATCCATCCTTCCTACAGTCCCACCCTGGATGTGCCCCATCCATCCTTACTACAGTCCCCACCCTGGATGTGCCCCATCCAACCTTCCTACAGTCCCACCCTGGATGTGCCCCATCCATCCTTACTACAGTCCCTACCCTGGATGTTCCCCCATCCATCTTTCCTACAGTCCCCACCCTGGATGTGTCCCCATCCATCCTTCCTACAGTCCCACCCTGGATGTGCCCCATCCATCCTTCCTACAGTCCCCACCCTGGATGTGTCCCCATCCGTCCTTCCTATAGTCCGCACCCTGGATGTGCCCCCATCCATCCTTCCTACAGTCCCACCCTGGATGTGCCCCACCCATCCTTCCTACAGTCCCCACCCTGGATGTGTCCCCATCCAACCTTCCTACAGTCCCTACCCTGGATGTGCCCCATCCATCCTTACTACAGTCCCCACCCTGGATGTGCCACATCCATCTTTCCTACAGTCCCCACCCTGGATGTGCCCCATCCATCCTTCCGACAGTCCCCGCCCTGGATGTGCCCCATCCATCTTTCCTACAGTCCCCACCCTGGATGTGCCCCATCCATCCTTCCTACAGTCCACACCTTGGATGTGCCCCCATCCAACCTTCCTTCAATCCCCACCCTGGATGTGCCCTCACCCATCCTTCCGACAGTCTCCACCCTGGATGTGTCCCCATCCATCCTTCCTAGAGTCCCCACTGTGGATGTGCCCCCATCCAACCTTCCTTCAATCCCCACCCTGGATGTGCCCCCATCCATCCTTCCTACAGTCCCCACCCTGGATGTGCCACATCCATCCTTCCTACAGTCCCCACCCTGGATGTGCCCCATCCATCCTTCCTACAGTCCCCACCCTGGATGTGCCCCATCCATCCTTCCTACAGCCCCCACCCTGGATGTGCCCCCATCCATCCTTCCTATAGTCCGCACCCTGGATGTGCCCCCATCCATCCTTCCTACAGTCCCCACTCTGCATGTGCCTCCATCCATCCTTCCTACAGTCCCCACCCAAGATGTGCCCCATTCATCTTTCCTACAGTCCCTACCCTGGATGTGCCCCATCCATCCTTCCTACAGTCCCCACCCTGGATGTGTCCCCATCCAACCTTCCTACAGTCCCTACCCCCATCCTTACTACAGTCCCCACCCTGGATGTGCCACATCCATCCTTCCGACAGTCCCCGCCCTGGATGTGCCCCATCCATCTTTCCTACTGTCCCCACCCTGGATGTGCCCCATCCATCCTTCCTACAGTCCACACCTTGGATGTGCCCCCATCCAACCTTCCTTCAATCCCCACCCTGGATGTTCCCTCACCCATCCTTCCGACAGTCTCCACCCTGGATGTGTCCCCAACCATCCTTCCTAGAGTCCCCACTGTGGATGTGCCCCCATCCAACCTTCCTTCAATCCCCACCCTGGATGTGCCCCCATCCATCCTTCCTACAGTCCCCACCCTGGATGTGTCCCCATCCAACCTTCCTTCAATCCCCACCCTGGATGTGCCCCCATCCATCCTTCCTACAGTCCCCACCCTGGATGTGCCCCATCCATCCTTCCTACAGTCCCCACCCTGGATGTGCCCCCATCCGTCCTTCCTATAGTTCGCACCCTGGATGTGCCCCCATCCATCCTTCCTACAGTCCCCACTCTGCATGTGCCTCCATCCATCCTTCCTACAGTCCCCACCCAAGATGTGCCCCATCCATCTTTCCTACAGTCCCTACCCTGGATGTGCCCCCATCCATCCTTCCTACAGTCCCACCCTGGATGTGCCCCATCCATCCTTCCTACAGTCCCCACCCTGGATGTGTCCCCATCCGTCCTTCCTATAGTCCGCACCCTGGATGTGCCCCCATCCATCCTTCCTACAGTCCCACCCTGGATGTGCCCCATCCATCCTTCCTACAGTCCCCACCCTGGATGTGTCCCCATCCAACCTTCCTACAGTCCCTACCCTGGATGTGCCCCATCCATCCTTACTACAGTCCCCACCCTGGATGTGCCCTCATCCATCTTTCCTACAGTCCCCACCCTGGATGTGCCCCATCCATCCTTCTGACAGTCCCCGCCCTGGATGTGCCCCATCCATCTTTCCTACAGTCCCCACCCTGGATGTGCCCCATCCATCCTTCCTACAGTCCACACCTTGGATGTGCCCCCATCCAACCTTCCTTCAATCCCCACCCTGGATGTGCCCTCACCCATCCTTCCGACAGTCTCCACCCTGGATGTGTCCCCATCCATCCTTCCTAGAGTCCCCACTGTGGATGTGCCCCCATCCAACCTTCCTTCAATCCCCACCCTGGATGTGCCACCATCCATCCTTCCTACAGTCCCCACCCTGGATGTGCCACATCCATCCTTCCTACAGTCCCCACCCTGGATGTGCCCCATCCATCCTTCCTACAGTCCCCACCCTGGATGTGCCCCCATCCGTCCTTCCTATAGTCCGCACCCTGGATGTGCCCCCATCCATCCTTCCTACAGTCCCCACTCTGCATGTGCCTCCATCCATCCTTCCTACAGTCCCCACCCAAGATGTGCCCCATCCATCTTTCCTACAGTCCCTACCCTGGATGTGACCCCATCCATCCATCCTACAATCTCCACCCTGGATGTGCCCCTGTCGCGGGCGGAGGGTCCGGCTGCTGCTGCTGCTCGCTCGGTTGGTGGCTCGAGTGGTGGGCCGGATCCCGGGGACTCGAGCGGCGCTCCTCGCCCGTGAGTGAAAGGGGGGAATGGTTTTGGGGATTTATTGTCTGTGACGCCACCCACGGTTGTGTCGCGGGCGGAGGAGGGGACGCTGCGCTCACCCACTGCTCAGGTCCGGCGGCTGCTGCTACTGCTGCTGCTCGGTGGTGGCTCGAGCGGTGGGCCGGATCCCAGGGTCTCGAGCGGGAATTGGTGTGTGGTTTGGGGGATATTGTCCATGACGCCACCCACGGTTGTGGTGAAGTTGTGACACCACCGCTGCTCTGGACGGGGATCCCGGGAGCGATGACAGGGAGCAGCTTGGATGTTGGTTCTCCCCTCCGTGGGTAGGGGGTTGGTTGTCCCGGGGCCCCGGTGAGGGTTTTAGGGATGGCAGGCGGGTTACGGGGCCTGGTGAGGTGCAGGGTCGCGGGGGCAGCGCTGTGCTGTACGGCACGGTGGTACTCACTCAGCCAGTAATTCACACAGAGTCTCTGGTCAAACAAACGGCTGGATGGACGGGTCCCACAGGCGGCTGCGGTTGCTCTCCTCCCGGCAGGTTGATGGTGACTGCCTTTCCCTGCACCGGTGTCGTGTTTACGGTTCCAATGGCTTCCCACCGGTAACCCGCTCCCCAGCTTGGATGGATGCTGAGGGAGCCCCTTTTGCCCGCAGGCTCTGGCCCTGGGAACTGTAGCCTTGGCGGTGACTGTGTTTCCCCCTACGGTGTGAGCTGTTGCCTTCAATCGGGTCTTGGCTGCTGGGAAACCCCGGAGGTTCCCTTCGCTAACGGATTTGACCGGTTTTACGGCGACTCCTAGCCTGGTCGGGGTCCGTAGGCCCTGCCGGATGGTGCTGGCTTCTCTTCACTCCCCGATCCGGTACCGGTGGGCCACCGCCCGTCCCCGGTCCGTACGGTTCACTCCAATCAGCCTCTCCTGCAGACGGTCACCACCATCTGCCAACCTTGCTGGGTGCCTGGGCCACACACCCGGACACGGTCAGTCTCCTCTGCCACCACTTTCCTCTCCAAAACTAAACTGAAAACTTTTCCCGCTTTCAGGACTGTGAACTCCTCGGTGGGCGGGACCAACCGCCTGGCCCACCCCCTGGTGTGGACATCAGCCCCTGGAGGAAGGCAACAAGGATTTGTGTTTGGCCTAGGTGTGCCTAGCCGGGGTGTAGGGTGTGTTGGTGTAGTACCTGTGACGACCTGGCTTGTCCAGGGCGCCACAGTTGTGGTGAGGTTGTGACACCACCGCTGCTCTGGACGGGGATCCTGGGAGCGATGACAGGGAGCAGCTTGGATGTTGTTCTTCCCCTCCGTGGGTAGGGGGGTTGGTTGTCCCGGGGCCCGGTGAGGGAGGAATGACAGGTGGGTTACGGGGCCTGGTGAGGTGCAGGGTCGCGGGAGCAGCGCGGTGCCGCACGGCACGGTGGTACTCACTCAGCCAATGATGAATGCAAAGTCTCTGGTAAAACAAACGGCTGGATGGACGGGTCCCACAGACGGCTGCGGTGGTTCTTCTCCTGGTAGGTTGGCGGTGTTTGCCTTTCCCTGCACCTGTGTTAAGTTCTTGGTTCTGGTGGCTTCCCACCGGTAACCCGCTCCCCAGCTTGGATGGATGCTGAGGGAGCCCCTTTTGCCCGCAGGCTCTGGCCCTGGGAACTGTAGCCTTGGCAGTGACTGTATTTCCCTTCACGGTTTGAGCGGTTGCCTTCAATCGGGTCTTGGCTGCTGGGAAACCCCGGAGGTTCCCTTCGCTAACGGATTTGACCGGTTTTACGGCGACTCCAAGCCTGGTCGGGGTCCGTAGGCCCTGCCGAATGGTGCTGGCTTCTCTTCGCTCCCCGATCCGCTACCGGCGGGCCACTGCCCGTCCCCGGTCCTTACGGTTCACGTCAACCAGCCTCTCCTGCAGAGGGTCACCACCGTCTGCCAACCTTGCTGTATGTACCCGAGCCACGCACCTGGACACGGACAGTCTCCTCTGCCACCACTTTACTCCTCACTCTTCCACTTCCCTAACTGATCTGACTTCCTTTTCCCGCCTCCAGGACTGTTAACTCCTCGGTGGGTGGGGCCAACCGCCTGGCTCCACCCCCTGGTGTGGACATCAGCCCCTGGAGGGAGGCAACAAGGATTTTTATCTAACTTCGGTGTTCCTAGCCGGGGTGTGGGTTGTGTTGTTGCAGTACCTCTGACGACCTGGCTTGTCCAGGGCGCCACACCCCCATCCAACCTTCCTACAGTCCCCACCCTGGATGTGCCCTCATCCATCCTTCCTACAGTCTCCACCCTGGATGTGCCCCCATCCATCCTTCCTACAGTCCCCACCCTGGATGTGCCCCCATCCAACCTTCCTACAGTCCCCACCCTGGATGTGCCCCCATCCATCCTTCCCACAGTCCCCACCCTGTATGTGTCCCCATCCATCCTTCCTACAGTCCCCACCTTGGATGTGCCCCCATCCATCCTTCCTACAGTCCCCACCCTGGATGTGCCCCATCCATCCTTCCTACAGTCCCCACCCTGGATGTGTCCCCATCCATCCTTCCTACAGTCCCCACCCTGGATGTGCCCCCATCCAACCTTCCTACAGTCCCCACCCTGGATGTGCCCCCATCCATCCTTCCTACAGTCCCCACCCTGGATGTGCCTCCATCCATCCTTCCTACAGTCGCCACTCTAGATGTGTCCCCATCCATCCTTCCTACAGTCCCCACTCTGGATGTGCCCCCATCCATCCTTCCTACAGTCCCCACCCTGGATGTGCCCCCATCCATCCTTCCTACAGTCCCCACCCTCGATGTGCCCCCATCCAACCTTCCTACAGTCCCCACCCTGGATGTGCCCCCATCCATCCTTCCTACAGTCCCCACCCTAGATGTGCCCCCATCCATCCTTCCTACAGTCCCTACCCTGGATGTGCCCCCATCCATCCTTCCTACAGTCCCCACCCTGGATGTGCCCCCATCTATCCTTCCTACAGTCCCTACCCTGGATGTGCCCCCATCCATCCTTCCTACAGTCCCCACCCTGGATGTGCCCCCATCTATCCTTCCTACAGTCCCTACCCTGGATGTGCCCCCATCCATCCTTCCTACAGTCCCTACCCTGGAAGTGCCCCCATCCATCCTTCCTACAGTCCCTACCCTGGATGTGCCCCCATCAATCCTTCCTACAGTCCCTACCCTGGATGTGCCCCCATCCAGCCTTCCAACAGTCCCCACCCAAGATGTGCCCCATCCATCTTTCCTACAGTCCCTACCCTGGATGTGACCCCATCCATCCATCCTACAATCTCCACCCTGGTTGTGCCCCTGTCGCGGGCGGAGGGTCCGGCTGCTGCTGCTGCTCGCTCGGTTGGTGGCTCGAGTGGTGGGCCGGATCCCGGGGACTCGAGCGGCGCTCCTCGCCCGTGAGTGAAAGGGGGGAATGGTTTTGGGGATTTATTGTCTGTGACGCCACCCACGGTTGTGTCGCGGGCGGAGGAGGGGACGCTGCGCTCACCCACTGCTCAGGTCCGGCGGCTGCTGCTACTGCTGCTGCTCGGTGGTGGCTCGAGCGGTGGGCCGGATCCCAGGGTCTCGAGCGGGAATTGGTGTGTGGTTTGGGGGATATTGTCCGTGACGCCACCCACGGTTGTGGTGAAGTTGTGACACCACCGCTGCTCTGGACGGGGATCCCGGGAGCGATGACAGGGAGCAGCTTGGATGTTGGTTCTCCCCTCCGTGGGTAGGGGGTTGGTTGTCCCGGGGCCCCGGTGAGGGTTTTAGGGATGGCAGGCGGGTTACGGGGCCTGGTGAGGTGCAGGGTCGCGGGGGCAGCGCTGTGCTGTACGGCACGGTGGTACTCACTCAGCCAGTAATTCACACAGAGTCTCTGGTCAAACAAACGGCTGGATGGACGGGTCCCACAGGCGGCTGCGGTTGCTCTCCTCCCGGCAGGTTGATGGTGACTGCCTTTCCCTGCACCGGTGTCGTGTTTACGGTTCCAATGGCTTCCCACCGGTAACCCGCTCCCCAGCTTGGATGGATGCTGAGGGAGCCCTTTTTGCCCGCAGGCTCTGGCCCTGGGAACTGTAGCCTTGGCGGTGACTGTGTTTCCCCCTACGGTGTGAGCTGTTGCCTTCAATCGGGTCTTGGCTGCTGGGAAACCCCAGAGGTTCCCTTCGCTAACGGATTTGACCGGTTTTACGGCGACTCCTAGCCTGGTCGGGGTCCGTAGGCCCTGCCGGATGGTGCTGGCTTCTCTTCACTCCCCGATCCGGTACCGGTGGGCCACCGCCCGTCCCCGGTCCGTACGGTTCACTCCAATCAGCCTCTCCTGCAGACGGTCACCACCATCTGCCAACCTTGCTGGGTGCCTGGGCCACACACCCGGACATGGTCAGTCTCCTCTGCTACCACTTTCCTCTCCAAAACTAAACTGAAAACTTTTCCCGCTTTCAGGACTGTGAACTCCTCGGTGGGCGGGACCAACCGCCTGGCCCACCCCCTGGTGTGGACATCAGCCCCTGGAGGAAGGCAACAAGGATTTGTGTTTGGCCTAGGTGTGCCTAGCCGGGGTGTAGGGTGTGTTGGTGTAGTACCTGTGACGACCTGGCTTGTCCAGGGCGCCACAGTTGTGGTGAGGTTGTGACACCACCGCTGCTCTGGACGGGGATCCTGGGAGCGATGACAGGGAGCAGCTTGGATGTTGTTCTTCCCCTCCGTGGGTAGGGGGGTTGGTTGTCCCGGGGCCCGGTGAGGGAGGAATGACAGGTGGGTTACGGGGCCTGGTGAGGTGCAGGGTCGCGGGAGCAGCGCGGTGCCGCACGGCACGATGGTACTCACTCAGCCAATGATGAATGCAAAGTCTCTGGTAAAACAAACGGCTGGATGGACGGGTCCCACAGACGGCTGCGGTGGTTTTTCTCCTGGTAGGTTGGCGGTGTTTGCCTTTCCCTGCACCTGTGTTAAGTTCTTGGTTCTGGTGGCTTCCCACCGGTAACCCGCTCCCCAGCTTGGATGGATGCTGAGGGAGCCCCTTTTGCCCGCAGGCTCTGGCCCTGGGAACTGTAGCCTTGGCAGTGACTGTATTTCCCTTCACGGTTTGAGCGGTTGCCTTCAATCGGGTCTTGGCTGCTGGGAAACCCCGGAGGTTCCCTTCGCTAACGGATTTGACCGGTTTTACGGCGACTCCAAGCCTGGTCGGGGTCCGTAGGCCCTGCCGAATGGTGCTGGCTTCTCTTCGCTCCCCGATCCGCTACCGGCGGGCCACCGCCCGTCCCCGGTCCTTACGGTTCACGTCAACCAGCCTCTCCTGCAGACGGTCACCACCGTCTGCCAACCTTGCTGTATGTACCCGAGCCACGCACCTGGACACGGACAGTCTCCTCTGCCACCACTTTACTCCTCACTCTTCCACTTCCCTAACTGATCTGACTTCCTTTTCCCGCCTCCAGGACTGTTAACTCCTCGGTCGGTGGGGCCAACCGCCTGGCTCCACCCCCTGGTGTGGACATCAGCCCCTGGAGGGAGGCAACAAGGATTTTTATCTAACTTCGGTGTTCCTAGCCGGGGTGTGGGTTGTGTTGTTGCAGTACCTCTGACGACCTGGCTTGTCCAGGGCGCCACACCCCCATCCAACCTTCCTACAGTCCCCACCCTGGATGTGCCCTCATCCATCCTTCCTACAGTCTCCACCCTGGATGTGCCCCCATCCATCCTTCCTACAGTCCCCACCCTGGATGTGCCCCCATCCAACCTTCCTACAGTCCCCACCCTGGATGTGCCCCCATCCATCCTTCCTACAGTCCCCACCCTGGATGTGTCCCCATCCATCCTTCCTACAGTCCCCACCTTGGATGTGCCCCCATCCATCCTTCCTACAGTCCCCACCCTGGATGTGCCCCATCCATCCTTCCTACAGTCCCCACCCTGGATGTGTCCCCATCCATCCTTCCTACAGTCCCCACCCTGGATGTGCCCCCATCCATCCTTCCTACAGTCCCCACCCTGGATGTGCCCCATCCATCCTTCCTACAGTCCCCACCCTGGATGTGTCCCCATCCATCCTTCCTACAGTCCCCACCCTGGATGTGCCCCCATCCAACCTTCCTACAGTCTCCACCCTGGATGTGCCCCCATCCATCCTTCCTACAGTCCCCACCCTGGATGTGCCTCCATCCATCCTTCCTACAGTCGCCACTCTAGATGTGTCCCCATCCATCCTTCCTACAGTCCCCACTCTGGATGTGCCCCCATCCATCCTTCCTACAGTCCCCACCCTGGATGTGCCACATCCATCCTTCCTACAGTCCCCACCCTGGATGTGCCCCATCCATCCTTCCTACAGTCCCCACCCTGGATGTGTCCCCATCCATCCTTCCTACAGTCCCCACCCTGGATGTGCCCCCATCCAACCTTCCTACAGTCCCCACCCTGGATGTGCCCCCATCCATCCTTCCTACAGTCCCCACCCTGGATGTGCCTCCATCCATCCTTCCTACAGTCGCCACTCTAGATGTGTCCCCATCCATCCTTCCTACAGTCCCCACTCTGGATGTGCCCCCATCCATCCTTCCTACAGTCCCCACCCTGGATGTGCCCCCATCCAACCTTCCTACAGTCCCCACCCTGGATGTGCCCCCATCCATCCTTCCTACAGTCCCCACCCTAGATGTGCCCCCATCCATCCTTCCTACAGTCCCTACCCTGGATGTGCCCCCATCCATCCTTCCTACAGTCCCTACCCTGGATGTGCCCCCATCCATCCTTCCTACAGTCCCTACCCTGGATGTGCCCCCATCCATCCTTCCTACAGTCCCTACCCTGGAAGTGCCCCCATCCATCCTTCCTACAGTCCCTACCCTGGATGTGCCCCCATCCATCCTTCCTACAGTCCCTACCCTGGATGTGCCCCCATCAATCCTTCCTACAGTCTCCACCCTGGATGTGCCCCATCCATCCTTGCTGGCAGGGGGCATGTGCCCCGGGTGCAGCTGGCAGGGGGTCGCTGTTGGGCTGCCTGATGCAATCTGATGGACCACATCACAGTTGAAGTGACTTTAAGAGGCCTAGGTGACAGAAAATACCCAAAAGTGACACCATTCTAAAAACTGCACCCCTCACACTGCACAAAACCAGATGCAAGAAGTTTATTAACCGTTTACAGGAACTAAAGTAATGTGTAAAGAAAAAATGAAAATTGAAAAACTATATCCTTCAATATTCAGTGATGCAAAAAAACCTTCATTTTAGAAAAAAAAAGTGTTTGGAGTTACAGTAACCAAACCTAGAAAAAACTTTTTAATGTACCCACATTGCAATACATTACACCTATCAGTATTACACTGACAGAATGCCTGTTAGACCATGCTCCTGGCATGGTCTAAGAGACCAATGTAGCTGGCAGACCCGAAGGTCGTCATTTTACTATGGGTTGCTGTGGCAACCCCCCGTAATAATGTTGCAGGGGTCCCAATCAGGTGGGAGAGGGAGCGCATTGATCACAGCATGTAGTGGGTTAAACAGCCAGGAGTGATGCAAGAATTGGCCCTAGCTGTGACAGTTGAAGCTAGACTATTACTTAAGTCGAGTCCCCAGCGGCTATCGTGTAGGCACAGCTCCTGTGCCCTTTGTAATCACCATGACATAGCAAGGTGTCAGGCACTCCTTATTGACCATGACGTATCGGTATGTCAAATGGCACGAAGGATTTAGAGGCACTCTGCCAACAGATTTTTGCTACGTCATCTGAGAGCAGCCTGATGTAGGCAAAGAGACCCTGAATTCAATTAAATATCACTTAGGGGTACTTTGCACGTTGCGACATCGCAAGCCGATGCTGCGATGTCGCACGCGAAAGTCCCCGCCCCCGTCGCAGGTACGATATTGTGTGATAGCTGGCGTAGCGAACATGAACGCTACGCCAGCTTCACATGCACTCACCTGCCCTGCGACCGTCGCTCTGGCTGGCAACCCGCCTCCTTCCTAAGGGGGCGGGTCGAGCGGCGTCATAGCGACGTCACACGGCAGGCGGCCAATAGCGGCGGAGGGGCGGAGATGAGCGGGATGTAAACATCCTGCCCACCTCCTTCCTTCCGCATATCCTACGGAAGCCGCGGTGACGCCGGTAGGAGATGTTCCTCGCTCCTGCAACTTCACATACAGCGATGTGTGCTGCCGCAGGACAGAGGAACAACATCGGACCGTCGCGTCAGCGTAATTATGGATTACGCCGACGCTGTACCGATGATACGATTACGACGATTTTGCGCTCGTAAATCGTATCATCTAGGCTTTAGTTTACTGGGTGCAGTGGTTCTGACACAGAGTTTTTAGATGTATCATGTAAAAGAGCTGAGAAAGCTGCCCCCACCCACACCACAGCTCTCAATGTACAATGTCTGTAGACATTGAGCTGCTTATCACAGGAAGGGGGCATGGTTGGACTAACTAAACTAGTTCAGCAATGATAAGCTCCTGGTCCTAAAACAATCAGTGCAAGAAAACATCAGCAGAGAGCTTGATAAGCGACGCAATGCTGAAATCTGTGTGTTAACCGCTACAGCATGCTGTTTTCAGATTACATAGCAAAAACAATGAGATTCCCTGATAATCCTTATATACTTTGCAATTGTTATACAAAATCAATGTTTTATCCGTCATATGACAGGTGACTGTGCTGGAAGCAGACGGCCGCGTCGGGGGTCGTGTGAGGACGCATAGAGACCCGGAGGGCTGGTATGCAGAATTGGGACCCATGCGATTGCCAGAGTCTCACAGGTATAATCAGTAGCGTATATAGATTTGGCTCTCAAATTGGTAGGGCAATGTACCCCGCCAGCTATATTATATACTGTGCGGTGGTATGGGGAGGAAAATGTGTCTGAATTATATAAAACGTTTGTATTAAAATGAATTATTTATTTTGTGCAAATTTTCATGAAGATTTTTCAAGGTTTGAAAATAATAGTTTGTATATATATTGTGAAAGAGTAAAAAAAAAAAAAGTAAAAACAATAGTGGGGGAGGAGGGGGATGTAGCTGCATTTCTTTGAAGCAGTAGCATAGTGATAGGACTCGGAGAGTAGGCCTTACTAGTGGCGTAACTAGAGTTTGATGGGCCCCAATACAATATTTGGACCCCCTCATTTCCGCATGTTGGTCAGATGTATGTATATGTATGTATACATTAAGCATTCTAAATCCTATAAAGACATACGAGCTGCCCTCCCCCCAGTATTTAATAATGTCCCCCATCCTGTACTAATGTCCCTCATCCTGGGCTCCTTCCTGGGAAATATGTCATCCATCCTGATATATATCCCCCTATCTCAGTAAATATGTGCCCCATCCTGATATATATGCCCCCTATCCCAGTAAATATGTGCCCCATCCTGGTATATACTGTTCCCCTCCTGGTATATAATGTCCCCCTCCTGGTATATACAGTATATTGCTCTTTTATAGCTGGCACACAGTGGTTAGCAGCTTTAGTCGGCATTGTCATGCGCCGCCTCAATCATGGGGACGCCGTTGAAAGCAGCCAGCTTCTGTTTGGCCGTCAGCTTGTATCACAGTAAAGGTACCCAATGGGTCTATTAGCTGCCTCAGACGCACATCCAGCTAAAGCTGGGGCCGGCGGGCCCCCTGCACCCCTGGGCCCTATCGCGATCCTTGCGACCGCGATTGTTCCGCCCCTGGGCCTTACAGACAATTGATGTAATAATAGTTATACCTGCTAATGAACACGTCATTCCCATAGGGAACTATGGCCCCCACAGCCGGACCCAAGCAATCCTCCATTTATTATTTTTCCTTAGAATAGATGATAAATATTGTTCATGAGACAACCCCTTTCGGAAAAATAAAAAATCTCCCTTCTTGAACATACCGTACTTGGTTCCTTAAAATAAACATATTGCAAAATGTTCTTTTGGTGAGGCGTGAGCAATCTTTGAATATTTGTATAACCTCATACAATAGGGTACATAATTAAAAAGTTTTTTTAGTGAAAACAAGTTATCACCAGCCTTGCAGATACTTTTACCCCATTCCAATGGCAGTGGTCATTCATTTGGGGCTGCCGAGCGCTACCCTCAGCTTTTTTCGGCAGCCTTATAGAGAAGAAATGGATCGGCGGTCAGGAACCCAAGCTGTTTTTCCATTTAACTATGCCTCTGTTCCCCCTTACAGGATTGTTCGTGAATACATTAGGCAGTGCGGCCTTGAGCTCAGACCTTTTATTTCATCAAATGAAAATAATTTTTACCTATTCAACAACATCAGACAAACAGAAAAGGACGTCAGGAAGAACCCAAACCTGTTTGGATTTATTCTAACATCAAAAGAAGAAGGCAAATCTATAGATGAGCTGTACAATCCGCTGTTATACAAGGTATATCCATTTTTTCTAATAGGGCGGATTTAAGGGGGCAAGGTGTCTGATCTTCCATAGACCTCTTGTCACGATTCCTCTGTGCAGAGCATCTTGCACACTGGGAGATGCTCTGCTGTCATTCCCTGGGCGACTGGCTGGCAGGTTGATTAACAGTGCAGGATTCCATGTTGGTTCTGGGAGGTGCTGATTACTCAGGTGTTCCATCTTCCGGGTACATGCTCTCCCAGAACCTCGCCAGTCGTACATTTTGGTCCTGTAGTTGTTCTGTTGGCCTGTGTGCCTGCCTGTGCTCAGATATTAGTTTCCTGACCCCGAACTGGTATTTGACTCTTCTCTGCCCGCTCCCTGTTCCTGACATGACCTCCTGGCTTTTGACCTTGGACTGTTACCTGACCAAGTCTCAGTTTTCTCCCTTTAATTCTGACCCTCGGATCATGACCTGACTACGCCTCTGTATACACCCTGTGTCCATACGTGTCCTCCTGTTACCAGACCATGTTTTTCCTGACTACTCTACCATTTATACTACCCGTAAGTACTGACTAGCATCACACCTCTTTAGAGATAACACATGAGATGTGCAGTCCTTAGGTTTTTTTAGGCAATTCTTGTGGTCAGATGGATCTTTTTGACTTTGACAAACATGGTAACCTAAACTTCAGTGGACCCTAAAGTCAATAATAGGCCTTCATCGTATTGACATCAGCAACCTAAAGCCTTAGTCGGACACCAGTTTTTTTTGCATCCCAAAAAAAAGGAAGGAGTGTTGTAAGTTTTACGTTTGGAAGAGTTTCATCAGGTTTTTTTTTTTCACTGATGAGAAAAACAAAAGTTTCAACACCTTCTCCTATCAGCCAATGACAAATGGACATCACACCGATGACATCCGAGTTCAGTCCAATTTTTTTCATGGACCCATAGGCCTGCATTGCCATATTTGATCAATAATCAATATTGGACATGTATCAGTGATTTTGCTTGGTCCGAGGAAAACATCTGACATGTGAACAGCCCCGTTGATGGTCATAGGTATCCATGAAAAAAGATGGAAAACATTCGAACATGAAAAACTGATATGATTGAGCTTTAAGAAAGCATAATAATATCATACAGGGTTGGACTGGCCCACGGGGGACCGGAGGATCATCTGGTGGGCCTTGGCACTGATACGTGCTGAAATCGCATCGATATGACACTTGTGTGTCAGCGATGTATTCATCCTTCTCCCAAGTTGACTATCTCTGGGAAGCCTGGTGATAAGCCATAAAGAAGGAGCAACGTTCTGTTCCTTACCACTAGTGAGTAGCATCTGCAGCAAGTGAACCTGTCCGCAGTGACGGGTACTGCTCTCCGACGTCAATGACATATATCAGACCTTTTGATTGAAGGAGAAAATACATACGGTACTAGCTATAGACTGAAAAAAGCCTATTAGCTCCATGTAGGAACCTCTATACTGGACATTTTGCAAAAAAAGTTCTACTCTGGTCTCCTCGTATGAGACGGTAAACTGGGCAACATTGACCAGGACATACACACCGGTATTACAATCTTGCTCTATTTGCCAACTCATCATTTTTATCTTTTTCAGGTCATCGCAAGCTCAAATGGCAATTGTTCTAAACTTCTGGACACATTTGACCATTCTTCTAAGGAGGTAATACAAGTCATTGATCAGAAAAATATATAAACTACTAGGGACATAATGAAAAGGGTCCAACAGCTCATCATTATGCAAACGCCTACCAGTTTTGGAGATGAATGTGGCCCCCTTATCTCTTGGGCCCCTGTTGACTTCACATGGGCTACACCCAGGTCTGTGTTACTTCACACAGCCCTGAGATTTCAATACCCTTCCAATCAACCTCTAAGTGGATATCCCCCTCCATTCCAATGGTTCGTAGCCTCCAATACATCTTTTCCTTGGCAATAATAGGATTTGGCTTCTTAATGATATTTCATATAGCGCCATCTTGTATTCAATGTTGAGGTTTTGCATCTACTGAGGTCTGTTTATCTGGATCAGCTGTTTTTGCCTTGATCCCTTCATGGCTGCTTGTAATGCTGCATCCCTGCACTCCTCTCCCACAGGGACGCAGTATCACTCAGACTGGTTGGATGAGTGTCTCCATTCTCTGGGTGCGGAGCCTCCTCTTTCAGCCATCTTTGTCCTCCTTCTTCTGGAGCCTGGGTGCATGACCTGTCCTACCTCAGGCCGGCATGGAGGTCTTGCACAGGTGCACTTTGATCTGCCCTGAGCAGGGCAGATCAAAGTATTGTAGTGTGCCAGCACAGGACCTCAATGCCGGCGAGTGTGTATGACGTAGGACGCATCATGCACCCAGAGACTTCAGAAGAAGGAGGATAAAGATGGCCGAAAGAGGAAACGCCGGTACTAGAGAACGGAGACACCCATCCGACCAGTCTGCACAGCACCAACCATTTAGGTGAGTATTATAAAGTGATTTTTACATTCTACACAGGGGCCTGGGTTCTTATATGCAGTATATTAGAATACTGTATATAAGAGCTCACTGGTGGTGGCCGCAGCTTATAGTCACCAAATCTGGTGACAGGTTCCCTTTAAGGCATACTCCCACTAGCGGAGGTGCCTGTTCAACACTCTCAGTTCTGTTAGTCAGTTGATGTCTGTCTAGTTAGTTGTTAGGTCAACTGCCCGTCATGTCCTGTTTTCCCTGTCTGTCCTGTCCCTGCCTGTACCTGTTCCCAACCCGTTGGCACCTGGTTCCAGTTCTGTTCCTGCCTGTACCTGGTTCCAGCCCTGTCCTGTTTGCACCTGATTCAAGTCCTGTCCTACCTGTACCTGCTGCCAGTCCGTCCTGCCCTGTTGGTGCTGGAGATTCTGCCTGTACATCTTGGCCATTTCATCTGCCTTCCTAGTGACTCTGCCTGGCTTTGCTGTCTGCCTCAATTTTCCCTAGTGGTCCCTGTCTACACTTGAGACTCAGTCCTGTCTGCTCCTGTGTCCGCCCTTGTCCTGGGGGACAGCTGCTACAATCCCAGACTTTACCCCTCGAAAGGGTAGGCCCGAGGTCTTCCTGTGGTACAGTGGGTCCACTTGTGCTCACCGCAGTTCCATCTGTGGTGGTGAGCGTTACACTGCTAAGTTATTCTTGTACCAGAAATATAAACATGTAATTTGAATGCAGAGAAAGTTAAGAATTGCAGACCTTCCAGCTCCGCAGAAGCAGGATATGGATGGTTTGGTGGTAATGTATTTGCTTTGTGCTTCTTCTCAACAGTCTTTCCTGGTGGATGTAGGACATCTAAGTGCAGGAGCGATTGAAATGCTTGGACACTACAAAAATACTAATGGAAACTACTACATCTCCTTCATTGAATCAGGATTGACTTTGATTAACGACAGCAGGTACAGATTGTTCCAGTTCTTCATCAATGTCTATGGAACCATGGTAGTGGGCTCCATCTGTGACTAGATGGTGACCAAATAACAATGTTTAAGGGGTACTTTACACGCTGCGACATCGCTGCCGATATATCGTCGGGGTCACGTCGTTTGTGACGCACATCCGGCGCCGGTAGCATCATCGCAGCGTGTAACACAAATGAGCGACGATCAACGAGCGCAAAAACGTGCAAAATCATTGCTCGTTGACACGTCGTTCATTTCCATGATATCGGTTCTACTGCAGGTATGATGTTGTTTGTCGTTCCTGCGGTAGCACACATCGCTATGTGTGACGCCGCTGGAATGACAATCATCTCCTTACCTGCTATCACCGGAAAAGGAGGAAGGAAGGAGGTGGGCGGCATGTTCCGGCCGCTCATCTCATCCCCTCCTTTTCTATTGGGCGAGCCGTTCAGTGACGCTGCTGTGACGTCGCTGTGACGCTGATCGAACCGCCCCCTTAGAAAGGAGGCGGTTTGCCGGTCACAGCAACGTCGCAGGGCAGGTAAGTGCGTGTGACGCTGCCGTAGCGATAATGTTCGCTACGGCAGCTATCACCACATATCGGCCGTGTGACGGGGGCAGGTGCAATCGCGCTCGACATCGCTAGCAAATGCAAGCGACATCGCAGCATGTAAAGTACCCCTTAGGCTTCAAGGAGCAATGAAGATCTTAGATCTGGCCAAGAAGACAAGAAATAGATAGAACTTTTCCATGAGTATTTCCGATTGAGAAGGTCCAGGAACAGGGAACTGTCATGGCTGACTTTTATGGCATTTGTCAAACATCTTTAGAGTCTTATTTTTTACTCAGGTTTCTAAAATTTTGCAAAACTTCCTCTCATGCTGAAAAATATCCCAATAACAAGCTGAACTGGATTGTTGTTGCCCCCAACCCTTCCCCATTAGTGCCCCATATACATTAGACTAATGTCAGCCAACTCAGATGGTATTGATGTATTTGAATGACGGTGTAATGTGTATGAGGGCCCCAAACAATTGATTGTCAAGGGAGATGAGGACCGATTTTGGACTTAAGATGTCATGCAGTTTTCAGTGTTGGGTGCCATGCCGGCGTCAGACTGTTCACACTGCAGAGTTCGACAGGCAGCTTGAAATTCCTTAGATGCACAGCCTGTCATGGGCTGGATCTGGCTGTGCTGCTCTTCAGTTCACCAGGAGTTAATTCCTGCACGGAGATCAGGCTGCTGATTTTCAACCTCAGCCACCTTTACCCTTTATAAGGTTCTGGATTCTGAGACTGAGTGCCAGATATAGCTTCTGCTTCCTCGGTTCCTGTGGTTTTCCTGTTCTATGGTGATCTACAAGTTGCGGTTCTGCGTGGTGTGTGAGTTCTCCAGTTGTGCATTTATTTCCTACCCCTTTTACGTTACTCCCCTATTCACATACTGTCCCTCTTTTGTGTTTTAGTGCAGTGTGCATGAGTTTTCATTTATCCTTGTCTTTGCCTATTAGTCTGGTTTTGGTTACTGGGTTTCCAGCGTGCTCCCAGGGTGGGGAGGAGTAGTATCAGGGTTTGAACGGTAGACTGGGCCATGCCGGGGGCTCAAACCTGCCTACCATTGAGCTTACATTCCAGATAAGGGACAGTACAAAGGCCCCAGCTTAGCCTAGGAGCCCCTGCTCCATCTGTACATATTCCATGACAGAAGATCCCTTTGTTCTCCAGAAGATAAGCTGCCACCAGACATGTCTGTCTCATAAGAACACAGGATTACTGCGTTGAATGAAGCCTTGTTCAGTCTACATCCATGTTTATGGGTGGCTTTAGGCTATTGTAGGCTTAGAAATGTGTAGATTTAAGAGATAGATCGACAGATTGGTGGATAATATTTGTAAAATCTGTAGTTGGGTGTTACAAAAATTCAAACCTTCAACTACTTTATTTTCTCCATAGGTTAGATGAGATTGTTGGCGGTTTCGACCTGTTGCCCAGAGCATTTGCCAAAAAGCTAGAAAACGTCATCAAACTAAACTCCACCGTGGTCAAAGTTAACGTCACAAAGGAACAAAAAATATGTGTCCAGTACCTGAAAAAGAATTCTTCTGCTCTCTCCAGCATATTCGCAGACTACGTCATCATCACCTCCACCGCAAAGGCCACCAGACTTATAGACTTCAGTCCTCCTCTGAGTAGTGAGAAGTCCCATGCTTTGCATTTTGTTCACTATACAAGTGCCACCAAGATTCTCCTGAGCTGCACAGAGAGGTTTTGGGAAAAGGACGGTATAGTCGGTGGCAAAAGTTCTACAGATCGACCATCTCGTTACGTCTACTACCCAAGTCATAACTCCACTAATGGGAGAGGTGTCCTTCTGGCATCATACACCATAGAAGAAGATTCGCTCTTCTTTACGGCACTCAGTGATGAAAAATGTGTTGATGTCGTCTTGGAAGACTTAGCCATCATCCACCAAAGACCAAAAGAGGAGCTGAGGAAACTCTGCCCAAAGTTCGTGGTGAAGAAATGGAGTCTGGATCCCTATTCCATGGGAGCATTTGCCTTTTTCACTCCATATCAGTATGGGGACATGTATAAAGATTTATCCAAACCAGAAGGCAAAATTTTCTTTGCCGGGGAGCACACGTCATTCCCTCATGGCTGGACTGACACAGCCCTTAAAAGTGGTCTGAGGGCAGCAAGAGACATTCACAATAATGCTAATTGTTGATTTTGATGGATTTTCTTGTATAGACTCATCTACATTTAGGAATAAAATATGATCCAACAAATAGATGTAGTCGTAGATGACTGGTGATCGGCACTGATGGCTGTGGAACATCTGAAGGCTTATGTACAGTAGATCTCTAAGACTTGTATGGCCACCTAATGTGCGTCCTAAATGTTGAAATCTATCTTGGTCTCACACAGAGGAGACCGACCACCTTTCTCCTGATATCTGGATATGCTATAAATGTCATAAGAGCAGCAGCTCCGGAGAACTCAGAGTCGTGTAATGCGTTAGTTCTCCTTCGCGGCAGAGGGTGGTGGTCTTGAGCAGGTCCATGGTTGGTCGGGGATGAGCAGTAGTTTATATTGTGGCCATTGAGCTTCATGTTCTATCTCTGTAGGCCAGACACTATATGCTATACAGAGAGGGGTTTTTTCATTGTCTGTTGCATAATAGCATTGTCAGTCACAAGTGACCCCATCATAGTGTATAATATCAACAGATACATGCAGAAGGCCGGAGTCACACTTGCGAGTCTCGCTTCGGCATCACCCGGCACGGCTGCACACTCTCCTGACAGGAGCGTCTCAGCTGCATAGAAATACATGCAGCCAACCTGCTTCTATCAGGACACCGTGCAGCCGTGCCGGGTGATGCCGATGCGAGACTTGAAGAGTGATGTCCAGAGATTTCCCATCAACAATATATGAGCTACAGACCCCCCATAACAGTATTCCAGCCACAGATCCCCCATAATAGTGTGCCATTTACACATCCCCCATAGCAGGATGCCAGCCACAGATCCCCATAGCAGTGTGCCAGCCACAGATCCCCATAGCAGTGTGCCAGCCACAGATCCCCATAGCAGTGTGCCAGCCACAGATCCCCATAGCAGTGTGCCAGCCACAGATCCCCATAGCAGTATGCCAACCACAGATCCCCCATAATAGTGTGCCATTTACACATCCCCCATAGCAGGATGCCAGCCACAGATCCCCATAGCAGTGTGCCAGCCACAGATCCCCATAGCAGTGTGCCAGCCAGAGGCCCCACCACAGTGTGCCAGCCATAACTCCCCTTAATGTGTGCCAACCAGAGATTCCTTCAGAATAGCGTGCCAAGCTGCCAGCCACATAAATATTATTTTGTGCTACTTTCAGCACCTCATGATGGATGCATAGTGTTCACAGGAATGACAGTGTGTCAGCCACAAATCCCCCATAAGTGTGCCAACACAGATCCCCCATAACAGTGCACCAGCCACAGATCCCCCATAATAGTGTGCCAACACAGATCCCCGTAACAGTATGCAAGCTACAGATCCCCGTAACAGTATGCCAGCTACAGATCCCCCATAAGAGTGTGCCCGCCACAGATCCCCATAACTTTATACCAGCCACAGATCCCCATAACAGTGTGCCAGCCACAGATCCCCGTAACAGTATGCCAGCTACAGATCCCCCATAAATGTGTGCCCGCCACAGATCCCCATAACATTATCCCAGCCACAGATCCCCCATAACAGTATTCGGACCACAGATTCCCCATAACAGTGTGCCAACACAGATCCTCCATAACATTATGCCAGCCACAGATCCCCGTAACAGTATTACAGCCACAGATCCCCATAACAGTATACCAGCCACAGATCCTCCATAAGTGTGCCAGCTACAGATCCCTCATAACAGTATGCCAGCCAGAGATGCCTTCAGAACAGTGTGCCAGGTTGCCAGCCACAGAAATATTATTTTGTGCCGCTTTCAGCGCCTCATGCTGGGTGCACAGAGCTCACAGGAATGATAGATTACAAAGCATGGAGATCCCTGACTATCCATCCTCAGTGAATCCATCCTCAGTGAATCCATCCTCAGTGAATCCATCCTCAGTGAATCCATCCTCAGTGAATCCATCCTCAGTGAATCCATCCTCAGTGAATCCATCCTCAGTGAATCCATCCTCAGTGAATTCACACGTTCGTTTCCTTTCTAGAATCTCTCCCTACAGCAATGCTCCTTCTTTCCATGCAGTTCACTTTTCTACCACCAGAGAGCAGCAGCACCCCTGATATCTCAGTATTCATACCATTCATCTAATGTTAGCCCAGAAATATTACCGAATGACATAAACTAAAAATATCTACATGAAATTCAACGCAGAATGATACAACGGCTTAAAATACAAAATAAAATAATATAGGGAGTAAAAACTGATTTACCACCCCAGATGGGACTCGAACCCACAATCCCTGGCTTAGGAGGCCAGTGCCTTATCCATTAGGCCACTGGGGCTGATGAGGATTGTTGGGGATCAGCAGCCATAGATGTAGTCTCCCTGATCTCCTGTGGTCTCTGCTGTGGCTGGTGTGCGGGATCGTGATGAAATGAATGATGGATCTGTATTCATGACGGTATATCAGGAGACAGAAGACAGAGTGCAGCTCCTGCTGCCGCCTCCTGCTGAAAGCTGCTCTGCTGGGTGTGCATGACAAGTCAGGATGGCCGAGCGGTCTAAGGCGCTGCGTTCAGGTCGCAGTCTCCCCTGGAGGCGTGGGTTCGAATCCCACTTCTGACAAATACTTTTGTTAAGAATCAGTAATATTCTGCAGCTGCAGATCCTCACTCTGTATTAGCGATGAGCGAACGCTTGGTATATTTGGCTTTCTGGCGAAATTTACGTAAAACCTAAAAAGTTCAGGCCTTAACCCATATACCCCTTGTCAATTTTTAATTTTACGTTTTTTGTTTTTCTTTGCTCCCCTTCTTCCAAGAGCCGTAACTTTTATTATTTTTCTGTCAATCTTGACATATAAGGGCTTGTTTTTTGCGGGACGAGTTGTACTTTTAAATGACACCATAGGTTTTACCATATAGTGTACTGGAAAACGGCAAAAAATTCCAAGTGCGGAAAAACTGCAAAAAAAAATGCAATTGCACTATTGGTATTGGTGTATTTTATTTACCGTGTTCACTATATGGTAAACTGGTGTGTTGCTGTGATGCCTGAGGTTGGTGCGAGGTCATAGACACCAAACATGTATAGGTTTACTTTTAACTAAGGGTACTTTCACACTTCCGTTTTTTTTTGTTTTGGCGCAATCCACTGTCTTGAGAATCAGCGGAATCCGTTAACGGATTCCTCTGTTTCCCATAGACTTGCATTGATGACGGATTGTGCCAAAAGTACCTGCGTTGCTTCCGTTGGCCGACGCTCCGTTGCTTGTACGCTGAATGTAACGTTATTTGCTTGCGTCAAAATGACGCCGACCAGCGAATTCCGTTGTTTCCGTTAAAATGTATAATGGCTCCCTATGGTAGCGGATTCCATTGCAAAGTGCTTTACAACGGAATCCGCTGCTGGATTTCGCTAATTTCTACTGAGCATGCCCAGAATGAAAAAAACGAAAAAAAAACAAAAAAAACCAGAGCCAACGCATTCCGTTAGATGGACGCCAAACAGATGCAACAGGTCCGTTATTTCACAGGAATCAGCTAACGGATTCCTGTGAAATAACGGATCCGTTGCATCCGTTGACACCACAAAAATAACGGATGCGTCAAAACGACGCAGCAACGGACCCAGCGAATTTCGCCCAGCGCAAGTATGAAACTAGCCTAAGGGGTTAAAAAAAATTCTGAAGTTTGTCCCATAAAAGTGGCGCACTTTTTGCACCATTTTCCATGACCTGTAGCGTTCTCACTTTTCGGTATATGGGCTCAGTGATGGCTTATTATTTGCGTCTCGAGCTGACATTTGTAATTCTACCATTTTTCTGTAGATACTGCGTTTTGATCGACCTTTATTGCATTTTGCACAAAATCTGCAACGATCAAAAAACATAATTTTGCCATTTGGAATTTTTTTTGCCACCACGCCGTTTACTGATCAGATTAATTGATTTCATATTTTGATAGATCGGGCGTTTCTGAATGCTGTGATAAAAAAAATATATAAACACATATTTGCTAACACTTTAATTTTCAATGGGGCGAATGGGGGGTGATTTGAACATTTACTTTTTGTTTTTTTTATTTTTATAACTTTTTTTAAACTTTTTTTTTTTACTTTTACTTGTCCCTCTAGGGGACTATAAGTATCAGCAGTCTGATCACTTATTCATTTCTCCTGATCTCGCTCTGATCAGGAGAAATGCTGCATTCTTGTTACAGCGGCTGCTCTGCCGGCTGTAAGGACTCATGTCCACTTGCGATTTTCAAAAATAAAAATATCGCACTCGCACCAGTGTTAATCTATGGGACAGTGTCCTCTTGCTTAATTTTCTACGGCACGAATCATGCTCTCGGTGCAATCGCAGCATGCTACGTTTGGTAGCTAGTCTCGGCTCACGCACCCCCATACAAGCCTATGGGAGCATGTGAAACATCGCACTGCACTTGCATGTTATGCGACTGCAGTGCGGTGCACGCAGAGGCAGACAGCGGAGGAGATGGAGAGAAAGTGCTCCCTCCCTCTTCTCCGCACCTGTGATGCGATTGCAAGATTGCATTACAGTCGCATGACCCTCGGCTGACACGTGCAGCAGAGGGTCATTAGCATATCGCTTCCTATGCTCTCTCATCGGAAGTGGTACACAAGTGGACAAGAGCCCTAAGAGGAACTACATCATTATAGCGACAGGAGTCATCACATGACCCTGTGCTACCATAGCAACCATTGGAACCATCGGCTCCCCGTGATCACGTCACAAGGTCTCCAATGGCGGCGGGGAAAGGTGGTTCTTTAAATCACGCTGTCACATATTGACAGGGAGATTTAAGGGGTTAACAGGCGCGGGTGGATCGCGGATCCACCTGCACCTGTGAGGCACACGTCTGCTGTTCAAATCAGCAGAGGTGCGGGGATCACCACCCACTCACCACAACAGCTGGCGGTGATTATTCCTTCATGATTTAGAACGCACTGGAATGTTATCGGTGGTGAAGTGGTTAAAGGAAAAGCATGTAATGGTGATTTCCTCATCTCAAACTATTTATTGAAACAAACGCCAACAGTGCTGGGTATACCCCCCCCAAAAAAAAGTCAGTGTCTAAATAACTTGTCATGTGGTTTTGAGCATCAATTCCAGCTGACAACGATGCCTCCTGCTGGTCCCAAGTGGAGTTACTGTCTGCGGAGGCATGGTATCTCACTCTTCTTGAAGGGCGGCCCTCAGGTCATTGATGTTCTGGGGTAAAGAGTTACGGCCTCTACATGGCGACACAGCTGATCCCATAGGATTTCTATGGGATTCAGATCTGGAGAAAGTGCAGCCGCTCCATTTGAGATCCCCCAGCAGCCGCTCCCTAATGATATGACCTCGATGGTGTGGAGCATTGTGGTCCATGAAGATGACATTAGTCTTGTGCTGTTCATGCAGAGGCACAATGACTGGATTAATGATGTTATTCCAGTAGTAGGAGCTGTCACTGTACTATCACACAGCGTAGGGCCGTTCTGTACTGACTAGACACACCGGCCCCCACTGTAACACCACCAAAGGCTTGTCAGGTGACAACAGTGGCTAATGCACAGCGCTCACTCATTGACGTCTCTAACATCATTGGCGGCCATCATTTCTGCTGTGTGGGAATCAACTTTCATCAGTGAACAGCACTGAGCCCACCGGTCCCTCGTCCAACATAGATGACACCTGTGCCTGGTGGTGTGGTCAGGTACCTTGCAGGATGTCTAGCACGCAGAACACGCTGATGTAAATGGCTTTACATTGTCTGACGTGACACTTGGTGTCTCTCACCTCTATTACATGTGTCTGGAGTTGTGTGGTATTCATCAAGGGCATTGTTCACAATTAAGCGGTCATCAGTGTGGGATGTGGCCAAATTACGTCCACTTCCCTACCTTTCTGTGGCTCTTCCAGTCTCTCTGTCTCTCTGTCCAACCTGCTGATGACACTCTAAGCTCAGTGGCCACTTCTGTCTGAGAACATCCTGCTTGAAGACTTGCAAAGCAAGGTACTGTTGATCAATTGTTAGGCGTCATCTTAGTCTCATGATGAGGAGGCCTGTTTAAATACCAAATCTAAATGAACCCCGAAATTTATTGGGTGATTCATTGATCAAACACCTGATGTGATTTTGCCATTTAGCTCCTTGTTCGAGAACAGAAAGTTGTGAAACAAGTCCTGAAACATTGAACAGTTGGACGTGTTCAGTCAAGAGTTTAGAGAAGGTCACATTAGGATGACACCATTATTTTTTATTCATTGATAGGTCCCTGATAATGTGATTAATTGGACCAAACTGTAGTGGATACAGGGGTCATAGTGGTACCTTGGAGTCTGGGTGGGCTCAAAAGGTCCCCTTGGCCCATATAAGAAAGCCAACACTATTGGAGACCTGTGATAATCAGGGGACCCACTGGAGATTTTGCATTGAGGCAATTGAAATGCTTGGTAGATAGATATGATGAAACCAGTGGAGTAATTTGAAGCTTCCAAGCCCCAGTGGAAAAAACTCCAACAGAATCCCCAACTATCATCTATATACTGTATCTACCATAGTATTAGTCTCATATGGGCCAAATGGTTCTTTGGTCTACTAAGCTTCAGGCCCCCCTTAGGATCAAAATTGTTGGATTTTCTTCGCTCTTTGTTTTCCTGATGGGAACGTTTGCTCATTTTTGATTATTTCCCAGGTCTACATCTGAAGTATGACTAGACTTATAACCATAATTTAACACCAGGTTTGAGTAGGATACATCAAACCAATAAAGCTACAGAAATAAATTATTAAAAAATATCAATTTTTATTCAACAATTTTAATATAAAAGCTGTATAAAATTCATTTCAGGAAATACCACATTATAACAACCAGAGACGCTGACTGAAGTAATTTGAATACAATTTTATAAAATGTGGTGGTTAAAGGCAACAGTGATCCATAATAGGGCAAGAAAAAATAAAATAAATTAAATTAAATTAAATTAGTGAATTATAACTGCATAAGAACATATATGTATTTAATACCATGTAAAAATTGCTAATTGCAAATAAAAATAGATAGTAACATATATGCATATATACAAGTCATAAAGTGCACAATGCTAATAGATCACAGCATAATCGGTAATAAAGTGAATAGTGCTTAAAGTACCAGCAATGTGCTCTAGCAGAGTGCATCCAAAAAAGTGCTATGTGCCATATGTGGACCACCAGATTCAAACCACCACATTTAACTACTAAGATATGCCGATAATCATGCTCAACCCTGCTCCAGGTAAAAATACCATTATATTTAATCAGACAGCATAGGAAAAGCAAAGAGGAGGGAATACCTGTTCAGTATTAAATTCAATCAACGTCCCGTCACAACCAAAAAAGTGCTATGTGCCATATGTGGACCACCAGATTCAAACCACCACATTTAACTACTAAGATATGCCGATAATCATGCTCAACCCTGCTCCAGGTAAAAATACCATTATATTTAATCAGACAGCATAGGAAAAGCAAAGAGGAGGGAATACCTGTTCAGTATTAAATTCAATCAACGTCCCGTCCCGTTGGATGCACTCTGCTAGAGCACATTGCTGGTACTTTAAGCACTATTCACTTTATTACCGATTATGCTGTGATCTATTAGCATTGTGCACTTTATGACTTGTATATATGCATATATGTTACTATCTATTTTTATTTGCAATTAGCAATTTTTACATGGTATTAAATACATATATGTTCTTATGCAGTTATAATTCACTAATTTAATTTAATTTAATTTATTTTATTTTTTCTTGCCCTATTATGGATCACTGTTGCCTTTAACCACCACATTTTATAAAATTGTATTCAAATTACTTCAGTCAGCGTCTCTGGTTGTTATAATGTGGTATTTCCTGAAATGAATTTTATACAGCTTTTATATTAAAATTGTTGAATAAAAATTGATATTTTTTAATAATTTATTTCTGTAGCTTTATTGGTTTGATGTATCCTACTCAAACCTGGTGTTAAATTATGACTTTGAAGCTCTACCACTAATGTGGGGAAATTATACATTTTTTGGGCACTTTGTATATAGACTTATAACCATGCAGACCATCCTGTTAAATCTAGGAAGTTCAGGAGGAGTTCTCAAATCTACCTGATCATGGTTTGGTTTTTACAGAGCCTCTGATTTTCCATTTGGTAATCACAAGTTGAACACTGCTGACTGGCATTATCAATTCCTTGGATATCTTTTTCTATCCCTTTCCTGTTTTATACAGTTCAACTATCTTTTCCCATAGATCCTTTGACAATTCTTTTGCTTTCTCCATGACTCACAATCCAGAAATGTCAGTGGCTGGAAGAAAGATTCAAGAGTCTGTCTGGATCCCAGAAACTCACTCAGCTTTTATGCACACACCGATTACAAGCAAATAAGTCACAGGTGAGGATGTTACCTTTATTAGCCATACAAATCCATTTGTGTCAACTTCTGTGCATGTTACCAGGCCAAAATCTCCAGGGTATGTGAACTTTTGATCAGGATCATTTCGATGTTTTTGGTTGTCATTAGGATTTAAAAATAGAAAACACAGTAGTTTGACAATAAATGGCTTCACCCAACCACTAACCGTGAGTGGAAAAAAGATTTTGTGTTATCCTTCCTTCTCTGAATAAATGCCAAGAAAGCAAAAAATCTGCCGGGGTGTGTAAACTTTTGAGCACAACTGTAAGCTCATGGCCAAAAATGATCTACTGGAACTGGCTGCATCATGTTGATTCCAGGATCCCGGGGACACCGTTCATAGTGCGGAGGAGAGTATAGGGCCTGAGAGTCTTTAGGCTTTTGTAATGGACAACCCCTTTAAGGGTTCCTCCTCCATCACTTGATGAGTAGAGGAGATGACGTCAAGTCTACAGGATCCTGACAGTAAGTGTGTGCGATTGGCACAGGATTCAGGTGACAGTTTTAGGAGGTGTCTAGAAAAAAAATAGAGGGGTAAGTACTAATGATGGGTGAGCGTTCGCGACTGCTCAATCGAGCATCGGGTGGCTCAGACGCGGCTCGAATACCGAAAATAATGGAAGTCAATGGGAAACGCGGTCATTTTCAAATTCCGAGGCTCGATTGAGCAACGAGCTTTGGCGAGCACGCTCACTCATCACTAGTGAGTATATGTGAAAAACAGGAGAAAATGCAGAATAAAGTGAAAAACTGAACGGCTTTAATGATGACACTGGCACAAAAGGGAAAATTGGCAGACCAATCTATGGACACATGTGTGAATTACAATTGTACAACTATGGCACAGCCCTATAAAGGTACATCCCTCCCTGATGAAATTATTACACTTCAAAGATTGTGAAACGTACGTCGGGGTCCAGGTATCGGGGGACCTCTCTGCTGTTTTCTATTGGACCCTGCGTTTGCTCATTCATGGGTATGATGATCTCATGATACTGATACATCCTGTTACTTTATGCTGGTAGGGCTGCATGCAATACTTTGTGCAATATATACTTGCGGGGTTTTCCCACCACCTCTACCTTACTGCACTTTATAGTTATAATAATTTGTTGCCCTACATATTACCGATATGCCTACTGTAACTCGTTATTTATATTCATTTGAATACATGTATGGTCTGTATCTGCTCTATGATCACACCCATGCTTTGTACCTTTATACGGCTGTGCCATAGTTGTACAATTGTAATTCACACGTGTCCATAGATTGGTCTGCCAATTTTCCCTTTTGTGCCAGTGTCATCATTAAAGCCGTTCCCTTTTGCACTTTACTCTGCCTTTTCTCCTGTTTGTCTTGCATTGTTCAGTGTGCCATGTGGGGAGGTATTTTGTAATATCCGCCTTTTTTGACTTATGGATAAACGGATCTTGGTGTACTCACCGTAAAATCGTTTTCTCTTAGCCATCATTGGGGGACACAGGACCATGGGTGTTATGCTGCCTATCCATAGGAGGACACTAAGTAGATGCAAAAGCATAGCTCCTCCTCTGCAGTATACACCCCCTGGCCGGGCCAGGCAGCCTCAGTTTTAGTGCACAAGCAGTAGGAGAAAAACCAGTAAAAACTTCTCAACAGAGGAACGTGAGAAAAGAAGAGTCATAACCAAATAAGGTACTGAGAGAACCAAGGCCCAACAGGGTAACAGGGTGGGTGCTGTGTCCCCCAATGATGGCTAAGAGAAAACGATTTTACAGTGAGTACAAAAAAATCAGTTTTTCTCTATTGGGGGACACAGGACCATGGGACATCCTAAAGCAGTCCATGGGTGGGAAACATAAAAGAAGACAACACAACCCAAGGACTAGGAACCAGTCCCAGACAGCCTGGAGCGCCTACTGAGAGAGGTGCTCTACTGCCGTTTGCAGAATTTTCCTACCCAGATTTGCCTCAGTTGAAACCTGGGTATGGACTCTGTAATGCTTTGAAAACGTATGTAGGCTAGACCAGGTCGCAGCCTTACACACCTGTTCCACTGAAGCCTGATGCCGAATGGCCCACGAAGCGCCAACTGCTCGCATGGAATGAGCCCGCAGCCCACTAGGAATGGGCTTGAGTTGCAAGCGGTAGACTTACTGGATCGCAGAGCGAAACCAGCGAGCCAGAGTTGCCTTTGAAGCTGCCTGTCTCTTCTTAGGCCCCTCAGGAATGACGAACAAAGAGTCCGCTTTCCTAAAGGGGGCTGTCCTGGATATGTAATATCTGAGAGCTCTGACGAGGTCTAACGAATGCAGAGATCTTTCCACCCTATGAACTGGGTGTGGACAAAAGGAAGGCAGAACAATGTCCTCGTTCAAATGAAACGGGGTAAGAACCTTTGGAAGGAAATCCGGAAGGGGGCACAGAACCACCTTGCCCTGGTGAAAGATCAGAAAAGGCTCGCGGCAAGAGAGTGCTGCCAGCTCCGAAACCCGTCTGATGGACGTAATTGCCACCAGGAATGTTACCTTCCAGGACAGAAGAGCAAGGGAGGATTCCTTGAGGGGTTCAAAGGGAGACCTCTGGAGACTGTCCAGAACGAGGTTGAGGTCCCATGGGTCCAGCGCCCGTTTGTACGGGGGAACTAGATGGGAAACGCCCTGGAGGAAGGTCTTGACTTGCGGTTTTTGAGCCAGGCGGCATTGGTAGAAGATTGAGAGTGCTGAGACCTGCCCTTTAAGGGAACTGAGAGCCAACCCCGCTTGCAAGCCAGACTGTAGAAAGTCGAGAATTTTGGGGATGGCCAGAGGTATAGGCTGGACATTAGTTTCCCTGCACCATGAAAGGAAAATTTTCCACGTACGGTGGTAAATGCGGGATGAAGCAGGCTTTCGGGCGCTGATCATGGTGGAAATAACCGCGGGGGAGAATCCCGCTCTTGTTAATACCCAGGTCTCAATGGCCATGCCGTCAGCTTCAGGGCTCTGGAGTTCTGATGGGAAATGGGCCCTTGGGTCAGCAAGTCTGGGATGTCAGGAAGGCGCCACGGTGTGTCTGTGAGCATTTGTACTAATTCGGCGTACCAGGCGCGCCTGGGCCAGTCCGGTGCTATCAGTATCACCGGGACTCCCTCTGCCTTGATCTTCCTGATTACCCGCGGCAGCAGGGGTAGAGGTGGAAATATGTAAGGCAGGCGGAAGTGGTGCCAGGAGCAGACTAGAGCATCCGCGCCGATGGACTGCGGGTCGCGTGACCTGGCTATGAACGCGGGTACCTTTGCATTCAACCTTGAAGCCATTAGGTCCACGTCTGGTGTGCCCCAGCGAGTGTAGAAACACATCTGGGTGGAGAGACCATTCTCCGGAAGCCAGGCCTTGGCGACTTAGAAAGTCTGCTGCCCAGTTCTCTACCTCCGCTATGTGTACCGCTGATATCACTGATCCCGTCAATTCGGCCCAGCTGAGGATCTTGTGGGCCTCAAGATAAGCCGCTTTGCTGCGGGTGCCCCCCTGCCTATTGATATAGGCTATAGCTGTCGCATTGTCTGATTGTACTCGAATCTGACGACCCGCTAGCAGAGGGCAGAACGCTCTGAGCGTGAGAAAGATCGCACGGAGTTCCAGGATGTTTATGGGTAGGGAAGACTCCTGGGGCGTCAAACGTCCTTGAGCAGTGTGGTGCAGGTACACTGCTCCCCAGCCTAGGAGGCTAGCGTCCGTGGTCAGGACCAGTCAGTTCACTGGGAGAAAAGATCTCCCCTTCGATAGGGATGAGGGCCGAAGCCACCAGCGGAGTGCGTACCTGACTGAAGGCGTCAGGTGAAGATGTCTGTCCAGGGAGAAGGGGCTCTTGTCCAAGGCCGCTAGAAGGGCTAGCTGCAGTGGGCGGAGGTGCAGTTGAGCAAAGGGTACTGCTTCCATAGCCGCCACCATCCTGCCGAGCACTTTAATGCTGAATCGAATGGAGCGAGACGGAGGACATAGAAGGCAGCGTACCGCTCGTTGAAGAGCGATCGCCTTGTCCTAAGGGAGAAAGATCAAGCCCCAACGGGTGTCCAGGGACATGCCCAGGAAGGTGAAGGATCGTGATGGGATCGGGGATGATTTGTCTAGATTCACTAGCCACCCTAAGCGGGATAGGGTGTCCACAGTGATCTGTACGCTGGTTGAGCAGTCGCGGAAGGAGGGGGCCTTGATGAGGAGGTCGTCCAAGTAAGGGAGAACAACTACTCCCCTGGCGTGAAGGACGCTCATGGTGGCCGCCATGACTTTGGTGAAGACCCTTGGTGCAGTGGCAAGGCCGAAGGGTAGAGCTATGAATTGAAAGTGGGAGTCCTGAACTGCGAAGCGGAGGAACGTTTGGTGATCTGGGGCGATGGGTATGTGCAGGTACGCGTCCTTGATGTCTATGGAGGCGAGGAATTCCCCTTCGACCATGGATGCAATAATGGACCTTTGGAACTCCATTCTGAATCTCTGTACGTGCACCTGTTTGTTTAGGTGTTTGAGGTCAAGGATGGGTCGAAATGACCCATCCTTTTTATGGGACCACAAAGAGGTTGGAATAAAAACCCCCGAACTTCTCGTCGTCTGGGACAGGTATTATCACTCCTGCTGTTTGGAGTGAGTGGATTGCTGAGAAAAAAAGCTTTGCGTCGTTTGAGTCTTTGGGGGGTTTGAGAGAAAGAACCGACTCGGGGGTCGGGTCCGAAATTCTATGTGGTAACCGGAAGACACAAGGTCTCGCACCCATTTGTCGTCTGAGGCGGCAGCCCAGATGTGTTCAAAGAGCTGCAGTCGACCTCCTACAATGAGTGTGTCTTCCGGGGCGCCGAAAGAGTCATGAGGGGGGAAAACGTCGTGGCCGAGTCTCCCTAGTCCTGGACTGTTTCGGTCTAGGCTGTCATGACGAAGTGGGTTTCGGGGAGAGCTGAGAAGATCGGTCCCTGCATAGTCCGCGGCTGGTGGCGGGGACAACACGGGATGTCGACCAACCAAATGAGTTCCGAAAAGAGCGGAACGAGGACTGTGGACGTCTGGTGAAGGACGTCCTAGACTTGAGCTGGGGGAGGGAGGTACTCTTTCCTCCCGTGGCGTCAGAAATGAGCTTGTCCAGACGTTCGCCAAACAATCGGTCTGGAAAAAAAGGGAAGGCCCGTGAGAGACTTCTTGGAGGCAGAGTCCGCTCGCCTTTGTCGGAGCCAGAGAGCTCTACGGATGGCTATGGTATTTGAGGCGGCAAACGCTGCGCAGGTAGCAGCGTCCATGGAGGCCTGGATGAGGTACTCCGCCGCAGCGGCAATTTGAGCTGTTACCTCTGTGAAGGTATGAGTGAAGCGAAGTGTTAAGGGATTCTGCCCAGACCGAGATCGCCTTTGCGACCCACACAGAGGCAAAGGAGGGCGAGAGGGAGGAACCCGCAGCCTCAAAAGCAGAGCGGGCGAGGTGCTCCACCTGTCTGTCTGTCGGGTCCTTGATGGAGGAACCATCGGGTAAAGACAGGAGCGTCTTTGTGGTAAGGCGGGAGACCGGGGGGGGGTCGACCGAGGGCGGATCGGCCCAGCCCTTAGGGGCAGGTGAGGCAAAAGGGTACCGGGACTCCATGAGTTTTCGGTTACCGAAGCGCCTGTCAGGCTTCTCCCTTTGCTTTGTGAGGATATCCTGAAACTCTGGGTGATCAGCGAAAACCTTTTGGGGTTTCCTTGCCCTCTTAAAGGAGACCGCATGGTCAGTGGTAGTGGATGGGGGATCCTCCACATGCAGAGTTTGGTTGATTGCTGCTATAAGGGAGTCTATTGCAGTTTGATCATCTGGGGAGGATGAAAACAAGGAATCCTCCTGGTACAAACAGCATTCTCCCTCCTCCAGCTCTTCAGAAGCCGTGGAGCGTGTGGGAGAGCCTGCCCTGTGTGCTCCCGAGGGAGAGCCATGGGGGCCATGAGAGAGTGCTGGAGACACCCGGCCGTGTGCTCTTTTCCTGATCCCTGCAACCGGTGAAGCATGTGCCCGGATTACCTCAGAAGGTTCCTCCATAGGGGTATCCTCAGGCTGCGTTCCACCCAGGGGCCCAGAAGGGTGTGGAGGACGACATTGCATAGCCAGAACCAGGTTCTGTGACAGTTTTTCCATGGATTGGGACAGAAACTGTGCCCATTCCGGTGGGCTGGGAGCCCTAGTCTCTGGGCTGACGGTTGCGCCGGTGGTGGCAGGGGGTTCTTGGGGGCTATAGGGGCACAGGACTCACAGAGAGAAAAGAGGTGTGTTTACGTGGTAGCTCAGCGTGTCAGGCAGTGCAGGCTGAATAATAGACTATGTGGGCCTTAGCACTCTTAGTGCCCTTAGAATTCTGCATGTTCCTAATAGGAGTATGCCAGGACGGGGAGCCATGGTCAGCAGAGCTACAAATGAAGCAAGCACCTCACCAGAATAAGCCGATGGCCTTGCGCCCTCAGGAAGGAGTAAGCTCTGTGGAGATCTTCGCACGCTTTCCTGGGGGAAGGGGGGCTTATCGCGGCCGCGGGGGGCGGGGCTTATCGTTAAAAGAGCGCGAAGAAGTCAGTGTGCCCCCCTGCTGTGGGTAGTAAAAAACGGCGGGAAGGGAGCTTCTGACAATTTTCCTCCCTCTCCCTCCAGTCAGCACACAGCTTGTCACTGGTGGTTATCTCTGCCGGCTTTTCTGCTGGAGCAAATAAGGCTACTTTCACACATCCGGCTTGAGCTCTGCGGCTCGATCCGGCTGTGCAAGCTATGCAACGGATGCGGTGAAAACACCGCATCCTTTGCATAAGTTTTTACTTTGCGGCCAATCCGGTTTTTGCCGCTTGCGGCATGCTACTGAGCATGCGCAGTGGCAAAAACCGCATGCGGCGGCCGGATGCGGTTATTGCCGCATCGCGCCGCATCCGGCCGCCATAGGCATGCATTGAAAAATGCGCCGCATCGGCCGAATGCGGCGCGATGCGGTTTTTTTTTGCCGCACAAAAAAACGTGCCAGGCAACGTTCCATCCGGCCGCCGCATCGGCTAAATCTGCCGCATGCGGCAAAAACCGGATGGAACGCAAGGCCATGCGGCACAATGCGGCACTAATTAAAGTCTATGCAGGAAAATCGCAACTGGCAGCAAATAAAAAACCGGTTGCGATTTTCCTGCAAAGTGCCGGAGTGTGCCGCATTGCAGAAACCGGAGGTGTGAAAGCAGCCTAAACAGAGCAAATAAACAGGTGAGTTCCTGAGCTCTGGGCCCTCCCCCTGCCACCAGGAAATTATCTGTGCAGGACTTTCTGCAAACAGCAAGGGACTTCCCCCTCCTCCAGCCAGCAAGCTAGAGAAAAGTTAACACTGTGTGTTCAGGATCCCTGGGGCTCTCCTCCTTGCAATCAGCAAGGGACTTTCTCATAATAAAATACTGTAAATTCAGCTGTCCTGGGAGCCTTCCCTGCACCGTCTTTTCTCCCTTTGTCTGGGAAACCAGTCAGGGGGGATCTCACCTTAAACACTTCTTCAGTCCAGGCAGTGGAAATAGCAGAGTCAGCTTGCTGTGTCCGGTCACACAGGTGCTATGTTCAACTCAGACCCTCCAAAGAGGGGCTGAGGAATTGTGCCTCTGCCCTGGGCTTTGTAAAATCGGTGTCTGTGGGACCCGTCATTCAGTAAAAGGCAGCCCAGGATCCAGTGGCGCAGGAGGGGGTACGTGGAGGTGACACTCCACTTTCCCGCCTGTTGATGGTAGTGGGAAATCGGTCCCAAAAGGAAACTGTCACCCTCAAAAAATAACAAACCTTGAAAGGAAGTGCCTCCTACAGACACTAAGCTAAAACTGAGGATCCCTGGCCAGGGGGTGTATACTGCAGAGGAGGAGCTAATGCTTTTGCATCTACTTAGTGTCCTCCTATGGATAGGCAGCATAATGTATCCCCCAATGAGGCGTCAGAGAAATCTGGATATTAGTGAGTATAGGTGTAAAATTTGGTATATGTAAAATTATCACTCGAAACGCGTAGACCGGGACCGACCTGTGTGGAGGTTTTTAATTTTTCTACGGAATCAAATAAAATGAAGATTTTATGAAAGTTGCAGATGTTGTGTTTTCCATTTGGATTATCGTGACCAGGAACCGGCCTGTTTCCATGCACCACTTTTCCTTGGAAAGTCCCAGATGGTTGAATTGGTGAGCTGATGTGTGTTTTTCACTTCGTAAGTAGAGCAGCCAATCCTACCAGCGGGCACAAGGATCAGGTCTGCCAGATTACAAACCCTCTGATGCTTTATTTCCCAGGGAGATAAACAGTGCCAAAAGCAGCCACCTATCTTCTCTCAGGCAGTAAACGTGCAAATCATAAAGTGGTCAGCCACAAATCTCTTCCCGGCCGATAACAGGGAACATTAGAGTTCATTCAATCACACATCAAAGGTCTCAATATTTGTTTTTGATTTGCTAGCATTTGCTTTGCCCTTATGGCGCTTTACTATAAAAGCCATTAGGCATACCACACTAATAAAGCTCAAAAAGTTCACATATAAAGTGCAGTGTACAAATAACATTATTTTTTTAGATGCCCCACAACACGCTGTTAGTCCCGATTCCGGTTTGTCATGTTTCTGGGACCGATGGCTCCGTTTGCTGCCAGTTGCACCTTATGGACGTTTTTGTGTTGTATGAGACTGGTGTTGTGGCTGAAGCCCTTCCCGCACTCAGTGCAGACGTACGGCTTCTCGCCCGTGTGCGTTCGGTAATGTCTCACCAGGTTGGAGCTATTGGTGAAGCTCTTATCGCAGTAGCAGCAAGAATATGGCTTCTCGCCCGTGTGTATCCGCTGGTGCTTCATATATGTGGCGTATTGGATAAACCCCTTCTCACATATAGTGCACCTGTAGGGGGTCTCCCCGGTGTGTATTTTCTGATGGACCTTTAGATTCCAGTTGTCCCTGAAGCTTTTCCCGCATTCGTTGCACTGGTAGGGTCTGATCCCGCTGTGCGTTTTCATGTGGACGTTCAGCATGCCAATGGTCTTAAAACACTTCCCACATAGGCGGCACCTGAATGGTCTTTCTATTTCATGAGGCGGAATTGCTGGGGGGACGTAGCGATTGCTCTGTAGGTCATTGTGGGTCTGTAGGAAAGACGACTTTGGAGGATAGAACGTCTCGTTCTCCACAATCCCAGGGACACTTCGGGGGCAGTCCCCCTCTTTGCAGCTGCTGGACTGCTTATAATTTGATGTATACAGCCCCCCAGCGTTCGTTCTTAGGACAATGGATAGCAGACTTTCCTCCCCTTTGCAGTCTTGGCTGTCATCACACAACGTCGGCTTCTCTTCTTGTATTTGGAGGTTTTCTCGAATATTGTTCTTGGCTTCTGTGATCTCCTTAGCTGGAGGGGATTTATTGCAGTCAGAGGTGAACGTTACTTCAGTTTTTACTTCCATAGCCTTTCTATCTGCAAGAGACAAAATAGAAAAGACTCCATTAACGTATTCTCCAGCCCAGCAGACTATGTTCCCCTATGTCAATAATTTTATTTATTGCTCCAGTGTATCCTCTCCTCACAGCATGCATCTCCGCACACCAAGGAAGAAGCGCTGCAGCTGCACCCCCCCCCTACCACCACAAACACCTTTATTTATCAATGGCTTTATGTAGGATGGATTTTTCTACTGACTAAGCACTACTGATTTAAAGGGGTTATCCTTTACCTGCACAACCCCTTTTAAATAAAGTGGTTCCCTTTATAAAACAAAAGAATATATACCTCCTGCACCGATGTTCCACTAATGTCCGCTCCGGGTCTCCCGAGACTCTCCTTACATTGTAATGCCATGTGAGCCCTGTAGCCAATTCGCCGCCACTTTTGGGCTGCTGTGCACTCATTACTTTCCTTGAGGTTTATCAAAAGGATTGCGCAGCAATCTAATAGCAGCCACTGATTGTTATGCCATGTGAGCCCTTTAGACAATGAAAGGAGAGTCTCAGGAGACCCGGAGCCTACATCGCTGGAATGGCACGAGTGCGGTAGGGGAGTAAATGTTGTTTATAATTTTACAGGGGGGAGTACCGTATTTTTCAGATTATAATACGCACTTTTCCTCTCAAAAACTTGGGAGGAAAATGAGGGGTGCGTCTTATAATCCAAATGTAGCTTACCATGGGTGGTGGAGAATGGTTACAGGGGGCAGGGGAGATGTTGCGAGCTGCGGGCTGTGCTACGGGCGGCGGTCTGTGCTGAGGGCTGTGAGGCAGGGGCCACCATTCTGAAAATGTCGGCGGTGCGGGCTTCAAATAATGGCACCAGGAGTCGGCGTGTGCACACATGGAGCTTTCAGTTCAGGATTTCATTTGCACATGCGCCACCTCCAGTCCATTCATTTCCTGCAGCAGACTTAAAGAAAATGGTGCTCAGAGGTGGCGCACGTTCAGATGAGATCTTGGCTTGTCATTGAGCCGAGAGCTCCATTTGCACACGCGTCGACTCCGGGCAACATTTCTTTCAAGCCCGCACTGCTAACAACTTGTGGATGCTCCTCCTGTCTCACAGCAAGCATCTGGGTCACCCGCTACACTGCCCTACTCCACCACTGCCCCACCTCCTGTGACACCACTCCACCACCGCTGCCACCCTCCTCCGGTACGACAGCATTGGATTATAAGACGGAACCCATTTTTTGCTCTCTAAATTTGGGGTGCGTCTTGTAATCCAGTGTGTCTTATAAAATGAAAAGTACGATACTTAATTAAAAAAAAAAAAAAAAAAGTAGTAGTGGACAGCCCTTTTCGGCAAAAGAAAAAAAATAAGTTAGAAATACTTTAAGTGTAGCTTTTTACCTTTACACATAGCGGGTAAGACATTAGGAGCCGCTGCCGACACTTCATCCACCTGCTTGATCCAAATGGAAAGTTTGGGATTGAAAACGAGACGACTGGCTACAAATAAACACAAACAGTTCAATGTCAGCAAGACCACCCTGGTCATGGGTCACAACCAACTGCAAACACAAATCCGTATAGAAGGAGTTGTCGATGAAAACCACTTCTAATTCCCCATTGCCCCCCAGGTAAAATAATAAAGCCTGTACTCACCTCCGGTACCGGAGCCCTTCCAGCGGTGTATGTTCTCCAAGTGCCAGAGCTCACGTCCCTATCTCCGTCTTCAGACCAAAGAAGTTAATCAACAGGAAGTGCAGTGCTTACTTCCTGTTCATTGGTCCGAAGGTGGAGAGAGGGAAGCTGGCGTTGATTGGACGCGAAGCTCATGTGATGTTACAACCCCACGTGAGCTCCGGCGCTTTGAGTCCGGACACCGCTGGAAGGGCTCCTGTACGGGAGGTGAGTATAAGCTTTGTTATTTTAGCTGGGGAGAACGTGGAATGAGAAAAGGTTGTCCTAGTAGTAGTGGACAACCCCTTTAAATCAATCACAGTTCTGTGTAAGGTCTCAGGATTAACAATCCCCTACTGCCCCAAATAACCACCAGTCAAGCCCCTGGACCATTGTGGGAGGACAGCATGTGTCTTTAGCTTTGGCCCATAATATTCTAAGACATTACCTTCATTTTTTTCTGGGGAGAATTCTTCATGACCGCGAATATCCTTCATATCTTCCTTCAATCCACAGATAAATTTTTCTTCTTCATTAATAGGCTTGTCGGGCAATTCAAAAGGAAATTCTGGAACAGAAACATTTCTCAATAAGAAGCTTCATTGTATCTCAGACCCCTCCTTATAAATGGCTTATTGTTGGGGTCTGGAAGCCAAAATCCCCCCCCGGATCAGTAGAAGGTGTAGGCGGAAGTTGTCTAGTGAGCGCCTCACCCCTTTATAGAGCCACGGACTTGGAAGCCTATGGCCATTTTCTAAAAATCATTAATTTCAAAGAGGCTGTAACATTCAGTGAGCTTCACTGAAGAGAAGCTGAAGGTCCCTTGTAGCCTCCGTCTAGGAGGCTCCTGGCTGTCATGCTGGTTGTGGGGAGATACACCCAGCAAGTGGACTCCTAGGAATAAGGGAGGCTGAAACACAAAGAGGGGGGATAACCAGGAGCTCCTGCACTGACCCTGACACTGGGGGGCCCTGCGTTTGCCCTCAAAACACAGGTACCTATAAGGGTTAGGAGCTGTGGCCCGCCAAGGTGCCCCTGTCTCCTAGCCAGACCCTAGGACTAAATCCCACCACCCACCAATCCACAAAGGGAAAAACAAAAACAAAAATAAACAGCAAAAGGGGAAAAAGGAAAATCAACAACTTATCTTGAGAGGGAATCTTCAGAATATACAGCAACAGTAGTCTTAAGCCACATGCACTCCTGAGCAAGCAACTTCTCCAAGTGAAGAGTATAACCCGCACTGGAGGAGTGAGAGGCCCAAGCTATAAAGGCCCTTAATTACCAGCTGGAGGAAAGGCTCCTCCAACCTGGCAAGGAAACAGAAAAAAAACCCTAAATCAATCCCTTAAAAGGGACAGCGTCCACTAACGCCTGAACGATCGCCGGGCCCTTCTGCACCTGGTCCCAGCAGTAGCACCTGAAGGTCCAGACACATCCGTGACAATAAGGAATAACGTTTGGAACACCATTCTAAGTCTGAACTGGGTGCAAAAACCTAAAAAAACATCACTATGGGGAGATAAGGTATGCACACCAGTGACTATGTAAGGGGAATACATGGAATAGCAGAAACTGCTGTGTGAATACTGACATGAAAAATCCAATAGCTATATGTAAGAGTGAAAATGTGAAAAATGGAATCTGCATTACTGCCATGAACGTATGAATCAAGAGAAATTTAGCTACTGAATTGATCAATGCAATAGAGCCCCAACACTACGCCAAAGTATTTCTCTACGTTGGGGTCCCTAGCTTGTGTGTGTCCTCTCATGCAGTTAAAAAAACTTACCGTCTATGGGAAGCTGAGACCCAGGCTATTTATGCGTATGATATGGATTGGCAATAGGTGTGGTTGGGGAGGGTTCACAAACGAAAAACTACTAACAATAAGGAATAACGTTTGGAACACCATTCTAAGTCTGAACTGGGTGCAAAAACCTAAAAAAACATCACTATGGGGAGATAAGGTATGCACACCAGTGACTATGTAAGGGGAATAGCTAGGGACCCCAACGTAGAGAAATACTTTGGCGTAGTGTTGGGGCTCTATTGCATTGATCAATTCAGTAGCTAAATTTCTCTTTATTCATATGTTCATGGCACTAATGCAGATTCCATTGTCATATTTTCATTCTTACATATAGCTATTGGATTTTTCATGTCAGTATTCACACAGCAGTTTCTGCTATTTCATGTATTCCCCTTACATAGTCACTGGTGTGCATACCTTATCTCCCCATACATCCGTGACAATGGCACCTGGACCCCCTAAAAAGTCTTTCGAGACAGTGACAACCTGTCATCCGGCGGCTGAGTAATTATTTATTGTGCAATTTCACTCCATGAATGAACCTTTCGGTTGAAACTGTAAAGTGTATGGACTTGTTAACGTAAGTTCACATGTTGCTTATTATTAGGTGCAAACTTTTCCGCATCCTAGTTGCAGCAAATTTTGCAGGTTACAAGCGGATTTTGCAGCTGATTTGGAGATTTAACCTTTTCCATTGCAAAGGTTAAAATTTTCATTTCGCTCAGGAATGATACGCCACAGAAATTAAAAGCTGAGTTTCAGAAATTGTATTTCTTAGTCCTTTTTTAATAGATATACTTTACACTGTTTGAAGTAGTTTTTCAGTTTTGGAAAACCTCTGTACCCTGGCTATATTGTTTGAAAAAACAAGACCCCTCACTCTCCCCTGCATAGTAGGTGTAAGGTTGGTAGTAAAATTGGAAAATGTGACTACAAAATGTTGGCAATCTTCCTCAATAGAGATGAGCGAACCCGAACGGTAAAGGTCGTGCTTTGCACCGGACACTGGGTTTCCAGGACTTGGCTCGAACACTGACTTAATTTTCCATCTGTCTTACTGCTCAGGTTTGCCATCCAAAGAGAGAGGGACACAGAGGGCGCGCCAGAGAGCGGGACAGACGGGGCGCCAGAGAGCGGGACAGACGGGGCGCCAGAGAGCGGGACAGACGGGGCGCCAGAGAGCGGGACAGACGGGGCGCCAGAGAGCGGGACAGACGGGGCGCCAGAGAGCGGGACAGACGGGGCGCAAGAGACAGAAAGGCCGCGAGAGACAGAGAGCAAGGAATTACTACTACAATCACTATATAGCACAGAAGTTTGGCCCCAACAGACTTGTATGGGGCTTGGAGTCCGGAGTCAAGTCCGGTTCCCACATCAATTTTATTTTTTTTTTTTTTCCAGAGTCCGGTCAAACCTGGAGAAACCGAACACAAACGGGTTCACTAATCTTTATTCCTTATGCGGGCTTTACATGTTACGATCTATCGTGCGATTGCACGAGTGATCGTAACCGCCCACGTCGTTTGTGCGTCATGGGCAATTGATTGACCGTGGTGCACAAAGTCGTTTACCCCCCGTCAAACGGACTTACCTCCCGTGCAACGTCGCTGAGGGCGGCGAACATCCACTTCCTGAAGTGGAGGGATGTTCGGCGTCACAGCGACGTCACACGGCGGCCAGACAATAGAAGCGAGGGGGGGGCGGAGATGAGCGTGATGTAAACATCCCACCCACCTCCTTCCTTCCACATAGCCGGCGGGAGCCGCAGGACGCAGGTAAGCGATGTTCATTGTTCCCGGGGTGTCACACGGAGCGACGTGTGATCCCACGGAAACGATGAACAACCGGTGCCATGTTTCATAAACAATTTTATGAAACCTAGCGATGAGTACACGACTCACTATTTGTAAGCGATACAGTGTCGCTAGGAGGTGTCACACAGGCCGACGTCACAAGCGATGCCGGATGTGCGTCACAAAAAACGTGACCCCGACGATCTATCGCACGATAGATCGTCTCGTGTAAAGCAGGCATTATCCATGAATGCACCTCAAGAGTGGTGGGAAAAAGCAGTTCCCACATGACGGATCAGGATTAAAGCGACCCTCTGATAACCTCTTTGCATACACTATTTTAAGATGGGTTCTTGTAGGAGCCCCTCCATTAGCTGAAGCAGACAGCAGCGCCCCCTGGAAAACTGCAGGTGATTAATGAAAACACTGAGGAGTGAGGGGTCGCCTCTGGCTTTGCCCTCTACTTTCCGCCATCCTTTGTAGAGTTTTGTGTAGCAGCTAGTGATAACGGTGGCATACCAAACTCCGATTTAAGAGACGGATCTTCACTGTTCTCATCATGCTTGATTCGGAATATGATATCCGGGCTGAGGACAGAAGCAGGGGGTGCATCTACAGGAGAGGAGAGATTTATTAGCGAATTAAAATATTTATTGTGCTATTTATCCAATATTAAGATTTCTGCTGCTAAACTGAGCAAAACCCAGCTCTATAATCACCACAGAACAGATAATTATGCTTTAGATGGCAGGACTAGATTGCTTTTTATGTACTGACAGCCCCCGTACATCAGGTCTTCTTCTTGCCATCATTGGGTGTACCAAGTCGCCGGGCTCTTCACTAGAGGTCAGGTCTTCTGGCCGCGTCCAGGTCTCGGAGATCACTGCACATCATAAGGTTGCGTCTTCATTGCAACCTTTCAACTCGTGGTAACCCCCCCACCAGTCCTTGATCCTGTCCTATAGTGAAAAGAATGGCGTGTTCGTGAGCAACGACGGAAAGAAGACCACAGGACGGTGAGCAGCAGGCCTCACTTACTGTAAAAGAAAAATACCTAAATGTCCCCTCTCCAGCCGCCTCACTGCTGACTGTTGGGTCCTCTTTTATCCGCCATCATGTGTCGCATTTCCACGGCTTCCAGCCACATCCACATCCAGGAGATCGTAAGATTGTGACGTTGATGCGTAGTGACCTCCAAGGCCGGAAAGTGGCTGCAACGCCTGGTCTATAGTAAAGATGTCGGAGATGCAGAGTGCAATGGCGGAAAGAAGAGGACCTGATGTCAGTTGGCAGAGGGGTCAGAGGTGAGTATTGTTTTTCTTTTTTCCTGACCCTGTTCCAACTTGCATACATAGAAAACTACAGAATGTATCAAGCTCCTGCCGGCATCTCAAACAATTGCACAAAATCTCCATGTGTCATGCAACTATGATACATATTGCAGTAAATAAATAAAAAAAAACAACAATCAATGCTGGATCTTTTTGAGAAGCACAAGACTTTTCCCAAAAAATTTGACAGAGGTTATGTTAATATTACAAGGTCAATCATACTAAATAACATTGTAAATGTACTTCGCACATTAGACTATAATGCAAAATTTGTGCACAAAGAATCTACATGGGGATCAAAGTCAATACACACGAGCTTGCTGACATTGACGGGTTTAGCCAACAGTAACGAGCACGGTGGTCAGCAACGATTTCGGACTAATGATCTTTTTCTTCCCCCAAAGATAAGCAGCCATCTAGAATCGTCTGATAGCGCTCTAATAGAGAACAAAGCAGCACTTAGCAGAGTTATGGCTTCTGTCTATGGAGGAGTCGGGGAAAGGGGGAGGGGAATAATTGTTGGACACAGGATCATCCGGACCATTGTTCAGCCGACAGCCACCAAAGAGTTTTCTTTACTTTCATGACTCTAAAAATTGTAGCGCAAGAAGGCCTGCGGAGACACCATCACATGTTTCTCAACGCTGGCAGGAAACTAGCCAGGTCTTTCACGGGAAGGAACAACCACGGGAAGGGCAGTCTCCAGTCAAGGAGACCACCTACGCCAAACATGGTATCCATCCACAGACAGCCATTTCGGGGTATTTGCCCCTCATGCAATGCTCCCACTAGCCAGATTCCTACTCCTGGAAGACTGGAGACTGCCCTTCCCGTGGTTGTTCCTTCCCGGTGAAAGACCTGGCTAGTTTCCTGCCAGCATTGAGAAACATGTGATGGTGTCTCCGCAGGCCTTCTTGCTTTGAATATTTCCCAGGGGGCATTGCTCTAGAATCACTGCGTTGAGAAACACGTGATTGTGTCTCCGCAGTGGTGGATGTTGATCTCCCTAAGGTCAACCATCCTTGCTCACATAGTCTAAATATTGTAGATTCACATTGAAGGCATCAAAACTATGAATTAACACATGTGGAATGAAATACTTCACAAAAAAGTGTGAAACAACTGAAAATATGTCTTATATTCTAGGTTCTTCAAAGTAGCCACATTTTGCTTTGATTACTGCTTTGCACACTCTTGGCATTCTCTTGATGAGCTTCAAGCGGTAGTCACCGGAAATGGTTTTCCAACAGTCTTGAAGGAGTTCCCAAAGATGCTTAGCACTTGTTGGCTCTTTTGCCTTCACTCTGCGGTCCAGCTCACCCCAAACCATCTTGATTGGGTTCAGGTCTGGTGACTGTGGAGGCCAGGTCATCTGGCGTAGCACCCCATCACTCTCCTTCTTAGTCAAATAGCCCTTACACAGCCTGGAGGTGTGTTTGCGGTCATTGTTCTGTTGAAAAATAAATGATGGTCCAACTAAACGCAAACCGGATGGAATAGCACGCCGCTGCAAGATGCTGTGGTAGCCATGCTGGTTCAGTATGCCTTCAATTTTGAATAAATCCCCAACAGCATCACCAGCAAAGCACCCCCCCACACCATCACACCTCCTCCTCCATGCCTCACGGTGGGAACCAGCCATGTAGAGTCCATCCGTTCACCTATTCTACAAAGACACGGTGGTTGGATCCAAAGATCTCACATTTGGACTCATCAGACCAAAGCACAGATTTCCACTGGTCTAATGTCCATTCCTTGTGTTCTTTAGCCCAAACAAGTCTCTTCTGCTTGTTGCCTGTCCTTAGCAGTGGTTTCCTAGCAGCTATTTTACCATGAAGGCTGCTGCACAAAGTCTCCTCTTAACAGTTGTTCTAGAGATGAGAAGGGGTGTCCAAACTTTTGGTCTGTACTGTATATGGGAGGGTTTCTTTATGATGAAACGCTTAAAGGGAACCTGTCAACAGGTTTTTCCCTTATGAGCTGCGGTCACCACCAGTGAGCCCTTATATACAGAATTCCAGAATCTATATATATAATTGCCTTATTCTGTCTGTCTGTCTGTCTGTCTGTCTGTCTTGCTCCAAAATTGTGTCCTTACGGTGACACAAAGCTGATTGGCCGCTGGGCTCGCCATGGCCCCGCCCCCCGCACGGATTGGCCACTCGCCCAGGCTCCGCCCGCACACGGATTGGCCGGCCGCTCGCCCCTGCTCTGCCCCCCACACGGATTGGCCTCTCGCCCCGGCCATTCCCCGCCCCCCCTCACGCAATGCACGCTCGCTCTGGCCCCGCCCCCCGCACGCATTCCCCGAACCGACACGGAGCCACATCAGCGTACGCCGCCAACCCAGCTGACACATACCCTCGCATTGCAGGGGTTGCCGCCGTATGCTGGTGTGGGCTCCCATGCGAGCGGGGGACGGGATACGCTGGTAACCATGGTAGCATAGTTACCAGCGCATCAAGGTCCTGCAGCGGCGGAACTTACACACGCACACACATAACAACACACACACACATCAGATCACACTCACTCTCACACACACACATCACATCGCATCCACACACTCACAACATCCTGGGATATCGCTTGCTTCTCGGCGGCGATACTGTGGAGTGACCTTCCAGGACCTGCCAGAGGATCACATGGCCAGAAGCATGTGGTAACTCCGGATGTTGTGAGTGTGAGCGCGTATGTGCGATATCGTCAGTGTGTGTGTGTGTGTGTGTGTGTGTGTGTGTGTATGCGATCGGATGTGTGTGAGTGTGTTCTGATGTGTGAGTGTGTGTGTGTGTGTGTGTGTGTGTGTGTGTGTGTGTGTGTGTGAGTGTATGCGATCGGATCTGTGAGTGTCGGCAGAGGACCACGGCGTGCTGGGGGAGGCTGGGAGGAGAGAGGCTGATCCTGGGGGAGGCTGATGCGGGGGGAGGCTGATGCTGGGGGAGGCTGGGAGGGGGAGGCTGATGCTGGGGGAGGCTGGGAGGAGAGAGGCTGATGCTGGGGGAGGCTGGGAGGAGAGAGGCTGATGCTGGGGGAGGCTGGGAGGAGAGAGGCTGATGCTGGGGGAGGCTGGGAGGAAAGAGGCTGATGCTGGGGGAGGCTGGGAGGAGAGAGGCTGATGCTGGGGGAGGCTGGGAGGGGGAGGCTGATGCTGGGGGAGGCTGGGAGGAGAGAGGCTGATGCTGGGGGAGGCTGGGAGGAAAGAGGCTGATGCTGGGGGAGGCTGGGAGGGGGAGGCTGATGCTGGGGTAGGCTGGGAGGAGAGAGGCTGATGCTGGAGGAGGCTGGGAGGAGAGAGGCTGATGCTGGAGGAGGCTGGGAGGAGAGAGGCCGATGCTGGGGGAGGCTGGGAGGAGAGAGGCCGATGCTGGGGGAGGCTGGGAGGAGAGAGGCCGATGCTGGGGGAGGCTGGGAGGAGAGAGGCCGATGCTGGGGGAGGCTGGGAGGAGAGAGGCTGATGCTGGGGGAGGCTGGGAGGGGGAGGTTGATGCTGGGGGAAGCTGGGAGGAGGGAGGCTGATGCTGGGGACAGAGAGGCTGATGCTGGGAGGAGAGAGGCTGATGCTGGGAGGAGAGAGGCGGATGCTGGGAGGAGAGAGGCGGATGCTGGGAGGAGAGAGGCTGATGCTGGGAGGAGAGAGGCTGATGCTGGTGCAGCATGGGGGATGGAGCACGATGGGGGGTGCGCAGCATGGGGGATGGAGCACGATGGGGAGTGCGCAGCATGGGGGATGGAGCACGTTTGGGAGTGCGCAGCATGGCGGATGGACCACGTTTGGGAGTGCGCAGCATGGTGGATGGATCACGTTTGGGAGTGCGCAGCATGGCGGATGGACCACGCTTGGGAGTGCGCAGCATGGCGGATGGACCACGTTTGGGAGTGCGCAGCATGGCGGATGGAGCACGCTTGGGCGTGCGCAGCATGGCGGATGGAGCACGTTTGGGAGTGCGCAGCATGGCGGATGGAGCACATTTGGGAGTGCGCAGCATGGCGGATGGAGCACGATGGGAGGTGCACACCTCCCCCCAACACACACACACACACACACACACACACACACACACAACACACTGGGAACCACAAACACCGCCCTACACAGACACCCACACACACAGACAACGCTGCACACACACACACAACACCCAACACACAAACACCGCGGCATACATAAATATACGCACATACCACGCAACACACACACATTGCACAAAACACACCTCCCCCCAAAACACACGACACCCACACAAACCGCGCAACACACACACACAACGCTACAGACACACAGCGCTCCACAAACAACGCAACACACATACAACACCGCTCTCACCCCCCGCCACACCCAGACAACACCCAGAACATGTACAGCGCCCTACACAAACACTTGGTAACTACACACAACATCTATATATCTATATATCTATATATCTATATATCTATCTATATCTATATATATATCTATATCTATATATATATATATATATATATATATATATATATATATATATATATATATATATATATATACTAGAAGGTGGCCCGATTCTACGCATCGGGTATTCTAGAATTTACGTATTGTGTAGTTCATGTATGATTTTTGTTATGTATATATATATATATATAGAGATGTTGTTGTGTGTAGTTACCAAGTGTTTGTGTAGGCGCTGTACATGTTCTGGGTGTTGTCTGGGTGTGGCGGGGGGTGAGAGCGGTGTTGTATGTGTGTTGCGTGTGTTGTGTTGTTTGTGGAGCGCTGTGTGTCTGTAGCGTTGTGTGTGTGTGTTGCGCGGTTTGTGTGTGTGTGGTGTGTTTTGGGGGGAGGTATGTTTTGTGCAATGTGTGTGTTGTGCGGTATGTGCGTATATTTGTGTGTGCCGCGGTGTTTGTGTGTTGGGTGTTGTGTGTGTGCAGCGTTGTCTGTGTGTGTGGGTGTCTGTGTAGGGCAGTTGTTTGTGGTTCCCAGTGTGTGTGTGTGTGTGTGTGTGTGTGTGTGTGGTGTGTTGTGCAGTGCGCGCGTGTGTGTGTGTGTGTGTGTGTGTGCATCAGCCTCTCTTCTCTCAGCCTACCTCTCCCAGCCTCCCTCCTCCCAGCCTCCCTCAGCATCAGCCTCCCTCTCCCAGCCTCCCCAAGCATCAGCCTCCACCAGCATCAGCCTCTCTCCTTCCAGCCTCCCCCAGCATCAGCCTCCGCCAGCATCAGCCTCTCTCCTTCCAGCCTCCTCCAGCATCAGCCTCCCTCTCCCAGCCTTCCCCAGGATCAGCCTCTCTCCTCCCAGCCTCCGTCCTCCCAGCCTTCCCCAGCATCAGCTTTCCCCTCCCAGCCTCCCTCAGCATCAGCCTTCCCCAGCATCAGCCTCTCTCCTCCCAGCCTCAGCCTCTCTCCTTCCAGCCTCCCCCAGCATCAGCCTCTCTCCTTCCAGCTTCCCTCAGCATCAGCCTCCCCTTCCCAGCCTTCCCCAGGATCAGCCTCTCTCCTCCCAGCCTCCTTCCTCCCAGCCTCCCCCTCCCAGCCTCCCTCAGCATCAGCCTTCCGCTCCCAGTCTCCCCCAGCATCAGCCTCCCCATGCATCAGCCTCCACCAGCATCAGCCTCCACCAGCATCAGCCTCTATCCTTCCAGCCTCCCCCAGCATCAGCCTCCCCTTCCCAGCCTTCCCCAGGATCAGCCTCTCTCCTCCCAGCCTTCCCCAGGATCAGCCTCTCTCCTCCCAGCCTCCTTCCTCCCAGCCTCCCCCTCCCAGCCTCCCTCAGCATCAGCCTTCCGCTCCCAGTCTCCCCCAGCATCAGCCTCCCCAAGCATCAGCCTCCACCAGCATCAGCCTCTCTCCTTCCAGCCTCCCTCAGCATCAGCCTCCCGTTCCCAGCCTTCCCCAGGATCAGACTCTCTCCTCCCAGCCTCCTTCCTCCCAGCCTCCCTCAGCATTAGCCTTCCCCTCCCAGTCTCCCCCAGCATCAGCCTCCCCAAGCATCAGCCTCCACCAGCATTAGCCTCCACCAGCATTAGCCTCTCTCCTTCCAGCCTCCCCCAGCATCAGCCTCCCCAAGCATCAGCCTCCACCAGCATCAGCCTCCCTCGTCCTAGCCTCCCCCTCCCAGCCTCCCCCAGCATCAGCCTCTCTCCTCCCAGCCTTCCCCATGATCAGCCTCTCTGCTCCCAGCCTCCTCCAGCACGCCGTGCTCCTCTGCCGACACTCACACACCCGATCGCATCCACTCACACACACCCGATCGCATCCACTCACACACACCCGATCGCATCCACTCACACACACCCGATCGCATCCACTCACACACACCCGATCGCATCCACTCACACACACCCGATCGCATCCACTCACACACACCCGATCGCATCCACTCACACACACAGACACTGACGATATCGCACATACGTGCTTATACTCACAACATCCGGAGGTATCACATGCTTCTGGCCATGTGATCCTCCCGCAGGTCCTGGAAGCTAACAGCACAGTATCGCCGCCGAGAAGCAAGCGATATCCCAGGATGTTGTGAGTATGTGGATGCGATGTGATGTGTGTGTGAGAGTGAGTGTGATCTGATTTGTGTGTGCTGTTATGTGTGTGCTGTTATGTGTGTGCTGTTATGTGTGTGCTGTTATGTGTGTGCTGTTATGTGTGTGCTGTTATGTGTGTGCTGTTATGTGTCTGTATTTTCCGCCGCTGCAGGACCTTGATGTGTGGATGCGATGTGATGTGTGTGTGAGGTGTGTGTGAGAGTGAGTGTGAGCCGGTGTACACTGGTAACTATGATACACATCGGGTAACTAAGGGACCTTAGTTACCCGATGTGTATAATGGTTACCAGCTTTCACGGCCTCCGTGAAGATCCCAGCATCGCAAGGTTATGTGTGGCGCTGCCGGGATCCTGACGCAGCCGGTGTAGAAGCAAGCGATATCCCAGCATGTTGTGATGTGTGAGGTGTGTGTGAGGTGTGTGTGAGAGTGAGTGTGAGAGTGAGTGTGATCTGATGTGTGTGTGTACTCACCTGGGAGTCGCGGCTCCGTGTCAGTTGGGCCAGAGCGAGCGTGCATTGCGTGAGGGGGGCGGGGCCTGCAGAGAGCCGGGGCGAGAGGCCAATCCGTGTGGGGGGGCGGGGCCATGGCGAGCCCAGCGGCCAATCAGCTTTGTGTCACCGTAAGGACACAATTTCGGAGCATGACAGACAGACAGACAGACAGACAGACAGACAGAATAAGGCAATTATATATATAGATATATATATATATAACAAAAATCATACATGAACTACACAATACGTAAATTCTAGAATACCCGATGCGTAGAATCGGGCCACCTTCTAGTACTGTATATAAGAGCCCAGGCCGCTGTGAATAACATAAAGAACACTTTTATAATATTCACCTAGGGTGGCAGTCGAGTCAAATAGGTGTCGCTGCTCTCCAGTCCGATGCCTCCTCTCTGTGGCGATCTCCGTCCTCCTGCCCTGTGTGCATGACGCCATTAAGCATCATTTACACAGAGGTCTCCATTGCGCTCCAGAGCATTTTGAGCTGCCCTGCCGTGGGCAGAGCAAAGTACTGTAATTCGCAGGCGCAAAAAAAAAGTCAAAGACCGCCCGCACATGCGCACTACAATACTTTGATCTGATCAAAATGCGCATGTGCAAGACTGCAGTGGAGGCCTCTGTGTGAATGACGCCGGACACGTAATGCACACAGGGGTGGGCAGTAGGATGGAGATCGCCGCAGAGAGGAGGCACTAGACCGGAGAGCAGCGACACCCATCGGACCAGACTGCCCCCTAGATGAGCATTATAAAAGTGTTTTTTACGTTATACAGCACAGCCTGGGCTCTTATATACAGTATTCTAGAATACTGTATATAAGAGCTCAGTGGTGGTGGCCGCAGATTATAAGGGGAAAATCCCGGTGACCGGTTCCCTTTAAAATCCACTTACATTGAGAGCCGCTTTCTGCAGGATTTTCATGGTTAGCACACACATCTTCATCGTCTTTAAGGTTAAATATAATGTCCGAGCTCAGCTCTGACGCCCCTGGTGATGTGACAGAGAACACAATGAGAGCAAGTATTCTGCAAACTGTACAGAAAATGTTGAATATATAAACATTGTAAACATGCACGTCCGTCCGCTTTGGTTGTTTTCTTGCACAGTGACACTTTTAGATTTGTAATGCAGAGAGGGAGCAGCAATAAAAATATCACTTATTGTATATATGTAAAAAGGAAAAAAAAAATCAAGGAAATATTAGATATTTTGCAATGTATGCTTGTAATTAAAGAGATTTTTTGGTGCTACAACTTTCTGACATTAAGTTTCTATCCATCAACATTTTCAAAATATTTGTTTGCGGTCAGTGCACGGGATCAGTATTGCTCCCAGCTGAGAAGTGGATCCAATTCTATCTAGAGGTTTACTGCAATGTGTCAGTCTGTATTGCGGATTGTCTGGACTGGATATAATTGTAGCTACTTCTCACCCAAGAGCAGTTACAGTCATGGCTGAAAGTGTTGGCACCCTTGAAATTGTTCCAGAAAATGAAGTATTTCTCCCAGAAAATTATTGCAATTACACACTCTCCAGCACTTGGTTTCCATCCATTTCTGGGGCTTCTTGAAGAATGTTTGGGGTCATTGTCCTACTGGAAAGGCCCATGAACTACGATAGAAACCCAGCTTTCTGACACTGGGCACTACATCGCAACCCAAAATCCTTTGGTAATCTTCAGATTTGATGATGCCTTGCACAGTCAGGGCCCTCAGTGCCAGAGGTGGCAAAACAACCACAAACATCTTTCAACCTCCACCATATTTGACTGTAGGTCTTGTGTTCTTTTCTTCGTAGGCCTCATTCCGTTTTCGGTAAATACTAGAATGATGTGCTTTAAAAAAACCTCTATCTTGGTCTATGCCCTACCACAAGAGGTAGTAATGGCAGATACTATAGCTTTTATATCAGGGCTGGATGATTTCCTCACTACACAACATTGTTGGTTATAAATGACTTAGTGACCAAATGTAGAACTGGTGGAGGAAGGTTGAACTAGATGGACCTAGGTCTTTTTTCAACCTAAGTAACTATGTAACTATGTCTTATCTGTGCACAAGACGCTTTCACAGAAGGATTTTGGTTATTCACATACATTTTCACAAACTGCAGTCTAGCTTTTTTATGTCTGTATCAGCAGTGAGGTCATTCTGGGTCTCCTCTATAGCGTTTCAGTTTATTTAGATGTGGACGGATCGTTTATACTGACACTGATGCCCCCTGACCCTGCAGGACAGCTTGAATAACTTTAGAACTTGATTAGAGTTGCTTATCCACAATTCGGACTACCCTGCGTTGCAACCTGTCCTCAACTTTTCTCTGCCGTCCACATCTAGGGAGATTAGCTACAGTGCCATGGTTGTAAACATCTTGATTGTGTCACAAACTGTGCACAAAGGAACATCAAGATCTCGAGATGGATTTGTAACCTTAAGATTGTTGATATTTTTCAACAATTTTGGTTTTCAAGTCCTCAGACAATTCTATCCTCTTTCCGTTCTCCATGCTTAGTGCAGCACACACAGACACACAATGCAAAGATTAACTCAACTTCTCCCCTTTTTATATGGTCTCAGGTGTGATTTTCATATTGCCCACACCTGTTACTTGTCACAGGTGAGTTTGAATAAGCATCACATGCTTGAAACAAAGTTGTTTATCCACAATTTTGGTAAGGTGCCAACAATTTTGTTGGACCTATTTTTGGACTTTTGTATGAAATTTTGTCCAATTTGTCTTGTTTGGGTCTTTTTGGATTGAGGAAATGAAAAAAAATCTTCTCCACAGTCAGGTCATATGGTTTCTAGAAGTCACAGAGATCAAACGCACGCGGACTTCATCTATATTTATCGCGGGTGACGCAGAATGCGTGCCAAAAATGGAGCAAATGGCATATGCTACAACAAATTTGGCAAATCTAGGCATCTTGGACTTCTCCAATTCAAGGAAAAATAAATTCTTATCTGTAGATGAAAAACAAATACCTTTGCCTTCCTTCTCCTGGTTGGTGATGTAAGGATCACAATCACGTCTTATCCTACAGAGTACGTCAGGATGGAGGATGGTGTAACCTGTGAATGAGCGGAGAGGACGAGATCACTCTACATAGAATTATCTGGGGAGATGCAGGAAAAGTGTGTCCTTTTGATATGGACGTGATGCTAATTTTAGGAAGTGGAGTGGGTCTTTATGGGAACAAGTCTTTGCACTGCCTCCTGTCACACTAAATACAGACATAATATGCATATGGGCTTCTGTTTCATGGCAGACAAGCCATTGCACAGTGCAAGGAGCGAAGGGAAAATTTGTACTCCAGCTCCTATAGTGCTGGCAGAATGCTGACGAAGACAAAGCGCCTACTCAAAAACAGGGGATGCCACATTAGAAAACATGAACATCTTGACAATTCCAGACTGACAATGGCACAGTCTCATAAATGTAAAGTTATTTCTTATCCATAGTAGAAGGGATATAACAGATGCCTGGAGACCCAATCGTTGGGAGAAAAGCTGTTCATGCTCCACCTATGTTTCATTCATTGTCTATGAGTCTGTTGGAGAAAGCCAACAACAGAGCTCTGCTATTACCTTAGACAAAAAAATGAGGCAGACGTTGAGGGTGCGTACCTCCACTCTGTTTTTGGACTTCTTGGCATCTCTGTTTCTGTACCATGGGGATGGATTTCTGCAAACCCAAGTAAGATTTCTTGGACAGGCAAAGACATGTTGGCAACGTGTGACTCCTTACAAGACTTGTAGTTTCTCAAGGTCAAGGAGCTACGAATCCATGGGTTCTGAGTCCAGGAATATTCTCAATTCAGTAGGAGGTTATCAATGAGAAGGAAGGAGTAAGGGTCCCGTCACACGTAGCGACGCACCAACGATCCCACATGCGATCTGACCTGGCAGGGATCGTTGGTGCGTTGCTACATGGTCGCTGGTGAGCTGTCAATCAGGCAGATCTCACCAGCGACTTGTGTAACGATGTTGCGCTTGGTAACCAGGGTAAATATCGGGTAACTAAGCAAAGCGCTTTGCTTGGTTACCCAATATTTACCCTTTTTACCAGCGTACGCCGCTTACAGGCGGCCAGCGCTGGCTCCCTGTATACGTAGCTAGGGTACACATTGGGTTACTAAGCAAAGTGCTTTGTTTAGTTATCCGATATTTACCCTGGTTACCAGAGTACACTGCTTACACACGTTGGTGCTCGTTGGTCTCCCGCAGTCAAACACGCCAATGTGTGCTGCACAGCAGGAGACCAACTAGCAAAAAAAGGTCCTGATTGTTTTGTAACGATCAGCGACCTCGCAGCAGGGGCCAGGTCGCTGCTACGTGTCTCACACAGCGAGATCACTGGCACGTCACAAAACCTGTGACTCAGCAGCGATCTCGCTATGTGTGACGGGGGCTTAAGATGAGAAATTATCTGACGACAAGTATTGAGGTCATTTATTGGAAACCTTCATGGACTAATCTGCCGGGGTATGTGGTGGACACACTGCTATATGGGCCATTAGAGGACATAGCACTGATACCTGGACCAGAACATGCCCATGACACAGTGTCGGGAGGTAAGAGGATGGATCCATCCCGTATTTCACATCCGCTCACAACTACCTAAAGACAGTAAAGCTTGGTGAATGTCCCTCATCACGCTGCCGTACAGGTTCTTCTGCCAGGGGTCTAACCGGCTCCATTCCTCCTCCGAAAAGCACACCGCCACTTCCTTAAACCTCACAGCCGTCTGAAATGATAGAAAAGAGGGAAAAGCTGAGGAGCAAAAAGGAAAATAGGGTCTTATCCGAACATAAAGGAGAATAAGCTACAAGGAATTGCTCACCTGGCGTATCCCACAATGAGGATAAAGCCTAAAATTGTCATCTGTTGCAGTACCGTGGGTTAAAAAACACTATTGGAATACCAGAAGAGAAACAGAAGGTGGCACGTCAGCGCTGAATTGTCCAGGATACAAAGTAGGTGATACGGTTTTATAAGCTACGAGTTTTGAAGTCTTCAGATTTCATCAGGATATAAACACATGCAAAAGGCTTTTTGGATGTGGGTATATCCTGATGAAGAAGTCTGAAGACTGCGAAATGCGTAGATTATAAAACCCAAGACTGCTAAACGTGTAGACTATAAAGCCAAGACGGCGAAACACGTAGACTATAAAGCCAAGGCGGCGAAACACGTAGACTATAAAGCCAAGATGGCGAAACACGTAGATTATAAACCAAGACTGCGAAACAGGTAGATTATAACGCCAAGACAGCAACACAGGTAGATTATAAACCAAGACTGCGAAACGGGTAGATTATAAAATTACATGAAGTCTATCAGCAGCGCAGACGACCCACCTACTGTTTTGCTTGTGGCGGAAAAGGAACAATAGGAGAAAAGTTAAACTAACGCCACAGTAGCAGTAATTGCCATGTATGGATTTGCTGACTGCTCCTAAGACCAGTTTCCCACGTCCACAGTCCGAGCACGGACCAGCCACGGGTCTCCTGATCCCAAATTCTCCAGCCTCATAAATGCCTCAAAGGCCATGTGCACACGGGAGATCGTACCTGCGGACTTTTCTGCAGATATTTCCGCAGGTTCATGCAACAACTCCGTGGAATCCGCAGCTATCCATTACTGTGGTATTTCTGCGGAGTTGTTGCGGTAAACCTGCGGAAACAATGCAGAATTCCTGTGGATTTCCCGCCCTGTATCTCCATAGTGGAGGGGTGGGAATTCCGCAAATAATTCCGCATGAATAGTGGACATGCAGTTACGTGCGGCTGCGGGACATCCAGAAAATACCGCAGCATTGATACGGCACTCCCCAAATCCCATAGGATAACATGGGGAGTGTCTGTACTTATCCCGCGGATATATCAGGAAAATCTAGAAAATCTGCAGGTTTTCCGCAGCAAAATCCGCCGTTACTTTCTCCCGTGGGCACATGGCCTAAGGCTGTTGAGATTCGGTGACCAGACCAGAGATCACGGTCTGCACTTTGAATGTGATTGTCGGATGTGTGAAAGCGGCCATAATCTCTCCCAACCTCTCTGTACACTTGTTCCGTACTAGGAGAGAAGAGTATTCCAAAAGAATCAGGAGCGGAGGCTCTGAATGCCGGCTCTGCACCCACCCCCCAATACCGCCTGTCAGGATGAAGTCAAGAGGCCCCCATATATATTAGATCATCTGCAGGTTTGTGTGACTTTTATGTGAATTGGGGCCTTAAGACGACTGATTAGCCATTTTAAACCTTTTTTTATAAATACTGCTACAGCGTCCAATCCAGATGCTGATGATGGAGCAGAACAACAACATTTAAGGGAGTATTGGATTCCTTATAAGGCAAGCACCAGTGACATCACACAGACCCCGCTGACTAGAGTCCGTCTGGTGTCAGGCATGGTGTTCCCTGTTGCGTTATTTTGTCTGGAGCCTCTAATGCAGATGTGAACCCGGCCTAAGCCCCGATCCAGACCTTATTCATCCACTTTCACGGACACATTCTGAGTTATCCATAGATAACATGTTACTCCAAAAATATGACGATGTCTTGTTTTTTGCCACGAAAAAAGCGCTAGAGCTTATTGTCAGGGAAACACAGGTTGGGTATAAGTTTATCCCCCAAAAAAGGCAGGACCTCCCAAAAGAATCATACTAACAAGACCCTGGACGTCTGCGTCTCTCCCAGGTCCTCCTGCGATCTTCGGTGGGTGGTCTCAGCAGGTATGCTGCACAGCGGTCCTCCCCTCATACACACACAGACAGAACATTCAATAATACTGTATTGCTTCCAGCCGACAGGTGGACCAGGGACAAAGTGCAGTGGAACACAAGGAACTGAGGTGGAATGTATCCATCCGTCCCACCGCGGGTCCGCCATCCGTCCCACCGCGGGTCCGCCATCCGTCCCACCGCGGGTCCGCCATCCGTCCCACCGCGGGTCCGCCATCCGTTCCACCGCGGGTCCGCCATCCGTTCCACCGCGGGTCCGCCATCCGTTCCAGGTCCCCGGAGCAGTACGATATCACCGGAAGTGTGTGTGTGTGCGTTCCACTGGAGGTCCCCCTGTTCAGTGTCTGGCGAGTATGATTGCGGGGTCTTCTGTCTTTTCTCTTTTGGGGGTGTCTGCTGTCTATAATGAAGTGTCCTGCTGTGTTCTTTAACCTTTTTAGCTGCATGGACACTTCATTATTGAACTGCAACTAGGGCTTATTTTTTGGGTAGAGCTTAAATTTAAGCCTTACACCAAAAAGGCTGAAAATTCCTGCAAGGGTTTATTTTCAGGGAAACACGGTAGTGCGGTAAAATTAAAGTCTATGCGACATGTCCATATTTTATTAGTGGAGCAAGAAGAAAAAAAAAAAAATAGAAAGACTTGTGTACTGAAACTCGCCAAAGTAAGTCTATGGGACAGTAGAGAAGTTGGTCAGCACACGGAGGGCCTCCTAGTTGTCTCCTAGATTTCTGCTCATTGCTAGAAGGAGATTGAGAAACTTTCATCAGTTTGTTTTTGGTTTTTGCACACAACAAAAAAGAGAATTTAGTTTACTTACCGTAAATTCTTTTTCTTATAGTTCCGTATTGGGAGACCCAGACATTGGGTGTATAGCTTCTGCCTCCGGAGGACACACAAAGTACTACACTCAAAAGTGTAGCTCCTCCCTCCGAGCATATACACCCCCTGGTTAACCAGATCTAGCAAGTTTAGTGCAAAAGCTGAAGGAGAATAGCCACCCACAAGTAAAGACAGAGCAAGAACCGGAACAACCGGAGCCTCTGTCTACAACAACAGCCGGTGATAACACGTGGAACAAGAACTGCCAACAGGCAACAGGGAGGGTGCTGGGTCTCCCAATACGGGACTATAAGAAAAAGAATTTACGGTAAGTAAACAAAATTCTCTTTTTCTTTATCGTTCCTATGGGAGACCCAGACATTGGGACGTCTCAAAGCTGTCCATGGGTGGGAATAAACAGAAAACTGAGAATTAGGCAGAGCCTAATTTCACAAATGGGCGACAGCCGCCTGAAGGATGCGTCTGCCCAAGCTCGCATCTGCCGAAGCATGAGCATGCACTTGGTAGTGCTTTGAAAAGGTATGCAGGCTAGTCCAAGTGGCAGCCTGACAGACCTGCTGAGCCGTAGCCTGGTGCCTGAAAGCCCAAGAGGCACCGACAGCTCTGGTCGAGTGTGCCTTGATCCCCGGCGGGGGAGGCACCTGAGCACACTGGTAGGCATCGGAAATGGCCGACCTAATCCAGCGAGCTAAGGTCGACTTAGAAGCCGAGAGGCCCTTACGCTGACCTGTGGTTAGCACAAAAAGAGAGGTGCACCGCCTAAGAACAGCGGTGCGAGACACATAGATCCGGAGCGCCCGCACCAGATCCAGAGTATGCAACGCTTTTTCAAAGCGATGAACAGGAGCCGGACAAAAGGAAGACAGGGAAATGTCCTGGTTAAGGTGGAAAGGAGAAACCACCTTAGGGAGAAAATCCGGAGTCGGACGGAGAACCACCTTGTCTTGATGAAAAACCAAAAAAAGGTGACTCCGAAGAGAGCGCAGCCAAATCAGAGATTCTCCTGAGGGAAGTTATGGCCACTAGAAAGACCACTTTCTGTGAAAGACGAGACAAAGAAACCTCCCTAAGAGGCTCAAAGGGGGGTTTCTGCAAGGCCGTGAGGACCAGATTGAGGTCCCAGGGATCCAAGGGCCGCCGGTAAGGCGGAATGATGTGAGACGCGCCCTGCATAAAGGTGCGCACCTGAGCCAGCCGGGCGATACGCCGCTGGAACAGTACTGACAGAGCCGAGACTTGTCCCTTGAGGGAATTGAGGGATAGTCCTAGCTGCAGACCGGACTGTAGAAAGGACAGAAGGGTCGGCAAGGAAAAAGGCCAAGGAGCATGGCCGGAAGAGCGACACCAGGACAGGAAAATTCTCCAAGTCCTGTGATAGATTTTTGCCGAGGAAGACTTCCGAGCCCGAGTCATAGTGGAGATGACTTCAGGAGGAATACCAGAAGCCGTCAAGATCCAGGACTCAAGAGCCACGCCGTCAATCTGAGAGCCGCAGAATTCTGGTGGAAAAACGGACCTTGTGAGAGAAGGTCTGGACGGTCCGGAAGATGCCACGGCACCTCTACGTACAGATGGAGCAGGTCTGGGTACCAAGCTCGCCTGGGCCAGTCCGGTGCAATGAGGATGACCCGACGGCCCTCCATTCTGATCTTGCGCAGAACTCTGGGCAAGAGAGCTAGAGGGGGAAACACGTAGGACAGACGAAACTGGGACCAATCTTGAACCAGAGCATCCGCTGCAAGGGCCTGGGGATCGTGGGAGCGAGCCACGTAAACCGGAACCTTGTTGTTGTGCCGGGATGCCATTAGATCCACTACCGGAGTGCCCCACTTGCGGCAGATTGACTGAAACACTGCCGGATGCAGGGACCACTCGCCACTGTCCACGGTTTGACGGCTGAGATAATCTGCTTCCCAGTTTTCCACGCCTGGGATGTGGACTGCGGATATGTTGGACTTGGAGTCCTCCGTCCATTGAAGGATGCGTTGAACCTCCAACATTGCCAGGCGGCTGCGTGTCCCGCCTTGGTGATTGATGTAGGCAACCGCTGTCGCGTTGTCTGACTGGACTCGGATGTGCTTGCCCGCCAAAAGGTGGTGAAAGGCTAGGAGAGCCAGAAGCACAGCTCTGGTTTCCAGCACATAGATCGAGAGGGCTGACTCGGACGGAGTCCAAGTGCCCAGTGCTCGGTGGTGGAGACATACCGCTCCCCAGCCGGATAGACTGGCATCCGTGGTGAGGATCACCCAGGACGGGGCCAGAAAGGAGCGTCCCTGAGACAGAGAGAGGGGCTGAAGCCGCCACTGAAGGGAGCCCCTGGTCTGAGGCGACAGAGCCACTAGCCTGTGCAAGGAGGAAGTCCGCTTGTCCCAACAGCGGAGAATGTCCAGCTGCAGAGGACGCAGATGGAACTGGGCAAAGGGAACAGCCTCCATTGACGCCACCATCAGACCCAGCACCCGCATCAGGTGCCTGATGGAATGACGGCGGGGTCTCAGCAGAGATCGCACCGCCAGATGGAGGGACTGCTGTTTGACTAAGGGCAGCTTCACAAGTGCCGGCAGAGTCTCGAACTGCATCCCTAGGTACGTGAGCCTCTGGGTCGGAGTCAGAGTGGATTTGGGCAGATTGACAAGCCACCTGAATTGGGTTAGAGTGGCGAGAGTGAGCGAGACACTCCGCTGACAGTCTGCGCTGGATGAAGCCTTGACTAGAAGGACGTCCAGGTAAGGAATCACTGCCACCCCCTGGAGGTGCAGAACCGCAACCACTGCTGCCATGACCTTGGTGAATACTCGAGGGGCCGTGGCTAACCCGAAGGGGAGAGCCACAAATTGGAAATGTTCCTCTCAGATTGCAAAACGTAGCCAACGCTGGTGTGAAACTGCAATTGGCACATGCAGATAGGCATCTCTGATGTCGATGGATGCCAGGAAATCTCCTTGGGTCATTGAGGCAATGACTGATCGCAGAGACTCCATGCGAAAATGCCGCACCTGAACATGCTTGTTGAGAAGCTTGAGATCCAGGATGGGCCGGAAGGAACCGTCCTTTTTGGTTATTAGGAAGAGATTTGAGTAGAAACCTCTGAACCGTTCCCGGGCGGGAAACGGTACAATTACTCCGTTGGCCTGCAAGGATGCCACGGCCTGAGAGAAGGCGGCGGCCTTGGAGCAGGGGGGAGTGGACAGAAAAAATCTGTTTGGCGGGCTGGAAGAGAATTCTATCCTGTAGCCGTGGGAGATGATATCCCGCACCCACTGATCGGAGACGTGTTGAAACCACACGTCGCCAAAGTGGGAGAGCCTGCCACCGACTAAGGACTTTGCTGGCGCGGCCAGATAGTCAAGAGGAGGCTGCCTTAGTGGCAGCAGCTCCTGCGATCTTTTGTGGACGCGCCTTTGTGCGCCAGTTGGGTTTTTGGTCCTTGGCTGAGTTAGTGGACGAGGCCGAGGGCTTAGAGGACGACCAGTTAGAGGAACGAAAGGAGCGAAACCTCGACTGGTTCCTACCCTGGGCAGGTTTCCTGGTTTTAGTTTGTGGCATGGAAGTACTCTTCCCGCCAGTAGCTTCCTTAATAATTTCATCCAGTTGTTCACCGAACAGCCGAGACCCAGCAAAAGGGAGCCCAGCAAGGTACTTTGAAGAAGCATCTGCCTTCCACTCTCGAAGCCACAAGATCCTGCGGATAGCGAGGGAATTAGCCGAAGCCACCGCAGTGCGGTGAGAAGCCTCCAGCATGGCAGACATGGCATAGGAAGAAAAAGCTGAAGCTTGGGAAGTTAAGGCAACCATTTCGAGCATAGATTCCCTGGTGAGGGAATGCATCTCCTCTAGAGAAGCAGAGATGGCCTTGAGAGCCCACACTGCTGCAAAAGATGGGGAGAACGAGGCCCCAGCCGCCTCATATACAGATTTGGCCAGAAGGTCAACCTGGCAGTCAGTGGAATCCTTAAGAGAGGTGCCATCAGCCACTGACACAACGGTCCGGGCTGAGAGTCTAGACACCGGAGGGTCTACCTTTGGTGAATGAGCCCACTCCTTGACCACCTCAGGTGGAAAGGGAAAACGGTCATCAGAACCACGCTTAGGGAAGCGTTTGTCAGGGCAGGCCCTGGGCTTGGTCACAGCGGCCTGAAAACTGGAGTGGTTAAAGAACACACTCTTTGTCCTCTTAGGTGAGGTAAACTGGTGCTTTTCTGCCAGAGAGGGTTGTTCCTCTGATACTGGCGGATTGAGGTCCAGTACAGAATTAATGGACGCAATCAAATCACCAACATCTGCATCACATTCGGACAGATCAATGGGGCACATTGAGGTAGCGTCCGAGCCCCCAGTAAAGGCATCCTCCTCGTCCTGCGAGTCAGCTTGTGAATCAGAGCCGCGGGACGAGGAAGGAGAGGGGACCCTGCGTCTCCTTTTAGGAGGACGGGGTCTGGGACCAGATGATGAATCCTCTGTGAGCTCCGCTGAGAGAGCCCTAGCAGCAGAGGCGCCCTGACAAGGGGGCTGATGCATGCTCAGCACAGTCCGGGACAGCTGTCCCATGGAGTCGGCAAAAGACTGGGAGATTGACCTAGAGAAGGATTCTACCCAAGCCGGGGGTTCAGCCACCGGAGCCGAAGCAGCCGGAGGGACCACTGGGGGTGAGACTCCAGGCTGAGGCACCACCATGTTAGAGCAGGCATCACAATGTGGATAGGTGCTCGGTTCAGGCAGTACGAGCTTACATGCAGTGCATATTGAGTACAGCCTTGCAGCCTTGCTCCTCGTGTGAGACATGCTGCTGAAGTGGGGGCTCTGAGCCAGAATGACCCCCAGAGAGTATATAAGAAGGTCCACAACCGGAGGTTGTGGCTTACCAGACCGTTTGTGTGCCCTCCAGATCCCACAGCCCGGACCCCCAAGCAGCTTAGCAGGGATGCTGCAGCCAGCGCTGATCCAGAGAAAAACGCTGAGAAAATGGCGCCGGAGCGAGGAGAGGGGGCGGGACCTGCTCTGAGAGCGGGATCTGGAGGGCCAAGGAGATATACAGGGGAGGGGACATGTACTCAGAGAGGAGTGTCCCTCCCCTGTACCGAACGGCCGCTGGGCGGAGCCGCACTGTCCCTCTGCATGATTGACATGCGAGGGCAGTGAAATCGAAAGTAGGCCTCCGGCGAAGCCGGGGCCTAAATTTAAGCGATGCGGCCGGCGCGCAGGCACCATCGGTGCGGTTCTCAGGCGACAGCCAGAGAACCGGCCGGAAATGTCACAAAAGTTACACAGCACACTCTCCCACCATAATAAAGTACCGGGACCCCCCAAATATAAACGTCTCAGGTACTTAGCTTGCTGAGACGAAGGGTTCCAAGTCCCTGGGGATGAGTGCTCCGTCCAGCAGGATCCTGAAGGGCTGCGGATGGAGACCGGTCTCCTGCAAAGCAAGGAGAACCGTGCTGGCTCCCACTTCAAGCCAGAGCCCGAGGGATGGTGAAGGAGCGCGGCATGTAAGGCTCCAGCCTTGTAAATCAACCTTAACAACACCGCCGAACACAGTGGGGTGAGAAGGGACATGCCGGGAGTCCAGGCTTGGACCCGCTTTTCTTCAAAAACTTTCCAAAAATGAAAAATCAGATGAGAATGCATGTGTGGATGTGTGCCTCCTGAACACAAAGCAATGAACTGGTTAGATCTGGTTAACCAGGGGGTGTATATGCTCAGAGGGAGGAGCTACTCTTCTTAGTGTAGTACTTTGTGTGTCCTCCGGAGGCAGAAGCTATACACCCAATGTCTGGGTCTACCATAGGAACGATGAAGAAAACAGATGAAACACTGATAATTAAAACAGACACTAATGAAAACCTGATCCACAACATTGACGGAAATTGGTCCGTTTTTTTGGGGAGGGGAAAATACGAGAAAAAAAAAATAAGTCTGAATAAGGGCTTAGGATATGTGCATTTATCTTGAGGGGTTTTTTTTTGTGTGTTTTTGGAGAAGAAACTAAAGAAGGATTTTTGTGTACTCACCGTAAAATCTCTTTCTCTGAGTCTTCATTGGGGGACACAGGACTGTGGCATGGTTTTCGATAACCACCAGGGAGGAACAAGGAGCGTCAGGGCTATGAGGGAGGTCAAGAGTATTGGGATGTGCACTGCCGAGATCATGGACTGATGTGACTCGGCCCACTGAATGATCCTCTTGACCTATCTCATAGCCCTGACGCTCCTTGTTCCTCCCTGGTAATTATCGAAAACCATGCCACGGTCCTGTGTCCCCCAATGAAATGAAAGAGAAAAATCCTCATCAAAAACTTGGGATCTTCATCTCAGTTTCAACTCCAAAAACTCATCAAAAAAGGCTCAGTGTGCACATAGCCTTATACTAAAAGGGTATATACTGTATTTTCCTTATATATATTATACTTTTAGTATTCCATACAATAGAACCCAAAATTCCCATTATTTAGGTCCGGTGTGGAGTGTAATTAGATAGAACAAGCTACTAACCAATGAACCAGGTGCCCAAACAGTTGTAGAAAAATTCATCACTTCCTGGGCCTAAAACCAAAAAAAAAATATTAAAAAATAATAAAAATAATTAAGATGGCATTTTATGATTTGCATTTTTTTTTTATTAAATCCACGCTCTGACCTGATTGCTATTTTATGTGGAATGATACCAGCTCATAAGAGATCTCATTATTAGATTTTTTTACTCACAATTTTTAGTCTAAGGCCAGAGTTACCCTTGCATATGACTCGGCGAGGCTCGCATCGGCATCACCCGGCGCGGCCGCACACTATCAGGTCAGCTGCATAGAAATACATGGAGCCGACTCGCTTCTGTCCAATAGTGCGTGGCCGCGATGGGTGATACCAATGCGAGACTTGCCGAGTCATACGCAAGGGTGACTCTGACCTAGGGACGGATTTACAGGTCCAACATTCGTGGTCCGGAGCGGACCAAAATCAACAGCTTGTCAAGCATTTATGAGGCCGCAGAGTTGGGATCAGGAGACCGGTGACCAGTATGGATCTTATGGATCATACTGGGACCATGAATATCAAATGCGTGAAACCACCATGGAAATTAAATTTTATCAGGGATTTTTTTCTTTTCTTTGGATATTCCTACTTAAGGGGAACCTGTCACCACGTTTTTTGGGCCTATAAGCTGCGGCCACCACCACCGGGCTCTTATATAGAGTAATCTAACATGCTGTATATAAGAGCCCAGGCCGGGGGTATAACATAAAAAACACTTTATAATACTTACCTAACGGTCGCGCGGTTGGCCATATGTGCGTCTCCATTGTCCGGTGCCGGCGCCGCCTCTTTCGGACATCTTTGTCCTCTTTGTGAAGCCTTGGTGCATGACGCGGCTACGTCATACACACTCGCCGGTCCTGCGCAGGCGCACTACAATACTTTGATCTGCCCTGCTCAGGACCTGAATGCCGGCGAGTGTGGATGATGTTGGACCCGTCATACACCGCGGCTAGAGAAGAAGGAGAACAAAGATGGCCAAAAGAGGCGGCGCCAGCACCGGAGACGCCCATATGGCCCACCGCGCGACCGTTAGGTGAGTATTATAAAGTGTTTTTTATGTTATACCCCCGGCCTGGGCTCTTATATACAGTATGTTAGAATGCTGTATATAACAGCCCGGTGGTGGTGGCCGCAGCTTATAGGAACCAAAAAAGTGGTGACAGGTTCCCTTTAATGTAATTCACATGCGGTGTCCCCCTAGCTGTGAAAATTGGAGATAAAAATACACCAAAAGAGAATTTATAGAATTTTCATTTCCGTTGTGTAAACATTTTTTATACATCTTTTATTTTTTTTTTTTTTTTTGGTGCCCTTCTCCAACAACAACAAAAAAACACATTAAAAGATGCATCAAGATACACGGATTTTAGATGCAAAAAGAAAAAAAAAAGCTGCAGATTTCAGTTCAGAAATCTGCAAATATACAATGTGTGGACAGAGGCCAAGTAACCCTGCGCTACAATTTATAGTAGGGTTTCCACAATGTTATTGTCCTTATTGCTTGGGCAGAGCATATTCTTGGCCCCAATACACATTAACATAAAAAAAAATGTTTGTGTTTGAGAAAAAAAAAAAAAAGTTTTTTAAATATACTATAAATCACCAGCAAGAAGAAAAAATCAATATAAAAGAATATCTTTATTGATTATAAAATATAAAAAAAACTCCTGGAAAAAGTGCTACACAGTGCGAAACATGCGTCGGAGAGGGTGTGGGACGCTTACTTGTATTCTGTGATATCTCGTAGGTTTAAGAGCTGGTACTTTGTTGTTACGATATTTTTGTGAATTTTGCACTTTATAACACTTGTGTTACCATATACATATTTATAACTATATCTATACTAGCATTGTCTCTTATAATATTGATAACATTAGTAATTATGTACAGATTATGGTGTTCCCAACATTATGGTTAGATCGATAATTTTAAACCCCTTCTGTGGGGCTTGCCTCCTTGAGACATCCTGTCTATGTTTTTATATTATATAATCAATAAAGATATCCTTCCCAATACACATTAGACTAAAGTCGGCTGCAGATATTGACAATCTAATGCAGATATCGGTCAGACATGTTCGATTCTGGACTGCCATTCATATAATTCTCCCAGAGATACAGTATATCACAAAAGTGAGTACACCCCAAGGGTTACCATGCATCTCTTTGGGACTCCCCCACTGTCCACTGTTAGTGCCATTGTCCTTTGGTCCAGAGTCTGGAAAGAAAAAGATCAATTAATACATATAGAAAAATATAGCTATTCGCCATCACTGCAGACCTGAATATAGGGATCATAAGGGAATGACAACTTATAGTAATGGACCCGAGCTGAAAACAGCAGACGTTGTATGGAAACAAATGCTAACACCCCATTATCTATCACAGAGGAATGGAACAGTGTGGATTTCTAATAAATGATGCACGAGAATTGATACTTCATAGGGACTTACTAAAACAGCAGGTGATGGAGGCTAAAGGGGAGTAATAAGGGCACAAACAAAACACTTTATGGAGCACTCTATAATTTACCCACAAACATTTGGCCGCAGCATTATAGTCAGTGTATGTCGCCGGCCGCAGCATTATAGTCAGTGTATGTCGCCGGCCGCAGCATTATAGTCCGTGTATGTCGCCGGCCGCAGCATTATAGTCAGTGTATGTCGCCGGCCGCAGCATTATAGTCAGTGTATGTCGCCGGCCGCAGCATTATAGTCCGTGTATGTCGCCGGCCGCAGCATTATAGTCAGTGTATGTCGCCGGCCGCAGCATTATAGTCAGTGTATGTCGCCGGCCGCAGCATTATAGTCAGTGTATGTCGCCGGCCGCAGCATTATAGTCAGTGTATGTCGCCGGCCGCAGCATTATAGTCAGTGTATGTCGCCGGCCGCAGCATTATAGTCAGTGTATGTCACCGGCCGCAGCATTATAGTCCGTGTATGTCGCCGGCCGCAGCATTATAGTCAGTGTATGTCACCGACCGCAGCATTATAGTCCGTGTATGTCGCCGACCGCAGCATTATAGTCAGTGTATGTCGCCGGCCGCAGCATTATAGTCAGTGTATGTCGCCGGCCGCAGCATTTTAGTCAGTGTATGTCGCCGGCCGCAGCATTATAGGCAGTGTATGTCGCCGGCCGCAGCATTATAGCCAGTGTATGTCGCCGGCCGCAGCATTATAGCCAGTGTATGTCGCCGGCCGCAGCATTATAGTCAGTGTATGTCGCCGGCCGCAGCATTATAGTTAGTGTATGTCGCCGGCCGCAGTATTATAGTTAGTGTATGTCGCTGGCTGCAGTATTATAGTCAGTGTATGTCACTGGCTGCAGCATTATAGCCAGTGTATGTCACTGGCCGCAGCATTATAGTCAGTGTATGTCACTGGCCGCAGCATTATAGTCAGTGTATGTCACCGGCCGCAGCATTATAGTCAGTGTATGTCACTGGCCGCAGCATTATAGTCAGTGTATGTCACTGGCTGCAGCATTATAGCCAGTGTATGTCACTGGCCGCAGCATTATAGCCAGTGTATGTCACTGGCCGCAGCATTATAGCCAGTGTATGTCGCCGGCCGCAGCATTATAGTCAGTGTATGTCGCCGGCCGCAGCATTATAGTTAGTGTATGTCGCCGGCCGCAGTATTATAGTTAGTGTATGTCGCTGGCTGCAGTATTATAGTCAGTGTATGTCACTGGCTTATAGTCAGTGTATGTCACTGGCCGCAGCATTATAGTCAGTGTATGTCGCCGGCCGCAGCATTATAGTCAGTGTATGTCACTGGCTGCAGCATTATAGCCAGTGTATGTCACTGGCCGCAGCATTATCGTCAGTGTATGTCACTGGCCGCAGCATTATAGTCAGTGTATGTCACTGGCCGCAGCATTATAGTCAGTGTATGTCACTGGCCGCAGGCCCTCCACATCAGCGATCATCGCAGTCCTAGTCTGATCAGCACAGCTCTATTCTGCGGCAGAAATTATTTACCCTGATGAGTGGCACAATGGGGCGTTCATTACGTTGGGTGGGGGTGAATGGAGCGGGCGCAGAAGATGGCTGTAATCACTGCTGTTTAACCCCTTAAATGACAACGTCAATCTATGACTGCGGGATTTAACCCTAGAACGCATACCTAGGGCCTCGCAGGCCTGCTAGGTCATTTGTTTTCTATGGTAGATTGAATTGCTTGCGCGTTCTAGAGCTAAGTGGTGTTTTGATTATACAGTAGGGGACGGGCAATCTGCTGCCTCATCATCCCTGGACAACGCAATTGTAGGTTGCCAATACGTTGCTACAGCAGACAGAGTGCGCCATCTTGGTACTCCTGCAAAATCCAAGTCACAGGCTGAGCATTGTGGACCATCAGTTTCTTCATATAATGCAATACTGTCATGTATTCTCTGCACCCTCTGCTCCATGTGCATCCTCCTCACCCCGTGCTCTCTATGCACACTGTACCCCATGGGAATCCCCTGCGCTTCCTTTGTGCCCCCCTGTACATCCGCTCTGCTTTGTCCTCTGCACCCCTGCACATCCTCTGTGTTCCCCATGCATCTCCTCTGCTCCCCTGTACACCCTCTGTGCATCTTCTTCCCCACCTCAGCATCCCCTATGCATCCTTTGAGCCCCCTGTGCATATCCTCTGCGCCCCCCCCGTGTATATCCTCTGCGCTCCCCCCGTGTATATCCTCTGCGCTCCCCCCGTGTATATCCTCTGCGCTCCCCCCCGTGTATATCCTCTGCGCTCCCCCCGTGTATATCCTCTGCGCTCCCCCCTGTGTATATCCTCTGCGCTCCCCCCGTGTATATCCTCTGCGCTCCCCCCTGTGTATATCCTCTGCGCTCCCCCCGTGTATATCCTCTGCGCTCCCCCCGTGTATATCCTCTGCGCTCCCCCCGTGTATATCCTCTGCGCTCCCCCCGTGTATATCCTCTGCGCTCCCCCCCGTGTATATCCTCTGCGCTCCCCCCCGTGTATATCCTCTGCGCTCCCCCCCGTGTATATCCTCTGCGCTCCCCCCCGTGTATATCCTCTGCGCTCCCCCCCGTGTATATCCTCTGCGCTCCCCCCCGTGTATATCCTCTGCGCTCCCCCCCGTGTATATCCTCTGCGCTCCCCCCCGTGTATATCCTCTGCGCTCCCCCGTGTATATCCTCTGCGCCCCCCCTGTGTATATCCTCTGCGCCCCCCCCCTGTGTATATCCTCTGCGCTCCCCTGTGTATATCCTCTGCAACCCCGTGTATAGCCTCTGCGCCCCCCTGTGTATATCCTCTGCGCCCCCCCCTGTGTATATCCTCTGCGCTCCCCTGTGTATTTCCTCTGCAACCCCGTGTATAGCCTCTGCGCCCCCCTGTGTATATCCTCTGCGCTCCCCCCCGTGTATATCCTCTGCGCTCCCCCCCGTGTATATCCTCTGCGCTCCCCCCCGTGTATATCCTCTGCGCTCCCCCCCGTGTATATCCTCTGCGCTCCCCCCCGTGTATATCCTCTGCGCTCCCCCCCGTGTATATCCTCTGCGCTCCCCCCGTGTATATCCACTGCGCTCCCCCCCGTGTATATCCTCTGCACCCCCCCCTGTGTATATCCTCTGCGCCCCCCCGTGTATATCCTCTGCGCCCCCCCCCTGTGTATATCCTCTGCGCCCCCCCCTGTGTATATCCTCTGCGCCCCCCCCCTGTGTATATCCTCTGCACCCCCCCTGTCTATATCCTCTGCACCCCCCTGTCTATATCCTCTGCGTCCCCCTGTCTATATCCTCTGCGCCCCCCTGTCTATATCCTCTGCGCCCCCCTGTCTATATCCTCTGCGTCCCCCTGTCTATATCCTCTGCGCCCCCCTGTCTATATCCTCTGCGCCCCCCTGTGTGCATCCTCTTCACCCCATGCCGTTGTGGCCAGCAGCTTGCAGAGGCTCAGCACTTGCTCCTCCCACCTGACCACTAGAAGACAAGCCCAGATGTCTATTGCGGCTCCATTCTCTGCACCTGGACCCTCCTGTCACCTCTGCCCATGATAACCCCAATTTCTGGACTCCTCCAGCAGGGGAGACTGCATATCCGATGCCCCCAATCCGAGGGTCACTCACCCTTCCTCTGCTATATACCAGTGTCCGCCCGGAGGCTGCGGCTCCGTCCTGGGGTAACTGCCTGGACACCACAATAAAACAAAAGACAACACATGTAAAACACTACAAATCCCAGCGGGCGGCGCGGCTTCAAAATGTAACAACTTTATTAACAGCGCCTTTTTCCGAACAACGAAGCGTCAATGGATTTCTTGCACATGCGCAGTAGAATTTCGGGGGGGGGGTGTGTGTGTCGAAGCCAGTATAGGGAGCCGGTCACGCCCACAGGTCCTTCTACCCACTGGGATTTAGCCACTATCGTATAGGGAGCCGCTCAGGAGGGGATTCTTTGTAGGCAACTGGAGTGTCTATACTGAACCTAGTCCACAGAGGCTCCTGCACTCTGCACTGGTAACAGGGGTGAGATGGTCTGCACTGATAACAGGGGAGAGATGCCCTGCACTGGTAACAGGGGAGAGATGCCCTGCACTGGTAACAGGGGTGAGATGCTCTGCACTGGTAACAGGGGGTGAGATGTCCTGCACTGATAACAGGGGAGAGATACTCTGCACTAGTAACAGGGGTGAGATGCTCTGCACTGGTAACAGGGGGTGAGATGTCCTGCACTGATAACAGGGGAGAGATACTCTGCACTAGTAACAGGGGTGAGATGCTCTGGAGAGATACTCTGCACTAGTAACAGGGGTGAGATGCTCTGCACTGGTAACAGGGGGTGAGATGGTCTGTACTGATAACAGGGGTGAGATGCCCTGCACTGATAACAGGGGTGAGATGCCCTGCACTGATAACAGGGGTGAGATGCCCTGCACTGATAACAGGGGTGAGATGCCCTGCACTGATAACAGGGGTGAGATGCTCTGCACTGGTAACAGGGGTGAGATGCTCTGCACTGGTAACAGGGGTGAGATGGTCTGCACTGATAACAGGGGAGAGATGCCCTGCACTGGTAACAGGGGAGAGATGCCCTGCACTGGTAACAGGGGAGAGATGCCCTGCACTGATAACAGGGGAGAGATACTCTGCACTAGTAACAGGGGTGAGATGCTCTGCACTGGTAACAGGGGGGTGAGATGTCCTGCACTGATAACAGGGGAGAGATACTCTGCACTAGTAACAGGGGTGAGATGCTCTGCACTGGTAACAGGGGGTGAGATGGTCTGTACTGGTAACAGGGGTGAGATGCTCTTCACTGGTAACAGGGGTGAGATGCTCTGCACTGATAACAGGGGGTGAGATGCCCTGCACTGATAACAGGGGTGAGATGCCCTGCACTGATAACAGGGGGTGAGATGCCCTGCACTGATAACAGGGGTGAGATGCTCTGCACTGGTAACAGGGGTGAGATGCTCTGCACTGGTAACAGGGGTGAGATGGTCTGCACTGATAACAGGGGAGAGATGCCTGCACTGGTAACAGGGGGAGAGATGCCCTGCACCTGGTAACAGGGGTTGAGATGCCCTGCACTGGTAAACAGGGGTGAGATGCCCTGCACTGATAACGGGTGAGATGCCCTGCACTGATAACAGGGGTGAGATGCCCTGCACTGATAACAGGGGTGAGATGCTCTGCACTGATAACAGGGGTGAGATGCTCTGCACTGGTAACAGGGGTGAGATGCCCTGCACTGATAACAGGGGTGAGATGCCCTGCACTGATAACAGGGGTGAGATGCCCTGCACTGATAACAGGGGTGAGATGCTCTGCACTGGTAACAGGGGTGAGATGCTCTGCACTGGTAACAGGGGTGAGATGGTCTGCACTGATAACAGGGGAGAGATGCCCTGCACTGGTAACAGGGGAGAGATGCCCTGCACTGGTAACAGGGGTGAGATGCCCTGCACTGGTAACGGGTGAGATGGTCTGCACTGGTAACAGAGGTGAGATGCCCTGCACTGATAACAGGGGTGAGATGCCCTGCACTGGTAACAGGGGGTGAGATTCCCTGCACTGGTAACAGGGGGTGAGATGCCCTGCACTGGTAACAGGGGGTGAGATGCTCTGCACTGGTAACAGGGGTGAGATGCTTTTCACTGATAACAGGGGTGAGATGCCCTGCACTGGTAACAGGGGTGAGATGGTCTGCACTGGTAACAGGGGTGAGATGCCCTGCACTGGTAACAGAGGTGAGATGCCCTGCACTGATAACAGGGGGTGAGATGCCTTGCACTGGTAACAGGGGTGAGATGGTCTCCACTGATAACAAGGGTGAGATGCCCTGCACTGGTAACAGAGGTGAGATGGTCTGCACTGGTAACAGGGGTGAGATGGTCTGCACTGGTAACAGGGGGTGAGATGGTCTGCACTGGTAACAGAGGTGAGATGCCCTGCACTGATAACAGGGGTGAGATGCCCTGCACTGATAACGGGTGAGATGCCCTGCACTGATAACAGGGGTGAGATGCTTTGCACTGGTAACAGGGGGTGAGATGCCCTGCACTGGTAACAGGGGTGAGATGCCCTGCACTGGTAACAGGGGTGAGATGCTTTGCACTGGTAACAGGGGGTGAGATGCCCTGCACTGGTAACAGGAGTGAGATGCCCTGCACTGGTAACAGGGGTGAGATGCTCTGCACTGATAACAGGGGTGAGATGCCCTGCACTGGTAACAGGGGTGAGATGCCCTGCACTGATAACAGGGGGTGAGATGCCCTGCACTGATAACAGGGGGTGAGATGCCCTGCACCAGTAACAGGGGTGAGATGCCCTGCACTGATATCAGTGCAGGGCATCTCACCCCTGTTATCAGTGCAGGGCATCTCACCCCTGTTATCAGTGCAGGGCATCTCACCCCTGTTATCAGTGCAGGGCATCTCTCCCCTGTTACCAGTGAAGAGCATCTCACCCCTGTTACCAGTGCAGAGCATCTCACCCCCTGTTACCAGTGCAGAGCATCTCACCCCCTGTTACCAGTGCAGAGCATCTCACCCCCTGTTACCAGTGCAGAGCATCTCACCCCTGTTACCAGTGGAGGGCATCTCTCCCCTGTTACTGGTGCAGAGCATCTCTCCCCTGTTATCAGTGCAGGGCATCTCACCCCTGTTAACAGGGGAGAGATGCTCTGCACCAGTAACAGGGGAGAGATTCCCTCCACTGGTAACAGGGGTGAGATGCTCTGCACTGGTAACAGGGGGTGAGATGCTCTGCACTGGTAACAGGGGGTGAGATGCTCTGCACTGGTAACAGGGGAGAGATACTCTGCACTAGTAACGGGTGAGATGCTCTGCACTGGTAACAGGGGGTGAGATGCTCTGCACTGGTAACAGGGGTGAGATGCTCTTCACTGGTAACAGGGGAGAGATGCCCTGCACTGATAACAGGGGTGAGATGCCCTGCACTGATAACAGGGGTGAGATGCCCTGCACTGATAACAGGGGTGAGATGCTCTGCACTGGTAACAGGGGGTGAGATGCCCTGCACTGGTAACAGGGGTGAGATGCCCTGCACTGGTAACAGGGGTGAGATGCTCTGCACTGGTAACAGGGGGTGAGATGCCCTGCACTGGTAACAGGGGGTGAGATGCTCTGCACTGGTAACAGGGGTGAGATGGTCTGCACTGATAACAGGGGAGAGATGCCCTGCACTGGTAACAGGGGTGAGATGCCCTGCACTGGTAACAGGGGTGAGATGCTCTGCACTGATAACAGGGGTGAGATGCCCTGCACTGGTAACGGGGTGAGATGCCCTGCACTGATAACAGGGGTGAGATGCCCTGCACTGGTAACGGGGTGAGATGCCCTGCACTGGTAACGGGGTGAGATGCTCTGCACTGGTAACAGGGGTGAGATGCCCTGCACTGATAACAGGGGTGAGATGCCCTGCACTGGTAACGGGGTGAGATGCTCTGCACTGGTACCAGGGGTGAGATGCCCTGCACTGGTAACAGGCGGTGAGATGCCCTGCACTGGTAACAGGGGGTGAGATGCCCTGCACTGGTAACAGGGGGTGAGATGCCCTGCACTGGTAACAGGGGTGAGATGCCCTGCACTGGTAACAGGGGTGAGATGCCCTGCACTGGTAACGGGGTGAGATGCCCTGCACTGATAACAGGGGTGAGATGCTCTGCACTGGTAACAGGGGTGAGATGCCCTGCACTGGTAACAGGGGTGAGATGCCCTGCACTGGTAACGGGGTGAGATGCCCTGCACTGATAACAGGGGTGAGATGCTCTGCACTGGTAACAGGGGTGAGATGCCCTGCACTGGTAACAGGGGTGAGATGCCCTGCACTGATAACAGGGGGTGAGATGCCTTGCACTGGTAACAGGGGTGAGATGGTCTCCACTGATAACAAGGGTGAGATGCCCTGCACTGGTAACAGAGGTGAGATGGTCTGCACTGGTAACAGGGGTGAGATGGTCTGCACTGGTAACAGGGGGTGAGATGGTCTGCACTGGTAACAGAGGTGAGATGCCCTGCACTGATAACAGGGGTGAGATGCCCTGCACTGATAACGGGTGAGATGCCCTGCACTGATAACAGGGGTGAGATGCTTTGCACTGGTAACAGGGGGTGAGATGCCCTGCACTGGTAACAGGGGTGAGATGCCCTGCACTGGTAACAGGGGTGAGATGCTTTGCACTGGTAACAGGGGGTGAGATGCCCTGCACTGGTAACAGGGGTGAGATGCCCTGCACTGGTAACAGGGGTGAGATGCCCTGCACTGATAACAGGGGGTGAGATGCCCTGCACTGATAACAGGGGGTGAGATGCCCTGCACCAGTAACAGGGGTGAGATGCCCTGCACTGATATCAGTGCAGGGCATCTCACCCCTGTTATCAGTGCAGGGAATCTCACCCCTGTTATCAGTGCAGGGCATCTCACCCCTGTTATCAGTGCAGGGCATCTCTCCCCTGTTACCAGTGAAGAGCATCTCACCCCTGTTACCAGTGCAGAGCATCTCACCCCCTGTTACCAGTGCAGAGCATCTCACCCCCTGTTACCAGTGCAGAGCATCTCACCCCCTGTTACCAGTGCAGAGCATCTCACCCCTGTTACCAGTGGAGGGCATCTCTCCCCTGTTACTGGTGCAGAGCATCTCTCCCCTGTTATCAGTGCAGGGCATCTCACCCCTGTTAACAGGGGAGAGATGCTCTGCACCAGTAACAGGGGAGAGATTCCCTCCACTGGTAACAGGGGTGAGATGCTCTGCACTGGTAACAGGGGGTGAGATGCTCTGCACTGGTAACAGGGGGTGAGATGCTCTGCACTGGTAACAGGGGAGAGATACTCTGCACTAGTAACGGGTGAGATGCTCTGCACTGGTAACAGGGGGTGAGATGCTCTGCACTGGTAACAGGGGTGAGATGCTCTTCACTGGTAACAGGGGAGAGATGCCCTGCACTGATAACAGGGGTGAGATGCCCTGCACTGATAACAGGGGTGAGATGCCCTGCACTGATAACAGGGGTGAGATGCTCTGCACTGGTAACAGGGGGTGAGATGCCCTGCACTGGTAACAGGGGTGAGATGCCCTGCACTGGTAACAGGGGTGAGATGCTCTGCACTGGTAACAGGGGGTGAGATGCCCTGCACTGGTAACAGGGGTGAGATGCTCTGCACTGGTAACAGGGGTGAGATGGTCTGCACTGATAACAGGGGAGAGATGCCCTGCACTGATAACAGGGGAGAGATGCTCTGCACCAGTAACAGGGGAGAGATGCCCTGCACTGGTATTAGGGGTGAGATGCCCTGCACTGGTATCAGGGGTGAGATGCTCTGCACTGGTATCAGGGGTGAGATGCTCTGCACTGATAACAGGGGTGAGATGCCCTGCACTGGTAACAGGGGGTGAGATGCCCTGCACTGGTATTAGGGGTGAGATGCCCTGCACTGGTATCAGGGGTGAGATGCTCTGCACTGGTAACAGGGGGTGAGATGCCCTGCACTGGTAACAGGGGGTGAGATGCCCTGCACTGGTAACAGGGGTGAGATGTTTTCCCTAAAATATCCAAAAGTTATTTTCGATATTCCACCAGAATTAAAAGTTCCTGCTAATTAAGAAAGCAGCATTCTGCTCTTCAGCCGAGGATGCCGGGAGCCTCCTTTATGCAGGTTACTATGCCACCCATTTTATAATGAACATTGTCAAAGGGGGGGGGGGGTGTTCTGTTTTGATTAACCCCCATCTCCCCAGTTGAGTAAACTGGGCTTTACACACTCTCCCCTGATCCAACTTGTGTCTCTGCTCCTGATCCCGATGTCTTATTGTCTGCAGCGCTACCGTCATGTCTGAGCTGCCACCAATCAGTGAGTTCAGCAGCCCTGCTCAGAGCTGCTCTAAATCACTGATTAGCCGCAGCGTTGATAATGTGATATCAAACACTGGAGACTCAGTGCTGGACCCGGCGAGGGGGAGTAAAGCACACAAACTTCGGCTGGAGGAGGGGTTTTCCGAAACTTGAAAACCCCTTTAAAGGGGGGGTGGGGGGGGACTGATGTTTTTCGGTAGTTGACTTCTTGCTGGCCATCTATATTTTTTTTCTTACGTTTCAGCCATTGATAACATGTAAGGACATTTGTATTTTTTTCCTGAAGATGATTGGATGTACCTAGAGGAATGGCAGAAGGCGCTGTATAGAATGTAATAGGACATTCATGGCGTCCTGACGACTCTGGGCAATATGAATGTTTGGTTGCAATTCTCTTTTGGGCAATGCTTGACTATGTGTCATAGAGGGGGAGCAGATAACAGCTAGCAATAGCTGCAACCTGGGCAGACTCCGCACAACAACATAGCTGTGGCTTCAAAGAAAATCAGTTTTCGGGATGGACGGCTCTCCAAGAGGTTGGACCCTCTCTTATCATAAGATGTCATATGCCAACATTTTCCAAGATTTTTGAAAAATGGGAAAAATATACTAATTTTTAGTAGAGCGTTTGAAAATTTTTGACAAACACTGTCAGGATTGCGCTCTGCCTGCCGTTTCGAGCAGTCGTCAGCAAGTCTGGAATCCCGTGTCAGCAAGCTTCTCATTCACTCTCATACCGCTTGTCGAAAATGGAGTCAGAAATAAGCTGAATCTTTTCATGCCACACCGGTCATCCTGGATGTGATGGCCACTTATCCATGACTCTGCCACATACAAGCTGAGGACTGGGGCTGCAAAGGTCCCTTGAAACACATCAACAGAGACCACCGCAGCACCACTGAAGCCACAGGAGACTCGTGAGGAGTAATGGGTTTTTTAAGATTCTCTAAGTATGCCAAAAAATCCAAAAAACTACGATATATAGAACATGGGTGCGTGTCATGTATATTATCCACTTATGTATGATTGCTTTTGCTGGAGATACTATTCGCAACCCTGATGTCTTGTCTTCAGAATCCAGAATCAAGTAGCATCGGGAATGGCCATGATCCAGCCAAGTAGAAGAGTGGCTGTAAATTCTGAAGTGGTCAGTAAGGTCATGACCTGAACGGTAACTCGACATGTTGGGGTGTAAGGTCATGACATGAGCAGGTAAGTCGACATGTTGAGATGTAAGATCATGACATGAGCAGTTAACTTGACATGTTGGGGTGTAAGGTCATGAACTGAGCAGAAAATCGACATGTTGAGGTGTTAGGTCATGACATAAACGGTAACTCGACATGTTGGAGTGTAAAGTCATGATGTATGCAAGTAGCTTGACTTGTTGGTGTGCAAGCTCATAACAGGAACGGGTAACTTCACATGTTAGGTTGTAAGGTCATGACATGAATTGTAACTTATAAGGAATAATGTTTGGAACACCATTCTAAGTCTGAACTGGGTGCAAAAACCTAAAAAAAATCACTATGGGGAGATAAGGTATGCACACCAGTGACTATGTAAGGGGAATACATGGAATAGCAGAAACTGCTGTGTGAATACTGACTTGAAAAATCCAATAGCTATATGTAAGAGTGAATATGTGAAAAATGGATTCTGCATTACTGCCATGAATATATGAATAAAGAGAAATTTAGCTACTGAATTGATCAATGCAATAGAGCCCCAACAATACGCCAAAGTATTAGACTTAGAATGGAGTTCCAAACGTTATTCCTTATTGTTAGTATTTTTTCGTTTGTGAACCCTCCCCAACCACACCTATTGCCAATCCATATCATACGCATAAATAGCCTGGGTCTCAGCTTCCCATACACGGTAAGTTTTTTAACTGCATGAGAGGACACACACAAGCTAGGGACCCCAACGTAGAGAAATACTTTGGCGTAGTGTTGGGGCTCTATTGCATTGATCAATTCAGTAGCTAAATTTCTCTTGATTCATGTGTTCATGGCAGTAATGCAGATTCCATTTTTCACATTTTCACTCTTACATATAGCTATTGGATTTTTCAAGTCAGTATTCACACAGCAGTTTCTGCTATTCCATGTATTCCCCTTACATAGTCACTGGTGTGCATACCTTATCTCCCCATAATGAATTGTAACTTGGCATGTTGGAGTGTAAGAGCATTACATGAGCAAGTAGCTCAACATGTTTGGGTGTAAGGTCATGACATGAGTGAGTAACTTGACATGATAGGATTTAAGGTCAGATCAAAGTGCGCCTGCGCAGGACCGCAATGCCTGCCTGTGTGGATGACATAGGACGTGTCATGCACACGGGGCCAAGAACAAGGAGGACAGTGATCGCAGCCAAGAGAAGGCACCGGGCTGAGAGCAGCGACACACATCGGACTGGACCACCCGCTAGGTGAGTATAATAACCCCTGGCAAATGTGATGGACTCACCTGGCTCTGAGGATGTTCATTCAGTTGTTTACTAAAAGCAGATCACAGACGGCACAAAACTAAAGTCATCACAAATGGCAACTTTCTGGCTTTAAGAAACACTAAAAAAAAATCATGAAATCATAATGTGCTAGCTAATAACTGTTACTTTTCAAGACCAAACGGGGAAAAAATTATGGAATCATGAAAAACAAACAAACAAAAGAACACTCCCATACATCACTAGCATTTTGTTGCAGCTCCTCTGGCTTTTATAACAGCTTGCAGCCACTGAGGCATGGACTTAATGAGTGACAAACAATATCTTCATCAATATGGCTCCAGCTTTCTCTGATTGCTGTTGCCAGATCAGCTTTGCAGGTTGGAGCCTTGTCATGGACCATTTTCTTCAACTTCCACCAAATATTTTCAATTGGATTGAGATCCGGACTATTTGCAGGCCATGACATTGACCTTTATGTGTCTTCTTTCAAGGAATGTTTTCACAGTTTTTGCTCTATGGCAGGATGCCTTATCATCTTGATGAATCATTTCATCATTCCCAAACATCCTTTCAATTGATGAAATAAGAAAAGTGTCCAAAATTTCAATGTAAACTTGGGCATTTATTGAAGATGTAATGACAGCCATCTCCCCAGTGCCTTTACCTGACATGCAGCCCCATATCATCAATGACTGTGGAAATTTACATGTTGTCTTTAGGCAGTCATCTTTTTATTGTTTAGCTTTTCTGTATGTAAATCCCATTTCCTTTAGTCGGTTTCTTACAGTTCGGTCACAGACATTGGCTCCAGTTTCCTCCCATTCGTTCCTCATTTGTTTTGTTGTGCATTTCCTGTTTTGAAGACATATTGCTTTAAGTTTCCTGTCGCTTTGACGCTTTGATGTCTTCCTTGATCTACCAGTATGTTTGCCTTTAACAACCTTCCCATATTGTTTGTATTTGGTCCAGATTGTAGACACAGCTGACTGTGAACAACCAAGATCTTTTGCAACATTGCGTGATGATTTACCCTCTTTTAAGAGTTTGATAATCCTCTCCTTTGTTTCAGTTGACATCTCTCATGTTGGAGCCATGATTCATGTTAGTCCACTTATTGCAACAGCTCTCCAAGGTGTGATCACTCCTTTTTAGATACAGACTAACGAGCAGATCTTATTTGATGCAGGTGTCAGTTTTGGGAATGAAAATTTACAGGGTGATTTCATAATTTTTTTTCCACATAATTGAGTGATTCCATAATTTTTCCCCCCTGTTTAGTCTTGAAAAGTAACCGTTACTGGCTAGCACATTATGTTTTCATTATTTTTATAAGTGTTTATTAAAGCCAGAAATTTGCCATATGAAATGACTTTAGTTTTGTGCCATGTTTGTGATCTGATTTTTTTTTTAAGCAAAAGTAAAGAACTGAATGAACATCCTCAGAGCCAGGGGAGGCCATAATTTTTGGCAGGGGTTGTATAAGGTCTTTTTTTTATGTTATATACAGCGGTCTGGGCTCTTATATACAGTATTCTAGAATGTTGTATATAAGAGCTCAATGGCAGTTTTTGGCCATCAGGTGCAATCCGGCAGAAACATGAGAAAAAGCATCCGGCGTTTTTTCCCCCCATAAACATCTATTAGCACTGGATTGCGCCGGACAGCCTTGCGTTCCATCCGGCTTTCGCCGGATCCGGCAAAATTTGCTTGTCCGGCGGCCGGATGGCACGTTGAGGTGAACGTTTTTAGTCTCCGGCAAAAAAACGTATTGCATTATAAAACACGGCGCCGGATGCGGCGCAAGCCTATGGACACCGGATCTGTTTTTTTGAGATGAGCATGTTCAGTATCACAACGGATCTGTCAAAAAACTGAAGGAACTGATGGAAAAAACTGATGCAACTGATCTATTTTTTCGCCGGATCCGTCGCATCAGTTTTTTCGCCGGATTGTGCCTGATGCCAAAAAACTGATGTGTGCCCTTTAGGCTAAGGTGGGCTTTGCACGCTGCGACATCGGTAACAATGTGTTACCGATGCTGCAGCGATAGTCCCGCCCCCGTCGCACGTGCAATATCTAGTGTAAGCTGCCGTAGCGATTATTATCGCTATGGCAGTTTCACACGCACATACCTGCCGTGCGACGTCCCTCTGGCCGGCGACCCGCCTCCTTCCTAAGGGGGCGGGTCGTGCGGCGTCACAGCGACGTCACACGGCAGGCGGCCAATTGAATTGGAGGGGCGGAGATGAGCAGGATGTAAACATCCCGCCCACCTCCGTCCTTCTCATTGCAGCCGGGAGGCAGGTAAAGTGATGTTCCTCGCTCCTGCGGCTTTACACACAGCGATGTGTGCTGCCGCAGGAACGAGGAACAACATCGCACCTGTCGCTGCACCGGCATTATGGAAATGTCAGAGGCTGCAGCGATGATACGATAACGACGCTTTTGCGCTCGTTCATCGTATCAAAAAGGATTTGCACGTTGCGATATCGACTGCGACGCCGGATGTGCGTCACTTTCGATTTGACCCCATCGACATCGCACGTGCAATGTCGCAACGTGCAAAGCCGCCCTAAAGGGAAAAACCTAGTGACAGGAAAAGTGAATCCGCTCCATATATTGTATTTCTGTGTGCGTACCCTTAACAGATCTATATTTCTCGCATACGTCTTTCAACGGAAGAATACAAAACTTGTAGTATTTTTTTATTCTGTGTACATTACATATATTCATCACGTTTAGTATATATTGATAAGTATTTATTAATAAAATTGTGAACAGAATGGTCAGTAATCAATAACTTCCATTTTAAGGTGTCGTTTGATAGTAAGAAAACATGGCGGCTGCTTTCCAGAAACAACTCGGTTGTTGTCTATAAGCTACGTCCAACATGGACCTAAAGATGGCAGCGGAGGAAGTTATAAGCATTTGTAGAATACAGCGGCTCCCAGCTTTCTTCCAGTCATTGCACACCTTACCCTTAACATAGAGATAACTTTGATATTTTTGCGTTATGATGACCGATCACCCTGTCTGAGACTTAACAGGACTTTAAACAGTAATCACCATTTTTGTCCATTAAACAATAATACACATGCAAATAAGAAACTTTGTCACATCTTATATAAATACATTATAAATAAATTTGCCAAAAATCCTCTTTTTCTTTCTCCTCCTGGACTGATTATTCATTCTCAAAATTCTCAATTCATCTGTCTCCAGTGAATACAGATTTTCCCATTACTGAGACAGATGACAGTTGGTGCTTATAAAGTTCTTTGTAGAACTGTTACTGTTGTTTCAGGAGAAATATGGATGTGTATCATATCCTATCTGACTCCTAATGCTAGGGCAGTGGTGAATGGCATTCCATCTGCACACTGTCACGGGTGTGTCACACTTGACAGACCGTCCTGTGGTGTCCGGCTGTAGAAGGTCGCAGCATTGGCTACACAAGGTGCTCCCTGACTTTTCCTTTTTCACTGCTTGGGGTTTATCCCTTTCTCTTTAGGACCCTGCAGATTTCCTTACCGTTTCAGCTGTTAATCTTCAGCACTTCCCTATGTGTATTTAAATCCCCTCATTCCCCACTTACTCTGTGCTGGTGATAGGTCTAAAGGCGGCGTTACACGCAACGATTTATCGTGCGATCGCACCCGACCCCGTCGTTTGTGCGTCACGGGCAATTCATTGCCCGTGTCGCACAAAGTCATTAAACCCCCGTCGCACGTACTTACCACCCTAATGACCTCGCTGTGGGCAGCGAACATCCTCTTCCTGAAGGGGGAGGGACGTTCGGCGTCACAGCAACATCACACAGCGGCCGCCCAATAGAAGCGGAGGGGCGGAGATGAGCGAGATGTAACATCCCGCCCACCTCCTTCCGTCCTCATTTCCGGTGGGTCGCAGATAAGTTGTTCGTCGTTCCCGGGGTGTCACATGTAGCGATGTGTGCTGCCACGGGAACGGCGAAGAACCGGCGCGCAGAAGGAGGAACTACATTATGAAAATGAACGATGTGTCAATGAGCAACGATAAGGTGAGTATTTTTACTCGTCAACAGTCGTTCGGAGGTGTCAAACGGTACGACATCTCTAACGATGCCAGATGTGCGTCACGAATTCCGTGACCCCGGTGACATATCGCACGATATATCGTACCATGTAACCCCGCCTTAAGACTCTTAACACTAGAAGTTCCAGAAATTTCGAGCTCCACCCTGAAGTCCCGGAAGAGGGTCAAATGACCCTTAAGGCCCAGTCACACACAACGACTTACCAGCGATCCCAAAAACGATGCGACCTGATAGAGATTGCAGGTAAGTCGCTGGGAGGTCGCAGGTGAGATGTCACACAGTCAGATCTTACCAGCGATGCAGGAACGATACAGGTCGCAGTAGCGACCTGTATAACGATCTCAGCAGTCACTGTGACCCTGTCACACAGCGTCAAACACAGCGATGTGTCCTGCCCAGCAGGACATCGCCTTTGAAGAAAATGGCCTGGATCATTCTGCAACGACTAGTGATCTCACAGCAGGGGCCTGATCGCTGGTAGGTGTCACACATAACAAGATCGCTAACGGGATCGCTACTGCGTCACAGCAACCGTAACTTAGCTGCGATCTCGCTAGCGATCTCGTTATGTGTGACGGTACCTTTAGTCCAAACTGAATAGAACTAACTAGAAACTAAATGGCTAAACTCAATGGAAAACAACCTCCTGTGGTGCGACAGTAATGGCCTTAATTACAGAACAAAAGACGGTGATTATAGGATGTTAGCTAAAAACCTCAGGTCATTGGACCCGTCTCTGGGTTCCAAAGGTAGAAATGTTAAATGACCCCTCTCTGGGACTTCTAGTGTTAACAAGTCTTCAGTGTAAGCAGTCGGCTTGTGTTCCTCTTGAGAAACTATGTTGTTGTTGCTGCTCCTCTTCCTGGGTCATCTGGAGATAAGTTATTCATTTACTTTCCCCCTGTTTCTGATCTCTGTGTTTTCATTAGAGCTTAGTGGGGTTGACTAAGTGCTCATTTCATCCCTTCCCTACTTAGGGCTTTTTCAGGGTCAGCCAGGGTCAGGTATCCAGCTCGGTGCACAGGTGCAGAACCAATCTAGGGTGGTGAGGGAAGCCAGGGGCCAGCAGTAGGTTTGGTCAGGGGTTACCATCTCCCCCTTCCCTAGACACAGGGTTTCCTTTCCCTTTCCCTTGGTACTTCCACGTACGTACCGTGCCAGCATCCTTCTTGCTTGAAAGAGGAACTTGTCAGGGCTGTTAACTCTCCTCTGCTTTGTTTGATCTGTCTATTGAAGCATTAGTTATTAGAATACGCTCCACACCACTAATTAAGGGCAAATCTATAGCTGAGCGGACTGATACCATTGGGTTATGCGCTGATGACATGATTATTCTTATGGACCAAGTCGCGGACACTTTACCTCATGTTATCTCTTCTATAGATAAATTTGGGAACTTTTCTGGCCTTTCTACGTTCTATAAGCTGGAGAAAATCCGTGTTAGTGCCTCATTCATGCAGGTCCCCTACCCACTTAGATTCTTTGTCACTTTTACCAGTGGTACATTAGAAATCATGGGGCCCCATAGCAAAAGTATATAAAAGTATATAAAAAAAATTACAATAAAATATCAACATACATGTTACTGTGGGTGGCTTATAGTCAGAAATAACATACTACTACATAGTGTTACTGAACAACACCCACCATACCAAGCCCAATAATACATTGTAAAATAATGCCGCCACTCCATGACCAAATATCACCACATAGAGTCTGAATATAACCACTGTCCTGTTACTGAGCAAAGTCCACTGCACCAAGACCCGTGGGTTCACACTGCAAAGCCCCCCAAAATCTGCAATATGTGAACTTGGCCTAAATAGGGATGTCCTCCTTCGTGCCCCACACCCCACACAATATACATTTTCACATCTGGCTCCCCAATATAATGGTAACGATTATGACCCTCTTCATAGCCTTAGGATCTATAGTAAAACTCTGCAAAGTACAGGGATAGCACACACACACACACACACACACACACACACACTGATGGCACAGCACGTGGGCAAAACACACACACAGTGATGGCACAGTACATGGGCAACACACACACATCCACACACACTGATGGCACAGCATGGGCGACACACACACATACACACACACACAGTGATGGCACTTCATGGGGCAACAGACACACACAGTGATGGCACAACACATGGGCAACAGACACACAGAGTAATGGCACAGCACAGGGGTGACACACACAGTGATGGCACTGCATATGGGAAACAGACACACACACACACACAGTGATGGCACAGGAGCAACACACAGTGATGGCACAGCACAGGAGCAACACACATACAGACACACAGAGTGATGGCACAGCAGAGAGGCAACAGACACACACAGAGTGATGGCACAGCACAGGGGTGACACACACACACAGTTATGGCACAGCATAGGGGAAACAGACACACACACACACACAGTGATGGCACAGGAGCAACACACAGTGATGGCACAGCACAGGAGCAACACGCATACATACACACACACACACACACACACACAGAGTGATGGCACAGCAGAGAGGCAACAGACACACACAGAGTGATGGCACAGCACAGGGGCAACATACACAGAGTGATGGCACAGCACAGGGGCAACATACACACACAGAGTGATGGCACAGCAGAGAGGCAACAGACACACACAGAGTGATGGCACAGCACAGGGGCAACATACACACACAGAGTGATGGCACAGCACAGGGGCAACATACACAAACACAGTGATGACACAGCACAGGGGCAACGCACACACACACACACACTTTGATGGTACAGCACAGGGCAGTTTTTCTGTAGTGTTACAGGCAGACATTTGTACATCATAATACTCACCTGCTCCTGTGCTGTGAGAGATGTTAGTGGCTCTAGACTTCCTGTTGCATGCACTTCCTGTCAGCTCTCCTGGATGCTCCTCCTCTCCTCTGCTTTTTCTTTCTATTCCTTCTGTTCTCCGCTGCTCACTCACTGTTTTTCTGCTCTCTGTTTGCTTTTTTCTCTTTTCTGTGGTCCCTACCCCAGCAATGTGTTTTCCTCTTCATTTCATTCTCCCACGGCTCTACTGAACAAGCTCCACCCCCTCTCCTGATTGGCTGTTCTCCTCCTGGCATCTCTCACAGCTCTCTGATTGGAAGAAGCTGCCTGGCCACTCCCTCCTCTTCAGCACAGGCCGCGCACAATGTACAGTGTGGGCTCGTCTGCATCTCTGCGTTGCCAGTCTGCAGCTATACAAGCAGTGCCGACACCTAGTGGCGTTAATAAGCTGCTTGGTGACGGCCCGGGGGCATGGTGAATGATAGTGAAAATGCACACACGGTGGGCAGCCGCCCCGGGCCCCTCCAGCTCACGGGCCCCGTAGCAGTGGCATGGTCTGCCTCTATTGACGGTACGCCACTGGTTACACATTTTAAGAGTTTAGTGATCAACATTCATCAAGACAATAGAAGGAATCTCTCTTCTAACTTACAGCCACTTTTAGATTATGCCAAACTGAAGTTTAATCTCTGGGGAAAACTACCTTTATTAAACTAAACTATTTTTAGTCTACCTTTACCCAGACTAAAAATAGCAGCCCACAGCCACCCCAGCAGTGGCGCATCCAATTAGATGCACAAATTCTGGTGCTTTACCCAGCTCTTCCCGATTGGCCCTGGCGTGGTAGCAATCGGGGTCATATTTTTAGGCTTGATGTCAGTTGTGAATTGACATCTGGCATCAAGCTCAGAGGTTAGTAATGGAGAGGCGTCTAGACACACCTATTACTAACCCAGCAAGTGTAGAGTTAGTTTACATTTGTTTGTAGTGAAATTGAGCTGCTCTTACCCAAAGTTTTCTTTTTTTTGCATACCTCTATCCCCTCCTGTGACCATTTTATAACACTAAAGCTTGGGACCACAACGACTCATATTGGGTTCGGATTCAAGTGCGGGTCTCGAACTGAACGTTTAACTAAGTCCGGCTAAACCTGCAAACTTGAACTGCCACTGGTCCATAATGATGAGATCAGCATTTCTGCTGGACAGAGTGATGCACTGCTCTGTACAGTACAAACGATCGGCATATCATAGCTTCAAGTCCCCTATAAGGAAGAGTAAGAAAAATTAAAAAAAAAGTTTTTAAGATATGAAAATTATAAAAATTAAAACAAAAAACATAAGTTCACATCATTCACAACCCTTTTGGCCCACTGAAAATACAAAACCCCCAAAAAACTATACAAGGTATTTGGCCCTTTCCTGCCTAAAAATAGCAGCCAGAAGTGGCGCATCCAATGGTGGTTTAGTTCAAAAGTACAATTCAACCCGCAAAAAAGCAAGCCCTCATACCGCTTTATTAGTGGATAAATAAAAAGTTATGGCTCTTGGAAGAGGAAAAAATGGAAAGTCACTGAATCGTCAAGGGGTTAGTTTCAAAGTGTGCACTTCAGGTTTGATGACAGAAGAGTAACATATATTTTGTTTTTAGGCTTCATCAACACAGATATTGGGTTTTAACCCCTTTACGACCGCCGATACGCCTTTTAACGGCGGCAAATTAGGGTACTTTTTCCGATCTGCCGCTTTTTAACGGCGGTCGGAAAAAAGGGTCTAGCGCCCCCCAGAGTCAGAAAATTTCCGGGGTCTCAGCTGCCGGGGGTAGCTGAGACCCTGGAGATCATGATTCTGGCCGTTTTTCCCGGTCCCCGCTCACCTGATGACCGGTATACACCGTATACCGATGATCAGGTTACAGTAAATGACCGCGCCGGTAAAAAATCATTTATCTCCCATCTGGCATAAACAAACATGTCAGATGGGAGATAAATCTCCTCCCCCGGTCCTCTCCGGTCCCCCGGTGTCACTAAAGTGTCCCCCCACCCCCCCTTCCTCCCGAGAATCCAACATGGCGCTGCACATACCGGCGCGCACAGCAGCGCGCCGGCCGCTTTTCCCCCTTTCCTATGGTTTCTGTCGCATGTGCTATGACACATACGACAGAAACCTGCTCCCCAGGCCCTGCCAAGTCACCCCCTATCCCTAGCCCGGTGTTCCCCGGTGTCCCCCGTACCTACCAGCTCTGATCCCCCGCGGCCCCCTCCTCCTTCACAGTGCACGCCGGTCACACGTGCAGAGCGCGGCTGTCAGCTTCCTGTGTCTGTGACTCAGACGCTGGATGCTGCACAGAGTCTGCAGCTGTGACCCGGGGAGAGTGGGTGCAAATTCTTTGCACCCACTCTCCCCAAATGGATGGTCTGCACTCCTATAAAATGGGGGATACGTTCCCTGAACGTGCCCCCCATATTCTAGAAGGTCCAGAATCGCCGGGGGACTTTCCCAATGGATTACAGCAGGGACTTGATTTTTTTTTTTTTTTTTTTTCAATAAATTGGCCAAAGAGGGAATGTTTTTGGGGAGTGTTTTTTCAAATAAATTTTTTTTTTGGTGTCAATTTTTTTTTATTATTACTGTCAATTAGTTATGTCTGGTATCAAATAGACGCTGTGACATAACTAATTGCTGGGCTTGATGCCAGGTGACATTACACATCTGGTATCAACCCCATTTATTACCCCGTTAGCCACCGCACCAGGGCGCGGGATGAGTTGGGGCGAAGCGCCAGGATTGGCGCATCTGATGGATGCGCCACTTCTGGGGCGGCTGCGGCCTGCTATTTTTAGGCTGGGAAGAGTCCAATAACCATGGCTCTTCCCACCCTGAGAATACCAGACCACAGCTGTCAGCTTCACCTTGACTGGTGATCTAATTTGGGGGAACCCTACGTTTTGTTTTTTTTTAATTATTTATTTATAAATAATTAAAAAAAAAAAAAAAAACAGCTTGGGGAGCCCTCCAAATTGATCACCAGACAAGGTGAAGCTGTCAGCTGTGGTTTGCAGGCTACAGCTGTCTGCTTTACCCTAGCTGGCTATCAAAAATAGGGGGGACCCCACGTCATTTATTTTAATTATTTTTTTTTCTTTTTGGGCTAAATACAAGGCTAGGCACCCTTTAGTGCCACATGAAAGGCACTAAAGGGCGCCAGCTTAGAATATGCAGGGGGGTGGGACGTTATATATGTTTGACATCTATCCATTCATCCATTGTAGCATTTTAGGCTATGTGCCCACAATCAGGGTTTGCAGCGTTTTGGGTGCAGAGTGTTTTCCCTGCGTCCATAACGCTGCGTTGTGCAGTAGAAGCACAGTGGAAGGATTTTTAGAAATCCCATGCCCGTTGTGCTTCTTTTCTCCGCAGCATACACTGACCTGTGGTGCAGCTTCCCGAGCCTCAGCATGTCAATTTATGCTGCGGAGATGAGTGTTTTCTGCAGGTAGAATAGAGCCAAAGTCCACAGCAGCCTGAACCCAAATCGTGGGCATGGGCAGCTGCGTTCTCCCGTGGACAACACTCACATCTCTGCAGGAGGCTGACACTGTGTACTGGACGCCGTGTCGCTGGATCATGGCCACATAGCCTAAAAGAGAGAAATTTGTTGCTACAGCAACATTTTTGTGAAGTACCTGTGGATTCAAAATGCTTACTATACTCCTGAATAAAATCCTTGAGGGGTCCAGTTTCCAAAATGGAGTCACTTGTGGGGGGTTTCTAATGTATAGGTACCCAAGAGGCCCTGCTAATGTGACATGGTGCGCGCAATTTATTTAAACTTTTCCAAAATTCAAATGGTGCTCCTTCCATTCCAAGCCCTCCCATATATCGAAACAGAGGTTTTTGGCCACATATGGGGTATCCCTGCGCGCACAAGAAATTGGATAACAACCTGTGGGGTCCACGTTTTGTTGTTGCCTCTTGAAAAAGTGAGAAATGTGATGCTAAAGAAACATTTTTGTGAAAAAAATGAAAATTTTCAATATGGCAACCTAAGCTTATCAAATTCTGTGAAGTATTCGTGGATTCAAAATGCTCAATATACACCTAGATAAAAGCCTTGAGGTTTCTTGATTCCAGAATGGGGTCACTTGTGGGGGGCCTCCACTGTTTAGGCACTTTAGGGGCTTTCCAAATGCGACATAGCGTCCACTAATTATTCCAGCCAAATGTTCAGTCAAATTGCACTCCTTCCCTTCCAAGACCTGCCGTGTGCCCAAACAGTTGATTTCCACCACATATAAGATATCACCAAACTCAGGAGAAATTGCAGAATACATTTCATGGTGATTTTTTTCCTGTTACCCTTGTGAAAAAAAAAGCTACCTGGTTGAAGTAACAATTTTGTGGTAAAATTTTATTTTTTTTATTTTCATGGCTCAACGTTATAAACTTCTGTGAAGCACCTGGGGGTTCAGGGTACTCACCAAACATCTAGATAAATTCCTTGAGAGGCCTAGTTTCCAATATGGGGTCACTTGTGGTGGTTTTTTGCTGTTTACGTACCTTAGGGGTCCTCCAAATGCAACATGGTGCCCGCAATCTTTTTCAGCCAAATTTCCTTTCCAAAATTCAAATATTGCTCCTTTCATTCCGAGCTCTCCCATGTACCCAAACAAAGGTTTCTGACCACATGTAGGGTATTGGCGCGCTCATAAGAAAGTGGGTAACAAAGTGTGAGGTCCAATTTTTGGTGTTACCTCTTGAAAAAGTAAGAAAATTAGTGCTAAAGTAACATTTTTAGGTAAAATGTTAATTTTTATTTTTTTTCATTCCACATTACTTTAGTTCCTGTGAAGCACCTGAAGGGTTAATAAACTTCTTGAATGTGGTTTTGAGTACCTTGAGGGGTGCAGGTTTTAGAATGGTGTCACTTTTGGGTATTTTCTGTCACCAAGGCCTCTCAAAGTCACTTCAAATGTGATGTGGTCCCTAAAAAAATGGTTTTGTATATTTTGTTGAAAAAATGGGAAATTGCTGATGAACTTTGAACCCTTCTAACTTCCTAACCCCAAAAAATTTTGTTTCAAAAATTGCGCTGATCTAAAGTAGACAAGTGGGAAATGTGATTTATTAACTATTTTGTGTGACATAACTCTCCGGTTTATGGGCATAAAAATTAAAAGTTTGAAACTTGCAAAATTTTTAATTTTTTTGTCAAATTTCAGATTTTTTCACAAATAAAATAAAAAAATATCATCCTAAATTTACCTCTAACATGAAGCCCAATATGTCACGAAAAAACAATCTCAGAATCACCGAGATCCATTGAAGCGTTCCAGAGTTATAACCTTATAAAGTGACACTGGTCAAAATTGCAAAAAATCGCCTGGGCATTAAGTACAAAACTGGCTTCGTCCTTAAGGGGTTAATTAACTTGCTAATATAAAACTATGCAATGATATGTGTACCTAAGCAACTCCTATAATATATATATATATACACACATACACATATACGTACACATGCTTGCAGTGCCTTGCGAAAGTATTCGTCTCCCTTGAATTTTTCCACCTTTTCCCACATTTCAGGCTTCAAACATAAAAGATAGAAATTTTAATGTTATGGTCAAGAATCAACAACAAGTGGGGTTGAACAAAATTTATTTCTTATTTTAAACTTTTTTAAAAAATAAATAACTGAAAATTGGGGCGTGCAATATTATTCATCCCCTTTACTTTCTGCTGCAGCAAACTCACTCCAGAAGTTCATTGAGGATCTCTGAATGATCCAATGTTGTCCTAAATGACTGATGATGATAAATATAAGCCCCTGTGTGTAATCAAGTCTCCGTATAAATGCTCCTGCTGTGTGATAGTCTCAGTGTTCTGTTTAATGCACAGAGGACATCATGAAGACCAAGGAACACAACAGGCAAGTCCGTGATACTGTTGTGAAGAAGTTTAAAGCCGGATTTGGTTACAAAAAGATTTCTAAAACTTTAAACATCCCAAGAAGCACTGTGCAAGCGATCATATTGAAATGGAAGGAGTATCATACCACTGCAAATCTACCAAGACCTGGCCGTCCATCCAAACTATCATCTCAAACAAGGAGAAGACTGATCAGATGCAGCCAAGAGGCCCATGATCACTCTGGATGAACTGCAGAGATCTACAGCTGAGGTGGGAGAGTCTGTCCATAGGACAACAATCAGTCGTACACTGCACAAATCTGGCCTTTATAGAAGAGTGGTAAGAAGAAAGCCATTTCTCAAAGATATCCATAAAAAGTGTGGTTTAAAGTCTGCCACAAGCCACCTGGGAGACACCAAACATGTGGAAGAAGGTGCTCTGGTCAGATGAAACCAAAATCGAACTATTTGGGCACAATGCCAAACGATATGTTTGGCGTAAAAGCAACACAGCTAATCACCCTGAACACACCATCCCCACTGTCAAACATGGTGGTGGCAGCATTATGATTTGGGCCTGCTTTTCTTCAGCAGGGACAGGGAAGATGGTTAAAATTGATGGGAAGATGGATAGAGCCAAATACAGGAACATTCTTGAAGAAAACCTGTTGGAGTCTGCAAAAGACCTGAGAGTGGGACGAAGATTTGTCAATGATCTCAAGCATAAAGCAAAATCTACAGTGGAATGGTTCATAAATAAACGTATCCAGGTGTTAGTGTGATGCCCCTGGACTATCAGGTCGTCACAGGGTACTGCACAAGCTGCCCTTCCGTGCAGTATTCCGCCTCCCTCTTGGTTCTGACTCCCTAACTAAATGATGTTGCCTCCAACAGCAAATCAAATCCTAGAGACACCCTGCACCACACCCACCAGACACACCAGTGGACGGCTTGAGTGGAATAGAGTCGCCCACCTGGGGGGGTCAGGGAGGGGAGGTGAGGAGTGTAGTCTGTAGTTAGTTAGGAAGTAGCCCTCGAGCTGTGAGGAACTCAGAGGAGGTCAGGAGCGGTGGCTCCTAGAGAAGCAGTCTAGGTTGCAGACGGTGGTCTGGGCCTAGAGGAGTCGGACCCCCGATCGCAGGGGATTGTGGCGAGGTGCTCGGACTTGTCGAGGAGAACAGCCGGCAGCTTAGCACTATCACCGGTCCGGGACCAAAGGCACGACAGGGTACACGGACCCTAGGTCGGGGAGTAGCTTCAGGCAATCCGACAATTCACCTGAGGAGAACGGAGCCTTTATGATCTGTTCCCACCCGCTCAAGAATCGGGCATTAGCGCAATGAGGGAGATAGGACTTTCCAATCCAAAACGGTCCAGAAAATCCCAAGCGTGAGCCCTGAGAGCAAGCTGCCATACTTAGCCATAGTAGGGAGCGGGGCCTGGCTAGTTCCATACTACCGGGCCATCAAGTTGAAGTCAAACTGAGTGCCAGGAGGCAGGTCACGAATCTCCAGGCAGCACCATTGGGGACGGGACCCGGACGAGCACTCCTCAGCGGCAGCGGTACTCAGAGACTTTGTTTACCCGGTTGTCAGTATCTGCTTATGAACTGAGTCAGTACGAGAGTGACCCCTGCATCCCATGGCACCCCCACACCGAGTCCCAGGGCATACCCTACCCATGGAGGGTTACAACACCTTGCTGCTCCACTTCATCACCCCGTGTACTCCCAGCGGCAGTGGCGGTACTCACTAAATTACCATACACCACGGGTGGCGTCACGAACTATACATTAACTCCCCTGTAAATACCCCCTTTTATTTGAGTGGCCGCACGACCCCCGGGTCCGGAGGCCCTCGAGCCACAGCGAACCCGGATCCGAGCCGCTCGGCTGCTTCCACGGGAGCGGCACATTAGAATGGCCAAGTCGCAGTCCAGACCTGAATCCAATCGAGAATCTGTGGAAAGAGATGAAAACTGCTGTTCACAAACGCTCTCCATCCAACCTCACTCAGCTCCAGCTGTTTGCAAAGGAAGAATGGACAAGAATTTCAGTCTCTCGATGTGCAAAACTGATAGACACATACCCCAAAAAACTTGTGCTGTAATCGCAGCAACTTTAGTTGCTTTAGTGTTTACTTTAGTGTTCCTACTTTTCGGAATAATTGCACTATTGTGTAACAGTTTTTAATAAACACATAAAAACAGAAATAAGCAAAACAAATGATGGAACATAATTCAGCTTCATTTTTAGTTTAGTTTTCTTCGAGTTTTCATAACTTATTCTTTTGTTTTGAACAGAAGTTACTGACATATGGGATAAGGGGCATTAGGGAGATGTAACTTGCTATATTAATCCACAATTTTCAGATGAGCACCAAGGGAGTATTTCCCCAGCTGAAACACCTGTTATTATAAAGAGACTATTCATTTGGAAAATAGCTGAAATTGCTTTTTGAAAAGCCCAAGTACAGTAATTTTGTATGGGAAACAAAGCAGAAGTTCACAAAATAATGGGAGAACAGGTAAGGATCAATTTTCCTCCTTAAATTATTGGTATAGAATATTTCATATTCAGGTACATTTTACAAAATAACTAAGCTGTAATAAAATAAATATTAAAAAAAAAGTTTTAAAAAATATATAAATGTTACATTTGCATCCTCTTCTTTCATCCTTACAATCTAGACCTGATTTATCTAGCAGAGTTAATATTTTAAGAATTAGACTTACACTGGAGATCAAAATTAGAGAACAATGTATGATCACTTGCTTTTATTTCAGAAGATGATGAACATTTGAAGTTTTTTTATAAGGGGTGCACCATGCCAGTAGAACAGAGTTTTACAAAAGATCCAAAGTTTATCAACATAAAACTTTTATTTTGCCCAAAACGTGATGATCATAATTAGGGAACAGCAATGCCTGTAGCACAGAGAAAGATTATCAGTAATTTTTCTGCAGGTAACAACAGTCACCAATCAGTAGGACGTGTAGCCCCCCCCCACTCCACACCCCCCGTCGCTGTGAAGGACTTCAGCACATCTGCGGCCACAGGACATCACTAGTCTCTCACACTGCTCTGGTGTGATTTTGTCCCACTCTTCTTCCAGTCTCTTCCACAGTTCTTTGACTGTTGTGGGTTTCTTGGCCATAACTTTGTCACCAGAGGTTTTCTATTGGGTTTAGATCAGGACTCTGGGCGGCCATTTCATTGTTTCAATGTTTTCTGTTTCAAGGAACTGCTTTCCCGTTTTGCTGTGTGACAGGGGGCATTTTCTGCATGATAATTGCCTTTTGAGTGATGAAGACAAGTAAGGAACCACGTGTTAATGAAGGTTCGGATACACACTTGCTTTCACTCTGCCGTGTAGCTGTGTGAGAGGTCCAACTCCTGCTGCAGAAAACATTCCTCAAACCATGACCCTTCCTCCACCACCTTTCACTGACTTCATAACACGCTTTGGGTTCAGTCTTTCACCAGTTTGTAAATGAACATAATGTTTCCCATCAGACCCAAATAAATTAAACTTGCTTTCATCACTAAATTCGACTGTGGAGCACTTCTCCTCTGTCCACACAACATGCTCCTCACCAAAGGTGAGTCTAGCATTTTGATTCTTTCTGCTAATGAGGTTTGGTAACTGCAGAGTTGGATTCCAGTCTAATGCTCTTTAACGTCGTGACACTGTATGACTAGACCGATCCTTACCCTGTTCAGTGCTGAACTGCCAAGCAATTCCAGCTGTAGTGTTGGAACAATTACCCATGGAGATTCTCCGCATTATCCTGTCCTCTCTTGCATTTGTCTTGCAAGGACGACCAGCCTCTTGGGGGACTTGAAAGAGTTTGTGATGTTGTAAAGATGCAATACTCTCGAAATCACAGACTTAAACCAAGTTCTCTTGCTATGGCTGATAGGGTTATCCCTTGGGACTTCATTTGGACAACCTGCTGCTGGAGGGTTTCCGTCCCTTTGGAACAGCACACCATTTTTGCAAAGTCCGTAGAACCTAGAAAGTTAGGCTGCCAGTTACATAGGGTTTGTCAGATTAAGGAAATTAGCAGCAGGTGCCAGATTAAAGCCAATAACCTGCAGGTATCTGAAAGTGTTCTCTAATTTTGATCAGTGTTCTTTTACATTTATGTCATTTATATTTTTATTATGTGCTTTTTAACAAAAATCAATTTATGAAATAAACTTAAAATACTGCGCGTTTCCTCATGTTAGGATATAATCACATAGGATGACACAATGACCGCAACATTTAGGATATTGTGTGTTGTTCTTTAATCTTGATCTCCAGTATACCATAGACTTACCTTATGTGACTGTATGGTGCTTCGAGAATCGGTATAATTTGGCGACCAATAGGGCTTGTCATGATTACTTTTTTTTTATTCTATATTTTATGATTCTATAAAATCACAAGCCTATGAAGTAGGACTCTAAAGTAACATATTTTTAATAATAAAAATAATAACAGGCAGCAGGGAAAAAAAGGAACAATATGGACACTCTTGATCTGGTGACAGGTTTCTAAAATTGTGTTTAATATTTTATGAACTTGATAAACAGATCTATGAATACTAGAAAACCAAAAAGACAACACTTCAGACTCTGTTACAGATCAATGGGTTTTTGCTTAAGCCATTCTTACATACTGTATATAATAGATAAATACAGTGCCTTGAAAAAGTTTTCATACCTTACGAACTTTTCGATATTTGTTTAACGTTACACCCATAAACATAAATGTATTTTATTGGGATTTTATGTGATATAACAAAAAGCAATGACACATGGTTTTATTAATATTTTAAAAATATAAATCTGACATTGGGATGTGTATTTGTATTCAGGTCCCCTGAATCAATATTTTATAGAATCACCTTTTGCTGCAATTACTGCTGCAACTCTTTTGGGGATGTCTTTACCAGCTTTGCACATTAAGAGGCTGAAATATTTGCCCTTTTTTTTTGCACACAAGCTCTAGTTCAGTGAGATTGGATGGAGGTGTCTGTGGGACTGATAAATATATAAGAAAGAAGCTGACTAGACAGTTTTGGGAAGTGTGGACACTGAGGGGGTGATTTAGTGATTCATTAAGACTGTGTCAGGGGGTATGTAATGACAGGACAGGGGCTCCTAGGCTGGCCCTCAGACTTGAAACCCAGCATTGTCCCTTATCACGGAGGTAGGCTTGATGGTAGCCAAGTTCGAGCCCCCAGCGTGACCCTAACTCCTGTCCGAGCCCTGATCTTACTCTCCCTCTCCCACACTGTAGAGGCGGGCCAGAAAACACAGACAAAACCCCACAAAACGACACGGACAAGGGGGAATGGAAACTCGTACACACAGCACTCAGAACATACAGGAGAGACATTGTGTGTACCGGGGAACAACGAAAAATGGAAGTAACACACAACATGGGAATGCTCACACCACTCAGAATCAACACGGATCACCATTAACAGGATAGCCACCAAGACAGACATCGCTGAAGCTATCATTGGCACATGTGGTTTATTGGAGTCTACATGGTTTGAAACCCACTGGTTTCTTCATCAGGACAAACCTGAGGTGGTTTGTCCTGATGAAAAATCTATGGGTTTTGAAATTTGTAGACTCCAATAAACCACATGTCTTCGGTACCGCTTCTTCTGAGCCATCAACTGGTGTCAGTGCAGATCACATCCACTTTCTCCCTTTCATGGTGGCATTAAACTGTGGACCTGCAGCAGCCATTTTCATTGAAGCCTAAACAGAATTTGTGCTCTCACAACCAGTCCAGGTGAGTGCATTGGCACGTCTTTTTTTATCATCGGCTCTACACAGTTTAGACCCTAGTGCGCTCTTTTGTAATTTCAGCTCTACTATAAAGCAGAAGGTTGTTATGCGAGGACAAGATCAGGTCCTCCATTCTCATAATCTCATTAACCTTGTAGAACCAGGAACCCAACAGTGGAGGACTTGGCCACCTCCACATTAAACCTAAAGATTCAAGAAAATAAATTCATATAGAAACAGATATATGTGATAGATGGATAAAAAAAAATGCAGCACTTCAACTAAATTACAGTTAATGCAAGTGAATTTCATTCACCCGTATTGTACCCTGAAAATTGCACCTCCTTCACCCATTTTGGGTTGTGCTGCTTTTTTATTGTTCGATCAATAGATAAACTGGTCATACCCATGAGATAACTGTTTTCTGAAAATTCATTCAGCCATTACTCGAGTGCTTGGCTTAGTTGGGTATTCAAGTTTCAATTTCGAGAGAAGAAAAAGCTGCTCTCAGAGAAGTAGTCTTATCTCATCTGAAAACGGAAGGATCAGCTTATGATAGTCCCACTGCTCAATTCTTTCTCAACCAACATTATATGTTGGGCAAAGTCAGATCAGATGATCATCTGGTCCTACTAAAATTGATGAGTTCGTGTGACTTGCATCCAATGTGTATACTGTAGGTGCCTATAGATATCAGATAATCCGATAGACAACCACATATCTACAAGAACTGAGCACAGAACCTCATTTTTCTTGAGATTGATAAGACTTTTGTGGTACGTAATTGAGATTTATGAAAAACCCATACTATAAAAATGATTTTACCTGCTTTTTTTGACATTTAGGAATAAAACAAGGAGAAGATGAATACTAGCCACCAGCACAATGTGGAGGAGTTCGTTCTCCTTGGATTGGACACTTTTCCTCATGTGAGTATTGCCCTGTTCATTCTCCTGCTCTTCATCTACATCCTTATACTTCTCGGCAATCTTCTCATCATGGTTACGGTGTACTTCGAGGCCCGTCTCCATTCAGCCATGTATTATTTTCTCAGTAAGTTATCTTTGGTGGACCTGTGCTACGCCTCAGTCACCGTCCCCAAGATGCTGGTTAACTTTCTATCGAAAACAAATACCATCTCTATCAGCTCATGCATCATGCAGCTCTTCTTCTTACACTTCTTCGCAGGAACCGAGTGCATCCTCCTTACCGTCATGGCCTATGACCGCTATGTCGCCATATGTAACCCGCTACGGTATTCTAGTATTATGAACAGGACCATGTGTTATTGGCTGGAAGTTGTGTGCTGGGCCGTCAGTTTTCTACATTCCAGCATCCAGATAATATTAACTTGTCAACTGAAGTTCTGCGGCCCGAACACAATTGACCATATCTTCTGTGACATCCATGCCTTGTCTGTACTATCCTGCTCAGATATCTTCATCATCGAGATAGTATTTGTGGCAAACAGTGGCCTCATAGCTTCACTATGCTTTATCGTCTTACTCATCTCCTACGTGAGAATTATCAGATCCATAGTAAATATCAAATCAGAAGACGGGATGGGAAAAGCCTTTTCTACCTGCGCCTCCCATCTCATTGTGGTCACCCTCTTCTTTGGACCTTCCGTCTTCATCTACTTGAGGCCTTCAGTGTCTTATTCAGCTGATAAAATGGTGTCGATATTTTACACAGTGCTGACTCCCTTATTAAATCCGATTATATATACTCTGAGGAACCAGGAGGTAAAGTCCGCCATCTGGTCATTGTTCAGGAAAAAAGTATGCCAGAAACAGTGAATGAGTCTTAAGCGGGCTTTACACGCTAAGGTATTGCTAGCAATTGCTAGCGATATCGTACGCAAAAGCACCTGCCCCGTTGTGCATGCGATGTCGTGTGATCGCTGCCGCAGCGAACGTTATCGCTACGGCAGCGTCACACGTACTTACCTGGTCGGCGACGGTGCTGTGACTGCCGAACAATCCCTCCCTCAAGGGGGAGGGACGTTCGGCATCACAGCGACGTCACCGCGACGTCACTAAGCGGCCAGCCAATCAAAGCGGAGGGGCGGAGATGAGTGGGACGTAACATCCCGCCCACCTCCTTCCTTCCGCATTGCGGCCGGCGGTAGGTAAGGAGACGTTCCTCGCTCCTGTGGTGTCACACACAGCGATGTGTGCTGCCGCAGGAGCGATGAACAACATCAATAATCAACCATTACCAATTTTTGGTTTTGGGACGACCTCTCCATGGTGAACGATTTTTACCATTTTTGAGGTCGCTTAAGGTCGCACATACGTGTCACACGCTGCGATATCATTAATGACGCCGGATGTGCGTCAATAACAACGTGACCCCAACGATAAAACATTAACGATATCGTAGCGTGTAAAGCCCCCTTTAGGTTATATTCAGAAGTTATATTTTAGGTGTGAATAAATTTGCTTTAAGTGCAATTACGATTTTACGATACATGAGAAACATAAAAAATAAATGTATTTCACGTGCATAAAACCAAAATTGCATCAAAAACTGCACGTGCAATTTTTTTTAAATTGGATTTTCAATGTGGTCTGATCCTTAACTCTGAATATGAGCTACATGCACCTGAATGCCATGCCTACTGACTACGGGAAATGAGAGTTTGCGGTAGGGCTGAATTCACACATCCGTGTTTCACAGTCCGTATATGAACATTAATGCCCATACAGCTTCCTTATCCATAAGACCACACTGGTTCCTTATCTGTGATACTAAAATGAGTCAGAATTGAAGAGTAAAACCATTAAACTACCAAAGTTTACCCTTGTTCTACCACTTAATTCTTCATAACAGTATAAACATGTTAACAAAGCAGTTCAATATATCTAAGCATTTATACATATATTTAAAACTTACCTTACATAAAACCTTACTCCAAAAAATGACCCCCTAACTATTTTGTTTGAAACTTCATTAGTTTACAAGATACTATTAGCAGAAAAACAATCTGGTAAAAAATTGGGCTTCAAAAATAAACCCCAAAAAATAAGAACATCATTTTTATGTTGTACTCTTCTTTTTATGATTTTCTTGGACTCTTAAGGCCCCGTTACATGCAACGACATCGCTAACGAGATATCGCTGGGGTCACGGAATTCGTGACGCACATTCGGCGTGGTTAGCGACATCGTTGCGTGTGACACCTACGAGCGACCGCTAATGATCCCAAAATCGGCACAAATCGTTGATTGTTGACACGTCGTTCCTTTCCCAAATATCGTTGCTCGTTTTGGACGCAGGTGGTTCGTCGTTCCTGAGGCAGCACACATCGCTACGTGTGACACCCCGGAAACGAAGAGCAACAGCATTCCTGTGTTCTCCGGCAATGAGGTGGGAGTGACGTTAATGCGGCTGCACTCCGCCGCTCAGCTTTTATTGGTGGCCTGCTGATTGACGTCGCTGTGACGCCACACGAACCTCCCCCTTAAAAAAGAGTTTGTTCGACGGCCACACCGACGTCGTTAGGAAGGTATATTCGTGTGACGCGTGCTAGCGGTATTGTTCCCCACAGGCAGCGATTTACTCATGACGCACGCACGACGCAGGCGGGTGCGATCGCTAGCGACATCGCTAGCGATGTCACTACGTGTAAAGTGGCCTTTAGTTTCCTGCCACCAAAACCTTTTATTACAACCTGTGCTGTCACTACAAAATTATGAATCCATCAGTCCCCATTGAGTACCAAAAGTTTGTCAACCTTTTACGCCCCTTTTGCTCTGATGCAGGTATTTCAATGATTGTACAGTCCAGAATACAAAGCTCTTTACTTGTGTCTGTCCGTCAGACTATTTTGTTGCCTTTGTTCTATATGGGAGAGGCTCATAAAAAGGTTGTCATAAACAACACGTATACTCGCCTCTCGTGCCGGTGCCATTCCAGTTGTGTCTGCTCTGTCTTTCCCGGGTTCTTGTAAGATACTTAGATCACGCGATCTCGGTGGCCAATTATCATCCGATTCACTCTACTTGTTGTCGCTTACATCCAGAGGAAGAGAGTGCTGCTGCTTTCTCACTTGCTTAAGATGCATTTGGTATGCCCGAAGGCGGGAAGAGTGAAGCGGCTGCTGACTGGCCACCGAGATCAGGGATGTAACAATCTTAAGTGACCCAAGAAGAGACAATGTAGACACAGCACCAGAGGCGAGTGTTGGTGTTGTTATTTTAAAAGGGGGAAACATATGGATTGAGAAGGGGGTTGTCCTCCCCACTTTTTGGCCAATTGCTTTGGCTGGTGGTGGTAGTACATCAGCCATGCTGATACTTGGTTTAAAGTCCTAGTCAGGTAAAGTCCACTCCTGGATCCTTTGCAGTGGGGTAGACCAGACCCATGGCCCGTATTTTTCGGACAATAAGACGCACTTTTTTTCCCCCAAATGTTGGGGGAAAGTTGGGGGTGCGTCTTATGGTCTGACTATAGGGCTGCGGCTGGGAATGAGGGTGCTGCAGGTCATCGGGGGCACGAGCAGGCAGCAGCAGCGCCTGCCGTGACCACGTGGGCCCGCTCATTACATATGCACGCCCATCCTCCCGCCCATCTCTCAGCGCTGAAGCCGGCGCTGACAGGTGGGCGGAAGGATGAGCGGGGACGCGCGCATAGTAAAGAGCCGGCCGCATGATCACCCCTGGCAATTACAGCCTGGAGTGATCATGTGCGGCTGTATTCACTGCTCCCCGCGCGTCATTACCAGCGCGGGGTGCAGTGAATCAGTACACTCACCCGTCCCCGTGTGTGGAGCCGGCCCCCTGCTGCACGCGATGTCTTCCTGTCTGTGCCGGTCAGCTGATCTGTGCTGAGCTGGTCAGCTGATCGGCACAGACAGGAAGACATCGCGATGCAGCAGGGGAACGGCTCCACACACGCAGGTCAGTGGCGCACAGAGGAAGATGATCGGTGCTGGAGGGAGTGAGGAAAAGGTGAGTATAAACGTTTATTTTTTTCTCTGTGCTATAGGATACAGGCCATATACCAGGATGGTATATGAGCACGATGGGGGCATATAGCAGGATGGGAGTACATGAGCAGGAGGGATGAGGGGGGTATGTGAACAGGCTGGATGGGGGGGGGGGTATGTGAACAGGCTGGACGGGGGGGGGGTATGTGAACAGGCTGGATGGGGGGGGGTATGTGAACAGGCTGGATGGGGGGGGGGTATGTGAACAGGCTGGATGGGGGGGGGTATGTGAACAGGCTGGATGGGGGGGGGTATGTGAACAGGCTGGATGGGGGGGGTATGTGAACAGGCTGGATGGGGGGGGTATGTGAACAGGCTGGATGGGGGGGGTATGTGAACAGGCTGGATGGGGGGGGGGTATGTGAACAGGCTGGATGGGGGGGGGGTATGTGAACAGGCTGGATGGGGGGGGTATGTGAACAGGCTGGATGGGGGGGGGTATGTGAACAGGCTGGATGGGGGGGGGGTATGTGAACAGGCTGGATGGGGGGGGTATGTGAACAGGCTGGATGGGGGGGGGTATGTGAACAGGCTGGATGGGGGGGGGTATGTGAACAGGCTGGATGGGGGGGGGTATGTGAACAGGCTGGATGGGGGGGGGTATGTGAACAGGCTGGATGGGGGGGGGGGTATGTGAACAGGCTGGATGGGGGGGGGGTATGTGAACAGGCTGGATGGGGGGGGTATGTGAACAGGCTGGATGGGGGGGGGTATGTGAACAGGCTGGATGGGGGGGGGGTGTGTGAACAGGCTGGATGGGGGGGTGTGTGTGAACAGGCTGGATGGGGGGGGGGGGTGTGAACAGGCTGGATGGGGGGGGGGGTGTGAACAGGCTGGATGGGGGGGGTGTGTGTGAACAGGCTGGATGGGGGGGGTATGTGAACAGGCTGGATGGGGGGGGTATGTGAACAGGCTGGATGGGGGTTTATAGCAGGATCATATACAAGGCAGGAGGATCATTACCAGGATGGGGTACCTTAGTAGAGAATTTGGGGACATTACCCCCATAACAGTGTCAGCAGCAGATCCTCGCCCCATAACAGTGTGTCATGACCACATTTTTTGCTTAAAGTTTTATTTTCCCATTTTCCTCCTCTAAAACCAGGGTGCGTCTTATAGTCCGGTGCGTCTTATAGTCCGAAAAATACGGAGTTTTTTTAAGGACAGCATGGCTGGTAAAGGTCAACAGGAGAAGTTGTGGGTTTTTTGCCCTTGCCTTTTTACAGACTGTTGTTTGGTGATAGGGTACCTCTAGAAAGTCTTCGTAGACTTTTAGTTCTATACTAAGCAAGCCCTTAGTGACATACCAGGTGGCAAGATAGGGAGTGCAGCATGGGTTCCAAAAGTCCAGTGAGGTCCGTGAATAGATTCCAAAAAGGGACTTTAATCATTAAGGTGTGCAAAGATAAATTGAGGCAATGCGTTTTGAAAGCAGACTGCTTAATACATCGTGTCATAGCTATATAAATACAAAAGAAATTTATATCATAAACAAGCCCCTAGATACAAGTTATTCAGGCAAAAAATAATCCCCCGGGTCTTGGACTATCATATAGCATCAGTGGCTTACCACCAATGGTGGAAGGCCATGAGCTGGGGGGCCTGCGGACCCCTGTGCGTGCTTCATCTGGAAGTGCGTCTAAGGGTGAACATCTAGCTGAAATGCATTGCAGCATAGAGACCTGTTGGGTCCTTGCACTGCAATGTGCCCACCGATTAAGGATATGAATATTCACTGCTCCCCACGCCCATAATTCTGCCCACCTCTCTGCACTAAAGTCGGTGATAACAGTTGGGCAGGATAATGGGCGTGGGGAGCAGTGAATTTTCATATTCTTTAATAGCAGCATCACTAAAATCTGAGTCACACAATATGTTCAGATGTTTCTGCTGAATACGTTAGATAGTATTCTACTTTAATGAATTAAGTGATTAATGTTTGTAATAGTTGTGGAAGACTTAGTAATTCAGCCAAATTACTACTCCTCAATTTTGCTGCTGAATTGGTTAAATAATATCCAGGTTTAATTACAAAAAGATTTTCGGCAGAATTAGATGTAGAAAAATGAGTAATTGAAGCAAATAAAATAGTACTGTCTCCTCCGTGTTGTATGTATAGAGAGATAACTATATAGACATAATTCTATCAATACAATTAATAGTGAACAAGTTAAATCCCAAATGGACATTCACATGTATTGAATATATTATATTATAATAATTAATAATATAATAATATATAATATATATAATATAATATATATATAATATATATTATATCATATATAATTAATAATAATATATATAATATAATATAATAATAATAAATAATATAATAATTATATTATAATATTGTATTGTATACATGTAAAAATATTCACTAGATTTATGTTCAAAATATAAAAAAAATTACGTTAATGAGCTCAATTTATCCTTTATTTGTTAAAAGGAAAAAAAAAGTATATTGAGATAAAAAGGATCCCATACATTACAAGTACAGGACATTAACAAGTTTTGATGTTAAATAAATCATTATCAGTAACGAATATAAAGATGGAAATTAGTATTAAAGAAATTGTGGAACAGATATTGGGTACTAGAATATAAAAACATATATCTTAGCGGGTTCTGCCCACAAATGGAAGATCTGACCAAATAAACTATAGACAATAACCATTGCTGCTTGCCTATTTCTATCTGGTGAGATAGGTTGATAAAGGACCACATAGAAGAAGTTCAGCCCTAGAAGTCTTCCTCCCTGTCTTTCTTCGCACACCCCCACTGATTAAGTTTTACAGGTTATATTGTCAGGTAGATGAGACAATGAGTGTGGTCTTACCGTGCTCCTGCACGCAGGTCTGTACCTTGTGTTTCTGGAAGTACCCCAGCTCCCTGGCGGGTGGTCTTCTGTCGCTCTTAGGAGGCAAGGGGTGTGGGGTTGCCGCCTTCAGGGGTTGTGTCGGCTCAGGGTCCTTCCTTCGTTTCCGGCGTCCAGGCTTAGTTCTCAGTATGGTGGGGAGCCGGAATGTTGTTGCTCTCACCGTGTCACAGGGGTGCTATGCTGGCCCTAAGGCTGGGGGCCATACGCTCTCCCTGTCCCTGGAGGTACCCTTAATGGTAAGGAGGTCCAGGTCTCCACCCTAGGCCCTGTCTCCTGTCCTAATAAGCCCCATAGCACCAACCCCAGGATGGGCAGGACACAAAGTAACTACCTCCCAAAGACACAGACAAGGGGATAAAACTGAAACACACTCACTCTGCTAATAACCACAGAGGAGAGGCAAAATGACACCGGAGGGATTAAAGCAAAAGGGGTAGGAGTAATTCACACTAGGGCACACTGAAACAGACAATAAGCCGCTGGTCACCAAGAAGAGGACTGGCTCAGACGCCGAGATTTCGTTACTCAAAGCAGGAGCTATCTTTGTCAGTCTTCTACTACACTCATCAGCCTTAAATAGGCAGAGACCAGCTGAAGATGGAAATTAGCAGCTTGGTTCTCAGAAGAGTTACACACTGCTCCAAAAAGATTAACTCCTGCACGGCTTGGAGAAGTATAACAACTCAGCCGACGCCCAGTCATGCTGCTGTCTCCCGGAGGCTGCATTCTCATCACAGGCTTCCTGCTTCTGCTCTAGAAGCTCACGTGTGGTCATGCCCCTTTCTTAATATTCCCCTTGATAAAGCAAGCAAAAAAAACTTGACAGTACGCGAAACGTACTTTGGGGTCTCCAGTTTTGGCCATTCTGTGATCCATTCATCTCCCCAAGTATACTTTACCCTTTTTAGTCTGGATTGCACTGGCTATTAACTTACTATGATAATTTTTCTCTGATAGCCAGATACTTTACTTTTCTTCTTTAGTTTTGGGAGCTCTGAATGCAGACACAGTACCCCACTGGTCTTTTTTTCTGTGAACCCGTTTGACTTACAATCATTAATAGGGACACATGTCCATAATATATACATATTTCTCTGTTTTTTCCAATTTGGGTTTCCTATATGAGATATAGCAATATTTTCTCCTAATTTCTATGACTTGTTTAAGCACAAAAATACTTTGTCCTACTGGTCTATATGGTTTCTTTCTTTAATGTTGTTGTGCTCACTATTTTTATAGCTCATTGTATTTAATGTCTATTATTTAAGTGTTTGTTTTGTTCAATTAACCTTTTAAAAGTGTATCTAATAAAAATCATGTTTTAATTCAATGCACTTTAGTCCACATATTCTTTCTCCTTTTCTATTACTGATATTTGGTGGATCTATCTGTGCCTATGTAGACCACACTGGGATTATTTTTACTATTTCCCCTCTGGTTTTGATATTGACATAATCATTTTTTGATAAATATTTTTGTTCCCTTTCTTAAAGGGCCAGTGTACCCTTAACCCGGAAGTGCCTCTCAGGTCAGCGGAAAGGCTGCAGCTATTTAAAGTACTTCTTCCCCTTAGGAAAGTGCCTGGGCAACGAGTCTAATACGTTGCTAGTTCTGAGAACTCCTAGCATTGCGCTGTTGTCTCTGCTGCTGTTGCTGTATTGTGCTAGTTTCGCTGCTGACAGATGTTTGTGTTCCAGAGTACCGGTGCTATTATCCATAACCTGCTGCTGCTGCAAACTGCCACCTGGACCGCTAACTATGATACCCGCTGCTGTGAAGTACCCTCACCTGCTGCTGCTGCACCCATCCATCCTGGGTGAAACCTCGACACTGTAACAACAATCCAGGAGGGGACCCACAGGACCGTGCACCGGACCCCATCAGGGAGCAATCACGAGATAAACCCTATACAGGGACTGTAGAGCGCAACCCCAGAGGGCTTAAATGCATGGCAGCTGGGATTAGCAGAGTAGATTGGATGGAGTCCTGTTCGAGTCTACGGATGAGGCAGTAACTGGCCCAAGATAGGTGCAGGCTGGCGGGATCAGATGAAGACCACAGCTGGCTGTCACGGGAGGTAGCAGGCAAGGGAAGGTGACTTGGAGAGATGGAAGGACAGACGTGCTCAGACTGGCACTCAGGAACTGCAGGCAGAGACAGCGTTAATCAACGTACGAGACACAGCGGGACCTGAACACCTAGCACGAGATACAAGGCTATAGGGACACATTGAACAAGCACCACCCAATGGGAAAAGAAGCCATAAGTACTCAGTACCTGTCAGAGGTCAGCAGAGCAATATCCGGGTTAAGTGATGCTGGCCCTTTAAGAAATGGTTAAAGCGCGCCCGCGCCATAGTGTGCATGCGCGAACCCCGACACCCGGACGCCAGAGCAGGAGACACAGGAAAGGAAGAAGAGTGCAGGCGCGCTGGAGGCCAAGCGGGGAGCAAGGTGCGATGCTGGGATCTGCGAGCAGAGGGCGCAGGTGGTGCCGACGGAGGAGAATGGGCACAGAAGCCAGGAACAGGGTGCACGGGGACCGGAGCGATGAGTGACGGGCGGTGCAACCGCCCCAGAGGTGTAACAGACACCTGCCGCTGCCGCTATCTCTCTCCATGGACTATCGCTCCCGTACCGCTGGGGCCAGTCGTCGGAGCACCAGTCTTCCCGAGTGGCACTCGGTCTCACACCTGCAGCGTAACATCATCACCATCAGCGGCTCTGGAGAAAACCAGGTGTGGTTCATTAGTCAAGCCCCTCAGGGTTTTCTGTATACTGTGGCTCAGTGGGTTCGCTAAAATACCTGCTCGCCCAGCGAGCTCTTAGGGTAGAGCTTCATTGGTTAATCTCTAGCTCTGGTCTTGGCACTCGCTGTTCATTTTGCCCCTACTATTCTCCCTTACCTTTATTGTTTATTTGTGAAGTTTTACTTTGCCCATATCTCTATTGGTACTGATGAGTTTTACCCATCAGTGGCCAGTGTGGCCAGCCACCAGCCATCCCACATTTAGGCACCTGGGAAGGGATGTGTAAAAGTCCACCTCCCTTTAGTGGAAGTTATCCATTGCATCACACAAGCACAAACAATAAATCAAGGAGAATAAAAGTAAATAATTCCATTTGCAGAATTTATGAAGCTTGATGTGAACACTCATACAGACAACCCTTTCAATTCATCAACAATTTCAAGTAAGCATATACAATACTCATCATAAATGAGTACACCCTCTTCAATAAGTAAGTTTCTAATTAATATCTCACTGAATACACAATTTCCAACATTTTGACATGACTGAGTTCCATAGAACATTTTTTAATCAATGGCCTGAAAGTAAGGTTGACAAAATAACTTTCATTATAAAATCTTCAGTTTTACTTAAATTAGTTGATGCAAAAATAAGTACACCCAACATTAAAAAAAAGCTACATCCAGTATTTTGGATGACCTCCATGATATTTAAGGACAGCACCAAGTCTTCTTGACACGGAATGAACAAGTTGGTGACATATTGCAACTTCGATCTTTTCCAACCTTCTAGAACGACCTCTATGAGAGCCTGGATGCTGTATAGGGAGTGAGGTCTCTTCAGAACTCCCTATAGGTGTTCAGTTGGGTTCAGATCCGGAGACACTCTGCCACTGAATGACTTTCACCCTGTTTTGCTACAGAAATGTAACAGATGTGTCTTTTGGATCATTGACATGTTAGAAAAGTGCATGTCTACCAAAGGCATGGAGTGATGGTGTCATCTTCTCTTTCTATATTCATGATTCCATCAATGACGTAGCTCTCCGACACCGGGAGCACTCACACAGCCTCACTTAAAGGGGTTGTCCGACATAACAAAAATTTTTGAGTTTAAGCTAATCTGTGCTGTATTGTCATATAAAACACCCCTACATTGTTATTTTTTGTTTTCTAACTTTTGTTCCTCTTGAATTATCCCTTTATTCTCTGCAGCTCCTTGTTTACATTCAGCTCCAGCAAACTGACCACTTCCTGTGCTAAACCTCCCAGTCACAGCTGGCACCGCCCGACCTCAGTGTCCAACCCCACCCCAGTGGCCAGCCTCGCCCCCTGCACACACATTCCATGTCAGTATTCTGCCTAGCACTGACCTGTTATCACTACAGCATCGCAAATAACAGCCCCACATCAGGCTCTGCACCGCATACACACATCAGGCTCTGCACCGCATACAGACATCAGGCTCTGCACCGCATACACACATCAGGCTCTGCACCGCACACACACATCGGGCTCTGCACCGCATACACACATCGGGCTCTGCACCGTATACACACATCAGGCTCTGCACCGCATACACACATCGGGCTCTGCACCGCATACACACATCAGGCTCTGCACCGCATACAGACATCGGGCTCTGCACCGCATACACACATCGGGCTCTGCACCGCATACACACATCGGGCTCTGCACCGCATACACACATCGGGCTCTGCACCGCATACACACATCGGGCTCTGCACCGCATACACACATCGGGCTCTGCACCGCATACACACATCGGGCTCTGCACCGCATACACACATCGGGCTCTGCACCGCATACACACATCGGGCTCTGCACCGCATACACACCGGGCTCTGCACTACACGCACACATCGGGCTCTGCACTGCATACACACATCAGGCTCTGCACCGCATACACACATCAGGCTCTGCACCGCATACACACATCAGGCTCTGCACCGCATACACACATCAGGCTCTGCACCGCATACACACATCAGGCTCTGCACCGCATACACACATCAGGCTCTGTACCGCATACACACATCAGGCTCTGCACCGCATGCACACATCAGGCTCTGCACCGCATACACACATCAGGATCTGCACCGCATACACACATCAGGCTCTGCACCGCATACACACATCAGGCTCTGCACCGCATACACATCGGGCTCTGCACTGCATGCACACACGGCGCTCTGCACCGACCCCCCTACCCCCATAGGGAACACATGTAGGGAGTACATACTCACCCGTCCTCGGTCCCCGCCGCTCCTGCACGTTCGCACGCTGTCTGTGCTCTGGACATATCAGCACAGTAGTGACGTCACCGCTGTGCTGAAGAGAGCACAGACAGCGGGACAGTGATGAGAAGCAGCGCTCCTTCTCATCAGCGCTTTCAAATGTACCAGCATCTGTGATCTGTGATGCCGGTATATTTGAATGTGTGATCCTGAGTAGGGGGCCCGGTGCTGGAGCTGACACCACGGCAGCCGCTGCCAGGCCCCGCCCCCAGGTCACGGGTCCCACAGCAGTGCAGGGGGAGGTTGTGGGCAGAGTACGGGGTGCGGGGGAATGTGTGGGAGGGTGCAGGGAAGGGGGCGGGGACTCCACGCACTGTACCCACCCAGCAGGGCGGCGACATGCTGTTTCCACATTTGCATGTCAACATGGCCTTGCCCATGTTGACATGAAATGACCGGAAGCAGCAAAATCTCGGCAGGAGCGGTCACATGACCACTCTGAGTCGGGGGAGAGGGGCTGACAGCAGGGCAGGTAAGTGGTCTCTATCTACTTACCTGCCCCAATGTAGCCCAATAGGGTAATAATGAAAAAAACTCAAAATAAGCCGGATAACCCCCTTTAAGGACACGGCTATCACTATGCCTCACTGTAGGACCCATACATTTTTCTAAATTATTTTTTTCCAACCTATTAGCAATACCAAACTTTGGGGTACTTTACACGTTGCGACATCGTTACCGATATATCGTCGGGATCACGTCGTTAGTGACGCACATCCGGTGCCGGTAACGACATTGCAACGTGTAAATCCTAGATGCGATGATGAACGAGCACAGAAGCGTAAAAAAAATTGCTGATCTGTGTCACGTCGTTCATTTCCATAATGTCGTTACTGCTGGCGGTACGATGTTGTTTGTCGTTCCTGCGGTAGCACACATCGCTATGTGTGAAGCTGCAGGAACGACAAACATCTCCTTACCTGCGTCCACCGGCTATGCGGAAGGAAGGAGGTAAGCGGGATGTTATGTTCCGCTCATCTCGGCCCCTCCGCTTCTATTGGCCGGCTGCTTAGTGACGTCACGGTGACGTCGCGGTGAAGCTGAACGCACCTCCCCCTTGAAGGAGGGATTGTTCGGCAGTCACAGCGACGTCGCCGACAAGGTATGTGCGTGTGAAGCTGCCGTAGCGATAATGTTCTCGCTACGGCAGCTATCACCAGATATCGCATGTGCGACGGGGGCGGGTGCTATAGCGCTCGACATCGCTAGCAATTGCTAGCGATGTCGCAACGTGTAAAGTACCCCTTTGTATCTAAGTGGTTTCACAGAGGGAGGCAGCAAGTATTGAGCGACAAATAAAACATCAATGGCCTTGATGACTATATACTTACAACTTAAGAGGGAGAAAACATTAAAAAATTCTAGTTTTAATTTAGTGTTTTTTTGTTTTTTTTGTAACGTATTTACTTGTTTTGGATAGAAGGTAATGACATATGGGATAGGAGTCCATTTGGGAAATGTAATTTATCATGTGGGATATTATTCTGAGGACACAATTTTGATATAATCTCTAAGGGAGTATTTCCCCAGCTGAAAGACGTGTTATGAAGAGACTATGAATTCGAAAAAACGGCACAATTTGCCTCTTCAGAAACCAATCTACAGTAACTTGTATGGACAAAAACAGTAGAGGGTCACACAATACCAGGAGAACAGGTATGAAACGCTGCGCTTTTCCCTTAAATCACTGGTGCGGAATTTTTCAGATTAGGTTACAATTTTTTTCCCCCTAAAAACTAAGAAATAATAAATATATAAAATATATTAATTTTACAAGCACGTCTTGTCTTGTCTTTATCTTATATTTTATTTAGTTGGATTGAAGAAATCGGGCGAAGATTTAAGGAAGATCTGTGCCTAGAATTACTAGGCAACTATTAGTGTGCAGAATTATTATCCAATTAATTGAAAAACATAAATTTTCACATCTCAGATGTTTATTTTCATCAGTTAAAGTGAGAATAATAATAATAACCAAACCACTCAAAATGTGCAAAAATACATTTCTGACGATTCAAAAAATTTATCAGTGACAATATAGTCGGCCTTCATTTCAATAACAGTCATAAGCCGTCCATCCATGGATCGGTCAGTTTATTAATCTGTGAACGATCAACTTTTTGGGCAGAACCAACCACAGCCTCCAATCAAAGAGGTGACTGTTTTCCTTCACTGTAAATCTTCTGTTTAAGGCCCCCTGGTTCCGGTACATGTGGTGTCCGTTTTCACATGTACTGGAGACACAGACACACGTAGACCGCGTGTCCGTGTGTTCCACAAGATGACATGTCCAGTGTTGGCCGGCAGCATGGATGTCACACAGACCCGCACACTGATGTGATCTGTGTGACATGTACTGGAGGACACCCATTCACTGAAATGAAATGGAATTTTATACTTACCTGTCTCCGGCGCTGCTGTTACTTCCGGGTCCCGCTCATTATGCCTCATGAATATTCACTTCACTGACTGCAAACCCAAAAGCAAGTGTGACAGCAGCACCGGAGACAGGTAAGTATACAAGTTCATGCTCATGTTCATGAGAACACACACAGGGACACATGGACGGTCATACGGACCTGCACCAAGGACTGTCACACACATGCATTTAATGCACAAAGTATGAATGGGGCCTAAGAAGGGCCAACAAGTTCTCAGGTTTATTCTTCTCAAAATATTTGGAAGTTAATCTGCATTTTTTTTTTTAACAACACGTGTTTTGGGACCCTGTTGACTATTTGCAACAAAACCTTTTAGTGTTCTGTGATGGCACCAATATCTTAGCAATTGATAAAGTGCTACATACTTTATAAGGCTTGCAATAGTTTTTGACTTTTCAGAGTTCTTTAAATCTCATATTTTTGGCCCATTTTGCTTAAGTAACATGCTGCCTAAAGGCCGCTTTACACGCTGCGACATCGCTAGCCGATGCTAGCGATGTCGAGCATGATAGCACCCACCCCCATCGTACGGCCGATATGTGGTGATCGCTGCGTAGCGAACATTATCGCTACGGCAGCGTCACACGCACATACCTGCTCTGCGACGTCGCTGTGACCGGTGAACCACCTCCTTTCTAAGGGGGCGGTTTGTTCAGCGTCACAGCGACGTCATTAAGCGGCCTTCCAATCAAAGCGGAGGGGCGGAGATGAGCGGGACTAACATCCCGCCCACCTCCTTCCTTCCTCATTGCTGGCGGGACGCAGGTAAGGAGAGGTTCCTCGTTTCTGCAGTGTCACATGTAGCGATGTGTGCTGCCGCAGGAATGACAAACAACCTCGTTACTGCAGCTGCAACGATATTTGGGAAGAGGGGGTCATGTCACTGAGCGATTTTGAACATTTTTGCAACGATTCAAAATCGCAACGACATCGCTAAAGTGGCCGGATGTGTGTCACAAATTCCGTGACCCCAACGAGATCGCTTTAGCGATCCCGTAGCGTGTAAAGCCACCTTAAAGCTATGTGCGCACTGTGCGGTCTGGCTTGACAACAAAACTGAAGCCTTTTGGACAACTGTAAACACTGCGTTTGACAAAAAAAAGTGGTTAAAATGCATGCATTTTGACCGCGTTTTCATTGCGTTTTGGCCGCTTTTTGGACATTTCATTTTGAGATTGAGAAGTCAATGGGTGGAAAATGCAACCAAAACGCAATGAAGAAGTGTCATGCTGCTTTTTTTTTTTACGCAACGATTTTGACAAATATTTGTCAAACAAAACACTGCCTAAAAAAAAAGCAATGTGCGCATGGAATTTCTGATTTCTCATAGACTTTCCTGGGGAAGCAAAACGCATGCATTTTGTCATTGACACGCAATGAGAAAAAGCAACAAAAAAGCAAATGTGTACACAGACCCTAAAAGTTTGCACATAATTGTTGCAGCGTGATCCTCTTAGGTAGGAGGATGTTCACAGGACAGTGGTCTGGTGGCCACAGACGGACCAGCGTCCTGCGATACGTTTTGCAGATCTAAGATTGACGTCAGAACAGACCATAGAAAACCACACATCTATTAAAACAGAGCACCAGAACGTGCATTTTTCTTAAAATGTAGGCCTCATTCGAATGCCTTTTTGCTTTTTTTATATTGTTTTTTTTTATCTGTTTTTCAGTCTGTGTTTGCTTTCACCATCTGTGTGGCATCAGGTTTTTTTTCTATGCAAGAAAAAATGATTTCTAAGCTTCTTCTACCTATTAAACTGTAAAAATGGACAGTACTGGGATGACACATGGATGGGATCAATGTGCTATCCGTTATTTTCACAAACCCTTTGATGTGAATGGTTGAGTTTGATCTGTGATTTGGATAAAAAAACCAGATCTATCTCTGTGTTTTTTTGTTTTTTTTTAAAGACACAGTTCACAAAAACTAAACTCAAAGATGTGAACAGCCCAAAAGAGTATACCGCCCGGGCTACACTGACACTGCTGTTTTTGAAATATTTAGTAATAGTGATTCACTGAGTAGTATGCAATTGGGTGAACTGCTGCTAACACTTAAAGGGGTTGTCCACTATACACACAACCCCTTCGCAATCTGTATGTTTCCCCCTTTTAAATTACTAATACTTATTCTCATCTCCCATACCGGCGTCGTTTTAGCAGTCGGCACTGTCTCCATCGGGATCAGTGATACGCCACGTAATCCCTTTGGCCAAAAAACAATTCACTGTCCTCGCCTTTGGATGTATCACATACATCCGATGGGACTGGTAGAGCAGCAGCGCTCACTTCCTCCAGATGTAAGCTTTTCCGAAGGGAGAGTGAAGTGGACACTGATGACGTAACACGGTTATGCGATCCCGATAGACAGTGCCGATATCACTGAAATCATGCCGCCACAGGAGGTGAGTATAAGTATTATTATTTTAAAAGGGGGAAACATGTGGATTAAGAAGGGGTTGTTCGAGTAGTGAACACTCCTTTAAGTGTAGAGTCATACGTACATGTGACCCGTACGAGAATCACATTGCATGGCTCGGACTGGCCGGCTTCTCTCCTGACAGAAGGGAGTCAGCTTCATTATTTTCTATGTAGCTGACACACTCCGGTAACGAGAGCCGCCGGTTAGTGAGTTGAGATGATAGGCTTATCCTATAGAGATGTGTTTTTAAAGCATGGTTAAAAGCATAGGGGCTAGGTATTAGTCGGATTGTTTGGGGTAGAGCATTCCAGAAAACTGGTGCAGCATGAGAGAAATCTTGGACACAGAGGTGGGAGGTTCAGATTATGGATGATGTTTGTCTCAGATCACTTGCAGAACGGAGGGCACATGTAGGGTGATGGACACAGATGAGGGAGAACTGTGCAGAACTGTGAAGAGCTTTGTGAGTGAGAGAGATAAGATTGTATTGTATTCTGTAGCGAACGAGTAACCAGTGCAATGACTGGCACAATGTGGCGACATCGGTGAAGCAGCTGGACAAAAATATGACCCTGGATGCTGCACTGAGGACGTTTTAAGAGAGGAGAAAATTTGGTTAGAGGGAGATCAATCAGTAGAGAGTTACAGTAGTCCAGATATGAATAAGTAAGAACAACAGTAGTAATTGCAGTTTCAAAGGTGAGAAAGTGTCAGATTTTGGAGATGTTTTAAAATGCAGGTGACATGCGTGAGTGAGCAATTGAATATAAGGAATACAGGAAAGTTCTTTGTCAAATTTGACCCCAAGTCAGTAGATTGAGAAACCTGAGAAGTTCAGTTTTGGACTTAAGTTTCGGATAGAGGGAGGACGACATGTTGTAGACCGCAGACTGACATCATCACTAAGGATTTTATGACATGTGTAATTGACATTTATGAGAAATTTGTTCCATAAAAATGATTCCACTTTCCAGTTTTGATATTTAGGAATAAAACACGGAGAAGATGAATACTAGCCACCAGCACAATGTGGAGGAGTTTGTTCTCCTTGGATTGGACACTTTTCCTAATGCAAGTATTGCCCTGTTCATTCTCCTGCTCTTCATCTACATCCTTATACTATTCAGCAATCTTCTCATCATGGTTACGGTGTATTTTGAGGCCCGCCTCCATTCAGCCATGTATTATTTTCTCAGTAAGTTATCTTTGGTGGACCTATGCTACGCCTCTGTCACCGTCCCCAAGATGCTGGTTGACTTTCTATCGAAGAGAACCACCTTCTCCCTGAGCTCATGCATCACGCAGCTCTTCTTCTTACACTTCTTTGCCGGAACCGAGTGCATCCTCCTTACCGTCATGGCCTATGACCGTTATGTGGCCATATGTAATCCTCTACGGTATTCTAGTATTATGAACAGGACCATGTGTTACTGGCTGGAAGTTCTGTGCTGGGCCGTCAGCTTTTTACACTCCATCATCCAGATAATATTAACTTGTCAACTGAAGTTCTGTGGCCCGAACACCATTGACCATTTCTTCTGTGACATCCACCCCTTGTCTGTACTATCCTGCTCAGATATCTTCATCATCGAGATAGTATTTGTGGCAAACAGCGGCCTGATATCCGCACTGTGCTTTATCGTCTTACTCCTCTCCTACATGGGAATTATCAGAACCATAGTCAACACCAAATCGGAAGACGGGATGGGAAAAGCATTTTCTACCTGCGCCTCCCATCTCATTGTGGTCACCCTCTTCTTTGGACCTTGCGTCTTCATCTACTTGAGGCCGTCGGTGTCTTATGCGGCTGATAAACTGGTGTCGATATTTTACACAGTGCTGACCCCCTTATTAAATCCGATTATATATACTCTGAGGAACCAGGAGGTAAAAGCCGCCATCTGGTCATTGTTCAGGAAGAAAGTATGCCAGAAACAGTGAAAAAAATAAATTCAATGATATATTCATTCATCAGAGATTTGATGTTCCTTGCCTGCTGAAGAAGGGAGCTGTGACTCCAGAAACGTGTTGACCTGTGCATGCCATTAAAAAAAAGCATAAATCTCCTTCCGAATCCATTGAGTCCTTGCCGCGGATTTACAACCCATTTTCCGTTTACTCTCTGTTATCAATGATATATTCAGACAGATGTGGATAAAAATGCATCAAGTATCCCCTCAGAAAAGTGATGTAATTGCGATTTTAACACATACAACATGAAAATAAATGTGTTTCACCTGTAAAAAGATGGCTATCAGATAAAAATCTGACGAAAAACCACAATCAACAGTTTAGATGGAGTTTCTAACATGTTAAATGCTTCTGTCAATCTCTGCTTAAACACGCACTGCCAGGGAGGGCACCATTCTGTGCACCCATCGGCATGCCCGTAATGTGATTGCAGGGGGCGATGGGTTGCCATTACAGTTGGGGGTCTGCTGAAGACTTCCTTGCTTGTCATGATGAGTCTCCTGTGAACACCAGCGTTTAGCTGGCGTTCATAGGAGAGTGGAATTTTTGCTATACATAGCAGTACTGATGCACTTCCGAGTATTGTACAAGCAAGCAGCTTCAAGTTTCCTAAGGGGACTAGTAAATCCAGTAAAAAGAAAAACTTTTAAAAATATATACCGAATATATTTACAGTATATGTATAAAAAAAATAAAAGTTAAAATCACCCATGTGTCCTTCATTTAAAATAAAAGGAGAAAAAAACAAAACACATATTTGGTATTGCTATGTTTGTAAGTCTGACCTATCAAAATATACAACAAATAAATCTGATTGGTAAAAAAAACAAAAAAAATAGCACAAGAATTACATGTGGGGTTTTTTAGCGGCCCCAACATTGCAATAAAATGCAATCATATCTACCCCAAAATGGTATTAATAAAAATGTCTGCTCAAGGCACAAAAATAAGCCCTCACACAACCCCATATACTGAAGGGTGTCAGAAAATGGTGAGACAAAGAACATTTTTTTATTTTTACAAATATTTGATTTTTTTTCTCACCACTTAAAAAAAAATAAAAAAAAAACCTATGCATGTTTGGTATCTGTTTAATTATACTAACCCGCAAAATCATATTGCCCGGTTGGCTTTACCGTATAGTGAACATGGTAAATAAAAAAAATTGAAATTTAGTTTTTTTTCCCCAGTTTTAACACACTTGGATTTTTTTTTGCCGCTTTCTACTGAGATCATGTGATAAAATGAATGTTGTCATTTGAAAGTAAAACTCGTCCCAAAAAGAACAAGTCGTCATATGACTAGGTGGACATAACAATATAAAATGTCATGACTCTTGGAAGAAGGGGAGGGGAACGAAAACGAAAAAAAAAAATCCAAAAACAGAAAATAGCCATAGTGTGAAGGGGATAAAGGACAGCACCATAATGACATCTTGTCTTTTTTTATTGTTTTTATATTTTTTTATGGACCCATTGCTTTGAATGGGCGAGTTTGAGCAGTGACTCAGACGATTAAAAATGTGTCTGCCGGCAAAAAAAGCCCCCCCAAAAAACCACAGACATGTGGACAACCTCACAGACAACAATAGGCACGTGTTCTATCCTTAAAAAATGGAAGTCTGCACGCACATGTCCATGTTTCTCGTTACCGGTAAGGACCATGATTTCTAAATCGGCAGGAGGTCTCTTGACCTGAACTCTGAGGCTGCAGAGTTTGGGTTGAGAGACCTGTGGCCGGTATGTGATCAGACCCATGGGCCCTGATATCCGAATGTGTCCATAGGCTGGGGCTACATGGCAACAAAAAACATCTGCACAACTTATATGCCACTTGTTGTTTAGAGCATAAAAGAAAACACCCAAAATACAGTTAGTAGTACATTGCTTTTTCAGTTTGCACCTGTTCAGATTTGTCTATGTGCTGGTCAGTTTTTTTTATTTTCATATTAAACATACACAGCTGCACTCTGAAATGCCAAGGTCCCTTTCACCCTGCGCCCTCTCCCCCAGTCAGGGGTCTTGTGTGGCTTCCGTCCGGATCCCCCCGCAAAACGTGATTCAGACGTATGCGCCGATGGGGCCACAGACTATAATGGTGCAGATGGAGTCACCGTGTGCTCTGTCTTGCACCATTTTTGGGGTATACGCCTTGACGCTGGCTGTTAGGCTCACATAAACTGGCCATTTTATGCACCAAGTATTTGTAAAACTTATTTTCGATAGCAGTAACACAGTTCCATGATTCCTATACAGTACTCTGTGTTTGCGTGTCTCTGCCTTTCAGAGTGCAGCTGTATATTTTTTAGCACACATAAGTCACGTCACTTCCACTGAAGTCTATGATAAATAATTCACATGCGGCAAAAAATCCAACACACGACCGTAAAGTGCACACGGTGCAGCTAATCACGTCCACAATCTGCAGATGCGCCTGCCCCTGGGTGCCTGAACACGACCTAAAGGGACATTCTGGCTCCACATCGGAGAGTATTGTGCAATTGGCATATGAAATGAATAAAAAAAATGAAACTGCTGTCATCTCTAATAACAGTGAGTGCATGATATTATGGAATTGCTATGTATGCAGTTTTGCACATGTACAGCTTGTTCATCATTTTTCAGCCAGACTCTAGGGGGCGCTGCCGCCATTTTCCTGTATTTTTTCATCCATCGTCATGTAATAGGCTACGGAAAGATGGCGCCGGCCCTGCACTGGATCCACGCACAGCCCGTCCCTCATCATTGCGCTTCCGGCTTTGTTCCAAACACCAGAGTGAAACCTTTGTTTATCTTCCTGTCTCTTATGCAAGACCGTCGGCGCCATTTTGTTGGAGACCAGGACATCTTCGGACTGCAGGCTATCACAGTAAGGATCCCGTCCTATATAACGTTATATGTGGCCAGAAGGGCATGGCGTCTGTGGGGTGGAGAGGTCCTGTGTGGCAGGGTGTCCGTGTGTGGCAGGGGCAGAGGATACCAGTGTCTGTGCAGTCCCCTGTGGCAGCCATTGCTGGGTCTGAGCACAGCCCTGTAGATTTGGGATAAGCCCCGGTAATTCCAACAATGATAATTGCACTCATGGAATACTGCAGAAGGGCGACCCCCTATAATCACCCCATTAACCCCTTTCCTTCTGTTTCTGCGCTTTTGTTCTTCGTCCTAGAGCCGTAATTGTTTGTTTTTTTTCCCCTCGACCTTTATATCTAAGGACTTTGTTTTTTTATTTTTTTTTCTCTGGATGAGTTGTAGTTTAGAACGGCGCCATTCACTACATTGTGCTAGAAATCATGAAAAAAAAATCATAATAGTGTAAAATGGTGAAAAAAGTGTAATTCCACCATTCATTGTATGGTAAAAATCCTCACTGTAAGGCTATGTGCGCACGCTGCGTTTTTTGCCACGTTTTTGTGCATTTTTGTTCTAAAAACTGCATCAATCTCCCAGCAAAGTCTATGAGATTTCATTTTTGCTGTCCACACAGTGCAGTTTTTTTTAGCTGCGCATTTGTGGTGACCACTGCAGCATATCAGTTTTTTTTTGCGTTTTGTACCTGCGTTTCGGAGGGCTGGTGTTTGGCCAGATACTGCTCCCCACATAAAGTCTATGGGGACCAGAATCTGGCGCAAAGGGGTAGGAGCAAGCGCTACATACTCACCAGTCACCGGGCGGCTGTCACACTTGTGGTGCGGCAGCTCATTAGGCTCATAACATATTCATGCCTTCCCTGCTCACCGGTGGCTGTGATTGGTTGCAGACAGACCCGCCCCCACACTGAGTTACAGCTATCTCACTGCAACCAATCACAGCCGCCGGTGGGCGGACCTTTATCGTGCAGTAAAATAAACAAATCATTTTAAAAAAACGGCGTGTGGTCCCCCCCAATTTTGATACCAGCCGAGGTAAAGCCACATGGCTGAGGGCTGGTATTCTCAGGATGGGGAGCTCCACGTTATGGGGAGCTGTGGCGCCCCTGAGGCTTCCGTCGCCACAGGAACATTGCACCCCATCCAGCGGTGTGATGTACCATTCTGGGTAAGGAAAGGAGTGAACGCCGGTCCCCAGGCAAATTTACACTACACCCATTGTTAGGTACACACTGGGACCAGGGACAGTGGCAGCTACCCTCCTATGCTGCATGCTGGGAGGGGCCGTAAGACCCATCCCTGCTCCTATAGGGTACAGCTTAGCAACTGGGGAGGTGGGAGGAGCCACCAGAGAGCAGACAGAGAAAGGAAGGTCAAGTTTAGGGAGATAGAGAGAGAGGGAAGAAGGAGGAGGAGGTCTGCAGGAGGCAGACGAGAAGGAGAGAAGGAAAGACAGCTCTAGTCAGTCAGGAGCTAAGAAGAAGAAAGTGACGCTTCCTGGTGAAGATCCTGGGACTCAGAGGGTCCAGGTGACACCAAGCAGGGAACGAAGGGATTCCAGGGCCACAGAGAGCTTTTGAGCTGTGGTGGCCTGCTCCACAGGAACATCGGTGGAGGGATCAAGCTGCAACAGGGGATGGTCACTAGAAACCGGAGGAGTGAAAAATCATCTCCAACAGTGAAAACCGAGGCCCAGGGAAAGTTGCAAACTCCCCGGGCCACAGCCCACAGCAGAACCTCTAGAAAAGGGGCAAATACCCGTCAGGCGAGCTCCCAGCCCGAGGCTGTTGTGGAGGCCGAGCCAGGTTCATCCTACAAAGGCAAGGTTTAAGGAGACAGCTGCAGACAGAGACACCTGAGAGAAGGGTACCGGCTTTCATTCCAGGAATTACCCAGGATCGGCGGAGGTCCCTGACAGTGGGTCTCAGCAGTCCAGAGGCACCAGTGTGCTTAAGCCCAGGAAGTGTGAGTAAAGATCTTGGAATTGCACCCTCTGGTGTTGTCTCAGTTATTGCCGCCTGCATAGACTTCCACCACACCATAGACTCTCACGAGCACCAACTGTGCCCCGGGGTACCGCTCCACCTGTGGGGAGCAGTACCACCATTGCTGCCATTCCATCACCCTGGAGGCCTCCTACAGAAGCGGCGGCTTAATAGCCGCATACCACAGGTGGCGTCACGACAACCATAAACTTTATTCACCAGCCATATTTAATTGACACCCACCAGGGCCACGGAGTCGGGCCCCGCCACCACTGACGACCCCCGGACTAGTCCGGCCCGGCACCGGGTGTCCCATAGCCCTGGGGTGGGCGAGTCAATTTTGGCGTCACGAACAGGATAACGTGCCCGGCGCCCACCGGGTACTGTGCGCCTTTGAAAAGACTGTGTATTTTATTGTGAGAAACCGCCGCCATTACAGCTTGCAAAGAGCGGGAAGAAGCGGGGCGTGCCTGCAGAAAGAGCGCGAAAATAGGCCCCGCCCCCTTGGTCTTGCAAGAAAGAGCGTGAAGAAGTGCCTGCGATGGAGGGCAGCGGATGCAAAATGGCGCGCTAAGAATGCCTAGAGGAAGAGAGAAGATGGCTCCTGCAAGCGGAGGCCAGGAGGAGCTCACCTGGATCACTCCTGTGACCGCCGCTGAGCTGGAGGCTGAGGTCGGGAGAATGGCTGACAGGATGAAGGAGCAGAGCGGACGGGAGACAGCCGTGTGGGGGAAGGAGATGGTGCTGGCCATGAGGAGTCTGCAGATGTCAGTGCAGCGAGGCCTGTGTGGAGGTGCCGCCCACGACCATCCGAAGCCCACACCAGCGATGGCGATCCTGCTGCAGAGCATCTCCGGCCTAGCCCTGGGTGAGTCCCACACTGCCCCTGCCCGATCGGGTGTGCTGACCCCGCCGGCGTTACTACCGGAGGTCGCAGCGATCCCTGCTGCGCTCCCGAATGTGATCCCTGCTGCGCTCTCGAATGTGATCCCTGCTGCGATCCCGGAGGCGATCCATGCTGCGATGCCCAGTGGGATCCATGCTGCGATGCCCATTGGGATCCATGCTGCGATGCCCATTGGGATCCATGCTGCGATGCCCATTGGGATCCATGCTGCGATGCCCGCTGAGACCCAAGCTGTGATCCATGCTGCGATCCTGACTGAAGTCCCTGTTGAGATGTCCGGCGCAGAAACACCCTATCCGGCCAGATCAGACCAGGTCGCAACGCCGTCTATCCCAGCAACTGTCGTGGCTGAAGAGCAGACTCCTGAACAGCCAGAGGAGGATGCAGCTCCGATACCATTACCCCGCAACAGTCCCAGCACAAGCTCCCAGGGGACCCAGACCAACCTGGCTGCAGCTTCCATGTCACCGGGAGCTGAGCCAGAAGAGGACTCCCGCAACTAATTAGAAGAAAGAAGATGCTGAACTGTAAATAGCCCCTGTATGTCTGTCCAATGTTCTTTTTGAAGACGTCACCCATCCTGAATGTTCTGCCCCTTTTTGCTTTTCGAAGATGTCACCCCCCCACTGTTAATGTGTTACCGGGCCACTGGACTTGAAAGTGGTCCGCAGTTACATGTGTTTATATGTGAAGTATGTTGATGTGTAACCAGGCCACTGGACGTAATGTGGCTGGTCTGCTCTAGTTTAAAAAGACTTTAAAGTTTCTGCAACGTTCAAGAAAATGTGCCTCCCATAAAGGGATGAAAAGTTTTAAAAATGTTTTTGTTACATGCATGTAAAAATGTCTTTTGCAATTTCTTCCACATTTCTTGTTGTTTTTCAGCCCGAGGACGTGCTGGGATTCGATGTGGGGGAGTGTGGCGCCCCTGAGGCTTCCGTCGCCACAGGAACATTGCACCCCATCCAGCGGTGTGATGTACCATTCTGGGTAAGGAAAGGAGTGAACGCCGGTCCCCAGGCAAATTTACACTACACCCATTGTTAGGTACACACTGGGACCAGGGACAGTGGCAGTAACCCTCCCATGCTGCATGCTGGGAGGGGCCGTAAGACCCATCCCTGCTCCTATAGGGTACAGCTTAGCAACTGGGGAGGTGGGAGGAGCCACCAGAGAGCAGACAGAGAAAGGAAGGTCAAGTTTAGGGAGATAGAGAGAGAGGGAGGAAGGAGGAGGAGGTCTGCAGGAGGCAGACGAGAAGGAGAAGCAGAAAGAAAGCTCTAGTCAGACAGGAGCTAAGAGAAGAAAGTGACGCTTCCTGGTGAAGAACCTGGGACTCAGAGGGTCCAGGTGACACCAAGCAGAGGAAGAGAAGGGATTCCAGGGCCACGGATAGCTGTAGAGCTGTGGTGGCCTGTTCCACAGGAACATCGGTGGAGGGATCAAGCTGCAACAGGGGACGGTCCCTAGAAACTGGAGGAGTGAAAAATCATCTCAAACAGTAAAAACCGAGGCCCAGGGAAAGTTGCAAACTCCCCGGGCCACAGCCCACAGCAGAACCTCTAGAAAAGGGGCAAATAACCGTCAGGCGAGCTCCCAGCCCGGAGGCTGTAGTGGAGGCCGAGCCAGGTTCATCTTACAAAGGCAAGGTTTAAGGAGACAGCTGCAGACAGAGACACATGAGAGAAGGGTACCGGCTTTCATTCCAGGAATTACCCAGGATCGGCGGAGGTCCCTGACAGTGGGTCTCAGCAGTCCGGAGGCACCAGTGTGCTTAAGCCCAGGAAGTGTGAGTAACGACCTTGGAATTGCACCCTCTGGTGTTGTCTCAGTTATTGCCGCCTGCATAGACTTCCACCACACCATAGACTCTCACGAGCACCAACTGTGCCCCGGGGTACCGCTCCACCTGTGGGGAGCAGTACCATCATTGCTGCCATTCCATCACCCCGGAGGCCTCATACAGCAGCGGCGGCTTAATAGCCGCATACCACAGGTGGCGTCACGAACACAAACTTTATTCACCCCAAGTCACCAGACATATTTAATTGACACCCACCAGGGCCACGGAGTCGGGCCCCGCCACCACTGACGACCCCTGGACTAGTCCGGCCCGGCACCGGGTGTCCCACAGCCCTGGGGTGGGCGAGTCAATGCCCCCCAGCCTAAAAATATCAGCCAGCAGCCGACCGGAATTGCCGCATCCATTAGATGTGACAGTCCCGGGACTTTTCCTGGCTCATCTCAATTTCCCTGATGTGGTGGCAATCAGGGTAATAAGGAGTTAATGGCAGCCCATAGCTGCCACTAAGTCCTAGCTTAGTGATGGCAGGCGTCTATGAGACCCCCTCCTTCACTTAACTGTAAGTCAAAGTAATTAAAACACAAACCCCCAAAAAATCCTTTATTTGAAATAAAAGACAAAAAAAAGCCCCCTCTTTCACTACTTTATTAGTCCCTAAAACACCACTCTTGGTCCAGCGTAATCTACACGAGGTCCCACGATGCTTCCAGCTCTACTACATCTGACAATCACAGCGAGTGGCCGTAGACAATGACTGCTTGCTGTGAGGGTCAGGCCGCAAGTGAAGTGAGCCTTGCAGGATCAGCGGTGACTTCAGCTGTCACTGCAGATCACCTGAGTGACGTCAGCGCTAATCCCGTGGCTCACTTCAGTAGAGCCCTGACAGGTGGACTCCTGCGTTTTTTAAAGCCAAAAACGCTGCTCAAAGTAGTCGCCACAAGATAAAAACGCTGCATCTTTGTGGTAAAAAACCCCCCACAGTGTGCGCACATAGCCTAACAGGCAGGCGCTGGGTATGGTGCAGGCACAGCCCCTGAGCCCGCACCATCCATGCGCAACCTGTCTGAGACGTATGGGTAAGGTGTAGGCACAGCGATGGAGCCCGCACTATCCATATACACCCTGCCCGAGACGTATGGGTACGATGCAGGCACAGCGATGGAGCCCGCACTATCCATATACACCCTGCCCGAGACGTATGGGTACGATGCAGGCACAGCGCATGAACAGTGCATGGCAGGGTGCACATAGGGACTGATGATGCATTATATCACTGCGAAGCAACAGCAATAAAACTGTTTTGTTTTTTTTAATGTAATTTACGGTACTAAATTAATAGTTTTCATTGAATTAGCTCTTGTCAATAATACACAGTGCACATTTTTTTTTTTAACAATTTGCTGCCTACCTTTGGGATTTAAGCTTATATATATATATATATATATATATATATATATATATATATATATATATATATATATATATTGTGAGGTAGCAGCGTTGCTTGGGCAAAAACGTGAGGCAGCAGCGTGTTCACACCAACAGTCTATTTATTGTTGCAGCATAAATAGATCCAATTTCCCACTGTCAAAGTCTCTTCCGGATCACAGCCGGTGCATATAGACAAATTCTTTGCATCAAAAAGTCTTGTTACCTTAGGACCCCGATAACCGCAGGGATCTGTGTAAGGTTCTCCTAGGCTCACACTCTTGGCCTGTGTTCACTCCACACAGAGCCAGCCCAGCTCACACAGCATGTGTTAGCTTCACCAAGCCTGGCTCTCAACTGAGACACACCCTGCTGTGCTCTGCATGATTTTAAATGAAAATGCCGGACATGAGGATTGCTACAAAACCTGGACTGGGAGGAGGGATCTGTCTCCCTGTTACCCTTTGTGCTATACTCCCAGTAATAGCTATAGCAAACTCAGAGGGTTTCCAGACACATTCTGGGGGACACATAGCAGTCTTCAAATATTACCCCTGTCACTGCCTCACAATATACATATAGATAGATAGACTGTGCTTGCTTATATACCGCCATCAAATTCTGCAGCACTTTTACAGACATCACTGCCCCCTTTGGGGCTCACAATCTATATTCCCTATCCGTATGTCTTTGGAATGTGGGAGGAAACCGGAGAACCCGCTCTAACACGGGGAGAGAATACAAATATCTTGCAGATGTTGTCCTTTGTGGGATTTATACCCAATACCCCAGCGCTGCAAGACTGCAATGCTAACCACTGAGCCACCGTCCAGTGCAAACCACTGAGCCACTGTCCATGGCAAACCACTTAGCCACTGTCCAGTACAAACCACTGAGCCACCGTCCAGTGCAAACCACTGAGCCACTGTCCATGGCAAACCACTTAGCCACTGTCCAGTACAAACCACTGAGCCACCGTACAGTGGAAACCACAGAGCCACCATCCAGTGCTAATCACTGAGCCACCATCCAATGCAAACCACTGAGCCACCGTCCAGTGGAAACCACAGAGCCACCGTCCAGTGGAAACCACAGAGCCACCGTCCAGTGGAAACCACTGAGCCACCGTCCAGTGGAAACCACTGAGCCACCGTCCAGTGGAAACCACAGAGCCACCATCCAGTGGAAACCACAGAGCCACCATCCAGTGCTAATCACAGAGCCACCATCCAGTGCTAATCACTGAGCCACCATCCAGTGCAAACCATTGAGCCACCGTCCAGTGCTAACACCACTGAGCCACCATTTTGAGATATCTATCTATATATATATATATATATATATATATATATATATATATATATACATATACATACATACACATATATATATATATATATATATAATGACCAAAAGTGTTGACACCCTTGAAATAGTTCCAGAAAATGAAGTATTTCTCCCAAACAATTACTACAATTACATTTTGTTATACAGATGTTTATTTTCTTTGTATATATTGGAACAAAAAAAAAAAAAAGAAACAGAAAGAAAGGCAAATTGGATATAATTTCACACTAAACTCCACAAATAGCCCGGACAAAATTGTTGCCCCCTCATCTTAATATTTGGTTGCACACCCTTTGTAATAAATAACTGCTATGAGTTCCTATAAGGCTATGTGCGTACTGGGCGTTTTTTTTCTTTTAAATGTTTTTATTAATTTAACACAAAGTAATATTAATATAACCAGACATGTTATGAAACTATACATTGCTGATTTTAGTAAACAACTCACATGTCAATATTCTAGGTTATAGAATGTTACTTTTAAATTTAACCACTACATACTAAATTACTATAACAATAAAATACATCAACTTTTAATCTGTCTTCTTTACTCGTTGGGGGCGTTTTTGTGCGGTTTTTGTCACTAAAAACGCACCCACTGCAAAAATGCGTCAGTAAAAACGCATGCGTTTTGTTACGTTTTTGGCTGCGTTTTGCTGCGTTTTTCCAATACATTGCATGGGTGGAAAACGCAGTAAAACGAAGAAAGGAATTGACATGGCCATTTTTTTTTCAGCTCAAAAATGCAGCTAAAAAAAAAAAGTTAATACACTAAAAGAATTGTAACAGTTAATTGAAAATTATACTTTGTGTACCCTTGTTTTGAGACAAATATATAATAATAAAGATATATTAAACCTAAAAAAAAAAAAAAAAAAGTTTTGTGCCGACAGCAAAAATGAAAACTCAAAGGTTTTGCTGGGGAAGCAAAGTCATGCAGTTTTGAGCCCAAAAACGCACCGAAACGCACCCAAAAAACGCACTGTGCACACACAGCCTAACCGTCCACAAGCTTCTTCCTCCTCTCACCTGGAATTTTGGCCTCTTCTTTATAATCTGCTCCTGGTCTCTCTTATGTGAAGACGTCTTCTCTTCTCCCAACAGTAATTGTAAGATCTCTCCACAAGAGTCAATGGGGTTTAGATCTTGACTCATTGCGGCCACTTCAGGACTCTCCAGCGCTTTGTTTCAGGCCATTTCTGGGGGCTTCTTGAAAAATGTTTGGGGTCATGACCTAGGACACAAACCTAGCGTTCAGTTCAGTTGGACCAGCAGAACCCAAACTTCCACGGGTCCACTCCTCTCTAGTTACGGGGTCTCCACCTCCTGGTTTCTGCGGTTCCTCCACTTCTCAGTAATATCCCTCTCAGGTGTCTGTTCACACAGGACATGTGCAGATGAGCTATAAAGTATCTCTTTGTAATAAAATTTCTTTCGGCACTTGTGTTTTTTTTTTTAATCTAGTGAATGCGGTTAGTGCTCGCAGCAGCCATAAAGCAGGACACCGCACGGACTGATCCCGAGACCACACAATGTCCCATCAGGTGAGAACAGCCGCCATTCACTAATGGACAGTTACCGAGGATCTCTCCGCTTCCCTGACTTGTCTCTTTTAGGAAATCCTTGTATTCCCCATTAAAGAACAGTTCTTTTATTACATCTTCTTTATTCCTTGACATTGTGTAGCTCCTCTATTGTTCTTCCTGGAAATGTATGAATAAATTAACCAACAACTGTGTTACCATCTTCTTAGTCACTGTCTCCATAATGCCAGATATATAGCGTATACTGTGTCCTGGGTATGGGGAACCCCACGCTGTCAGGTATATAGCGTATACTGTGTCCTGGGTATGGGGAACCCCACGCTGTCAGGTATATAGTGTATACTGTGTCCTGTGTATCAGGAACCCCACGCTGTCAGGTATATAGCGTATACTGTGTCCTGGGTATCGGGAACCCCACGCTGTCAGGTATATAGTGTATACTGTGTCCTGTGTATCAGGAACCCCACGCTGTCAGGTATATAGCGTATACTGTGTCCTGGGTATCGGGAACCCCACACTGTCAGGTATATAGCGTATACTGTGTCCTAGGTATCGGGAACCCCACGCTGTTAGGTATATAGCGTATACTGTGTCCTGGGTATCGGGAACCCCACACTGTCAGGTATATAGCGTATACTGTGTCCTGGGTATCGGGAACCCCACGCTGTCAGGTATATAGTGTATACTGTGTCCTGGGTATCGGGAACCCCACACTGTCAGGTATATAGCGTATACTGTGTCCTGGGTATCGGGAACCCCACGCTCTCAGGTATATAGTGTATACTGTGTCCTGGGTATCGGGAACCCCACGCTGTCAGGTATATAGCGTATACTGTGTCCTGGGTATCGGGAACCCCACACTGTCAGGTATATAGTGTATACTGTGTCCTGGGTATCGGGAACCCCACGCTGTCAGGTATATAGTGTATACTGTGTCCTGGGTATCGGGAACCCCACGCTGTCAGGTATATAGCGTATACTGTGTCCTGGGCATCGGGAACCCCACACTGTCAGGTATATAGTGTATATTGTGTCCTGGGTATCGGGAACTCCACACTGTCAGGTATATAGTGTATACTGTGTCCTGGGTATCGGGAACCCCACACTGTCAGGTATATAGTGTATACTGTGTCCTGGGTATCGGGAACCCCACACTGTCAGGTATATAGTGTATACTGTGTCCTGGGTATGGGGAACCCCACGCTGTCAGGTATATAGTGTATACTGTGTCCTGGGTATCGGGAACCCCATGCTGTCAGGTATATAGCGTATACTGTGTCCTGGGTATCGGGAACCCCACACTGTCAGGTATATAGCGTATACTGTGTCCTGGGTATCGGGAACCCCACACTGTCAGGTATATAGCGTATACTGTGTCCTGGGTATCGGGAACCCCATGCTGTCAGGTATATAGTGTATACTGTGTCCTGGGTATCGGGAACCCCACGCTGTCAGGTATATAGTGTATACTGTGTCCTGGGTATCGGGAACCCCATGCTGTCAGGTATATAGCGTATACTGTGTCCTGGGTATCGGGAACCCCACGCTGTCAGGTATATAGCGTATACTGTGTCCTGGGTATCGGGAACCCCACGCTGTCAGGTATATAGCGTATACTGTGTCCTGGGTATCGGGAACCCCACACTGTCAGGTATATAGTGTATACTGTGTCCTGGGTATCGGGAACCCCACGCTGTCAGGTATATAGCGTATACTGTGTCCTGGGTATCGGGAACCCCACGCTGTCAGGTATATAGCGTATACTGTGTCCTGGGTATCGGGAACCCCACGCTGTCAGGTATATAGCGTATACTGTGTCCTGGGTATCGGGAACCCCACACTGTCAGGTATATAGCGTATACTGTGTCCTGGGTATCGGGAACCCCACACTGTCAGGTATATAGCGTATACTGTGTCCTGGGTATCGGGAACCCCACACTGTCAGGTATATAGCGTATACTGTGTCCTGGGTATCGGGAACCCCACGCTGTCAGGTATATAGCGTATACTGTGTCCTGGGTATCGGGAACCCCACGCTGTCAGGTATATAGCGTATACTGTGTCCTGGGTATCGGGAACACCACACTGTCAGGTATATAGCGTATACTGTGTCCTGGGTATCGGGAACCCCACGCTGTCAGGTATATAGCGTATACTGTGTCCTGGGTATCGGGAACCCCACGCTGTCAGGTATATAGTGTATACTGTGTCCTGGGTATCGGGAACCCCACGCTGTCAGGTATATAGTGTATACTGTGTCCTGGGCATCGGGAACCCCACGCTGTCAGGTATATAGTGTATACTGTGTCCTGGGCATCGGGAACCCCACACTGTCAGGTATATAGTGTATACTGTGTCCTGGGTATCGGGAACCCCACACTGTCAGGTATATAGTGTATACTGTGTCCTGGGTATCGGGAACTCCACACTGTCAGGTATATAGTGTATACTGTGTCCTGGGTATCGGGAACCCCACACTGTCAGGTATATAGTGTATACTGTGTCCTGGGTATCGGGAACCCCACACTGTCAGGTATATAGCGTATACTGTGTCCTGGGTATGGGGAACCCCACACTGTCAGGTATATAGCGTATACTGTGTCCTGGGTATCGGGAACTCCACACTGTCAGGTATATAGTGTATACTGTGTCCTGGGTATCGGGAACCCCACGCTGTCACGTATATAGTGTACACTGTGTCCTGGGCATCGGGAACCCCACACTGTCAGGTATATAGTGTATACTGTGTCCTGGGTATCGGGAACTCCACACTGTCAGGTATATAGCGTATACTGTGTCCTGGGTATCGGGAACCCCACACTGTCAGGTATATAGTGTATACTGTGTCCTGGGTATCGGGAACTCCACGCTGTCAGGTATATAGCGTATACTGTGTCCTGGGTATCGGGAACCCCACGCTGTCAGGTATATAGCGTACACTGTGTCCTGGGTATCGGGAACCCCACACTGTCAGGTATATAGTGTATACTGTGTCCTGGGTATCGGGAACTCCACGCTGTCAGGTATATAGCGTATACTGTGTCCTGGGTATCGGGAACCCCACGCTGTCAGGTATATAGCGTACACTGTGTCCTGGGTATCGGGAACCCCACACTGTCAGGTATATAGTGTATACTGTGTCCTGGGTATCGGGAACTCCACGCTGTCAGGTATATAGCGTATACTGTGTCCTGGGTATCGGGAACCCCACGCTGTCAGGTATATAGCGTACACTGTGTCCTGGGTATCGGGAACCCCACACTGTCAGGTATATAGTGTATATTGTGTCCTGGGTATCGGGAACCCCACGCTGTCACGTATATAGTGTACACTGTGTCCTGGGCATCGGGAACCCCACACTGTCAGGTATATAGTGTATACTGTGTCCTGGGTATCGGGAACCCCACACTGTCAGGTATATAGTGTATACTGTGTCCTGGGTATCGGGAACCCCACACTGTCAGGTATATAGTGTATACTGTGTCCTGGGTATCGGGAACTCCACACTGTCAGGTATATAGCGTATACTGTGTCCTGGGTATCGGGAACCCCACACTGTCAGGTATATAGTGTATACTGTGTCCTGGGTATCGGGAACTCCACGCTGTCAGGTATATAGCGTATACTGTGTCCTGGGTATCGGGAACCCCACGCTGTCAGGTATATAGCGTACACTGTGTCCTGGGTATCGGGAACCCCACACTGTCAGGTATATAGTGTATACTGTGTCCTGGGTATCGGGAACTCCACGCTGTCAGGTATATAGCGTATACTGTGTCCTGGGTATCGGGAACCCCACGCTGTCAGGTATATAGCGTACACTGTGTCCTGGGTATCGGGAACCCCACACTGTCAGGTATATAGTGTATATTGTGTCCTGGGTATCGGGAACCCCACGCTGTCACGTATATAGTGTACACTGTGTCCTGGGCATCGGGAACCCCACACTGTCAGGTATATAGCGTATACTGTGTCCTGGGTATCGGGAACCCCACACTGTCAGGTATATAGTGTATATTGTGTCCTGGGTATCGGGAACCCCACGCTGTCACGTATATAGTGTACACTGTGTCCTGGGCATCGGGAACCCCACACTGTCAGGTATATAGTGTACACTGTGTCCTGGGTATCGGGAACCCCACACTGTCAGGTATATAGTGTACACTGTGTCCTGGGTATCGGGAACCCCACACTGTCAGGTATATAGTGTACACTGTGTCCTGGGTATCGGGAACCCCACGCTGTCACGTGTATCACTTTGTGTTTTTTCCCCAGGCCCCTATTATATTCTATGATGTCGCGGCCTCATTTACGGAGGAGCAGTGGTCACGTCTGGAGCAATGGCAGAAAGACGTCTACAAAAACGTCATGCGGGACATACATGAAGCCCTGGTCACATTAGGTGAGGCTCCTGTGCAGGGCACGATTATCAGGGACCAAAGGAGGGAAATGCCCCCGGACCACCACCATTTAGGGGCCATCACCACCTGATTAGGATGCATAGACGTCCCCGACTACAAGCCACTGTGGCTCCACCATGAATGGTTTTTGTGCACAATTTTTAGCTTTTCATCTAGAATTTCATTTTCTTTTTCGCTCCTAATTGGGAGACCCAGACAATTGGGTGTATAGCTATGCCTCCGGAGGCCACACAAAGTATTACACTAAAAGTGTAAAGCCCCTCCCCTTCAGCCTATACACCCCCCGTACTGCTACGGGCTCATCAGTTTTTTTGCTTTGTGCGAAGGAGGTCAGACATCCACGCATAGCTCCACAGCTTAGTCAGCAGCAGCTGCTGACTATGTCGGATGGAAGAAAAGAGGGCCCATAACAGGGCCCCCAGCATGCTCCCTTCTCACCCCACTCTTGTCGGCGGTGTTGTTAAGGTTGAGGTATCCATTGCGGGTACGGAGGCTGGAGCCCACATGCTGCTTTCCTTCCCCATCCCTCAATTAGGGCTCTGGGTGAAGTGGGATCCTTTCGGTCTCCAGGCACAGGAGACCGTGCTCCATCCACAGCTCCTGAGGACCTTGCTGGATAGGAGCCGAGTATCGTTCAGGGACATGGCCCTGCTACTTGGAGGTACTCTGTGTCCCCGTGGGGACCGCGCACAGCAACACTCCAGCATTGCTGGGTGTGCTAGTGCACCGGGGACAGCAGCGCTGACTGCGTTTGTGCCATTACACACTTCAGCATCGCTGAGTGTGTTCGTGTAGGGGGACTGCCGCGCTGACCGCCGCTGCCATGGTTATCCCTGCGGCGCGGCTGGGACTGTTAGTGCGCCGGGGACTTCCGCGCCGACCGCGCTTATACGGCGGCCGCGCTTATAACTATAGTCCCCGGCTTCTGCGGCCTAGTCTCATTCTTTTCCCGCCCCCAGCCCTGCCAGTCAGGGGAAGGGCGGGACGCTGTACAGGTCGGCAGCACTGAGGGCTGGAGCATGCTTTGCATACTCCACCCCCCTCACTCTGCACAGTGGGGCACCAGTTCCCGCACTTTTCTGGGTCACGCCCACGGCTCCCTCCTCTCCCCAGGACGCTGGCAGCCATTCCTCTCAGCTCTGCTAACGCTGGAGAGGAGAGACAAGCTCAAAGAGACCCAGGCAGGAATTCTGGTGCCCACACAAACGCTTTGCGCAGGCGGTAAGCAGCACCTGTGGTGCTGGCCCCACTAGTGCAGAAGTGTATTTATAGTTTATATGATTATAGTCTATACTTTACACTGTAGGGTGCACTGTTGATTTGTGGCTATTTACCCTCCTGTATTGCTCAGAGGAGACAACAGCATGTCGTCCACAAATAGCAAGGGTGCCATGGCACAGACTTACTATGCTGCCTGTGCAGCATGTACGGCTATACTGCCGGCAGGTTCCACTGACCCTCATTGTGTGCAATGCTCGGCCCCTGTGGCACTTTCTCAGCCGGAGCCTCTACTGGGGGTGGCCCAGGGAGAACCACCTGTTAATACTGTCCAGGTGACAGGGACGGAGTTTGCAGTTTTTACTGAAAGACTTTCTGAGACTATGGCTAAGATATTAGAAGCCTTGCAGTCCAGGCCGGCATCTCAAGCCAGGGGCACTGTGGTATCATTGTCCCCTGGTTCCCCTCAGTTGGAACAGCAATGTCTTCCCGGGGTGTCTCATGGATCCCAGGGTGAGGTCTCTGACATGGAACGCAGTCCCAGACCGACTAAGCGAGCTCGCTATGAAATTCCCTCGACATCATCACAATGTTCAGGGTCTCAGCGAGAGGACTCTCTGTATGATGAAGCGGAGGTAGCTGATCAGGATTCTGATCCTGAAGCCGCTCTCAACCTTGATACTCCTGATGGGGACGCCATAGTGAATGATCTTATTGCGTCCATCAATGAAATGTTGGATATTTCTCCCTCAGCTCCTCCAGTGGAGGAGTCAGCTTCTCAGCAGGAGAAATTCCGTTTCAGGTTTCCCAAGCGTACAAAGAGTATGTTTCTGGACCACTCTGACTTCAGAGAGGCAGTCCAGAAACACCGAGCTTATCCAGATAAGCGTTTTTCCAAGCGCCTTAAGGATACACGTTACCCTTTCCCCCTGACGTGGTCAAGGGCTGGACTCAGTGTCCCAAGGTGGATCCTCCAATCTCCAGACTGGCGGCTAGATCCATAGTTGCAGTGGAAGATGGAGCTTCACTCAAGGATGCCACTGACAGACAGATGGAGCTCTGGTTGAAATCCATCTATGAAGCTATCGGCGCGTCTTTTGCTCCAGCATTCGCAGCCGTATGGGCACTCCAAGCTATCTCAGCTGGTCAGGCGCAAATTGACGCACTCACGTACGTCTGCGCCGCAGGTGGCGTCCATAACCTCTCAAACGTCGGCATTTGCGTCCTACGCTATTAATGCTGTCCTGGACTCTGCGACCCGTACGGCGGTTGCAGCCGCCAATTCGGTGGTAATACGCAGGGCCTTGTGGCTGCGGGAATGGAAGGCAGATTCGGCTTCCAAAAAGTGCTTAACTGGATTGCCATTTTCTGGCGACCGTTTGTTTGGTGAGAGATTGGATGAAATCATCAAACAATCCAAGGGAAAGGAAACATCCTTACCCCAAGCCAAACCAAAAACACCCCAACAGAGGAGGGGACAGTCGAGGTTTCGGTCCTTTCGGGGTGCGGGCAGGTCACAATTCTCCTCGTCCAAAAGGCCTCAGAAGGATCAGAGGAACGCCGACGCATGGCGGTCTAAATCACGCCCTAAAAAGACCGCCGGAGGTGCCGCTACCAAGGCGGCTTCCTCATGACTTACGGCCTCCTCACACCGCATCCTCGGTCGGTGGCAGGCTCTCCCGCTTTTGCGACACCTGGCTGCCACAAGTAAAAGACCGTTGGGTGAGAGACATTTTGTCTCACGGTTACAGGATAGAGTTCAGCTCTCGTCCTCCGACTCGATTCTTCAGAACATCTCCGCCTCCCGAGCGAGCCGAGGCTCTTCTGCAGGCGGTGGGCATTCTGAAGGCAGAAGGAGTGGTGGTCCCGGTTCCTCTTCAGCAACAGGGTCACGGTTTCTACTCCAACCTGTTTGTGGTTCCAAAGAAGGACGGGTCCTTCCGTCCTGTTTTGGACCTAAAACTGCTCAACAAACACGTAAGGACCAGGCGGTTCCGGATGGAATCCCTCCGCTCCGTCATCGCCTCAATGTCCCAAGGAGATTTCCTAGCATCGATCGATATCAAGGATGCTTATCTCCACGTACCAATTGCTCCAGAGCATCAGCGCTTCTTGCGCTTCGCCATAGGAGACGAACACCTTCAGTTCGCGGCACTGCCGTTCGGCCTGGCGACAGCCCCAAGGGTTTTCACCAAGGTCATGGCTACAGTAGTTGCGGTCCTCCACTCTCAGGGTCACTCAGTGATACCTTACTTAGACGATCTGCTGGTCAAGGCACCCTCTCAAGAGGCATGCCAACACAGCCTCAACGTTACTCTGGAGATTCTCCAGAGTTTCGGGTGGATCATCAATTTTCCAAAGTCAAATCTGACACCGGTCCAATCACTGACATATCTTGGCATGGAGTTTCATACTCTTCCAGCGATAGTGAAGCTTCCGCTGGACAAACAGTGTTCACTACACACAGGGGTACAATCTCTCCTTCAAGGTCGGTCACACCCCTTGAGGCACCTCATGCACTTCCTGGGGAAGATGGTGGCAGCAATGGAAGCAGTCCCTTTCGCGCAGTTTCACCTGCGTCCTCTTCAATGGGACATCCTACGCAAGTGGGACAGGAGGCCGACGTCCCTAGACAGGAACGTCTCCCTCTCTCAAGCAACCAAAGCTTCCCTTCGGTGGTGGCTTCTTCCCACCTCATTATCGAAAGGGAAATCCTTCCTACCCCCATCCTGGGCGGTGGTCACGACGGACGCGAGCCTGTCAGGGTGGGGAGCAGTTTTTCTCCACCACAGGGCTCAGGGTACGTGGACTCAGCAAGAGTCCTCACTTCAGATCAATGTTCTGGAGATCAGGGCAGTGTATCTTGCCCTAAAAGCGTTCCAGCAGTGGCTGGAAGGCAAGCAGATCCGAATTCAGTCGGACAACTCCACAGCGGTGGCTTACATCAACCACCAAGGTGGGACACGCAGTCGGCAAGCCTTCCATGAAGTCCGGAGGATTCTGCTGTGGGTGGAAGCCACAGCATCCACCATATCCGCAGTTCACATCCCGGGCGTAGAAAACTGGGAAGCAGACTTTCTCAGTCGCCAGGGCATGGACGCAGGGGAATGGTCCCTTCACCCGGACGTGTTTCAGGAGATCTGTTGCCGCTGGGGGATGCCGGACGTCGACCTAATGGCGTCACGGCACAACAACAAGGTCCCAACATTCATGGCTCGATCTCAAGATCACAGAGCTCTGGCGGCAGACGCCTTAGTTCAGGATTGGTCGCAGTTTCAGCTTCCTTATGTGTTTCTTCCTCTGGCTCTGTTGCCCAGAGTGTTACGCAAGATAAGGGCCGACTGCCGCCGCGCCATCCTCGTCGCTCCAGACTGGCCGAGGAGGTTGTGGTACCCGGATCTGTGGCATCTCACGGTCGGCCAACCGTGGGCACTGCCAGACCGACCAGATTTGCTGTCTCAAGGGCCGTTTTTCCATCTGAATTCTGCGGCCCTCAACCTGACTGTGTGGCCATTGAGTCCTGGATCCTAGCGTCTTCAGGATTATCTCAAGAGGTCATTGCCACTATGAGACAGGCTAGGAAACCAACGTCCGCCAAGATCTACCACAGGACGTGGAAAATATTCCTGTCATGGTGCTCTGCTCAGGCGTTTTCTCCCTGGCCATTTGCCTTGCCCACTTTTCATCTCAATCAGGACATCTCCTTACCCTCGTTTTGTCCTCATCCAGTTCACCAATGTGAAAAGGATTTGCACTTGTTAGATCTGGTGAGAGCACTCAGACTCTACATTTCTCGTACGGCGCCCCTGCGCCGCTCCGATGCTCTCTTTGTCCTTGTCGCTGGCCAGCGTAAAGGGACACAAGCTTCCAAATCAACCCTGGCTCGGTGGATCAAGGAACCAATTCTCGAAGCTTACCGTTCCTCGGGGCTTCCGGTTCCCTCAGGACTGAAGGCCCATTCTACCAGGGCCGTGGGAGCGTCCTGGGCCTTGCGACACCAGGCTACGGCTCAGCAGATGTGTCAGGCAGCTACCTGGTCGAGCCTGCACACTTTCACGAAACACTATCAGATGCATACCTATGCTTCGGCAGATGCCAGCCTAGGTAGGCGAGTCCTTCAGGCGGCAGTTGCCCACCTGTAGGACGGAGCCGTTACGGCTCTATTATGAGGTATTATTTACCCACCCAGGGACTGCTTTTGGACGTCCCAATTGTCTGGGTCTCCCAATTAGGAGCGACAAAGAAGAAGGGAATTTTGTTTACTTACCGTAAATTCCTTTTCTTCTAGCTCCAATTGGGAGACCCAGCACCCGCCCCTGTTTTTTGTATACACATGTTGTTCATGTTAAATGGTTTCAGTTCTCCGATATTCCTTCGGATTGAATTTACTTTAAACCAGTTTATAATTTTTTCCTCCTTCTGGCTTTTGCACCAAAACTGATGAGCCCGTAGCAGTACGGGGGGTGTATAGGCTGAAGGGGAGGGGCTTTACACTTTTAGTGTAATACTTTGTGTGGCCTCCGGAGGCATAGCTATACACCCAATTGTCTGGGTCTCCCAATTGGAGCTAGAAGAAAAGGAATTTATGGTAAGTAAACAAAATTCCCTTCTTTCAGCCACGTCATGCTTATCTGAGCACATTGGTGAATTAGTAGTGTACATGTAGTGTAGTCTAACAAATCGTTAAGGGACCTTCATGTCTTTCCAAAATTGCATTTATGGCCTCTAATACGGCTCTATTTGTAAATATGGTGAAATTACTTTAAAACTAACAATTCCCCACGGGTGCAGTAACATAAAATCACCTCCACACCCTGTGCAAATGCAGGTCATTACATTCCAGCACAGTCTATGGAGGGGAACTACAATCCCCAGCATGACCTGATATCTGACAGCTTTGATTTATGTATGCTTTATCCTCACAGGGTATGCCATCACTAATCCGGATGTCTTATTTAACATTAAGAAGCAGGACCAGTCGTGTATTCGCATTGACTGCAGTTCTGGAGAAAGGAAAGAGATCCCAGTTGGAGGTGAGATAGCATCTGTCACAAGGAGATTTTTGCATGTATCGCTAACTGTAACAGCGGCGTCAGGACCTGTGGAGACTGCAGATTCTGGCACTCTGACTGCTGACTTCTCTGGAGATGCAGGCGTTGGCCCATTGACCTAGACAGGCTAGCAAGAGTTAATCCCTGCTAGTCTGCTTGTTAGTCTCTTTGATCACATGCTGTGGGGGAGCCAGTCCCATTCACTTCGCTCCTATATATGCTGGCTGGACTATTCCATTAATGCCAGCTATAGCTTCTCTATACTGGTTTGCTGAGGTGTTATGATCCAGACTCACTGGTGGTTGTTGTGCATTACCGTTGTGAGCGATTTTGCTATTAACACTTGTCTTTTCTCTCTCGCCTTATTGGGGGACACAGGACCATGGCAGGTCCAGATCATTGTTGGAGAGGGTCTCCCTGCATCAGCGCCGGCTGCAGCTTCGCGCTGTCTCCAGCCTGCATGCTCCTTACCTCAGTAGCATCGCAGGTCCGGCACTAATTTAGTCCCCGGCTTTGGCCTAGCACGGGTGCTTGCTGCACCCCTTTGCTCAGTACTCCTTCCGCGGCCGCTGCCATGGTGCTGTGAACCCCAATGAAGGCTCAGAGTAAAAGATTTTACGGTGAGTACACAAAAATCTTCCTTTTGTTGCTGCCTTACTTCTCTTGCTTTTCTCCTTTGTCTCTTACTGTTTATTCTTGTGAGTCTGCAGTGTGTCTGAATTTTGTTGTCCCCTGTCTGTCTTAATCAGTGTTTTCATCGCATTCCTGCCCCTTCCTTCCCTGTGGGGGTGGGGGAGTAACAGATTATATCTGGTCAGGAGAATAGTGTGGCATGGGACCCCAGCGTCTCCACCTTTAGGGGTAATCTGGGGGTTAGATATAGTCTATGATCCCCTAGCGTTAGGGACAGTATAGCAGCCCCCTGTCTCTCGCTATCCTGCAGTCACATCATGACAGCATCATAATAAAGTTACTCCCAAATTATGAATTTATTACATAGCTTTAGAAAAAGAGGTAACTTACTGATCACTGGAGGCCTATCCACTGAGACCCCCAAGCTCTGCGGAGTCCCATGTGGAGGGGAGCAGCGGTACACACTCGATCTTTGCTCCATTCATTGTCTTTGGGACTGATGGAAATAGCCGTGCAAGGTGGAGATCGGCAAAGCCTGGTTTGCATGCTTCACCTCCAGCAGCTAATTAGTTGTACCCTATCCATTGGATAGGGGATAAATTCATGTTTTGGGAACAACATACACAAAACATTTCAGGGGTCCAGTTGTAAATAATCTTGACTACCCTGTACATGTAACCAATACATATACAGTGGAACCTTTGTTACCGAGAACAATCCGTTCTGGGACTGTGCTTGTAAACCAAGTTACTCGTTCAGCAAAGCAAGATTTCCCATAGGAAATAATGCAACCTCACACAATTCCTTCCACAACTTGTGCAATGTCCCATCCTGGTCCCCTATTGTGCTACTGCAAACACGCACACACATATTATGCTCTACTTACCCTCTGTTCCCTCGACGGCCTCCTGGTTCTTGTAGTCCGTAGGTACAGCATGTATATCGGGTAACCATCGCAACGATGAAGGAACTTCCGCTGTCAGCTGCTACTCAAAGGCAGCGCGCTGGCCAATCAGAGGCAAGCGGCTCATGCCTCTGATTGGCCACACACTGACGTCAAAGGCAGGAGCCGCTTGCCTCTGATTGGTCAGCTCGCTGCCTTTGAGAAGTGCTGACAGCGGAGGTTCCTCCATCGTCGCGATGGTTACCTGATGCACATACTGTACCTGCGGACTACAAGAACCAGGAGGCCGGCGAGGGAACAGAGGGTAAGGTGAGCATAATATGTGCGTGTGTGTGTGCATGTGTGTTTGTGTGGACTGCAAGAGCGGGTCAGAGCGCGGTGGATGTACGGAACCGGAAGTGTGTGCGGTGAGTATTTGCTCGTACGGCAAAGCTTGCTCATAAACGGAGTTACAAATTTACAGCAAGCTTTGCTCATATAGCGAAATACTCTCACACCAAGTTACTCGTATAGCATAACATATGCTATGTATATATCGTCAGCATAACACAATTTAAGTACAGATGTGTTGACACGGCCTAAGCTCCATTATACGTGGTTAACAAAATGCAAAACTTATAGCTGTAAAAGGGGAACCAACTCCATATTAATGCCTGAGTATTTAGACTGGGACGTCATAAAAGCTCTTGTGGGTGCAATGTGTGTTACAGTAGTGTTATTTTATTAGAATATGAAACATCTCTGAAACAAATGGCTGAGTAGGTGAACATACTTGTTGATCCGTTGGGATTTTTTTTGTTATTTAGATTATATATATACAGTTAGGTCCAGAAATATTTGGACAGTGACACAAGTTTTGTTATTTTAGCTGTTTACAAAAACATGTTCAGAAATACAATTATATATATATAATATGGGCTGAAAGTGCACACTCCCAGCTGCAATATGACAGTTTTCACATCCAAATCGGAGAAAGGGTTTAGGAATCATAGCTCTGTAATGCATAGCCTCCTCTTTTTCAAGGGACCAAAAGTAATTGGACAAGGGACTCTAAGGGCTGCAATTAACTCTGAAGGCGTCTCCCTCATTAACCTGTAATCAATGAAGTAGTTAAAAGGTCTGGGGTTGATTACAGGTGTGTGGTTTTGCATTTGGAAGCTGTTGCTGTGACCAGACAACATGCGGTCTAAGGAACTCTCAATTGAGGTGAAGCAGAAGATCCTGAGGCTGAAAAAAAAGAAAAAATCCATCAGAGAGATAGCAGACATGCTTGGAGTAGCAAAATCAACAGTCGGGTACATTCTGAGAAAAAAGGAATTGACTGGTGAGCTTGGGAACTCAAAAAGGCCTGGGCGTCCACAGATGACAACAGTGGTGGATGATCGCCGCATACTTTCTTTGGTGAAGAAGAACCCGTTCACAACATCAACTGAAGTCCAGAACACTCTCAGTGAAGTAGGTGTATCTGTCTCTAAGTCAACAGTAAAGAGAAGACTCCATGAAAGTAAATACAAAGGGTTCACATCTAGCATCAAACCATTCATCAATTCCAAAAATAGACAGGCCAGAGTTAAATTTGCTGAAAAACACCTCATGAAGCCAGCTCAGTTCTGGAAAAGTATTCTATGGACAGATGAGACCAAGATCAACCTGTACCAGAATGATGGGAAGAAAAAAGTTTGGAGAAGAAAGGGAACGGCACATGATCCAAGGCACACCACATCCTCTGTAAAACATGGTGGAGGCAACGTGATGGCATGGGCATGCATGGCTTTCAATGGCACTGGGTCACTTGTGTTTATTGATGACATAACAGCAGACAAGAGCAGCCGGATGAATTCTGAAGTGTACCGGGATATACTTTCAGCCCAGATTCAGCCAAATGCCGCAAAGTTGATCGGACGGCACTTCATAGTACAGATGGACAATGACCCCAAGCATACAGCCAAAGCTACCCAGGACTTCATGAGTGCAAAAAAGTGGAACATTCTGCAATGGCCAAGTCAATCACCAGATCTTAACCCAATTGAGCATGCATTTCACTTGCTCAAATCCAGACTTAAGACGGAAAGACCCACAAACAAGCAAGACCTGAAGGCTGCGGCTGTAAAGGCCTGGCAAAGCATTAAGAAGGAGGAAACCCAGCGTTTGGTGATGTCCATGGGTTCCAGACTTAAGGCAGTGATTGCCTCCAAAGGATTCACAACAAAATATTGAAAATACAAATATTTTGTTTGGGTTTGGTTTATTTGTCCAATTACTTTTGACCTCCTAAAATGTGGAGTGTTTGTAAAGAAATGTGTACAATTCCTACAATTTCTATCAGATGTTTTTGTTCAAACCTTCAAATTAAACGTTACAATCTGCACTTGAATTCTGTTGTAGAGGTTTCATTTCAAATCCAATGTGGTGGCATGCAGAGCCCAACTCGCGAAAATTGTGTCACTGTCCAAATATTTCTGGACCTAACTGTATATATATATATATATATATATATATATATATATATATAGATATATATATACAGTGCTAGCCAAAAGTATTGGCACCCCTGCAATTCTGTCAGAGAATACTCAGTTTCTTCCTGATAATGATTGCAATCACAAATTCTTTGGTATTATTATCTTCATTTAATTTGTCTTCAATGAAAGAAAATAAAAAAAATTGTCATAAAGCCAAATTGGATATAATTCCACACCAAACATAAAAAAGGGGGTGGACAAAAGTATTGGCACTGTTTGAAAAATCATGTGATGCTTCTGTAATTTGTGTAATTAACAGCACCTGTAACTTACCTGTGGCACCTAACAGGTGCTGGCAATAACTAAATCACACTTGCGGCCAGGTGACATGGATTAAAGTTGACTCAACCTCTGTCCTGTGTCCTTGTGTGTACCACATTGAGCATGGAGAAAAGAAAGACCAAAGAACTGTCTGAGGACTTGAGAATCCAAATTGTGAGGAAGCATGAGCAATCTCAAGGCTACAAGTCCATCTCCAAAGACCTGAAAGTTCCTGTGTCTACGGTGCGCAGTGTCATCAAGAAGTGTAAAGCCCATGGCACTGTGGCTAACCTCCCTAGATGTGGAAGGAAAAGAAAAATTGACGAGAGATTTCAACACAAGATTGTGCGGATGGTGGATAAAGAACCTCGACTAACATCCAAACAAGTTCAAGCTGCCCTGCAGTCCGAGGGTACAACAGTGTCAACCCGTGCTATCTGTCGGCGTCTGAATGAAAAGGGACTGTATGGTAGGATACCCAGGAAGACCCCACTTCTTACCCCGAGACATAAAAAAGCCAGGCTGGAGTTTGCCAAAACTTACCTGAGAAAGCCTAAAACGTTTTGGAAGAATGTTCTCTGGTCAGATGAGACAAAAGTAGAGCTTTTTGGGAAAAGCCATCAAGATAGAGTTTACAGGGAAAAAAAAGAGGCATTCAAAGAAAAGAACACGGTCCCTACAGTCAAACATGGTGGAGGTTCCCTGATGTTTTGGGGTTGCTTTGCTGCCTCTGGCACTGGACTGCTTGACCGTGTGCATGGCATTATGAAGTCTGAAGACTACCAACACATTTTGCAGCATAATGTAGGGCCCAGTGTGAGAAAGCTGGGTCTCCCTCAGAGGTCATGGGTCTTCCAGCAGGACAATGACCCAAAACACACTTCAAAAAGCACTAGAAAATGGTTTGAGAGAAAGCACTGGAGATTACTAGAGTGACCAGAAATGAGTCCAGACCTGAACCCCATAGAACACCTGTGGAGAGATCTCACAATGGCAGTTTGGAGAAGGCACCTTCACATCTCAGGGACCTGGAGCAGTTTGCCAAAGAAGAATGGTCTAAAATTCCAGCAGATCATTGTAAGAACTCATTGATGGTTACCGGAAGCGGTTGTTCGCAGTTATTTTGCCTAAAGGTTGTGCAACCAAGTATTAGGCTAAGGGTGCCAATACTTTTGTCTGGTCCATTTTTTGAGTTTTGCTTGAAATGATCAATGATTTGATTTTTGTTTCATTCTCTTTTGTGTTTTTTCACTGCAAGCAAAATAAATGAAGATAATAATAACTAAGAATTTGTGATTGCAATCATTTTCAAGAAGAAACAGAGTATTATCTGACAGAATTGTAGGGGTGCCAATACTTTTGGCCAGCACTGTATACACATATTCTGTATTATAAATTAACACAATGATATTGTGCTATTTAGAGGGTTGTGTTTCTTTTCTTTAGATCATCCTGATATTTTAATAAGGATCGAGGCAGAAGACAACGAGGATCGGGATGAAGTTTATGTAGAGCCCTTGAATAGTGAGTTTTGGTTGCAATTTTGTAGCCTTTTCATGCCTCCATACAATTTCCAAATTAGAAAATATATACAGCTACACTCTGAGAAGCTAAAACATGCAAATATTGAATATAGGAATTTTGATACTGCATTACTGCTTTTTGGTACTATGTTTAAAAATGAGATACTTGGCTTATCAATTGGCCAATCCATGTGAGACCCACAGCCTGAACAACAAGGCGTATCGCTCTTTGTCAGGACCCTATCCTAATATGCCTCTATCCGGGATAAAAAAAACTACAAGTCATAGGTAGGTAGGATCCAACTAAAATAAAAATAACCCTTTTTTAAATAAAACAAAACGTGCGGCGGGTTCAGAAGTGATCAGGATTGTAGAATCATTCCCAGTTAATGTTCACGTCTATGGAGGTTATAGAAACAACATATCGCAGCCATACCTGGCTGTTTCCATAATCATGGCCACCCCCTGGCCACTAGATTATGGAAAGGTGTCCCCTCCCCATCTCAACCATCCATGTCTGTTTTGCAAATACCGTATATACTGGTGTATAAGACGACTTTTTACCCCCTTAAAATAATGGCTACAGTGGGGGGTCGTCTTATACGCCGGATATACGGGGGGGGGGGTGTATATATATATATATATACACTGCAGCGTCCAGGGGAGGTGGGGGCAGCAGCTCTGGAGCACAGGGGAACGCTGCGGGCTGCAGCCTTTGATCTCCTGCACCCGCTCATATAATATGCACAGCCGCTGTCCATCTCCAATGGTGCTGAAATCGCACGCAGTGAGGGGCTGGGGCAGCGGTGCATATTATATGAGCCTGCGTCCCAGTGTGATCGCACATGCCCCCCCCCCGTGTTAGATTTGGCCCCCAGGCTGCTGCTCATTCTAAAATAAAAAAGCTTTACTTACCCCTGCAGCGTTTCTCCCCGTGTCCCTGCTTCCACTGTGATCAGGCAGGCAGAGAGCTCAGCCTGCTGTGCCGATCACATGACCGCACTGAGAACCAGGAAGTGGAAGAACAGAAGCACGGAGCCAGACAGGAGGGAGCTCAGCGCTGCAGGAGATAAGGAAAGAGGGTTTTCTTCATCGTACCTTATGGGAGACCCAGACCATGGGTGTATAGCTTCTGCCTCCGGAGGACACACAAAGTACTACACTCAAACGTGTAGCTCCTCCCTCCTAGCATATACACCCCCTGGTAGCCAGTCCTAGCCAGTTCAATGCTTTGTGTTCAGGAGGTCACACACACACATGCATTCTCTGATTTTTGATTTTTGATTTTTTGGATTTCAAAGATTTGGAAGAAAAGCGGGTCCAATCTGGACTCCCGGCATGTCCCTTCTCACCCCACTGTGTCGGCGGTGCTGTTAAGGTTGACTTTACAAGGCTGGAGCCTTCACATGCCGCTCTCCTTCACCATCCCTTGGGGCTCTGGCTGAAGTGGGAGCCAACTCGGTTCTCACTGCTTTGCAGGAGACCGGTCTCCATCCGCAGCCCTGTTCAGGATCCTGTCGGACGGAGCATTTAACCCCCCCCAGGGACCTGGCACCTGCGTCTCAAAAGCTAAGTATGAGACGTTTTTACCACTGAAAGTGGTCTTTCCAGGGTCCCTTGTACTTTATTTATTGGGGGGAGTGTGTTATATGTCTGGGGTAACATTTCCGGCCGGTTCTCCAGTTTTCACTGGAGAACCGCGCCGATGGTGCCTGCACGCTGGCCGCATGTTTAAATCTAGGCCCCGGCTTTGCCTGAGGCCTAGTTTCGGTTTCACTCCCTCTGCATGTCAGTCATGCAGAGGGACAGTGTGGCTCCGCCCAGCGGCTGTTCAGCACAGGGAACGGACACTCCTCACTGAGGAAGGATTCCCTCCCCTGTATACCTCATTTGCCCGCTCTCAGTAGGCCCCGCCCCCTCGCCTGCGCTCCGGTCGCCATTTTCTCAGCGTTCTCAGTGTCTGCATAGGCACAGAGATACCTCATTGTGACAAGTGGGGGCCAGGGCTGGGGGACTGGAGGGCACAGAAATGTATGTTAAACGGTCTTGCAGCCACAACCTCCAGTTGTGCAGCTGCTTATATTCTCTGTTTATATACTCTGCTGGGGTCATTCTGGAGATGCATTCCCTCACAGAGCCCCCACCTCTGCAGCATGTCTCACATCAGAGCAAGGCTGCAAGGCTGTTCTTAATATGCTGCATGTAGACTCGTACTGCCTGTACTGAGCACATAAACACAGTGGTCCCTCAGCCTGGAGGCTCGTCAGTGGTCCTCCAGCTGCTCCGGGGGTGCTGAGCATGCATTAGCCCCCTTCTCAGGGCGCTTCTGCTGCTACGGCTCGCTCAGCAAGCTCTTAGAGGTCTCTTCAGCTGGTTTTCAGACCCCGTCCTCCTAAAATGGAGACGCAGGGTCCCCTGTCCTTCCCCGTCCCGCAGCTCTGATTCACGAGCTGACTCACTGGACGAGGAGGATGTCTTTACTGGGGGCTCGGACGCTACTTAATGTACCATTGATCTGTCCGAAAGTGACGCAGATGCTAATGATTTGATTGCGTCCATTATATTTGTACTGGACCTCAATCCGCCTGAATCAGGGGAGTATCCCTCTCTGGCAGAAAGGCATCAGTATACCTTAAGAGAACAAGGAGTGTGTTCCTTAACCACTCCAGTTTTCAGCCCACTGTGACCAAGCCCAGAGCCTGTCCTGACAGACGCTCCCAATGCGTGGTTCTGATGACTGTTTCCTCCTTCCACCAGAGGTGGTCAAGGAGTGGGCTCATTCACCAAGGGTGGTCCCTCCGGTGTCTAGTATTTCAGCCCAGATAGTTGTATCAGTGGCCGACGGCACCTCTCTAAGGATCCCACTGTACATTAATTCTGTACATTAATTCTGTACTGGACCTCAATCCGCCAGTATCAGAGGAGCAAACTTCTCTGGCAACAGGCCACCAGTTTACCTTGCCTAAGAGAATAAGGAGTGTGTTCCTTAACCACTCCAGTTTTCAGGCCACTGTGACCAAGCCCAGGGTCTGCTCTGGCAAACGCTTCCCAAAGCGTGGTTCTGATGACAGTTTTCCCCTTCCACCAGCGGTGGTCAAGGAGTGGGCTCATTCACCAAAGGTGGTCCCTCCGGTGTTTAGACTCTCAGCCCGGACGTTGTATCAGTGGCTGATGGCTCTTCACTTACGGTTTTGCTGTCCGCCAGTTTGTCCTTCTGGCCAAATCTGTATGGAGGCGGCAGGGCCTCGTTCTCCCCATTTGCAGCAGTGCGGCTTTCAAAGCCATCTCTGCTTCTCTAGAGGAGATGCATTCCCTCATAGGGACTTTTTGCCCGAAATGGTTGCCTTAACTTCCAGACTTCAGTCTTTTCATCCTATGCCATGTCTGCCATGCTGGAGACTCTCACCGCACTGCGGTGGCCTCTGCTAATTTTCTCGCTATCCGCAGGCTCCTGTGGCTTCGGAAGTGGACGGCGGATGCTTCTAAAGAAGTTCCTTGCTGGGCTCCCTTTTGCTGGGACCAGACTGTTCGGGAACAACTGGATGAAATTATTAAGGAAGCTCTTGGCGGGAAGAGTTTCTTCCATGCCACAAACCTAAACCAGGAAACCTGTCCAGGGCAGGAATCAGTCGAGGTTTCGTTCTTTTTGTTCCTCCATCTGATCGTTCTCTAAGCCCCTCGGCCTTGCCCACTGGCTCAGCCAAGGATCGTAAACCCAAATGGCGCGCGAGAAGACCGCAGGACATGCTGCCACTAAGTCAGCCTCCTCCTGACTATCTGGCCACGCCAGCAACGTCCTTGGTCGGTGGCAGGCTCTCCCACTTGGCGACGTATGATTTTAACACGTCTCCGATCAGTGGGTGCGAGATACCATCTCCCACGGCTACAGGATGGAATTCTATCCAGCCCGCCAAACAGATTTTTTTCTGTCAACTCCCCTCTGCTCCAAGGCCGCCGCCTTCTCACAGGCTGTGGCATTCTTGCAGGCCACTGGGGTAATTGTACCGGTTCCCGTCTGGGAACGGTTCTGAGATTTCTGCTTAAATCTATTCCTAGTACCCGAGGAGGGCGGTGCCTTCCGACCTGGATCTCAAGCTTCTCAAGCATGTTCAGGTGCGGCAGTTTCGCATAGAGTCTCTGCGATCAATCATTGACCCAAGGAGATTCCCTAGCATCCATCGACATCAGAGATGACTATCTGCATATGCCAATCGCAGTTTCACACCAGCGTTGGCTACGTTTTGCAATCAGAGTGGTCCAATTCGTGGCTCTTCCCTTTGGATTAGCCACGGCCCCTCGAGTATTCTCAAGGTCGGGGCAGCTGTGATTGCGGTCCTGCACCTCTAGGGGTTGGCAGTGATCTTTTTGTCCAGGACAGCCTTCTGCTCTGGGTTTCATCCAGTGCAGACTGTTAGCGGAGTGCCTCGCTCACTCTCGCCACTCTAAACAATTCGGGTGGTTTGTCATTCTGTCCAAGTCCACTCTGACTTCGACCCAGAAGTTCACAGACCCAGGGACGCAATTCGAGACTCTGTCGGCACTTGTGAATCTGCCCTTAGTCACACAGCAGTTCCTCCGCTGGCGGTCGACGTCGTTCCATCAGGCACCTAATACAGGTGCTGGATCAGATGGTGGTGTCAATGGGAGCAATTCCCTTGCCCAGTTCCATCTGCGTCCTCTACGGCTGGATGTTTTCCGCTGTCGGAACAAGCGGACTTCCTCCTTCCTCGGGTCGGTGGCTTTGCCACAGACCAGGGGCTCATTTCAATGGTGGCATCGTCCCCTCTGTCTCAGGGACGCTCCTTTTTGGCTCCGTCCCGGGTGATCCTCACCAAGATGCTAGTCTATCCGGCTGGGGAGCAGTATATCTCCACCATGGAGCGCAGGGCACTTGGACTCTGTCCGAATCAGCCCTCTGGATCAATGTGCTGGAAATCAGAGCTGTGTTTCTAGCTCTCTAAGCTTTTCACCATCGGTTGGCGGCCAGACACATTCGAGTCCAGTCAGACAACGCTACAGCGTTACCTACATCAACCTCCAGGGCGGGGCACTCAGCCGCCTGGCAATGTTGGAGGTTCATCGCATTCTTCAGTGGACGGAGGACTCCTAGTCCACCATATCCGCAGCCCACATCCCAGACGTGGAAAACTGGGAGGCAGATTGTTCTGCCGTCAAACCGTGGCTCCACGATCCTCAGGTGTTTGCGGCAGACGCACTGGTTCGAGTTTGGTCCCAGCTTCGTCTGTCTTACGTGTTTCACCCTCTAGTTCTTGCCCAGAGTCCTGCGCAAGATCAGAAAGGAGGGCCGTCGGGTCATTCTCATTACTCCAGACTGACCCAGGCAAGCTTGGTACCCTGACCTGCTCCGTCTGTCCGTAGAGGTGCCATAGCATCTCCCGGACTGTCCAGACCTTCTCTCACGAGGTCCGTCCTTCCGCCAGAACCTACGGCTCTCAGTTTGACGGCGTGGCGTTTGAGTCATGGATCTTGACGACTTCTGGTATCCCTCCTGAAGTCATCTCCACTATGACTCGAGCTCGGAAGTATCCTTTGGCCTTTTGGCCTTGCCGACCCTCCTGTCCCTTCTACAGTCCGGCCTGCAGCTAGGACTATCCCTTAATTCCCTTAAGGGACAGGTCTCGGCTCTGTCAGTGTTGTGCCAGCGGCGTATCGCCCGGCTGGCCCAGGTGCGCTCCTTCATGCAGGGCGCATCTCACATCATTCCGCCTTACCGGCGGTTCTTGGAGCCCTGGGACCTTAATTCGGTCCCCACAGCTTCCGGAAACCCCACTTTGAGCCTCTTAGGGAGGTTTCTTTGTTTAGTCTTTCACAGAAAGTGGTCTTTCTAGTGGCCATGACTTCCCTCAAGGGAGTCTCTGTTTTGGCTGCACTCTCTTCGGAGTCCTCCCTTCATCAAGACAAGGTGGTTCTCCGTCCGACTCCGGACTTTCTCCCTAAGGTGGTTGCTGCCACCTTAACCGGGGAATTTTCCCTGCCTTCCTTTTGTCCCGCTCCTGTTCATCGCTTTGAAAGGGCGTTGCATACTCTGGATCTGGTGCGGGCGCTCCGGATCTATGTGTCTCGCACCGCTGTTCTTAGGCGGTGCACCTTTCTTTTGTGCTGACCGCTGGTCAGCGTAAGGGCCTTTCGGCATTTAAGCCGACCCTGGCTCGTTGGTTTAGGTCGGTCTTTTTCCCAATACCTACCAGTGTACTCAAGTGCCTCTCCCGCCGGGGATCAAGGCACACTTGACCAGAGCTGTCGGTGCCTCTTAGGTTTTCAGGCACAGGCTACGGCTCAGCAGGTCTGTCAGACTGCCACTTGGACTAGTCTGTATACCTTTTCGTAGCACTACCACGTGCATGCTCTTGCTTCGGCAGATGCGAGCTTGGGCAGACGCTTCCTTCAGGCGGCTGTCGCCCATTTGTGAAGTTAGGTTTCGCCTACTTCTCAGTTTTTCTGTTTATTCCCACCCATGGACTGCTTTAGAACGTCCCATGGTCTGGGTCTCCCATAAGGAACGATGAAGAAAAAGAGAATTTTGTTACTTACCGTAAATTCTTTTTCTTATAGTTCCGACATGGGAGACCCAGCACCCTCCCTGTTGCCTGTTGGCAGTTTTTTGTTCCGTGTGTTTCACCGGCTGTTGTTAGTAGACAGAGTTCCGGTCTTTCCGAGTTTTACTCTATCTCTACTTATGGGTGGATGTCCTCCTTCAGCTTTTGCACTAAACTGGCTAGGACTGGCTACCAGGGGGTGTATATGCTAGGAGGGAGGAGCTACACGTTTGAGTGTAGTACTTTGTGTGTCCTCCGGAGGCAGAAGCTATACACCCATGGTCTGGGTCTCCCATGTCGGAACTATAAGAAAAAGAATTTACGGTAAGTAACAAAATTCTCTTTTTATTTTACTTTGGGCAGCAGCCTAGGGGCCATATCTGACACAGGGGGACTTGTGCGATCTATAGGGGCCATGGGCAGCACTATGGGGGCGATATCTGACACAGGGGGACTTGTGCGATCTATATAGGGGCCATGGGCAGCACTATGGGGGAGATATCTAACACAGGGGGAGTTGTGCGATCTATATAGGGGCCATGGGCAGCACTATGGGGGCGATATCTAACACAGGGGGACTTGTGCGATCTATAGGGACCATGGGCAGCACTATGGGGGAGATATCTAACACAGGGGGAGTTGTGCGATCTATATAGGGGCCATGGGCAGCACTATGGGGGCGATATCTAACACAGGGGGACTTGTGCGATCTATAGGGACCATGGGCAGCACTATGGGGGAGATATCTAACACAGGGGGACTTGTGCGATCTATATAGGGGCCATGGGCAGCACTATGGGGGCGATATCTAACACAGGGGGACTTGTGCGATCTATAGGGACCATGGGCAGCACTATGGGGGCAATATATAACACAGGGGGACTTGTGCGATCTATATAGGAGCCATGGGCAGCACTATGGGGGCGATATCTAACACAGGGGGACTTGTGCGATCTATAGGGGCCATGGGCAGCAGCATGGGGGCGTTATCTAACACGGGAACGTGTGCAATCCATAGGGGACCATAGGCAGCACAGGGGAACGTGTGCCATCACAAGGGGGCTATATTCAATATAAGGGGGCCATATCCAGATTAAGGGGGCTAATTTTAGGATGGGGGGCTATGAGGGACATATACCCTATATGATTTGTTAGAGGGACACTGGCATTATAAGATGGACCCCATTTAACATGAAAAAAAAAAATTCTCTTTTCCTTCACCAAATTTGGGGGTGCGTCTTATAATCAGGTGCGTCTTATAAAGCGAAAAATACGGTATATATCATACAGCAGGGGTCGGGAACCTATGGCTCGCGAGCCAGATATGGCTCTTTTGATGGCCGTATCTGGCTCGCAGACAGGGCTCCTACCTGTCTATGGGCAAATGCCGGGGCCCTGGAGAGCCGGGGGGGCCCACTCGGCCTCGTCAGTTCTCCTGTCCCTTGGCCGGGGCCCACTCGCCTTTATAGTTCTGCTGCCCCCGGCCGAGTTCCGGGGACCGCAGTCCTCGGCAGCAGTCTGCGGCGCCGTCACTTTAAGGCGCGCAGACATCCTGTTTTGAATTTCATCTGTGGGCGGAGCTACCGCCTTCTCAGTCCCACAGATGAAGGAGGCGAGCTTCTGTCCGGCGCTGTGTGGGCCCCCTCTCCACCGTGACCTAATCGGGTAAATGCCCTCCCCGCCTCCCCATTATGGGCCCCGGTGAGCTGCTTCTAACCCCCCAGATGTATGCCCTGCCAATCCCCCCCCCCCACCGATGCCGCGGGTGCTGTACCCGCCGAGCCGCGGGTGCAGGCCCCACAGAGCAGCAGAGTTGTGTGTATTTGTCTGTATGTAGCAGAGTTGTATGTGTTTGTCTGTATGTAGCAGAGTTGTATGTGTTTGTCTGTATGTAGCAGAGTTGTATGTGTTTGTCTGTATGTAGCAAAGTTGTGTGTGTTTGTCTGTATGTAGCAGAGTTGTATGTGTTTGTCTGTATGTAGCAGAGTTGTATGTGTTTGTCTGTATGTAGCAGAGTTGTATGTGTTTGTCTGTATGTAGCAGAGTTGTGTGTGTTTGTCTGTATGTAGCAGAGTTGTGTGTGTTTGTCTGTTTGTAGCAGAGTTGTGTGTGTTTGTCTGTTTGTAGCAGAGTTGTGTGTGTGTGTCTGTTTGTAGCAGAGTTGTGTGTGTGTCTGTTTGTAGCAGAGTTGTGTGTGTGTGTTTGTTTGTAGCAGAGTTGTGTGTGTCTGTTTGTAGCAGAGTGTAGTACCATTGTTTCAGTCCAGTTGTGGCTTTATACAGCAGGGAGGAGCATTCCTTGCTGTACTAAGTGAACATTGGAGCGATTGATCTGTCAATGGCCCTTTAAAAACATATTGTACGGCTCTCGCGGAATTAAAATTAACATGTTGCAATCAAAGCAGACTTCTTTTCATTTGGGAGCGGGGTAGTCTTATACAGTGAGTATATCCCAAATTCTATATTTTTAGTGCAGAAGTTGGGGGTCGTCTTATACGCCCAGTCGTCTTATACGCCGGCATATACGGTACACTTTTTTTTCTTTACAGCAAGTCCTGGTATCACAACGGTTGTGGTCAATGAGAGAAAACATCAGGATGTGTATGATGAGGTGTATCCTGACTCTCCGCAGAACACACTGGGTAGGTAACTGCAGGAATAGTAATGGAACCATTAAGCTTCTATGTCAGTCGGTTGTTTACCATGCTTCTCTAGTGGAACAATTTCAACCCCAATAATGATGTAGTCTATATTATACACTACAGTTCAAAAGTTTGGGGTCACCCAGGCAATTTTGTCTTTTCTATGAAAAATGCTACTTGTATTTATCACGAGTTGCATAATGAATAGAGAATATCGTCCAGACATTGACGAGGTTAGAAATATGATTTTTACTTGAAATAATAATTTTCTCCTTCACACTTTGCTTTCGGCACAGAATGCTCTTTTGCAGCAATTCCAGCTTTGCAGACCTTTGGCATTCTAGCGGTTAATTTGCGGAGGTAATCTGGAGATATTTCCCCCCATGCTTCCCCCCCCCCCACAAGTTGGATTGGCTTTATGGGCACGTTTTGCGTACCATACGGTCAAGCTGCTCCAACAACAGCTCAATAGGGTTGAGATCTGGTGACTGGGCTGGTCACTCCATTACAGATGAATACCAGCTGCCGGCTTCTTCCCCAAATAGTTCATGCATAATTTGGAGGTGTGCTTTAGGTCATTGTCCTGTTGTAGGATGAAATTGGCTCCAATCAAGCGCTGTCCACAGAGTATGGCATGGCGTTGGAAAATGGAGTAATGCCTTCCTTATTCAAAATCCCTTTTACATTGTACAAATCTCCCACTTTACAAGCACCAAAGCAACCACAGACCATCACATTACTTCCACCATGCTTGACAGATGGCGTCAGGCACTCTTCCAGCATCTTTTCAGTTGTTCTGCATCTCACAAGTGTTCTTCTGTTTGATCCAAAAACCTCAAATTTCGATTCTTCTGTCCATAACACTTTTTTCCAATCTTCCTCTGTCCAATGTCTGTGTTCTTTTGCCCAAATTAATCCTTTTCTTTTATTAGCAGTCTCTGATATGGCTTTTTCTTTGCCACTCTGCCCTGAAGGCCAGCATCCCGGAGTCGCCTCTTCACTGTAGATGTTGACACTGGCGTTTTGCGGGTACTATGTAAAGAAGCTGCCAGTTAAGGACCTGTGCGGCTTCGATTTCTCAAACTGGAGACTGTAATGTACTTGTCTTGTTGCTCAGTTGTGCAGCGTGGCCTCCCACTTCTCTTTCTACTCTGGTTAGAGCCTGTTTGTTCTCTCCTCTGAAGAGAGTAGGAAAACTTCAGTTTCTTGGCAATTTCTCGCATGGAATATCCTTCATTTCTAAGAACAAGAATAGACTGTCGAGTTTCACATGAAAGTTCTCTTTCTTTGTCGCTCTATTGGGAGACCCAGACAATTGGGTGTATAGCTACTGCCTCCGGAGGCCACACAAAGTATTACACTTAAAAGTGTAAGGCCCCTCCCCTACTGCCTATACACCCCCCGTGGGATCACGGGCTCCTCAGTTTTCATGCTTTGTGCGAAGGAGGTCAGACATCCACGCATAGCTCCACTGTTTAGTCAGCAGCAGCTGCTGACTTTGTCGGATGGAAGAAAAGAGGGCCCATACTAGGGCCCCCAGCATGCTCCCTTCTCACCCCACGTTTGTTGGCGGTGTTTGTTAAGGTTGAGGTACCCATTGCGGGTACGGAGGCTGGAGCCCACATGCTGTTTTCCTTCCCCATCCCCTTAGGGCTCTGGGTGAAGTGGGATCCTATCGGTCTCCAAGCACAGGAGACCGTGCTCCGTCCACAGTCCCTGGGAATCTGCTGGACGTGGAGATGAGTATCGTCAGGGACAGGACCCTGCTACATTAAGGTACTCTGTGTCCCCGTACAAATCGCGCACACACACTGCAGCATTGCTGGGTGTGTTAGTGCGCCGGGGACAGCAGCGCGACACGCTTGTGCTTTACTCACCGCAGCTTTGCTGCGTGAGTTTATGTATTAGGGACTGCCGCGCCAGCCGCTGCTGGCGGTTTTTTACACTGCGGCGCGGCTGGGACTTGTGGTGCGCCGGGGACTTCCGCGCTGGCCGTGCATATATGACGGCCGCGCTTATAAATCGAGTCCCCGGCTTTTGCGGCCTAGTTCCGTTTCGTTCCCGCCCCCAGGCCTGCCAGTCAGGGGAAGGGCGGGACGCTGGTCAGAACGTCAGCGCTGAGGGCTGGAGTCTGCTTAGCATACTCCACCCCCCTCACTGGGCACAGTGGGACGCCAGTTTCCCGCACTTTGTCTGGGGCACGCCCACGGCCCGCCCCTCTTCATAGGACGCCGGCAGCCATTCCTGTTTGCAGTCTGACTGGAGAGGGGAGACAAGCTCTGGGAGACCCAGACACGGGATTCTGGCGACCACACACCCGCTGGCAGCGGGCGGTAAGAGGCACCTCGGGTGCTGACCCCATTAGTGCCGAAGTGTTCATTTGTACTTTATGCTTGTATGCTATACAGTGCACTGTACGGTCGCTATTCTTGGCTATATACCCTCCTAGATTGCTAGACAACAGCATGTCGTCCGCAAAAAGCAAGGGGGCCAAGACACAGGCTTTCTATGCTACTTGTACCGCATGTGGGGCTGTTCTACCGGCAGGTGCCACTGACCCCCATTGTGTGCAATGCTCGGCCCCTGTAGCACTTGCTCAGCCAGGGTCTCTGCTAGAAGTGGCCCAAGGAGAACCGCCTGTGAACACTGTCCAGGTGACAGGGACGGAGTTTGCAGTTTTTGCTGATAAACTGTCGGTGACTATGTCTAAAATCCTTGAGACTTTGCAGTCCAGACCGGTAACTCAGACCATGGGCACTGTTGATTCAATGCTCACTGGCCTCCCCCATTTGGAACAAATCCGTGCTCCGGGGGGGTCCCATGCATCCCGGTGTGATGGCTCTGACACGGACGACAGTCCCAGACAGCCTAAGCGAGCTCGCTATGAGCGACCCTCGACTTCATCACACTGGTCAGGGTCCCAGCAGGAGGACTCTCTGTATGATGAGGCAGAGGTAGCTGATCAGGATTCTGATCCTGAGACCGCTCTCAATCTGGATACACCTGATGGGGACGCAATAGTGAATGATCTCATAGCGTCCGTTAATAAAATGTTGGATATTTCTTCCCCAGCTCCTCCAGTGGAGGAGTCAGGTTCACAGCAGGAGAAATTCCATTTCAGGTATCCCAAGCGTAAATTGAGTACTTTTCTGGACCACTCTGACTTTAGAGAGTCAGTCCAGAAACACCACGCTTATCCAGATAAGCGTTTCTCCAAACGTCTTAAGGATACACGTTATCCCTTTCCCCCGGACGTGGTCAAGAGCTGGACCCAGTGTCCAAAGGTGGATCCCCCAATCTCCAGGCTTGCGGCTAGATCCATAGTTGCAGTGGAAGATGGGGCTTCACTTAAAGATGCCACTGACAGACAGATGGAACTCTGGTTGAAATCCATCTATGAAGCTATCGGCGCGTCGTTTGCTCCAGCATTCGCAGCTGTATGGGCACTCCAAGCTATTTCAGCTGGTCTGGCGCAGATTGACACTGTCACACGTACATCTGTTCCGCAAGTAGCGTCCTTAACCTCTCAAATGTCTGCATTTGCGTCTTACGCTATTAATGCTGTCCTGGACTCTACAAGCCGTACGGCAGTGGCGTCCGCCAACTCCGTGGTTTTACGCAGAGCATTGTGGTTAAGGGAATGGAAGGCAGATTCTGCTTCCAAGAAGTGCTTAACCAGTTTACCATTTTCTGGTGACAGACTGTTTGGTGAGAGATTGGATGAAATCATTAAACAGTCCAAGGGTAAGGATTCTTCCTTACCTCAGCCCAGACAAAATAAACCCCAACAGAGGAGGGGACAGTCCAGGTTTCGGTCCTTTCGAGGCTCGAGCAGGTCCCAATTCTCCTCGTCCAAAAGGACTCAAAAGGATTAGAGGAGCTCAGATTCTTGGCGGGCTCAGTCACGCCCAAAGAAAGCAGCTGGAGGAACCGCTACCAAGGCGGCTTCCTCATGACTCTCGGCCTCCTCTCTCCGCATCCTCGGTCGGTGGCAGGCTCTCCCGCTTTGGCGACATTTGGCTGCCACATGTCAAAGACCGTTGGGTGAGAGACATTCTGTCTCACGGGTACAGGATAGAGTTCAGCTCTCGTCCTCCAACTCGATTCTTCAGAACTTCTCCGCCTCCCGGCCGAGCCGAGGCTCTTCTGCAGGCGGTGTGCTCTTTAAAGGCAGAAGGAGTGGTGATCCCTGTTCCTCTTCAGGAGCAAGGTCACGGTTTTTACTCCAATTTGTTTGTGGTGCCAAAAAAGGACGGGTCTTTCCGTCCTGTTCTGGACCTAAAACTGCTCAACAAGCACGTGAAAACCAGGCGGTTCCGGATGGAATCCCTCCGCTCCGTCATCGCCTCAATGTCTCAAGGAGATTTCCTAGCATCAATAGACATCAAGGATGCTTATCTCCACGTGCCGATTGCTCCAGAGCACCAGCGTTTTCTACGCTTCGTTATAGGAGACGAACACCTTCAGTTCGTAGCCCTGCCTTTCGGTCTGGCGACAGCCCCAAGGGTCTTCACCAAGGTCATGGCAGCAGTAGTAGCAGTCCTGCACTCTCAGGGTCACTCTGTGATCCCTTACTTGGACGATCTACTTGTCAAGGCACCCTCTCAAGAGGCATGCCAACACAGTCTGAACGTTGCGCTGGAGACTCTCCAGAGTTTCGGGTGGATCATCAACTTTTCAAAGTCAAATCTGACTCCAACCCAATCGATAACATACCTTGGCATGGAGTTTCATACTCTATCAGCGATAGTGATGCTTCCGCTGGACAAACAGCGTTCACTACTGACAGGGGTGCAATCTCTCCTTCAGGGCCAGTCGCACCCCTTGAGACGCCTCATGCACTTCTTAGGGAAGATGGTAGCAGCAATGGAGGCAGTCCCTTTTGCGCAGTTTCATCTGCGTCCACTACAATGGGACATTCTCCGCCAATGGGACGGGAAGTCGACGTCCCTAGACAGGAACGTCTCCCTTTCTCAGGCAGCCAAGGACTCTCTTCAGTGGTGGCTTCTTCCCTCCTCACTGTCCATAGGAAAATCCTTCCTACCCCCATCCTGGGCGGTGGTCACAACGGACGCGAGTCTATCAGGGTGGGGAGCAGTTTTTCTCCACCACCGGGCTCAAGGTACGTGGACTCAGCAAGAGTCCACCCTTCAGATCAATGTTCTGGAAATCAGAGCAGTGTATCTTGCCCTACGAGCCTTCCAGCAGTGGCTAGAAGGCAAGCAGATCCGAATTCAGTCGGACAACTCCACAGCGGTGGCATACATCAACCACCAAGGAGGGACACGCAGTCGGCAAGCCTTCCAGGAAGTCCGGCGAATTCTGACGTGGGTGGAAGACACAGCATCCACCATATCCGCAGTTCACATCCCGGGCGTAGAAAACTGGGAAGCAGACTTCCTCAGTCGCCAGGGTATGGACGCAGGGGAATGGTCTCTTCACCCGGACGTGTTTCAGGAGATCTGTCGCCGCTGGGGGAGGCCGGACGTCGACCTAATGGCGTCCCGGCACAACAACAAGGTCCCGGCCTTCATGGCACGGTCTCACGATCTCAGAGCTCTAGCGGCGGACGCCTTAGTCCAAGATTGGTCGCAGTTCCGGCTGCCTTATGTGTTCCCACCTCTGGCGCTGTTGCCCAGAGTGCTACGCAAGATCAGGTCCAACTGCCGCCGCGCCATCCTCGTCGCCCCAGACTGGCCAAGGAGGTCGTGGTACCCGGATCTGTGGCATCTCACGGTAGGACAACCGTGGGCAATACCAGACCGACCAGACTTGCTGTCTCAAGGGCCGTTTTTCCATCAGAATTCTGCGGCCCTGAGCCTGACTGTGTGGCCATTGAGTCCTGGATCCTAGCGTCTACAGGATTATCTCAAGAGGTCATTGCCACCATGAGACAGGCTAGGAAACTAACCTCTGCTAAGATCTACCACAGGACGTGGAAGATATTCTTAGCTTGGTGCTCTGCTCAGGGAGTTTCTCCCTGGCCATTTGCTTTGCCTACTTTGCTTTCCTTCCTGCAATCCGGGTTGGAAAAAGGTCTCTCGCTCGGCTCCCTTAAGGGACAAGTCTCTGCGCTATCTGTATTTTTTCAGAAGCGCCTAGCACGACTCCCTCAGGTACGCACGTTCCTGCAAGGGGTTTGTCATATCGTCCCTCCTTACAAGCGGCCGTTAGAGCCCTGGGATCTGAACAGGGTTCTAATTGCTCTCCAGAAGCCGCCTTTCGAGCCTTTGAGGGATGTTTCCCTTTCTCGCCTTTCACAGAAAGTGGCCTTTCTAGTAGCGGTCACATCTCTTCGGAGAGTGTCCGAGCTAGCAGCACTGTCATGCAAATCCCCCTTCCTGGTGTTTCACCAGGACAAGGTGGTTCTGCGCCCGATTCCGGAGTTTCTTCCTAAGGTGGTATCCCCCTTTCATCTCAATCAGGATATCTCCTTACCTTCTTTGTGTCCTCGTCCAGTTCATCAATGTGAAAAGGATTTGCATTTGTTGGATCTGGTGAGAGCGCTCAGAATCTACATTTCCCGCACGGCTCCTCTGCGCCGTTCGGATGCACTCTTTGTCCTTGTCGCTGGCCAGCGTAAAGGATCGCAAGCTTCCAAATCCACCCTGGCTCGGTGGATCAAGGAACCAATTCTTGAAGCCTACCGTTCTGCGGGGCTTCCGGTTCCCTCAGGGCTGAAGGCCCATTCTACCAGAGCCGTGGGTGCGTCCTGGGCATTACGGCACCAGGCTACGGCTCTGCAAGTGTGCCAGGCGGCTACTTGGTTGAGTCTGCACACTTTTTCCAAGCATTATCAGGTGCATACCTATGCTTCGGCGGACGCCAGCCTAGGTAGACAAGTCCTTCAGGCGGCAATTGCCCACCTGTAAAGAAGGGCCGTTTTTATGGCCCTATCACGAGGTATTATTTTACCCACCCAGGGATTGCTTTTGGACATCCCAATTGTCTGGGTCTCCCAATAGAGCGACAAAGAAGAAGGGAATTTTGTTTACTTACCGTAAATTCCTTTTCTTCTAGCTCTAATTGGGAGACCCAGCACCCGCCCCTGTTTTTTTGTCTACACATGTTGTTCACGTTGAATGGTTTCAGTTCTCCGATATTCCTTCGGATTGAATTTGTTTAAACCAGTTTATTGGCTTTCCTCCTTCTTGCTTTTGCACTAAAACTGAGGAGCCCGTGATCCCACGGGGGGTGTATAGGCAGAAGGGGAGGGGCCTTACACTTTTAAGTGTAATACTTTGTGTGGCCTCCGGAGGCAGTAGCTATACACCCAATTGTCTGGGTCTCCCAATTAGAGCTAGAAGAAAAGGAATTTACGGTAAGTAAACAAAATTCCCTTCTTTTCTGGCCATTTTCAGAGTTTAATGGAACCAACAAATGTAATGCTTCATATTCTCAACTAGCTCAAAGGAAGGTCCATTTTTATAGCTTCTCTAATCAGCAAAAATGTTTTCAGCTGTACTAACAATCTTGCACAAGGGTTTTCAAGGGATTTCTAAACATCCATTAGCCTTCTAACACAGTTAGCAAACACAATGTACCATTACAACACTGGAGTGGTGGTTGTTGGAAATTGGCCTCTATACACCTATGTAGATAATGCATTAAAAACCAGACGTCTGCAGCTAGAATAGTCAATTACCACATTAACAATGTATAGAGGGTGTCACAAACCACCGGGGGGGGTCACTCAGAAATCCCCCGCGCTGGCTACCAGTACGTCACAATCGGGGGGTAACAAGTGGGGGTCACCCCTACTTTATACCTCCCGACCGACAGACAGAGCACGTGATGCGCTCTCTAGCGCCCCTCTTATAGTCAGGCCAATTATGGAATTGCCCGACAATAAGCAAGGAGGCCGCTATACTACTTATGCCGATTATTGAAGGGTCCCCGGTGAGAGTAGGGTATATATTCCCCCGACCTCCGCGGGCGGAATATATAATATCTTCCCGAATCTCACTGGCCTCCCCACAATAATCCTTGGCACAACTCGCTGCCACCAACCGCTTCACGGTAACTATTAGCCGAACACACAGACGTGGGATTCAAGATCGAGATAACAGAACAGCCCAAGATTAATTATATAATTTAATCGCCTAAAGCACACTAGAAACTACAATATATACAATAGGGAATCTACAGAATATACATATGTCAGAGTACAGTTACAGATAAAGCATGGTTTACAACAGGTATGCAATTCAATCAGTTACCTTGTGCGTCTGGCCACAGGGGGGCGCTGTAGACCAGGTTTCCAGGAACTCTCTCACAGGTCTGTCCCAACCAGGCCCCCGAGCAGAAGAACGCTGGAAAATGGCCGAAGTAGGGTTATCAACCTGGGCAGATCCAGGTCCCCTCCTACCTTAGTGACCTCACAGGGAAGCACTGCCACTCCCCCTGCATGGATCAGAATTATCCAGCAAAGGGGATTTTGGCTATAACTTTGCCTGGGAGCGTCGTAGGCAGACGCCAATGCTCTCATTGTGACAGTTATGAATTTAGCTACAGCACGAGGGGACTCATGACCTGTCTGCCAGTTCCCCATTGGCTGATATCACGCCTGGGGCATTTCCCAATGTCCTGTTCCCATAAAAAGGGGGTGCCGGCATCGTCCACATGCGGAGACACCATTTTTATGGTTGCCATATTTATCGGAAATATGGCTTGCGAGATATGAACCATTTTTTACTGGAGTCGTTCTGTCTGGCTATTTCCAGAGCCTTGCTAATTAGATAGCAGCTCCTACTACAGGGTGACGGCAGGGAGTCATCCTGTGTCCATTGTCCCAAAGCCACCTAATTTCCATATCACAGGACATGGCCATGGAGTTTGTTGCTAAACCAGTTGTGTGAAGGAAAGGGGGGTTGACACCAGGAGAGGGCTTCCTGACATACTTGAATATCATGATTTATCGTCATCTCTCCGGATTTACCTCACACCTCCCCCCTTTTGAGGGCGCTAGGGGGCAGCACACTCCGGTGTTCCCCCGTGCGCCCGTCCGCGACCTCTCCTTGTCGGGACAGCCCGTCTGCGTTACCGTGGTCACGGCCCCTTTTGTGGCGAATGGTGAAGTTGTATTGCTGGAGCGCAAGGCTCCATCGCAACAATCGCCCATTCGTCCCAGAGACGGTGTGCAACCAGCTGAGGGGATTGTGGTCCGTCTCCACGATGAAGTGGCGCCCGTATAGATAGGGTTGCAGACGCTGCAGGGCCCACACTATGGCCAGGCACTCCTTCTCCATCGTGGAATAGGCAACTTCCCTTGGTAACAGCTTCCTGCTCAGGTACAAGACTGGGTGCTCTTGGCTCGCAGAGTCCACCTGGCTGAGCACCGCACCGAGGCCGAAGTCACTGGCGTCGGTCTGTACTACAAACGGCCGCGTGAAGTCGGCTGCCTGTAGCACGGGCGGGCTGGACAGGGCGTCCTTTAGGGCCCGGAAGGCTGTCTCGCAGTCCATTGTCCAATCGACTGCAGAGGGCAGCTTCTTCTTGGTGAGGTCCGTCAAGGGCTTTGCCAGGCTACTATAGCATGGAACAAACCTCCTATAGTACCCAGCGGTCCCCAAGAAGGACATCACCTGCTTCTTGGTCCTGGGGGTGGGCCAGGATGCGATGGCTTCCACTTTCTCAGGCTCGGGCTTCAGTGTTCCCCCGCCTACCCGGTGACCGAGGTACTGGACCTCGCTCATGGCCAGCTGACACTTTCCCGGCTTGATGGTCAAACCTGCCCGGTGGATCCGCCGGAGCACCTGTGCTAGATGCTCTAGGTGGTCCTCCCAGGTGGGACTGAAGACGGCAATGTCATCCAGGTACGCGGCCGCGTACCCTTCAAGTCCCTTGAGCAGGGTGTTGACCATCCGCTGGAAAGTGGCAGGGGCATTCCTCATCCCGAATGGCATCACCGTGGACTCGTACAGTCCAAATGGGGTAATAAAGGCAGAGCGTTCCCTGGCCTTGCGAGTCAGGGGGATCTGCCAATATCCCCGGCTCAGATCCATGATGGTCAGGTACTGAGCCCCGGCCAACTGATCGAGCAGGTCATCGATGCGTGGCATTGGGTACGCATCGGCGACCGTGACCGCATTGAGCCCCCTGTAGTCCACGCAGAACCGAGTGGTTCGGTCCTTCTTAGGGACGAGGACTACAGGCGAGGCCCAAGCGCTGTTGGATGCCTGGATCACCCCCAGCTCCAGCATCTCGTCAATCTCCTGGCGCATGTGTTGCTGCACCTCCAGGGAGACCCGATATGCTGAACGCCGGATCGGGGGATGATCCCCAGTGTCCACGTGATGGACAGCCAAGTCAGTCCTTCCGGGCTGGTTGGTAAACAACCCCCGGAAGGGGTGTAGGGTGGCCCACAGCTGGGACCGTTGGTCCTCCAAGAGCTGGTGGCCAACCTCCACATCCTCAATGGATCCGCCTGCCCTAACCTGGGCTAGCATATCCAAGAGGGTTTCCGCTTCTCCCTCCTCGGGCAGGTTGCACACGGGGAGCGCACATGCCTCCCGCTCATGATGTGCCTTCATCATGTTCACATGGAAGGGCTTCCGCCTTCCACGGGCAGGGTCCAGGGTGACCAGGTACGTCACAGGGTTGAGCTGCTGGTACACGAGGTATGGGCCTTCCCAGGCTGCCTGAAGCTTGTCCTGTGGTACGGGGACCAGTACCCACACCTCTTGACCCACTTGGTAGGTCCTCTCACAAGCGTTCTGGTCGTACCAACGCTTCTGATCGGCCTGGGCTTGAGCCATATTGTCGTGTACCAGTTGCGTCAAGGCCTGCATTTTGTCCCGGAAGCGCATGACATACTCGATAACCGACACTCCAGGGGTGGCCAAATCCCCTTTCCAAGCCTCTTTCACCAGAGCCAGGGGGCCCCGCACACGTCGCCCGTACAGGAGCTCAAACGGTGAGAATCCTGTTGAGGCCTGTGGAACCTCCCGGTAAGCAAATAACAGGTGTGGGAGATACCGCTCCCAGTCACGCCCATGGGAGTCGACCAACATCTTAAGCATCTGCTTTAAGGTGCCATTGAACCGCTCGCACAGGCCATTAGTCTGTGGATGGTACGGGCTGGCCACCAGATGTCGCACCTGGACTTGCTTACAGAGGGTCTCCATCAGCTGGGACATGAATTGGGTCCCCCGGTCGGTGAGCATTTCCTGGGGAAAACCCACTCGGGAGAAAATCTCCAGCAATGCGGTGGCCACCTTGTCAGCCCGAATGGACGACAAGGCCACTGCTTCTGGGTACCGGGTGGCATAGTCCACTACCGTCAGTATGAAGCGTTTCCCGGAGCTGCTGGGGATGGCCAGCGGGCCGACCAGATCCACAGCCACCCTCCTGAAAGGCTCATCGATGATTGGCAGAGATACCAGTGGGGCTTTGGGGCGTGGCCCCGCCTTCCCCACTCTCTGACAGGTTTCACACGAACGGCAGTAGGCAGCCACATCGGCCCCCATTTTTGGCCAGTAGAAATGCTGGTTTAACCTGGCCTTGGTCTTAGCGATCCCTAGGTGTCCGGCCATCGGAATCTCATGTGCGATCCGCAACAACTCCGTCCGGAACGGATAGGGTACCACCAACTGTCGGTCCCTGGGCCACGCCTCCGGTGAACCCTGCTGGACCGTGGCCCGGTACAGCCGTCCTTGGTCCCAGACCACTCGCTCCGGGTCCGAGTCCGAGGGAGGCTGTGCCGCCTGCTCCTTTAGAGCTTTCAGGCTGTCGTCAGCTTCTAACGCTGCCTGAAACCCCTGACCAGATGTGGCCAGAATCGACGAGACTGTCACATCTTCGGTCAGTACCCCGGGACCTGTGTCCTGGCCTCCACCTGACTCGGCTGCCACTTGGTCAGAAGGGGAAGAGCTATCGGACCTCCGGGAGGCCCCTTGGCTTCCAGCACTCCCACTGCGGGTGATAGCGGCCACAGCCGCTGCGACCGTGGGTCGTGCCTGCTCCTCCTCCGTTCCTGACCAAGTCGCCGGTTCAGGCAGACCTACCTGGCTTCCTGACACCCCGGTTGTGGGGGAACCCTGCACCGAGATCTTACCTGGGAGCACTTCCGCTCCTGGACCGGCCCCAATCTCACCTGCCTGTTCCCCTCCTGCAGCAACAGAACCCCGGTGTGAAATCTCTGGGGACCCCACATTTGCTGTGGTAGCCCCCACCCCACACACTGGTCCTCCCCCTGCAGCACCCTGCTCTCTGCTTATCCCTGCAGAGGGCAACAGATCCCAGCTCACAGGCTGGTTACTTGTAGAGGCATTGTCACACCTTTCTCTGACCCCCTCCCCTGTTGTCACAGCTGCAGCTGCGTGTGTGTCTATGGTGTCTGTGCAAGCAGAAATATCGGAGTTCACTCCCTCCTCCCTTACATCATTCATAGATAACACATTAACATTGTCAGGAGTCATGTCAGTACTGGCTGAAGGTTCAGCCTTTGGGGCGGGGCCAAACTGGGAGGTTATTTGCCCCAAATCTGTCCCAAGTAGCACGTTTGCAGGGATCCGATCAGTTACCCCCACCTCCCTCACCCCTCGCCCTGCGCCCCAGTCCACATAAATGTCAGCAACAGGCAGCGCCGGGTCAATGCCTCCAATCTTGGAGACAGCGAGGGTTTTTCCAGGGATCAAGTCTTGGGGGGACACCATCTCAGGCCGCACCAGAGTCACCTCCGAGGCGCTGTCTCGCAGTTCTATGGTCACAGACTGGCCGACGGTGACAGGTTGGAAGCTGTCCAGGGACCTACCACCACCCCCACCCACACAATACACCTTGGGCGGCCCTTGGGACGGGGACGGAGCCGGGGCCTTGGGACGCTGAGGGCACATGGCCTTGAAGTGTCCAGGTAGGTTGCACTGGTGGCACCGTCTTGGCTCTGCCACGGGCCTGGAGAGGGGAGTTGAGGGGGACACCCCCTGCAGTCTAGGGGCAGGTGGGGCAGTCGCAGAATTCATCTTACCCCCTCTCCAGGTGCTGCTGGTGGCTGCTCTCCTGGCTTCAGGAGCCCGATTGTTGGTGTAGTCATCGGCCAGGGCAGCTGTAGCCGTGGACCCCTTTGGCTTCTGGTCTCGGATGAACTGGCGGAGATCCTCAGGGCAGTTCCACAAGAGTTGCTCCGTGATGAACAAGTCCAGGATCTCCGGTCCGGTGGAAAGCTGCAGGCCTTGGGTCCAGTGGTCGGCAGCTCGGGCAAGTGCCCGCCGGTGGTCAGCCCAGGAGTCCTTTGGTCCCTTCTGCAGCGTCCGGAACTTCTTGCGGTAGGACTCCGGGGTGAGGTTGTACTGTTGGATCAGGGCCCGCTTGATGGTGTCGTAGCCCTGATCTGCCTCAGCAGGCAAGTCCCCAAGGATATCCAGGGCCTTACCCCTTAAACGGGGGGTCAGGTATTTGGCCCACTGGTCCTTGTTCAGATGGTGCTGCAAGCAAGTCCGCTCAAAAGCAGTCAAGAAAGAGTCCAAGTCTCCATCCTTCTCCAGCACTGGGAAGTCCTCAACACGGACCTTTGGAAGTTTGGTGTCTGGAAGGTCACGGGTGGCTGATGAGGGCCGGAGCTGAGCTAGCTGCAGCTGGTAGTTACGCTCTGCCTGGCGCTCTTCACGCGCTGCTTGCCGCTCACGCTCGGCCATGAGTTCCTTGTAGCCCTCCCGGTCTCCAGCCTGGCGTAGGGCCATAGCCATTTGAAGAAGGCTATCCGAGCCTCCCAGGCTCGGTGGAATGGCACGTGGTGATCTGCGGCCCGCTGCGGAGCCTGGTGATTCACTGTCCATTGCAGAGCGGAGGGCTGGCATCTGGCTCGTTGAGGACCCTTGGGCGGGCTGCTCCTCATCTTGTCCAGCAGTGCCCGGTTGTGCAATGTCCTCTGCAGAGCTGTTTTCTGGCGTCGAGCTCCTGGAGGACTCGTGGACAACCTCCTCATCGTCTCTGGCCTGAGCATCGGCCATTCCTTTGGCTTTGCTCCTGGTGCTCTCAGCCATTGTTGCAGACTTTGGTCACTGACACAGAACTGACACCTGATGCACCCACACACCTTACAGTATCTGCACTCTGACACTCTAGTGTTGAGCTAGTCTGAAGACCCCAGCAGCCACAGCTGCTGCAGGCAGTCTTTAGTGTCTGGGAGTATGGGTCTCACACTCACACACACTATTATCTCGATCCCACCGCTTGCCACCAATATGTCACAAACCACCGGGGGGGGTCACTCAGAAATCCCCCGCGCTGGCTACCAGTACGTCACAATCGGGGGGTAACAAGTGGGGGTCACCCCTACTTTATACCTCCCGACCGACAGACAGAGCACGTGACGCGCTCTCTAGCGCCCCTCTTATAGTCAGGCCAATTATGGAATTGCCCGACAATAAGCAAGGAGGCCGCTATACTACTTATGCCGATTATTGAAGGGTCCCCGGTGAGAGTAGGGTATATATTCCCCCGACCTCCGCGGGCGGAATATATAATATCTTCCCGAATCTCACTGGCCTCCCCACAATAATCCTTGGCACAACTCGCTGCCACCAACCGCTTCACGGTAACTATTAGCCGAACACACAGACGTGGGATTCAAGATCGAGATAACAGAACAGCCCAAGATTAATTATATAATTTAATCGCCTAAAGCACACTAGAAACTACAATATATACAATAGGGAATCTACAGAATATACATATGTCAGAGTACAGTTACAGATAAAGCATGGTTTACAACAGGTATGCAATTCAATCAGTTACCTTGTGCGTCTGGCCACAGGGGGGCGCTGTAGACCAGGTTTCCAGGAACTCTCTCACAGGTCTGTCCCAACCAGGCCCCCGAGCAGAAGAACGCTGGAAAATGGCCGAAGTAGGGTTATCAACCTGGGCAGATCCAGGTCCCCTCCTACCTTAGTGACCTCACAGGGAAGCACTGCCACTCCCCCTGCATGGATCAGAATTATCCAGCAAAGGGGATTTTGGCTATAACTTTGCCTGGGAGCGTCGTAGGCAGACGCCAATGCTCTCATTGTGACAGTTATGAATTTAGCTACAGCACGAGGGGACTCATGACCTGTCTGCCAGTTCCCCATTGGCTGATATCACGCCTGGGGCATTTCCCAATGTCCTGTTCCCATAAAAAGGGGGTGCCGGCATCGTCCACATGCGGAGACACCATTTTTATGGTTGCCATATTTATCGGAAATATGGCTTGCGAGATATGAACCATTTTTTACTGGAGTCGTTCTGTCTGGCTATTTCCAGAGCCTTGCTAATTAGATAGCAGCTCCTACTACAGGGTGACGGCAGGGAGTCATCCTGTGTCCATTGTCCCAAAGCCACCTAATTTCCATATCACAGGACATGGCCATGGAGTTTGTTGCTAAACCAGTTGTGTGAAGGAAAGGGGGGTTGACACCAGGAGAGGGCTTCCTGACATACTTGAATATCATGATTTATCGTCATCTCTCCGGATTTACCTCACAGAGGGTATTTCTGTTTAATTTAATGTTAGCTTCATTGAAAAAATGAAATGTGATTTTCTTTCAAAAATAAGGAAATATCTAAGTGACCCTAAACCTTTGAACTTTAGTGTAGGTTTTTCAGGTCTGCAGAACTCGTCCTCTTCTAGTTAAAGGGGGTAAATGATTATTTATAAAATAAAAAAAGAAGATACATAAAGAAAAACCTCATCGAGGTCTACAATTATTAAGATATCGCTGCCAGTGACGGCTTCTACCTCTAAAATATATTTAGGAATGTGAGGAGAACCTGGCCGAGCTCCTGAGACACACAGAGAACACTTCTTTACCTCTTACTCAGTGTTAGGCACACATACACTGGCGTATATAAAAAAATCGTGAAAGTCGATTTTTTTTTTTGTCACTTCTTATCCGTATACAATCCATTTTTTTTCTCAGCAGCTATTATTCATGTACAATCATTTACAGGACCATTTACAGTGTCCTATACTACAGAATGGCAATGAATCCATAAAAAATGGATGCCACTAGGATGGTCCATTTGGTATTGAATTTTTTTCTTGCACACGTAGACTGGACTAAGTGACTCTCATGCAATTTACCCGAAGACTGCATTCTGCACTTTTTTTCCTCAGGCTGAATACAGCTGAGAAAACAATTGCAGCTCTGCCTCATTGAATAACATGGATTCGAGTGCAATCCCTCTTTTTCTGGCATTGCAATTGTATGAGTTATACTCTAGTTTGAGTGTACCCTTACTCTTTTTACTTTTAAAGGGGTTGTTTAAAACTAGGACAACCCCTTCTAATTCCATATGTTTTCCTAGGTAAAATATAAAGCCTATACTCTGGTGCCAGGGCTAACGTGGGGTTGTGATGTCACGCGTGCCCCGCGTCCAATCAGTGCCAGCTTCCTTCTCCCCGCCTTTGGACCAAATAAGAAATCAACAGGAAGTGAGCGCAACCGCAGCGCTCACTTCCTCTTGCTTAAAGGGAACCTGTCACCAGATTTGGCATGTATAAGATGAAGCCACCACCAGTGGGCTCTTATATACCGCATTCTAACATGCTGTATATAAGAGCCCAGGCCACTGTGTAGAACATAAAAAGTACTTTATAATACCTACCTAAATGGGCGGTGCGATGCAGATGGGTGAGATGGGTGTCTCTGTTCTCCAGTTGCTGTGCCTCCTCTTTCACCCATCTTTGTCCTCCTTCTTCAGAAGCCTGGGTGTATGACGCGTCCTACATCATCCATACTAGCCGCATTGAGGTCCTGCGCAGGGGCGCACTTTGATCTGCCCTGATCAGAGGAGATCAAAGTATTGTAGTGCGCATGAACGGGACGTCAATGCCCACCTGTGTGCATGACGTAGTATGCATCATGCACCCAGGCTCTAGAAAAAGGAGGACAAAGATGGCCGAAAGAGGAGGCGCCGCACCCGGAGGACGAAGACACCCATCTGCACCGTACTGACCGATTAAGTGAGTATTCTAAAGTCATTTTTACGTTCTACATAACGGCCTGGGCTCTTATATACAGCATGTTAGAATGCTGTATATAAGAGTCCACTGGTGGTGGCCGCAGCTTATAGGGCCCAAATCTGGTGACAGGTTCCCTTTAACTTGTTTGGTTTGAAGGCGGGGAAAAGGAAGCCGGTGCTGATTGGACGCGGGGCTCGCGTGACGTCACAACCCCACGTGAGCCCCGACACAATGAGCCCGCACACCGCTTTAAGGGCGTTGACATGGTAAGTGACTATAGGCTTTATGATTTTACCTGGGGAAAAAAAGATGGAATCAGAAGAGGTTTATCTAATACAAATGAATAATTCTGAAAGCAAACAATCAAAAAAAAATAAAATCCAGCCAGAATAGAGAAATGCATGTTTGCATTCAGAATTATTCATTTGTATTAGACATTTATTAATTACTAGCTGTACTACCCGGCTTCGCCCGGGTTAATAACTGATGTTAACAAAATAGAATGTATTAACAAAAATGTATTCTGCACACAAAATCCACAAAACAAATAGAAATGTAATTATTAAAAGGCAAAAACTAAGCTAATAGAAGCATTTCACAACATATATTTCATCACCACAGATATTCCACACAGATTTAACTAAATTGGCCAAGTAATGTGCTCCGTCTGTCTCTTTCCAGATCTGTCTATTTCCCCGTCTGTCTCTTTCCCCGTCTGTTTGTCTGTCTCTTTCCCCGCCTGTCTCTTTCCTAGCCTGCCTCTTTCCTCGTCTGCCTCTTTCCTTGTCTGCCTCTTTCCTCGTCTGCCTCTTTCCTCGTCTGTCTCTTTCCTCATCTGCCTCTTTCCCCGTCTGTCTCTTTCCCCATCTGCCTCTTTCCTCGTCTGCCTGTCTCTGTCTCTTTCTTTGTCTGTCTCTATCTCTCTGTTTCTTTCCCCATGTGTCTCTTTCCAGGTCTGTCTCTTTCCAAGGTCTGTCTCTTTCCCCGTCTGTCTCCCCATCTCTGTCTGTGTCTTTTCCTGTCTGTCTCTTTCCCTGTCTGCCTGTCTTTGTCTGTCTCTATTTCTCTGTCTCTTTCCTCGTCTGTCTCTATCAAGGTCTGTGTCTTTCCCCATCTATCTTTGTCTCTCTGGCTGTCTCCTCCTTCCCTGTCTGCCTGTCTCTGTCCCTGTCTGCATGTCTGTCTGTCTCTTTCCCTATCTGTCTCTTTCCAGGTCTGTCTCTTTCCCCGTCTGTCTCTGTCTGTCTTTTTCACTGTCTGTCTCTGTCTGTCTCTTTCACCGTTTGTCTCTGTCTGTCTCTTTCCCTGTCTGTCTCTATCTCTCTGTCTCTTTCCCTGTCTGTTTCTGTCTGTCTCTATCCGTCTCCCCAACGACATCTTATTACCTCACATATAAGCTTCTTATACTATGAATGTCTTTTGTTCCTATAGCAACCAATCACAGCTCCTACTAATAACCTGTAGTTCCAGGCTCCATTTACTTTAATGAAGGCATGTTTTTGGAGAGTAACTGTAAAGTGCGGGATTAAATTTTCCTGTCACAACATAGTCTACGACGTTCCCGGGGTCACATGAGGTGTCTGTGCAAACTTTTTTGATTGTAAATGCGATGGTGCGGATACACTTTTCGTTTCACTTTTCTTTGTCGCTCCATTGGGAGACCCAGACAATTGGGGTGTATAGCTTCTGCCTCCGGAGGCCACACAAAGTATTACACTCAAAAGTGTAACCCCTCCCCTCTGCCTATACACCCTCCTGTGCCTCACGGGCTCCTCAGTTTTATGCTTTGTGTGGAAGGAGGCACACATCCACTCACACATCTCCATTTCTTTGTCGCTCCATTGGGAGACCCAGACAATTGGGTGTATAGCTTCTGCCTCCGGAGGCCACACAAAGTATTACACTTAAAAGTGTAAACCCCTCCCCTCTGCCTATACACCCCCCCGTGCATCACGGGCTCCTCAGTTTTTATGCTTTGTGTTGAAGGAGGCACACATGCACGCAAGCTCCACAATTTAGTCAGCAGCAGCTGCTGACTATATCGGATGGAAGAAAAGAGGGCCCATAACAGGGCCCCCGGCATGCTCCCTTCTCACCCCACTCTGGTCGGCGGTGCTGTTAAGGTCGAGGTACCCATTGCGGGTACAAGGCTGGAGCCACATGCTGTTTTCCTTCCCCATCCCTTAGGGGCTCTGGGTGAAGTGGGATCCTAATCGGTCACCAGGCACTGGGACCGTGCTCCCTCCGCAGCCCCTGGGGGAATCTGCTGGACAGGAGACCGGGTATCGTCAGGGACAGGCCCTGCTCCTCTGAGGTACTCTGTGTCCCCTTGGGGACGGCTCATAGAGCGCCTGTCTAATGGACGCTGCAGCAGCTGCTGGTTGTGTTTGTGCGCCGGGACTACCGCGCTGACCGCACTTGTTTGCCGGCCGCGCTTATAACTTTAGTCCCCGGCTTTTGCAGCCTAGTACCGCATATTCCCGCCCCCGGGCCTGCCAGTCAGGGGTAAGGGCGGGACGCTGCACTGGACGTCAGCGCTGAGGGCTGGAGCATACTTTGTATCCTCCTCCCCCCTCACTGAGCACCGTGGGGCACCAGATTCCCGCACTTTCTAAGGCACGCCCACGGCTCCCTCCTCCTCTCAGAACGCTGGCAGCCATTCCTATCAGCACTTCTGACGCTGGAGAACTTCAGAGAAGAGCTCCTACAGCTCTGGGAGGCCCAGGCAGGGAATCTGGTGGTTACACAAACGCTGAGGGCGGTCGGTAAGCCGCACCTGTTACTAGGTGCTTGCCCCCTAGGTGCCGAAGTGTATATTTATATGCTTATATTGTATACATTTACTCTGTACGGCCGCACTATTGCTTTGGCTATATACCCTCTCTGATTGCTCTAAGAGGAGACAACAGCATGTTGTCCGCAAAAAGCAAGGGTGCCAAGGCACAGGCTTACTTTGCAACCTGTACCTCATGTGCGGCTATGCTACCTGCAGGTTCCACCTACCCTCATTGTGTGCAATGCTCGGCCCCTGTGACACTCACTCAGCCGGAGCCTCTGCCACTGGTGGGACCCTCGGCCCAGGTGGAACCACCTGCTGCCACTGTCCAGGTGACAGGGACAGAGTTTGCAGTATTCGCTGACAAACTTTCTGAGTCTATGGATAAATGGTCTGCTAAGATACTAGAAGCTTTGCAGTCCAGACCCGTAATACAGGCCCCGGGCACTGTTGAACCTTTTCACTCAGACCCCCCTCGGTCGGCGCAGCAAAGTGCTCCTGGGGCGACTCATAGGTCCCACGGTGAGGACTATGACACGGACCGCAGTCCCAGGCCAGCTAAGCGGGCTCGCCGGGAGCTTCCCTCGACTTCATCACAGTGTTCAGGGTCTCAGCATGAGGACTCTCTGGAGGATGAAGCAGAGGTGGCAGATCAGGGCTCTGATTCTGACGCCGCTCTCAACCTTGATACACCTGAAGGGGACGCCATAGTAAACGACCTTATAGCGTCCATCAATCAGGTGTTGGATCTTTCTCCTCCAACTCCTCAGATTGAGGAGTCAGCTTCTCAGCAGGAGAAATTCCATTTTAGGTTTCCCAAACGTACACGGAGTGCGTTTCTTGATCACTCCGACTTCAGAGATACAGTCCAGAAACACCGAGCTTTTCCAGATAAGCGCTTTACTAAGCGCCTTAATGACACACGTTATCCCTTCCCCCCTGACGTAGTCAAGGGTTGGGCTCAGTGTCCCAAGGTGGATCCTCCAATCTCTAGACTGGCGGCTAGATCCATAGTTGCAGTGGCAGACGGTGCATCACTCAAGGATGCCACTGACAGGCAGATAGAGCTCCTGATGAAATCCATCTATGAAGCTATTGGCGCGTCCTTTACTCCGGCATTCGCAGCCGTATGGGCACTCCAAGCTATCTCAGCTTGTCAGTCTGAGATTAATGCAGTCACACGTGCCTCTACTCCGCAGGTTGTGTCCTTAACCTCTCAGGCGTCGGCGTTTGCGTCCTACGCCATGAATGCTGTCCTGGACTCGGCGAGCCGTACGGCGGTAGCATCCGCCAATTCGGTGGCAGTCTGCAGGGCCATGTGGCTACGTGAATGGAAGGCAGACTCTGCTTCCAAAAAGTTCTTAACCGGTTTGCCATTTTCTGGCGACCGCCTGTTTGGCGAGCAATTGGATGAAATCATTAACCCCTTCACCCCCGGCCACTAAAACACCCTAATGACCGGGCCATTTTTTGCAATTCTGACCAGTGTCACTTTGACAGGTTATAACTCTGGAACGCTTCAACGGATCCTGGCGATTCTGACATTGTTTTTTCGTGACATATTGTACTTCATGTCAGTGGTAAATTTAGGCCGATATTTTTTGCGTTTATTTGTGAAAATTTAGGAAATTTGGCGAAAATTTTGAAAATTTCGCAAATTTCAAACTTTGAAAATTTATGCCCATAAATCTGAGAGATATGTCACACAAAATAGTTACTAAATAACATTTCCCACATGTCTACTTTACATCAGCGCAATTTTCGAAACAAATTTTTTTTCCGTTAGGAAGTTAGAAGGGGTCAAAGGTCATCAGCAAATTCTCATTTTTCCAACAAAATTTACAAAATAATTTTTTTAGGGACCACATCACATTTGAAGTGACTTTGAGAGGCCGAGGTGACAGAAAATACCCAAAAGTGACCCCATTCTAAAAACTACACCCCTCACACTGCTCAAAACCACATCCAATAAGTTTATTAACCCTTTAGGTGCTTCACAGGAACCAAAGCAATGTGGAAGGAAAAAATGAAAATTTTACTTTTTAACACAAAAATGTTACTTTAGCCATAAAATTTTCATTTTTACAAGGGAGAAAAGAGAAAGTACACAATACAATTTATTGTGCATGTTCTCCTGAGTACGCTGATACCCCATATGTGGTAAAAATCAATTGTTTGGGCGCACGGCAGAGCTCGGAAGGGAAGGAGCGCCATTTGAATTTTTGAACGCAAAATTAGCTGCACTCATTAGCGGACGCCATGTCGGGTTTGAAGACCCCCTGAGGTGCCTAAACAATGGAGCTCCCCCATAAGTGACCCCATTTTGGAAACTAGAGGCCTCAAATAATTTTTCTAGATGTTTGGTGAGCACTTTGAACCCCTGGGGGCTTCACAAAAGTTTATAGCGTTGAGCCGTGAAAAGAAAAAAAATTTTTTTTACCACAAAACGGTTGCTTCAACTAGGTAGCTTTTTTTTTCACAAGGGTAACAGGAAAAAATGCACCATAAAATGTATTGTGCATTTTCTCCTGAGTACGCAGATACCTCATATGTGGTGGAAATCAAATGTTTGGACACACAGCAGTGCTCGGAAGGCAAGGAGCGCCATTTGAATTTTTGAGTGCAAAATTAGCTGCACCTGTTAGCGGACGCCATGTCGGGTTTGAAGACCCCCTGAGGTGCCTAAACAATGGAGCTCCCCCACAAGTGACCCCATTTTGGAAACTAGAGGCCTCAAATAATTTTTCTAGATGTTTGGTGAGCACTTTGAACCCCTGGGGGCTTCACAAAAGTTTATAGCGTTGAGCCGTGAAAAGAAAAAAAAATTTTTTTACCACAAAACGGTTGCTTCAACTAGGTAGCTTTTTTTTTCACAAGGGTAACAGGAAAAAATGCACCATAAAATGTATTGTGCATTTTCTCCTGAGTACGCAGATACCTCATATGTGGTGGAAATCAAATGTTTGGACACACAGCAGTGCTCGGAAGGCAAGGAGCGCCATTTGAATTTTTGAGTGCAAAATTAGCTGCACCTGTTAGCGGACGCCATGTCGGGTTTGAAGACCCCCTGAGGTGCCTAAACAATGGAGCTCCCCCACAAGTGACCCCATTTTGGAAACTAGAGGCCTCAAATAATTTTTCTAGATGTTTGGTGAGCACTTTGAACCCCTGGGGGCTTCACAAAAGTTTATAGCGTTGAGCCGTGAAAAGAAAAAAAATTTTTTTTACCACAAAACGGTTGCTTCAACTAGGTAGCTTTTTTTTTCACAAGGGTAACAGGAAAAAATGCACCATAAAATGTATTGTGCATTTTCTCCTGAGTACGCAGATACCTCATATGTGGTGGAAAGTAATTGTTTGGGCGCATGGCGGGGCTCAGAAGAGAAGGAGCGCCATTTGACAGCAAAATTGGTTGGAATCATTAGCGGACACCATGTCACGTTTGGAGACCCCCTATGGTGCCTAAACAGTGGAGCTCCCCCACAAGTGACACCATTTTGGAAACTAGAGCCCTCAAATAATTTTTCTAGATGTTTGGTGAGCACTTTGAACACCTGGGGGCTTCACAGAAGTTTATAGCGTTGAGCCGTGAAAAGAAAAAAAAAATGTTTTACCACAAAACGGTTGCTTCAACTAGGTAGCTTTTTTTTTCACAAGGCTATCAGGAAAAAATGCACCATAAAATGTATTGTGCATTTTCTCCTGAGTACGCAGATACCTCATATGTGGTGGAAAGTAATTGTTTGGGCGCATGGCGGGGCTAAGAAGAGAAGGAGCGCCATTTGACAGCAAAATTGGTTGGAATCATTAGCGGACGCCATGTCACGTTTGGAGACCCCCTATGGTGCCTAAACAGTGGAGCTCCCCCACAAGTGACACCATTTTGGAAACTAGAGCCCTCAAATATTTTTTCTAGATGTTTGGTGAGCACTTTGAACACCTGGGGGCTTCACAGAAGTTTATAGCGTTGAGCCGTGAAAAGAATTTTTTTTTTTTTTTACCACAAAATGGTTGCTTCAACTAGGTAGCTTTTTTTTTCACAAGGGTAACAGGAAAAAATGCACCATAAAATGTATTGTGCATTTTCTCCTGAGTACGCAGATACCTCATATGTGGTGGAAAGTAATTGTTTGAGCGCATGGCGGGGCTCAGAAGAGAAGGAGCGCCATTTGACTTTTCAAACGCAGTGCACTGATCGGCCGCTGCAGGACGCACGGTCGGATGCGATAAAAAAAAGCGTCGGGGATACGTAAAAAAAAAAAGTCACGCCAAAAATTGACCATGGATGCAGATACGTTATGTGCATCCCTGATCAGCGCTTGGCGGGACGCACGGACGGATGCGATACAAAAAGCGTCGCAAATACGGAAAAAAGTCACGCCAAAAATTGAGCAGGGATGCCGATCCGTTATCTGCATCCCTAATCAGCGCTCGGCGGGACGCACGGACGGATGCGATACAAAAAGCGTCGGGGATACGGAAAAAAAAGTCACGCCAAAAATTGAGCAGGGATGCCGATCCGTTATCTGCATCCCTGATCTGCGCTCGGCGGGACGCACGGACGGATGCGATACAAAAAGCGTCGCGAATACGGAAAAAAGTCACGCCAAAAATTGAGCAGGGATGCCGATCCGTTATCGGCATCCCTGATCAGCGCTCGGCGGGACGCACGGACGGACGCGATACAAAAAGCGTCGGGGATACGGAAAAAAGTCACGCCAAAAATTGAGCAGGGATGCCGATCCGTTATCTGCATCCCTAATCAGCGCTCGGCGGGACGCACGGACGGATGCGATACAAAAAGCGTCGGGGATACGGAAAAAAAAGTCACGCCAAAAATTGAGCAGGGATGCCGATCCGTTATCTGCATCCCTGATCTGCGCTCGGCGGGACGCACGGACGGATGCGATACAAAAAGCGTCGCGAATACGGAAAAAAGTCACGCCAAAAATTGAGCAGGGATGCCGATCCGTTATCTGCATCCCTAATCAGCGCTCGGCGGGACGCACGGACGGATGCGATACAAAAAGCGTCGTGAATACGGAAAAAAAAGTCACGCCAAAAATTGACCATGGATGCCGATCCGTTATCTGCATCCCTGATCAGCGCTTGGCGGGACGCACGGACGGATGCGATACAAAAAGCGTCGGGGATACGGAAAAAAAAGTCACGCCAAAAATTGAGCAGGGATGCCGATCCGTTATCTGCATCCCTGATCAGCGCTTGGCGGGACGCACGGACGGATGAGGTGTAAAAATGGACAGGGGATACGGAAAAAAAAAAAAAAGTTATACTCACAGTACCCAGAGGACTAGCAGGAGGATCACTGACCAGAAGAGCTGCAGAGGAACAGATGGCAGAGAGATGGACAGCTTTACAGGAGCAGCAGGCAGATCAGCAGAATGCCCAGGAAGGACCCAGCGATGGACGCAGATGTGATCAGGCCGGTGAAGACAGGTAAGAGGACGTCGGGGGAGAGCAGAGGGGGAGAGGGGGGGGTGAGAGCAGAGGGGGAGGGGGGAGAGCAGAGGGGGAGAGCAGAGGGGGAGGGGGGGAGAGCAGAGGGAGAGGGGGGGGAGAGCAGAGGGGGAGACCGGAGAGGGAGCTGCAGAAGCAGAATAGAAATAATGGGGGAGGCAGTCAGATCGCAGGGGGAGCGGATCGGGATGTCGGGGGGGGGGGGGTGGTTGGGGGGAGCAGATCGCGGGGGGGGCACGGCAGGGGCTATCACGGCAGCGCGCAGGGGCACCACGGGAGCGCGCACGGGCTGCAAAGTGAGCACAGTACTCACTTTGCAGCAGCAGCGGTGGTAGCAGATCGGGATGCCGGGGGGGGCAGATCGGGGCGTAGGGGGGCAGATCGGGGCGTAGGGGGGCAGATCGGGGGGGGGCACGGGCAGGGGCCTTCACGGGAGCGCGCAGGGGCCTTCACGGGAGCGCGCAGGGGCCATCGCCGGAGCGCAATACTTACCTTTGGAGCTGGCGCGGTGACAGCAGAGGCGGCGTCTGCGGCGGCAGCAGCGGTGGCGTGGTACCAAAAGTACCAGCCACTCCACGCTGCAGCCATGTTGGGGGAGGGTCCCCAGAGCAGCACAGGCCTGGGGAGGGCGGCCACCGGCAGATCAGACCGCCCCACTGCACACTGATTGGAGCGATTGCGCGTCATAGCACGATCGCTCCAATCAGTGCTGCAGGGGCTGGGGGCGGCATGTTTGAGGTCCACCTATGATATGCTGCAGCAGCTGCGGCATCTCATAGCTGGATCTCACAGGATCGCACTAATTCGGGCATTATTTTTGCCGAAATTAGTGCGATCGATGTGGTTGGCGGTTCAGATTTGAACAGCCAATCACATCGATCGTCGATAGGGGGTGGCGATGCCACCCCCCCTGGGGTCAAGCAAAGGTCCCCTGCTGTAAGAAACAGCAGGGGACATCATTTGAAAGCCGTTGCTATGGCCACGGCAATCAAATGAAGTTTAGGCCGTAAAATTACGTCCCTGGTCGTTAAGTCACGTTAAAATAGGACGTAATTTTACGGCCCGCGGTCGTGAAGGGGTTAAACAATCCAAGGGAAAGGACTCGTCCTTACCCCAGTCCAAACCAAACAGACCTCAACAACGGAAGGTACAATCGAGGTTTCGGTCCTTTCGGCCCTCAGCCAAGTCTCAATTCTCCTCGTCCAACAGGCCACAGAAGGGTCAGAGGAACTCTGATTCATGGCGGTCTAAGTCACGTCCTAAAAAGACCGCCGGAGGAACCGCTCCCAAAGCGGCCTCCTCATGACTTTCGGCCTCCCCAAACCGCATCCTCGGTCGGTGGCAGGCTCTCCCGCTTTTGCGACGCCTGGTTGCCACATGTCCAAGACCGATGGGTGAGAGACATTCTGTCTCACGGTTACAGGATAGAGTTCCGTTCTCGTCCTCCGACTCGTTTCTTCAGAACATCTCCGCCCCCCGAGCGAGCCGATGCTCTTCTTCAGGCGGTGAGCACTCTGAAGGCAGAAGGAGTGGTGATCCCTGTTCCCCTTCAGCAATGGGGTCACGGTTTTTACTCCAACTTGTTCGTGGTGCCAAAAAAGGACGGATCTTTCCGTCCCGTTCTGGACCTCAAACTGCTCAACAAACACGTGAAAACCAGGCGGTTCCGGATGGAATCTCTCCGCTCCGTCATCGCCTCGATGTCCCAAGGAGACTTCCTAGCATCAATCGACATCAGGGATGCTTATCTCCACGTGCCGATTGCACCAGAGCATCAGCGCTTCCTGCGTTTCGCCATCGGGGACGAACACCTTCAGTTCGTGGCGCTGCCTTTCGGCCTGGCGACGGCCCCACGGGTCTTCACCAAGGTCATGGCAACAGTGGTAGCAGTCCTACACTCTCAGGGACACTCGGTGATCCCTTACTTAGACGATCTCCTTGTCAAGGCCCCCTCTCGGGTGGCATGCCAACACAGCCTGAACATTGCTCTGGAGACTCTCCAGAGATTCGGGTGGATCATCAATTTCCCAAAGTCAAAATTGACACCGACCCAATCGCTGACATATCTCGGGATGGAGTTTCATACTCTCTCAGCGATAGTGAAACTTCCGCTGGACAAACAGCGTTCACTACGGACAGGGGTGTAATCTCTCCTTCGAGCCCAGTCGCACCCCTTGAGGCGCCTCATGCACTTCCTAGGGAAGATGGTGGCAGCAATGGAGGCAGTTCCATTTGCGCAGTTTCATCTGCGTCCACTTCAATGGGACATTCTCCGCAAATGGGACAGGAAGTCGACGTCCCTCGACAGGAACGTCTCACTTTCTCGGGCAGCCAAGGCCTCCCTTCAGTGGTGGCTTCTTCCCACTTCTTTGTCGAAGGGGAAATCATTCCTACCCCCATCCTGGGCTGTGGTCACGATGGACGCGAGTCTGTCAGGGTGGGGAGCGGTTTTCCTCCACCACAGGGCTCAGGGTACCTGGACTCAGCCAGAGTCCTCCCTTCAGATCAATGTTCTGGAGATAAGGGCAGTGTATCTAGCCCTAAAAGCGTTCCAGCCGTGGCTGGAAGGCAGGCAGATCCGAATTCAGTCGGACAACGCCACGGCGGTGGCATACATCAACCACCAAGGCGGCACACGCAGTCGGCAAGCCTTCCAGGAAGTTCGGCGGATTCTGCTGTGGGTGGAAGCCACAGCCTCCACCATCTCCGCAGTTCACATCCCGGGCGTAGAAAACTGGGAAGCAGACTTTCTCAGTCGCCAGGGCATGGACGCAGGGGAATGGTCTCTTCACCCGGACGTGTTTCAAGAGATCTGTCGCCGCTGGGGGAAGCCGGACGTCGACCTAATGGCGTCCCGGCACAACAACAAGGTCCCGGCATTCATGGCACGGTCTCAAGATCACAGAGCTCTGGCGGCGGACGCATTAGTTCAGGATTGGTCGCAGTTTCGGCTGCCTTATGTATTTCCTCCTCTGGCACTACTGCCCAGAGTATTACGCAAGATCAGGTCCGACTGCCGCCGCGCCATCCTCATCGCCCCAGACTGGCCGAGGAGGTCGTGGTACCCGGATCTGTGGCATCTCACGGTGGGTCAACCATGGGCACTACCAGACCGTCCAGACTTACTGTCTCAAGGGCCATTTTTCCATCTGAATTCTGCGGCCCTCAACCTGACTGTGTGGCCATTGAGTCCTGGATCCTAGCGTCTTCAGGGTTATCTCAAGAGGTCATTGCCACTATGAGACAGGCCAGGAAACCAACGTCCGCCAAGATCTACCACAGGACGTGGAGGATCTTCTTATCCTGGTGCTCTGATCAGGGTTTTACTCCCTGGCCATTTGCCTTGCCCACTTTTCTGTCCTTCCTTCAATCCGGAATGGAAAAGGGTTTGTCTCTCGGCTCTATTAAGGGACAAGTCTCGGCGCTCTCTGTGTTTTTTCAAAAGCGTCTAGCCAGGCTTCCGCAGGTCCGCACGTTCCTGCAGGGAGTTTGCCACATAGTCCCTCCTTACAAGCGTCCGCTAGAACCCTGGGATCTGAACAGGGTGCTAACGGCTCTTCAGAAACCACCTTTCGAGCCAATGAGAGATATTTCTCTTTCACGCCTTTCGCAGAAGGTGGTCTTCCTAGTGGCAGTCACATCACTTCGGAGAGTGTCTGAGCTAGCTGCACTGTCATGCAAAGCCCCCTTCCTGGTGTTTCACCAGGACAAGGTGGTTCTGCGTCCGGTTCCGGAATTTCTCCCTAAGGTGGTATCCCCTTTTCATCTCAATCAGGATATCTCCTTACCTTCTTTTTGCCCTCATCCAGTTCACCAATGTGAAAAGGATTTGCACTTGTTAGATCTTGTGAGAGCACTTAGACTCTACATTTCTCGTACGGCGCCCCTGCGCCGTTCGGATGCGCTCTTTGTCCTTGTCGCTGGCCAGCGTAAAGGGTCGCAGGCTTCCAAGTCAACCTTGGCTCGGTGGATCAAGGAACCAATTCTTGAAGCCTACCGTTCTTCTGGGCTTCCGGTTCCTTCAGGGCTGAAAGCCCATTCTACCAGAGCCGTGGGTGCGTCCTGGGCATTGCGGCACCAGGCTACGGCTCAGCAGGTGTGTCAGGCGGCTACCTGGTCGAGTCTGCACACTTTCACGAAACACAATCAGGTGCATACCTACGCTTCGGCAGATGCCAGCCTAGGTAGGCGAGTCCTTCAGGCGGCGGTTGCCCACCTGTAGGAAGGGGCCGTTTTACGGCTCTATTACCGAGGTATTCTTTTACCCACCCAGGGACTGCTTTTGGACGTCCCAATTGTCTGGGTCTCCCAATGGAGCGACAAAGAAGAAGGGAATTTTGTTTACTTACCGTAAATTCCTTTTCTTCTAGCTCCTATTGGGAGACCCAGAACCCGCCCCTGTTCCCTTCGGGCTGTTGTTCTTTTGTGTACACATGTTGTTCATGTTGAATTGTTATGGGTTCATGGTTTTCAGTTCTCCGAACATCCTTCGGATTGAATTTACCTTAGACCAATTTATAAGTTTCCTCCTTCCTGCTTTTGCACCAAAACTGAGGAGCCCGTGATGCACGGGGGGGTGTATAGGCAGAGGGGAGGGGTTTACACTTTTAAGTGTAATACTTTGTGTGGCCTCCGGAGGCAGAAGCTATACACCCAATTGTCTGGGTCTCCCAATAGGAGCTAGAAGAAAAGGAATTTACGGTAAGTAAACAAAATTCCCTTCTTTAGTCAGCAGCAGCTGCTGATTGTATCGGTTGGAAGAAAAGAGGGCCCCCACGGGGCCCCCGGCATGCTCCCTTCTCACCCCACTAAATCGGCGGTGCTGTTAAGGTTGAGGTACCCATTGCGGGTACGACGGCCGGAGCCTCATGCCGTGTTTCCTTCTCCATCCCTGAGGGCTCTGGTAGAAGTGGGATCCGAAGCGGTTATCCAGGTTCTGGGACCGTGCTCCCTCCGCAGCCCCTGAGGGAATCTGCTGGACAGGAGCTTATCTATCTTCAGGGACAGGGCCCTGCATCCACGAGGTACTCTGTGTCCCTATGGGGACGGTGTATGGAGCGCCTGGTTTCCAGACGCCGCATCTGACTGCTGAATAGTGAAGACCGGGGACTACCGCGCCGACCGCGCCTGCTTGTCGGCCGCGGTATTAAATTTAGTCCCCGGCTTCATCGCGGCCTAGTGGAAAAACTCCCGCCCCCAGGCCTGTCTATCAGAGATAGGGGCGGGATAGCCGACCTGACGTCGGATGTGAGGGCCGGGGCATCCTGTATGCTCCCTCCCCCCTCACTGATCACTGTGGGGACCCCAGATTCCCGCACTTTTCATAACGCCGCCCATGGCTTCACTCCTCCCCTGAGAGCTCCGGCAGCCATCTTTAGGACATTCTGCCGGTGGAGAATCACACAGAACAGCTCTGCAGCTCTGGGAGACCAGGCAGGGAATCTGGAGCGCACACACCCCGCTTTTTAGCGGTCGGTAAGCCGCACCGGTCACTCGGTGTTGGTCCCCTCCGGTGCCGGTATAGATACGTATATATATACCTTTCTGTTCGGCCGGACTGTATACCCTTTTTTCTGTATACCCTCAGTGATCACGCTCCTAGCACACAACAGCATGTCGGTCACAAGGAGCAAGGGCACTAAAGCACAGGATTTTTTTGCGACATGTACCTCTTGTAGGGCCATGTTACCTGCGGGTTCCACCTACCCTCACTGTGAGCAATGCTCGACCCCTGTTACGCTTGCTCAGCCGGAGCCTCGGTCACTAGTGGGCCCCTCGGCTCAGGCAGACCCCCCTGTTTCTACTGTCCAGGTGGCAGCGACTGAGTTTGCAGTTTTTACTGACAAGCTCTCAGAGTCACTCTCACAATCCATGGCTCAGTCTATGGACAAATGGTCTGCCAAGTTGCTGGAAGCCCTGCAGTCCAGACCCGTCCTTACACAGGCCCCGGACCCGGTTAGATCGGCACCTCCAGGTCCCTCTGGGTACACCCCGGCCGGGGTGGGCCCCAGGTCTCACGTGGAGGACTCCTCCACGGACCACAGTCCCAGACCAGCTAAGCGGGCTCGCTTGGAATCATCCCCGACTTCCTCACGCTGCTCGGGTTCCCAGCTTGAGGACTCTCTAGAGGACGAGGCGGAGGTCGCAGCTCAGGGCTCGGACCCTGATGTTGCTCTCAATCTTGATACACCTGAAGGGGACGCCTTAGTAAATGATCTTATCTCGTCCATCAATCAGGTGTTAGATCTATCTCCACCGCCTCCACCTATAGAGGAGTCGGCCTCTCAGCAGGAGAAACACCAGTTTCGGTTTCCCAAACGTATACGGAGTGCATTTTTTGATCACTCTAACTTCAGAGATGCTGTCCAGAAGCCCAGAGCGGTTCCGGACAAGCGCTTTACTAAGCGCCTTACTGACACACGTTACCCCTTCCCCGCTGACGTAGTTAAGGGTTGGGCTCAATGTCCTAAGGTAGATCCCCAAGTCTCCAGATTGGCGGCTAGATCCGTGGTTTCGGTTGCAGATGGCTCATCACTAAAAGATGCCACTGACAGGCAGATAGAACTCCTGGTGAAATCCATCTATGAGGCCACGGGAGCGTCTTTTGCCCCGGCCTTTGCAGCCGTGTGGGCACTCCAAGCCATCTCAGCTTGTCTTAATGCGGTCACACGTACGTCTGCCCCGCAGGTTGCATCTTTAACCTCTCAGGCGTCGGCGTTTTCTTCCTACGCCATGAACGCAGTCCTAGACTCTGCTAGCCGTACAGCGGTGGCATCCGCTAATTCTGTTGCAGTCCGCAGGGCCATGTGGCTGCGCGAATGGAAGGCAGACTCTGCTTCCAAGAGGTTCTTAACCGGTTTGCCGTTTTCTGGCGAGAGATTGTTTGGCGAACGATTGGATGAGATTATTAAGGAATCCAAGGGAAAGGACTCCTCCTTACCCCAGTCCAAACCTAAGAGACCTCAGCAGCGGAAAATACAATCGAGGTTTCGGTCCTTTCGTCCCTCCGCCAAGCCACAGTCCTCTTCGTCCAATAGACAGGACAAAGGCCAGAGGAACTCCTATGCGTGGCGGTCTAAGTCACGCCCCCAAAAGACCGCCGGAGGCACTGCTTCCAAGGCGGCCTCCTCATGACTCACGGCATCCCCGAACCGCATCCTCGGTCGGTGGCAGGCTCTCCCGCTTTCGCGACGCCTGGTGGCCACATGTTCAAGACCGATGGGTGAGAGACATCCTGTCTCACGGTTACAGGATAGAGTTCAGCTCTCGTCCTCCGACTCGTTTCTTCAGAACCTCCCCGCCCCCCGCGCGAGCAGACGCACTTTTTCAAGCAGTGGACGCTCTGAAAAAAGAAGGCGTCGTGACCCCCGTTCCCACTCAGGAACAGGGTCGCGGTTTTTACTCCAACTTATTCGTGGTACCAAAGAAGGACGGATCATTCCGTCCCGTTCTGGACCTCAAATTGCTCAACAAACACGTGAGCACCAGACGATTCCGGATGGAATCTCTCCGCTCGGTCATCGCCTCGATGTCACAAGGAGACTTCCTCGCATCGATCGACATCAAGGATGCCTATCTCCATGTGCCGATCGCACCAGAACATCAACGCTTTTTGCGTTTCGCCATAGGGGACGAACACCTTCAGTTCGTGGCTTTACCCTTCGGCCTGGCGACAGCCCCACGGGTTTTCACCAAAGTCATGGCATCCGTTGTGGCGATCCTGCATTCTCAGGGGCACTCGGTGATTCCTTACTTGGACGATCTCCTAGTCAGGGCACCTTCTCGGGCGGCGTGTCAACACAGCCTTACCGTCGCTCTGGAGACCCTCCAGCAGTTCGGGTGGCTCATCAACTTCCCAAAATCCAAGTTGACACCGACCCAATCTCTGACCTATCTAGGGATGGAGTTTCATACACAGTCAGCGGTAGTCAAGCTACCACTAGACAAACAGCTGTCACTGCAGGCAGGGGTGCAATCTCTGATTCAGACTCAGTCTCACCCCTTGAGACGTCTCATGCACTTCCTGGGGAAGATGGTAGCAGCGATGGAGGCAGTGCCCTTCGCGCAATTCCATCTGCGACCACTCCAGTGGGACATTCTCCGCAAATGGGACAGGAGGTCGAACTCTCTCGACAGGAACGTCTCTCTTTCCCTTGCAACAAAGACATCCCTTCAGTGGTGGCTTCTTCCCACTTCTCTTTCACAGGGAAAATCCTTCCTGCCCCCAACCTGGGCTGTGGTCACCACGGACGCGAGCCTGTCAGGGTGGGGAGCGGTGTTCCTCCATCACAGGGCTCAGGGAACCTGGACTCCGATAGAGTCTTCCCTTCAGATCAATGTCCTGGAGATAAGGGCAGTGTATCTGGCCCTAGTGGCTTTCCAGCAGCTGCTGGAGGGCAGGCAGATCCGTATTCAGTCGGACAACGCCACTGCCGTCGCATACATCAACCACCAGGGCGGCACGCGGAGTCGTCAAGCCTTCCAAGAAGTCCGGCGAATTCTGCAGTGGGTGGAAGCCACAGCATCCACCATCTCAGCAGTTCACATACCGGGCGTAGAAAACTGGGAAGCAGATTTTCTCAGTCGTCAGGGCATGGATGCGGGGGAATGGTCCCTGCACCCAGAGGTGTTTCGAGAGATCTGTCGCCGCTGGGGAACACCGGACGTCGATCTCATGGCGTCACGGCACAACAACAAGGTCCCGACCTTCATGGCACGATCTCAGGATCACAGAGCTCTGGCGGCGGACGCACTAGTTCAGGATTGGTCGCAGTTTCGACTACCTTATGTATTTCCTCCTCTGGCAATGCTGCCCAGAGTACTACGCAAGATCAGGTCCGACTGCCGTCGCGCCATTCTCGTCGCTCCAGACTGGCCGAGGCGGTCATGGTACCCGGATCTGTGGCATCTCACGGTGGGTCAGCCGTGGGCGCTGCCAGACCGCCCAGACTTGCTGTCGCAAGGGCCATTTTTCCATCTGAATTCTGCGGCCCTCAACCTGACTGTGTGGCCATTGAGTCCTGGCTCCTAGCGGCTTCAGGGCTGTCTCAGGATGTCATTGCCACTATGAGACAGGCCAGGAAACCGACGTCCGCCAAGATCTATCACAGGACTTGGCGGATTTTCTTGTCCTGGTGTTCTGATAAAGATCTTTCTCCCTGGCCTTTTGCCTTACCCACTTTTCTTTCCTTCCTTCAATCCGGAATGGATAAGGGGTTGTCACTTAGTTCTCTCAAAGGGCAAGTATCGGCACTCTCAATATTCTTTCAAAAGCGCCTGGCCAAGCTTCCGCAGGTCCGCACGTTCCTGCAGGGAGTTTGCCACATAGTCCCACCTTACAAGCACCCGCTTGAACCCTGGGACCTTAACAGGGTGCTGACGGCTCTTCAGAAACCGCCTTTTGAGCCGCTGCGTGATGTCTCCTTATCACGTCTTTCGCAGAAAGTGGCATTTCTAGTAGCAGTTACTTCTCTCCGTAGAGTGTCGGAGCTGGCAGCGCTGTCATGCAAAGCCCCCTTCCTGGTTTTTCACCAGGATAAGGTGGTTCTCCGTCCTGTTCCGGAATTTCTCCCTAAGGTGGTATCGCCTTTTCATCTCAATCAGGATATCACCTTACCTTCATTTTGCCCTAATCCAATTCACCGCTTTGAAAAGGATTTGCACTCACTAGATTTAGTGAGAGCACTCCGTTTCTACGTGTCTCGCACAGCGCCCCTGCGTCGTTGAGATGCGCTTTTTGTCCTTGTGGCTGGTCAGCGTAAGGGTTCGCAAGCTTCCAGGTCAACCTTGGCTCGGTGGATCAAGGAACCGATTCTTGAAGCTTACCGTTCTTCGGGGCTTCCGATTCCTTCGGGGCTGAAAGCCCATTCTACCAGAGCCGTAGGGGCGTCCTGGGCATTGCGGCACCGGGCGACGGCGCAGCAGGTGTGTCAGACAGCTACGTGGTCTAGTCTGCACACTTTCACAAAGCACTATCAAGAGCATGCCTATGCTTCGGCAGATGCCAGTCTAGGTAGGCCGGTCCTTCAGGTGGCGGTAGCCCACCTGTAAGAGGGAGTCGTGTCGGCTCTTGTTATCGAGGTATTCTTTTACCCACCCAGGGACTGCTCTTGGACGTCCCAATTGTCTGGGTCTCCCAATGGAGCGACAAAGAAGAAGGGAATTTTGTTTACTTACCGTAAATTCCTTTTCTTCTAGCTCCTATTGGGAGACCCAGCACCCGCCCCTGTTCCCTTCGGGCTAGTTGTTCTTTTGTGTACACATGTTGTTCATGTTCAATTGTTTCATGGTTTTCAGTTCTCCGAACATCCTTCGGATTGAATTTACCTTAAACCAATTATAAGTTTCCTCCTTCCTGCTTTTGCACCAAAACTGAGGAGCCCGTGAGGCACGGGAGGGTGTATAGGCAGAGGGGAGGGGTTACACTTTTGAGTGTAATACTTTGTGTGGCCTCCGGAGGCAGAAGCTATACACCCCAATTGTCTGGGGCTCCCAATAGGAGCTAGAAGAAAAGGAATTTACGGTAAGTAAACAAAATTCCCTTCTTTCCCCATTATGTACGTAGGGGCAAAATTGATTGGTAAATTGGAACGCGCGGGGTTAAAATTTCGCCTCACAACATAGCCTATGACGCTCTCGGGGTCCAGAAGTGTGAGTGTGCAAAACTTTGTGGCTGTAGCTGCGACGGTGCAGATGCCAATCCCGGACACACACACACACATACACACACACACACACACACACACACACACACACACAATACACACACACACACACCACACACACACACACACCACACACACACACACACACCACACACACATTCAGCTTTATATATTAGATTGAAACAACTTGTCCTTTTTTCTCTCTCATACTTGTAAGTGCAGCAGAATTGAATGTTTTGTGCTCTCGGGTTACAGATCACGGACCTGCACATGCACTGAGGGACCCTGTGGGTGAGGAATATTATAATCAAAGAGATTCCGATGAAAGCAGCAGTCCAAGTAAGTTTTCTGCTCCCTCAGGCGGCATCACTCATCCTCTCCAGGGTCCTGACTAGTACATACGACTGGTAATGAAGTGTTAGCAGATTGCTGGATGTAACACTGACCATCAGAAACACAGTACCCAGGAACAATCTTGTTCTGGTACCCATCATGTACCCCTTAAAGGGGTTGTCTGGGACTATTATATGTTTTTCTCATAGGGCTAAGAACGAATTACTTCTGCTTGCCGGCGATCTCTGCTAGCTCAAAGTGGTCACAGACCCTTCCGGTCGGCAATTCTGCTGCTTCATTTGACCTCAAGTTGACAAAGAAGCTTTTCCTCTTTCGGCCTGCTCCATTATTGAGGAGTGACTGGCCGACATCATGCTGATTGACAGCCGGCTCCCTGCAATTAGTTAGCGGGGAGCCAGATATCAATCAGTATGACACTGACACATCCGCAGAGCAGAAGAAAAGCTGCTGCTGTATCAACATGACGTCAGCAGAAGCCACAGAATCCCCGGTAAGAGCGGTCCGTGACTGCCTAACCTTGGTAGCAATGGACAGATACTACTAGATCATACATTTATTTTCTATATACTTATTTGATCTTAAAGAGTAACGAATGGACTTTGGTTTCAGTCTCTATCAGGATTAAAGAAGAGGATGAAGATGACGAATGTCCCTATGAAGAAGAGTTAATAAATAATTACAGTACAGGTTAGTAGTACCTTGCATTTAAAGGGGGTTGAGTCATGGGGACAACCCCTGTTTGTTTGCCTAAAGGGGGCTTTACACGCTACGACATCGCTAATGCGAACTCGTTGGGGTCACAGAATTGGTGATGCACATCCGGCCGCATTAGCGATGCCGTTGCGTGACACCTATGAGCGATTTTGCATCGTCGCAAAAACGTGCAAAATCGCTCATCGGTGACATGGGGGTCCATTCTCAAAAATCGTTACTGCAGCAGTAACGAAGTTGTTCCTCGTTCCTGAGGCAGCACACATCGCTCCGTGTGACACCGCAGGAACGAGGAACCTCTCCTTACCTGCCTCCCGGCCGCTATGCGGAAGGAAGGAGGTGGGCGGGATAATACGTTCTGCTCATCTCCGCTTCTATTGGGCGGCGGGTCAGTGACGCAGCTGTGACGTCGCTGTGACGCTGAACGAAACGCCCCCTTAGAAAGGAGGCGGTTCGCCGGTCACAGCGACGTCGCCGGACAGGTAAGTAGTGTGACGGGTCTGGGCGATGTTGTTGGGCACGGGCAGCGATTTGCTCGTGTCGCACAACAGATGGGGGCGGGTACGCACGCTAGCGATATCGGTACCGATATCGCAGCGTGTAAAGCGGCCTTTAGCCTCCATTCAGAACGCTGCTTTACTGGAGTCACACTTGTGATCCTCGTGCAAGTCACACACGTTGCCTCGCCCGGACCGGCCGCTGGCTCTTCTGACAGAAGTGAGTCACCTTCATTTATTTCTATGCAGCTGTCCTGGAGAGCCGCTCCATAGGGCGATGCGATGTGATCCTTGTGCGAGTCACACACAAGTGTGACTCCAGCATTGTGATGTAGAACGATAAGTTGCTTTATAAGAGACTAGCAGGTCTGTTCGAGCATTGCAGGGGAGATATGTGACCAGAAACGGCCTTCTCCAGCAAGAGCTGCTTATCGGTGGGGAATAGAGAAACTGAGTTGATCATTTAAAGCAGTGTTCCCCAACTCCGGTCCTCAAGGCCCGCCAACAGTGCAGGTTTTTGGGATTTCCTTAGTATTGCACAGGTGTTAATGTAATTACCTGCCCAGGTGCTGGTTCCAACAGCAGTGCAATGCTAAGGAAATCCTGAAAACATGCACTGTTGTTGGGCCTTGAGGACTGGAGTTGGGGAACCCTGATTTAAAGGGGTATTCCAATCTTAGACATTTTAGGCATATTGTCAAAATATATGAGATGGGTTTTGTGGCTTCAGGCCTTTCAAAACCTATGGTTAGAGTGTGGTAGTTCTCTCAAGAATAAGTTGGGAGTGTCTTTGACATATTTTCCAACCATGAATTGTGCTATTTGCTACAATACATAAATAAAACCGCACAATGTACAATTCTGCCTAAAATTATGTACAGAACACCTACATTCATGAAGGATATAAAATAAAGAAACACTCCGGCAAAACCCTGGAGGTTGTCGGAAATCACATACCATACCACCGATTGTAAACGGAATCCCAGAAACTTCTAAGTTGGAGGGTTTTCCATTGTAACAATCATAAAATTTCTGATAGGAGTTTCTTCTACTCGTGGCCTTATCTATGTCCATTCAAATCTATGGGACTAAAAGGCAAATGACCGTGTTTCATTCAACCAATCGGCAGATCCACAGTAAAATCATAATCAACCAGACAAAGATCTTGATGTGAACAAATAAATCACTCATTTTATAATGTCTGATTGGTCTTTCGCAACATAAACTTTCTAATATGACTGACTATTGCAAGTGGTTCCTGAGATCTGGGACCAAATCGCGACAGAAATTCTTCAGTTAACATCTTGAATGACCTACAAAAGCTCTTAAAGGGAACCTGCCACCAGATTTGGCAACTATAAGCTGCGGCCACCACCACTGAGCTTTTATATATATGGCATTCCAGAATCCTGTATATAAGAGCCCAGGCCGCACTGTAGAATGTAAAAAACACTTTTATAATATTCACCTAGGGGGGCGGTCCGGTCCAATGAGTGTCAATGTTTCCAGTCCGGCGCCTCCTCTCTACGTCGATTGCTGTCCTCCTTCTCCCCAGCCAAGTATGGATGACATGTCCTGCGCAGGCGCACTTTGATCACAGTATTGTAGTGCGCATGCGCGGGCGGTCTTTAACCTTTCCTCATGCCTGTGCATTACAGTACTTTGATCTGCCCTCAGTGCGCCTGTGTAGGACCACAATGCCGGCTTGTGTGGATGACGTAGACGCGTCATACATACTTGGCTGCGTAGGAGGATGAGATCGCCGCAAACAGGAGGCGCCGGACCGAAGAGCAGCAACACCCATCGGACGGGACCACCCCCTAGATAAGTATTATAAAAGTAATTTTTATGTTATACAGAGCGGCCTGGGCTCTTATATACAGTATTCTAGAATGTTGTATATAAGCGCTCACCAGTGGTCCCCACAGGTTATAGTCACCAAATCTGGTGACATTTTCCCATTAAATGAATGTCTTATTCTGTCATCTCCTGATTTATTTTCTTTGCATCTCAGCAGATTTTCACAGTCAGGACACAAGTGAACAGCAAAATGAAGACTTTCTGGAATCTCCTACAAATAAATGTATCCTCGGTAAGTTTTCCAAGCAAAGAGTGTATCCATGTGCCGAGTGTGGAAAAGTTTTTCTCTGCAAATCAAGTGTTAGCAGACACCGGAAAATCCACCGGCAAGAGCGATATAACTGTCCGGATCGCGACCAGGGCTTCCCGAGACTTACCTACCTGGACTTGCATCAGAAGATTCAAGAAAACCAAAAGCAGTCTTCGTGTGACGAGATGCAAAGTGATTTCACAGATCAAACCTGCCTTTACGAGGACAGCGTACCGCACACGGGAGAGAGGCCATTTATATGTGACACTTGTCCGAAAAGATTCCGCAATCGATCTAGTCTCTATAAACATAAAAAAACTCACTTAGGTGTGAGACCGTTCAGGTGCGACAATTGTCATAAAACCTTCAGCCACAACTATGGTCTTCTGCGTCACCAGCGGGCGCACACGGGAGAGAGACCCTTTGAGTGCGGCGTGTGTAGGAAAAGATTTTATAGGAAAGACACCTTAGAAAAACATCAGGTAGTCCACGCCAAACAGAGGAGCTTTATGGCAAAGGCTGGGTGGATGGATTAAAGCATTATTACTGTGTGTATATATATATATATATATATATATATCTACACATACGTGTTCCTTTTTAATTAAATATATTATAATTCTTTATATTGACTTTCGGCAACTGTCATACAATCCTGATTCTTTTAGGCTATGTGCACCTGGATTTTTTTCAGCAGTTTTATAGAGCAAGTCTGCTAAAAAAACCAAAACTGAAATATTGCGTGAAAGACTACCTGTTCACTTGTAATGTAAAGCTTTGCTGTTCGTAAGTTCAGTGTTTTGTGCATTGTTTTTATACCTTTACAGTTTTGAAAAATGCTTGTTGGGAAACAAAAAAAAGTGTATGTCACTTCTTTGAAGTGGGTACTTATGGAATATGCTCCAAGCTAGGCATTGTCCAATCAAAATGCTTCAAAAAAAAAAAAAAAAGGTGAATTTTTTTCCAACACTCTTTAAAAATAACTTCAGGAAAAGAAAAGAAAAAAAAACTTGTCCAAAAACTCTGTCATCACGTAACCTTAGGGCACGATTCATCATTGCCTTTGCACCTGTTTTTTGTCTAGTTTTATATTTGTTTACATCCAATTCATTATTCTATTTGCGCCTTTTTTATGTCTATTTCATACTTGTTGTTTTCTGCTTTGTTGGGGTATTTTAGCAACTCCAGGAGTTTTCGCCTGGTTTCATCAATGGTGAAGTCTCTAAATTTAACCGCACTCCAGTCCCTCCCCTTCCTCGGTGTATTTTTGATTGTGCCAGTATTTTGGCACAATTTTTGAAAAAATGCGCCAAAAAGTTGCAAAAATCTATTCAAGGCAGAAAATGTATTTACTTTCCGCCAGATCCATGAATTTCATAAACTATTTAAAAAAATCTGTCTCCAAAAACGGAAACTAATACCACATATAAAAAAAAAGGAAAGTGGCTTACGAAAAGCCTTCAAATGATGAATCGGGGCCTGAGTTTTTGTTGCATCAGAAACTCTTGAAAAACCATGAGGAGTTTAAAAAGTTTTTATTGGGCAGTTTCAGCTTTGAAAACATAACTTCTATGCACTTCAGTTGGATATTTAATATTTTTATGTATATGTACTGGAAAATGGAACAACGCGCAGTATTTTAATGTTTGCGTGTGAAGAATTCCTACTCCTACCCCCTAGGTTTAATTTATTTGGTCGCCTTAGTTTTAACTTCTCTAGTGTTTTTTACTTAATTGACTAATTATATATATAAAAAATACACACAGTTGAAACCAGAAGTTTCCCTCCGCACTGTAAAATGACACATCTGCATGCTTTTCTTACTATATGACATGACATCTTAATAAACCTTTCCCGTTTTAGGTCATTTATGAACCAAAATTATTTATTTCTTCGGCGCTCCATTGGGAGACCCAGACGATTGGGTGTATAGCTACTGCCTCCGGAGGCCACACAAAGCATTACACTAAAAAGTGTAAGGCCCCTCCCCTTCTGGCTATACACCCCCCGTGGGATCACGGGCTGCTCAGTTTTCAAGCTTTGTGTGCGAAGGAGGTCATACATCCACGCATAGCTCCACTGTTTAGTCAGCAGTAGCTGCTGACTATCTCGGATGGAAGAAAAGAGAGCCCATATAGGGCCCCCAGCATGCTCCCTTCTCACCCCACTTGCGGTTTGTAAGGTTGAGGTACCCATTGCGGGTACGGAGGCTGGAGCCCACATGCTGTTTTCCTTCCCCATCCCCCTGAGGGGCTCTGAGGAAGTGGGATCTTACCGGCCTCCAAGCCCTGAGGCCGGGCTCCGTCCACAGACCCATTGAACCTGCTGGATAAGGAGCTGGGTACCGTTCAGGGACAAGGCCCTGCAACATTCAGGTACTCTGTGTCTCCGTACACATCGCGCACACACACACCAGCATTGCTGGGAGTGTTAGTGCGCCGGGGACAACAGCGCGGAGCGCTCGTGCTATTATTCACTGCAGCTTTGCTGAGTGAATTTATGTATTGGGAACTGCCGCGCCGGCCGCTGCTGGGTGTTTTTTACACTGTAGGCGCGGCTGGGACTTGTGGTGCGCAGGGGACTTCCGCGCTGGCCGTGCACATAGGACGGCCGCGCTTATTACTCGAGTCCCCGGCTTTGCGGCCTAGTTTTCACTTCGTTCCCGCCCCCAGCCCTGCCAGTCAGGGGAGAGGCGGGACGCTGTATAGAACATCAGCGCCGAGGGCTGGAGTCTGCTTTGCATTCTCCAGCCCCCTTCACTGGACACTGTGGGACGCCGGTTTCCCGCTCTTGCCTGGGGCACGCCCACGGCCCGCCCCTCTGCACACGAGCTGGAGAAGACGCCGGCAGCCATTCCTGCAGTCCGAGCTAGAACGGAGACAGGCTCTGGGCAAACCAGTCACTGGACTATGGCGACCACACACCCGCTTATAGGCGGGCGGTAAGCAGCACCTGAAGTGCTGACCCCACTAAATACCGCAGTGTCCATTTGTATTTTATGCTTACACTGCATATGTCGCTATGTTTGGCTATATGCCCTCTTAGATGGCGAGACATCAGCAGCAAAAAGCAAGGGTGCTAAGGCACAGGCTTTCTATGCTGCTTGTATTGCATGTGCTGAAGTGTTCATTTGTACTTATGCTTGTATGCTATACATTGCACTGTACGGTCGCTAATCTTGGCTATATTCTCCTGGAATGGCTAGACTACAGCAGCAAAAAAGCAAGGGTGCCAAGGCACAGGTTTTCTATGCTGCTTGTATTGCATGGGCTGCAGTGTTCATTTGTACTTATGCTTGTATGCTATACATTGCACTGTACGGTCGCTATTCATGGCTATATTCTCCTAGATGACTAGGCTACAGCAGCAAAAAAGCAGGGGTGCCAAGGCACAGGCTTTCTATGCTCCTTGTATTGCATGTGCTGAAGTGTTCATTTGTACTTTATGCTTGTATGCTATACATTGCACTGTACGGTCGCTATTCTTGGCTATATACTCCTAGATGGCTAGACTGCAGCAGCAAAAAAGCAACATAGGCTTTCTATGCTGCCTTTACTGCATGTGATTCTGTTCCAACGGCACTGACCCCCATTGTGTGCAATGCTCCCCTGTAGCATTTGGTCAGCCGGAGTCTCTACTAGAGGTGGCCAAAGGAACCACCTGTGAATCCTGTCCAGGGACAGGGACGGAGTTGCAGTTTCGGCTGATAGATTGTCATAGGAGAGAGACTTTGCAGTCCAGACAGGCCATGGGCAATCTTGATCAATGCTCCCTGGCCACCCTCATTTGGAACATAATCAGTGCTCCGGGGGGGTCCCAGGAGGACTCTCTGTATGATGAGGCAGACGTAGCTGATCAGGACTTTGATCCTGACACCGCTCTCAATCCGGATACACCGGATGGTGACGCCATAGTGAATGATCTTATAGCGTCCATCAATGGAATGTTGGATATTTCTCCCTCAGCTCCTCCAATGGAGGAGTCAGCTTCACAGCAGGAGAAATCCCATTTCAGTATCTCAAGCGTATATTAAGTATTTTTCTGGCCACGCTGTCTTCAGAGAAGCAGTCCAGAAACACCACGCTTACCAGATAAGCGTTTCTCCAAACGTATTAAGGATACACGTTCTCCCTTTCCCCCTGACATGGTCAAGCGCTGGACCCAGGGTCCAAAGGTGGATCCCCCAATCTCCAGGCTTGCGGCTAGAGCCATAGTTGCAGTGGAGATGGGACTTCACTTAAAGATGCCATTGACAGACAGATGGACCTCGGGTTGAAATCTGTCTATGAAGCTATCGGCGTGTCGGTTGCTCCGGCATTCGCAGCCGTATGGGCACTCTAAGTTATTTCAGCTGGTCTTGCGCAGCTGGTCTTGAGCACATGTACATCTGTGCCGCAGGTGGCGTCCTTAACCTCGCAATGTCTGCATTGCGACTTACCCTATTAATGCTGTCCTAGAGGGACAGTCGAGGTTTCGGTCCTTCCCAGGCTCGGGCAGGTCCCAATTGTCCTTGTCCAAAAGGGCTCAAAAGGGAGGAACCGCTACCAAGGCGGTCTCCTCATGACTTTCAGATCTCTCTCTCCGCATCCGCGGTTGATGGCAGACTGTCCCGCATTGGCGACATTTAGCTGCCACAGGTCACAGACCGGTGGGTGAGAGACATTGTGTCTCATGTACACAGGATAGAGTTCTGTTCTCGTCCTCCGACTCGATTCTTCAGAACTTCCCCACCTCCCCACCGAGCCGGTGCTCTTCGGCGGGCAGAAGGAGTGGTAATCCCGGTTCCTCTTCAGGAACAAGACACGGTTTTTCCTCCAATCTGATTGGGGTGCCAGAAAAGGATGGCTCTTTCCGTTCCGTTCTGGACCTAAATCTGCTCAACAAGCACGTGAAAGCCAGGCGGTTCCGGATGAAACCCCCCGCTCCGTCATTGCCTCAATGTCTCAAGGAGATTTCCTAGCATCAATAAGACATCAGGATGCTTATCTTCACGTGCCGATTGCTCTAGAGCACCAGCGTTTGCTACGGTTCATTATGAAGACGAGCATCTTCAGTTCGTAGCCCTGCCCTTCGGTCTGGCGACAGCCCTACGGGTTTTCACCAAGTTCAGGGCAGCAGTGGGAGCAGTCCTGCACTCTCAGGGTCACTCTGTGATCCCTTACTTGGACGATCTACTTGTCAAGGCACCCTCTCAAGAGGCATGCCAACACAGCCCGAACGTGGCGCTGGAGACTCTCCAGAGTTTCGGGTGGATCATCAAAATTTCAAGGTTAAATCTGACACCGACCCAATCGCTGACATATCTGGGCATGGAGTTTCACGCTCCCTCAGCGATAGTGCAGCTTCCGCTGGACAAGCGGCGTTCACTACAGACGGGGGTGCAGTCTCTCCTTCCAGGCCAGTCACACCCCTTAAGACGCCTCATGCAGAGGCAGTCACTGTCGCGCAGTTTCATCTGCGTCCACTTCAATAGGAAGTCGACGTCCCGAGACAGGAACGTCTCCCTTCTCAGACGGTCAAGGACTCTCTTCAGAGGAGTCCATCCTTCAGATCAATCTTCTGGAAATCTGGGCAGTGTATCTGGCCCTGCAAGCCTTTCAGCACTGGCTGGAAGGAAAACAGATCCGAATTCAGTCGGACAATTCCACAGCGGTGGCATTCATCACCCACCAAGGCGGAACACGCATCGCCAAGCCTACCAGGCAGTCCGGCGGATTCTGATGCGGGTGGAAGACAGAGCATCCATCATATCCGCAGTTCACATCCCGGGCGTAGAAAACTGGGAAGCAGACTTCCTCAGTCGCCAGGGCGTGGACGCAGGGGAATGGCCTCTGCACCCGGAAGGGTGTCAGGAAATCTGTAGCCGCTAGGGACTGCCGGATGTCGACCTAATGGCGTCTCGGCACAACAACAAGGTCCCGACCTTCATAGCGCGGTCTCGCGATCAAAGAGCGCTGGCGGCAGACGCCTTAGTGCAAGATTGGTCGCAGTTCCAGCTCCCCGATGTGTTTCCCCCTCTGGCACTCTTGCCCAGAGTGCTACGCAAGATCCGGTCCGATTGCCGCCGCGTCATACTCGTCGCCCCAGACTGGCCGAGGAGGTCGTGGTACCCGGATCTGTGGCATCTCACGGTCGGTGGGCGCTGCCAGACCGGCCAGACTTACTGTCACAAGGGCCGTTTTTTCCATCAGAATTCTGCGGCCCTGAACCTGACTGGGTGGCCATTGAGTCCTGGATCCTAGCGTCTTCAGGATTATCTCAAGGGGTCGTTGCCACCATGAGACAGGCTACAAAGCCCACGTCTGCTAAGATCTACCACAGAACGTGGAAGATTTTCTTATCCTGGTGCTCTGCACAGGGAGTGTCACCCTGGCCATTTGCATTGCCTACTTTTCTTTCCTTCCTGCAATCTGGGTTGGAAAAGGGCTTATCGCTCGGCTCCCTTAAAGGGCACGTCTCAGCTCTATCGCTGTTTTTTTTCAGAAGCGTCTAGCACGCCTTCCTCAGGTACGCACGTTCCTGAAGGGGGTTGTCATATCGTCCCTCCGTACAAGCGGCTGTTAGATCCATGGGATCTAAACAGGGTACTGGTTGCTCTCCAGAAGCCGTCCTTTGAGCCTCTGAGGGATGTTTCACTTTCTCGCCTCTCACAGAAAGTGGCCTTTTCTAGTAGCGGTCACGTCTCTTCGGACGGTGTCCGAACGGGCAGCGCTGTCATCCAAAGCTCCCTTCCTGGTGTTTCACCAGGACAAGGTAGTACTGCGCCCGATTCAGGAGTTTCTCCCTAAGGTGGTATCCTCTTTTCATCTCAATCAGGATATCTCCTTACCTTCCTTTTGTCCTCATCCAATTCATCGGTATGAAAAGGACTTGCATTTGTTAGATCTGGTGAGAGCACTCAGAATCTACATTTCCCGCACGGCGCCACTGCGCCGCTCAGACGCACTCTTTGTCCTGGTCGCTGGTAAGCGCAAAGGGTCGCAGGCTTCCAAGTCCACCCTGGCTCGATGGATCAAAGAACCAATTTTTGAAGCCTACCGTTCTGCTGGGCTTCCGGTTCCATCAGGGCTGAAGGCCCATTCTACCAGAGCCGTGGGTGCGTCCTGGGCATTACGACACCAGGCTACGGCTCAACAGGTGTGCCAGGCAGCTACCTGGTCGAGTCTGCACACTTTCACCAAACATTTCATGTGCATACCTATGCTTCGGCGGACGCCAGCCTAGGTAGAAGAGTCCTGCAGGCGGCAGTTGCCTCCCCGTAGGGGAGGGCTGTCTTTGCAGCTCTAACATGAGGTATTTCTTTACCCACCCAGGGACTGCTTTTGGACGTCCCAATCGTCTGGGTCTCCCAATGGAGCGCCGAAGAAGAAGGGAATTTTGTTACTTACCGTAAATTCCTTTTCTTCTAGCTCCTATTGGGAGACCCAGCACCCGCCCTGTTTCCTTCGGGATTTTTGGTTTGTTCGGGTACACATGTTGTTCATGTTGAACGGTTTTCGGTTCTCCGATGTTACTTCGGAGTGAATTTGTTTAAACCAGTTATTGGCTTTCCTCCTTCTTGCTTTAGCACTAAAACTGAGCAGCCCGTGATCCCACGGGGGGTGTATAGCCAGAAGGGGAGGGGCCTTACACTTTTTAGTGTAATGCTTTGTGTGGCCTCCGGAGGCAGTAGCTATACACCCAATCGTCTGGGTCTCCCAATAGGAGCTAGAAGAAAAGGAATTTACGGTAAGTAACAAAATTCCCTTCGTTTGCTAGAATGATGAAAGAGAGAATATTTTAAGTAATTTTTATTACTTTCTGCAAACTCAAAGGTTTACATACACTAAAGGCCGCTTTACACACTGTGATATCGGTACCGATATCGCCAGCGTGCATACCCGTCCCCATCGGTTGTGCGACATGGGCAAATCTCTGCCCGTGTCGCACAACATCGCCCGGACCCGTTACACATACTTACCTTCCCTGCGACGTCGCTGTGACCGGCGATCCACCTCCTTTCTAAGGGGGCGGTTCGTTCAGCGTCACAGCAGCATCACTGAACCGCCGCCCAATAGAAGCGGAGGGGCGGAGATGAGCGGGACGAACATCCCGCCCACCTCCTTCCTTGCGCGTGTGGCCGGGAGGCAGGTAAAGAGAGGTTCCTCGTTCCTGTGGTGTCACACGGAGCGATGTGTGCTGCCGCAGGAACGAGGAACAACTTCGTTACTGCTGCAGTAACGATATTTGAGAATGGACCCCCATGTCGCCGATGAGCGATTTTGCACGTTTTTGCGACGATGCAAAATCGCTCATAGGTGTCACACGCAACGGCATCGCTACAGCGGCCAGATGTGCGTCACAAAATCCGTGACCCCAACGAGATCGCTGTAGCGATCTCGTAGCGTGTAAAGCCCGCTTTAGAGTACTATGCCTTTAAACAATATGGGACAGCCCATATGATGATGTCATTTCTTTGGACGCTTCTGATTGGTTTATTTGCAACATCTGAGTTAATTAGAGGCATATCTGTGGATTTTTGATGTTGCTTCTTTGTTTAGCATCATGGGAAATTCAAAAGAAATCAGCCAAGATCTCAGAAAGAGAATGGTGGACTTGCACAAGTCTGGTTCATCCTTGAGTGTAATTTCCATATACCTGAAGGTGCCTCGTTTATCTGTACAATTATACACAAGTACAAACAACATGGGAATGTCCAGCCTTCATACTGCTCAGGAAGGAGACGGGTTCTGTGTACCAGGGATGAACGTGGTTTGGTCAGACATGTGCATATCAACCCAAGAACAAAAGCAAAAGACCTTGTGAAGATGCTGGAGGAAGCTGGTAAGGAACAAAGGTCTGACAAAACTAAAATTGAACTGTTTCGCCATAATGACCATCGTTACGTTTGGAGGAAAAAGAGAGACGCTTTGAAGTCTAAGAACACCATCCCTACTGTGAAACACGGGGGTGGCAGTATCATATTGTGAGGTTGTTTTGCTGCAGGAGGGACTGCTGCACTTCACAAAATAGATGGCATCATGAGGAAAGAAGATTATGTGGCAATACTGAAGCAACATCTCAAGACATCAGCCAGGCACTTAAAGCTTGTGCGGGAATGGGTCTTCCAACTGGACAATGACCCGAAGCATACTGCCAAACTGGTTACAAACTGACTTAAAGGGGTATTCCCATCTCCTATAGGGGTATTCTAATCAATAAGAATATTAGCAAATACCTCCAATTACAAATTGTCTAGTTTTCCTGATAAGCTATGGCAGTAGCTTAGCTATCCATGGTTATAACCATTAGCAACTAACTGTCCCTATATATGTGGCTATAGCCTTGGATGCCTAATCTACTGTAATGCCCTGCACATAAGGTAAGTGGCATAGCTTTTCAGAAGAACTATACTACATTTGTAATTCAAGGTATTTGCTAATTTTCTTAATATTACAAATACTACATATTCAGATAGCATCTTGGAAATAGGATTACCCCTTTAAGAATAACAAAGTCAATGTTTTGGAGTGGCCATCATAAAGCCCTTATCGCAATCCTATTGAAAATGTATAGGCAAAGCTAAAAAGGCCGGTGCGAGCAAGGCGACCTACAAACACCAGTTCTGTCAGGAAAAATTGACCCAAATTCCTAACAAGGTGAGAAGCTTGAGGGAGGAGATCCAAAACGTTTAACCCAATGTCATACAGTTTAAGGGCAATGGTACCAAATACTAATGAAATGTATGGAAACTTTTGACTTTACAGAAAGTAATAAAAATGCCTTAGAACATTCTCTCTCTCATCATTTTGGCATTTGGGAAATAGAAATAATTTTGGCTCCTAACTGACCTAAAATGGGAAAGATTGATTCTGATTTCATGTCAGATAATGAGAAAAACCTGCAGATGTGTCTATATAGAGAGCGGAGGGACAAACCTGCACATGTGTCTTTAAAGTGAGCGGAGGGAAAAACCTGCAGATGTGTCTTTATAGTGAGTGGAGGGGAAAACCTGCAGATGTGTCTTTATAGTGAGCGGAGGGAAAAACCTGCAGATGTGTCTTTATAGTGAGTGGAGGGGAAAACCTGCAGATGTGTCTTTATAGTGAGCGGAGGGAAAAACCTGCAGATGTGTCTTTTTAGATAGTGGATGTAAACTACTGGTTTCAACTGTATTAAATTAGAACAACACACAATTTCCTAAATGTTGCGGTCATTGTGTCGTCCTATGTGATTATATCCTAACATGATGAAACTCGCAGTATTTTAAGCTTATTTCACAAATTGAATTTATTCCAATGCACATAATAAAAATGTAAATGAGATAAGTGAAAAAGAACATTGATCAAAATTAGAGAACACTTTCACATACCTGCAAGTTATTGGTGTTAATCTGGCACCTGGTGCTAATTTCTTTAATTATCTGACAAACCCTATTTAACTGGTAGCCTAACTTTCCAGGTTCCACTGACATTGCAAAAATGGTGTGCCGTTCCAAAGTGACTGAAAGCCTCCGGCAGCAGGTTGTCCAGATGAAGGCCAAAGGGGTGACCCTATCAGCCATAGCAAGAGAAGTTGGTCGTTCCAAGTCTGTGATTTCGAGAATATTGCGTCTTTACAACATCACAAACTCTTTCAAGTCCCACAAGAAGGTTGGTCGCCCTCGAAAGACAGATGCAAGAGAGGACATGATAATGCAGAGAATCTCCATGGGTAATTGTTCCAACACTACAGCTGGAATTGCTCAGCAGTTCAGCACTGAACAGGGTAAGGATCTGTCTCGTCATACAGTGTCACGACGTTTAAGAGCATTTAGACTGAAAGCTGATGCTGCAGTGACCAAACCTCATTAGCTGAAAGAATCAAAAGGCTAGACTCACCTTTGGTGAGGAGCATGTTGTTTGGACAGAGGAGAAGTGTCCACAGTTCATTTTAGTGATGAAAGCAAGTTTAATTTATTTGGGTCTGATGGGAAACATTATGTTCGTTGACAAACTGGGGAAAGACTGAACCTAAAGTGTGTTAAGTCAGTGAAAGGTGGTGGAGGAAGGGTCATGGTTTGGGGAATGTTTTCTGTAGCAGGAGTTGGATCTCTCATACAGCTACATGGCAGAGTGAATGCAAGTGTGGATCAGAACCTTCATCAAGAACACTTGGTTCCTTACTTGCGTTCATCACTCAATCAGCCAGCAATTATCATGCAGGACAATGCCCCATGTCACAGCAAAACGGGAAAAGCAGTTTCTTGAAACAGAAAACATTGAAAACAATGAAAAGGCCACAGGCCAGAGTCCTGATCTAAACCCAATAGAAAACCTCTGGAAAATCCTTGGTGACAAAGATATGTTCAAAAAACCCACAACAGTCAAAGAACTGTGGAAGAGACTGGAAGAAGAGTGGACCAAAATCACACCAGAGCAGTGTGAGAGACTAGTGATGTCCTGTGGCCGCAGATGTGCTGAAGTCATTCACAGCAACGGCCGGTGCACGTCCTACTGATTGTGACTGTTGTTATCTTTAGAAAATTTAATTATAATCTTTCTGTGTGCTACAGTCATTGCTGTTCTCTAATTATGATCATCACGTTTTGGGCAAAATAAAGGTTTTATGTTAATAAACTTTGGATTTTTTATAAAACACTGCTCTAGTGGCATGGTGCACCCCTTACACAAAACCTTCAAATGTTCATCAAGGAGATTACATTATTTCTGAAAAAAAGCAAGTGATCATACATTGTTCTCTAATTTTGATCTCCAGTGTGTGTATATATATATATATATATATATATATATATATATATATATATATATACATACACAGTATATACATATATATATATATATATATACTGTATATATACATACAGTGAGTCCACCTATATCCTGTCCACCGCCATTATCTTGAGAATGGCGGCAGCTATAGGCATAGAAGTGGTGTCTAGGTATAGTAAAGTAGTCATGCGCTATGCAATGAAACCACCTATAGCGCCACCTGGTGGAGAACAACGGAGTTAGCATTTTTATCTCGAAAACGGAATGAGATAGAGAAAAAAGTGAATTATAAAGTTGTAGGGCATCATCAATTCAATACGAATCGACACCTTGCATACAGAAATGCAATGATTAGAACGTGGAAAACTCACAAGGCTGCGGACGTGAAGCGATACCTCATGGAGACCTTCCTACAAGTCATTGGGTATGGAGGCTGTGTGAAGTGGCCTCCACGCTCACCTGACCTGACCCCATTGGACTTCTTTCTGTGAGGTCACATCAAACAGCAGGTGTATGCGACCCCTCCACCAACATTGCAGGACCTACGACGACGTATCACAGATGCTTGTGCAAACGTGTCACCTACCATATTGCACAACGTGCAGCAAGATACAGTATGCTGTGCAGAGTCCAGATGTGCATTGCAGCTGACGGGGGCCACTTTGAGCATCAAAGTTAAATGAGCGCCATATGCGTGACCAGCATTCAATGTTTTTGGGGGGCATGGGTTTAATATCATAGCATTTCTGTATGCAAGGTGTCGATTCGTATTGAATTGATGATGCCCTGCAACTTTGTAATTCACTTTTTTTTCTCTATCTCGTTCCGTTTTCGAGATAAAAATGCTAACTCCGTTGTTTTCCACCAGGTGGCGCTATAGGTGGTTTCATTGCGTAGCGCATGGCTACTTTACTATACCTAGACACCACTTGTATGCCTATAGCTGCCGCCATTCTCAAGTTAATGGCGGTGCACAGGATATGGGTGGACACACTGTATATAGACACACACACACACACATTTATTTATTTTCGATTTTTTTTTGTTGCATGCAGCTTTCATATTGGGGCTGGTCATTCGTTTTAAGGTTTTATAATATTTTTTCACCATTGAAAGCATTATTCCATGTCTGCATTTAATACAAGAGAGCAGTTTCTTTTATTCACTATTGGATAAGTATACCTGACATCAGTGATCTCCAGTCTATAGTTTTCCAGCTTTTGAGAAACACCTAGAATATCATGCTGGGAGTTGTATTTGTGGAAAAACAAGAGCGCTTAAAAGGCCTCCACCTTTCTTTATCGTTCATATGGGAGACCCAGACCATGGGTGTTTAGCTTCTGCCTCCGGAGGACACACAAAGTACTACACTTAAAAGTGTAGTTCCTCCCTCTGAGCTTATACACCCCCTGGAGAACCAGATCTAGCCAGTTTATCGCTTTGTGTTCAGGAGGCATACATCCACACATGCATTCTCATCTGATTTGTTTGATTTTTGGAAAGAGTTTGAAGAAAAGCGGGTCCATGTCTGGACTCCCGGCATGTCCCTTCTCACCCCACTGTGTCGGCGGTGTTGTTAAGATTGATTTCCAAGGCTGGAGCCTTACATGCCGCGCTCCTTCACCATCCCTCCTGGGCTCTGGCTTGAAGTGGGAGCTAGCATGGTCTCCATGCTTGGCAGGAGGCCGGTCTCCATCCGCAGCCCTTCAGGACCCTGCTGGACCGGAGCACTTATCCCCAGGGACCTGGCCCTGCGTCTCAGCAGCTAAGTACCTGAGACGTTTATTTATGGGGGTCCCTGTGCTTTATTTGTTGGGGAGAGTGTGCTTGCTGTGTTTACTGGCATTTCCGGCGGGTTCTCTAGCTGTCGCACGAGAACCGCGCCGATGGTGCCTGCGCGTCGGCCTCGCCGCTCTAATTTAGGCCCCGTCTTCTCCGGAGACCTAGTTTCAGTTTCACTGCCCTCGCATGTCACTCATGCAGAGGGACAGGCTCGGCTCCGCCCGGCGGCCGTTCTGCACAGGGGAGGGACACTCCCCACTGTTGGAGCGTCCCTCCTCCCCTGTAGCTTTCTATGGCCCTCCAGATCCCGCTCTTTAGAGCAAGTCCCGCCTCCTCTCCTCGCTCCGGCGGCCATTTTCTCAGATTTACTCAGCGCTGGTCTACATCCCTGCTGGGTGCTGTGTTTGGAGGTCCGGGCTTTGGGATCTGGAGGGCACACAACACCGCTTCAGCGGTCTGGTAAGCCACAACCTCTGGTTGTGGACCTCTGTATATACTCTCTGGGGTTCATTCTCTTGCAGAGCCCCCACTCCAGCAGCATGTCTCACACGAGGAGCAAGGCTCCAAAGCTTTATTCAGTATGCACTGCATGTAAGCTCCTGCTGCCTGAACCGAGCACCTGTCCACATTGTGATGCCTGCTCTAACTTGGCGGTGCCACAGCTTGGAGTCTCACCCCCAGTGGTCTCTCAGGCTGCTCCTGCTCCTGTGGCTGAACCCCCGGCTTGGGTAGAATCTTTTTCTAGGTCTATCTCCCAGTCGTTTGCTGAGTCCATGGGACTTTTGTCCAGGACTTTGCTGACCATGCATCAGCCCCCTTCACAGGGTGCCTCTGCTGCTAGGGGTCTCTCAGGACCGGAGCTCACAGAGGATTCATCATCTGGTCCAGACCCCGTCCTCCTGAGAAGAGACGCAGGGTTCCTTCTCCCTCCTTGTCCCGCGGCTCTGATTCAGGAGCTGACTCGCAGGATGAGGAGGATGCCTTTACAGGGGGCTCGGAGACTACCTCCATGTACCCCATTGATCTGTCCGAAAGTGACTCAGATGTTAGTGACTTGATTGCCTCCATTAATTCTGTACTGGATCTCAATCCGCCAGTATCAGAGGAGCAACCCTCTCTGGCAGAAAAGCACCAGTTTACCTCGCCTAAGAGAGCAAAGAGTGTGTTCTTTAACCACTCCAGTTTTCAGGCCGCTGTGACCAAGCCCAGGGCCTGTCCTGACAAACGCTTCCCAAAGCGTGGTTCTGATGACCGCTTCCCCTTTCCACCTGAGGTGGTCAAAGAGTGGGCTCATTCCCCAAAGGTAGACCCTCCGGTGTCTAGACTCTCAGCCCGGACCGTTGTGTCGGTGGCTGATGGCACCTCCCTTAAGGATTCCACTGACCGCAAGATTGACCTTCTGGCCAAATCCGTGAACGAAGCGGCGGGGGCCTCGTTTTCCCCCGACTTTTGCAGCAGTGTGGGCTCTCAAAGCCATCTCTGCTTCTCTAGAGGAGATGCATTCCCTCGCCAAGGAATCTATGCCCGAATTGGTTGCCTTAACTTCCCAAGCTTCAGCTTTTTCATCCTATGCCATGTCTGCCATGCTGGAGGCTTCTCACCGCACTGCGGTGGCTTCGGCTAATTCCCTCGCTATCCGCAGGATCTTGTGGCTTCGAGAGTGGAAGGCAGATGCTTCTTCAAAGAAGTACCTTGCGGGGCTCCCTTTTGCTGGGTCTCGGCTGTTCGGAGAACAGCTGGATGAAATTATTAAGGAAGCTACTGGCGGGAAGAGTACTTCCATGCCACAAACCAAAATCAGGAAACCTGTCCAGGGTAGGAATCAGTCGAGGTTTCGTTCCTTTCGTTCCTCCAACTGGTCGTCCTCTAAGCCCTCGGCCTCGTCCACTAACTCAGCCAAGGACCAGAAATCCAACTGGCGCCCAAAAGCGCGTCCACAGAAGACCGCAGGAGGTGCTGCCGCTAAGGCAGCCTCCTCGTGACTATCTGTCCGCGCCAGCAACGTCCTTAGTCGGTGGCAGGCTCTCCCACTTTGGCGACGCGTGGTTTTAACACGTCTCCGATCAGTGGGTAAGGAATATCATCTCCCACGGCTACAGGATAGAATTCTCTTCCAGCCCGCCAAACACATTTTTTCTCTCAACTCCCCCCTGCTCCAAGGCCGCCGCCTTCTCACAGGCCGTGGCATCCTTGCAGGCCAATGGAGTAATTGTACCGGTTCCCGCACGGGAACGGTTCAGAGGTTTCTACTCAAATCTCTTCCTAGTTCCCAAAAAGGACGGTTCCTTCCGGCCCATCCTGGATCTCAAGCTTCTCAACAAGCATGTTCAGGTGCGGCACTTTCGCATGGAGTCTCTGCGATCAGTCATTGCCTCAATGACCCAAGGAGATTTCCTGGCGTCCATCGACATCAGAGATGCCTATCTGCATGTGCCAATTGCCTCTGAGCCACAGACCAGGAGCTCTCTTCAGTGGTGGCTTCGGCCCCTCTCTCTGTCCCAGAGGCGCTCCTTCCTGGCCCCGTCCTGGGTGATTCTCACCACGGATGCCAGCCTATCCGGCTGGAGAGCGGTATATCTCCACCACAGAGCACAGGGCACTTGGACTCCGTTCGAGTCAGCCCTTTCAATCAATGTGCTGGAAACCAGAGCTGTGCTTCTAGCTCTCCTAGCCTTTCACCACCTGTTGGGGGGCAGGCACATTCGAGTCCAGTCAGACAACGCGACAGCGGTTGCCTACATCAATCACCAAGGCGGGACACGCAGCCGCCTGGCAATGTTGGAGGTCCAACGCATTCTTCAATGGGTGGAGGACTCCAAGTCCACCATATCCGCAGTCCACATCCCAGGCGTAGAAAGCTGGGAGGCAGATTATCTCAGCTGTCAATCCGTGGACGGTGGCGAGTGGTCCCTGCACCCGGCAGTGGTTCAGTCAATCTGCCGCAAGTGGGGCACTCCGGACGTGGATCTAAGGGCATCCCGTCACAAAAACAAGGTTCTGGTTTACGTGGCTCGCTCCCACGATCCTCAGGCCTTCGCCGCGGGCGCTCTGGTTCAAGACTGGTCCCAGTTTCGTCTGTCCTACGTGTTTCCCCCTCTAGCTCTCTTGCCCAGAGTCCTGCGCAAGATCAGAATGGAGGGCCGTCGAGTCATCCTCATTGCACCGGACTGGCCCAGGCGAGCTTGGTACCCAGACCTGCTCCATCTGTCCGTAGAGGTGCCGTGGCATCTCCCGGACCGTCCAGACCTTCTCTCACAAGGTCCGTTTTTCCGCCTGAATTCTGCGGCTCTCAAATTGACGGCGTGGCTCTTGAGTCCTGGATCTTGACGGCTTCTGGTATTCCTCCTGAAGTCATCTCCACTATGACTCGGGCCCGTAAGTCTTCCTCCGCCAAGATCTATCACAGTGGGGAGATAAGGTATGCACACCAGTGACTATGTAAGGGGAATACATGAAATAGCAGAAACTGCTGTGTGAATACTGACTTGAAAAATCCAATAGCTATATGCAAGAGTGAAAATGTGAAAAATGGAATCTGCATTACTGCCATGAACATATGAATCAAGAGAAATTTAGCTACTGAATTGATCAATGCAATAGAGCCCCAATACTACGCCAAAGTATTTCTCTACGTTGGGGTCCCTAGCTTGTGTGTGTCCTCTCATGCAGTTAAAAAACTTACCGTGTATGGGAAGCTGAGACCCAGGCTATTTATGCGTATGATATGGATTGGCAATAGGTGTGGTTGGGGAGGGTTCACAAACGAAAAAATACTACACACAGCAGTTTCTGCTATTTCATGTATTCCCCTTACATAGTCACTGGTGTGCATACCTTATCTCCCCATAGTGATGGGTTTTTTTTTTAGGTTTTTGCACCCAGTTCGGACTTAGAATGGTGTTCCAAACGTTATTCCTATTTGTTAGTATTTTTTCGTTTGTGAACCCTCCCCAACCACACCTATTGCCAATCCATATCATACGCATAAATAGCCTGGGTCTCAGCTTCCCATACACGGTAAGTTTTTTAACTGCATGAGAGGACACACACAAGCTAGGGACCCCAACGTAGAGAAATACTTTGGCGTAGTGTTGGGGCTCTATTGCATTGATCAATTCAGTAGCTAAATTTCTCTTGATTCATATGTTCATGGCAGTAATGCAGATTCCATTTTTCACATTTTCACTCTTGCATATAGCTATTGGATTTTTCAAGTCAGTATTCACACAGCAGTTTCTGCTATTTCATGTATTCCCCTTACATAGTCACTGGTGTGCATACCTTATCTCCCCATAGTGATGTTTTTTTTGTTTTTTTTAGGTTTTTGCACCCAGTTCGGACTTAGAATGGTGTTCCAAACGTTATTCCAAGATCTATCACAGGACTTGGAAATTTTTCCTGTCCTGGTGTCGCTCTTCCGGCCATCCTCCTTGGCCATTCTCCTTGCCGACCCTTCTGTCCTTTCTACAGTCCGGTCTACAGCTAGGACTGTCCCTCAACTCTCTCAAGGGAAAAGTCTCAGCTCTGCCAGTGCTGTTCCAGCGGCGTCTCGCTCGGCTGGCTCAGGTCCGCACCTTCATGCAGGGCGCGTCTCACATCATTCCGCCTTACCGGCGGCCCTTAGATCCCTGGGACTTTGATTTGGTTCTCACGGTTTTGCAGAAACCCCCCTTTGAGCCCCTTAGGGAGGTTTCTTTGTTTCGTCTTTCACAGAAAGTGGCCTTTCTGGTGGCCATAACTTCCCTCAGGAGAGTCTCTGATTTGGCTGCGCTCTCTTCGGAGTCACCTTTTTTGTTTTTTCATCAAGACAAGGTGGTTCTCCGTCCGACTCCGGACTTTCTTCCTAAGGTGGTCTCTCCTTTCCACCTTAACCAGGACATTACCCTACCTTCCTTTTGTCCGGCTTCTGTTCATCGCTTTGAAAAAGCGTTGCATACTCTGGATCTGGTGCGTGCTCTCCGGATCTATGTGTCTCGCACCGCTGCTCTTAGGCGGTGCACTTCTCTTTTTGTGCTAACCACAGGCCGGCGCAAGGGCCTCTCTGCTTCTAAGCCGACCTTAGCCCGTTGGATTAGGTCGACCATTTCGGACGCCTACCAGTGTACTCAGGTGCCTCCCCCGCCGGGGATCAAGGCACATTCGACCAGAGCTGTCGGTGCCTCTTGGGCTTTCAGGCACCAGGCTACGGCTCAACAAGTCTGTCAGGCTGCCACTTGGACTAGCCTGCATACCTTCTCGAAGCACTACCAAGTGCATGCTCATGCTTCGGCAGATGCGAGCTTGGGCAGACACATCCTTCAGGCGGCTGTCGCCCATTTGTGAAGTTAGGCTCTGCCTACTTCTTAGTTTTTATGTTTATTTCCCACCCATGGACTGCTTTGAGACGTCCCATGGTCTGGGTCTCCCATAGGAACGATAAAGAAAAAGAGAATTTTGTTTACTTACCGTAAATTCTTTTTCTTATAGTTCCGTATTGGGAGACCCAGCTCCCTCCCTGTTGCCTGTTGGCAGTTTTCTTGTTCCGCGTGTTTTTCACCGGCTGTTGTCGTTGACAGAGTCTCCGGTTGTTCCGGCTTTTGCTCTGTTTTACTTGTGGGTGGCTATTCTCCTTCAGCTTTTGCACTAAACTGGCTAGATCTGGTTCTCCAGGGGGTGTATAAGCTCAGAGGGAGGAGCTACACTTTTAAGTGTAGTACTTTGTGTGTCCTCCGGAGGCAGAAGCTAAACACCCATGGTCTGGGTCTCCCAATACGGAACTATAAGAAAAAGAATTTACGGTAAGTAAACAAAATTCTCTTTTTTTAGACTAAAATTGGCCAAACCGGTGAATATTGGGGGACAGTGTAATTTGTGTGGAGGCTTCCTGTTCTCCCCCGACAAGTGATATCAGGGGGGAGAAGAATATGGCCATGGGATTTCCAATTGCCGATCCTTTTGTTTGGCGGGAGATAAGCAGGTGCCAGAGGAGTCTGGCGGCGACTACAGAGAATGTAGGAGTGCTGGGCCAAACCGAAGAGGAGTAGGAAGAAATAGCTGTCAGGTGACTGATTGTCCAGAAAGCCAGCCTCGATGCCATGTACATATACTGGGCACTTGCCAACCACCATACACCCTCCATAGCTTTTATCTGTGATGGACACATGTCCTCTGTATGGTCCCACTATGAAGTGAGCATAGTAAGTGAATACAGAAGGTTTCTTATAAAATTGTTTTCCTAAATTCTGTATGATGCCATATGGGGTGACTCTGTCAGCCATAGCAAGAGAAGTTGGTCGTTCCAAGTCGATGATTTCGAGAATATTGTGTCTTTACAACATCACAAAATCTTTCAAGTCCTCCAAGAAGGTTGGTTGCCATCGAAATACAGATGCAAGAGAGGACATAATAATGCAGAGACTCTCCATGGGTAATCGTTTCCACACTACAGCTGGAATTGCTCAGCAGTTCAGCACTGAACAGGGTAAGGATCTGTCTCGTCATACAGGGTCACGATCTTTAAGGGCATTTAGACTGAAAGCTGACGCTGCAGTGACTAAACAAAATGTAAAATATTCTTGAATTTGATGACAGGTGCAAATGAATGTTTCATGCAGAATGCATATATAACACACTACAAATGACCTTGTAATACATTGGCATGATCAACGGAGCTAGTAATGAGGCATATGGCCTGATTACCAACATTTATAATGGTATGTGCCCACAATCCGGAGACACTGTGTTCTAGACGGAGTGTGTTTTCCCTTGCGGAGACTGCAGCGGCCTGTGCCCACATTCAGGGTTCTGGGTGCAGTGGATTTTCGGCTGTGTTCTCCTGCCAAGAACACTTACATCTTTGCAAGCATGTCGAAAAGCCGTGCCACAGGTCAGTTTACTCTGTGAAAAAACAAGCACAGTGGGCATGTCACTGGTAGGCTAGGCTAGCAGCTGGCCCTCAGACTGGGATCCCTGCACTGACCTTCAATCCAGAGGTACGCTTAAGGGTAGTGAGGTTTGGGCCCCCAGCGTGTCCCTATCTCCTATTGAGGCCCTGACCTAACTCTCCCCCGCACCCATTCACCCCAGGTTGGCAGGACACACCGTAATAACCCCCTCCCAAAAGACACGGACAGGGGATAAAAAATGAAACTCTCTCACTCTGAAAACAACCATAAAAGGAAGACAATAAAGGCCCAGGAGGAAATAAAATATAAGGCAGGAAGTAAGGCACACCAAGGGACACTTCCACACCACACAAGCAACTGATCGCAGGTCACCAAAAAGAAGATCGTTAAGGACCCCAGATTTTGGCATTATCAGAAGCTATCTTCAGCAATCTCCTTAAAAACTCCCCAGCCCTAACTAGGGAGAGACCAGCTGTGTATGGTAATCAGCAACCTGACTCAGCACAGTGCTCCCACAGAGGATAACTCCTGGACAGCTCGGAGTAGTGGAAACAACTCAGCCGACGCCCAGCAGAGTTGAGTATCTAAGAGAAACATGGTTGCCTATTGGTCTCTGCAATTTGAACATGGTCCAATGGCGTTGTCGTAATCTACGAGTTCGGATCCGAACAGCGCACGACAAGGAAGGGGATTTCTATAAATCTCATCTAATGTGCTTATACTGTACAACACAGTGTTTTGAACACTGGGAAAAACAGTGTCCAAAATGCTACAAACCCTGATTTTGGGCATGTACCCTTAGATTTTCCAGAATCAGAAAATAGGGTCTTTTCCCCCCTAGAACCTTTGTTTTTTCCTAAATCCATATGGGAAATTCATCCAAGACTGTATGCCACTTTTCTGAACAAACATTTGACAGCTTTTTGCATATTTCTGCTGCTTTTGGAACTTTTAGTTTCAGCAAAGTCTTATCTGTGATGCGGAATTTTTACAAATATATAAAAATTAGGAAAACTAAAATTGTAATGTACATTTATTAAAACACTGAATTATTATTACAATTCCATGATCATGTGCACTGTGTGTGATAAATGTGGCAAACTCTGTATATTTGTACCTGTACATAACATTTTGGGGTAGGAAACTGTGTAAAACTGGTTATTGGCATCTGATGGAGTAGGAACCAAGTCATGGCGCCAAGGATTTTGACCAGGAAAGGCGGTAAGGCTGAGGACAAGAACGGAGCTTAGTCAGGAACAGAGCCAAGGGGCAAAGTCAGGACTAGAACAAAAAAAGGTATCAGACAGACAAGTCCAAAGGCTAAGCAGAATACATGTCCAGGAAACTGAATGAGTATCGGTTACAGGGAATCTGTCAGCAGGTTTTTGCTATGTAATCTGACAGCAGCATGGTGTAGGAGCAGAGACCCTGATTCCAGCGATGTATTACTTAGCCTACTGGGTGCAGCAGTTGTGATTCATTCACAGTTTTCTCTGCTGCAGAGATCAGAATGCTTAGCTGTGTATAACCCCGCCTACATCACTGATTGGCAGCTTTATGTGTACAAAAAAACAAAAAGAGCAATACCTTATCTCTAATGTAACTTCAGGATCCAAAAAGGAGGGGAGAGATACAGTGACTGACCTCCACCGGTATGCAATAAGAAAGGGAAAAAATTCTCTCACCCAAGTAGTGAAAAATGCTTTATTGTGCTGACACACAAAAAAAACCATAATGGAGGAAAAATCCCCTCTCCGCAACACCTGGGCGTTGCGGAGAGGGTATTTTTCCTCCATTATGTTTTTTTTTGTGTGTGTCAGCACAATAAAGCATTTTTCACTACTTGGGTGAGAGATTTTTTCCCCTTTTTTTTCCCCCTTTCTTATAGCTTTATGTGTACACTGTATATTGACAGAAAGCTGCTAATAAGTGATCTTGATCTTCCACTGATACATTCACACGGATCTTCAGCACGCGTATTTTTCTGGCGGATCCGCTCTATAATGAAAAAGTGCTAAACAAAGGTTAAAAAAAATTAACATAAGTGCTGCAATGTAAAAAGATTCTATGGTGATATGTTCAGCCCTTTGAATGTGTTTTAACCGTTTCCAAAGACGCCAAGCAGTAAAAAGAAGTGATCGGAATATACTTCAGACGAAACGCTTTCTTCAATGCAAGTTAAAAACAAAACACATACAAAAAAACCCCAACTTGCCGATAAAGACATCTCATATACGGTAATGAAGGCAAAGACAACAAAAAAGAAGACGCTTCTGCACAGAACATGCCGGCGTGTCCTGATGAGTGTTCCTCCAGAAAAAGTTGCCAGGTTTAGGGTTCGGTTCCACTTGCACATAGCTTTGGATGCGAGAGCATCAGAAGCAATATGTTAATGACCCTCTACTGTGAGCGTCAGCCGAGGGTCATGCGGCTGTCATGTGATCGTGCGATCGGATCACAGCTGCTTAGAAGAGGGAGGGAACACTTTCTCCCCATCTCCTCCACTGTCTGTCTCTGCGTACATCACACTGCAGTCGGATGACATGCGAGTGCAGTGCGATGTTTCACATGCTCCCATAGACTTGTATGGGGGTGTGTGAGACGAGGATAAACTTTCCTAGGGCTAAATATTGTATACATAGACAATCCCTTTCAAATATTCCTGGGGAGAATCTGGGGTATAAGGCCAAACTGCCATACAGTGACAATCCAATACAGCCAGAAACACACCTACATGGCCACACAATTTTGAAACATTAGGCCACGTGCACACACACGTTGAGTATTGTGTGAGTTTTTGACCTCAGTATTTAGGCCACGTGCACACATTGAGTATTTCGTGAGTGTTTTATCTTAGTATTTAGGGCACGTACACACATTGAGTATTTGGTGATTTATTTTTTTTTACCTCAGTATTTAGGCCACGTGCACACATTGAGTATTTGGTGAGGTTTTTTTTACCTTAGTATTGAGGCCACCCACATGCACACATTGAGTATTTCATGAGTTTTTAACCTCAGTATTTAGGCCACGTGCACATGTTGAGTATTTGGTGAGGGTTTTTTTACCTCGGTATTAAGGCCACGTGTACACATTGAGTATTTTGTGAGGTTTTTTTACCTCAGTATTGAAGCCATGTGCACATGTTGAGTATTTGATGAGTTTTTTACCTCAGTATTAGGCTATGTGCGCAGTTTACGTTGCGTTACTTGCAGTTCTAAACGCATCCTCTGGCAGAAATTGTCTTTGTCACATTTGGTTGTGACCGCAAAAACCGCTATAAATACACTTGTGTTTTTACTGCATTTTAGCCGCGTTTTTACCGCGATTTACATTACTTTTAATTGCTTAAAATCAGATGCGTTTTGACAACACATACAATGCTAAATAAAGTTTAAACATTCAAACACTATGAAAAAAAAGAAAAAAATGATAACCAATATCATGATTAAAATCACACACAAAATAGATTATTTTATTAAAATGATAACTGATTTCAAACATTTATGTATAAAATAACGTTAAATTATGGATTTTCATTAATTTAATTGTCGAAATATGTGTGTGTGTAAAGGGACATATCATGCCCTTAATATAATGTTAAAAACGCATGCGTTTAATTTGTCAAAAAAGCTTGTTTTCTGCATAAAAAAAGCATGTTAAACGCTAGAATTTTGATGTAGAATGCGTTTTGAAAGTTCTCATTGACTCTAATGTTAGCAAAACGCAGCCAAAATGGCAAAAACAATTGACATGTTGCTTCTTTAAACGCTGAGGTTTTGCCAAATTTTCAGCAACTGAAACGCTGCGTTTTTAACAGCATAGTGCGCACAAGAAATCCCAATTTCCCATAGACTTTGCTTGAAAATCAAAACGCATGCATTTTGGCCTTTAATTGCTGCAGTTCAAAATGCTGCGGAAACGCATGAAAAACCGCAAAGTGCGCACACAGCCTTAAGGCTACATACACACATTGAGTATTTGGTGAGTTTTTTACCTCAGTATTGAAGCTACGTGCACACATTGAGTGTTTGGTGATTTTTTTTTTTTACCTCAGTATTAAGGCCGCGTGCACAAATTCAGTATTTGGTGAGTTTTTTACCTCAGTATTTTAGGCTACGTGAACACATTATTTGGTAATTTGTTTTACCTCAGTATTTAGACCCCGTGCACACAGTGAGTATTTGGTGAGGTTTTTTTACCTCAGTATTTGTAAGGCTCCTTTCACACGTCAGTGATTCTGGGACGTTTGTGCTTTTTTTTAAGGCCCGTTTCACACGTCAGTGAAAAACAGTGACGTTTTTCACTGGCGTGTAAAACACGCACATGTCCCTGCGTGTACCGTGAATCACGGCACACGTGGGTTGTCCATGTGCAATCCGGGCTCCGTTCTCCGTGGCCCGTGATTGCACTTAGAAATCAACTCACCTGTGCCCGCTCCCGCTGTCCATGGTGCTGATCGCTCCCGCGATGCAGCATCTGGCCGGCGCTGACCCCCGCAGCAGCTGCTTCCGGGTCGGCTGTGTCGCGCATCATTAGTATGCGCGACAGTAATCAGCCGGCTCAGAAGCAGCAGGCTGCACGGGCTGCAGAGAGCGCGGCTGAAGCCGGGTGAGTAAAAATGTTTTTTATTTTAAATGCACGTTTTTTTCTGGCACGTGTTTCACGGACCACACCACTGCGTGGTCCATGGAACATCAGTGATGCCAGAAAAAAATGGACATGTCTCCGTGCGGCAATCACGCACACGCGGGTACGCCGCACGGAGACACGTGCAGTGAAAAATCACTGTCGTGTGAGCAGACCCATTCATTATAATGGGTCTGCGTATGTCAGTGATTCTAGTACGTTTAAAAAAAAGCACAAACGTCCCAGAATCACTGACGTGTGAAAGGGGCCTAAGGCTACATGCGCACGCTGCTTCTTTTTCGTGTTCACAAACTGCAGCCAAAACTGCAGCCAAAACTGCACCTTGTCAGAGAGAGCCTGGAAATGTCACAAAAAATGTAGGTGCTTTTTTGGTGCATTTTTGCTGCTTTTTTGGTGCGTTTTTGGCTGCAGTTTTGTCAACAATTGTTTCATGTATTTTTCAGTTCAAACAAGCCCATAAAGCTTGTTGAATTGGAAAAAAAAAATTAGAAATAAATAAATAATTAAAAAAAACGGCGTGCGGTCCCCCCCAATTTTAATGCCAGCCAGATAAAGCCATACGGCTGAAGGCTGGTATTCTCAGGATGGGGAGCTCCACGTTATGGGGAGCCCCCCAGCCTAACAATATCAGTCAGCAGCCGCCCAGAATTGCCGCATACATTATATGCGACAGTTCTGGGACTGTACCCGGCTCTTCCCGATTTGCCCTGGTGCGTTGGCAAATCGGGGTAATAAGGAGTTATTGGCAGCCCATAGCTGCCAATAAGTCCTAGATTAATCATGTCAGGCGTCTATGAGACACCCTCCATGATTAATCTGTAAATTACAGTAAATAAACACACACACCTGAAAAATCCTTTATTAGAAATAAAAAACACAAACACATTCCCTCATTACCAATTTATTAACCCCGACAAACCCTCCATGTCCGGCGTAATCCAGCATGCTCCAGCGTCGCTTCCAGCAGTGCTGCATGCAGGTGACCGGAGAAGCAGCAGACACCGCCGCTCCGGTCACCTCCATGCAGCTAATGAAGACAGCCGCGCGATCAGCTGAGCTGTCACCGAGGTTACCCGCGGCCACCGCCGAATCCAGCGGTGGCCGCGAGTAACCTCTGACAGCTCAGCTGATCGCGCTACAGCGTGGAGCCGGCGGCAGGAGCGTGGAGCCGGCCGGCGGCAGGAGCGTGGAGCCGGCCGGCGGCAGGAGCGTGGAGCCCGGGACTTTCAGCGGCGGCGGTGGCGGTGAGAGGGGTCCATCATCTCCCCTGTGCGGGGACCGCGGTACTTCGGGGAACACGGGGAGGACGGGACTATCAGCGGCGGCGGCAGCGAGAGGGGGATGGACGTTGGCAGCTGAAAACATTGATTTTTCCCTCTCGCTGCCACCGCTGCTGATAGTCCCGTCCTCCACATCATCTCCCCTGTGCGTGCATGCTGGGGACAGTGGTACTTCGGGGAACACGTGGAGGACGGGACCACCAGCGGCGGCGGCAGCGGCAGCAGCAAGAGGGAAAAATCAATGTTTTCAGCTGCCAATGTCCATCCCCCTCTCGCTGCCGCCGCTGCTGATAATCCCCGTCCTCCACATCATCTCCCCTGGGGACAGCGGTACTTCGGGGAACACGTGGAGGACGGGAGGGACCACTTGCCTGACCTCACTTCCTGACAAATCACCTGCGTTTTTGCTAGCAAAAACGCAGGTAAAAGGCAGGTAAAATGCACCACTTTTGATTAGCATGCATTTTTCCTGCGTTTTTGATGCCTTCATTGATTTCAATGGGTGACAAATGTTGACAAAAACGCAGGAAGAATGAACATGCTGCATTTTTTTTGTCACAAACTTTTGACAAAAAAAACGCTGACAAATAAACTGCAGTGTGCGCATGACAAATCTGACTTCTCATAGACTTTGCTGGGAAGTCAGATGTCAGAAAGTTCTGCTGACAAAACTGCAGCCAAAAAAGCAGCAAAAAAGCAGGAAAAAAAGCAGCGTGCGCATGTAGCCTAAAACGTACCAGAATCACTGACATATGCAGACCCATTATAATGAATGGGTCTGCTCTCACGTCAGTGATTTTTCACTGCACGTGTCTCCGTGCGGCGTACCCGCGTGTGCGTGATTGCCGCACGGAGACATGTCCATTTTTTTCTGGCATCACCGATGTTCCACGGACCACGCAGTGGTGTGGTCCGTGAAACACGTGCCAGAAAAAAACGTGCTTTTAAAATAAAAAACATTTTAACTCACCCGGCGTCCAGCGATGTCCTCTGCAGCCCGTTCTCCCTGCTGCTTCTGAGCCGGCTCATTATTGTTGCGCATATTCATTATGCACGACACAGCCGACCCGGAAGCAGCTGCTGCGGGGGTCACCGCCGGCCGGATGCTGCACCGCGGGAGCGATCAGCACCATGGACAGCGGGAGCGCGCACAGGTGAGTTGTTTTCTAAGTGCAATCACGGGCCACGGAGAACGGAACCCAGATTGCACTTAGACAACCCACGTGTGCCGTGAATCACGGCACACGCAGGGACATGTGCGTGTTTTACACGCCAGAGAAAAACGTCACTGTTTTTCACTGACGTGTGAAACGGGCCTAAGTCAAAAACGGGGGAGGTAATAAATGCAGAAGTGGTGCCCATATTTCTATTATATTTTTCCTCTTTGGTTACAAATTCTGAGGTAAAAAACGCACCAAATATTCAACATGTGCACATGGATAATACCTCAGGTTACCCCTAAAATTAGGTGGCCACCGGCCATCATAGGCAGCCATTTTGTAACATGGCAACCTGATTTAAATCCAGGGCTGTATGTAGTAGCAGTGACTGTCACCTATGGATCTTTTTAATGAGCCAACTGATCAAAAGCAAGGGGGAAAAATAATGAGCAAATGTGGTGGTGTGGTGTTAGGCTGCTTTCACACATCCGGTAGGTGCAGAGCCGGCCAGTCCGGCTCTAAGGCCCGTGTCACACGTCAGTGATTCTGGTACGTTTGTGCTTTTTTTTAAACGTACCAGAATCACTGACATACGCAGACACATTATAATGAATGGGTCTGCTCACACGTCAGTGATTTTTCACTGCATGTGTCTCCATGCAGCGTTCACGCGTGTCCGTGATTGCCGCACGGAGACATGTCCATTTTTTTCTGGCATCACTGATGTCCCTCGGACCACGCAGTGGTGTGGTCCGTGAGCCACGTGCCAGAAAAAAACGTGCTTTTAAAATAAAAATCATTTTTACTCACCCGGCTCCAGCGATGTCCTCTGCAGCCCGTGCAGCCTGCTGCTTCTGAGCCGGCTCATTATTGTCGCGCATAGTCATGATGCACGACACAGCCGACCCGGAAGCAGCTGCTGCGGAGGTCAGCACCGGCCGGATGCTGCACCGCGGGAGCGATCAGCACCATGGAGAGCGGGAGCGGGCGCAGGTGAGTTAATCTCTAAGTGCAATCACGGGCCACGGAAAACGGAGCCCGAATTGCACTTAGACAACCCACGTGTGCCATGATTCACGGCACACGTAGGGACATGTGCATGTTTTACACGACAGTGAAAAACGTCAGTGAAAAACACGTGTGAAACGGTCCTAAAACCTATGCAACGGATGCGGCGAAAAAGCCGCATCCTTTGCATAAGTTTTTTAAATGCGGCCCGTCCAGTTTTTGCCGCTTGTGGCATGCTACTGAGCATGCGCAGTGGCAAAAACCGCATCGCGCCGCATCCGGCGTCCATAGGCATGCATTGAAGAGTGTGCCGCATCGGCTGGATGTGGCGCGATGCGGTTTTTTTTTGCCGCACAAAAAAAGTGCCATGCAACGTTCCATCCGGCCGCTGCATCGGCTAAATCTGCCGCATGCGGTAAAATACGGACGGAACGCAAGCCCATGCGGCACAATGCGGCACTAATTAAAGTCTATGCAGGAAAAACACAACCGGCAGCAAAAAAAACCGGTTGCGTTTTTCCTGCAAAGTGGCGGATTGTGCCGCACAGGAAAAACCGGAGGTGTGAAAGCAGCCTACGGCCAAAATGACCAGAACTGGGCTGTGCACCACGTCAATGGCTGCTGATTTTATTTGTAAAGTACCACTGTGCTCAGGAGTGCTTGGTGTATGGCAGTAATTACTGTATACTCCTCCCTGTATCACTGTAGGCTGTGTATATATAAATGCGCGCACCATCTTATAGCATCAACAATAACGAGAAATAGATGATGCACAGCTAGCGTCACAGAACACATTGCGCATGCGCACGATTAGATCAGGCCGCCGTAAACTGCTGTTCAGTGCGCAGGCGCGAAGCTAGCCTCGCTGCATTATCGCGCATGCGCGCTCTCCTCCGTCGACTGACTCACGTGTAGAGGAAGTTGAATGTATTTGTATCCAGGCGGCACAAATCCACAATGCGGGTCAGTGTCAGTGACGGGTCCGGGTGCAGAGGGAGGGTGGCTGCGCCCAGATCCACGTGATTGCATGTGATTTAGGCTGCAGAGATTGTGATTTTCATAGCAGTTGTGAAGGATGTTTGTGATGGGTGTACCCCTTTAAATATGTTAATTAGTCACTATTGACGCTTTCTTTCCCTGGTACAGGAGGGTTAGGGGGTGCAGGTTAACACAAATGGACAGCCCCTCTTAAATCTTCAGTTCACATTCTTCCTCTACAAGCTTTGTACAATCCAGCACACAGCATTTTAGGAGCCCTTAAAGGGATTGTCCACTACTTAGCTATGAATGGCTTCTCCAATATCAGACTATTGGGGTCTGGCACTCTCATTGGTGGGCTGATCGCCGGTCCATGGCTGTCACATATAGAGCTGGACATCACATCGCCATATAGTGGCCACTCCTGGTACTGCAAATCAGCTCCCATTGAAGTGAATGAGAATGGAGCTGCAGTACTGGAGAATGACCACTACTCAGTGTGCGGCGCTGTGCCACCCCAGGCAAGTGCATTGTTTACCTGCGGCCGCCTCTGAGACTGCAGACGGCTCACCGTAAAGGTCCCGAATGTGCGATCCTGAACGATCGGACGCTGATGAACCTGTCCTAGGGACTGCTCATCATTATCTAAGCAGCAGACAACTCCTTATATCATGGTCTTCTGCCCAGTGGGTGGACGGTGGCATTATTGATAGGGTTATGTCATGCTCTTCTGCTCAGCAGGTGGACGGTGGCATTATTGATAGGGTTATGTCATGCTCTTCTGCTCAGCAGGTGCATGGCGGCATTATAGATAGGGTGATGTCACAGTCTCCTGCCCAGTGGGTGTATAGCAGCATTATAGACAGGGTTATGCCACTGTTTTCTGCCCACCACGTGGATGGCATTATTATATTGTAGATAGGGTTATGTCACAGTCTCCTGCCCAGCGGGTGGATGGCGGCATTATAAATAGGATGATGTCACAGTCTCCTGCCCAGTGGGTGTATAGCAGCATTATAGACAGGGTTATGCCACTGTTTTCTGCCCACCACGTGGATGGCATTATTATATTGTAGATAGGGTGATGTCACAGTCTCCTGCCCAGTGGGTGTATAGCAGCATTATAGACAGGGTTATGCCACTGTTTTCGGCCCACCAAGTGGATGGCATTATTATACTGTAGATAGGGTTATGTCACAGTCTCCTGCCCAGCAGGTGGATGGCGGCATTACTGCGCCAGTGTGAAACCGCAGACCATTACTAGCAATGTGACACCTTCAGCCTTGGGGGTGGGAGAGGGTCCTGGTAATTGGGAAGTGATGGTGTATCCTCCTATAGCAAGGGCTTTTTGTTTCCGGTAGAGCCCTCTAGGTATGCACAAGGGATTTCATTAATTTTGGTTCTTTATATTTCAGGTGTTGGGGTCTCGCGTCTTCTCTGAAATCTCGGATTACTAATTAACGGATTACAGATTAACCAGAGGTCCAAATTTGTTTTGAATGAGGATTTATAGTTGTCGCTTACAAAATGACTGTTCAGGTGAGAAATTACTAGTTGTTTTTATAAGGCAGTGCTCCGCTTACTGGACATAGCTTACATAGCTCATGTGCATCAGAATAAAGGGGTCCTCTGACATTAGAGAGAAAAAACCTGCACACTAGTGAGGCAACTGCCGGTCACTAGCGATGCCTCACAATACTGGTCCTTTGCTGATTAATAGGATCTGTGCATGAAACTTTATAGAAATGGATTGGTTACCTCTGCAGTTGACCCTGTCAGCATGCTGCTCTGTGTCTTCATGCCATTATTAGGCACAACATCAACTTTTAGATTAGTTTTGGGTTGTTTAACCCCCTTCCTGCTGATGGACGTACATATACGTCCTGATGTGGAGTCACTTATTGCATCACAATATCCATATTCTTTTAACTCAGTAAAAAGTGACCCCTGCATCCTAAATGTGCCAGCGCCTATTAACTGGACATGAAGTTGACACGTACATTAGTAGGGCAGGGTATAGTGCGCCGGTGCCTCAGCCTTGAAGACACAAGATTCGGAGGGATCAATGGATGATGTAGGACGCGTCATCCACAACAGTCAAGGCAAAAGGAGGGTGATTCTACGCTCATAGAGGAGACGCAGACCATTGATGCTCCTTTACCTGGACCATACTGATGAACATATGGCGCGGACACTGATAAAATGTATTTTCTCTATCGCTTCATTGGGGGACACAGTAGACCAAGGGGTCTCTTGTGTCCCCCATTAAAGGCTCTGAGAAAGAGATTTTACGGTGAGTACCCAAAATCTTCTTTTTTGGCATATGCAATGGGAGGTGGGGCTGATGCACTGCGGTAATAGACCAGCTATAGGTAGTGGCTTTAGTTTATATTAGAAACACCTAGTTACGGCTTCCTTTTACGGATGGGTCAACAATATCCTAATAGTGGACAACCCCTTGAAACTGTTATCACTGGGGCCTTCGATAACTGATATTCCTTTTTATATGCCTTTTATATAGGGTCCGATTACTTTCCAAGACGTTGCGGCTTCCTTTACAGAAGAGCAGTGGGCGCTGCTGGAGGACTGGCAGAAAGAGATTTACAAGACCGTTATCAAAGAGATCCATGAAGCCATCATCTCTCTCGGTGAGTCTGCAGGGGGCGCTCCTGCAGCTGGAGACCCTCTGTATTCTCCATTTAGGTTGTGGGATCTTGTATTTTGCACAAGAAAAGAAGCACATGGTCCAGTGAACTAGTGATAATAAGCAGGATAAGCGAGTCAGCAGGCACAAGGTCCATGACACTCCATCGTTACCCCACAATCTTGACCTGGGAGGACAATGGGCTCAGCAGGGATCAGGAAGCCCCCCTGGACTGCTCTGTTTAATTGGTGCTGTCAGAGATTCACTGATACTTTAAAGGAGTTAACAGCAGCTATCGGGACTCCACTCCGATCTCTGAAGTTACAGGCAGATGTCGAATGTATAACACAGCCGACATCTGCCAGTTATAGTGCGGGCTCAGCTCCTGAGCCTGCTCCTTATGAAGGCAGCCAACATTTGGACATCCCATTATGTCCAGTGGCGGAAAGGAGGTAATATAGTTGTTGTTGCAGGTTACACCATCATTGATCCGGACGTTGTGTTCAGCGTTAGGAAACAGGATGACTCTTGTGTCCGAGTGGACGACCAGTCGGTAGAAAAAAATGCAGGCAATGGAGGTGAGAGGGCACTGGGGGGCTCTGGTGGGCAAAGGACTCTTGTTATAAAACCATGGGGGCTGTATTTTAATTTTCTTTCTCTCTCTTTCGCTCTTTCCCTCTCTCTTTCGCTCTGTCCCTCTCGCGCGCGCTCTTTCCCTCTCGCGCGCGCTCTTTCCCTCTCGCGCGCGCTCTTTCCCTCTCGCGCGCGCTCTTTCCCTCTCGCGCGCGCTCTTTCCCTCTCGCGCGCGCTCTTTCCCTCTCGCGCGCGCTCTTTCCCTCTCGCGCGCGCTCTTTCCCTCTCGCGCGCGCTCTTTCCCTCCCTCTCGCGCGCGCTCTTTCCCTCCCTCTCGCGCGCGCTCTTTCCCTCCCTCTCGCGCGCGCTCTTTCCCTCCCTCTCGCGCGCGCTCTTTCCCTCCCTCTCGCGCGCGCTCTTTCCCCTCCCTCTCGCGCGCGCTCTTTCCCCTCCCTCTCGCGCGCGCTCTTTCCCCTCCCTCTCGCGCGCGCTCTTTCCCCTCCCTCTCGCGCGCGCTCTTTCCCCTCCCTCTCGCGCGCGCTCTTTCCCCTCCCTCTCGCGCGCGCTCTTTCCCCTCCCTCTCGCGCGCGCTCTTTCCCCTCCCTCTCGCGCGCGCTCTTTCCCCTCCCTCTCGCGCGCGCTCTTTCCCCTCCCTCTCGCGCGCGCTCTTTCCCCTCCCTCTCGCGCGCGCTCTTTCCCCTCCCTCTCGCGCGCGCTCTTTCCCCTCCCTCTCGCGCGCGCTCTTTCCCCTCCCTCTCGCGCGCGCTCTTTCCCTCCCTCTCGCGCGCGCTCTTTCCCTCCCTCTCGCGCGCGCTCTTTCCCTCCCTCTCGCGCGCGCTCTTTCCCTCCCTCTCGCGCGCGCTCTTTCCCTCCCTCTCGCGCGCGCTCTTTCCCTCCCTCTCGCGCGCGCTCTTTCCCTCCCTCTCGCGCGCGCTCTTTCCCTCCCTCTCGCGCGCGCTCTTTCCCTCCCTCTCGCGCGCGCTCTTTCCCTCCCTCTCGCGCGCGCTCTTTCCCTCCCTCTCGCGCGCGCTCTTTGTTTCCCTCTCGCGCGCGCTCTTTGTTTGCCTCTTTCTTTTTGTCTTTCTTTCTTTTTCAGTCCTCCCTGATCTGTTCCTGAAGGTAAAGGCTGCAGCTCCCATAGAAGTTGCTCCAGAGAAAGAGCAGATCACTACTTCACCTAGTGAGTATTACTGATACTATTACTGCTACACACTATACCCATGCATTGCTTCTCACTTTTCGGAATAGTTTAATTCACGTGATTTTTTCCTGTTCCTACAGGTCCTGATGAGTCTTCGGCGTCTTCAATACACATAATAGAGGTGGACGCTGTGCTTGGCCAGACGCTCACCAGTAAGTGTTCGGACCTTTGGCACGTGCCCTGACCTCATGGCCGGGGCCACAAGCAACATCTGGTTTTATGTAGCGAAAAACAAAACTTAATACATGAAAAGTTTCTTTAGTGAACTACTAAATATTTTTTTTTTTTTTTTGGGGGGGGGGGGACTAATGAGTCTGCGTGCCTCTGTATAACTTTGGTGAATTTTTTTGTTTTTTTGCCATAGTCAGAAAATGTAGCTTAGTTCTGCAAATCAAAGCAATCACAGAGTATGTTGAGTGCTAGGTACTGCTTGCCTCAAATGCCGCGGTCCATGCTGGGTGATGTGACTCAATTCTCGCATGAGTCACTCGCAAGTGTGACACCGTCCTTAGGCTGCTTTCACACATCCGGTTTTTGCAGTGCGGCTAAATCCGGCTCTAAAACCTATGCAATGGATGTGGCGAAAAAACCCGCATCCTTTGCATAAGTTTTTACATGCGACCCGTCCGGTTTTTGCCGCATCACGCCGCATCTGGCATCCATAGGCATGCATTGGAAAAAGCGCCGCATCGGCCGCGATGTGTTTTTTCTTCGGCGCTCCATTGGGAGACCCAGACGATTGGGTGTATAGCACTGCCTCCGGAGGCCACACAAAGCATTACACTAAAAAGTGTAAGGCCCCTCCCCTTCTGGCTATACACCCCCAGTGGGATCACTGGCTCACCAGTTTTCTGCTTTGTGCGAAGGAGGTCAGACATCCACGCATAGCTCCACTGTTTAGTCAGCAGCAGCTGCTGACTATGTCGGATGGAAGAAAAGAGGGCCCATACTAGGGCCCCCAGCATGCTCCCTTCTCACCCCACTTTATGTCGGCGGTGTTTGTTAAGGTTGAGGTACCCATTGTGGGTACGGAGGCTGGAGCCCACATGCTGTTTTCCTTCCCCATCCCCCTGAGGGGCTCTGAGGAAGTGGGATCTTACCGGCCATCAAGCCCTGAGGCCGGGCTCCATCCACAGACCCATGGAACCTGCTGGATACGGAGCTGGGTACCGTTCAGGGACAAGGCCCTGCGACATTCAGGTACTCTGTGTCCCAAACAGGTCGCGCACATTCCAGACTTGCTGGGTGTGCTAGTGCGCCGGGGACAGTAGCGCTGCGCGCGGGGGCTACAGTCACTACAGTTTCTCTGAGTGACTTTATGTGTTGGGGACTGCCGCGCCGGCCGCCCCTGAAGCGGCGGCGCGGCTGCGACTTGTAGTGCGCCGGGGACTTAGCGCCGACCGTGCTTTTACGACGGCGTCGCTTATAAATTTAGTCCCCGGCTTCTGCGGCCTAGCTCCGCTTCGTTCCCGCCCCCACCCTGTCAATCAGGGCAAGGGAGAGACGCTGTACGATTAATCAGCGCCGAGGGCTGGAGTCTTATTTACATGCTCCAGCCCTCTCACTGAGCACAGTGGGACGCAGGTTTCCCGCTCTTTGTCTGCACACGCCCAGGGCCCGCCCCTCTCCATAGGACGCCGGCAGCCATTCCTACATGCAGTCTGGCTGGAGAACGGACACAGGCTCTGGGAGACCCAGACAAGGGATTTCTGGCGACCACACACCCGCGTTAAGCGGGCGGTAAGCAGCACTTTAGTGCTGGCCCCACTAGTGCCACAGTGTTATTTTGGTGTACCTTTTGCTCTATACCATATATATATGTATATATATATTGCACTGTAAGGTCGCTTCTTGGCTGTATACCCTATCTTGTTCTGAGGAGACGACAACATGTCATCCGCAAAACGCAAGGGTGCCAAGACACAGGCTGTAAGCGCTGCTTGTGCCGCTTGTGGGGCTGATCTACCGGCAGGTTACAATGACCCCCATTGTGTGCAATGTTCGGTCCCTGTGCCACTTCGTCAGCCGGAGTCTATGGTGGTAGTAGCCCAGGCAGAGTCGCCGGTGAACCCTGTCCCGGTGACGGGGACAGAGTTTGCAGTTTTTGCTGACAAGATGTCTGTCACTATGACAAAGATCCTAGAGACCTTGCAGGCCAGGCCAGTTACTCAGACCATGGACACTGCTGCGGCAACGTTCCCCGGTCCCCCTCAGTTGGAGTTAATCCGTGATTCAAGGGGGTCCCAGGCATCTCAGCCTGACGGCTCTGATTCAGATGACAGTCCCAGGCAGCCTAAGCGTGCTCGCTGGGAGAGACCCTCCACGTCATCACGTGGATCAGGGTCTCAGCGAGAAGACTCTCTACATGATGAGACAGAGGAGGGTGATCAGGAGTCTAATCCTGAAACCGCTCTCAATCTGGATACTCCTGATGGTGACGCCATGGTAAATGACCTTATAGGGGCCATCAATAGTCTATTGGAAATTTCTCCCCCTGCCCCTTCTGCAGAGGAGGCAGCTGCACAGCAGGAGAAGTTCCATTTCAGGTATCCCAAGCGTAAACTGAGTACTTTTCTGGACCACGCTGACTTCAGAGAATCAGTCCAGAAACACCATGCTTACCCAGACAAGCGTTTCTCCAAACGTCTTAAGGATACACGTTATCCCTTTCCCCCTGACGTGGTCAAACGCTGGACCCAGTGTCCAAAGGTGGACCCCCCAATCTCCAGGCTTGCGGCTAGATCCATAGTTGCAGTGGAGGATGGGGCTTCACTTAAAGATGCCAATGACAGACAGATGGACCTTTGGTTAAAGTCTGTCTATGAAGCTATCGGCGCGTCGTTTGCTCCAGCATTCGCGGCCGTGTGGGCACTCCAAGCTATTTCAGCTGGTCTGGCACAGGTGGACTCTATCATACGTCCAGCAGTGCCGCGAGTAGCGTCCCTAACCTCGCAAATGTCTGCGTTTGCGACTTACGCTATCAACGCTGTCCTGGACTCTACAAGCCGTACCTCAATGGCGTCTGCCAACTCTGTGGTCTTGCGCAGAGCCTTGTGGTTAAAGGAATGGAAAGCGGATTCTGCTTCCAAAAAATGTTTAACCAGCTTGCCACTATCTGTAGATAGACTGTTTGGTGAGCAATTGGCTGAAATCATTAAGCAATCCAAGGGTAAAGACTCCTCCTTACCCCAGCCCAGATCAAGCAAACCTCAACAGAGGAAGTGGCAGTCGAGGTTTCGGTCCTTTCGAGGCTCCGGCAAGACCCAATTCTCCTCGTCCAAAGGGACTCAGAAGGAGCAACGGAGCTCAGATTCCTGGCGGGCTCACTCACGCCCCAAGAAAGCAACCGGAGGAACCGCTTCCAAGGCGGCTACCTCATGACTTTCGGCCTCATCCCTCCGCATCCTCGGTCGGTGGCAGGCTCTCCCGCTTTTGCGACATTTGGCTGCCACAGGTCAAGGACCGGTGGGTAACAGACATTTTGTCTCACGGGTACAGGATAGAATTCAGTTCTCGTCCTCCGCCTCGGTTCTTCAGAACCTCCCCACATCCCGACCGAGCAGATGCCCTTCTGCAGGCGGTGTGCTCACTAAAAGCAGAAGGAGTGGTGATCCCTGTTCCTCTGCAGGAACAAGGGCAAGGTTTTTACTCCAATCTCTTCGTGGTTCCAAAAAAGGACGGCTCGTTCCGTCCTGTTCTGGACCTAAAGCTGCTCAACAAGCATGTGAACGCCAGGCGGTTCCGGATGGAATCCCTCCGCTCCGTCATTGCCTCAATGTCTCAAGGAGATTTCCTTGCATCAATAGACATCAAAGATGCTTATCTCCACGTGCCGATTGCTACAGAGCACCAACGTTTTCTACGTTTCGTGATAGGAGACGACCATCTCCAGTTCGTAGCTCTGCCATTTGGTCTGGCGACAGCCCCACGGGTTTTCACCAAGGTCATGGCAGCAGTGGTAGCAGTCTTGCATTCTCAGGGACATTCGGTGATACCTTACTTAGACGATCTACTTGTCAAAGCACCCTCTCAAGAGGCATGCCAACACAGCCTGAATGTTGCGCTGGAGACTCTCCAGACTTTCGGGTGGATCATCAACTTTTCAAAGTCAAACCTGGCACCGACTCAATCACTAACGTATCTTGGCATGGAGTTTCATACCCTCTCAGCGATAGTGAAGCTTCCGCTGGACAAGCAGCGGTCTCTACAGACAGGGGTGCAGTCTCTCCTTCAGGGTCAGTCGCACCCCTTAAGGCGCCTCATGCACTTCCTAGGGAAGATGGTGGCAGCAATGGAGGCAGTCCCGTTCGCGCAGTTTCATCTGCGCCCACTTCAATGGGACATTCTCCGCCAATGGGACGGGAAGACAACTTCCCTAGACAGGAAAGTCTCCCTTTCTCAGACGGCCAAGGATTCTCTGCAATGGTGGCTTCTTCCCACCTCATTATCACAGGGAAGATCATTCCTGCCCCCATCCTGGGCAGTGGTCACGACAGACGCGAGTCTGTCAGGGTGGGGAGCTGTTTTTCTCCACCACAGGGCTCAAGGGACGTGGACTCAGCAGGAGTCCACCCTTCAGATCAATGTTCTGGAAATCAGGGCAGTGTATCTTGCCCTATTAGCCTTCCAGCAGTGGCTGGAAGGAAAGCAGATCCGAATTCATTCGGACAACTCCACAGCGGTGGCATACATCAACCACCAAGGAGGGACACGCAGTCGGCAAGCCTTCCAGGAAGTCAGGCGGATTCTGATGTGGGTGGAGGAAAGAGCATCCACCATATCAGCAGTTCACATCCCGGGCGTAGAAAACTGGGAAGCAGACTTCCTCAGTCGCCAGGGCATGGACGCAGGGGAATGGTCCCTTCACCCGGACGTGTTTCAGGAAATCTGCCGCCGCTGGGGGGTGCCGGACGTCGACCTAATGGCGTCTCGGCACAACAACAAGGTCCCGACCTTCATAGCGCGGTCTCGCGATCAAAGAGCTCTGGCGGCAGACGCCTTAGTGCAAGATTGGTCGCAGTTCCGGCTCCCTTATGTGTTTCCACCTCTGGCACTCTTGCCCAGAGTGCTACGCAAGTTCAGATCCGATTGCAGCCGCGTCATACTCGTCGCCCCAGACTGGCCGAGGAGGTCGTGGTACCCGGATCTGTGGCATCTCACGGTCGGCCAACCGTGGGCACTACCAGACCGTCCAGACTTACTGTCCCAAGGGCCGTTTTTCCATCGGAATTCTGCGGCCCTGAACCTGACTGTGTGGCCATTGAGTCCTGGATCCTAGCGTCTTCAGGATTACCCCAAGGGGTCGTGGCCACCATGAGACAGGCTAGGAAGTCCACTTCTGCTAAGATATACCACAGAACGTGGAAGATTTTCTTATCCTGGTGCTCTGCACAAGGAGTATCCCCCTGGCCATTCGCATTACCTGTCTTTCTTTCCTTCCTGCAATCTGGGTTGGAAAAGGGCTTGTCGCTCGGCTCCCTTAAAGGGCAAGTCTCGGCACTATCCGTGTTTTTTCAGAAGCGTCTAGCACGACTTTCTCAGGTGCGCACGTTCCTGCAGGGGGTTTGTCATATCGTACCTCCGTACAGGCGGCCGCTAGATCCGTGGGATCTAAACAAGGTCCTTGTTGCTCTCCAGAAGCCGCCCTTCGAGCCTCTGAGGGATGTGTCACTTTCTCGACTCTCACAGAAAGTGGCCTTTCTGGTAGCGGTCACGTCTCTTCGGAGAGTGTCTGAACTAGCAGCGCTGTCATCCAAAGCTCCTTTCCTGGTGTTCCACCAGGACAAGGTAGTGCTGCGCCCCATTCAGGAGTTTCTCCCTAAGGTGGTATCCTCTTTTCATCTTAATCAGGATATCTCCTTGCCTTCCTTTTATCCGCATGCAGTTCATCGGTATGAAAAGGATTTACATTTGTTGGATCTGGTGAGAGCACTCAGAATCTACATTTCCCGCACGGCGCCCCTGCGCCGCTCGGATGCACTCTTTGTCCTTGTCGCTGGTAAGCGCAAAGGGTCGCAGGCTTCCAAAGCCACCCTGGCTCGATGGATCAAAGAACCAATTCTTGAAGCCTACCGTTCTGCTGGGCTTCCGGTTCCATCAGGGCTGAAGGCCCATTCTACCAGAGCCGTGGGTGCGTCCTGGGCATTACGTCACCAGGCTACGGCTCAACAGGTGTGCCAGGCAGCTACCTGGTCGAGTCTGCACACTTTCACCAAACATTATCAGGTGCATACCTATGCTTCGGCGGACGCCAGCCTAGGTAGAAGAGTCCTGCAGGCGGCAGTTGCCTCCCCGTAGGGGAGGGCTGTCTTTGCAGCTCTAACATGAGGTATTTCTTTACCCACCCAGGGACAGCTTTTGGACGTCCCAATCGTCTGGGTCTCCCAATGGAGCGCCGAAGAAGAAGGGAATTTTGTTACTTACCGTAAATTCCTTTTCTTCTAGCTCCTATTGGGAGACCCAGCACCCGCCCTGTTGTCCTTCGGGATTTTTGGTTGTTTTTCGGGTACACATGTTGTTCATGTTGAATGGTTTTCAGTTCTCCGATGTTACTTCGGAGTGAATTTGTTTAAACCAGTTCTTGGCTTTCCTCCTTCTTGCTTTTGCACTAAAACTGGTGAGCCAGTGATCCCACTGGGGGTGTATAGCCAGAAGGGGAGGGGCCTTACACTTTTTAGTGTAATGCTTTGTGTGGCCTCCGGAGGCAGTGCTATACACCCAATCGTCTGGGTCTCCCAATAGGAGCTAGAAGAAAAGGAATTTACGGTAAGTAACAAAATTCCCTTCTTTTTTTTTTTTTGCTGGACAAAAAAACGTGCCAGGCAACGTTCCATCCGGCCGCCGCATTGGCTAAATATGCCGCATCCAGCAAAAGCCAGACCGAACGCAAGGCCATGCGGCACAATCCGGCACTAATGAAAGTCTATGCGGGAAAAAACGCAACCGGCGGCAAAAAATAAACGGTTGCGTTTTTTCTGCAAAGAGCTGGATTGTGCCGCACAGGAAAAACCGGATGCGTGAAAGCAGCCTTAGAGGGATTGTCCACTGCCAATAAACTTTATAAAAATGGTGAGCACATGCCATAAGACAAAAAAAAAAAAATCCGACTTAACCTGCTCCCCACCAACAATAAAAAATCAGACTTTTGTTGTTGTGTTTAGGGAACTGATTTTTGGCTGCAAAGAGTTTCTCGCCAGAACAGCCATCTAATTCCGATGGGTGCGGAGTTGTCTTATTTCTCATGGAGCGGGGGAGAAACACTTCTTGAGACGTCCCACCCATCCCCCCTCCCACATATTACCTTTCTTTGTCGCTCCATTGGGAGACCCAGACAATTGGGTGTATAGCTTCTGCCTCCGGAGGCCACACAAAGTATTACACTTTAAAAAGTGTAACCCCTCCCCTCTGCCTATACACCCTCCCGTGCATCACGGGCTCCTCAGTTTTGTGCTTTGTGTTGAAGGAGGCACACATTCACGCAAGCTCCACATTTTAGTCAGCAGCAGCTGCTGATTATATCGGATGGAAGAAAAGAGGGCCCCCACAGGGCCCCCGGCATGCTCCCTTCTCACCCCACTAAGTCGGCGGTGCTGTTAAGGTTGAGGTACCCATTGCGGGTACAGAGGCTGGAGCCACATGCCGTTTTCCTTCCCCATCCCTTAGAGGCTCTGGGAGAAGTGGGATCCTAACCTGTCATCCAGGCACTGGGACCGGGCTCCCTCCGCAGCCCCTGTGGGAATCTGCCGGACAGGAGACTTAATATCATCAGGGACAGGCCCTGCATCCAAAAGGTACTCTGTGTCCCCTTGGGGACGGTGTATGGAGCGCTCGTGTCACTGACACTGCAGCGGCTGCTGTATGTTTAGGTCGGCCGGGACTACCGCGCCGACCGTGCCTGTTTGTCGGCCGCGGTATTAAATTTAGTCCCCGGCTTCTGCGGCCTAGTACCATAACTCCCGCCCCCGGGCCTGCCAGTCAGGGGTAAGGGCGGGATGGTCGACCTGACGTCGACAGTGAGGGCTGGAGCATACTTTGGTGTCCTCCTCCCCCCTCACTGATCACTGTGGGGCACCAGATTCCCGCACTTTATTAGTCGCCGCCCACGGCCCCCTCCTCCTCTGAGAGCTCCGTCAGCCATTTTTACAATCATTCTGCCGGTGGAGGATTTCAGGAAGAGCTCTGCAGCTCTGGGAGGCCCAAGGCAGGGAATCTGGTGGACACACAACCGCTTTGGGCGGTCGGTAAGCCACACCGGTCACCGGTGCTGGTCCCCCCAGGGTGCCGAAGTGTATATATTTATTTATATATCTGTATACATTTTCTCTGTTCGGCAGCATTGTTTTTGCTTTTGGCTATATACCCTCAGTGATCACTCTCAGAGGAGACAACAGCATGTCGTCCGCAAAGAGCAAGGGTGCCAAGACAGGGTTATTTTGCAACCTGTACCTCCTGTGCGGCTATGTTACCTGCAGGTTCCACCTACCCGCACTGTGAGCAATGCTCGGCCCCTGTTGCACTCGCTCAGCCGGAGCCTCGGGCACTGGTGGGGCCCTCGGCTCAGGTAGAACCCCCGGCCACCACTGTCCAGGGGACAGGGACAGAGTTTGCAGCTTTGGCTGAGAAACTCTCTGAGTTGCTGTCACAATCCATGGCTCAGTCTATGGACAGATGGTCTGCTAAGATACTAGAAGCTTTGCAGTCCAGATCGGTCCTTACACAGGCCTCGGGCACTGTGAGTTCATCGCCCCCAGGCCCCTCTCGGTCTGCGCAGCAGCGTGCTCCTGGGGTGACACCTGAGTCTCACGGGGAGGACTCCGACATGGACCGCAGTCCCAGACTGGATAAGCGGGCTCGCTGGGAACCTTCCTCGACTTCATCACGCTGTTCGGGGTCTCAGCTTGAGGACTCTCTGGAGGATGAAGCGGAGGTCGCAGCTCAGGGCTCTGACCCTGACGTTGCTCTCAATCTTGATACACCGGAAGGGGACGCCATAGTAAATGATCTTATAGCGTCCATCAACCAGGTGCTAGATCTTTCTTCCCCACTTTTTTCCTAAACGTACACGGAGTGCGTTCTTCGATCACTCTAACTTCAGAGATGCTGTCCAGAAGCACAGATCATTTCCGGACAAGCGTTTTTCTAAGCGTCTTAATGACACACGCTACCCTTTTCCTGCTGACGTAGTTAAGGGTTGGGCTCAATGTCCCAAGGTGGATCCTCCAGTCTCTAGACTGGCGGCTAGATCCGTAGTGTCAGTGGCAGATGGTTCATCGCTCAAGGATGCCACTGACAGGCAGATAGAACTCCTGATGAAATCCATCTATGAAGCCATAGGCGCGTCTTTTGCCCCGGCCTTTGCAGCAGTGTGGGCACTCCAGGCTATCTCAGCTTGTCTATCTGAGATTAATGCGGTCACACGTACCTCTGCTCCGCAAGTTGCATCTTTGACTTCTCAGGCGTCGTTTTTTTCATCCTACGCCATGAATGCCGTCCTGGACTCTGCGAGCCGTACAGCGGTAGCGTCCGCCAATTCGGTGGCAGTCCGCAGGGCCATGTGGCTACGCGAATGGAAGGCAGACTCTGCTTCCAAGAAGTTCCTAACCGGTTTGCCATTTTCTGGCGACCGTTTGTTTGGCGAGCAATTGGATGAAATTATTAAGCAATCTAAGGGAAAGGATTTGTCCTTACCCCAGTCCAAGCCAAAAAGACCGCAGCAACGAAAGATTCAGTCGAGGTTTCGGTCCTTTCGGCCCTCAGCCAAGTCCCAACCCTCCACGTCCAACAGGCCTCAGAAGGGCCAGAGGAACTCTTATGCATGGCGGTCTAAGTCACGTCCTCCAAAGACCGCCGGAGGTACCGTCTCCAAGGCGGCCTCCTCATGACTTTCGGCCTCCCCAAACCGCATGCTCGGTCGGTGGCAGGCTCTCCCGCTTTTGCGACGCCTGGTGGCCACATGTCCAAGACCGATGGGTGAGAGACATTCTGTCTCACGGTTACAGGATAGAGCTCAGCTCTCGTCCTCCGACTCGTTTCTTCAGAACATCTCCGCCCCCCGAGCGAGCCGATGCACTTCTTCAGGCGGTGAACACTCTGAGGACAGAAGGAGTTGTGATCCCCGTTCCCCTTCAAGAACGTGGTCGCGGCTTTTACTCCAACTTGTTCGTGGTGCTAAAAAAGGACGGATCATTCCGTCCTGTTCTGGACCTCAAACTGTTCAACAGACACGTGAGAACCAGACGGTTTCGCATGGAATCTCTCCGCTCGGTCATCGCTTCGATGTCACAAGGAGACTTCCTAGCATCAATCGACATCAGGGATGCTTATCTCCATGTGCCGATTGCACCAGAGCATCAACGCTTCCTGCGTTTCGCCATCGGGGACGAACACCTTCAGTTTGTGGCACTGCCTTTCGGCCTGGCGACAGCCCCACGGGTCTTCACGAAGGTCATGGCATCCGTGGTGGCGGTCCTACACTCTCAGGGTCACTCGGTGATCCCTTACTTAGACGATCTCCTAGTCAAGGCCCCCTCTCGGGCGGCATGCCAACACAGCCTGACCATTGCTCTGGAGACTCTCCAGAGGTTCGGGTGGATCATCAATTTCCCAAAGTCAAAATTGACACCGACCCAATCACTGACGTACCTCGGGATGGAGTTTCATACTCTCTCAGCAATAGTCAAGCTCCCGCTGGACAAACAGCGTTCGCTGCAGACAGGGGTGCACTCTCTTCTTCGGGCCCAGTCACACCCCTTGCGGCGCCTCATGCACTTCCTAGGGAAGATGGTGGCAGCTATGGAGGCAGTTCCCTTTGCGCAGTTTCATCTGCGTCCACTCCAATGGGACATTCTCCGCAAATGGGACAGGAGGTCGACGTCCCTAGACAGGAACGTCTCTCTTTCACTGGCAACCAAAACCTCTCTTCAGTGGTGGCTTCTTCCCACTTCTTTGTCGAGGGGAAAATCCTTCCTGCCCCCATCCTGGGCTGTGGTCACGACGGATGCGAGTCTGTCAGGGTGGGGAGCGGTTTTTCTCCACCACAGGGCTCAGGGAACCTGGACTCCGACAGAGTCCTCCCTTGAGATCAATGTTCTGGAGATAAGGGCAGTGTATCTAGCCCTAAAGGCGTTCCATCGGTGGCTGGAGGGCAGGCAGATCCGCATACAGTCGGACAACGCCACGGCGGTTGCGTACATCAACCACCAAGGCGGCACACGCAGTCGTCAAGCCTTCCAAGAAGTTCGGCGGATTCTGCTGTGGGCGGAGGCCACAGTCTCCACCATCTCCGCAGTTCACATCCCGGGCGTAGAAAACTGGGAAGCAGACTTTCTCAGTCGCCAGGGCATGGACGCAGGGGAATGGTCTCTTCACCCGGACGTGTTTCAAGAGATCTGTTGCCGCTGGGGAACGCCGGACGTCGACCTCATGGCGTCTCGGCACAACAACAAAGTCCCGGCATTCATAGCACGGTCTCAAGATCACAGAGCTCTGGCGGCGGACGCATTAGTTCAGGATTGGTCGCAGTTTCGACTGCCTTATGTATTTCCTCCTCTAGCACTGCTGCCCAGTGTTACGCAAAATCAGGTCCGACTGCCGCTGCGCCATCCTCGTCGCTCCAGATTGGCCGAGGAGGTCGTGGTACCCGGATCTGTGGCATCTCACGGTGGGTCAACCGTGGGCACTCCCAGACCGCCCAGACTTGCTGTCCCAAGGGCCATTTTTCCATCTGAATTCTGTGGCCCTCAACCTGACTGTGTGGCCATTGAGTCCTGGCTCCTAGCGTCTTCAGGGTTATCTCAAGATGTTTTCTTTTTCGCTCCTAATTGGGAGACCCAGACAGTGGGTGTATAGCTACTGCCCTCTGGAGGCCGCACAAAGAACTACACTTAAAAGTGTAAGGCCCCTCCCCTTCTGGCTATACACCCTCCCGTAGGAGTACAGATTCCTCAGTTTTAGCTTTGTGCGCAAGGAGGTCAGACACGCACGCATAGCTCCATTGTTTTTAGTCAGCAGCAGCTGCTGACTATGTCGGATGGAAGAAAAGAGGACACATATAGTGTCCCCAGCATGCTCCCTTCTCACCCCACTGTATGTCGGAGGTGTTTGTAAGGTTGAGGTACCCATTGCGGGTACGGCGGCAGGAGCCCACATGCTGATTCCTTCCCCATCCCTTTTTACAGGGCTCTGGGTGAAGTGGGATTTACCGGTCTCCAGGCACTGAGACCGTGCTCCATCTACAGCCCCTGGAGAAGATGCTGGATGGAGCGGAGTACATCAGGGACATGGCCCTGCTTCTTCAAGGTACTCTGTGTCCCCGTGCATTTGGCGCTCACACCGCAGCATGCTGGGTGTTGAAGTGCGCCGGGGGACATCAGCGCTACGGCGCTTGTGCCAGGCCTCATTCAGCTTCGCTGAAGCAGGCACACTATTGGGACACGGTCGCGCCGGCCGCTGGGACTGCGGCGCGGCTGGCACTTGTGGTGCGCCGGGGACTTCAGCGCGGCTCGCGCTTTTACGGCGGCCGCGCTGATAACTCGAGTCCCCGGCTTTTGCGGCCTGCTTCCGTTCGTTCCCGCCCCCGGACCTGCCAGTCAGGAGAGGGGCGGGACGCTGGCCACGTCTAGGAACGGTCATGCCGGCCGCTGGGGCTGCGGCGCGGCTGACACTTGTGGTGCGCCGGGGACTTCAGCGCGGCCCGCGCTTTTACGGCGGCCGCGCTGATAACTCGAGTCCCCGGCTTTTGCGGCCTGCTTCCGTTCGTTCCCGCCCCCAGACCTGCCAGTCAGGAGAGGGGCGGGACGCTGGCCAGTGCATCAGCGCTGAGGGCTGGAGTCGTTTTTACATACTCCAGCCCTCACAATCGGCACAGAGGGGCACTGTTTCCCGCACTTTTGTTTGGGAACTCCCACGGACCGCCCCTCTCCACAGACGCCGGCAGCCATTCCTGCTGACACGCTGAGCTGCAGAGGGGAGCCGGGGAGACCCAGACAAGGAATCTGCAGCCTCTTACCCGCTATTCAGCGGGCGGTAAGCAGCCCTCAGGGCTCACCCCCTCTTGTGCCAGTATTATTCTTAGTATTTTGTTTCTACAAATACTTTGTATTGCATAGCGCTGGTCGCCCTTTGGCTATAGACTCTCTCACATTGCAGAGAGCCAGCAACATGTCGTCCGTAAAACGCAAGGGTGCCAAGGCACAGACATTATATGCCTCCTGCACCGCTTGTGGGACTTTTCTACCGGCAGGCTCCACGGACCCCCATTGTGTGCAGTGCTCGGCCCCTGCGGCGCTTGCACAGTCGGGACCTCTGCTGGACGTGTCCCAGGGTGTACCACCTGTGAATGCTGTCCAGGTGACAGGAACTGAGTTTGCAGCTTTTGCTGACAGAATGTCTCTCACTATGTCACAAATTCTTGACACATTGCGAGCTAGGCCTGTACTTCAGGCCACGGACACTGTGCAATCATTGCCCCCTGGTCCCCCTCAGCTCCAAGCTCCGGGACGGGCATATACACCTCAGGGTGAAGACTCTGACTCGGACGATGGCCCCGGGCAGCCTAAGCGGGCTCGCTATGACGGGCCTTCACATTCATCTCAATGGTCAGGATCCCAGCGAGATGAATCTATGGGTGATGAGGCGGACGTAACTGATCAGGATTCTGATCCTGGGACCGCTCTCAATCTAGATACACCAGATGGTGACGCCATAGTTAATGATCTTATATTTAACATCAATAAGATGTTAAATATTTCCCCACCAGCTCCTCTTGTGGAGGAGTCAGCTTCGCAGCACGAGAGAATCCATTTCAGATACCCTAAGCGTACTTTAAGCACTTTTCTGGACCACGCTGACTTTAGAGACGCAATCCAGAAACCCCACGCTTATCCTGAAAGGCGTTTTCCTAAACGGCTTAAAGATACACGCTATCCTTTTCCCCCTGAGGTGGTCAAGGGTTGGACCCAGTGTCCAAAAGTGGATCCTCCAATTTCCAGGCTTGCAGCTAGATCCTTGGTTGCAGTTGAAGATGGAGCGGCACTTAAAGATGCCACTGACAGGCAGATGGAGCTCTGGCTGAAATCCATCTATGAAGCGATTGGAGCGTCATTAGCGCCTTCTTTTGCGGCCGTATGGGCACTCCAAGCTATCTCAGCCGGGCTTGCGCGAGTGGACTCCGTCACACGTGCATGTGCCCCGCAGGTAGCACCATTGACCTCGCAAATGGCGGCATTCGCGTCGTACGCGATTAATGCTGTTCTTGACGCTACAAGCCGCACGGCAGTGGCGTCAGCCAACTCCGTTGTTTTGCGTAGGGCCCTGTGGTTGAGACATTGGAAAGCAGATTCTCATTCCAAGAAGTGCTTAACCAATTTGCCTTTTTCTCGTGACCGATTGTTTGGAGAGCGTTTGGATGAAATCATCAAACACTCCAAGGGTAAGGACTCATCCTTACCGCAACACAGACAAAACAGACCCCAACAGAGGAAGGGTCAGTCTGGTTATCGGTCCTTTCGAGGACCGGGCAGGTCCCAATTCGCCTCGTCAAAAAAGACTCAAAAAGACCAGAGACGCTCAGATTCTTGGAGGTCTCAGTCACGCCCAAAAAGGACAGCCGGAGGAACCGTTGCCAAGACGGCGTCCTCCTGACTTGCGGTCTCCGATTCCCACACCCGCGGTCGGTGGGAGGCTTTCCCACTTTGGCGACATCTGGCTGTCACACGTCAAAGACCGTTGGGTGAGGGATATTCTGTCTCACGGGTACAGGATAGAGTTCAGTTCTCGTCCGCCAACTCGTTTCTTCAGAACTTCTCCACCACCAGACCGAGCCAATGCTCTGGTGCAGGCGGTGGCCGCTCTAAAGGCGGAAGGAGTGGTGACCTCCGTCCCGCTTCAGGAACAAGGTCACGGTTTTTACTCCAATCTGTTTGTGGTCCCAAAAAAGGACGGATCGTATCGGCCCGTCCTGGATCTAAAGTTGCTCAACAGACACGTAAAAGTCAGGAGGTTCCGGATGGAATCCCTACGCTCCGTCATAGCCTCAATGTCTCAAGGAGATTTTCTAGCATCAATAGATATCAAGGATGCGTATCTCCACGTGCCGATCGCACCAGAGCATCAGCGTTTCCTACGCTTCGTCATACACGACGAACACCTACAGTTCGTAGCGTTACCTTTCGGTCTGGCAACAGCCCCCCGGGTCTTCACCAAGGTCATGGCAGCAGTAGTAGCTGTTCTGCACTCGCAGGGTCACTCGGTCATCCCGTATCTAGACGACCTGCTTATAAAGGCACCCTCTCAAGAGGCATGCCAACACAGTCTGAAGGTGGCACTAGACACTCTCCAGAGTTTCGGGTGGATTATCAACTTTCCAAAGTCTCATCTAACCCCGACCCAATCTCTGACTTATCTTGGCATGGAGTTTCATACTCTATCAGCGATAGTGAAGCTTCCACTGGACAAGCAGTGCTCGCTACGGACTGGAGTGCAATCTCTCCTTCAGAGCCAGTCGCACTCACTGAGGCGCCTCATGCATTTCCTAGGAAAGATGGTAGCAGCAATGGAGGCAGTCCCGTTCGCGCAGTTTCATCTGCGCCCTCTACAATGGGACATTCTACGCCAATGGGACGGGAAATCGACGTCCCTCGACAGGACTGTCTCCCTCTCTCAGACTGCCAAGGACTCTCTCCGTTGGTGGCTTCTCCCCACCTCATTGTCACAGGGAAAGTCGTTCCTTCCCCCGTCCTGGGCAGTGGTCACGACGGATGCGAGCCTATCAGGGTGGGGAGCGGTGTATCTCCACCACAGGGCTCAGGGGATGTGGACTCTGGAAGAGTCCACCCTGCAGATCAATGTTCTGGAAATCAGAGCAATCTATCTTGCCCTGCGAGCCTTCCAACAATGGCTGGAAGGCAAGCAGATTCGGATTCAGTCGGACAATTCTACGGCGGTGGCGTACATCAACCACCAAGGGGGAACACGCAGTCGCCAAGCTTTTCAAGAAGTCCAACGGATTTTGACGTGGGTGGAAAGCAGAGCGTCCACCATATCCGCAGTTCACATCCCAGGCGTGGAAAACTGGGAAGCAGACTTTCTCAGTCGCCAGGGCATGGACGCAGGAGAATGGTCCCTTCACCCGGACGTGTTTCAGCAGATCTGTTGCCGCTGGGGGACGCCGGACGTCGATCTGATGGCGTCACGGCACAACAACAAGGTCCCAGTTTTCATGGCACGGTCTCACGATCACCGAGCACTGGCGGCAGACGCCTTGGTTCAGGATTGGTCGCAATTCCGACTCCCCTATGTGTTCCCACCTCTAGCATTGTTACCCAGAGTTCTCCGGAAAATCAGGTCCGACTGCCATCGAGCCATACTCGTCGCTCCAGATTGGCCAAGAAGGTCGTGGTACCCGGATCTGTGGCATCTCACGGTAGGCCAACCGTGGACACTACCAGACCGTCCAGATTTGCTGTCTCAAGGGCCGTTTTTCCATCTGAATTCTGCGGCCCTGAACCTGACTGTGTGGCCATTGAGTCCTGGATCCTAGCGGCCTCAGGTTTATCTCAGGAGGTTGTTGCCACAATGAGACAGGCTAGAAAACCATCCTCAGCTAAGATCTATCACAGAACGTGGAAGATATTCTTAGCGTGGTGCTTGGCTCAAGGGTTTTCTCCCTGGCCATTTGCATTGCCAATTTTTCTTTCCTTCCTGCAGTCTGGGTTGGAAAAAGGTTTGTCGCTTAGCTCTCTTAAGGGACAAGTCTCCGCGCTATCCGTATTCTTTCAGAAGCGCTTGGCACAGCTTTCTAAAGTACGCACGTTTCTCCAAGGAGTTTGTCATATCGTTCCTCCTTACAGACGGCCATTGGAACCCTGGGATCTGAACAAGGTTCTCATTGCTCTCCAGAAGCCGCCTTTCGAGCCTTTGAAAGAGGTTCCCCTTTCTCGGCTTTCACAAAAGGTAGTTTTTCTTGTGGCGGTCACGTCTCTTCGAAGAGTGTCCGAGCTAGCGGCGTTATCTTGCAAATCTCCCTTCCTGGTGTTTCACCAAGACAAGGTAGTACTGCGTCCAATTCCAGAGTTTTCCCCCAAGGTGGTTTCTTCCTTTCATCTCAATCAGGATATCACTTTACCATCTTTGTGTCCGCATCCAGTTCACCAATTTGAAAAGGGTTTACATCTGTTGGACCTGGTGAGAGCACTCAGGATTTACATTTCTCGCACGGCGGCTCTACGCCGTTCTGATGCGCTCTTTGTCCTAGTCGCTGGTCAGCATAAGGGATCGCAAGCTTCCAAATCCACCCTGGCGCGGTGGATCAAGGAACCAATTCTTCACACATACCGTTCTGCTGGGCTTCCGATTCCATCTGGACTGAAGGCCCATTCTACCAGAGCCGTGGGTGCGTCCTGGGCATTACGGCATCAGGCTACGGCTCAGCAAGTGTGCCAGGCGGCTACCTGGTCGAGTCTGCACACGTTTACCAAACACTATCAAGTGCATACCTACGCTTCGGCAGATGCCAGCCTAGGTAGACAGGTCCTTCAGGCGGCGGTGGCCCACCTGTAGGAGGAGGCTGTCTGACAGCCCGTTCATGTGGTATCTTTTTACCCACCCAGGGACTGCTTTTGGACGTCCCACTGTCTGGGTCTCCCAATTAGGAGCGAAAAAGAAGAAGGGAATTTTGTTTACTTACCGTAAATTCCTTTTCTTCTAGCTCCAATTGGGAGACCCAGCACCCGCCCTATTTGTTCTTAGGGTTTCGTTTTTTCGGGTGCACATGTTGTTCATGTTGTTTCTTAAGTTCTCCGATCGTGTTATCGGATTGAATTTGTTTTTGAAACTGTTATTGGCTTTCCTCCTTCTTGCTTTGGTACTAAAACTGAGGAATCTGTACTCCTACGGGAGGGTGTATAGCCAGAAGGGGAGGGGCCTTACACTTTTAAGTGTAGTTCTTTGTGCGGCCTCCAGAGGGCAGTAGCTATACACCCACTGTCTGGGTCTCCCAATTGGAGCTAGAAGAAAAGGAATTTACGGTAAGTAAACAAAATTCCCTTCATTGCCACTATGAGACAGGCCAGGAAACCAACGTCCGCCAAGATCTATTACAGGACTTGGAGGATCTTTTTATCCTGGTGCTCTGATCAGGGTTTTTCCCCCTGGCCGTTTACCTTGCCCACTTTTCTTTCCTTCCTTCAATCAGGAATGGACAAGGGTTTGTCGCTCGGTTCTCTCAAGGGACAAGTATCTGCGCTTTCCGTGTTTTTTCAAAAGCGTCTAGCCAGGCTTCCGCAGGTCCGCACGTTCCTGCAGGGAGTTTGCCACATAGTCCCACCTTACAAGAGGCCGCTGGAACCATGGGATCTTAACAGAGTGCTAAAGGCTCTTCAGAAACCACCTTTCGAGCCACTGCGGGATGTCTCTCTATCACGTCTTTCGCAGAAGGTGGCATTTCTAGTGGCAGTTACATTGCTCCGTAGAGTGTCGGAGTTGGCAGAGCTGTCATGCAAAGCCCCCTTCCTGGTTTTTCACCAGGATAAGGTGGTTCTGCGTCCGGTCCCGGAATTTCTCCCTAAGGTGGTATCCCCTTTTCATCTCAATCAGGATATCTCCTTACCTTCATTTTGCCCTCATCCAGTTCACCAATGTGAAAAGGATTTGCACTTGCTAGATCTAGTGAGAGCACTCCGGCTCTACATTTCTCGCACGGCGCCCCTGCGCCGTTCTGATGCGCTCTTTGTCCTTGTCGCTGGCCAGCGTAAGGGTTCGCAGGCTTCCAAGTCAACCTTGGCTCGGTGGATCAAGGAACCGATTCTTGAAGCCTACCGTTCTTCTGGGCTTCCGGTTCCTTCAGGGCTGAAAGCCCATTCTACCAGAGCCGTGGGTGCATCCTGGGCATTGCGGCACCAGGCTACGGCTCAGCAGGTGTGTCAGGCGGCTACCTGGTCGAGTCTGCACACTTTCACGAAACACTATCAGGTGCATGCCTATGCTTCGGCAGATGCCAGTCTAGGTAGGCGAGTCCTTCAGGCGGTGGTTGCCCACCTGTAAGAAGGGGCCGTTTTCGGCTCTTTTTATCGAGGTATTCTTTTACCCACCCAGGGACTGCTTTTGGACGTCCCAATTGTCTGGGTCTCCCAATGGAGCGACAAAGAAGAAGGGAATTTTGTTTACTTACCGTAAATTCCTTTTCTTCTAGCTCCTATTGGGAGACCCAGCACCCGCCCCTGTTCCCTTCAGGCTGGTTGTTCTTTTGTGTTCACATGTTGTTCATGTTGAATTGTTCTTTTGGTTCATGGTTCAGTTCTCCGAACATCCTTCGGATTGAATTTACCTTAGACCAATTTATAAGTTTCCTCCTTCCTGCTTTTGCACCAAACTGAGGAGCCCGTGATGCACGGGAGGGTGTATAGCAGAGGGGAGGGGTTACACTTTTTAAAGTGTAATACTTTGTGTGGCCTCCGGAGGCAGAAGCTATACACCCAATTGTCTGGGTCTCCCAATAGGAGCTAGAAGAAAAGGAATTTACGGTAAGTAAACAAAATTCCCTTCTTTTGTTGCATTCAGATGATCCTTCTATCTCATCCACAGCAGCGTACTATTTATTATATGGTCGTTATAGTTTCATATACTTATGTTTTACAGGTTCTCCACCAAAAAAGTCCAATTCCTTTCTGATAAAAGCGGAGGAAGAAGGATATGCAATAGATGAATATAATGTTGGAGGCAAAAAACACCTGTGTCCTTCTAAAGGTAAGAGGGTTATTTCTGCCCGGAGCATTCGGTATTCAGCGGACACCTGGATCAGAAAGGGATCGTGTCTGCGGCGCCGGGAGAGTTCAGCTCTTGTGTGTTCCATAAGATACTGCTGCATAAAAACCTTCCCTGCACAGCAGTACAGAGCTATAAGAGTGAGCGGAGCCTTATTTTACCTCTATATGACCCAATTCCATACACAGAAACTGTATATAATGGAGGAATAGCTCCATAGGGCGGGGTATGATTGTGCCATACAGCAGCTTCCAAGGTACAGAGCCATGTAGACTGTTTATTCCACCAAACAGGCCCCAATCACATGACAAGCCCTAGTAGAGGGACTGTTCTCAATATGTTATTTCCTGTACTCACCTGCGGGGCAGTTGGTTCCAATGGGCATCGCTGATCTTGGGCCTGCTCCATCTGGATGGTCGTCCTATGTCATCCACACAGAGTCCGTCATTGCACACACGCACTTCTCTCTGCCCGCAGCAGGCTATTGTGAACGATCAGCTGAGCGCTCTCACATGCCGGCGGCCGGGCGATCAGCTGAGCGCTCTCACATGCCGGCGGCCGGGCGATCAGCTGAGCGCTCTCACATGCCGGCGGCCGGGCGATCAGCTGAGCGCTCTCACATGCCGGCGGCCGGGCGATCAGCTGAGCGCTCTCACATGCCGGCGGCCGGGCGATCAGCTGAGCGCTCTCACATGCCGGCGGCCGGGCGATCAGCTGAGCGCTCTCACATGCCGGCGGCCGGGCGATCAGCTGAGCGCTCTCACATGCCACCGGCCGGGCGATCAGCTGAGCGCTCTCACATGCCGGCGGCCGGGCACTCAGCTGAGCGCTCTCACATGCCGGCGGCCGGGCATGCCGGCGGGCGGACGCTCAGCTGAGAGCTCTCACATGCCGGCGGCCGGGCATGCCGGCGGGCGCTCAGCTGAGAGCTCTCACATGCCGGCGGGGGGGCGCTCAGCTGAACGTTCGGCCACCGAGAGACAAAATAAAGTTTGTGATTTAAAAAAAAAAACAAAAAACATGCGCAGTGAAATCCTATGGATTGCGCTGCTCAAAAAAAGTTACATGCTGCGTTTCTTCCGCCCGACGCAGCGTCAAAATAACGACGCTGCGTCGTCCAGCGGATGCAACGCAGACACTTGCGTTACAGTGCGTCGTCCATACAAGTCTATGGAGAATAGCGCATTGCGTTAACAGACTGCGCTATTCTCCATAGTGACGGACTCCGCTGAACACAAGTGTGAAAGTACCCAAAGTAGAGAGGAGGCGCCGAACAGAGACCAGTGACGCCCATTGGACTCGACAGCACCGCGGGTGAGAATAATAAAAGGTCTTTCTTTTTCGCTCCTAATTGGGAGACCCAGACAGTGGGTGTATAGCTACTGCCTCTGGAGGCCGCACAAAGAACTACACTTAAAAGTGTAAGGCCCCTCCCCTTCTGGCTATACACCCTCCCGTAGGAGTACAGATTCCTCAGTTTTAGCTTTGTGCGCAAGGAGGTCAGACACGCACGCATAGCTCCATTGTTTTTAGTCAGCAGCAGCTGCTGACTATGTCGGATGGAAGAAAAGAGGGCCCATACAGGGCTCCCAGCATGCTCCCTTCTCACCCCACTGTATGTCGGAGGTGTTTGTAAGGTTGAGGTACCCATTGCGGGTACGGCGGCAGGAGCCCACATGCTGATTCCTTCCCCATCCCTTTTTACAGGGCTCTGGGTGAAGTGGGATTTACTGGTCTCCAGGCACTGAGACCGTGCTCCATCTACAGCCCCTGGAGAAGATGCTGGATGGAGCGGAGTACATCAGGGACATGGCCCTGCTTCCTCAAGGTACTCTGTGTCCCCGTGCATTTGGCGCTCACACCGCAGCATGCTGGGTGTTGTAGTGCGCCGGGGGACATCAGCGCTACGGCGCTTGTGCCATGGCCTCATTCAGCTTCGCTGAAGCAGGCACACTTCTGGGAATCGGTCGCGCCGGCCGCTGGGACTGCGGCGCGGCTGGCACTTGTGGTGCGCCGGGGACTTCAGCGCGGCCCGCGCTTTTACGGCGGCCGCGCTGATAACTCGAGTCCCCGGCTTTTGCGGCCTGCTTCCGTTCGTTCCCGCCCCCGGACCTGCCAGTCAGGAGAGGGGCGGGACGCTGGCCACGTCTGCGAATCGGTCACGCCGGCCGCTGGGACTGCGGCGCGGCTGGCACTTGTGGTGCGCCGGGGACTTCAGCGCGGCCCGCGCTTTTACGGCGGCCGCGCTGATAACTCGAGTCCCCGGCTTTTGCGGCCTGCTTCCGTTCGTTCCCGCCCCCAGACCTGCCAGTCAGGAGAGGGGCGGGACGCTGGCCAGTGCATCAGCGCCGAGGGCTGGAGTCGTTTTTACATACTCCAGCCCTCACAATCGGCACAGAGGGGACACTGTTTCCCGCACTTTTGTTTGGGAACTCCCACGGACCGCCCCTCTCCACAGACGCCGGCAGCCATTCCTGCTGACACGCTGAGCTGCAGAGGGGAGCCGGGGAGACCCAGACAAGGAATTCTGCAGCCTCTTACCCGCTATTCAGCGGGCGGTAAGCAGCCCTCAGGGCTCACCCCCTCTTGTGCCAGTAGTATTCTTAGTATTTTGTTTCTACAAATACTTGGTATTACATAGCGCTGGTCGCTCTTTGGCTATAGACTCTCTCACATTGCAGAGAGCCAGCAGCATGTCGTCCGTAAAACGCAAGGGTGCCAAGGCACAGACATTATATGCTTCCTGCACCGCATGTGGGACTTTTCTACCGGCAGGCTCCACGGACCCCCATTGTGTGCAGTGCTCGGCCCCTGCGGCGCTTGCACAGTCGGGACCTCTGCTGGACGTGACCCAGGGTGTACCACCTGTGAATGCTGTCCAGGTGACAGGAACTGAGTTTGCAGCTTTTGCTGACAGAATGTCTCTCACTATGTCACAAATTCTTGACACATTGCGAGCTAGGCCTGTACTTCAGGCCACGGACACTGTGCAATCATTGCCCCCTGGTCCCCCTCAGCTCCAAGCTCCGGGACGGGCATATACACCTCAGGGTGAAGACTCTGACTCGGACGATGGCCCCGGGCAGCCTAAGCGGGCTCGCTATGACGGGCCTTCACATTCATCTCAATGGTCAGGATCCCAGCGAGATGACTCTATGGGTGATGAGGCGGACGTAACTGATCAGGATTCTGATCCTGGGACCGCTCTCAATCTAGATACACCAGATGGTGACGCCATAGTTAATGATCTTATATTTAACATCAATAAGATGTTAAATATTTCCCCACCAGCTCCTCTTGTGGAGGAGTCAGCTTCGCAGCACGAGAGAATCCATTTCAGATACCCTAAGCGTACTTTAAGCACTTTTCTGGACCACGCTGACTTTAGAGACGCAATCCAGAAACCCCACGCTTATCCTGAAAGGCGTTTTCCTAAACGGCTTAAAGATACACGCTATCCTTTTCCCCCTGAGGTGGTCAAGGGTTGGACCCAGTGTCCAAAAGTGGATCCTCCAATTTCCAGGCTTGCAGCTAGATCCTTGGTTGCAGTTGAAGATGGAGCGGCACTTAAAGATGCCACTGACAGGCAGATGGAGCTCTGGCTGAAATCCATCTATGAAGCGATTGGAGCGTCATTAGCGCCTTCTTTTGCAGCCGTATGGGCACTCCAAGCTATCTCAGCCGGGCTTGCGCGAGTTGACTCCGTCACACGTGCATTTGCCCCGCAGGTAGCACCATTGACCTCGCAAATGGCGGCATTCGCGTCGTACGCGATTAATGCTGTTCTTGACGCTACAAGCCGCACGGCAGTGGCGTCAGCCAACTCCGTTGTTTTGCGTAGGGCCCTGTGGTTGAGACATTGGAAAGCAGATTCTCATTCCAAGAAGTGCTTAACCAATTTGCCTTTTTCTCGTGACCGATTGTTTGGAGAGCGTTTGGATGAAATCATCAAACACTCCAAGGGTAAGGACTCATCCTTACCGCAACACAGACAAAACAGACCCCAACAGAGGAAGGGTCAGTCTGGTTATCGGTCCTTTCGAGGACCGGGCAGGTCCCAATTCGCCTCGTCAAAAAAGACTCAAAAAGACCAGAGACGCTCAGATTCTTGGAGGTCTCAGTCACGCCCAAAAAGGACAGCCGGAGGAACCGTTGCCAAGACGGCGTCCTCCTGACTTGCGGTCTCCGATTCCCACACCCGCGGTCGGTGGGAGGCTTTCCCACTTTGGCGACATCTGGCTGTCACACGTCAAAGACCGTTGGGTGAGGGATATTCTGTCTCACGGGTACAGGATAGAGTTCAGTTCTCGTCCGCCAACTCGTTTCTTCAGAACTTCTCCACCACCAGACCGAGCCGATGCTCTGTTGCAGGCGGTGGCCGCTCTAAAGGCGGAAGGAGTGGTGACCTCCGTCCCTCTTCAGGAACAAGGTCACGGTTTTTACTCCAATCTGTTTGTGGTCCCAAAAAAGGACGGATCGTATCGGCCCGTCCTGGATCTAAAGTTGCTCAACAGACACGTAAAAGTCAGGAGGTTCCGGATGGAATCCCTACGCTCCGTCATAGCCTCAATGTCTCAAGGAGATTTTCTAGCATCAATAGATATCAAAGATGCGTATCTCCACGTGCCGATCGCACCAGAGCATCAGCGTTTCCTACGCTTCGTCATACACGACGAACACCTGCAGTTCGTAGCGTTACCTTTCGGTCTGGCAACAGCCCCCCGGGTCTTCACCAAAGTCATGGCAGCAGTAGTAGCTGTTCTGCACTCGCAGGGTCACTCGGTCATCCCGTATCTAGACGACCTGCTTATAAAGGCACCCTCTCAAGAGGCATGCCAACACAGTCTGAAGGTGGCACTAGACACTCTCCAGAGTTTCGGGTGGATTATCAACTTTCCAAAGTCTCATCTAACCCCGACCCAATCTCTGACTTATCTTGGCATGGAGTTTCATACTCTCTCAGCGATAGTGAAGCTTCCACTGGACAAGCAGTGCTCGCTACGGACTGGAGTGCAATCTCTCCTTCAGAGCCAGTCGCACTCACTGAGGCGCCTCATGCATTTCCTAGGAAAGATGGTAGCAGCAATGGAGGCAGTCCCGTTCGCGCAGTTTCATCTGCGCCCTCTACAATGGGACATTCTACGCCAATGGGACGGGAAATCGACGTCCCTCGACAGGACTGTCTCCCTCTCTCAGACTGCCAAGGACTCTCTGCGTTGGTGGCTTCTCCCCACCTCATTGTCACAGGGAAAGTCGTTCCTTCCCCCGTCCTGGGCAGTGGTCACGACGGATGCGAGCCTATCAGGGTGGGGAGCGGTGTATCTCCACCACAGGGCTCAGGGGATGTGGACTCTGGAAGAGTCCACCCTGCAGATCAATGTTCTGGAAATCAGAGCAATCTATCTTGCCCTGCGAGCCTTCCAACAATGGCTGGAAGGCAAGCAGATTCGGATTCAGTCGGACAATTCCACGGCGGTGGCGTACATCAACCACCAAGGGGGAACACGCAGTCGCCAAGCTTTTCAAGAAGTCCAACGGATTTGGACGTGGGTGGAAAGCAGAGCGTCCACCATATCCGCAGTTCACATCCCAGGCGTGGAAAACTGGGAAGCAGACTTTCTCAGTCGCCAGGGCATGGACGCAGGAGAATGGTCCCTTCACCCGGACGTGTTTCAGCAGATCTGTTGCCGCTGGGGGACGCCGGACGTCGATCTGATGGCGTCACGGCACAACAACAAGGTCCCAGTTTTCATGGCACGGTCTCACGATCACCGAGCACTGGCGGCAGACGCCTTGGTTCAGGATTGGTCGCAATTCCGACTCCCCTATGTGTTCCCACCTCTAGCATTGTTACCCAGAGTTCTCCGGAAAATCAAGTCCGACTGCCATCGAGCCATATTCGTAGCTCCAGATTGGCCAAGAAGGGCGTGGTACCCGGATCTGTGGCATCTCACGGTAGGCCAACCGTGGACACTACCAGACCGTCCAGATTTGCTGTCTCAAGGGCCGTTTTTCCATCTGAATTCTGCGGCCCTGAACCTGACTGTGTGGCCATTGAGTCCTGGATCCTAGCGGCCTCAGGTTTATCTCATGAAGTTGTTGCCACAATGAGACAGGCTAGAAAACCATCCTCAGCTAAGATCTATCACAGAACGTGGAAGATATTCTTAGCGTGGTGCTTGGCTCAAGGGTTTTCTCCCTGGCCATTTGCATTGCCAATTTTTCTTTCCTTCCTGCAGTCTGGGTTGGAAAAAGGTTTGTCGCTTAGCTCTCTTAAGGGTCAAGTCTCCGCGCTATCCGTATTCTTTCAGAAGCGCTTGGCACGGCTTTCTAAAGTACGCACGTTTCTCCAAGGAGTTTGTCATATCGTTCCTCCTTACAGACGGCCATTGGAACCCTGGGATCTGAACAAGGTTCTCATTGCTCTCCAGAAGCCGCCTTTCGAGCCTTTGAAAGAGGTTCCCCTTTCTCGGCTTTCACAAAAGGTAGTTTTTCTTGTGGCGGTCACGTCTCTTCGAAGAGTGTCCGAGCTAGCGGCGTTATCTTGCAAATCTCCCTTCCTGGTGTTTCACCAAGACAAGGTAGTACTGCGTCCAATTCCAGAGTTTTCTCCCAAGGTGGTTTCTTCCTTTCATCTCAATCAGGATATCACTTTGCCATCTTTGTGTCCGCATCCAGTTCACCAATTTGAAAAGGGTTTACATCTGTTGGACCTGGTGAGAGCACTCAGGATTTACATTTCTCGCACGGCGGCTCTACGCCGTTCTGATGCGCTCTTTGTCCTAGTCGCTGGTTAGCATAAGGGATCGCAAGCTTCCAAATCCACCCTGGCGCGGTGGATCAAGGAAACAATTCTTCACACATACCGTTCTGCTGGGCTTCCGATTCCATCTGGACTGAAGGCCCATTCTACCAGAGCCGTGGGTGCGTCCTGGGCATTGCGGCATCAGGCTACGGCTCAGCAAGTGTGCCAGGCGGCTACCTGGTCGAGTCTGCACACGTTTACCAAACACTATCAAGTGCATACCTACGCTTCGGCTGATGCCAGCCTAGGTAGACAGGTCCTTCAGGCGGCGGTGGCCCACCTGTAGGAAGAGGCTGTCTGACAGCCCGTTCATGTGGTATCTTTTTACCCACCCAGGGACTGCTTTTGGACGTCCCACTGTCTGGGTCTCCCAATTAGGAGCGAAAAAGAAGAAGGGAATTTTGTTTACTTACCGTAAATTCCTTTTCTTCTAGCTCCAATTGGGAGACCCAGCACCCGCCCTATTTGTTCTTAGGGTTTCGTTTTTCGGGTGCACATGTTGTTCATGTTGTTTCTTAAGTTCTCCGATCTTGTTATCGGATTGAATTTGTTTTTGAAACTGTTATTGGCTTTCCTCCTTCTTGCTTTGGTACTAAAACTGAGGAATCTGTACTCCTACGGGAGGGTGTATAGCCAGAAGGGGAGGGGCCTTACACTTTTAAGTGTAGTTCTTTGTGCGGCCTCCAGAGGCAGTAGCTATACACCCACTGTCTGGGTCTCCCAATTGGAGCTAGAAGAAAAGGAATTTACGGTAAGTAAACAAAATTCCCTTCTTTTTACGATGATTACTGCAAATTCAGTTGTTTTCTGGCCATCGTTTCCACCGTTATTAGGAACCCCTGGATCAATTTTCTTCACTCTCCCCCCTAACTATATGGACTTTTAGCAGTTTTGAAGAAACCTATTCCACCGTCTTAATTGAATGCGTCCTATGTATTACACAGGGGGTGGCCTGGTGAAGCACGAATCTGATGAGGAAACGGACACCGAGGAGGATTTTCAAGGTACATGTAAGAAAGATTTTCATAAGTGGAGAGGTCCCGTATGTGAAGGGCCTGAAAATAAGTTCTAGAGAAGGAGGAGGGGGTCTTTCCATTGGCAAGTCTGTAATTAATATTTATATTAAGATCATATTCCTAATTATTCTGCGATAAGCGGAACTACATAGCCTTTGATTATCTCATTCAGTGTGTCACATCCATTCTGCAGGAGGCTTTCTCCTGGGTCAACCACTGATTGACGGATATGTCATATGTCATATTACCTCGCTCTCTTTTAAGATGCTCCTCAGCATCTACAGTGTGAATTTTCCTGTACTAGATCCCAACCAATTAAGAACATCTTAATCTGCATCCCGGCTGCTGCAAAACGTCTTATTGCATAGGATGTGTATTTTACATCAGTATATGTAACTGTGTATATATACACTACTCACAAAAAGTTAGGGATATTTCTTCAGCGCTCTATTGGGAGACCCAGACGATTGGGGTATAGCTACTGCCCTCCGGAGGCCACACAAAGCACTACACTAAAAAGTGCAAGGCCCCTCCCCCTCTGGCTATACCCCCCCGTGGTATCACGGGTTCTCCAGTTTTAGCTTTGTGTGCGAAGGAGGTCAGACATCCACGCATAGCTCCACAGATTTTAGTCAGCAGTAGCTGCTGACTGTTTCGGATGGAAGAAAAGAGGACACATATAGTGTCCCCAGCATGCTCCCTTCTCACCCCTGGATGGTGTTGTAAGGTTGAGGTACCTATTGCTGGTACGGAGGCTGGAGCCCACATGCTGCTTTCCTTCCACATCCCCCTGAGGGGCTCTGAGGAAGTGGGATCCTGCCGGCCTCAAAGCTCTGACGCCGGGCTCCATCCACAGACCCATTTGAACCTGCTGGATGTGGAGCTGGAGTACCGTTCAGGGACATGGCCCTGCACCATTACAGGTACTCTGTGTCCCCGTACACACAGGCACAGCACACTCCAGACTTGCTGGGTGTGCTAGTGCGCCGGGGACAGTAAAGGGTTACAGTCACTGCAGCTTTGCTGAGTGACTTTGTGTTTTGGGAACTACCGCGCCGGACGCTCCGGGAGCGGCGGCGCGGCTGGGACTTGTAGTTCGCCGGGGACTGGGCGCCGACCGCGCTTTTACGGCGGCGGCGCTTATAACTCCAGTCCCCGGCTTCTGCGGCCTAGTGCCGCTTCGTTCCCGCCCCCTCCCTGTCACTCAGGGAAGGGGACAGGCGCTGAGCAATCAGCAGCGCCGAGGGCTGGAGCCTTTTTACATGCTCCAGCCCTCTCACTGCACTCTGTCGGACGCCGGATTCCCGCTCTGCCTTGGGGGCACGCCCACGGCCCGCCCCTACTCACACGAGCTGGGGAAGAAGCCGGCAGCCATTACTGCAGAGCTCGGGGCACCAAGGCAGGACAGTGGCGATCATACACCCGCTTATAGGCGGGCGGTAAGAGGCACACATAGTGCTGTCCACATATAACTGCAGTGTATACATGTGTTGTTTTTAACTACATAGGTCGCTATATGCCCGCTTGGGGAGCGACACATCAGCAGCAGGAAAGCAGGTGTGCTAGAGCACAGGCTTTCTAGGCTGCTTGTTTTGCACGACTGAGGTGTTCATTTGTGTTTATGCTGATATGCTATACATTGCACTGTACAGTCGCTAGTCTTAGCTATATTCTTCTGGAATGGCTAGACTACAGCAGCAGAAAACCAAGGGTGCTGGGGCACAGGTTTTTTTCTATGCTGCTTGTATTGCATGGGCTGCAGTGTGCATTTGTACTTGTGCTTGTATGCTATACATTGCACTGTATGGTCACTCTTCTGGGCTATATTCCCCTAGATGACCAGTCTACAGCAGCAGAAGAGCAGAGGTGCCAGGGCACAGGCTTCTATGCTGCTTGGATTGCATGTGCTGCAGTGTTCATTTGTACTTGTGCTTGTATGCTATACATTGCACTGTATGGTCACTCTTCTGGGCTATATTCCCCTAGATGACTAGTCTACAGCAGCAGAAGAGCAGGGGTGCCAGGGCACAGGCTTCTATGCTGCTTGTATTGCATGGGCTGCAGTGTGCATTTGTACTTGTGCTTGTATGCTATACATTGCACTGTAGGGTCACTCTTCTGGGCTATATTCCCCTAGATGACTAGTATACAGCAGCAGAAGAGCAGGGGTGCCAGGGCACAGGCTTCTATGCTGCTTGTATTGCTTGTGCTGCAGTGGTCATTTGTACTTTATGCCTGTATGCTATACATTGCAATGTACGGTCACCAATCTTGGCTATATACTTCTAGATAGCTAGTCGGCAGCGGCAAAAAAGCAACACAGTTTTCAGTGCTGTTTTTACTACATGGGATGCTGTTCATGACACCGTCCCATTGTGTGCATGCTCCCCTGTAGCACGTCGTCTGCCGGGGTCTCTAGCACTTCGTCTGCCGGGGCTCTACTAGTTGTGGCCAAAGAAACCTCCTGTCAACCCTGTCCATGGACAGGGACGGAGTAGTCATAATATAGAGACTTGCACCCATGGGCAATCTACTTGAACAAAAGGCAGCTCTTCAGGGCTTTGATACTGACATCGCTCTCAATCCGGATACACCGGGTGGTAACGCCATACGGAATGATCCTATACCGTCCACCAATGGAAGGTTGGATCTTTCTCCCTCAGCTCCCCCAGTGGAGATAGGAGACGAACAGGAGAAGTTCCTTTTCAGTGTCTCACGCAGATATTGAGTATTTTTCTGGCCACGCTGACTTCAGAGAAGCAGTCCAGGAACACCACGCTTACCAGATAAGCGTCTTCTCCAAACGTTTTTAGGATACACGTTATCCCTTTTTTCCCCTGACGTGGTCAGCGCTGGACCCAGGGTCCAAAGGTGGATTCTCCAATCTCCAGGCTTGCATATAGAGCCATAGTTGCACTGGAGATGGGGCTTCACTTCAAGATGCCATTCACAGACAGATGGACTCTGGTTGAAATCTGTCTAGGAGGCTATCGGCGTGTCGGTTGCTCCGGCATCCACAGCCGTATTGGCACAGCTGACCTTGAGCAGGGACATCTGTACCGCAGAGGCGTCCGTAACCCCGCAATGTCTGCACTGCGACTTACCCTGTTAATGCTGTCCTAAAAGTACAGTCGAGGTTTCGGTCCTTCCCAAGCTCCGGCAGGTCCCAATTGTCCTCGTGCAAAAGGGCTACAAAACCTCAGACGGGCTCAGATTCCGGCCGGGCTCAATCTCGCCCAAGGAAGGCGGTCGGAGGAACCGCTACCAAGGCGGTCTCCTCAGGACTCTCAGCTCTCTCTCTCTCTCTCCGCATCCGCGGTTGATGGCAGACTCCCCCGCCTTTGGCGACATTTAGCTGCCACAGGTCACAGACCGGTGGGTGACGGACATTGTGCTCACGTGCACAGGACAGTGTTCTGTTCTCGTCCTCCGACTCCATTCTTCAGAACGGCCCCACCTCTCCACCGAGCAGATGCCCTGCTGCAGGCGGTGGACGCTCTAAGAGCAGAAGGAGTGGTGATCCCTGTCCCCCCTCAGGAACGAGGGCGAGGGTTTGTACTCCAATCTCTTTGTGGCTCCAAAAATGGACGGTTCCTTCCGTCTTGTTCTGGTTCTGAAACTGCTCAACGAGCATGCGAACGCCAGGCGGTTCCGGATGGGATCCCTCCGATCCGTCATTGCCTCAATGTCTCGAGGAGACTTCCTTGCCTCAACAGACATCAAAGATGCCTATCTCCACGTGCCAATTGCTACGGAGCACCAACGTTTTCTACGTTTTGTGATAGGAGACGAACATCTTCTGTTCGTAGCTCTGCCATTCAGTCTGGCGACAGCCCCACGGGTGGGCACCAAGGTCATGGCAGCAGTGGTAGCAGTCTTGCACTCTCACGGACACCCGGTGATTCCGTACTTGGACGATCTACTCGTCAAAGCAACCTCCCTCGAGGCATGCCAACGCAGCCTGAATGTTACGCTGGAGACTCTCCAGACTTTCGGGTGGATCATCAATTTGGCAAGGTCAAATCTGTCTCCGACTCAATCACTAACGTATCTCGGCATGGAGTTTCATACTCTATCAGCCATAGTGAAGCTTCCGCTGAACCAGCAGCGTTCACTGCGGACAGAGGTGCAGTCTCTCCTTCAAGGCCAGTCGCACCCCTTAAGGCGCCTCATGCACTTCCTAAGGAAGATGGTGGCAGCCATCGAGGCAGTTCTCTTTGCGCAGTTTCATCTGCGCCAACGGCAATGGGACATTCTCCGCCAATGGGATGGGCAGTCAACCTCCCTGGACGGGAAGTCTCCCTTTCCCTGACGGCCGAGGACTCTCTGCAATAGTGGCTTATTCCCACCTCATTGCCATAGCCCCCATCCTGGGCAGTGGTCACGACAGATACGAGTCTGTCAGGGTGGGGAGCAGTTTGTCTCCGCCACATGGCTCAGGGGACGTGGACTCAGCAGGAGTCCACCCTTCAGTTCGATGTGCTGGAAATCGGGGCAGGGTATCTTACCCTATTAGCTTTCCAAAAGTGGCTAGAAGGGAGCAGATCCGAATCCAGTCGGACATCTCCACAGCGGTGGCATACATCAACCACCAAGGAGGGACACGCAGTCAGCAGCCTTCCAGGAAGTCCGGCGAATCCTCATGTGGGTGGAGGACACAGCATCCACCATATCCGCAGTTCACATCCCGGGCGTAGAAAACTGGGAAGCAGGCTTCCTCAGTCACCAGGGCATGGACGCGGGGGAATGGTCCCTTCACCCGGACGTGTTTCAGGAAATCTGTTGCCGCTGGGGGGGGGGCCGGACGTCGACCTAATGGCGTCTCGGCACACCAACAAGGTCCCGGCATTTATGGCACGATCGCGCGATCACAGAGCTCTGGCGGCAGACGCCTTAGTGCAAGATTGGTCGCAGTTCCGGCTCACATATGTGTTTCCACCTCTGGCACTCTTGCCCAGAGTACTGCGCAAAAATCAGATCCGATTGCAGCCGCGTCATACTCGTCGCACCAGACTGGCCGAGGAGATCGTGGTACCCGGATATGTGGCATCTCACGGTCGGCCGACCGGGGTCACTACCAGACCGACCAGACTTACTGTCTCAAGGGCCGTTTTCTCCATCGGAATTCTGCGGCCCTGAACCTGACTGTGTGGCTTGTGTGTCCTGGATCCTAGCGTCTTCAGGATTGTCCCAAGGGGTCGTTGCCACCATGAGACAGGCTAGGAAGCCCACGTCTGCTAAGATCTACCACAGAACGTGGAAGGTTTTCTTAATCTGGTGCTCTACTCAGGGAGTGTCTCCCTGGCCATTTGCATTGCCTATCTTTCTTTCCTTCCTACAATAGGAGTTAGAAAAGGGCTTGTCGCTAGACTCCCTCAAAGGGCAAGTCTCAGCACTATCCGTGTTTTTTCAGAAGCGTCTAGCACGTCTTTCTAAGGTGCGCACGTTCCCGCAGGGGGTTTGTCATATTGTACCCCCGTACAAGCGGCCGTTAGATCCATGGGATCTGAACAGGGTTCTAGTTGCTCTCCAGAAGCCGCCTTTCGAGCCTCTGAAGGAAGTTTCCTTTTCTCGCCTGTCACAGAAGGTGGCGTTTCTCGTTGCGATCACATCGCTTCGGCGAGTGTCTGAGCTGGCAGCTCTGTCATCCAAGGCTCCCTTCCTGGTTTTTCACCAGGACAAGGTAGTGCTGCGCATCATTCCGGAGTTTCTCCCTAAGGTAGTATCCTCGTTTCATCTTAATCAGGATATCTCCTTACCGTCCTTTTGCACTCATCCGGTTCACCGGTATGAGAATGATTTACGTTTGCTAGATCTGGTGAGAGCACTCAGAATCTACATTTCACGCACGGCGCCCGTACGCCGTTCCGATGCTCTTGTCGCTGGTACGCGCAAGAGGTTGCAGGCTTCTAAAGCCACCCTGGCTCGATGGATCAAAGAACCAATTCTGGAAGCCTACCGTTTTGCAGGGCTTCCGGTTCTTTCAGGGCTGAAAGCCCATTCAACCAGAGCCGTGAGTGCGTCCTGGGCGCTACGACACCAGGCTTCGGCTCAACAGGTGTGCCAGGCAGCTACCTGGTCGAGTCTGCACACTTTCACCAAACATTATCAGGTGCATACCTATGCTTCGGCGGATGCCAGCTTAGGTAGAAGAGTCCTGCAGGCGGCAGTGACATCCCCGTAGGGGAGGGCTGTTTTGCAGCTCTAACATGAGGTATCTCTTTACCCACGCAGGGACAGCTTTTGGACGTCCCAATCGTCTGGGTCTCCCAATAGAGCGCTGAAGAAGAAGGGAATTTTGTTACTTACCGTAAATTCCTTTTCTTCTAGCTCTTATTGGGAGACCCAGCACCCGCCCTGTTGTCCTTCGGGATTTCTTGGTTGTTTGCGGGTACACATGTTGTTCATGTTGAACGGTTTTTCAGTTCTCCGACGTTATTCGGAGTTAATTTGTTTAAACCAGTTATTGGCTTCCTCCTTCTTGCTTTGGCACTAAAACTGGAGAACCCGTGATACCACGGGGGGGTATAGCCAGAGGGGGAGGGGCCTTGCACTTTTTAGTGTAGTGCTTTGTGTGGCCTCCGGAGGGCAGTAGCTATACCCCAATCGTCTGGGTCTCCCAATAAGAGCTAGAAGAAAAGGAATTTACGGTAAGTAACAAAATTCCCTTCTTTGGTTTCAAGCTGCAAAGCATCTTAAAGGGAACCTGTTACCAGATTTGGCCCCTATAAGCTGCGGCCACTACCAGAGGGCTCTTATATACAGTATTTTAACATGCTGTATATAAGAACCCAGGCCGCTGTGTAGATTGTAAAAATCACTTTATAATACTCACCTAACGGTCGCTGCGGTGGAGTTGCGTCATATGGACATTTCCGGTCCCGGCACCTCCTCTTTTGGCCATCTTTGTTGTCTTTCTTTTGAAGCCGTGGTGCGCAGACGCACTTTGATCTTCCCTGAGCACGGCAGATCAAAGTATTGTAGTGCACCTGCGCGGTACCGGCGAGTGTGTATGATGTAGGACGCGTCATGCACACAGGCTTCAGAAGGAGGATGAAGATGGCCGAAAGAGGAGACGCCCATATGACCCAACTCCTCCACAGCGACCGTTTAGGTGAGTATTATAAAGTGATTTTCTTTGTCGCTCCATTGGGAGACCCAGACAATTGGGTGTATAGCTTCTGCCTCCGGAGGCCACACAAAGTATTACACTTAAAAGTGTAAAGCCCCTCCCCTTCTGCCTATACACCCCCCCGTGCATCACGGGCTCCTCAGTTTTTATGCTTTGTGCGAAGGAGGCACACATGCACGCATAGCTCCACAATTTAGTCAGCAGCAGCTGCTGACTATATCGGATGGAAGAAAAGAGGGCCCATAACAGGGCCCCCGGCATGCTCCCTTCTCACCCCACTCTGGTCGGCGGTGCTGTTAAGGTTGAGGTACCCATTGCGGGTACATAGGCAGGAGCCACATGCTGTTTTCCTTCCCCATCCCTTAAGGGCTAAGGGTGAAGTGGGATCCTAATCGGTCTCCAGGCACTGGGACCGTGCTCCCTCCGCAGCCCCTGGGGAATCTGCTGGACAGGAGCCGGGTATCGTCAGGGACAAGGCCCTGCTACTGTGAGGTACTCTGTGTCCCCTTGGGGACGGCGCATGGAGCGCTTGTGTCATACACGCTGCAGCACTGCTGGGTGTGTTAGTGCGCCGGGACTACCGCGCTGACCGCGCTTGTTTGCCGGCCGCGCTTATAACTTTAGTCCCCGGCTTCTGCGGCCTAGTACCGCATACTCCCGCCCCCGGGCCTGCCAGTCAGGGGAAGGGCGGGACGCTGCACTGGACGTCAGCGCTGAGGGCTGGAGCATACTTTGTATCCTCCTCCCCCCTCACTGAGCACCGTGGGGCACCAGATTCCCGCACTTTCTAGGGCACGCCCACGGCCCCCTCCTCCTCACAGAACGCCGGCAGCCATTCCTGTCAGCACTTCTGAAGCTGGAGAGGAGAGACAACACGGCTCTGGGAGGCCCAGGCAGGGAATCTGGTGGTCACACAACCGCTTTGGGCGGTCGGTATGCCGCACCTGTTTCTAGGTGCTGGCCCCCCTGGGTGCCGAAGTGTATATATATATATATGCTTATATGCTATACATTTACTCTGTACGGTCGCACTGTTGGTTTTTGGCTATATACCCTCCCGGATTGTACTCAGAGGAGACAACAGCATGTCGTCCGCAAAAAGCAAGGGTGCCAAAGCGCAGGCTTACTTTGCAACCTGTACCTCATGTGCGGCTATGCTACCGGCAGGTTCCACCTACCCTCATTGTGTGCAATGCTCGGCCCCTGGAGCATTTACTCAGCCGGAGCCTCTGCCACTGGTGGCCCAGGTGGATCCACCTGCTACCACTGTCCAGGTGACAGGGACGGAGTTTGCAGTATTCGCTGACAAACTTTCTGAGAGTATGGATAAATGGTCTGCTAAGATACTAGAAGCCTTGCAGTCCAGGCTGGTAACACAGGCCCCGGGCACTGTTGAATCTTTGACCCCAGGCCCCCCTCTGTTGGAGCAGCAAAGTGCTCCTGGGGTGACTCATAGGTCCCAAGGTGAGGTCTCTGACACGGACCGCAGTCCCAGACCGCCTAAGCGGGCTCGCTGGGAGCCTCCCTCGACTTCATCACACTGCTCAGGGTCTCAGCAGGAGGACTCTCTAGAGGATGAAGCGGAGGTGGCAGATCAGGATTCTGATCCTGAGGCCGCTCTCAACCTAGATACACCTGAAGGAGACGCCATAGTGAATGACCTTATAGCGTCCATCAATCAGGTGTTGGATCTTTCTCCCCCAGCTCCTCCAATTGAGGAGTCAGCTTCTCAGCAGGAGAAATTCCGTTTTAGGTTTCCCAAGCGTACAATGAGTACGTTTCTGGATCACTCCGACTTCAGAGAGGCAGTCCAGAAACACCGAGCTTGTCCAGATAAGCGCTTTTCTAAGCGCCTTAAGGACACACGTTACCCCTTCCCACCTGACGTTGTCAAGGGTTGGGCTCAGTGTCCCAAGGTGGATCCTCCAGTCTCCAGACTTGCGGCTAGATCCATAGTTGCAGTGGAAGATGGGGCTTCACTCAAAGATGCCACTGACAGACAGATGGAGCTCTGGTTGAAATCCATCTATGAAGCTATCGGCGCGTCCTTTGCTCCGGCATTCGCAGCCGTATGGGCACTCCAAGCTATCTCAGCTTGTCACTCGCAGATTAATGCAAAGTTTAGAGTAGAGCTGGGCTCAACTGCGGGTATGGGGGAGGTGCTTTAAGGGAAAGTAGTTACAACAGTTAAATTAATCCCAAGCACACAATCAATTGCAACAGGGTAATGCAAAAAGTGATTTTTATTATAATTATGCAAGCAGAAAGAGAATGCCACTACCGAAAAAGCAAAGACAAAGTCAAGCCAACGTTTCGGCCTTCACAAGGCCTTTATCAAGGACTTGCCTGTAAAGAAATAATGAAGATTATATACACACCAATGAGTGAACATAATGTACATATTTACATATTTACAAGGAGTATATATACACACATACGTGTATCAAGAAGTGACGGGTATAGACGGATTAGACGTCAAATGGGTAAACCACAGGTAGGGCGTTCTGCTCTCAAAGCACAACTTGCTGGATGGAGAGAGGGATACAACAACAATAAGCACCATGGGAAACATGGCAAGCAGAACGTACAGTAACGGCAAGTGCGCGCTGGTACATAACTCGATCAAATGATGATGCCAGCAGGCAGTGAAATCATAAGATGAACCCAATCCGTTCAGAACCATCGGAGATGGGTGACATAGTAGACAATGCAGGACATACAGTATTAGCAATACAGATATATGTATAGCACTTGTTACCGGACGGGCAGAACCAGGAGGAGGCAGTAGATTAAACAGTGCAACTGCTATATTAGTGGTCAGGCGCCTAAGAGTAAAACTAAATGTAGCATGTATAAACAACGCTAGCCATTGTATGTAGATAAACAATATACAGTATAACAGCGCGGTAGACAGTATGAGGTTAAAAAACCTACCCAGAGTCAAGGAGGCATGAAAGGTGAGTGGGTGGATGGAGGAAGTGCCTATGGAAAGACAGGATACATTAGTACACATAACTATGCATGTGGGGACCAGGCAAGTAGAGGTGCGCATTATAGATAGTGTGTTTACCTTACAGGGCACAAAGGCCTTTGTGCCCTGTAAGGTAAACACACTATCTATAATGCACACCTCTACTTGCCTGGTCCCCACATGCATAGTTATGTGTACTAATGTATCCTGTCTTTCCATAGGCACTTCCTCCATCCACCCACTCACCTTTCATGCCTCCTTGACTCTGGGTAGGTTTTTTAACCTCATACTGTCTACCGCGCTGTTATACTGTATATTGTTTATCTACATACAATGGCTAGCGTTGTTTATACATGCTACATTTAGTTTTACTCTTAGGCGCCTGACCACTAATATAGCAGTTGCACTGTTTAATCTACTGCCTCCTCCTGGTTCTGCCCGTCCGGTAACAAGTGCTATACATATATCTGTATTGCTAATACTGTATGTCCTGCATTGTCTACTATGTCACCCATCTCCGATGGTTCTGAACGGATTGGGTTCATCTTATGATTTCACTGCCTGCTGGCATCATCATTTGATCGAGTTATGTACCAGCGCGCACTTGCCGTTACTGTACGTTCTGCTTGCCATGTTTCCCATGGTGCTTATTGTTGTTGTATCCCTCTCTCCATCCAGCAAGTTGTGCTTTGAGAGCAGAACGCCCTACCTGTGGTTTACCCATTTGACGTCTAATCCGTCTATACCCGTCACTTCTTGATACACGTATGTGTGTATATATACTCCTTGTAAATATGTAAATATGTACATTATGTTCACTCATTGGTGTGTATATAATCTTCATTATTTCTTTACAGGCAAGTCCTTGATAAAGGCCTTGTGAAGGCCGAAACGTTGGCTTGACTTTGTCTTTGCTTTTTCGGTAGTGGCATTCTCTTTCTGCTTGCATAATTATAATAAAAATCACTTTTTGCATTACCCTGTTGCAATTGATTGTGTGCTTGGGATTAATTTAACTGTCGCAGATTAATGCAGTCACACGTGCCTCTACTCCGCAGGTGGTGTCCTTAACCTCTCAGGCGTCGGCGTTTGCGTCCTACGCCATTAATGCTGTCCCGGACTCTGCGAGCCGTACGGCGGTAGCATCCGCCAATTCGGTGGCAGTCCACAGGGCCATGTGGCTACGTGAATGGAAGGCAGACTCTGCTTCCAAAAAGTTCTTAACCGGTTTGCCATTTTTTGGCGACCGGCTGTTTGGTGAGCGCTTGGATGAAATCATTGAACAATCCAAGGGAAAGGACTCATCCTTACCCCAGTCCAAACCAAACAGACCTCAACAACGGAAGGTACAATCGAGGTTTCGGTCCTTTCGGCCCGCGGGCAGGTCTCAATTCTCCTCGTCCAACAGGCCACAGAAGGGTCAGACGAACTCCGATTCATGGCGGTCTAAGTCACGTCCTAAAAAGACCGCCGGAGGAACCGCTCCCAAAGCGGCCTCCTCATGACTTTCGGCCTCTTCACACCGCATCCTCGGTCGGTGGCAGGCTCTCCCGCTTTTGCGACGCCTGGCTGCCACAGGTACAAGACCGTTGGGTGAGAGACATTCTGTCTCACGGTTACAGGATAGAGTTCAGCTCTCGTCCCCTGACTCGATTCTTCAGAACATCTCCGCCCCCCGAGCGAGCCGATGCTCTTCTTCAGGCGGTGTGCACTCTGAAGGCAGAAGGAGTGGTGATCCCTGTTCCTCTTCAGCAACAGGGTCACGGTTTTTACTCCAACTTGTTTGTGGTGCCAAAAAAGGACGGATCTTTCCGTCCTGTTCTGGACCTAAAACTGCTCAACAAACACGTAAAAACCAGGCGGTTCCGGATGGAATCCCTCCGCTCCGTCATCGCCTCAATGTCCCAAGGAGATTTCCTAGCATCAATCGACATCAAAGATGCTTATCTCCACGTACCGATTGCACCAGAGCATCAGCGCTTCCTGCGTTTCGCCATAGGAGACGAACACCTTCAGTTCGTGGCACTGCCTTTCGGCCTGGCGACTGCCCCACGGGTCTTCACCAAGGTCATGGCAACAGTGGTAGCAGTCCTACACTCTCAGGGACACTCGGTGATCCCTTACTTAGACGATCTGCTTGTCAAGGCACCCTCTCGAGTGGCATGCCAACACAGCCTGAACATTGCTCTGGAGACACTCCAGAGATTCGGGTGGATCATCAATTTCCCAAAGTCAAATCTGACACCGGCCCAATCGCTGACATATCTCGGCATGGAGTTTCATACTCTCTCAGCGATAGTGAAGCTTCCGCTGGACAAACAGCGTTCACTACAGACAGGGGTGCAATCTCTCCTTCAAGGCCAGTCACACCCCTTGAGGCGCCTCATGCACTTCCTAGGGAAGATGGTGGCAGCAATGGAGGCAGTTCCTTTTGCGCAGTTTCACCTGCGTCCCCTTCAATGGGACATTCTCCGCAAATGGGACAGGAAGTCGACGTCCCTCGACAGGAACGTCTCCCTTTCTCAGGCAGCCAAAGCCTCTCTTCGGTGGTGGCTTCTTCCCACTTCGTTGTCGAAGGGGAAATCCTTCCTACCCCCGTCCTGGGCGGTGGTCACGACGGGACGCGAGTCTGTCAGGGTGGGGAGCGGTCTTTCTCCACCACAGGGCTCATGGTACCTGGACTCAGCCAGAGTCCTCCCTTCAGATCAATGTTCTGGAGATAAGGGCAGTGTATCTTGCCCTAAAGGCGTTCCAGCCGTGGCTGGAAGGCAAGCAGATCCGAATTCAGTCGGACAACTCCACCGCGGTGGCATACATCAACCTCCAAGGCGGAACACGCAGTCGGCAAGCCTTCCAGGAAGTCAGGCGGATTCTGCTGTGGGTGGAAGCCACAGCCTCCACCATATCCGCAGTTCACATCCCGGGCGTAGAAAACTGGGAAGCAGACTTTCTCAGTCGCCAGGGCATGGACGCAGGGGAATGGTCCCTTCACCCGGACGTGTTTCAAGAGATCTGTTGCCGCTGGGGGATGCCGGACGTCGACCTAATGGCGTCTCGGCACAACAACAAGGTCCCGGCATTCATGGCACGGTCTCAAGATCACAGAGCTCTGGCGGCAGATGCATTAGTTCAGGATTGGTCGCAGTTTCAACTGCCTTATGTGTTTCCTCCTCTGGCACTGTTGCCCAGAGTGTTACGCAAGATCAGGTCCGACTGCCGCCGCGCCATCCTCGTCGCTCCAGACTGGCCGAGGAGGTCGTGGTACCCGGATCTGTGGCATCTCACGGTGGGCCAACCGTGGGCACTACCAGACCCACCAGACTTGCTGTCCCAAGGGCCATTTTTCCATCTGAATTCTGTGGCCCTCAACCTGACTGTGTGGCCATTGAGTCCTGGCTCCTAGCGTCTTCAGGGTTATCTCAAGATGTTATTGCCACTATGAGACAGGCCAGGAAACCAACGTCCGCCAAGATCTACCACAGGACGTGGAGGATATTCTTATCCTGGTGCTCTGATCAGGGTTTTACTCCCTGGCCATTTGCCTTGCCCACTTTTCTTTCCTTCCTTCAATCCGGATTGAAAAAGGGTTTGTCGCTCGGCTCCCTTAAGGGACAAGTCTCGGCGCTCTCTGTGTTTTTTCAGAAGCGCCTAGCCAGACTTCCACAGGTACGCACGTTCCTGCAGGGGGTTTGTCACATAGTCCCTCCTTACAAGCGTCCGTTAGAACCCTGGGATCTGAACAGGGTGCTGATGGCTCTTCAGAAACCACCTTTCGAACCAATGAAGGATATTTCTCTTTCACGCCTTTCGCAGAAAGTGGTCTTCCTAGTAGCAGTCACATCACTTCGGAGAGTGTCTGAGCTAGCAGCGCTGTCATGCAAGGCTCCTTTCCTGGTGTTTCACCAGGACAAGGTGGTTCTGCGTCCGGTTCCGGAATTTCTCCCTAAGGTGGTATCCCCCTTTCATCTCAATCAGGATATCTCCTTACCTTCTTTTTGTCCTCATCCAGTTCACCAATGTGAAAAGGATTTGCACTTGTTAGATCTGGTGAGAGCACTCAGACTCTACATTTCTCGTACGGCGCCTCTGCGCCGCTCGGATGCACTCTTTGTCCTTGTCGCTGGCCAGCGTAAAGGGTCACAGGCTTCCAAGTCAACCTTCGCTCGGTGGATCAAGGAACCAATTCTTGAAGCCTACTGTTCTTCTGGGCTTCCGGTTCCTTCAGGGCTGAAAGCCCATTCTACCAGAGCCGTGGGTGCGTCCTGGGCATTGCGGCACCAGGCTACGGCTCAGCAGGTGTGTCAGGCGGCTACCTGGTCGAGTCTGCACACTTTCACGAAACACTATCAGGTGCATACCTACGATTCGGCAGATGCCAGCCTAGGTAGGCGAGTCCTTCAGGCGGCGGTTGCCCACCTGTAGGAAGGGGCCGTTTTACGGCTCTTTTACCAAGGTATTCTTTTACCCACCCAGGGACTGCTTTTGGACGTCCCAATTGTCTGGGTCTCCCAATGGAGCGACAAAGAAGAAGGGAATTTTGTTTACTTACCGTAAATTCCTTTTCTTCTAGCTCCTATTGGGAGACCCAGCACCCGCCCCTGTTCCCTTCGGGCTGTTGTTCTTTTGTGTACACATGTTGTTCATGTTGAATTGTTCTTGGTTCATGGTTTTCAGTTCTCCGAACATCCTTCGGATTGAGTTTACCTTAGACCAATTTATAAGTTTCCTGCTTTTGCACCAAAACTGAGGAGCCCGTGATGCACGGGGGGGTGTATAGGCAGAGGGGAGGGGTTTACACTTTTAAGTGTAATACTTTGTGTGGCCTCCGGAGGCAGAAGCTATACACCCAATTGTCTGGGTCTCCCAATAGGAGCTAGAAGAAAAGGAATTTACGGTAAGTAAACAAAATTCCCTTCTTTGCAGCTATAAAGAACATTTTTTGCATTTGTGAATGTGTATATTGTGGAAATACCCATTTGTTTTTCTTACGTATTTCAGAGCGCAATGGTGGTGATAAAGCAAGTGGAGAAGACTCATCATCTGTAAGTAATGGTCTGTCTGATCTCTGCACATGTGAGACAGCGGGGCTATGTGCACATGATGCTTTATATACTCAGGCAAATCCACCAAATTTTCTCTATCACTTCATTGGGGGACGCAGGACCATGGGTGTATGTCACGAACCACCGGGGGGGGTCACTCAGAAATCCCCCGCGCTGGCTACCAGTACGTCACAATCGGGGGGTAACAAGTGGGGGTCACCCCTCCTTTATACCTCCCGACCGACAGACAGAGCACGTGACGCGCTCTCTAGCGCCCCTCTTATAGTCAGGCCAATTATGGAATTGCCCGACAATAAGCAAGGAGGCCGCTATACTACTTATGCCGATTACACAGCACAACAAATAAACACTTTTTGTCTGCTACTTGGCAAAAACCATGTGCGCTATACTAAATCGAATGCGCTGAATCCAAATCTGAAGTTAGTTTTTTTGTAGCACGTCAGGATATTAAGTTATTCCAATTTTTGTGAAAATTAAAATAAGCAATTAATAAAGATACAGAATCGTTATGTCCCACAGTTTCACAACATGTATTATCATTTTTATTGAAAAAGAAGTATAGGTAAATAAACCAAAAAACTTAAAAATCATAGTAGCTTAAGAAATCGCCTTGAACTCAGCAGAGTACTTTTAAAAGTGCTTCAGGCACTTGCTTTTGCGCTTGTGAGTGGTCCTAGTGGCCCGTTGCAAAAACCAGCAGTAATCGCCCATCATGTTGGGGTTAAAGCGACCTGGGTATCTTTTTTCCATAGTAGAAATGTCCTGGTGGAATCTCTCACCATGTTCGTCACTGACATTACCCATATTTGGAGGAAAGAAGTCAAGATGTGAATGTAGGAAATGCATTTTCAATGACATTCGGGCACCATGCATTTCGTATGCTTGAAGCATATTGTCTATTAGTTCAGTATAGTTTTCTGCTCTTTCGTTTCCAAGGAAGTTTTGAACTACTACTATAAATGCATCCCATGCAGTTAGTTCAAGTGGGGTGAGTTCTTTCTTGAAGATTTCATCATGGATTAGTTGGTGGATTTCAGGACCAATAAAGATTCCTGCTTTGAGTTTGGCCTCAGTTTTCAATGCACTAAACTTTTCCTTCAGATACTTAAATCCATTCCCTTGACGATCCATTGCTACTACAAAATTTTTCATTAGTCCTAGTTTAATGTGAAGAGGTGGAAGATAAACTTTAAGTGGATCGACAAGTGATTCGTGTTGAACATTGTGCTTACCAATCTTATGTTCATCTCTATTGGGCCACCGTTTAATTTTATAATGGTTGTTGTCATCTCGACTGTTCCATAGGCACAGAAAGCACATATGCTTAGTGTAACCTAACTGCAAACCAAGGACTAGTGCAACAACTTTGAGGTCAGCACAAATGTTCCATTGATGTTCTGAATATTTAATCAATTTCAGAATGATCTGCATAGAAGCATAGGTCTCTTTCATTCCAACCGCATGTGCAATGCCTTCAACAATGCCTGAATAGGCGTATGGCCTTTTCTAAGTATAACTCAAAATCTGGACGTGCTGTGCAAATTCTGAGTTCATATTTGGAATCAGCATGTTCAAATTAGTAAAGAACACATGTTTTACCCTCAGTAGCAAAATCATTGTTGTGCTGTGTTATTGAAGGGTCCCCGGTGAGAGTAGGGTATATATTCCCCCGACCTCCGCGGGCGGAATATATAAAACCTCCCCGAATCTCACTGGCCTCCCCACAATAATCCTTGGCACAACTCGCTGCCACCAACCGCTTCACGGTAACTATTAGCCGAACACACAGACGTGGGATTCAAGATCGAGATAACAGAACAGCCCAAGATTAATTATATAATTTAATCAGCCTAAAGCACACTAGAAACTACAATATATACAATAGGGAATCTACAGAATATACATATGTCAGAGTACAGTTACAGATAAAGCATGGTTTACAAACAGGCATACACAGTTCCAGCAGTTACCTTGTGCGTCTGGCCACAGGGGGGCGCCGTGGACCAGGTTTCCAGGATCTTTCCCACAGATGTTTCCTACACGTGACCCCCGGCGAAAGAACCCTGGAAAATGGCCGAAGTAGGGTTATCAACCTGGGCAAATCCAGGTCCCCTCCTACCTTAGTGACCTCAGAGGGAGCACTGCTCCACCCCTGGCTGGAGTTATGGACAATATCCACAACATGGAATATGGGCCATAACTTTGCCTGGGAGCGTCGTAGACGGACGCCGACGCTCTCATTGTGACAGTTATGAATTTAGCTACAGAACGAGAGGACTCATGACTTGTCTACTAGTTCCCCATTGGCTGATATCACGCCTGGGGTACTTCCCAAGCTCCCGCTCCCATAAAAAAGGTGTGCCAGCATCGTCCGCATGCGAAAACACCATTTTTATGGTTGCCACATTTATCGGAAATATGGCTTGCGAGATATGAACCATTTTTTACTGGAGTCGTTCTGTCTGGATAGTTCCATAGCCTTATAATGAGATACAACTCTTGTTACAGGGTGACGGCAGGGGGTCATCCTGTGTCCATTGTTCCCAGGTCATCTAATCTCCATATCACAGGAGATGGCCATGGGATGTGTTGCTGGGATGTGACACCTTCCCAGATGGTGGACATTGAGAACAAGAAGGGAGGGGGCACTGCCAGGGAGTGATGAGAGCGATTATGACTGGAAATCATAATTCCTCTTCATATCCCAGGGTTTCCCTCACACCTCCCCCCTTTTGAGGGCGCTAGGGGGCAGCACACTCCGGTGTTCCCCCGTGCGCCCGTCCGCAACCTCTCCTTGTCGGGACAGCCCGTCTGCGTTACCGTGGTCCCGGCCCCTTTTGTGGCGAATGGTGAAGTTGTATTGCTGGAGCGCAAGGCTCCATCGCAACAATCGCCCATTCGTCCCAGAGACGGTGTGCAACCAGCTGAGGGGATTGTGGTCTGTCTCCACGATGAAGTGGCGCCCGTATAGATAGGGTTGCAGACGCTGCAGGGCCCACACTATGGCCAGGCACTCCTTTTCCATCGTGGAATAGGCCACTTCCCTTGGTAACAGCTTCCTGCTCAGGTACAAGACTGGGTGCTCTTGGCTCGCAGAGTCCACCTGGCTGAGTACCGCACCGAGGCCGAAGTCACTGGCGTCGGTCTGTACTACAAACGGCCGCGTGAAGTCGGCTGCCTGTAGCACGGGCGGGCTGGACAGGGCGTCCTTTAGGGCCCGGAAGGCTGTCTCGCAGTCCACTGTCCAATCGACTGCAGAGGGCAGCTTCTTCTTGGTGAGGTCCGTCAAGGGCTTTGCCAGGCTACTATAGCATGGAACAAACCTCCTATAGTACCCAGCGGTCCCCAAGAAGGACATCACCTGCTTCTTGGTCCTGGGGGTGGGCCAGGATGCGATGGCTTCCACTTTCTCAGGCTCGGGCTTCAGTGTTCTCCCGCCTACCCGGTGACCGAGGTACTGGACCTCGCTCATGACCAGCTGACACTTTCCCGGCTTGATGGTCAAACCTGCCTGGTGGATCCGCCTGAGCACCTGTGCTAGATGCTCTAGGTGATCTTCCCAGGTGGGACTGAAGACGGTAATGTCATCCAGGTACGCGGCCGCGTACCCTTCAAGTCCCTTGAGCAGGGTGTTGACCATCCGCTGGAAGGTGGCAGGGGCATTCCTCATCCCGAATGGCATCACCGTGGACTCGTACAGTCCAAATGGGGTAATAAAGGCAGAGCGTTCCCTGGCCTTGCGAGTCAGGGGGATCTGCCAATATCCCCGGCTCAGGTCCATGATGGTCAGGTACTGAGCCCCGGCCAACTGATCGAGCAGGTCATCGATGCGTGGCATTGGGTACGCATCGGCGACCGTGACAGCATTGAGCCCCCTGTAGTCCACGCAGAACCGAGTGGTTCGGTCCTTCTTAGGGACGAGGACTACAGGCGAGGCCCAAGCGCTGTTGGATGCCTGGATCACCCCCAGCTTCAGCATCTCGTCAATCTCCTGGCGCATGTGTTGCTGCACCTCCAGGGAGACCCGATATGCTGAACGCCGGATCGGGGGATGATCCCCAGTGTCCACGTGATGGACAGCCAAGTTAGTCCTTCCGGGCTGGTTGGTAAACAACCCCCGGAAGGGGTGTAGGGTGGCCCACAGCTGGGACCGTTGGTCCTCCAAGAGCTGGTGGCCAACCTCCACATCCTCAATGGATCCGCCTGCCCTAACCTGGGCTAGCATATCCAAGAGGGTTTCCGCTTCTCCCTCCTCGGGCAGGTTGCACACGGGGAGCGCACATGCCTCCCGCTCATGATGTGCCTTCATCATGTTCACATGGAAGGGCTTCCGCCTTCCACGGGCAGGGTCCAGGGTGACCAGGTACGTTACAGGGTTGAGCTGCTGGTACACGAGGTATGGGCCTTCCCAGGCTGCCTGAAGCTTGTCCTGTGGTACGGGGACCAGCACCCACACCTTTTGACCCACTTGGTAGGTCCTCTCACAAGAGTTCTGGTCGTACCAACGCTTCTGATCGGCCTGGGCTTGAGCCATATTGTCGTGTACCAGTTGCGTCAAGGCCTGCATTTTGTCCCGGAAGCGCATGACATACTCGATAACCGACACTCCAGGGGTGGCCAAATCCCCTTCCCAAGCCTCTTTCACCAGAGCCAGGGGGCCCCGCACACGTCGCCCGTACAGGAGCTCAAACGGTGAGAATCCCGTTGAGGCCTGTGGAACCTCCCGGTAAGCAAATAACAGGTGTGGGAGATACCGCTCCCAGTCACGCCCGTGGGAGTCGACCAACATCTTAAGCATCTGCTTTAAGGTGCCATTGAACCGCTCGCACAGGCCATTAGTCTGTGGATGGTACGGGCTGGCCACCAGATGTCGCACCTGGACTTGCTTACAGAGGGCCTCCATCAGCTGGGACATGAATTGGGTTCCCCGGTCAGTGAGCATTTCCTGGGGAAAACCCACTCGGGAGAAAATCTCCAGCAATGCGGTGGCCACCTTGTCAGCCCGAATGGACGACAAGGCCACTGCTTCTGGGTACCGGGTGGCATAGTCCACTACCGTCAGTATGAAGCGTTTCCCGGAGCTACTGGGGATGGCCAGCGGGCCGACCAGATCCACAGCCACCCTCCTGAAAGGCTCATCGATGATGGGCAGAGATACCAGTGGGGCTTTGGGGTGTGGCCCCGCCTTCCCCACTCTCTGACAGGTTTCACACGAACGGCAGTAGGCAGCCACATCGGCCCCCATTTTTGGCCAGTAGAAATGCTGGTTTAACCTGGCCTTGGTCTTAGCGATCCCTAGGTGTCCGGCCATCGGAATCTCATGTGCGATCCGCAACAACTCCGTCTGGAACGGATAGGGTACCACCAACTGTCGGTCCCTGGGCCACGCCTCCGGTGAACCCTGCTGGACCGTGACCCGGTACAGCCGTCCTTGGTCCCAGACCACTCGCTCCGGGTCCGAGTCCGAGGGAGGCTGTGCCGCCTGTTCCTTAAGAGCTTTCAGGCTGGCGTCAGCTTCTAACGCTGCCTGAAACCCCTGACTAGATGTGGCCAGAATCGACGAGACTGTCACATCTTCAGTCAGTACCCCGGGACCTGTGTCCCGGCCTCCACCTGACTCGGCTGCCACTTGGTCAGAAGGGGAAGAGCTACCGGACCTCCGGGAGGCCCCTTGGCTTCCAGCACTCCCACTGCGGGTGACAGCGGCCACAGCCGCTGCGACCGTGGGTCGTGCCTGCTCCTCCTCCGTTCCTGACCAAGTCGCCGGTTCAGGCAGACCTACCTGGCTTCCTGACACCCCGGTTGTGGGGGAACCATGCACCGAGATCTTACCTGGGAGCACTTCCGCTCCTGGACCGGCCCCAATCTCACCTGCCTGTTCCCCTCCTGCAGCAACAGAACCCCGCTGTGAAATCTCTGGGGACCCCACATTTGCTGTGGTAGCCCCCACCCCACACACTGGTCCTCCCCCTGCAGCACCCTGCTCTCTGCTTATCCCTGCAGAGGGCAACAGATCCCAGCTCACTGGCTGGTTACTTGTAGAGGCATTGTCACACCTTTCTCTGACCCCCTCCCCTGTCACAGCTGCAGCTGAGTGTGTGTCTATGGTGTCTATGCAAGCAGAAATATCAGAGTTCACTCCCCCCCCTCACATCATTCATAGATAACACATTAACATTGTCCGGAGGCACGTCAGTACTGGCTGAAGGTTCAGCCCTTGGGGGGGGCCCAAACTGGGAGGTTATCTGCCCCAAATCTGTCCCAAGTAGCACGTTTGCGGGGATCCGATCAGTTACCCCCACCTCCCTCACCCCTCGCCCTGCGCCCCAGTCCACATAAATGCCAGCAACAGGGAGCGCCGGGTCAATGCCTCCAATCCCGGAGACAGCGAGGGTTTTTCCAGGTATCAAGTCTTGGGGGGACACCATCTCAGGCCGCACCAGAGTCACCTCCGAGGCGCTGTCTCGCAGTCCTATGGTCACAGACCGGCCGACGGTGACAGGTTGGAAGCTGTCCAGGGACCTACCACCACCCCCACCCACACAATACACCTTGGGCGGCCCTTGGGACGGGGACGGAGCCGGGGCCTTGGGACGCTGAGGGCACATGGCCTTGAAGTGTCCAGGTAGGTTGCACTGGTGGCACCGTCTTGGTTCTGCCACGGGCCTGGAGAGGGGAGTTGAGGGGGACACCCCCTGCAGTCTAGGAGCAGGTGGGGCAGTCGCAGAGTTCATCTTACCCCCTCTCCAGGTGCTGCTGGTGGCTGCTCTCCTGGCCTCAGGAGCCCGATTGTTGGTGTAGTCATCGGCCAGGGCAGCTGTAGCCGGGGACCCCTTTTGGCTTCTGGTCTCGGATGAGCTGGCGGAGATCCTCAGGGCAGTTCCACAAGAGTTGCTCTGTGATGACCAAGTCCAGGATCTCCGGTCCGGTGGAAAGCTGCAGGCCTTGGGTCCAGTGGTCGGCAGCTCGGGCAAGTGCCCGCCGGTGGTCAGCCCAGGAGTCCTTTGGTCCCTTCTGCAGGGTCCGGAACTTCTTGCGGTAGGACTCCGGAGTGAGGTTGTACTGTTGGATTAGGGCCCGCTTGATTGTGTCGTAGCCCTGATCTGCCTCAGTAGGCAAGTCCCCAAGGATTTCCAGGGCCTTACCCCTTAAACGGGGGGTCAGGTATTTGGCCCACTGGTCCTTGTCCAGATGGTGCTGCAGGCAAGTCCGTTCAAAAGCAGTCAGGAAAGAGTCCAAGTCTCCATCCTTCTCCAGCACGGGAAAGTCCTCAACACGGACCTTTGGAAGTTTGGTGTCTTGAAGGTCACGGGTGGCTGATGAGGGCCGGAGCTGAGCTAGCTGCAGCTGGTGGTCACGGTCTGCCTGTTGCTGTCGCTCTTCACGCGCTGCCTGCCGCTCCGCAGCCTCAGCCTCACGCGCTGCTTGCCGCTCCGCAGCCTCACGCGCTGGTTGCCGCTCCGCAGCCTCAGCATCACGCGCTGCCTGTCGCTCACGCTCGGCCATGAGTATCTCGTAGGTATCCCGGTCTCCAGCCATAAGCCTGGCCAAGGCAGCTTGAAGGAGGGCCTCTGCACCTCTCAGGCCGGAGGGATTGGCAAGTGGTGATCTGCGGCACGCTGCAGAGCCAGGTGATTCACTGTCCATTTCAGAGCGGAGGACTGGCATCTGGCTCGTTGAGGACCCTTGGGCGAGCTCCTCCTCATCTTGTCCAGCAGTGCCAGGTTGTGCAATGTCCTCTGCAGAGCTGTTCTCTGGCGTCGGGCTCTTGGAGGGCTCGTGGACAACCTCCTCATCGTCTCTGGCCTGAGCATCGGCCATTCCTTTGGCTTTGCTCCTGGTGCTCTCAGCCATTGTTGCAGACTTTGGTCACTGACACAGAACTGACACCTGATGCCTCCACACACCTTACAGTATCTGCACTCTGACACTCTAGTGTTGGTCTGGTCTGAAGACCCCAGCAGCCACAGCTGCTGCAGGCAGTCTTTAGTGTCTGGGAGTATGGGTCTCACACTCACACACACTATTATCTCGATCCCACCGCTATGCCACCAATATGTCACGAACCACCGGGGGGGTCACTCAGAAATCCCCCGCGCTGGCTACCAGTACGTCACAATCGGGGGGTAACAAGTGGGGGTCACCCCTCCTTTATACCTCCCGACCGACAGACAGAGCACGTGACGCGCTCTCTAGCGCCCCTCTTATAGTCAGGCCAATTATGGAATTGCCCGACAATAAGCAAGGAGGCCGCTATACTACTTATGCCGATTATTGAAGGGTCCCCGGTGAGAGTAGGGTATATATTCCCCCGACCTCCGCGGGCGGAATATATAAAACCTCCCCGAATCTCACTGGCCTCCCCACAATAATCCTTGGCACAACTCGCTGCCACCAACCGCTTCACGGTAACTATTAGCCGAACACACAGACGTGGGGTTCAAGATCGAGATAACAGAACAGCCCAAGATTAATTATATAATTTAATCAGCCTAAAGCACACTAGAAACTACAATATATACAATAGGGGATCTACAGAATATACATAGGTCAGAGTACAGTTACAGATAAAGCATGGTTTACAAACAGGCATACACGGTTCCAGCAGTTACCTTGTGCGTCTGGCCATAGGGGGGCGCCGTGGACCAGGTTTCCAGGATCTTTCCCACAGATGTTTCCTACACGTGACCCCCGGCGAAAGAACCCTGGAAAATGGCCGAAGTAGGGTTATCAACCTGGGCAAATCCAGGTCCCCTCCTACCTTAGTGACCTCAGAGGGAGCACTGCTCCACCCCTGGCTGGAGTTATGGACAATATCCACAACATGGAATATGGGCCATAACTTTGCCTGGGAGCGTCGTAGACGGACGCCGACGCTCTCAATGTGACAGTTATGAATTTAGCTACAGAACGAGAGGACTCATGACTTGTCTACTAGTTCCCCATTGGCTGATATCACGCCTGGGGTACTTCCCAAGCTCCCGCTCCCATAAAAAAGGTGTGCCAGCATCGTCCGCATGCGAAAACACCATTTTTATGGTTGCCACATTTATCGGAAATATGGCTTGCGAGATATGAACCATTTTTTACTGGAGTCGTTCTGTCTGGATAGTTCCATAGCCTTATAATGAGATACAACTCTTGTTACAGGGTGACGGCAGGGGGTCATCCTGTGTCCATTGTTCCCAGGTCATCTAATCTCCATATCACAGGAGATTGCCATGGGATGTGTTGCTGGGATGTGACACCTTCCCAGATGGTGGACATTGAGAACAAGAAGGGAGGGGGCACTGCCAGGGAGTGATGAGAGCGATTATGACTGGAAATCATAATTCCTCTTCATATCCCAGGGTTTCCCTCACAGTGTATATTGCTGATCCCTGCCTAACTGTCCCTGTATACACTAGCATAGATAAAGGGATCTTTAGGGGTGCTTCTCACATAGCGAGATCGCTGCTGAGTCACGGTTTTGGTGACGCAGCAGTGACCTCATTAGCGATCTCGCTGTGTGTGATACTGAGCAGCGATCTGGCCCCTGCTGTGAGGTCGTTGGTTGTTGCTGAATGTCCTGGGTAATTTTTTAGTTGTTGCTGTCCCGCTGTGAAGCACAGATCGCTGTGTGTGACAGCGACAGAGCAACAATCTGAACGTGCAGGGAGCCGGCGTCTGGCAGCCTGCGGTAAGCTGTAACCACGGTAAATATCGGGTAACCAAAAAGCCCTTTCCTTGGTTATCCAATATTTACCTTCGTTACTAGCGTCCGCTGCTCTCTCGCTCCCTGCTCCCTGCACGTGTAGCCGGAAGTACACATCGGGTAAAATTAACCCGATGTGTACTCTGGCTACGAGTGCAGGGAGCCAGCGCTAAGCGGTGAGCGCTCGTAACCAAGGTAAATATCGGGTAACAAGCACTTGGTTACCCGATGTTTACCGTGGTTACCAGTGTCCGCAGCTTCCAGACGCCGGTTCCCTGCAAGCGCAGCATCACTTCAATGTCGCTGGTGGCTGGTGAGATCTGTCTGTTTGACAGCTCACCAGCGACCATGTAACGACGCAGCAGCGATCCTGACCAGGTCAGATCGCTGGTGGGATCGCTGCTGCATCGCTAAAGTGTGACGGTACCCTTAGAAAAGTATTTTTAAAGATCTTTTATTGTATGCTAATGAGCGCAGGGACCAGTCATAAGGGCATTATATCTCCCAATTAGCAGCCCTCTTTGCATGGTAGTATGCCCACAGAGGCGTACTAACATGCTATTCAATGCAGCGTCAGAGGATGATCTCTCACCTCTCCATTGCGATCAACGCCCGGCGCTGGATTTCGGCTCAGTGCACATGATTTCAGACTTTCGGTCATGTGCACTACTTAAGTTTGAAGCCAGGATGCGTACACCCGGCTTCATCATGTACATGACTGAAACGCCGGAGTTATGCACATTGAGCGGAAATCCAGCGTCGGGCGGCGATGGCAGCAGAGAGGTGAGTGAGATCATCCTGTGAAGCTGCATATTCATTAGCATGATAGTACGCCCACAGGGGTGTACTAACATGCTAATGGGGCCGACTGGCAAAGGAAGCAACGCCCAGGGGACTAGTCCCCGTGCTCATTAGCATACGATAAAAGATCTTTAGAAATACTTTTTCTAATGATCTCTATCAATGCTAGTGTATACAGGGACAGTTAGACAGGGATTAGCAATATACACCCAGAACTGCTCGTGGTCCTGGATGCATATTGCACCTGATAGGTTCCCTTTAAACTTTTCGTTCTAAAGGACACGTCTCACTTAAGCAACATCGCTGCTAAGGAACGACTTTTGTGACGTAGCAGCGATGTTGCTAGTGATGTTGCTTAGTGTGACATCCAGCAACAACCTGGCCCCTGCTGTGAGGTCGTTGGTTGTTGCTGAATGTCCTGGGCCATTTTTTAGTTGTTGCTGTCCCGCTGTGAAGCGCACATCGCTGTGTGTGACAGCGAGACAGCAACAACTAAATGTGCAGGCAGCAGGAGCCGGCTTCTGCGGAGGCTGGTAACCACAGTAAACATCGGGTAACCAAGGAGCCCTTTCCTTGGTTACCCGATATTTACCTTCGTTACCAGCGGCCGCCGCTCTCACGCTGTCAGTGCCGGCTCCTGCTCTCTGCACACGTAGGTGGAGCACAGATCGGGTAATTAACCCCATGTGTACTGTGGCTAGGAGTGCAGGGAGCCAGCACTAAGCGGTGTGCGCTGGTAATCAAGGTAAATATCGGGTTGGTTACCCGATATTTACCTTGGTTACCAAGCACAGCATCACTTCCACGCGGCGCTGGTCACTGGTTGCTGGTGAGCTCACCAGCAACTCGTGCAGCGGCGCTCCAGCGATCACTGCCAGGTCAGGTTGCTGGTGGGATCGCTGGAGCGTCGCTTAGTGTGACGGTACCTTAAGACTGTACATTTTTAACATTAACAAATTTATCTTTTCTCTTTTGCCTTTTTTTTAATTTTTAGCTGGAATCTGAAGCAAAGAAGAGGAAAATTGGTCCCCAAGTTCATGGTGATATTCTGAGCATGCAGGAAAGAGAGGCGAGGGTAGGCAACATTTTGTAACTCACTGTCAAGAGGTTCAATAGTGTATTACATATAAAAGTGGAGCAGTATCTCTCCTGCCATCACTCTGGTTCTTGGTCAAAAATGGCATGTCTGAACATACCCTTAGGGGTACTTTGCACGCTGCGACATCACTAGCCGATGCTAGCGATGCCGAGCGCGATAGCCCCCATCGCACATGCGATATGTAGTGCGAGCTGCCGTAGCGAATATTGTCACTATAGCAGCTTCACATGCACTTACCTGCCCTGCGACGTCGCTCTGGCCGGCAAACCGCCTTCTTCCTAAGGGGGCGGGTCATACGGCGTCACAGCGACGTCACACGGCAGGCAGCCAATAGAAGCAGAGGGGTGGAGATGAGCGGGACGTAAACATCCCGCCCACCTCCTTCCTTCCACATAGCTGGTGGGCGCAGGTAAGGAGATGTTTGTCGCTCCTGCGGTGTCACACACAGCGGTGTGTGGAGCTGCAGGAACGACAAACAACATCATACCTGTGGAAGCACCAACATTAAAAAAATGAGCGACGTGACACAGATCACCGATTTTGGACTGTTTCACGCTTGTTCATCTTCTCTCCTAGCCTTTACACGTTGCGACATTGTTACCGGCGCCAGATGTGCGTCACTTTCGATTTGACCCCGACGATATCGCAGGTGCGATGTCGCAACGTGCAAAGTACCCCTTAGAGTTATATTCCATTTTTCTTTTTTTTTTTCCCCACAGCGTATTCGGGTCCTAGAAGGGATGGTAAAACCATTTCAAGCGCAGCCCAGTTTTATGTTTGATCCTATACACCATCAAGAAGTAAAAGAAGAGCTTCCAGAAGTGCCGGATATCAGACGCGATATAAGAAACACCAGTTGGTGTAAATGCGGCCACTGCTGCGTCATGTCCACCTTGGAAGAGTCTATATGTTGTCATGAGATTTCCGCACTTCTCCCGCAGCTGAACGACGAGCGCTTGTGTATCACGAAGCATCCATCCTTCCAGGAGATGTGTCTAGATAAGGATCGTCTTGATTTCCTTTATCGTTTTTTAGGCAAAATCAAGAGAAAAAATGATGTTCTGTATTATCTTCAGTAAGTTACTTACTTTTTTACAATAGTAGAATTGAATATAGATGGTGATACTTGTGTGTAAATTCATTTAGGGGCTTTCATACTGCGTTGTGATCTCCGCGCCCAGTGGTCCCATCGGGGCTTCCGTCCGAACCCCCCGCAAAACGGGTTTCGGATGCACGCGCTGACGAGGCCATTGATTATAATAGTGCAGACGAGTCACCGTGTACTCTGTCGTGCACCATTTTCGGGTGTATACGCTTTCTGGAGGCAGACACCCAGGCGCAGTCTACTACATAGAATATATATATATATATATATATATACCCTTAACAAAATGAGTAGCATACACTCAGCGCGCTGACCAAGCAGGGCAGTGGTGTAGTTCACATGAGCAGGCCCCTTATCTGCATTGGCCTAGTTGTGCACTCTGTGTATACGGATGCAATACCCAGACTAGCATCACAGGCTTGCATATGGTTTGTAGATAGTGTTGAGCGGATCCGAACTGTAAAAATCCGGATCCACGCGGTTTCAGCGTCCGATCCGGACGCGGGAATCCGGCTGCACGATCCGGATCCGGGATTCCCCCCCCCCCTCTTTCCTCTCCCCATTCACATACATGGGTCCGGATTCCGGATCGGATCTGGACTTCTTTTCCAACCCTCGACGGATCCGCCGGACCCGGATTATTAGAAGTCCGCTTAACTCTATTTATAGATAATATAGACGCCTGTGAGGTCAGTCCGGGTATTGTATACGCAGAGTGCACAACCAGGCCCATGTAGCTATAGGGCCCGCTGGACACACATTCAGCTGAGATGTATTGCGGGGAGAAAAGTCCAGGTCCAAATTTTGCAGACTCTACTTATGCCACTTCTTATATGCAATGTGAAATACACCCGTGTGGGATTCCCCCCAAGAAAGGGGGAGAAATCTAAATCAATTTCATGCTAATTTTGTGGTATGAAAGCAAGTGCAGATTTTTGTGCAAGACACATTGTTGCAAAAGAAAAAAAAAAAGTAAAATTTAGTTTATTCGTTTTTTTTTAATTGCTGTCAGATAAGTTTATGATGCTTGATTGTAGTGGGCAAGACTTATAGAGAATCTGTCTCAAGGTTTTTGCTTCCCCATCTGAGAGCAGCATAATGTAGAGACGAGAGACCCTGATTCCATTGATGTGTCACTTACTGGGCTGTGTGCTGTCATTTTGTTAAAGAAGGGAATTTTGTTTACTTACCGTAAATTCCTTTTCTTCTAGCTCCTATTGGGAGACCCAGACAATTGGGTGTATAGCTTCTGCCTCCGGAGGCCACACAAAGTATTACACTTTAAAAAGTGTAACCCCTCCCCTCTGCCTATACACCCTCCCGTGCATCACGGGCTCCTCAGTTTTGGTGCAAAAGCAGGAAGGAGGAAAAACTTATAAATTGGTCTAAGGTAAATTCAATCTGAAGGATGTTCGGAGAACTGAAACCATGAACCAAAGGAACAATTCAACATGAACAACATGTGTACACAAAAGAACAACAGCCCGAAGGGAACAGGGGCGGGTGCTGGGTCTCCCAATAGGAGCTAGAAGAAAAGGAATTTACGGTAAGTAAACAAAATTCCCTTCTTCTTTGTTTCTCCATTGGGAGACCCAGACAATTGGGACGTCCAAAAGCAGTCCCTGGGTGGGTAAAAAAATACCTCGATAAAAAAGCCGAAACGGCCCCCTCTTACAGGTGGGCAACCGCCGCCTGAAGGACTCGCCTACCTAGACTGGCGTCTGCCGAAGCATAGGTATGCACCTGATAGAGTTTCGTGAAAGTGTGCAGACTAGACCAGGTAGCTGCCTGACACACCTGCTGAGCCGTAGCCTGGTGCCGCAAAGCCCAGGACGCACCCACGGCTCTGGTAGAATGGGCTTTTAGCCCTGAAGGAAGCGGAAGCCCAGAAGAACGGTAAGCTTCAAGAATCGGTTCCTTGATCCACCGAGCCAAGGTTGACTTGGAAGCCTGCGAACTCTTACGCTGGCCAGCGACAAGGACAAGAGCGCATCTGAACGACGCAGGGGCGCCATGCGAGACACGTAGAACCGGAGTGCTCTCACCAGATCCAAAGAGTGCAAATCCTTTTCACATTGGTGAATTGGATTAGGGCAAAATGAAGGTAAGGAGATATCCTGATTGAGAAGAAAAGGGGATACCACCTTAGGGAGAAATTCCGGGACAGGACGCAGAACCACCTTATCCTGGTGAAAAACCAGGAAGGGGGCTTTGCATGACAGCGCTGCAAGCTCCGACACTCTTCGGAGTGATGTAATCCTGAAGACGCTAGGAGCCAGGACTCAATGGCCACACAGTCAGGTTGAGGGCCACAGAATTCAGATGGAAAAACGGCCCTTGTGACAGCAAGTCTGGGCGGTCTGGAAGTGCCCACGGTTGACCCACCGTGAGATGCCACAGATCCGGGTACCACGATCGCCTCGGCCAATCTGGAGCGACGAGAATGGCGCGACGACAGTCGGACCTGATCTTGCGTAACACTCTGGGCAGCATCGCCAGAGGAGGAAATACATAAGGCAGTCGAAACTGCGACCAATCCTGAACTAATGCGTCCGCCGCCAGAGCTCTGTGATCCTGAGACCGTGCCATGAAGGCCGGGACCTTGTTGTTGTGTCGTGACGCCATGAGATCGACGTCCGGCGTTCCCCAGCGGCGACAGATCTCTCGAAACACGTCTGGGTGTAGAGACCATTCCCCCGCATCCATGCCCTGACGACTGAGAAAATCTGCTTCCCAGTTTTCTACGCCCGGGATGTAAACTGCGGAGATCGTGGAGGCTGTGGCTTCCACCCACTGCAGAATCCGCCTGACTTCCTGGAAGGCCTGACGACTGCGCGTGCCGCCCTGATGGTTGATGTATGCGACGGCAGTGGCGTTGTCCGACTGTATACGGATCTGTCTGCCCTCCAGCCACCGATGGAAGGCCAATAGGGCTAGATACACTGCCCTTATCTCCAGAACATTGATCTGAAGGGAGGACTTTACCGGAGTCCAGGTTCCCTGAGCCCTGTGGTGGAGGAAAACCGCTCCCCACCCTGACAGGCTCGCGTCCGTGGTGACCACAGCCCAGGTTGGGGGTAGGAAGGATCTTCCTTGCGATACAGAATTGGGACGGAGCCACCACTGAAGAGACGTCTTGGTTGCAAGGGACAGAGAGACGTTCCTGTCGAGGGAAGTCGACCTCCTGTCCCATTTGCGTAGAATGTCCCATTGGAGTGGCCGCAGATGGAATTGCGCGAACGGCACTGCCTCCATCGCTGCCACCATCTTCCCCAGGAAGTGCATGAGGCGCCTCAAGGGGTATGACTGACCCCGAAGAAGAGATTGCACCCCTGCCTGCAGGGAAAGCTGTTTGTCCAGCGGTAGCTTGACTACCGCTGACTGTGTATGAAACTCCATCCCGAGGTAAGTCAGTGATTGGGTCGGTGTCAACTGGGATTTTGGGAAGTTGATTATCCACCCGAACTGCTGGAGAGTCGCCAGAGCGACTGTAAGGCTGTGTTGACACGCCACCCGAGAAGGTGCCCTGACTAGGAGATCGTCTAAGTAGGGAATCACCGAGTGGCCCTGAGAGTGTAGGACCGCCACAACGGATGCCATGACTTTGGTGAACACCCGTGGGGCTGTCGCCAGGCCGAAAGGCAATGCCACGAACTGAAGGTGTTCGTCCCCGATGGCGAAACGCAAGAAGCGTTGATGTTCGGGTGCGATCGGCACATGGAGATAAGCATCCTTGATGTCGATCGATGCTAGGAAGTCTCCTTGTGACATCGAGGCGATGACCGAGCGGAGAGATTCCATCCGAAACCGTCTGCTGCTCACATGTCTGTTGAGCAGTTTGATATCCAGAACGGGACGGAATGATCCGTCCTTCTTTGGCACCACGAACAAGTTGGAGTAAAAGCCGCGACCATGTTCCTGAGGGGGAACAGGGATCACAACTCCCTCTGTCTTCAGAGTGACCACTGCCTGAAAAAGTGCGTCGGCCCGAGCGGGGGGCGGAGAGGTTCTGAAGAAACGAGTCTGAGGACGAGAGCTGAACTCTATCCTGTAACCGTGAGACAGAATGTCTCTCACCCATCGGTCTTGAACATGTGGCCACCAGGCGTCGCAAAAGCGGGAGAGCCTGCCACCGACCGAGGATGCGGTTCGGGGATGCCGAGAGTCATGAGGAGGCCGCCTTGGAGGCAGCGCCTCCGGCGGCCTTTTGGGGGCGTGACTTAGACCGCCACGCATAGGAGTTCCTCTGGCCTTTCTCCGGCCTGCTGGACGAAGCGGATTGGGACTTGGCGGAGGGACGAAAGGACCGAAACCTCGATTGAATTTTCCGTTGCTGAGGTTTCGTAGGTTTGGACTGGGGTAAGGAGGAGTCCTTTCCCTTGGATTCCTTAATAATCTCATCCAATCGTTCGCCAAACAATCGGTCGCCAGAAAACGGCAAACCGGTTAAGAACCTCTTGGAGGCCGAGTCTGCCTTCCATTCGCGCAGCCACATGGCCCTGCGGACTGCCACAGAATTAGCGGATGCCACCGCTGTACGGCTAGCAGAATCTAGGACTGCGTTCATGGCGTAGGAAGAAAAAGCTGACGCCTGAGAGGTCAAAGACGCAACCTGCGGAGCAGAATTACGTGTAACCGCATTAATCTCAGCCAGACAAGCTGAGATAGCTTGTAGTGCCCACACGGCTGCAAAGGCTGGGACAAAAGACGCGCCCGTGGCTTCATAGATGGATTTCACCAGGAGCTCTATCTGCCTGTCAGTGGCATCCTTTAGCGATGAGCCATCTGCCACCGATACCACAGAGACTGGAGGATCCACCTTGGGACATTGAGCCCAACCCTTAACTACGTCAGAAGGGAAGGGGTAACGTGTGTCATTAAGGCGCTTAGTAAAGCGCTTGTCCGGAACCGCTCTGGGCTTCTGGACAGCATCTCTGAAGTTAGAGTGATCGAAAAACGCACTCCGTGTACGTTTGGGGAACCTAAACTGGTGTTTCTCCTGCTGAGAAGCAGACTCCTCTACAGGTGGAGGCGGGGGAGACAGATCTAACACCTGGTTGATGGACGAGATAAGATCATTCACTTAGGCTAAGTTCACATTTCCGCTAAAATCTATCAGTCACAATCCGCTGCTCTTGTAAACAGCGGAATCCGTTTAGCGGATTCCGCTGCTCCCATAGACTTGTATGAGCAGCGGATTGTGACTGATGATGCTGCGTTGCACCCTCCGCCCGACTGATCAGTCGTGGAACGACTGACCGCCGGGCGGGGGGAACGCAGCATATAACGTTTTTTGAGCAGCGAGATCCGTCGGATTTCGCTGCGCATGCTCTCTGGCTCCCTGCACACGTCACCAGCTTTGGTTGGTTACCCGATATTTACCCTGGTTACGGTGCAAGGAGCCAGCGCTAAGCGGTGTAGGCCCGTAACCAAGGTAAATATCGGGTAACCAAGGTAAACATCGGGTGCTTTGCTGTTACCCGATATTTAGGCTGGTTACGTGTGCAGGGAGGCCGACACTTCCCCGCTCGGCCCCGCCCCCTCCCGCACTCCGCACATGTATGTACACACACACACACACCTGTCCCCAGCCATGCAGACAAGCACTGACACCCTCGTCTGGCCCCGCCCCCTGCTCGGCTCCGCCCCCTCCCGCACTTTGCATGTGCACACACACACATACATACATACATACATGCACATACACACACTCACTCACACATACACTCACCTGTCCCCAGCCATGCAGACCGCAGCACTTCTACTGACATCCTCAGCGCCTGGCCCCGCCCCCCGCTCGGCTCCGCCCCCTCCCGCACTTTGCATGTGCACACACATACATACATACATACATACATACATACATACATGCACATACACACACTCACTCACTCACAGATACACTCACCTGTCCCCAGCCATGCAGACCGCAGCACTTCCACTGACATCCTCAGCGCCTGGCCCCGCCCCCCGCTCGGCTCTGCCCCCGAACTCCGCCCCCCGCACACAACGGAATCCGACAAAGAATTCTGTTCTTTGTCATCCGTTGTACAGCGTTGAACAGCGCATCAGTCACATGCGTCAAGCGACGCATGTGACTGATACAAATCAACGGAAATGTGAACTTAGCCTAAGGCGTCCCCTTCAGGTGTATCAAGATTGAGGGCAACGTCAGGTTCAGAGCCCTGAGCTGCGACGTCCGCCTCGTCCTACAGAGAGTCCTCGAGCTGGGAACCCGAGCAGCGTGAAGAAGTCGGGGAGGATTCCCAGCGAGCCCGCTTTGCCTGTCTAGGACTGTGGTCCGGGCAGGAGTCCTCCGCGTGGGACCTAGGGTCCAACCTGGGAGCGCGCTGCGGCACGGACCGAGTGGGGCCTGGAGGCGACGAGCTAACGGGGACCGGGGCCTGTGTAAGGACCGGTCTGGACTGCAAAGCTTCTAGCAGCTTGGCAGACCATTTGTCCATAGACTGAGACATGGATTGTGAAAGTGACTCAGAGTTTCTCAGCAAACGCAGCAAACTCTGTCCCTGCCGCCTGGACAGGGGGAGCAGGGGGGTCTACATGAGCCGAGGGGCCCACTAGTGACCGAGGCTCCGGCTAAGCAAGCGAACCAGAGGTCGAGCATTGCTCACAGTGAGGGTAGGTGGAACCCGCAGGTAACATAGCCGCACAAGAGGTACAGGTCGCAAAAAAACCCTGTGCCTTAGCACCTTTGCTCCTTGTGGACGACATGCTGTTGTCTCCTAGGAGAGTGATCACTGAGGGTATATGGGAAGGGGTATACAGCCCGACCGAACAGAAATATGTATATAAATACGTATCTATTCCGGCACCATGGGGGGGACCAGCACCGGGTGACCGGTGTGGCTGACCGACCGCTAAAAAGCGGAGTGTGTGTCCTCCAGATTCCCTGCCTTAAGTCTCCCAGAGCTGCAGAGCTCTTCTCTGATCATCCTCCACCGGCAGAATGCCAAAAAATGGCTGCCGGAGCTCTCAGGGGAGGAGTGGAGCCGTGGGCGGTGCTAGAAAAGTGCGGGAATCTGGGGTCCCCACAGTGATCAGTGAGGGGGGAGGAAACATGCAGGATGCTCCGGCCCTCACATCCGACGTCAGGCCGGCCGTCCCGCCCTTACCCCTGACAGGCAGGCCCGGGGGCGGGATTTTTGCTACTAGGCCGCGATGAAGTCGGGGACTAAATTTAAGACCGCGGCCGACAAGCAGGCGCGGTCGGCGCGGAAGTCCGCCGGTCTTCACAAATCAGCAGCTGCTGCAGCGTCCGGGAAGAAGGCGCTCCATGCACAATCCCCATGGGGACACAGAGTACCTTATAGATGCAGGGCCCGGTCCCTGAGGATGGATAGACTCCTGTCCAGCAGATTCCCACAGGGGCTGCGGAGGGAGCCCGGTCCCAGTGAATGGATGACCGGTCAGGATCCCACTTCTCCCAGAGCCACTAAGGGATGGTGAAGGAAAACGGCATGAGGCTCCGGCCTCTGTACCCGCAATGGGTACCTCAACCTTAACAGCACCGCCGACATAGTGGGGTGAGAAGGGAACATGCCGGGGGCCCCGTGGGGGCCCACTTTTCTTCCAACCGACATAACTAAGTTGAGAATGCATGAGTGGATGTGTGCCTCCTTCCACACAAAGCATAAAACTGAGGAGCCCGTGATGCACGGGAGGGTGTATAGGCAGAGGGGAGGGGTTACACTTTTTACAGTGTAATACTTTGTGTGGCCTCCGGAGGCAGAAGCTATACACCCAATTGTCTGGGTCTCCCAATGGAGCGACAAAGAAATCACTATTTCCTCTGCTGCAGATTTAGCAGTTTTACAGAGCTCATAAATATGCTGGACTACCTGCAGCACACAGTAGTCCTGTAATGATAATATCCTGCTGATTAAACTGTGATTTTATCAAAACTACACTAAGCAGCCCAGTAAGTGACACATTGCTGGAATCAGGGTCCCTGCTTCTACATTATGCTGCTTTCAGATTAGGAGGCAAAAATCTGGTGATAGATTCCCTTTAATATAATTTACAGCAGAAAAGCAGACATGATTGTGCTCATTATTTACTAATGTAAATAGGTAAAAAAAAAAAAAAAACAAACCCTCAAAACCGTAGTATACCAGACTTTAGTGTTGGAAGTGGGTGTCTAATCTCTCATTTTTTTAAATAGTTTTTTGCTTTCTTTCTTACAGCAAGTTAAGACGGACGTCCTACAGAGCGTTTGTGGTCTGGGCCCACGGCTTTCTGAACTTTCGCAAGTACAAGCTGATCCCTGCGTGTGTGGTCAAACATGTACAAGAATTCTTACCGTACCCTGAAGAGTTAAATGTTGGCTACATGAAGATGTACGACTATGCTGCAGCAATAATGGCATTGGATCATATCTGATATAGTTGTTTTTTATATTTCTGATTTTCACTTATTTATACTAATTAAATACTTTTATAACAAAGTTCCTTAAGTTGATAAATGGATTTATAAGATAACGGATCAGTGGAGAAGACGATTCTGGAAACAAGAGAGAATTATAACAAATTTGACTATAGCCTAATTCACACCTGTTTTCTTTGTCGCTCCATTGGGAGACCCAGACAATTGGGTGTATAGCTATTGCCTCTGGAGGCCACACAAAGTATTACACTTAAAAGTGTAAGGCCCCTCCCCTTCTGGCTATACACCCCCAGTGGGATCACTGGCTCACCAGTTTTGTGCTTTGTGCGAAGGAGGCAACACATCCACGCATAGCTCCACTTTTTAGTCAGCAGCAGCTGCTGACTATGTCGGATGGAAGAAAAGAGGACACATATAGTGTCCCCAGCATGCTCCCTTCTCACCCCACTGTATGTCGGAGGTGTTTGTAAGGTTGAGGTACCCATTGCGGGTACGGCGGCAGGAGCCCACATGCTGATTCCTTCCCCATCCCTTTTTACAGGGCTCTGGGTGAAGTGGGATTTACCGGTCTCCAGGCACTGAGACCGTGCTCCATCTACAGCCCCTGGAGAAGATGCTGGATGGAGCGGAGTACATCAGGGACATGGCCCTGCTTCCTCAAGGTACTCTGTGTCCCCGTGCATTTGGCGCTCACACCGCAGCATGCTGGGTGTTGTAGTGCGCCGGGGGACATCAGCGCTGCGGCGCCTGTGCCATAGCCTCATTCAGCTTTGCTGAAGCAGGCACACTCATGGGACTCGGCCGCGCCGGCCGCTGGGACTGCGGCACGGCTGGCACTTGTAGTGCGCCGGGGACTTCAGCGCGGCCTGCGCTTTTACGGCGGCCGCGCTGATAACTACAGTCCCCGGCTTTTGCGGCCTGCTTCCGTTCGTTCCCGCCCCCAGACCTGCCAGTCAGGAGAGGGGCGGGACGCTGCCCACGTCTAGGACTCGGGCGCGCCGGCCGCTGGAACAGCGGCGCGGCTGGCACTTGTAGTGCGCCGGGGACTTCAGCGCGGCCCGCGCTTTTACGGCGGCCGCGCTGATAACTCGAGTCCCCGGCTTTTGCGGCCTGCTTTAGTTCGTTCCCGCCCCCAGACCTGCCAGTCAGGAGAGGGGCGGGACGCTGGCCACTTCTAGGGCGGTCGCGCCGGCCGCTGGGACTGCGGCGCGGCTGGCACTTGTGGTGCGCCGGGGACTTCAGCGCGGCCCGCGCTTTTACGGCGGCCGCGCTGTTAACTCGAGTCCCCGGCTTCTGGGCCTAGTCTTCCTTCGTTACCGCCCACAGCCCTGACAGTCAGGGTAGGGGCGTGACGCTGCAAGAGCAGAGCTGAGAGCTGGAGTATGTTTTGCATACTCCACCCCTCTCACTGTGTGCACTGTGAATCCGGATTCCCGCACTTTCTCAGGCACGCCCACGGCTTCCTTCTCTACAAGGACACCGGCAGCCATTAGTGTCAGTTTCTGTACGATACAGAGACAAGTGTGGAAGACCCTGGCATTCTGATAGTCACACAATCGCTGTAACAGGCGTTAAGCAGCTCCTGTGGTGCTAACCCCACTAGTGCAGAAGTGCACTTATAGATATGCTTGTACTATATACATTGCACTGTTTGGTCGCACGTTGTATATACCCTCCTGGATTATGCGGAGGAGTTATCAGCATATTCTCTGTGTAAAACAAAGGTGCAGAACCACATGTTTTTCTATACAGCTGGTACAGCATGTACGGCTATACGGCCGGCAGGTACATAGACTCCCATTGTATGCACTAATGGCCAGGGGATGAGGACGGTGTCTGCAGTATTTACTGACAGTTTTTCTGAGACTATGGCTATGATACTAGAAGCCTAGCAGTCCGGACATGTCTCTCACAAGATGGGCACTGTTGAATCATTGATCCATGGCCCCCCTCAGTGTGAATAACTAACAGCTCCGGGAATGTCACACGCATCCCAGAGTCACGGCTCTGCACGGACGTCAGTCCCAGACAGCCTAAGTGGGCTCGCTATGAGCGGCCTCGGTTTCATCAGGGTCCTAACAGAAGGACTCGCTGGGTAATGAGGCGGAAGTAGCGGCTCAGGATTCTGATCCTGAGACCGCTCTCAATCTGGATACACCTGATTGTGACGCCATAGTAAATAATCTTATAGCGTCCATCTATAGAATGTGGGTTATTTCTCACAACTCCTCCAGTGGAGGAGTCAGCTTCACGTATTTTTCTGGACCACTCTGCCTTCAGAGAGGCAGTCCAGGAACACCACGCTTATCCAGATATGCGCTTCTCCAAACGGCTTAGGATACACGCTATCCCTGTCCCCTGACTTGGTCAAGGACTGGACCCAATGTCCCGAGCGGCATCCTCCAATCTCCAGGCTTGTAGCTAGATCCATAGTTGCAGTGGGAGATGGAACTGCAAACTCAAAGATGCCACTGACAGACAGATGGATCTCTGGTCGAAAGCCATCTATGAGGCTGTCGGCGCACCGTTGGCTCCGGCATTCTCTCCCTTGGGGCACTCCAAGCTATTTCAACTTGTCTTACACAGATTGACACGGTTACACGTACATCTGTGCCGCAGGTGGCATCCTTAACCTCTCAAATGTCTGCATTTGTTTCTTACGCGATTCAGGTTGTCCTGGACTCTGCGAACCGTGCGGCGGTAGCCTCCGCTACTCCGTGTTTTTAAGCAGAGCCTGGTCTGCTCGTTAAGTGAATGGAAGGCAGATTCTGCTTCCAAAAAAGGTTGCCTAACCAGTTGCCTTTTTCTGCTGACCGACTGTTTGGTGAGCGTTGGATGTAACCATCAAACAGTCCAGGGGTAAGGATTCATCCTTTCCTCAGCCCGGACACAACAAACCCCAACAGAGCAAGAGGCAGTCGGGGTTTTCGGCCTTTTCGAGGCTCGGGCAGGTCCCATTTTTCCTCGTCCAAGGTGGACTCAAAAGGATCAGAGGAGCTAAGATTCTTAGCGGGCTCAGTCTCGCCCAAAAAAAGCGACAGTCGGAAAACCCGCTTCCAAGGCGGCTTCCTCATGACTTGCGGCCTCAGTCCGTAGCAGGCTCTCCCGCCTTGGCGATATTTAGCTGCCATAGGTCAATGACCATTGAGTGTGAGACATTCTGTCTCACGGGTACAGGATAGAGCTCACTTCTCGTCCTCCAACTCGATTCTTCAGAATTTCTCCACCTCCCGGCCGGGCCGCTGCTCTTCTGCAAACAGGGTGCACTCTATAGGCAGAAAGAGCGATGACCCCCGTTCCTCTTCAGGAACAAGGTCACGGTTTTTACCCCAAATTCTTTGCGGTACCTATAACAACGGGCCGTTCCGTCCCGTTCTGGATCTAAAAATGCTCAGCAAGCTCGTGGACACCAGGCGGTTCCGGATGGAATCCCTCCGCCATGTCATCGCCTCAAGGTCCCAAGGATATTTCCTAGCATCATTAGGCATCAAGGATGCTTATCCACACGTGCCGATTGATCCAGAGCACTAGCGTTTCTACGCTTCGTTATAGGAGACGAACACCCTCTGTTCGTAGCTCTACCTTCCGGCTAGCGACAGTCCAACTGGTCTTCGCCAAGGTCAGGGCAGCAGTAGTCACAGTCCTGCACTCTCAGGGTCACTCTGTGGCCCGTATTTAGACGATCTACTTGTCAAGGCACTCTCTTAGGAAACATGCCAACACTGCCCGAACGTTGCGCTGGAGACTCTCTAGAGTTTTGGGTGGATCATCAACTTTTTAAAGTCAGATCCGACCCCGACCCTATCGATAACATATCTAGGCATAGAGTTTCTTACTCTCTCAGCGATAGTGAAGCTGCCGCTAGACAAACAGCATTCACTACGGGCTGCAAGCTCTTCTTTAAGAACCAGTCGCACACATTGACACGCCTCATGCACTTCCTACGTAAGATGGTAGCAATGGAGGCAGTTCCTTTCGCGCAGTTTTACTGCGTCCACTACAATGGGACATTCTCCGCCAATGGGACGAGGAGTCGACGTCCCTCAACAGAGTCGTCGTTCTTCTCAGGCGGCCAAGGAATCTCTACGGTGGTGGCTTCTTCTCACCTCTTGGTCAAAAAGAAGGTCCTTCCTATCCCCGTCCTGGGCGATAGTTACGACAGACGCGAGTCTATCAGGGTGGGGAGCAGTTTTTCTCCACCACAGCGCTCAGGGTACGTGGACTCAGCAAGAGTCCACTCTTCAGATCAATGTTCTTGAACACAGAGCAGTGTATCTTGCCCTACAATCCTTCCAACAGCGGCTGAAAAGCAAGCATATCCGACTTCAGTCGGACAGCTCCACGGCGGTGGCATACATCAACCACCAAGGAAGAACGCGCAACCGGCAAGCCTTCCAGGAAGTCCGGCAGGTTCTGATGTGGGTGGAAGACACGGCATCCACCATATCCACAATTCATCCCAAGTGTGGAAACTAGGAAGCTGACTTCCTAAGTCGCTGAGGTGTGGCCGAAAGAGTATGGTCTCCTCACCCGGACGGGTTTCAGGAGATCTGGCGCCGCTGACAGAGGCCGGACGTCGATCTAATGGCGTCACGGCACAACAACAATGTGCCAGCTTCATGGCACGGTTTCACAATCATCGAGCTCTGGCGGCAAACGCCTTAGTTCAGCATTGGTCGCAGTTCCAGCTACCTTAGGTGCCACCTCTGGCATTGTTGCCCAGAGTACTACGCTAGATCAAGACCGACTGCGGCCGCACCATCCTCGTCGCTACAAATTGGCCGAGGATGTGTGGTACTCGGTTTTGTGGTGCCTCACGGTAGGCTAACCGGGGGCACTACCAGACCAATCAGACTGGCTGTCTCAAGGGCCATTCTTCCATTTGGATTCTACGGCCCTCAACCGGATGGTGTCGCATTGAGTCCTGGAACCTAGTGTCGTCAGGATTACCTCAGGACGTGGTTGCCACCATGAGACAGGCTAGCATACCAACGTCCGCCAAGATTGACCACAGGACGTGGAAGATGTTCTTATCTCGGTGCTCGGCGCAGGGTGTTTCTCCCTGGCCGGTTGCATCGTCTATGTTTCCTTCCTTCCTGCAATCTAGGTAGGAAAATGGGTTGTCGCTCAGTTCCCTTTAGGGACAAGTCTCAGCGCTATCTGTATTTTTTCAGAAACGACGACTTCCTCAGGTACGCACGTTCCTACGGGGAGTTTGTCTTCTCAGCACTCTGTACAAGCGGCCGTTAGAGCCCTGAGATCTGAACAAGGTTCTAATTGCTCTCCAGATGCCGCCTTTCGAGCCTTTGAAGGATGTCTCCCTTCCCGTTTTTCACGGGAAGTGGCCTTCTAGTAACGGTCTCGTCTCTTAGGAGAGTTTCCGAGCTAGCAACGCTCTCATACAAACTCCCTTCCTGGTCCTTCACCAGGACAGGGTAGTTCTGCGTCCGGTTCCGGAATTTCTCCCTAAGGTGGTATCCCACTTTCATATCAATCAGGATATCACCTCACCTTCTTTGTGTCCTCGTCCAGTCCATCAATTTCAGAAAGATTTGCATCTGTTGGTTCTGGTGAGAGCACTCAGGTTCTACTTCCCGCATGGCGCTCCTGCGCCACCCGGATGCACTCTTTGTCCTTGGCGCTGGTCGGCGTAAACAGTCGCAAGCTTCCAGATCCACCCTTGCTCGGGGGCTCGAGGCACCAATTCTTGAAACCTACAGTTCTACTGGGCTTCTGGTTCTCTCAAGGCCGAAGGCCCATTCTACCAGAGCCGTGGGTGCATCCTGGGCATTACGGCACCAGGCTACGGCTCAGCAGGTGTGTCAGGCACCCACCTGGTCGAGTCTACTTACTTTTACCAAGCATTATCAGATGCATACCTACGCTTCGGCAGACGCCAGCCTAGGTAGATAAGTCATTCAGGCGGCGGTTGGCCACCTGTAGGAGAGGGCCGTTTGACGGCCCTATCATGAGGTATTCTTTTACCCACCCAGGGATTGCTTTTGGACATCCCAATTGTCTGGGTCTCCCAATGGAGCGACAAAGAAGAAGGGAATTTTGTTTACTTACCGTAAATTCCTTTTCTTCTAGCTCCAATTGGGAGACCCAGCACCCGCCCTGTTTTCTCGGGGTTTTTCTGTTTTTTCGGGTACACATGTTGTTCATGTGGTATGGTTCAGTTCTCCGATGTTTCCTCGGATTGAATTGGTCTTTAAACCAGTTATTGGCTTTCCTCCTTCTTGCTTTGGCACTAAAACTGGTGAGCCAGTGATCCCACTGGGGGTGTATAGCCAGAAGGGGAGGGGCCTTACACTTTTAAGTGTAATACTTTGTGTGGCCTCCAGAGGCAATAGCTATACACCCAATTGTCTGGGTCTCCCAATTGGAGCTAGAAGAAAAGGAATTTACGGTAAGTAAACAAAATTCCCTTCTTTTTTTATCAGGCAGAAATTCCCCTCGACCTCCCCCTCCCCCCCCCATTAAAAAAACAAAACAAAACCCCATACAAATTAATCAGTGTTTTGGAACTAGTTTCCATCCGTGTTTGATGTAGGTGGCCGCTTTTGCAATCCATGTATGATTCCATGTCGTCTTCTCGCACTTGGCCGTAGTTTTTACCCACAAATTAGACCCAACCTGTACCTCCCCCCCCACCAAAGATGGACATGTGAAAAATTCATAATACAATATGTACCTATTAGATTAACATAAAAAAATAATATAACACATATGTGAAACTCCGTGGCATGAATGGGGTTTTGCCGTTACACTACAAGAACAGTTTTCACATATTTGACAAAATGTGAATTATGAAAAAATATATATATTATACTGTGTGTGTGTGTGTATGTATATATATATATATATATATATATATATATATACATACACAGACCATAAGTTTGGACAAACCTTCTCATCTCTAGAACAACTGTTGAGAGGAGACTTTGTGCAGGAGGCCTTCATGGTAAAATAGCTGCTAGGAAACCACTGCTAAGGACAGGCAACAAGCAGAAGAGACTTGTTTGGGCTAAAGAACACAAGGAATGGACATTAGACCAGTGGAAATATCTGCTTTGGTCTGATGAGTCCAAATTTGAGATCTTTGCATCCAACCACCGTGTCTTTGTAGAAAAGGTGAACGGATGGACTCTACATGGCTGGTTCCCACCGTGAAGCATGGAGGAGCAGGTCTGATGGTGTGGGGGGGTGTTTTGCTGGTGACACTGTTGGGGATTTATTCAAAATTGAAGGCATACAGAACCAGCATGGCTACCACAGCATCTTGCAGCGGCGTGCTATTCCATCCGGTTTGCATTTAGTTGGACCATCATTTATTTTTCAACAGGACAATGACCCCAAACACACCTCCAGGCTGTGTAAGGGCTATTTGACTAAGAAGGAGAGTGATGGGGTGCTACGCCAGATGACCTGGCCTCCACAGTCACCAGACCTGAACCCAATCGAGATGGTTTGGGGTGAGCTGGACCGCAGAGTGAAGGCAAAAGGGCCTAAGCATTTCTGGGAACTCCTTCAAGACTGTTGGAAAACCATTTCCTGTGACTACCTCTTGAAGGTCATCTAGAAAATGCCAAGAGTGTGCAAAGTAGGGAGACCCTTTTCCATGAAGTTTGGGAACTTCATGTGGGCAGTGGGTGGGCTCTGGTGGGAGATGTAAAGTGAACCCTGTTCTGTAGACTGTGTTGATGCAGATTAAAAATGAACTCTACCAGCCAAAAGTGGGCGCCTATGTATATTTCTGGTGTCCTCTGAAAAGAGCCGCACACCTTGGAGGTATCTGACTTGTTGCTCCTCTGCTGCCAATTAGTTGATTTCATTCCGGTGAGCAGAAAAATTTGGAGGAGGGATGCTGAATAGTGGTCACAGTCTTACCGCGTGGCAGTCTAAGGCCAGAATCACACTTGCTAGTGCCTCGCCTGTAACTCGCGCGAGTCTCTAATGGTAGAACCCGGCACGGCCGCACACTATGCATACAGGAGTGTCTGAGCTGCATAGAGATAGATGCAACCGACCCGCTCCTGTCAGGGGAGTGTGCGGCCATGCCGGGTTCTACCATGAGAGACTCGCGCGAGGCACTAGCAAGTGTGAGTCTGGCCTAAGACAAGCGGCCTGGGAGCAGTGAGAGGCGGCATGTATGTTTGGCCGGGGTGCTGAGGGCATGGTAAAAGCCGTGGACTAAATTAAGGCTGGGGCCACACAGGGATTACTGCGATCCCCTCGCATGACACTCGGCTTACGCTGGCAGCACAGCAGAGCCGAGTGTCATGCTAGTGTCCCTGCAACTGAGGTCCGACTGTGCGAGCGGACCTCAGCTGTGGGGAGGAGGGCCGACACTGAGGAGGGGAGGGAGGGATTTATCTCCCTCTCTCCTCCGTAGCCGGCTATTGCCGTTCTCGCACTGCACTCTTGGTACACCGGTGTACTGCGAGTGCTGTGCCATTTTTCTCTCGCCCCATACACTTAAATGAAAGAGTCTCGCATTACAGTCACAGCATGCTGCTATTGTTTTCTCGGTCTGATTAGGGCTGAGAAAATAATCGCTCATGTGCGCTGACACATAGGCTAATATTGGTCTGAGTGGAATGCGATCTTTCTTCATCGTTCCTTATGGGAGACCCAGACCATGGGTGTATAGCTTCTGCCTCCGGAGGACACCCAAAGTACTACACTCAAACGTGTAGCTCCTCCCTCCTAGCATATACACCCCCTGGTAGCCAGTCCTAGCCAGTTTCAATGCTTTGTGTTCAGGAGGTCACACACACACATGCATTCTCTGATTTTTGATTTTTTGGATTTCAAGGATTTGGAAGAAAAGCGGGTCCAATCTGGACTCCCGGCATGTCCCTTCTCACCCCACTGTGTCGGCGGTGCTGTTAAGGTTGATTTTACAAGGCTGGAGCCTTCACATGCCGCGCTCCTTCACCATCCCCTGGGGCTCTGGCTTGAAGTGGGAGCCATCACGGTTCTCACTGCTTTGCAGGAGACCGGTCTCCATCCGCAGCCCTGTTCAGGATTCTGCCGGACGGAGCGTTTAACCCCCCCCAGGGACCTGGCCTGCGTCTCAAAAGCTAAGTATTGAGACGTTTTTACCACAGAAAGTGGTCTTTCCAGGGGTCCCTTGTACTTTATTTATTGGGGGGAGTGTGTTATATGACTGTGGTAACATTTCCGGCCGGTTCTCCAGTTTTCACTGGAGAACCGCGCCGATGGTGCCTGCACGCTGGCCGCATGTTTAAATCTAGGCCCCGGCTTCGCCTGAGGCCTAGTTTCGATTCTCTACCCCTGCATGTCAGTCAGTGCAGAGGGACAGTGTGGCTCCGCCCAGCGGCTGTTCAGCACAGGGAACGGACACTCCTCACTGAGGAAAGATTCCCTCCCCTGTATACCTCATTTGCCCGCTCTCAGAGTAGGCCCCGCCCCCTCTCCGGTCGCCATTTTCTCAGCGTTCTCAATGTCTGCATAGGCACAGAGATACCACATTGTGACAAATGGGGGCCTGGGCTGGGGGACTGGAGGGCACAGAAATGTATGTTAAACGGTCTGGCAAGCCACAACCTCCAGTTGTGCAGCTGCTTATATTCTCTGTTTATATACTCTGCTGGGGGTCATTCTGGAGATGCATTCCCTCACAGAGCCCCCACTTCTGCAGCATGTCTCACATCAGAGCAAGGCTGCAAGGCTGTTCTTACTATGCACTGCATGTAGACTCGTACTGCCTGTACTGAGCACATAAACACAGTGGTCCCTCAGCCTGGAGGCTCATCAGTGGTCCCTCCAGCTGCTCCGGTGGTGCTGAGCATGCATTAGCCCCCTTCTCAGGGCGCTTCTGCTGCTGCGGCTCGCTCAGCAAAGCTCTCAGAGGACTCTTCTTCTGGTCTCAGACCCCGTCCTCCTAAAATGGAGACGCAGGGTCCCCTGTCCTTCCCCGTCCCGCAGCTCTGATTCACGAGCTGACTCACTGGACGAGGAGGATGTCTTTACTGGGGGCTCGGACGCTACTTCATGTACCATTGATCTGTCCGAAGGTGATGCAGATGCTAATGATTTGATTGCGTCCATTATATTTGTACTGGACCTCAATCCGCCTGTATCAGGGGAGTATCCCCCTCTGGCAGAAAGGCATCAGTATACCTTAAAGAGAACAAGGAGTGTGTTCCTTAACCACTCCAGTTTTCAGCCCACTGTGACCAAGCCCAGAGCCTGTCCTGACAAACGCTTCCCAAAGCGTGGTTCTGATGACTGTTTCCCCCTTCCACCAGAGGTGGTCAAGGAGTGGGCTCATTCACCAAGGGTGGTCTCTCCGGTGTCTAGTATTTCAGCCCGGATAGTTGTGTCAGTGGCTGACGGCACCTTTCTAAGTATCCCACTGTACATTAATTCTGTACTGGACCTCAATCCGCCAGTATCAGAGGAGCAACCCTCTCTGGCAAAAAGGCACCAGTTTACCTTGCCTAAGAGAACAAGGAGTGTGTTCCTTAACCACTCCAGTTTTCAGGCCACTGTGACCAAGCCCAGGGTCTGCTCTGGCAAACGCTTCCCAGAGCGTGGTTCTGATGACAGTTTTCCCCTTCCACCAGAGGTGGTCAAGGAGTGGGCTCATTCACCAAAGGTGGTCCCTCCGGTGTTTAGACTCTCAGCCCGGACCGTTGTATCAGTGGCTGATGACTCCTCACTTACGGCTTTGCTGTCCGCCAGGTTGTCCTTCTGGCCAAATCTGTATGGAGGCGGCAGGGGCCTCGTTCTCCCCAGCTTTTGCAGCAGTGCGGCTTTCAAAGCCATCTCTGCTTCTCTAGAGGAGATGCATTCCCTCACAGGGACTCTTTGCCCGAAATGGTTGCCTTAACTTCCAGACTTCAGTCTTTTCATCCTATGCCATGTCTGCCATGCTGGAGACTCTCACCACACTGCGGTGGCCTCGGCTAATTTCCTCGCTATCCGCAGGCTCCTGTGGCTTCGGAAGTGGAAGGCGGATGCTTCTAAAGAAGTTCCTTGCTGGGCTCCCTTTTGCAGGGACCAGACTATTCGGGAACAACTGGATGAAATTATTAAGGAAGCTCTTGGCGGGAAGAGTTCTCCCATGCCACAAACCTAACCAGGAAACCTGTCCAGGGCAGGAATCAGTCGAGGTTTCGTTCTTTTCGTTCCTCCATCTGATCGTTCTCTAAGCCCTCGGCCTCGTCCACTGGCTCAGCCAAGGATCGTAAACCCAAATGGCGCACGAGAAGACCGCAGGAGATGCTGCCACTAAGTCAGCCTCCTCCTGGCTATCTGGCCACGCCAGCAACGTCCTTGGTCGGTGGCAGGCTCTCCCACTTTGGCGACGTATGGTTTTAACACGTCTCCGATCAGTGGGTGCGAGATACCATCTCCCACGGCTACAGGATAGAATTCTATCCAGCCCGCCAAACAGATTCTTTCTGTCAACTCCCCCCTGCTCCAAGGCCGCCGCCTTCTCACAGGCTGTGGCATTCTTGCAGGTCACTGGAGTAATTGTACCGGTTCCCGACTGGGAACGGTTCTGAGATTTCTGCTTAAATCTATTCCTAGTACCCGAAGAGGGCGGTGCCTTCCGACCTGGATCTCAAGCTTCTCAAGCATGTTCAGGTGCGGCATTTTCGCATGGAGTCTCTGCGATCAATCAATGACCCAAGGAGATTCCCTAGCATCCATCGACATCAGAGATGCCTATCTGCATGTGCCAATCGCAGTTTCACACCAGCGTTGGCTACGTTTTGCAATCAGAGTGGTCCAATTCGTGGCTCTTCCCTTGGGGTTAGCCACGGCCCCTCGAGTATTCTCAAGGTCGGGGCAGCTGTGATTGCGGTCCTGCATCTCTAGGGGTTGGCAGTGATCCTTTTGTCCTGGACAGCCTTCTAGTCTGGGCTTCATCCAGTGCACACTGTTAGCGGAGTGCCTCGCTCACTCTCGCCACTCTAACCAATTCGGGTGGTTTGTCATTCTGTCCAAGTCCACTCTGACTTCGACCCAGAAGTTCACATACCCAGGGACGCAATTCGAGACTCTGTCGGCACTTGTGAAGCTGCCCTTAGTCAAACAGCAGTCCCTCCGCTGGCGGTCGACGTCGTTCCATCAGGCACCTAATACAGGTGCTGGATCAGATGGTGGTGTCAATGGAAGCGATTCCCTTGCCCAGTTCCATCTGTGTCCTGTCTCAGGGACGCTCCTTCCTGGCTCCGTCCCGGGTGATCCTCACCAAGATGCTAGTCTATCCGGCTGGGGAGCAGTATATCTCCACCATGGAGCGCAGGGCACTTGGACTCTGTCCGAATCAGCCCTCTGGATCAATGTGCTGGAAATCAGAGCTGTGTTTCTAGCTCTCTAAGCCTTTCACCATCTGTTGGCGGCCAGGCACATTCGAGTCCAGTCAGACAACGCTACAGCGTTTGCCTACATCAACCTCCAGGGCGGGACACTCAGCCGCCTGGCAATGTTGGAGGTTCATCGCATTCTTCAGTGGACGGAGGACTCCTAGTCCACCATATCCGCAACCCACATCCCAGACGTGGAAAACTGGGAGGCAGATTGTCTCAGCCGTCAAACCGTGGCTCCACGATCCTCAGGTTTTTGCGGCAGACGCACTGGTTCAAGTTTGGTCCCAGCTTCGTCTGTCTTACGTGTTTCACCCTCTAGTTCTTGCCCAGAGTCCTGCGCAAGATCAGAAAGGAGGGCCGTCGGGTCATTCTCATTACTCCAGACTGACCCAGGCAAGCTTGGTACCCTGACCTGCTCCGTCTGTCCGTAGAGGTGCCATGGCATCTCCCGGACTGTCCAGACCTTCTCTCACGAGGTCCGTCTTTCCGCCAGAACCTGCGGCTCTCAGATTGACGGCGTGGCGTTTGAGTCATGGATCTTGACGACTTCTGGTATCCCTCCTGAAGTCATCTCCACTATGACTCGAGCTCGGAAGTATCCTTTGGCTTTTTGGCCTTGCCGACCCTCCTGTCCCTTCTATAGTCCGGTCTGCAGCTAGGACTATCCCTCAATTCCCTTAAGGGACAGGTCTCGGCTCTGTCAGTGTTGTGCCAGCGGCGTATCGCCCGGCTGGCCCAGGTGCGCTCCTTCATGCAGGGCGCATCTCACATCATTCCGCCTTACCGGCGGCCTTTGGAGCCCTGGGACCTTAACGGTCCTCACGGCTTCCGGAAACCCCCCTTTGAGCCTCTTAGGGAGGTTTCTTTGTTTAGTCTTTCACAGAAAGTGGTCTTTCTAGTGGCCATAACTTCCCTCAAGAGAGTCTCTGTTTTGGCTGCACGCTCTTCGGAGTTCCCCCTTCATCAAGACAAGGTGGTTCTCCGTCCGACTCCGGACTTTCTCCCTAAGGTGGTTGCTGCTTCCACCTTAACCGGGGCATTTTCCCTGCCTTCCTTTTGTCCGGCTCCTGTTCATCGCTTTGAAAGGGCGTTGCATACTCTGGATCTGGTGCGGGCGCTCCGGATCTATGTGTCTCGCACCGCTGTTCTTAGGCGGTGCACCTCTCTTTTGTGCTGACCGCTGGTCAGCGTAAGGGCCTCCCGGCATTTAAGCCGACCCTGGCTCGTTGGTTTAGGTTGGCCATTTCCGATACCTACCAGTGTACTCAAGTGCCTCTCCCGCCGGGGATCAAGGCACACTTGACCAGAGCTGTCGGTGCCTCTTAGGTTTTCAGGTCCAGGCTACGGCTCAGCAGGTCTGTCAGACTGCCACTTGGACTAGTCTGCATACCTTTTCGAAGCACTACCAAGTGCATGCTCTTGCTTCGGCAGATGCGAGCTTGGGCAGACGCATCCTTCAGGCGGCTGTCGCCCATTTGTGAAGTTAGGTTTCGCCTACTTCTCAGTTTTTCTGTTTATTGCCACCCATGGACTGCTTTAGAACGTCCCATGGTCTGGGTCTCCCATAAGGAACGATGAAGAAAAAGAGAATTTTGTTACTTACCGTAAATTCTTTTTCTTATAGTTCCGACATGGGAGACCCAGCACCCTCCCTGTTGCCTGTTGGCAGGTTTCTTGTTCCGTGTGTTATCACCGGCTGTTGTTGTAGACAGAGGTTCCGGTTGTTCCGGGTTTTGCTCTGTCTCTACTTGTGGGTGGATGTCCTCCTTCAGCTTTTGCACTAAACTGGCTACCAGGGGGTGTATATGCTAGGAGGGAGGAGCTACACATTTGAGTGTAGTACTTTGTGTGTCCTCCGGAGGCAGAAGCTATACACCCATGGTCTGGGTCTCCCATGTCGGAACTATAAGAAAAAGAATTTACGGTAAGTAACAAAATTCTCTTTTATCGCACTCTACTCGCTCCATTTTTCTCGCCGTGTTCCTTAGGCCTTAGGAGTGTAGCCACTGGGGGGAACTGAGGGGTGCGTAGACTGCGGAAAAACCCATAAAAAAATTAAAATGAGTCAATAGAAAGACTGGAGGGAGAGGCAGAACATAACGGGAACCCCTTAACTGCCCAGGACCTGTGGAGAGGGGAGGTATCTGTCCCGAAGGCCCCAGAATCCTTCTACCCAGCTTGAGGAAGATGAAAGGGAGTCATCAGAATAAAGGTCCATCTTCCCTCCTAGCACATGTATGGTGGAACAGCATGCTGGAGATGGGTGGGAAAATGGGAGATTGTTCAAAGGGTCCCGGGAGGTAGTTTCTAGGGATGGATCTGTTTTTCCCACAGGACAATATCACTTTGGTGGACAATTGGGCTGGGGATGGATTGTGAAGACCATCCAGGTGGCCGTTCAAGACACTTGTGATGTTTTTGGAGGGTAGGGTCCTGCCTTGGAGACCAGAGAGGGTGCAGTGTGGATCAGACCACACTGTTCTCTCGATCTCTATGTGGGATGACCACCACGGTCAGATCATTGCATTTAGTCATCCCTGATTTCTCTTAACTCCCTCTATGGGTGAGAGCAACTTCTACAACTTGCTGGAATTTGCGAAATCGGGAGACTCCCAGGCAGACGTTGCTGGGAGAGTTGTCTCAAAGTCCTGGTAGTTTTAATGAGCGGCCATTGAATCCTTATCTTCTCTTTAGCGCTGTTCATCTGAGAAAACAATACTGGCATGATAGCCAAAGGATAGAGTCCACCCTATAGGTATAAAGTATATTGCTCCTGTGTTAATGAGTAATATTGCATGCCAAAGATACCCTGTGGCGCTGGAAACCTGACAATCTGTGGCTTACTGTGTAAACTCCTGACAGATCCCATCGAATTCAATGGGATCCAACTCCAGGCTGTTCGCAAGAATAAAAACAGACCCCAGTAGCGACATTTTTAAGAGATAAGTGGTATGGGAAGTGTATGGCCTATCAACACTAATGACTTCTCAGCCAAAGATTACTATCCAATGAACATGTCCTCTTTAATGAAGCACTCACATCTATATCTATCTATCATATATATATATATATATATATATATATAGATATATATATAGATATATACATACATATATGTAATGTAGTGTCAGTGTATCTCTCTGGTTGTCTAGCTCCATTCCACTGCTCTTAGAAGTCACCGCTCTGCAGACTGTACGGGTCATTTGCTCTACGAGACCTGGACGTGAATTTTAGGGTTCACTCACATCTACATATAAATACGACGAATGCCATTTGATAGAAAATCAGATTGCACTCGCACCATGGTTACGACCACTCATATAGTGACAGTTAAGGTCCAGTCACACTAAGCAACTTACCAGCGATCCCAACAACGATAGGGATCGCTGGTAAGTTGCTAGGAGGTTGCTGGTGAGATGTCACACTGCAACGCTCCAGCGATCCCACCAGCAACCTGACCTGGCAGGGATCGCTGGAGCGTGGCTACACAAGTTGCTGGTGAGCTCACCAGTGACAAGCCCCCAGCGCCGCGTGGAAGATGCTGCGCTTGGTAACTAAGGTAAATATCGGGTAACCAACCCGATATTTACCTTGGTTACCAGCGCACGGAGCTACACGTGCAGAGAGCAGGGAGCAGCGCACACTGAGCGCTGGCTCCCTGCTCTCCTAGCTAGTTACAGCACACATCAGGTTAATTACAGGATGTGTGCTGCAGCTACATGTGCACAGAGCAGGGAGCAGCGCACACTGCTTAGCGCTGGCTCCCTGCTCTCCTAGTTACAGCACACATGGGGTTAATTTCCCGATGTGTGCTGTAGCTACATGTGCACAGAGCAGGGAGCAGCGCACACTGCTTAGCGCTGGCTCCTTGCTCTCCTAGTTACAGCACACATCGGGTTAATTAACCCGATGTGTGCTGCAGCTACATGTGCACACAGCAGGAGCCGGCAGCACAGGCAGTGAGAGCGGAGGAGGCTGGTATCTATGGTAAATATCGGGTAACCAAGGACAGGGCTTCTTGGTTACCCAATGTTTACATTGGTTACCAGCCTCCGCAGAAGCCGGCTCCTGCTGCCTGCACATTTAGTTGTTGCTGTCTCGCTGTCACACACAGCGATCTGTGCTTCACAGCGGGACAGCAACAACTAAAAAATGGCCCAGGACATTCAGCAACAACCAACGACCTCACAGCAGGGGCCAGGTTGTTGCTGGATGTCACACACAGCAACATCGCTAGCAACGTCACAAAAGTTGTTCGTTAGCAGCGATGTTGCTAGCGATGTTGCTTAGTGTGACGGGGCCTTTAGTCAGTTAGTTGCTCATGGTCGTAACCATGGATACCTAAGCTGCAATGCCCTGCACATGAGGTAAGAGACATGGCTATATCAGGAGAACTATACTACATTTCTAAATGGAGATATTTTCTAATATTATTATTACACCTACTACATATTGGAATAGGATGTTAGAGATAGGAATACCACTTTATTCCTCTCGGCAGAGTCCGGTTTCCAGTTATAGGAGTAGCGTTAGCTACTATTCTGAGCATAGTGAGTGGCATCTGTAACTGTTGCCCCTCGGTACTAATAGCCGCTACTCAGTATACACAGAAAAAACAAAAAGCCAGCACCAAATGTGCACTACAGCACTAAACATTCCAAACTGTACTTATTATAAAAAAAATTTGAGATTTTTGGCAAAAAATTGCAATTTCTTGAGCTGCTTCGCCACGTCACGGCAAATCTCATTTGAAGCAGTCCTACACTAAAATATTTTTATAAAATGTGCCATACGGCCTCACATATGAATAGTAGAACTGCTCTTAGCAGCACTCACCTGGTCTATTTCAATCCCGTACCCGTGACTGAGTCATGGCTGTGGGCGGGACAGGTCCAAGCAAATGCTGCATGAAGTAAATAGCCTGTGGACAAAGCCTGATGACTCAATGTGAACAGTCACCAACCGCCAAAATCCAGACAGATGGAATACATCCCAAATTGGGGTGCATAGCAAGGTGGAGGTCAACCACCGACCAATTCAATGAAGAAAAAACAAAAAGCCAGCACCAAATGTGCACTACAGCACTAAACATTCCAAACTGTACTTATTATAAAAATTTTTTGAGATTTTTGGCAAAAAATTGCAATTTCTTGAGCTGCTTCGCCACGTCACGGCAAATCTCATTTGAAGCAGTCCTACACTAAAATATTTTTATAAAATGTGCCATACGGCCTCACATATGAATAGTAGAACTGCTCTTAGCAGCACTCACCTGGTCTATTTCAATCCCGTACCCATGACTGAGTCATGGCTGTGGGCGGGACAGGTCCAAGCAAATGCTGCATGAAGTAAATAGCCTGTGGACAAAGCCTGATGACTTAATGTGAACAGTCACCAACCGCCAAAATCCAGACAGATGGAATACATCCCAAATTGGGGTGCATAGCAAGGTGGAGGTCAACCACCGACCAATTCAATGAAGAAAAAACAAAAAGCCAGCACCAAATGTGCACTACAGCACTAAACATTCCAAACTGTACTTATTATAAAAAAAATTTGAGATTTTTGGCAAAAAATTGCAATTTCTTGAGCTGCTTCGCCACGTCACGGCAAATCTCATTTGAAGCAGTCCTACACTAAAATATTTTTATAAAATGTGCCATACGGCCTCACATATGAATAGTAGAACTGCTCTTAGCAGCACTCACCTGGTCTATTTCAATCCCGTACCCATGACTGAGTCATGGCTGTGGGCGGGACAGGTCCAAGCAAATGCTGCATGAAATTTTTTATAATAAGTACAGTTTGGAATGTTTAGTGCTGTAGTGCACATTTGGTGCTGGCTTTTTGTTTTTTCTTCATTGAATTGGTCGGTGGTTGACCTCCACCTTGCTATGCACCCCAATTTGGGATGTATTCCATCTGTCTGGATTTTGGCGGTTGGTGACTGTTCACATTAAGTCATCAGGCTTTGTCCACAGGCTATTTACTTCATGCAGCATTTGCTTGGACCTGTCCCGCCCACAGCCATGACTCAGTCATGGGTACGGGATTGAAATAGACCAGGTGAGTGCTGCTAAGAGCAGTTCTACTATTCATATGTGAGGCCGTATGGCACATTTTATAAAAATATTTTAGTGTAGGACTGCTTCAAATGAGATTTGCCGTGACGTGGCGAAGCAGCTCAAGAAATTGCAATTTTTTGCCAAAAATCTCAAAATTTTTTTTATAATAAGTACAGTTTGGAATGTTTAGTGCTGTAGTGCACATTTGGTGCTGGCTTTTTGTTTTTTCAGTATACACAGAGCGGTGAGTGAACCTTTGCCGGCGCCTCGCCTATGACTGGAAACCAAATACTGCCAGGAGTAATAAAGTTAATTTCCTCCTGGCAGCGGGGCTCTCAGTGTGGGCGCCGGGCAGGTTCAGAATGCTATTGACCTGCAGATTAACCCCAATATTGGCAGGTTAATAGTGTTTTTTTTTCACATGACAGGTTCCCATTATTCAGGACACTGATGGAAAATAGTTTTTTTTTTGTATGAACAAATCTAAATGGTGCCTTGGTTAAATTCGCACAGGTCCATTCTAGGACTCATTAGGACCAGCGTATAATTGGTCATAAACCACATATGGAGAGCACACGCAGCCATTATATCCAATGTGCCAGTACACATGACTGATTTTCCACATGGACCGATGATGGTCTAGGTACAAAATCATAACATAGCCTTCAGTATACTGTCTGAATAATGGCTTCAATATGAGGGCAGCTCTGACGCCTGTCCAAAATTAGGATGAGCACACAGACCAAAACTCCGAACATTGATAGGCCACTCCATAGCAAGTTATGATTTTCATCGTAGGTTGCTAAGGAAACTATTAGGACCAGGAGCTGATCCTGCTTCACACCAGGTGCCGGCTGTTTTATATGGCCGTCACCTGTTTGTAACTATAACAACCACAGCTCTTTCGGATCACTGTCATTGATCCACTTAAATCTCTGACAGTGGCATTTGATACCAGTGTACACAATTGCAGGAAACCCATAGGTTACCATGGCAACTGTGGGCCTGCGGAAGGCCTCAGTCTCTGCCATCTTAGTTTTCTTGTGAAGTTGAGCCATAGGACAGGCTTCATAGGAGAGAGTGAATTTCACTGTAAGGCTGGAGTCACACTTATGGGTGCCTCTCGTGAGTCTCGCATCGGCATCACACTCTCCTGACAGGGGCGGGTCAGTTGCATGTATTTCTATGTAGCTGAGACGCTCCTGTCAAGAGAGTGTGCGGCCGCGTCGGGTGATGCCGATGCAAGACTCACGCGAGGCACCCATAAGTGTGACTCCGGCCTTAAGGCTACTTTACACGCAGCGACATCGCTAGCAATGTCGCTCGTGAAAGCACCCGCCCCCCTTGTTTGTGCGTCACGGGCAAATCGCTGCCTGTGCCGCACAATATCGCTAATACCTGTCACACATACTTACCTTCCTAGCGATGTGGGTGGCGAACAAACTCTTTTTGAAGGGGGAATTTCGTTCGCCGTCACAACGACGTCACACAGCGGCCCACCAATAGAAGCGGAGGGGTGGAGAGCAGCCGCATTAATGACACTCCCACCTCGTTGCCGTCAGGACGCAGGTACGCTGTTGTTCGTCGTCCCAGCGGTATCTCCGGTACCCGTCCTGGCGACCTCTCTCTTGTGCCCCGGGGTCACCGTTACACGAACCCGACTCAGGCACGTCCGCACACCTCTTCTGTGTACCACACTCTCCTAACTGACTGACTGCTGACCCCTCCCACCAGGCTGGCTAAACCCAGGGATTCGTTCCCATGGCGACCATCCCCTTACATGGTTAACCCTCTATGACCAGTGTGGAGTGGAGAACTTGGATTTTGGTGTGCTTTTGTGGTATCGGCACTGGTACTCCAGGTCCCAGAGGGTAGGACCTGCATCCCCTAGGATGCAGTTCCCTGTAGTGCCCTGAGTGTCTCAGGGGCGCTACATTTTAAATAAGCTGCTCTGTTTTTCATACGTCCTGGTTTTCGGATTTAACAACACTTTCTTGATAGGTAAGGCACGGAAATGCATTTTTTACTTGCAGATTTTCTGCATCTAATGAAAGTCTATAGGAAAATCTGCACAGAAAACGCAGCGTACCTGGAAGAAAAATTAAGATGTTGCAAATTTGAAACACGCACCGCAGGTCAGTTTACGCAGTGTAAAAAAGAAGCACAGTGAGCCGAAGATTTCTATAAATCCATCCACTTTGCTGGAACTGCACACGCTGCGTTTTTTTTAAAAAAAATGTATGCTTTTTTTTTTTACAAGATCAAAAGTCTAAGATTTCTGAAGTGCTGCATTTTTTTTCCTTGCAGATTTAGGGCAGATTTTGATGCAGAAAAAATCAGCAGTATTTCAGTTATTGTTCCGGATTTGCAGTGGGTTTTTTTTCACCCACTGAATTCAATGTTGTGATGAAAAAACTCTTCAAATCCACAGGCGTATTCACACAGTGAGTTTTTGATGCGGTTTGCAGTATTTCAACACAAAAAAGCATGGGTAAAACAGGATGTGATGTCATCAGGAGAAGGACAATGAAAAATTAAATGACATCAAGAAAGCTTTTTTTTTTTTTTCTTTTTTATTAACATAGCTTTATTGACACTTTTCCTTGTTGCATGCAAAGCAATGCTGGAAAAAATGCACAAAAAGCACAAAAAACCCACCAAAACTGAATGTGTTTTTTGCTGCGTTTTTCTGCTACAAGGCGCAGAAAAATATCTGCAGCATTTCCAGTTATTGGTTTGGATTTACACCGTTTTTTGACCCATTGACTTCAATATTGTGATGAAACGCTTCAAATCCGCAATGAGCTTTTGGTGCAGTTTTGCAATATTTTAACACAAAAAAGGCATGCCTATAACAGGATGTGATGTCATCAGGAGCAGGACAATGTAAAATTAAATTACATCAAGAAAGCTTTTTTTTTTCTTTTTCATTAATATAGCTTTAATGACACTTTTCCTTGTTGCATGCAAAAAAATGCATAAAAAAGGGCAAAAAAGCGCAAAAAAATCACAAAAACTGCATGTGTTTTTTTTGCTGCATTTTTCTGCCACAAGGTGCAGAAAAAAATCTGCAGCATTTCAGTTATTGGTCCGGATTTGCAGCATTTTTTTCACCCATTGACATCAATGTTGTGATGAAAAAAACACTCAAGCTGTGTGCGCACGCTGCGTTTTTTGCCGCACTTTTGCACGCTTTATGGGTGCAGTTTTGGTCTCAAAACTGCACGCATTTCATTCCCCAGCAAAGTCTGAGATTTCATTTTTGCTGTCCACACAGTGCAGTTTTTTTTTTTTTGCTGCGTTTTTGAGGTGACCACAAAGATGCAGCATGTCAATTTTTCTTGCGTTTTTCCCTGCGTTTTTCACCCATTGAATTGAATGCAGTAAAACGCAGCAAAAAACACAGCAAAATGCAGCAAAAACCGCATGCGGCTTTTTTGCGTTTTAGCCGTGGCCTTTTTTGGGGCCAAAAATGCTGCATCTTTGTGGTCACAAAAAAACGCAGCGTGCGCACATAGCCAGCCAAAATCTGCAGGTGTGTTCACACAGTGAGTTTTTGCTGCGGTTTTGCAACATTTTAACACAAAAAAGCATGGCTAAAACAGGATGTGATGTCATCAGAAACAGGACAATGGAAAATTAATTGACATCAAGAAAGATTTTTTTTTCTCTTTCATAAATGTAGCTTTATTGACAGCCTTTTCTTTGTTGCATGAAAAAAAAATGCTGCAAAAATGCATAAAAAAGCACAAAAAACCACCAAAACTGCATGTGTTATTTTGCTGCGTGTTTTTGCCACAAGGTGTAGATTTAGTGCAGAAACTTTCTGCAGTGTGTGCACATAGCCTTAGATTCCGTGCACTTTTTTTTTTTTAACCCTACAGAAACCATTTTGAAATTTGCAAAATGTCAATTCCCCTTGCGGTAAATTTACGTTTTATTTGCGGATTTTCCCCGCAGACTTGAATGAGAAGAGGAAGATCTGCAAATTAAAAAAACGCATATGTGTTTTTATTGCAGAATCATAATAAAACGCATGTGATCACGGGATATTTTTAACCCTTTAAAGCGTGATATACAAAAAAGAGGCAAAAAAAACGCAGCTAAAACAACACGATAAAGCAATGAAAAATACTTTAGATAATTCTGCAGCATCAAAACGCAGCTTTAGGGCCGGTAACCTCTAATAACCCCTGGGATCTGTGCGCCTTGGAATGCAAAGAGTTAATAGAGTATTATAATAGGTCTCCTCCCCGCATAACCCCTGTCCCAGTCCCAGTGTTTAACCCTATTATTACTGCGGCTCAGCACTGAGTTATGTGACATCTGTGAATCACGTGAGCAGCAGCCAGAGAGGATCTCTGGGTAAAGACCAGGGGAGAGGGAGGAAGCACAAGCCTGAGACTCCAGTCCCCTTCATTGCCAGGCAGCAGGCGGACTCAGGTAATGGGCAGGCTGCATGGTGCGGAGCCCCAGACAATGGTGGGATGACCCCATATACCCCTATGTCCTCTATAGATCATATATACCCAGCTACGACTAAGCCGGGGACTGCGATCGTCTATAGGATGAATATTGCAGGAGTATTTCGTATCTGATCTCCCAAAAGTTTTTTTGGAGGGCAAAATAACAAAAAACTTTTCATTTTGCAGTCCGAAGAGAACTAGAATTGTCTATTGTAATGTTTTTCGTGTACTACCGACTCCTTTTGCATAATTAGGTCGCCATGTACGCAGGGCTGTGGAGTCGGTAAGCCAAACCTTCGACTCCGACTCCTCAAATTCTCTTGCACCGACTCCGACTCCAGCTCCGGCTCCGACTCCGACTCCTACATATATTGCTTATAGTTAGGTGAAAAATTTATTGTAGTACATGAATATGTGTATGTGAACATCAGACATTTAATAATTTTTATGATACAATAATCAAGATATTTGGATAGAACATAAAATATATTTATTGGAATACAACTTTAGAACACAAAAAACTGTAATAAATTGTAAATATGTAATACACTATGTAATATACAGTAGATTACATATATATCTTGTGTGTGTATATACACATATATATATATATATATATATATATATATATATATATATATATATATATATATACACAGTGTATATACACACACAAGATATATATGTAATCTACTGTATATTACATAGTGTATTACATATTTACAATTTATTACAGTTTTTTGTGTTCTAAAGTTGTATTCCAATAAATATATTTTATGTTCTATCCAAATATCTTGATTATTGTATCATAAAAATTATTAAATGTCTGATGTTCACATTGTACTACAATAAATTTTTCACTTAAATATAAGCATTATACTAAATGTTATTATTTAGTAAAATATTCAGCACATTCTGCATTGCACTCCTGTCCCCAATTTATTATATATTTTAGGAGTCGGAGTCGGTGCATTTTATACCGACTCCGACTCCGACTCCGACTCCACCAAAATGAGCTCCGACTCCACGACTCCGACTCCGACTCCACAGCCCTGCATGTACGAGCTCGAGGATATTCCGGTCATATATATGTACCAATAATGAATCCGAGCACCTCCGCCAAGGCTTCAAGCTAAAGCCTGGTTCAGACAGACGTGTTTTACGGTCCACACGCAGTCGGCCAAGACTGGACAGATCTGACCTTACAACCTGGTTTATGACGTGAGTTCAGGTCTAGGAAATGTGGTCGTCTGAACCTGGCCTGAGTATATGTATGTATGGGGTATTATGAGGCCATATTGTCTCGTTGTATATTAAGGATTCTGCCACATGTTTCTTATTGATGCGATTTTAACCTCATCAGTTATAGCATCAGAATAAATCCGTAGTCCGGTTTCACACATTTAGCCCCTGCATTACCAGCAAACCTCGATAGTGAATAGTAATGTAATATAAAATATAATGGTCCCCGTAAATATAAATGTCAGGTGACGCTGCTGATTTTGGCAGGATTGATGGAACGTCTGAGGGGCATGGTTTAGTGATGAGCGGGCACTATCATGCTCTGGTGCTTAGTACTAGTGATGAGCGGGCACTACCATGTTTGTGTACTCTGTAATAGTTATGACAGAGCACTACCATGCTTGGGTGCTCAGTACTAGTGATAAGCGGGCACTACCATGCTTGGGTGCTCAGTACTAGTGATAAGCGGGCACTACCATGCTTGGGTGCTCAGTACTAGTGATAAGCGGGCACTACCATGCTTGGGTGCTCAGTACTAGTGATGAGCGGGCACTACCATGTTTGTATACTCTGTAATAGTTATGACAGAGCACTACCATGCTTGGGTGCTCAGTACTAGTGATAAGCGGGCACTACCATGCTCTGGTGCCTCATACTAGTGACGAGTGGGCACTACCTTGCTCTGGTGCCTCATACTAGTGACCGGCAGGCACTACCATGCTCTGGTGGTTGGTACTAGTGATGAGCGGGCACTACCATGCTCTGGTATTTGGTACTAGTGACGAGCGGGCACTACCATGCTCTAGTGCCTCATACTAGTGATGAGTGGGCACTACCATGCTCTGGTGCTCAGTACTAGTGATGGTCGGGCACTACCATGCTCTGGTGCTCAGTACTAGTGATGGTCGGGCACTACCATGCTTGGGTGCTCAGTACTTCTGATGAGCGGGTACTACCATACGCTGGTGGTTGGTACTAGTGATCAGCGGGCACTACTATGCTCTGGTGCCTCATACTAGTGCCGAGTGGGCACTACCATGCTCTGGTGCCTCATACTAGTGCCGAGTGGGCACTACTATGCTCTGGTGCTCAGTACTAGTGATGGTCGGGCACTGCCATGCTTGGGTGTTCAGTACTTGTGATGAGCAGGTACTACCATACGCTGGTGCTCGGTACTAGTGACCAGCAGGCACTACCATGCTCTGGTTGGTACTAGTGACTTAGCGGGCACTACTATGCTCTGGTGTTTGTTACTAGTGATGAGCGGGCACTACTATGCTCTGGTGTTTGTTACTAGTGATGAGCGGGCACTACCATGCTCTGGTGTTTGTTACTAGTGATGAGCGGGCACTACCATGCTCTGGTGTTTGGTACTAGTGATGAGCGGGCACTACTATGCTCTGGTGTTTGTTACTAGTGATGAGCGGGCACTACCATGCTCTGGTGTTTGTTACTAGTGATGAGCGGGCACTACCATGCTCTGGTGTTTGGTACTAGTGATGAGCGGGCACTACCATGCTCTGGTGCTCAGTACTAGTGATGGTCGGGCACTGCCAAGCTTGGGTGCTCAGTACTAGTGATGGTCGGGCACTGCCATGCTTGGGTGCTCAGTACTTGTGATGAGCGGACACTACCATGCTCTGGTGCTCGGTACTAGTGATGAGCGGACACTACCATGCTCTGGTGTTTGTTACTAGTGATGAGCGGGCACTACCATGCTCTGGTATTTGGTACTAGTGATGAGCGGGCACTACTATGCTCTGGTGTTTGGTACTAGTGATGAGCGGGCACTACCATGCTCTGGTGCTCAGTACTAGTGATTGTCGGGCACTGCCATGCTTGGGTGCTCAGTACTAGTGATGGTCGGGCACTGCCATGCTTGGGTGCTCAGTACTTGTGATGAGCGGACACTACCATGCTCTGGTGCTCGGTACTAGTGATGAGCGGACACTACCATGCTCTGGTGTTCGGTACTAGTGATGAGCGGGCACTACCATGCTCTTGTGTTCGGTACTAGTGACGACTGGGCACTACCATGCTCTGATGCCTCATACTAGTGACGAGCGGGCACTACCATGCTCTGGTGTTCGGTACTAGTGATGAGCGGGCACTACCATGCCCTGGTGCTTGGTACTAGTGATGAGCGGACACTACCATGCCCTGGTGTTCGGTACTAGTGATGAGCGTGCACTACCATGCTCTGGTGTTCGGTACTAGTGACGACTGGGCACTACCATGCTCTGATGCCTCATACTAGTGACGAGCGGGCACTACCATGCTCTGGTGTTCGGTACTAGTGATGAGCGGGCACTACCATGCCCTGGTGCTTGGTACTAGTGATGAGCGGACACTACCATGCCCTGGTGCTCGGTACTAGTGATGAGCGGGCACTACCATGCTCTGGTGTTCGGTATTAGTGACGACTGGGCACTACCATGCTCTGGTGTTCGGTACTAGTGAAGTGACGAGCAGTCAGATGCTCGGATGGACTGAACTTGTGTACTGAGTATAATGGAAAATCTTCTGGAAAGATGCTCGAGTTCCCCATTGACTTCCATTATACTCGGAAGACGCATTGTGCCCATCCAAGCGTCCGACTGCTTGTTACGAGACCCAAGTATGGTAATGCTCGCTCATTACTACTATGGTGGTCTTCTCTTTCCTGATGTGGTGGTCGGATAAGTAACAGTCAAGTGTTTGGGTATGTGAAAATTAGGAGATGGCTGTAAAGCCCCCGTCGCACATAGCGATATCGCTGAAACGTCACAGGTTTTGTGACGTATCAGCGACATCGCCAGCGATCTCGCTGTGTGTGACACGTAGCAGCGAGTGGGCACCTGCTGCGAGGTCGCTGATCGTTACAAAACGATCAGGACCTTTTTTTGCTTGTTGGTCTCCCACTGTGCAGCACACATCGGCGTGTTTGACGGCGGGAGACCAACAAGCACCGACTCTGTGTAAGCAGCTGATAAATAGGGAAACTAAGCAAAGCGCTTTGCTTGGTTACCCGATATTCACCCTGGTTACCAGCGTACGCCGCTTACAAGCTGCCAGCGCTGGCTCCCTGCACACGTAGGCAGGGTAAATATCGGGCAAAGCGCTTTGCTTAGTAACCCGATGTGTACCCTAGCTACGTATACAGGGAACCAGCGCTGGCAGCCTGTAAGCAGTGTACGCTGGTAACCAGGGTAAATATCGGGTAACCAAGCAAAGCGCTTTGCTTAGTCACCCGATATTTACCCTGGTTACCAAGCGCAGCATCGTTACACGAGTCGCTGGTGGCTGGTCGCTGGTGAGCTCTGCCTGATTGACGGCTCACCAGCGACCATGTTGCGACGCACCAACGATCCCTGCCAGGTTGGATCACTGGTGGGATTGTTGGTGCTTCGCTACGTGTGACAAGACCCTTAAAATGACAGCTGTAACAAGTATGGACAGCTTATGGCCTATGGAAATCTTTTCACTTGTGTTATCTTAATTACTACCTTTTCTGTCTGCAATATTTTTTCCTTTCATTCATTTTAAGACCCTGACAAATGTAGTTTGCAGCCTGATCCATGTTTCATATTGTCTCTTGTGGGAGTGTATCTTCCTATAATGCAGGCTGGATGTGTGTACCCAGGTCGCTGCTGTATTGCTTATCATTTTCAGCAATTTTTATACTGCTTTCTGCCTTATCTAAAGCCTGTTTTTGTTTTTTTTTGTTTTTCTACCCTCCCTGAAACTCTAATTACTTTCTCCCCTTTCCACATTTTGAAAACGTGTGTAAAATTCATGTACCCTTCCGGCTGCTATCTTTATGGCTGGATTCAAATATCCATGTGTCGCGGTCAGAGTATGGACCTCGATGCACAGGCTGATCACGTGTATCCTGACCCGAAACTGACAGCCTCATCTCTAATATCTAAAGGTTGTGTGTGTGTGTGTGTGTGTGTGTGTGTGTGTGTGTGTGTGTGTGTGTGTGTGTGTGTGTGTCCGCTAAAGGAAACCGCACCATCGCATTTACAATCACGACATTTTACACAGACGCCTCATGTGACCCAGGGAATGTCATAGACTATGTTTTGACAGGAAAATTTAACCCCGCGCTTTAGTTATTCTCCAAAAAACCTGCCTCCATTAAAGTGAATGGAGCCTGGAACTACAAGTCATTAATAGGAGCTGTGATTGGTTGCTATAGGAACAAACGAAATTGTTAGTCTAAGAAGCTTCTGTGTGAGGTAATATGATGTCGGTGGGGAGACAGACAGACAGACTGACGGGGAAAGAGAGAGACAAAGAGATGGACAAAGACAGACAGGGAAAGAGACAGGAAAAGATACGGGGAGACAGACGGGGAAAGACAGACCTGGAAACAGACAGATGGGGAAAGAAACAGATTGGGAGATAGAGAGGCAGTTATGCGGGCGTCACACGGTCCAATCTATCGTGCGATTGCACGAGCGATCGTACCCGCCTCCGTCGTTTGTGCGTCACGGGCAAATCACTGCCCGTGTCGCGCAAAGTCATTAACCCCCGTCACACGTACTTACCTGCTGAGCGACCTCGCTGTGGGCGGCGAACATCCTCTTCCTGAAGGGGGAGGGACGTTCGGCGTCACAGCGACGTCACACAGCGGCCGCCCAATAGAAGCGGAGGGTCGGAGATCAGTGGGACATAAACATCCCGACCGCCTCCTTCCTTCCTCATAGCCGCGGGACGCAGGTAAGCTGTGTTCATCGTTCCCGGGGTGTCACACAGAGCGATGTGTGCTGCCCCAGATACAATGAATAACCGGCTGAAAGAGAAAAATAAATGATTTTGTTAAAAATGAGCGACGTGTGACAGATAATCGATTTGCAAATGTTTTGCGTCGCTCGTAGGTGTCACACGGGACGATGTCGCAAATGATGCCGGATGTGCGTCACAAAAACCGTGACCCCCGACGATTCATCGCACGATAGATCGCCTCGTGTGACACCCACATTACTATCCTGGGCAACGCCGGGTACTACAGCTAGTTTGTGTGTGTGTGTGTATATATATATCTCTCAATGTCTTTTTTACATTGCTGTGCACACTGTTACTTTTTGGCAATCAGTCCACCTGAAAAAGAGAGCGGGTGCACTTACCCTTACAAATATTCTGCCGCAGTAAAATGGAAGCAAATTTTGAAGATTGTGTTTTGTGGTTTGTTTTTTTTTTTTTCTTTTTTTTTTAGAACATTTCATAGTTGATAAGGTTGAAGGTAGACTAAAGGCCGCTTTACACACTGCGACATCGCTAGCTATGTCGAGCGTGATAGCACCCGCCCCCGTCGTACGGCTGATATGTGGTGATCGCTGCCGTAGCGAACATTATTGCTATGGCAGCGTCACACTACCTACCTGGTCTGCGACGTCGCTGTGACCGGCGAACCGTCTCTTTTCTAAGGCGGCGGTTCGTTCAGCGTCACAGCGACGTCACTAAGCGGCCGCCCAATCAAAGCGGAGGGGCGGAGATGAGCGGCCGGAACATCCCGCCCACCTCCTTCCTTCCTCATTGCTGGCGGGACGCAGGTAAGGAGAGGTTCCTCATTCCTGCGGTGTCACACGGAGCGATGTGTGCTGCCACAGGAACGAGGAACAACATCGATACTGCAGCAGCAACGATAATTGAGCTTAGGGGGGCATGTCACCGATTAGCGGTTTTGAACGTTTTTGCAACGATTAAAAATCGCTAATAGGTGTCACACGCAACGACATCGCTAACGCGGTCGGATGTGCGTTACAAATTCAGTGACCCCAACGAGATCGCTTTAGCGATGTCGCAGCGTGTAAAGCAGCCTTTAAGTCCATCAACTTCAACCTAAGCTGTGCATTTTGAAAGCAAAATAAAAAAAATCATAATGTTTTTTTTTTTTTTTTTTTCTTTGTTTTCTTTCAGCCACATCAATGGATCACGGCTGTGAGTGCACGTACCTTGTGGGCGCAGCCCTTGGAGCATTGGTGTCCATTGTGCTTCTGTGGTTGGGGCACCGTCTGGGCGTCATCTATCAGCTCTTTCATAAGGTAAATCGTATGAAAACTTTGCGTTACACAATATAAATCCACAAATGGAAGATTTTCCTGCTTTGGTAACACCTCCATATTACACAACATATTTTATTTATCTTGAAACCACATTTATAGCCTAACCAGGCAAACAAGATCATCCGCCAGGTATCTAATATCTAATCAACGTTTTACTATAGACCAGTGTGATTCCTGCTCTAACGATCCCACAGCTGAATGTGTTTGCTTTACTTCATTGAGTGACCTTATGGATAAATGATTGATACCCCTGATGCCACTTTATACTGGCGAAACGATATGATACCCCTGATGCCTAAATGTTTCGTAAATAAAAAAGGTTGAAGATGGCTCCACCAAAAGCTTTGATCTTGGGTTCCTCTTCAGGTTTATTCAGTTTTTATTTAATATTGCACAATAACTTCTGACTTGGGTGGGCTTCACATCAGCGGTATTCTGCCGCAATGCCGGATCTGGTACAAATGCGTTTCACTTCAATGCATTGCCTATGGACTCACGGCAATGTCTGGTCACATGCGGTTGCATGCGTCATACACAACCGCATGTGACCGTAACTTGCCACGAGTCCATAGGATTTGCATTGAAGTGAAACGCATTTGTGCTGGATCCGGCATTGCGGCAGAATACCGCTGATGTGAAGCCCACCTTACTGACCCTTAATACATCTAAAATTATTTTATTCGTAGGTGGAAAGTCAAAGTCCCTGTCATGGAGGAGAGTTGGTGGCTCAAGTGCTTCAGTCCCACGGTGTAAAGTTTTTATTCACCCTAGTTGGTGGCCATATTTCTCCCATCTTGGTTGCAAGTGAAAAGTTGGGAATACGGGTGGTTGACACGAGGCACGAGGCCACGGCGGTGTTTGCTGCCGATGCAGTAGCCAGACTGTCAGGTAGGAAAGTCGCCATGTTTGGTGATGACAGTTGCACTCTGAAATGTTAAAGCATGAAAGATGAGATATGCCTTGACGTGGCTACTGGGCAGATATAAAAATGGCCATTTTTGTATTCTAAACATCTCAATTTATTCTTAGATTTCCTTTAGCAGTAATGTATATCTATATTCTCACATTCATGGTTTTCATGCTTTAGCATTTCAGAGTGCAGACTGTCTCCTTTTTTTGTCATTTTATGCCATGTTTAGCTATGCACCCGTTCACATTGCAGTTTTGGAAGTACCGTTATTCTTTGTGTCTAGATTAATGCACGTCTTAGTAAGGTCATTGCCATGGTACAAGGTGGCCGTCAGACCTAATAATAGTTGTGCCCCCCCCCCCCCCCCGAATTAGAAAATTTACTTATCCACGTGTTATGGTTATTTCGGTGCAGGTACGGTCGGAGTGGCAGCAGTGACAGCCGGTCCAGGTTTAACCAACACTGTGACGGCCATTAAAAATGCCCAGATGGCGGAGTCCCCGCTGCTGCTGATTGGAGGAGCCGCTGCGACACTGCTGCAGGTAAATCCTAAGCTACAGCAAGTGAGGACAAGAAAATGCATGACACAAGGGTGTAAAGAAGCCAAAAAAGAGAATGTTTGTATTCTGCACCGCGACCTCCAGTAACGTGCTCACAGCCATGTGAAACAGGAGGTCCAGGATGAACACACTTTGCTCTCCACCAAGAAAAGAGGACATTTTTTAATGTTTTCTGTATTACTAATATATATTTTTTTCTTTCTCTGTAAAATAGGGGAGAGGAGCGCTCCAAGATATAGACCAGTTGTCCCTTTTCAAGCCCATCTGTAAATTTTGTGCATCTGTCAGGACGATACGTGACATTGTCCCAGTGTTGAAGAAAGCTTTGGCCGAGGCCCAGTCGGGAACTCCTGGTGAGTAAGGCTGCATGCAACTGTAACTTGAAGATTGTGGGCCCCAATGTCGGTCTAGACCATAGGGCCCATGTGCGACTGCGTCCCCTCTACCCACTCTAGTTACACCATGACTGGAGGACCTTGCCTTTTACTGCAGTACATAGACAGCCCATAGATTTCAGTGGGAATTTGTGTAATACTTTATTCCGCCTGTAGAGGCGCTACACTGGGAATAAAGCACCTGCTGTCAAGTTCCTCTATAACTTGTATTAAGGCAACCTCTGAGCAGAAGAAAGTCAATGTGGCGCCGACGTCCCTGCAGGGACACAGACTTATTCACCGTCGGGGTCTGGTTGCTCCCCCCCCCACCCCACCCCATCCCACCATTGTTCTGCGACCGTCCACATGTGCACCTGCTTTCTCTTACCCCCGGGGCCTGTGCACATCATAGAAGCTACCTGGGAGTGCGCTTAGGGCATGCTCACACTGGCTCTCCTCGTAAAGGGCTGGCGCGCCTTTTCCCGGAAAAGGCCTATGGCTGTGAGGCATTAAGTATTTAAGGCACACTCCCATTAGGGGAGGTGCCTGCACAACACGCTTAGTTAGTTAGGCTTCCAGTTTGCCAGCTAGTTGTCAGGTCCCGTTATTGCTGTGTCCGTTCCAATACATGTCTATCTTGCTATGCCCACCATACCTGTTCGTATTCGCCTTACTGTCTGCCTCAGCCGTTCGGCCTATAACGTGCCTGCACCAGTGTCCATACCTAAGTCTGTCTCCTGTCCAGGGGATCAGCTGCTACAGTTCCGGTCTCTGTACTGGTAGTAGTGCCTGGTGTCTGCCCCGTGGCAGGAACTTACTTTTCAGTGGGAGGGGCTTAACTAAGTCCGGTTCCCCCCCTGTGGTCCAGTGGCCCCACTCCCGCTTGCCGCCTCAGCAATATCAGTGGTGACCATTACGGTCAACTTATTAGCGATTTGTTGATTGTCTCGTCTGGGTAGGAATTTACTCCGACATAAGATGCTGTGTACACCTTAAGGTGTCAGCAAAAATATAGCTGCAAAATGACACTATAAATGTGCCCCATAATGGTACAGTGAGTTTTAATTGATGTGTTGAAATCAGAGTCTTGGCCTCATTTCTTCTTCCCTTTCTGCATTTTCAGGCCCCGTTTTTGTAGAATTTCCTATAGATATTCTGTATCCATATCATGTCATCCAAAAAGAGCTGGCCCCAAAAGGAGCCCCGAAAGGGATCATGGGAAAAATAATCAACTGGTAAGTGACATTGTGCTGGCCTGGTAATTAGGTAGAGCCGTGCTCTTCTATCTGGTATAGAGTGATGTAGAAATGCACATAGTGTGACTTGCATCCTACAGTTCTCCTCTCGGCAGGCTTTAATTCTCATTTCATAGTTGTCTCTTAGCTAGTGGGTGGAGAGCAGCCGCTATGTCCTAGATATATGAGGGATTCCTGTCTCTGTGTGGCACCTTTCCAGAAGCAGCAGCTGTAAATCTAGTGCTAGGATGAGATAAACCCTTACTAGAAAGCAGCAGTGCATCTGTCTCTCTGCTTCTCTCTCCTTCTCCCCTTTCCATAGACCTTAATAGGCAGCGGTGACCTATTCACTCAGTGAGCTGCCAGACCATCGTGTTTTGAGCAAGATGGATTTGAGCAGTTTTTCAGAGTGAATAAGTTCAGGAAGAAAAATGAAGAAAAGAAATTACTCATAAGTGGAGAAAGAAGCAGATTTCGCAGATAAAATAATATACAGGGTGGTTCAAAAGTAGGTGGACAGTGTGCGTAATAGGGTTATCAAACATGGTGTAAAGTGAAACTGACTCAGTTGCCCTTAGCAACCAATCAGATTCCACCTTTCATTTTCCAAAGAGTCTGTGAAGAATGAAAAGTGGAATCCGATTGGTTGCTAAGGGCAACTGAGTCAGGGTCACTTTACACTGTTTGATAACCCTATTACACACTGTCCACCTACTTTGGATCCCTGTGTGTGTGTGTGTGTGTGTGTGTGTAATATATATATATATCTCATTTTTTCTGGCACATGATGGCTAACAGCAATGCATTGAGTGTCGCTCCACCCTCATTTGTTAGCCTGTTAAATGCCACTGTCAACCTCTGACAGTAGCATTGAACACACGCTGGTGGGGGGGTCGCATCATATTAAGCTCCCATTGTCACACCTGTGACATGATTGTGGGGTGCTGATGGGTTGCCATGAAAGCTGGGGAACACCCCTGTGCGAAAGCTTCCTGTCCCTGTCATTGCAGTACTCCTGTGAAAGCCAGCTTGCAGCTGGCACTCATAGGAGACTGTGGTTTTTTTTTTTTGCTACACCTGGTAATGCTGATTCACTACTATGTATACTACAAGTGCTAAAGGTTCCCGTGCCTGTCACTACGGTGCTCCTGTGAAAGCTAGCCTGTAGCTGTCGTTCAATGGACACTGTGATTTTTATAATACATGGCAGTGCTGATGCACTGCTATGTATAGTACAATCGATCAGATGATTGCAGCTTCAAGTCTCCTAAGGGGACTAACAAATACAATAAAAACTGAATAAAAAATAAGAAAAAAATACAAAAGTTCCAATCGTGCTCTTAAGCTCAAAATAAAGCGATAAAATAATACACACTTGTTATGGCTATGCGGATGAAAAAATAGAAATGTTATAGCACTTGGAAGGAGGGGGAATTACAAGTGAAATTTTTTTTTTTTTTTTTAATTTATTATTTTTTTGGAGGGGTGGGCTTTAATAGGAAACGTTCTTTTCATTCTTCATTAGTAGAGAGGAATATTAATATTTACTTATTTTATTTTCCCACTGCCTAGGTACCTGCAGAATCACCTAAATAACCTGTTTGCTGGGGCCTGGGAGCCCAGGGACACCTCACCTCTTCCTGTCTTCATCCCTAAGGCCACCACTGAGCAGGTAGTTGGCTCCCTGATGGTGGGGGAAGTGGGGGGGGGGTCTGTGAAAAGCAGTCTATAGTGTTATTTATGTAATTGGTGGATATAGAAGATTCCTCCATTTCTCTAAGTTTTATTATAAAACTTTGTCTATGACTTTGCAAAGTCATCAGTGATTCTGAGTTTCTGATTTGCCTAGTATTTTTTTTCCTGAACATTAGAGACAGGCTTTGGCCCCTTTAGGCCCGGTGCGCACTTACCGGTTTTTTCCCGCGGATTTCCTGCGGTTTTGATGCATGTTTCGCTGCAGAAAATGTTCATAACATCTCTGCAGTGATTCACCAGCAAAACCTATGGGGAAAAAAATGCTGTGCGCACTATGCGGAATTTGACAGCTGCATGTTTTGCTGCGGGATTCCCGCAGCAAAAACAATTGCATGTCACTTCTTTTCCACAGATCCCTGCGGGATTTCACTCCATTGACTGCAATATAATCGTGAAATCCCGCAGGGAAGTGATGTCATTATGACAGGAAGAGGAAGCGGAGCAGAGAGTAAACACACACACATCACTCACACACACATCACTCACACACAGACATAAAGAATACACATACAAATCAAACGGAAATATAGAAAAAAAAAACACGTGTGCCCCGCCGTATTTTTACCTTCCAGCTGAGGTAAGCACACAGCGGCGGCCCGGTATTCTCAGGCTGGGGAGGGCGAGGGGCAGGGTTAATGTCCCCCGCCTCCCTCCCGCAGCTGAGACTATCAGCCGCAGCTGCCCCGGGACTGTCGCATCCATTATGCGGCAGTACCAGAGTTTCCCCGGCTCTTCCTGCTGCCGTGATGCGGTGGCAGACAGAGTAATAAGGAGTTAATGGCGGCGGATCGCCGCCACTAAGTCCAGACTTGATCATGGCAGCGTCTATGTGACAGCTGACATGATCAACCCGTAAGTAAAGTGAAAAAACACACACCGAAAAATCCTTTATTTTAAATAAAACACAAATAAGCCTCCTCGTTCACCCTTTTATTAACCCCTCCCAAACACACAGCTCCGGCGTAATCCACGTCCTGCGATGCTTGCATCCAGCCGCGACTGACACTGACACACTGCTGAATGCAGCTTCGCAGCGAGCCTGCAGAGGTAACCACAGGGCATTTCCCACGGCCGGTAATGTGAACTCACTACCGCTCGGGAGAAATGCAGCTATCTATCTATCTATCTATCTATCTATCTATCTATCTATCCCTCTATCTATTCTTCTATCTATTTATCTGTCTATCTATCTCAGAAGGAAATGATTTTTTTTTTTTTTTTCTTTTTTCAATGTGCTTTACTGCATTGAATGTAATAAAACACATGTACCAGCCCGCACGCGGCAATACCGCAAACAATGCCGCGGTAAAACCGTGGCAAACCGCATGCGGTTTTCGGGTGTGGTTTGTAGCGTTTTTTTACCGCGGGTGCGGTAATCTTTCAATGCCTGCGGAATTTTCTTGAGAAAATTCCGTATTCCAGTGCGCACAGAGCCTTACTCTCAAAGTCTTGCACAAATACCAAATTTCTCGCCCTCCAGAAGTTTAGGCTTGGATTTTCTATACGACTTAAACCAATGTTGCATCTATTTGTCCTGCAGATCCAGAAGTGTGTGGAGTTGTTGAGCCGTGCTAAGAAACCGGTCTTCATCCTGGGCAGTCAGTGCACGCTGCCCCCGACACCTGTGGACAAACTCAGGTACTGCAGCTAAATAGCCTAAAGTAAGGCTTTGTTCACATGTTGCATTTTTCATGCATTTTTTTTTTTTTTTTTTTTCTACACCCAAAACCTGCTCTTGGCAGTAAAAAAGCCAATTCCAAAAAGCAGGCTGCTCTGTTCACATTTTGCTTGCAATCAGAAAAATGGTACATTTTCATATGAAAGCCAAACACTACTTCGAAAAAAAAAATAAAATAAATACGGAGAAAAAGGGACCAGAACAGTAAAGTATAACACCCAAAATTGATGTTTTTTGTTGTTCTTCAGGAAGGCCTTGGAATCTTTGGGAATTCCGTGTTTCTTGGGTGGAATGGCCAGAGGCATGCTGGGAAGAGACAGCCCCATACATATACGTCAGAACCGAAGGGACGCCCTTAAGGAGGCGGATTTAGTAATCCTAGCTGGTAAGGAGCTGCGCCCGGCTACATTAGGCATACAGTTACTTTTAAAGAATAACTAAACTTTCACTTTTTTTTTTTACAGTGGAAATTTATGAAACTTTGCAAATCACTTCCTTTAGAGAATTTGTCTTCAATCGTTAAAAAAAAAATACTGTATATGGCTTCCAAACTTCTGTCTTTCCAATCTCTCTATTTTTCTGTTTTCAGCTTCATTGATATCCAAACATACTTATTTGGAGTACAGATGATGGCAGTGATCGGTCATCTAAGCACCTTTGTCATTAACTCTGAAATTAAGCTGCTGCAGGAGATTTTTCTGATAGGCAGAACACTCGGAGGAGAGACAAGTGGGGGGGTAGTGATGAGTGAGTTCATTTGGAGTACAGATGATGGCAGTGATGGGTCAGCTCAGCCAGCATCTGTCTCATTAACTCTGATATTAAGCTGCTGCAAGAGATTGTCCTGATAGGCAGAACACTCGGAGGAGAGACAAGTGCTGATTAATGATGAGTGAACTCATTTGGAGTACAGATGATGGTAGTGATGGGTCATCTAAGCACCTTTCTCATTAACTCTGATATTAAGCTGCTGCAGGAGATTGTTCTGATAGACAGAACGCTCAAAGGAGGAGAAAGATATTATGGCAGTGATGGGTCAGCACGGTCACTTGATCAAGCATTGGGGTTCTCGGGCGCGACTCGAGTACAGAGTATAATCAAAGTCAATGGGAAGCTTAAGCATTTTTAAACTCTGCTCAATCGAGTAACGAGCAGTGGTGAGCACACTTGCTCATCACTACTGCTGACCCATCACTGCCATCATCTGTAGTCCAAATGAACATGTTCTGATATCCATGCATTTAAAAACAGAACATACTTTATTTGAGTTCATTGGATGACACTAATGGGTCAGCACTAGTGATGACCAAGCGTGCTCGTTACTCAATCGAGCATTGAGGTTCTTGGGCCGACTTGAGTACCAAGTAACATAGAAGACAATGGGAAACTTGATCTTTTTAAAACTCTGTTGCTCGAATGAGTAATGAGCAGTGGTGAGCACGGTCACTCATCACTAGTGCTGACCCATCACTACCATCTGTACTTCAAAAAACTATGTTCTGTTTTCAATTGCATTAATATCAAAACGTGCTCATTTGGGGTACAGATGATGGCAGTGAAAGGGTCAGCTCCACACCTGTGTCTTATTAACTCTGGGGATAACCACCTGTAAAAGTGGGTCTGATAAGAACTACAATAATGAATGTTGGCAGTGAAAGGGTCAGTACCTGTGTCCTACTGAGTGTTCTGCTTATCAGGCCAATCTCCCCGGAGTTAGTGACACAGGTGCTCAGCTGACCCATCACTGCCATCAGCTGTACTCCAAATGACTGCATCTGATATCAATGCAAATAGAATGCTTGAATTCGAATTTTTAACTCCAGACCGTTATTTTTGTGCATAAAATTAAAGTTCCAGAGGTGTGAATTAATGGTGGGAAAGGTCTACGGAGCTAAAGTTGTGACATTGCAGTCAGATTTCCGCACAAGGACAAGGCTGATCAAATGAATGAACTTTTCTAACTTCGAAGTTTTCCCAATCACTAATGACCTCCTTGTTTTTTTTTTTTCTTTTCACAATTCAGGCACAGTGTGTGATTTTCGACTTTCCTATGGCCGCGTGTTGAACAGACGTAGTAAGATCATCGCGGTAAACAGAGATCGCTGTCAGCTCCTGAAGAACTCCGATATGTTTTGGAAGCCGACTGTTGCTATACAAGGTAAAATGTCCAAGTCTGAAAAGGACTCCCATTGATCATAACAAGGCTTTACCATATAGCGCCAACAGTCCTATAGCGAATGAATGAAGCTTGCAGAGTTCTGCAGACCCCCGGGCTTCAGATTGGTGGGGGTCTAAGTGATTGGTGAGTCATCACATATCCCATGGATAGGGGATAACTTATAAACTTGGTACAACCCCAGATTGGAGACCATACAAAAATTAAAATTGGGGCACGATATTTCCAAAGCTGGATGGTTCCATAGATGTATTGATAACATGATGGGTCAGTCACATACAGGAGGACTCAGAACTGCAGGGAGATTCCTGTCCCAGTGTTTGCATTAGTCTGTGCACCCCTCCCTCTCAACTTGGGAGCTGACACTGGGAGAGAGATGCGGGCGGTTACAACTACTGGGGATGTACAATTTTATTCACTGTCCGTAATGCTGTACATCCTCTGTGCATTGTATAGAGGGGCTGTAGAAGCAGGAAGCCCCCTATTGTGGGTGGGAGCCAACCCTGCATGACACAAAGATCCACACTTGGCCAGAGTTTTTATTATGATTTGTATTATGGACCTAAATTTAGGTGTGTGTGTGTGTGTGTGTGTGTGTGTGTGTGTGTGTACTAGGATTTATGTGAAATATTGAGCATATACTTTTAAAGAGGACCGGTCACTTCCTTTAAAACATTTAATTAAAACCTTCTAAAAATCGCTGCGCTCGATTGATTCTGGCGCTCTTTTCCATTTTGCGCTACGTCACTCCATTGCAGAGATATTCACATTTGTTCCTTTTGGAGCGCACGATGAGAAATCTTTGCTTGTAGTGCAACTGGGCAATACTTCAGAATCTTCTTTGGGGATGTGTGCCAATTCCAGCTCAGCAGTTAGCCTGATAGTATCAGATGCTGGTGAGCCATGATTGGCATCACTTGGGAGGAAGGCATGAAGGTGCCCGTCCCCAGGGATGACACTAAAGAAATTCCTAGTTAGACTACAAGCAGAAATTTCACATAGTGCGCTCCAGAGAAACAAATGTGAATATCTCTGCAATGGAGCGGCGCAGCACAAAGCAGAAAAGAGCGGCAGAATCCGGGAAGCTCAGGGATTTTTAATAAAGCAATTTACTGGTCCTCTTTGAGCGTATAACCCAGTATCCGTTTCTCACCAGATGCTGAGGTGCAAGTATGAGATTCTTTATTACCATGTGGCTATAATGAAACCCAATTCTTGTGGAGAAGCAACTATCTTCACAGCAGATGTTTCCCAGACCATGTTTTTCTCTTCTAGGAGATGCTGGATCATTCATAGTTGGCCTCGCAGAGGGACTCCGGGGGTACATATGTCCCTCAGACTGGACAGAAGGCCTTAAAGCTGGAGATATAAGCAAAGAGAAGGCAAACGAGTAATGTATCACCACTATGGATGAAAATGCATGAGTGAATCATATTCTTACATTTGTATTGCTAATATATGGTATTAGGGCATCTATTCTGTGTTTAAGGAAACTTTTGCTAGATTTATGTTATTTTTTTTTTATGGTTTGGTGTTGAGTTGAGATTTCAACATTTCCAAGTTGCACTTTTAGGCCTAAGCCACACGGCCATAAAAACGGTGCGAGTGGAGTGCGATAAAAAATCGCATTCCACTCGGCCCAATAGTAGCCCGTGTCAGCATCCATGAGCCCTAATGGGACCGAGAAAACACCGCTTTCTCTCGCACCCATTCAAGTCTGAGTCGAGAAAAATTGCACTGCACTCGCGGTACACCGGTGTACCGCGAGTGCAGGGCGAGAATGGCAATAGCCGGCTACGGAGGAGAGAAGGAGAGAAATCCCTCCCTCCCCTCCGCAGAGCTGGCCCGTCCCCTGCAGGTGAGGTTCGCTCGCACGATCGGACCTCAGTCGCAGGGACACTCGCATGACACTCGGCTCCTGCTGTGCTGCCAGCGTGAGTCGAGTGTCATGCGAGGATCGCACTAGTGCCCCGTGTGGCCTTGGCCTAAGTATACGGCAGACCATCTAAATGTTAGGCCTGTGTCGTCCCTGCTGGTACATCCAACAATGGCCAGTATGGCGATTGCGTATCCCCATTTTTCTCTGGTCACATGACCACATGCGCCCTATTGTTCCAATCTCCAACATCATAGACTTGGAATATATCAGCAGCATGCATTGCTCGACCGGCCGCTCCATTCAACTCCTAACTGTAATCTTGGCACCCGGGGAGGATGAGGAACACTAGTCTTCCAGTCTCATTTGCGGGATCTGTGCTCATGTGACATTTATCACATCATAGGAATATACCTTTTAAAGGAAATCTGTCACCAGATTTGTCCCTTTATAAGCTGCGGCCACCACCAGTGGGCCCTTTATACAGCATTCCAGAATACTATATATAAGAGCCCAGGCCGCTGTGTAGAATGTAACAAAATCCCTTTGTTATACTCACCTAGGGGGCAGACGGGTCTGATAGGCGTTGCGGCTCTCGGTACAGCGCCTCCACTCTTCCATCCATCACTGTCCTCCTTCCCAGCCCCGTGTGGATGACGTGTCCTACATCTTCCACACAGTGTCCTCCATTGTTCTCCTGCACATGCGCACTTTGATCTGCACGGCTGAATGCAGAGGAAAGTACTGTAATGTGTAGGTGAGGGGAAAGGTCAAAGACCGCCCGCCCATGCGCAGTACAATACTTTGCTCTGCCCTCAGCAGGGTGGATCAAAGTGCGAGTGTGCAGAGTACAATGGCAGACTCTGTGTGGATGATGTAGAAAGCGTCATCCACACGGGGCTGGGAAGGAGAACGACTATGGAAAGAAGAGAGGAGGCGCCGGACCGAGAGCAGCGACACCCATCGGACCCGACGCCCCCTTGTGAGTATAATATGAGGTCTTTTTTTTTTTTTTTTTTTTCCAAAACGTTTTTTGATTTTTCAAATTTGTAAAAACATGACAAGTATCATTGCAAAAGAACATTCGTCTGACAAAATGTGACATAGAGGTGGGTGATACCCCAATTTGGAGTTCCATGTTGCTGTTCGATTTAAGATAGTATACAGTAACATTAAACCAAAACAGAGGTAATGAAATATAATATAACATATGCAATACAATTCGTTAAATCTCTGTGTCGTCCCTGAATGATTTCAATTTTGCTAGCGTGCCTTGGTATTCCCAACCGTCTCGTCTCCCCCTCCCTCCAGAGCCCCCTCCTAGGTGATTCTCAGTTTACCCAGGCTGTCCTGGATATCGCTCAGGATATACCACTCCGAGTGAACAAAAGGTGCCATCAGGTTAATTATTTCTCCCTGTGTGAATTGGCTTTCAATAAAATGTCTCCATCTCACAAAAAACTTGGCTGTCAACCCATCTTTATCCCTCTCCGCTTCTAGTTTTTCCCACTTCAGAAGGTTGTGTAGTTCGCCCACAACCTCCTTTATGGATGGGCCCTCCCTTTGAATCCAGTGTTTTAAGATGCAACGCTTAGCTATCATGGCAATGTCATGCGTTATTGCGTATTTCCTCTTTTCCTGCGTGCTCGGTCCTCCTCCTACTCCTCCCTCAAAGGAGTGGAAAATCCACACCATTAAGTCTAGTTTGCTGAAAATTCCCCATGTTGACTGGGCAAATAGTCTGACTTGGTTCCAGAACCTAGCGATTGTCTCACATTCCCATAGCCCATGCAGCATATCCGTTTTCTCTTTTTGACACTTAGGACACCACCTATCCCTACCTGGTATGTTGAAACCTATAATGGCCCTATGTAGAATTCTGAATTGAGTGTCTCTCCATCTCTCATTGGTAATATGTTTCCGCACTTGTACCCATCCTCTCAGTATATCATCCACCACTTCTTCCCTTCCCAATTGTTTCCCCCACGCTTTTAAAGTCCGACTATCCTCCCGTGAGATAAGCACCCCCCTTAGTGTTCGATAAATTTTAGAGACATTTATACTTGTTACATCACATTCCAGTAACTCATCAATCGAACTTCTGTTCAGCTCTCTTCCAACCACACCCAGGTCTCCTATTATTCCATGTTTCAATTGTTCATACTGGATGACATGTGAGCTATTAAGGTTGTACTTATCCAACACTTCCCGACCTGTCATCCACCTCCTGTCCTCCACATTCATAACATCTATCATTCTCCTGACTCCCCTCTCTTTCCATCTAGTAAATAGCTTGTTTTCTCGTCCCAGGGGAAAATTTGGGAATGCCCAGGGGTTCAAGTACTTGGACACTTTCCATGAGAGCCCCAGTTTTTTCCTTACCGACTTCCATGTTAGCATGGTGTCTCGGAATATAATTGAGTTCCTTATGTGCCCTTCAACCCTGGATAGTGGGGAGTGCAGAATGGACGTCAGATCCCACGGTGACGCATATTTAGTTTCCATCGCATGATCTGAGTGCCTACTCGTTCCTCTCACCCAATCAATTACATGCCTCATGATACATACAAGATTATACCCTTGGACATCTGGAAAGTTTAGACCTCCCTCCTCTGCTGACTTCATCAGCGTACGCAGCTTTATTCTGGGTTTCCTTCCCCTCCACAGAAATTCTGTATACGCGGAGTTGAGCTTATTCACATCCTTTAGTTTTAGCAATAGCGGGATTGTCTGGAAGGGATACAGCAGCCTAGGAAAGCTCATCATTTTTATCAGGTGGCATCTTGCCAGTAATGGAAGTGGCAGACCTTTCCATCCCTTTAATTGAACTATAATTTTCCTGATTAGCGGTCCATAGTTCAAGTTATAGATTGTTTCCACCGATCTTCCTATATGATGAGGTCTTTTTTTATGTTATACGCTTTGCCCTGGACTCTTTTCTTTTTTTTTTTTTTTTTTATATACAGTATCCTAGAATGCTGTATATAAGAGCTCACTGGTGGTGGTCGCAGCTTAAAGAGGAAAATCCTGGTGCCAGGTTCCCTTTACCAAGGTTCCTCTATTATATCTTATGAACCTGCAGACAAAAAGCTGAAGAGAAAACGGAACGACATCTAAATCCTCTCAAAGTTCTGCATCTGGTGGATGAAGCTTTGCCGGAAGACAGCATCATCGTAGCAGATGGTGGAGACTTTGTCGGCAGCGCTGCTTACATTCTGCGCCCAAGGGGACCTCTGCGCTGGCTGGATCCAGGTAATATTAACAAAGCTGTCATCACATGATATATGTGCATTCATACCTTGTCAAGGTTGCCATTATTTTTGCAAAAAGTCTCTGTGCTTTAGTGTCTTCCCATGTGGTGAGAGTTGGGTATTGAGATGGTGCGGGTTGATTTGCAGGACCGGATCCTTTGTTTGGCCACCTCCTACTTGCCTAGGCGTCCGGCTCCGTCTCTTCATTATTCAGCCTGGTATAACCTCATCATTGTGGCAGAACACACATGTGGTATTGCGCCAGGCTGGCTAATGAAAAGGAACCAGGTAGGAAGCTGTTCGTATGGCTCCCTTTCGGCAGCAACAGATGTGGTGAGGCCAATAGGCTTGGTCCTGAGAATCGATTTGGACCATCTCTACTAGGTTGTGCTCAATTCTACGCCCAGAGGTATATTGGACACTTCTGTGTCCATTTTCCAGTCCTCTGTAAGTGCCAAAGCCTGATTCTGGCATTAGTAACTACCAGGTGGACACCGTTGCGGAAGAGCAGGTCATATTTGATCAAATTAGCGCCACATTTTAAGCATCGCCATATTAGTACAGTATTATCCATCTCTCGATGAGTTGCAACACGTCCCTCTGATTACGTTCTAGGGTTATATACCGCTATGTGACAGCCCATAATTGCTAAATCTCCCATAAAATATGTGAGGCTCCTAAAAATAAATAAAAAATTCTAAAAAATTCGGAGATCTTTCAGGAGCGTTCTAAGATTTCCAAGAGGCTGCTGAAATCTCATGGAAGGTAGGTTTCGATTGTGCCCAAATACACATTTAGGGGCAAGGAAAAGAAGGGAAGTCTGTCAAGAGGAGTCTGGAAATATGCTCTCTAAAATGAGGCATGGCTATAAAGAAAAATCTTTTCACCTGGTGGGCATGACGATATTGTCAAATATGTACAAGTCCAAGAACGCAAGTGATATCTAGTGAGTAAGAACCTTACCTTTTGTTATCTAAGGAAAATCGAAGGGGTATCCTCTGTGAGACTGTGACCGGGGTTATCTATGACGGCCGGTATGTCTCGCCCCGGTTGTGCTCACTCCATGATAGAAAGTAAATCCACTATAGGGTTAATGCTGTTTCCCTACAGGCTGAAGGAAGGGTTAAATAGAATCAGGAACAAGGGCAGGTGTGCCGGGTGTGGGGGAAGTGACCAGAACTTCCTGAGCTCTCTGCTGGAGAGGCACATGTATTTTGTTATGGACTTTTTGTTTGGACATTAAAACCGTGTGCTGTGAACCTTGATGCCTGGATCCCGTGTCTTCTGCTGCGCAGCCGACCGTGCTACCTCACATATGGTGGAGAATCGGCGGGCATGACAGCCGGTGAGGTGTAGCATCCATCCCTGGTGACCCAGCTGCGCATGTCCTGGATTCGAGCGACTATACTACAGCCCAAACCCGGCGACGCCATGGAGGACATACTAAAGCATTTGGCTCAGGCTAATGCACAGCAGCAACAGGCTAATGCACAGCAGCAACAGGCTAATGCACAGCAGCAACAGACCAATGCACACCTGCTCCAATCCTTGCAAGTGCAGGAAAAAAAATTCCAAGAACAGATGGAGCAGGCCAATGCACGTCAGCAGCAAGCATTGCAATTGCAGGAAAAAAGGCACCAAGAACAGATGGTTCTCCTGGCCAAGTCGATCCGTGCCAGACCGGCAGCAACAACCCCGGGACCGGGTGACGACGGCAGCGTCCGGAAAGCGGTGAGACAAGCTTTGCAAAAGATGACCCCGGGTGATGATGTGGAAGCGTTCCTGGCGGTGTTTGAGCGGGTGGCCGAGCGGGAAAAGCTGCCGACCCCGCAGTGGGCTGAGGTATTGTCGCCTTATCTGACGGGGGAACCCCAAAAAGCGTACCTGGACCTCTGTGCCGAGGACGCCATTGACTATGTGACCCTGAAAGCCGAAATACTGGCTCGGTTGGGGGTGAATACCTATGTACGGGCTCAGCGGGTAAATCAGTGGTTCTATGAGGAAGCCAAACCCGTACGCTCCCAGGCCTATGACTTGTTGCATCTTGTAAAAAAGTGGTTGCAGCCTGACACTCTGAGCCCGGCGCAAATGGTGGAAAGGGTAGTAGTGGATCGTTTTGTGCGCACTTTACCCGTCACCGTTCAACGGTGGGTCGGACAGGGTGACCCGAGTACCCTGGACCAATTAGTGTCCCTGGTAGAACGGCATGTGGCTACGCAGGACTTGATACGGGACACTGAGACTTTGCGTACCGCCCGTCGGTCCGGCCCCTCCAAGCCTAGGGCCAAGGACCCACCGCTGACAACGGTACAGGAGTCCCCTTTCGTCCCGTCTGAGGCCGCGGCCGCCATTCCTGAGGTCCGGAAGGTTCTGTACCCTAAACGACAACCCGTCAAGGGGGTTTCCGTCCCCATTAGATGTTGGCGGTGCCAGCGGGTGGGACATATGGAAGCCCAGTGTCCACTCACCACGGAGCCCATGGATTGTGGGGTTACCCGGCGGGGTTCAATGTATGCTCAGGTGGTGTGTACCGCTGACCTGGTCTCCCCAGAGACGGAGCCCCACTTGTGCCAAATACAGGTGAATGGATGTCCGGTTACAGGATTGTTGGATTCCGGAAGCTTAGTGACCCTTGTGCGATCCACCTTGAGAGCTAAAGTAAAGGCCACAGGACGCACCGTGGGGGTGGTTTGCATACATGGGGACCGCCGCGACTATCCCACGGGGATTGTCACCATCACAGCATCTTGCGGTCAGGTGCAACATGAGGTGGGACTTCTTAACACTCTTCCTTATGACGTGATCCTAGGAAGGGATCTGCCCTATTTTTGGACTCTATGGAGGGGACCCCCTAAGTCCCCTCAGATATTGGTCGGTCCGGGACCTGAGCCCTACAATCCTGAATCCGGGACACCTGCCGTAGGGGTCACCATGATAGGGACAGAGTGTGAACCCGATAGGTCGCCCCTAGAGGTATTGGCAGGAGAGGCTGAGACGGTCGAGCCCATCCCGGAGTTGGAGGTGTCCCCGGATACGTTTGGGACAGCCCAACTCCAGGACCCTACATTAATACATGCCCGGAGTCGGGTGACAGTAGTTGACGGGGTGGCACAGCTGCCCGGTGCCCAGGTAAGGTACCCCCATTTCGCTCTTAAGCAGGATTTACTCTACCGGGTAGATGAAATACGGGGAGTAGGGGTAGAACAGTTGGTGGTGCCCCAGCCGCATCGCCGGCGGGTCCTCGACTTGGCTCATAAACACCTGATGAGTGGCCACCTAGGGGTCAAGAAAACGCAGGAGCGAATATTGCAAAGGTTCTATTGGCCCGGGGTCTTTGGGGAGGTAAAACGGTTCTGCGAAACCTGCCCGGAGTGTCAGCTTACTGCACCCCTGACCCATTTTCGCAGTCCGTTGGTACCTTTACCCATTATAGAAGTCCCTTTTGAACGGATAGGGATGGATCTGGTGGGGCCCCTCGTAAAGTCCGCTCGAGGGCACCAACACATCCTAGTGATCGTTGACTATGCCACCCGGTATCCCGAGGCGATACCTCTCAGACATACTGCAGCAAAGCTTATAGCTCGGGAGTTGTTTGCTGTGTTCTGCCGGGTGGGATTGCCCAAGGAGATCCTTACGGATCAGGGGACCCCATTCATGTCTAAAGTGACCAAAGAGCTATGCCGGCTACTCCAGATCAAGCAGTTGCGTACGTCTGTGTATCATCCTCAAACGGACGGTTTAGTCGAGCGTTTCAATAAAACCCTGAAAACCATGCTAAGAAGGGTGATTTCAAAAGACGGGAAAGACTGGGATATGATGCTTCCCTATTTGATGTTTGCCATACGAGAGGTGCCACAGGCATCCACGGGGTTTTCGCCTTTTGAATTGTTATACGGGCGACATCCCCGGGGATTGTTGGACCTGGCAAAGGAAACATGGGAACAAGAGCCCACCCCCCATAAAAGTGTGATTGAACACATTTTGGGTATGCAGAACCGCATAAGCGCGGTCATGCCAATTGTGAAGGAGCATTTACAGGAGGCTCAGGCCGCGCAAAGCGGCCGCTACAATAGACAAGCCACCGTGCGGACCTTTAAACCCGGGGATCGGGTGTTGGTATTGATCCCCACGGCGGAGAGCAAATTCCTGGCTCAGTGGCAAGGCCCCTACGAGATAAAGGAAAGAGTCGGGGTGGTTAACTATAAAGTATTGCAGCCCGGTAGGCGGAAACCTGAACAAATATACCATGTCAACCTATTAAAACCTTGGCAGGAACGGGAAAGCCTGATGGCTGTTTTTTCCCCACCTCCCTCCTCTTCGGGTCGTTCACATCCGGCTCCAGCGACCTCCGGAGAGGACGAACCGAAAGTAAGGATTGGAGAAGCCCTCACCAAGCAACAGAGGCGAGAGGCCAGACGGTTGGTTCAGCAGAACCCCGATGTCTTCTCCGAGCTGCCCGGTAGGACCAGTCTGATACGACATGATATTGTCACCGAGCCCCACCTGAAGGTACGCCTGAAGTCATACCGGGTACCGGAGGCTCGACGACAAGCCATATCGGAGGAAGTAAAGACAATGTTACGCCTGGGGGTCATCGAAAAATCCCGGAGTGAATGGGCTAGTCCGATTGTCCTAATACCAAAACCCGATGGCTCCTTAAGGTTCTGCAATGACTTTAGGAGATTGAACGAAATATCCAAGTTCGATCTCTACCCCATGCCCCGGGTGGATGAGCTGATTGATAGGCTGGGACAGGCGCGATATTTTACCACGCTCGACCTGACCAAAGGGTACTGGCAGGTGCCACTAACGGAGTCCGCCAAGGAGAAAACCGCTTTTGTTACGCCGGAGGGTCTCTTCCACTATGTTGTCTTGCCTTTTGGGTTACATGGCGCTCCGGCCACGTTCCAGAGGTTGATGGACTTAGTGCTGGAACCCCACCAGGCGTATGCATCAGCGTACCTGGATGACATCATTATTTACAGCTCCGATTGGCAGACCCACTTGGAACAGGTACAAGCGGTGGTGGACGCGCTTCGAACAGCCGGATTGACAGCCAATCCCAAGAAATGTGCATTGGGACTCACGGAAGCCCGCTACTTGGGCTACGTGATAGGCCAAGGAGTGATTAAGCCCCAAATTAACAAGGTTGAGGCGATCCAGAAGTGGCCTAGACCCCTGACCACGAAGCAGGTTAGGGCCTTCCTGGGTATCGTGGGGTACTACAGGAGGTTTGTAAAGGATTTTGCGGGACTATCAGCCCCCTTGACGGACCTTCTCAAAGGCAAGAAGTCCGTCATGGTGCGCTGGACTCCGCAGGCCGAGGACTCCTTCCGGGCCCTGAAGGAGGTCCTGTGCGGACAGCCCGTTCTGGTCAACCCTGATTTCCGGAAGGAGTTCATAGTACAGACTGACGCCTCGGAGATCGGCCTGGGGGCAGTGCTGTCTCAGGTGGTTCAGGGGGAGGAACACCCCGTCACCTTCTTAAGTAGGAAGCTCACCCCTCCCGAGCGGAATTATAGCGTAGTGGAGAAGGAGTGCCTGGCGATCAAGTGGGCCTTGGAGTCCCTACGCTATTACCTGCTGGGACGGCAGTTTCGCTTGGTGACGGATCACTCTCCACTGGTCTGGATGAGGTCCGCCAAGGAACGGAATGCCCGGGTTACCCGGTGGTTCCTTTCTCTGCAGAACTTCCGGTTTACGGTTGAACACCGGGCCGGTAGGTTGCAGGGCAACGCCGATGCCTTGTCCCGCGGCCCGTGTTTGATGGCAGGAGTTCAACCCCGCACGCTTGAACTGGGGGGGGGGTATGTGAGACTGTGACCGGGGTTATCTATGACGGCCGGTATGTCTCGCCCCGGTTGTGCTCACTCCATGATAGAAAGTAAATCCACTATAGGGTTAATGCTGTTTCCCTACAGGCTGAAGGAAGGGTTAAATAGAATCAGGAACAAGGGCAGGTGTGCCGGGTGTGGGGGAAGTGACCAGAACTTCCTGAGCTCTCTGCTGGAGAGGCACATGTATTTTGTTATGGACTTTTTGTTTGGACATTAAAACCGTGTGCTGTGAACCTTGATGCCTGGATCCCGTGTCTTCTGCTGCGCAGCCGACCGTGCTACCTCACACCTCATAAATATAGACAACATATTTTTGAAATTAACATGATTTTTCTATTTGCTGTCATTCGCCTGCAATGAGAGCTTTTATCTTACATAATTTCCAGCTGGTTTCCAAAGAATTTGGCCACCAGAGCTAGGAGAAGAGTGCACAGCAGTTACATTCCAGGAGAGGGGTTAACTCTTAAGTTCCTAGCCACCTCTTTCCAGCCCATTGATTTCTATACAGCAGTTATATGCTGTCAGAGCTCTGATCAGTCCTACAAAATCGCAATCCCCACCCCCATCCAGGATCTACAGTTTCCAGAGTTGTTCTCCTAATCTAAGCTCATACTTTCCCAGCCATTTGCTTGTTCAAAATCATTCTTTTTAAACACATTGATAACAGTGTAGCCGCAGAACAGACACTGAAAGGCAGTAAATTTGATGTATCAGGACCTAGCCTAAACTGTTCCTTAAGAAGGAACACCCCTCCCCACCCATCAAGAAGTAAGAAAAGGCTGCAGACCTGTGAGGATAGCCCTTTAATTAGATGTTGATAAGACAACTTGAGAATAGCCCTTTAAGTAGAGCTTAGTTCTCCTTCTATGTCAGATGATAAAGGACAACCGTCCACTACTCAGACAACGCCTTCTTAATCACTGTTTTCCCCAAGTAAAGTAATAATGCCTAGATGTCCCTCTGATGCTGTCATTGCTGTAGCGGTGTTGGCACTGTCTCTCCCAGGGATCTTATGACATTATGTCATGTAATCCCTGCAGCCACTTCCCTTGTCTTCTCCTTTGGATAAATCTGACATCCAGAGTAAATGAGACCTACTGCTGTTCTCGCGTCCTCCAGGTGTCTGGTTTGTAGGTGGGGAGACAGATAAGTGGCTGTAGGGATCGCATTACATAATGTCAGGAGATCCCCAGGAGACCCAGTGCTGAAACCACTTGAAAGGCACCAGCACCAAAAGCCAGGATAGTTATTATTTTACTTGGGGTAAACCTAGTGATGGAAAAGGAACTGTTTCAGTAGTGGACAACCCCTTTTTAAGGAGTAAAATAAGGCTCTCTGTGTGATTAGACTAGACTAATTCTGTTTAGAATTTTGTCTTTGATGTTCATTGGCAGCAATTACTGCTGAAGAGCAACTAAATGAACCTTAAAGGAGACCTGTCTGGAGAAAGCTATATACTTTCTTTCAATGGAATCTGCCACCAGATTTCACAATACAACCTGCATACGTTATTACAGAAATCTCTTAGACCTGATGAGGCTGCTGTTTTTACATTTAGAATCCATGTCAGAATGCTTGTATAATCCTTTCAGAATGTTTTACAGAATCTCCTCAGTGTCCCTCCTCCCTGCTGAGATCTCACACTGCTCAGTACAAGCTGCGGCTTGTCAGGCTTGGTGAGCAGAGATTGACTCTTAATTTAAGTACTATTACTCTTACTTCGTCCATGTCAGAATGGCATTTTAATAAGTACACCGGCCTCAGCAGGTGTGTGAAATCTATTTAAGAATATATCTAGTTTGTATTGGGAAATTTGGTGACAAATCAGCTTTAATTGTACAGAAAGAAGGTGAAAACTGTTTGATATTGTCTATTCTGAAATATGATGGCTTGAATTTAGAGGCATAAAAGCCTGAGTGGAAGATTCGGCCTCTTCTGATACTTGTCAGGGGCAGCCTGACCTCGGACTGATGTAAATCATCAGATACAACAATATTTCCATCCTACCCCACTTTAGAAGAGACAGATATGTGCGGACTGCATGTGACTCAGTGACTTATCTTTTAATTTCAGGTGCTTTTGGCACTTTGGGAGTTGGAGGAGGATTTGCCTTGGGAGCCAAACTTTGTCGGCCAGAATCAGAGGTACTAGAGCTTTCAGGAAACCAAATGGAGTCTTAAGCGGGCTTTACACGCTACGATATAGTTAATGAATTATCGTCGGGGTCACGTTGTTTGTGACGCACATCCGGCGTCATTAACGAGATCGCAGCGTGTGACACTTATGTGTGACCTTAAATGATCGCAAAAGCGGTCAAAATCGTTTGCCGCGGAGAGGTCGTCCTGAAACCAAAAATCGTTTTCTGCTTATTAGCGATGTTGTTACTCATTCCTGCGGCAGCACACATCACTATGTGTGACACCACAGGAGCGAGGAACATCTCCTTACCTGCCTCCACCGGCAATGAGGGAAGGAGGTGGGCAGGATGTTATGTCCCGCTCATCTCCGCCCCTCTGCTTCTATTGGACGCCTGCCGTGTGACGTTGCTGTGACGCCGCACGAACCGCCCCCTTATGAAGGAAGCAGATCGCCGGCCAGAGCGACGTCGCAGGGCAGGTAAGTCCATGTGAAGCTGCCATAGCGATAATGTTCGCTACGGCAGTGATCACACGATATTGCATGTACGACGGGGGCGGGTGCTATCGCGCTCGACCTCGCTAGCCGATGCTAGCGATGTTATAGCGTGTAAAGCCCGCTCTAGGGCCCGACTCATTATTGCATTTGTAATTTTGGTTTAATATCTTACACCCTTTTCTTTATCGTTCCTTTGGGAGACCCAGACCTTGGGTGTTTAGTTTCTGCCTCCGGAGGACACACAAAGTACTACACTTAAAAGTGTAGCTCCTCCCTCTGAGCTTATACACCCCCTGGTGAGCCAGTCCCAGACAGTTTATCGCTTTGTGTTCAGGAGGCATACATCCACACATACATTCTCATCTGATTTTTTTTTTGCTTTTTGGAAAGAGATTGAAGAAATGCGGGTCCACATCTGGACTTCCGGCATGTCCCTTCTCACCCCACTGTGTCGGCGGTGTTGTAAGGTTGATTTCCAAGGCTGGAGCCTTACATGCCGTGCTCCTTCACCATCCCTCCTGGGCTCTGGATTGAAGTGGGAGCTAGCGCAGTCTTCATGCCTGGCAGGAGACCGGTCTCCGTCCACAGCCCCTTCAGGACTCTGCTGGACCGGAGCACTCATCCCCAGGGACCTGGCCCTGCGTCTCAGCAGCTAAGTACCTGAGACGTTCATATGTTGGGGGTCTCTGTCCTTTATTGTATGGGGAGAGTGTGTTTGCTGTACTTGTTTTTGGCATTTCCGGCGGGTTCTCCGGCTTTCGCCCGAGCACCGCGCCGATGGTGCCTGCGCTTCGGCCTCGCTGGTCAAATTTAGGCCCCGGCTTCGCCGGAGGCCTAGTTTCTGTAACCTGCCCTCGCATGTCACTCATGCAGAGGGACAGGCACGGCTCCTCCCGGCGGCCGTCCTGCACAGGGGAGGGACACTCCCCACTGCTTGTGAGTGACTTCTCCCCTGCAGGTCTCTATGGCCCTCCAGATCCTGCCTTTCTACAGGGACGCCCCCTGTCCCGCCCCCTCTCTTCGCTCCGGCGGCCATTTTCTTGGACAGCGTTCACTCTGCGCTGTGCCATCCTGCACTCTGCATCCCCGCTGAGGTGCTGTGCATTGGGGGTCCGGGCTTCGGGAACTGGAGGGCACACAACACCGCTTCCAGCGGTCTGGTAAGCCACAGCCGGTCTCTGGCTGTGGACCTTTGTATATACTCTCTGGGGTTCATCTCTTGTAGAAGTTGTCCCCACTCCAGCAGCATGTCTCACACGAGGAGCAAGGCTCCAAAGCTTTATACTGTATGCGCTGCATGTAAGCTCCTGCTGCCTGAACTGAGCACCTATCCACATTGTGATGTCTGCTCTAACTTGGAGGTGCCACAGCCTGGAGTCTCACCCCCAGTGGTCTTTCAGGCTGCTTCTGCACCTGTGGCTGAACCCCCGGCCTGGGTAGAGTCCTTTTCTAAGTCTATCTCACAGTCATTTGCTGAGTCCATGGGACTTCTGTCCAGGTCTTTGAATATGCATCAGCCCCCTTCACAGGGTGCCTCTAATGCTCTTGCTAAGGGTCCGTTAGGATCCCTATCATCTGACCTCCGTCCACCGGAGCTCACAGAGGATTCATCACAGGCCCCCGTCCTCCTAAGCGGCGCCGCAGGGTTTCCCCTCCCTCCTCATCCCGCGGTTCTGATTCAAGAGCTGACTCGCAGGATGAGGAGGATGCCTTTACAGGGGGCTCGGAGGCTAACTCCATGTGCCCCATTGATCTTTCCGAGGGTGACTCAGAACTTAGTGACTTGATTGTTTCCATTAATTCTGTACTGGATCTCAATCCGCCAGTCTCAGAGGAGCAACCCTCTCTGGCAGAAAAGCACCAGTTTACCTCGCCTAAGAGAGTAAAGAGTGTGTTCTTTTAACCACTCCAGTTTTCAGACCGCTGTGACCAAACCCAGGGCCTGTCCTGACAAACTCTTCCCAAAGCGTGGTTCTGATGACCGTTTTCCCTTTCCACCTGAGGTGGTCAAGGAGTGTGGGCTCACTCCCCAAAGGTAGACCCTCCGGTGTCTAGGCTCTCAGCCCGGACCGTTGTGTCGGTGGCTGATGGCACTTCCCTTAGGGATGCCACTGACCGTCAGATTGACCTTCTGGCCAAATCCGTGTATGAAGCGGCGGGGCCGCGTTTTCCCCAACTTTTGCAGCAGTGTGGGCTCTCAAAGCCATCTCTGCTTCTCTGGAGGAGATGCATTCCCTCACCAGGGAATCTATGCCCGAGATGGTTGCCTTAACTTCTCAGGCTTCAGCTTTTTCATCTTATGCCATGTCTGCCATGCTAGAGGCTGCTCACCGCACTGCGGGGGCTTCGGCTAATTCCCTCGTTATCCGCAGGATCTTGTGGCTTCGAGAGTGGAAGGCAGATGCTTCTTCCAAGAAGTACCTTGCTGGGCTCCCCTTTGCTGGTTCCCGGCTGTTCGGTGAACAGCTGGATGAAATTATTAAGGAAGCTACTGGCGGGAAGAGTACTTCCATGCCACAAACCAAGACCAGGAAACCTGCCCTGGGTAGGAATCAGTCGAGGTTTCACTCCTTTCGTTCCTCCAACTGGTCGTCCTCTAAGCCCTCCGCCTCGTCCGCTAACTCAGCTATGGACCAGAAATCCAACTGGCGCCCAAAAGCGCGTCCACAGAAGACCGCAGGAGGTCCTACCACTAAGGCAGCCTCCTCGTGACTCTCTGCTCGCTCCAGCAACGTCCTTAGTCGGTGGCAGGCTCTCCCACTTTGGCGACGCTTGGTTTCAACAAGTCTCCGATCAGTGGGTGAGGGATATCATATCTCACGGCTACAGGATAGAATTTTCTTCCAGCCCGCCAAACAGATTTTTTTCTCTCTACTCCCCCCTGCTCCAAGGCCGCCGCCTTCTCACAGGCCGTGGCAGCCTTGCAGGCCAACGGAGTAATTGTACCAGTTCCCGCCCGGGAACGGTTCAGAGGTTTTTACTCAAACCTCTTCCTAGTTCCCAAAAAGGACGGTACCTTCCGGCCCATCCTGGATCTCAAGCTTCTCAACAAGCATGTTCGGGTGCGGCATTTTCGCATGGAGTCTCTGCAATCAGTCATTGCCTCAATGACCCAAGGGGATTTCCTAGCGTCCATCGACATCAGAGATGCCTATCTACATGTGCCAATTGCAGTTTCACACCAGCGTTGGCTACGTTTTGCAATAGGAGAAGATCATTTCCAATTCGTGGCTCTCCCCTTCGGGTTAGCCAAGGCCCCTCGGGTATTCACCAAGGTCATGGCAGCAGTGATTGCGGTTCTGCACCTCCAGGGGTTGGCAGTGCTTCCTTACCTGGACGATTTTCTGGTCAAGGCTCCATCCAGCGCAGACTGTCAGCGGAGTGTCTCGCTCACTCTCGCCACTCTAGCCCAATTCGAGTGGCTTGTCAATCTTCCCAAATCCACTCTGACTCCGACCCAGAGTCTCACGTACCTAGGGATGCAGTTCGAGACTTTGCCGGCACTTGTGAAGTTGCCCTTAAACAAACAGCTGTCACTCAAGTTGGCGGTGCGCTCTCTCCTGAGGCCCCGCCGTTATTCCCTCAGGCGTCTGATGCAGGTGCTGGGTCAAATGGTGGCGTCCATGGAGGCTGTTCCCTTTGCCCAGTTCCACCTGCGCCCCCTGCAGCTGGACATTCTCCGCTGTTTGGACAAGCGGCCTTCCTCCTTACACAAGTTAGTGGCTCTGTCGCCACGGACCAGGAGCTCTCTTCAGTGGTGGCTTCGGCCCCTCTCCCTGTCTCAAGGGTGCTCCTTTCTGGCCCCGTCCTGGGTGATTCTCACCACGGATGCCAGTCTATCCGGCTGGGGAGCGTTATGTCTCCACCACAGAGCACAGGGCACTTGGACTCCGTCCGAGTCAGCCCTTTCAATCAATGTGCTGGAAACCAGAGCTGTGCTTCTAGCTCTCCTAGCATTTCACCACCTGCTCGCGGGCAGGCACATTCGAGTCCAGTCAGACAACGCGACAGCGGTTGCCTACATCAATCACCAGAGCGGGACACGCAGCCGCCTGGCAATGTTGGAGGTCCAACGCATCCTTCAATGGGCGGAAGACTCCAGGTCCACCATATCCGCAGTCCACATCCCAGGCGTGGACAACTGGGAGGCAGATTACCTCAGCCATCAAGCGTGGACGGTGGCGAGTGGTCCCTGCACCCGGCAGTATTTCAGTCGATCTGCCGCAAATGGGACACTCCGGACGTGGACCTAATGGCATCCCGTCACAACAACAAAGTTCCTGTTTACGTGGGTCGCTCCCACAATCCTCAGGCCTTCGCCGCGGACACTCTGGTTCAGGACTGGTCCCAGTTTCGTCTGTCCTACGTGTTTCCCCCTCTAGCTCTCTTGCCCAGAGTCCTGCGCAAGATCAGAATGGAGGGCAGTCGAGTCATCCTCATTAACCGGACTGGCCCAGGCGAGCTTGGTATCCGGACCTGCTCCAACTGTCCGTAGAGATGCCGTGGCATCTCCCGGACCGTCCAGACCTACTCTCGCAAGGTCCGTTTTTCCGCCCGACTTCTGCGGCCCTCAAATTGACAGCGTGGCTCTTGAGTCCTGGATTTTGACGGCTTCTGGTATTCCCCCTGAAGTCATCTCCACTAGGACTCGGGCCCGTAAGTCTTCCTCCGCTAAGATCTATCACAGGACTTGGAACATTTTTCTGTCCTGGTGTCGTTTTACTGGCCATCCTCCTTGGCCATTCTCCTTGCCGACCCTTCTGTCTTTTCTACAGTCCGGTCTGCAGTTAGGACTGTCCCTCAACTCTCTCAAGGGACAAGTCTCAGCTCTGTCAGTTCTGTTCCAGCGGCGTCTCGCTCGGCTGGCTTAGGTCCACACCTTCATGCAGGGCGCGTCTCACATCATTCCGCCTTACCGGCGGCCCTTGGACCCCTGGGACCTTAACTTGGTTCTCACGGTCTTGCAGAAACCCCCCTTTGAGCCTCTTAGGGAGGTTTCTTTGTATCGTCTTTCACAGAAAGTGGCCTTTCTGGTTGCCATAACTTCTCTCAGGAGAGTCTCTGATTTGGCTGCGCTCTCCTCGGAGTCACCTTTTTTAGTCTTTCATCAAGACAAGGTAGTTCTCCGTCCGACTCCGGACTTTCTTCCTAAGGTGGTCTCTCCCTTCCACCTTAATCAGGACATTACCCTACCTTCCTTCTGTCCGGCCCCTGTTCATCGCTTTGAAAAACCTCTACATACTCTAGATCTGGTGCGTGCTCTCCGGATCTATGTGTCTCGCACCGCTGCGCTTAGGCGGTGCACCTCTCTTTCTGTGCTAACCACAGGTCGGCGCAAGGGCCTCACTGCTTCTAAGCCAACCTTAGCCCGTTGGATTAGGTCGACCATTTCGGACGCCTACCAGAGTACGCAGGCGCCTCCCCCGCCGGGGATCAAAGCACACTCGACCAGAGCTGTCTGTGCCTCTTGGGCTTTTAGGCACCAGGCTACGGCTCAATAAGTCTGTCAGGCTGCCACTTGTGCTATCCTGCATACCTTCTCGAAGCACTACCAAGTGCATGCTCTTGCTTCGGTAGATGCGAGCTTGGGCAGACGCATAATTCAGGCGGCGGTCGCCCATTTGTGAAGTTAGGTTTTGCCTACTTCTTAGTTTTTCTGTTTATTTCCCACCCAGGGACTGCTTTGGAACGTCCCAAGGTCTGGGTCTCCCAAAGGAACGATAAAGAAAAAGAGAATTTTGTTTACTTACCGTAAATTCTTTTTCTTATAGTTCCGTCTTGGGAGACCCAGCACCCTCCCTGTTGCCTGTTGGCAATTTCCTTGTTCCGCGTGTTTTCACCGGCTGTTGTCATGGTTGTTCCGGCTCTTGTCTTGTTCTACTTGTGGGTGGCTATTCTCCTTCAGCTTTTGCACTAAACTGGCTGAGTCTGCTCACCAGGGGGTGTATAAGCTCAGAGGGAGGAGCTACACTTTTAAGTGTAGTACTTTGTGTGTCCTCTGGAGGCAGAAGCTAAACACCCATGGTCTGGGTCTCCCAATACGGAACTATAAGAAAAAGAATTTACTGTAAGTAAACAAAATTCTCTTTTTTTTTTTGCTTGCGCCATATCAATTTTTCCACCCGTGGCTTTTTTTAAAGTTTATCTTGCGTGTCCTCCCGTGTCGGTTTTTGTTTTCTTTCTTTATCCTTATTATTTAAAGAAATAAATAAAAAATGTATGTAAAAAGTATATGTGTGTGTGAATGTGAATGTATGTATGTATATGTATATATATATGTATATATATATGTGTGTATATATATATATATATATATGTATATATATATATATATGTATATGTATATGTATATGTATATGTATATATATATATATATATATATGTGTATATATATAATTTTTCCAATTAATTGTTATTTATTAATAAGTAAATAAACTAAATAATATATATTTTTCTCATTTCATTTTTTTAATTTCGAACACTGTGTTCAGGGTTTTCGCATATCTCTCGCCTGATAAATCTTTTGAAAAATCGAGAAATTTCTTACAAATGTATTCCAGTCACCCACTAGAGTGACGTTATTTTCAACACTTTGCAAAATGGAACTTTGTGTTTTTTTTAATAAGTTGCAATAAAAAAAAAGTTAAATACTAAAATAAAGAGCTTTTTTGACTTTGCACAAAATTCATGAATTATGTGCAATGTTTTCAAGAATTTGGTGCAACAATATGACAAAAAATACTTTTAAGTAAAAGAAAAAAGGTGATGTAAAACAAACAAATGATTAATTCAGGCCTTAGTTTTGATCTTAAATAATTTTATTATGATTTTATTTTTACAATTAATTTTTTATTGTAAGGTTTGGATTGTATTTGGAGACGGCTCATTGGGATACAGCATTGTAGAGTATGACACATACACTCGTCATAAGGTGAGAATATGGTTTTCTAATTCTTTTAGAAAATAATCTAATCTTCATAAGTTACAGTTAGAAAGTAATCATAGTTTTATTATTTATTTAATGAATCTATAGTACTCATGAAAATAGGCAACTGTGTAATATATGTTGTCAGAGAAATCTTCTTTCTCCTCCTGCCTTTGAAATTCTATAGAGCGAGGAGGAAGCTCTAGAGACACATATATATATTACTGCAAATTCTCCATAGAACTTTGAGCACCAACTGCCCTCTACTATCTCCGTAATGGGAAAATCTGTTCACTTAAAACACATTTCTCTGACGCCTCATTGGGGGACACAGAACCATGAGTGTTATGCTGCCTATTCATAGGAGGACACTAAGTAGATGCAAAAGCATAGCTCCTCCTCTGCAGTATACACCCCCTAGCCGGGCCAGGCAGAGGGAGAAAAAAAACAGTAAAAACTTCTCAACAGAGGAACATGAGAAAAGAAGAGTCATAACCAAATAAGGTACTGAGAGAACCAAGGTCCAACAGGGCAACAGGGTGGGTGCTGTGTCCCCCAATGATGGCTAAGAGAAAACGATTTTACGGTGAATACACAAAAATCCGTTTTTCTCTGACACCTCATTGGGGGACACAGAACCCCCCTGACTGGTTTCCCAGACAAAGGGAGAAAGACTGTGCCGGGAAGGCTCCCAGGACTTCTGAATTTAGTCTTTATTCCCACTATAGCTGTGTGCTGGCTGGAGGAGGGGAAAGGCCCTTACTGATTTCATGGACTCCTACAGAGATAATCTATTGGTAGCCGTGTGCTGACTGGAGGGAGGGGGAGAAAAACTGTCACAGAGGCTCCCTTCCCGCCGTTTTTTACGGCCGACAGCAGGGGGGCACACTGACTTCTTCTTGGCGCTCTTTTAGCGATAAGCCCCGTTCCCCCAGGAAAACGTGCGAAGATCTCCACAGAGACTCCTTCCTGAGGACGCAGGGCCATCGGCTGATTCTGGTGAGGTTCACCGAAGCAAATACAATCCTTGCTTCCCACTGCTTCACTTGTAGCTCTGCTGAGCATTGCTCCCCCTCCTGGCATACTCCTATTAGGAACATGCAGAATTCTAAGGGTACTAAGAGTGCTAAGGCTCACACAGTCTATTATTCAGCCTGCACTGCCTGCCACATTGTGCTACCACGTAAACACACGTCTTCTCTCTGTGAGGCCTGTGCCCCTATAGCCCCCCAAGACCCCCACCACCACCACCGCCACAACCGTCAGCCCAGAGCCTAGGGCTCCCAGCCCACCGGAATGGGCACAGTTTCTGTCCCAATCCATGGAAAAACTGTCACAGAACCTGGTGCTGGCTATGCAATGTCGTCCTCCACACCCTTCTGGGCCCCTGGACGGAACGCAGCCCGAGGATACCCCTATGGAGGGGCCTTCTGAGGTAATCCGGGCACATGCTTCACCGGTTGCAGGGATCAGGAAAAGAGCACACGGCCGGGTGTCTCCAGCACTCTCTCATGGCCCCCATGGCTCTCCCTCGGGAGCACACAGGGCAGACTCTCCCACACGCTCCACGGCTTCTGAAGAGCTGGAGGAGGGAGAATGCTGTTTACACCAAGAGGATTCCTTGGTTTCACCCTCCCCAGATGATCAAACTGCAATAGACTCCCCTATAGCAGCAATCAACCAAACTCTGCATGTGGAGGATCCCCCATCCACTACCACTGACCATGTGGTCTCCTTTAAGAGGGCAAGGAAACCCCAATTTCGCTGATCACCCAGAGTTTCAGGATATCCTCACAAAGCAAAGGGAGAAGCCTGACAGGCGCTTCGGTAACCGTAAACTCATGGAGTCCCGGTACCCTTTTGCCACAAAAACGCTCCTGTCTTTACCCGATGGTTCCTCCATTAAGGACCCGACAGACGGACAGGTGGAGCACCTCGCCCGCTCTGCCCTTGAGGCTGCGGGTTCCTCCCTCTCGCCCTCCTTTGCCTCTGTGTGGGCGATCTCGGTCTGGGCAGAATCCCTTAACACTTCGATTGAGGAATCCCAGTTCACTCATACCTTCACAGAGGTAACCGCTCAAATTGCCGTTGCGGCGGAGTACCTCATGCAGGCCTCCATTGATGCTGCTACCTGCGCAGCTTTTGCCGGCTTAAATACCATAGCCATCCGTAGAGCTCTCTGGCTCTGACAATGGCGAGCGGACTCTGCCTCCAAGAAGTCTCTCACGGGCCTTCCCTTTTTTTCCAGACCGATTATTTGGCGAACGTCTGGACAAGCTCATTTCTGACGCCACGGGAGGAAAAAGTACCTCCCTTCCCCAGCTGAAGGCCAGGATGACCTTAACCAGACTTCCACAGTCCTCGTTTTGCTCCTTTCGAAACTAATTTGGTTGGTCGACATCCCGCTCTTCCCCCGCCAGTAGCCGCGGACTACGCAGGGACCGACCTTCTCAGCTCTCCCCGAAACCCACTTCGTCATGGCAGCCTAGACCGAAACAGTGCAGGACTAGGGAGACTCGTCCATGACGTTTTCCCCCCTCATGACTCCTTTGGCGCCCCGGAAGACACACTCATTGTAGGAGGTCGACTGCGGCTCTTTGAACACATCTGGGCTGCCGCCTCAGACAACAAATGGGTGCAAGACCTTGTGTCTTCCGCATAGAATTTCGGACCAGACCCCCGAGTCGGTTCCTTCTCTCAAACCCCCCAAAGACTCAAAAACAACGCGAGGCCTTTTTCTCAGCAATCCACTCGCTCCAAACAGCAGGAGTGATAATACCCGTCCCGGACGACGAGAAGTTCAGGGGTTTTTATTCTAACCTCTTTGTGGTCCCCAAAAAGGATGGGTCAGTTCGACCCATCCTGGACCTCAAACACCTGAACAAACATGTACACGTACGGAGATTCAGAATGGAGTCACTAAGGTCCATTATTGCATCCATGACCAAAAGTTCCTCCGCTTCGCAGTTCAGGATTCCCATTTTCAAATCGTAGCCCTACCCTTCAGACTTGCCACCGCACCAAGGGTCTTCACCAAAGTCATGGCGGCCGCCATGAGCGTCCTTCACGCCAGGGGAGTAGTCGTTCTCCCTTACTTGGACGACCTCCTCATCAAGGCCCCCTCCTTCCGCGACTGCTCAACCAGCGTACAGATCATCGTGGACACCCTATACCACTTAGGGTGGCTACTGAATTTAGACAAATCATCCCCGGTCCATCACCTTCCTGGGCATGTCCCTGGACACCCGTCGGGGCTTGATCTATCTCCCTCAGGACAAGGCGATCGCTCTTCGACAAGTGGTACGCTGCCTTCTACGTCCTCCGTCTCGCTCCATTCGATTCAGCATGAAGGTGCTCGGCAGGATTGTGGCGGCTATGGAGGCAGTACCTTTTGCTCAACTGCACCTCCGCCCACTGCAGCTAGCCCTTCTAGCTGCCTGGGACAAGATCCCCTTCTCCCTGGACAAACATCTTCACCTGACGCCTTCAGTCTGGTATCCACGCTGCTGGTGGCTTCGGTCCTCATCCCTATCGAAGGGGAGATCTTTTCTCCCAGTGAACGGGCTGGTCCTGACCACGGACGCCAGCCTCCTAGGCTGGGGAGCAGTGTACCGGCACCACACTGCTCAAGGACGTTGGACGCCCCAGGAGTCTTCCCTACCCATAAACATCCTGGAAATCCGCGCGATCTTTCTCGCGCTCAGGGCGTTCTGCCCTCTGCTAGCGGGTCATCCGATTCGAGTCCAATCGGACAATGCGACAGCTGTAGCCTATATCAATCGGCAGGGGGGCACCTGCAGCAAAGCGGCTTATCTCGAGGCCATCAAGATCCTCAGCTGGGCCGAATCGACGGGGTCAGTGATATCAGCGGTGCACATACCGGGGGTAGAGAACTGGGCAGCAGACTTTCTAAGTCACCAAGGCCTGGCCGCCGGAGAATGGTCTCTCCACCCAGAAGTGTTTCTACACATCTGCACTCGCTGGGGCACACCAGACGTGAATCTAATGGCCTCAAGGTTGAACGCAAAGGTACCCGTGTTCATAGCCAGGTCACGCGACCCGCAGTCCATCGGCGCGGATGCTCTAGTCTGCTCCTGGCACCACTTCCGCCTGCCTTACATATTTCCACCTCTACCCCTGCTGCCACGGGTAATCAGGAAGATCAAGGCAGACAGAGTCCCGGTGATACTGATAGCACCGGATTGGCCCAGGCGCACCTGGTACGCCGAATTAGTACAAATGCTCAGACGTACCGTGGCACCTTCCAGACATCCCAGACTTGCTGACCCAAGGGCCCATTTCCCATCAGAACTCCAGAGCCCTGAAGCTGACGGCATGTCCATTGAGACCTGGGTATTAACAAGAGCAGGATTCTCCCCCGCGGTTATCTCCACCATGATCAGCGCCCGAAAGCCTGCTTCATCCCGCATTTACCACCGTATGTGGAAAATCTTCTTTTCATGGTGCAGGGAAACTAACGTCCAGCCTATGCCTCTGGCCATCCCCAAAATTCTCGACTTTCTGCAGTCTGGCTTGCAAGCGGGGGTTGGCTCTCAGTTCCCTTAAAGGGCAGGTCTCAGCGCTCTCAATCTTCTACCAATGCCACCTGGCTCAAAAACCGCAAGTCAATACCTTCCTCCAGGGCGTTTCCCATCTAGTTCCACCGTACAAATGGCCGCTGGACCCATGGGATCTCAATCTAGTTCTGGACGGTCTCCAGAAGTCTCCTTTTGAACCTCTCAAGGAATCCTCCCTTGCTCTTCTGTCCTGGAAGGTAACATTCCTGGTGGCAATTACGTCCATCAGACGGGTTTCGGAGCTGGCAGCACTCTCTTGCCGCGAGCCTTTTCTGATCTTTCACCAGGACAAGGTGGTTCTGCGCCCCCTTCCGGATTTTCTTCCAAAGGTTCCTACCCAGTTTCTTTTGAACGAGGACATTGTTCTGCCTTCCTTTTGTCCACACCTGGTTCATAGGGTGGAAAGGTCTCTGCATTCGTTAGACCTCGTCAGAGCTCTCAGATATTATATATCCAGGACAGCCCCCTTTAGGAAAACGGACTTTGTTCGTCATTCCTGAGGGGCCTAAGAAGGGACAGGCAGCTTCAAAGGAAACTCTGGCTCGCTGGATTCGCTCTGCAATCCAGGAAGTCTACCGCCTGCAACTCAAGCCCATTCCTAGTGGGCTGCGGGCTCATTCCACGCGAGCAGTTGGCGCTTCGTGGGCCACTCGGCATCAGGCTTCAGTGGAACAGGTGTGTAAGGCTGTGACCTGGTCTAGCCTACATACGTTTTCAAAGCATTACAGAGTCCATACCCAGGTTTCAACTGAGGCAAATCTGGGTAGGAAAATTCTGCAAACTGCAGTAGAGCACCTCTCTCAGTAGGCGCTCCAGGCTGTCTGGGACTGGTTCCTAGTCCGTCCAGGGGGTGTATACTGCAGAGGAGGAGCTATGCTTTTTGCATCTACTTAGTGTCCTCCTATGGATAAGCAGCATAACACCCATGGTCCGGTGTCCCCCAATGATGGCTAAGAGAAAACGATTTTACGGTGAGTACACAAAAATCTGTTTTTTACTAATGAATTGAGAATTTTGAGACTAAATGATCAGTCCAGGAGGAGAAAGAAGCAGATTTGTCTTCTAGGATATATAGCAAAGTTTCTTATTTTCATGTGTACTATTGATTTCTAAAAACAAAAATTAAAATGTGGTGTTTTTGTTTTTTTTTTTTTAAATATCTTTTTAAAAGATGGAAACGTTTTTCACATGGTTTAAGGGGGTTATAGACCAGAACCATAACCAAAGTCCTGCCGTTTATCGGAAATAGCCAGTGAGATTGTTGATTAATTCCCTGACAAAACTTGGGTAAATCTAAGTAATGTGGTGGGACGGTCAGTTTCCAGACACATGACTGTACATCTCCTGGTAGAAAGGTGCCTCTTTCTAAAATATGAAAGTACAGAATATGTCTAGAGATTTCTGCTCCAAAACTTAGGAACACTGGGAGTCACAATGATCAGGGAGTATGGAGCGCTGGAACTTTTGTCTTCAATAGTGTAGAGCTATACATGCTTGGCCCCTGCTCCATTCGTTGTCTATGGGATGGCCAGAATGTTTGAGCTCTGTACTTTGCTTTCTTTTCCATATGAAATGAATGGAGTGGAGGTCGAGCATGTGGACCTTTTGATCCATTCAAGATGGGTCCGTGCAAAGCCGGGTTCCAGAACCTTGATCTCTGGATCAGTCAGAACCCAATAATTTCCTATGCTGTGGATAGGACATAATTTACTAACCCTATAAATGAAGATAATTTGCAACACAGAAATGGTTGCAAAAGTGGACCTAGCCTAATACTAACCTACTACTGTGTGGTGGACCTCCATTGTAATGGATGACCTGTTGCCTTCCAGACTCCCATTATTTCGGTTGTTGGAAATGATGCCTGCTGGAGCCAGATCTCTCGGGAGCAAGTTCCTATGCTGGGGAGCAATGTTGCATGTGGTCTGGCTTATAATGGTAAGTTGTGCCGGAGTCTTGTCTTTTTCTGTACGTTGTGTTGACTTAGGTGACCTCCATAGACTTGCTTCTTTTTCAATCCTAACAACTATGACCGTATGGTGTAAATAGATTAAAACCTATCAGCCATACAGATACCCTGGGAATTTCGAACGTTGCCCATGTCCCCCCAACAGTTATGGCTGATTGGTGAATTTCGGGTGGTCTTCATTCCCTTATCCATGAGTTCAGGAGATGTTTCCCACCATACCTTATCTCTGTGCAGATTACCATGTTGTGGCCGACGGCTTCGGAGGTAAAGGTTTCCTGGTCACTCGACAAGATGAAGACAGAATAGCCGACATCATCAAGGATGCACAAGACGCAGCCCGGAAGGGGAAAGCGGCACTGATCAATGTGCTCATTGGAAGAACCAATTTCCGAGACGGCTCTATCTCTGTATAAACCCAATAATGGAGAACGAGCAGTATCCAGGAACCAAACCTACACAACTGGTCGAGCTCTCTGAACCTATTCTTAGACTCTCTACCTTACTTTTATGAGCTTCTAGCAATTGTGAAGAGCTATAAATTGCTTCATAGAGGCTTAAAGTAATTTTGTTTTTATCATTATATTGTTTTAGGGGTCCAAAATTTAGTGTTGATAAAGTTCCTAATATATCTTTATAGCTGTCAAATTCTCTACATACTGTATTCATAATTTCACAAGTAACATTCTGGCTGCCTGCAGTCACCACTAGGGGGAGCTCAGGGGTGTGTTCATTCTGTGTATGTAGTGAGCTCCCCCTAGTGGTGGCTGCAGGCTGCCTGAATATTACATTTTAAAGGGAACTTGTGCTATACAGGCTGGTAGTAGCAAAAACATCTTACTTGCTGAAATATCTCTCGCACTACCTGTGAAATGTCACGTGGTCGTTTCTGGTTCCTCCCTTCCCACCTGACTTGATTAATGCTCCTCATGGGCGTTCACATTTTTCTCAGCAGCTACAGTAGGCTCCTGTGAGATACAGAATCACAACTTTGCTCCAGCAGCGCCTGGTGAGTTGAGATGTACGAGCATTGGCTTCATGTGGGCATGTGCCGGTGCGGCTGATCCTAATCATTGGAGCGTAAATCAAACCACTCCTACATGACTCTTAAAAAAGGGAAACGCCCACTGGACTCTTCACAAAGAAATTTCTAACTTTTTTTTTTTTTAATGATTGAAATGACATTTTAGAAAGTGACATAAATGGAAACCTATCGGCCTCCTGGCTCGGAGTTTAGGGGCAAAAAAAATGGAAGAAGGTAAAAAAAAAAGTTACAGTAATCCCAGGAGACAGTCCTATGCATCTCTCCTTGCACCATTTGTTGTCTGAGCTCTGCTCTTTTTCCATATTAAGTTTTTATTTTCTCCCCTTTCCCCCCCAATTTAAGGGCTTAGTATGCGATGACTGTTTCCCTTTTATATGTTTTCACAAGCATGGAATTTGGACTAATGTATCCAATAAGAAATGAATCCGTGCGGAGGATTCCACTCTCGGTCAACAAAACGGAAATTGGAAAGTAAATATAAATTTATGAAATTATCCTTATCTGACAGATTGTCAAAGGGAATCGGTCACCAGGTTTTTACTCCCCCATCTGATAGCAGCATAATGTAGTGACAGAGACCCTGATTCCAGCGATGTGTCACTTACTGAGCTGTCTGCTGTCATTTTGATAAAATAAATGTTTTCTCTGCAGTTATTTGAATGTGGAGCTCTATAACCCCGCCCACACCACTGATTGGCAGCTTTTTGTGTACACTGTATATGGGCTGCCAATCAGTGGTGTAGGCGGGGTTTTACAGAGCTTATGAATATGCTGGACTACCTGGCAGCAGCCAAGTAGTCCTGTAATGATAATCTACTGCTGATTTAAACTGTGATTTGTATCTACACTAAGCAGCTCAGTAAGTGACACATTGCTGGAATCAGGATCTCTGCCCCTATTTTATGCTGCTCTCAGATTAGGTGGCAAAAACCTGGTGACAGATTCCCTTTAAAGATTTTATTTTTTAATAAAGCCTGGCATAAAGAGAAGCTGCCATATGATTCCTATTGCTACCCATGAAATCCACAGATATGCCCACTCCTCCGCTCTCTATCCTGCCCTGCTAATAAACCAATACAGTGCATATTTTTATGTAACCCTATAGCCTCATGTCTACAGTTATAGGCGACATAATAAAGTTTTTTTTTGTTTTTTGTAATAATATCTAAACAATATAGAATGTGGTACAATATTTTCTCAGGTAAAAACTGTGTAAACCGAGACGTCATCTGACTCTGTGTTTATTGTTATTACCGTTCTTTTAAATTTATTTTTTTTCCTAATCCTTTAATTTTACCAATATTGTTCAATTAACGAAATATTAATTCCAGATTATTAATTGAAACTAACATTTCTTTTATACGTTTATGTATATGGAATATATAGACGTGATAGGGGAATCCTCATCGGTTATGCTCCTGCTGCAAAATTTAAATTAATGGATTGAAAGGGGTATTCCCATCTCCAGGAGGCTATCCCAATATGTAGTAGGTGTAATAATAATATTATTTACAAATACATCCAATTAGAAAAGTAGTATAGTTCTCCTGATATTGCCATGTCTCTTACCTCATGTGCAGGGCATTGCAGCACCTTCAGTATCCATGGTTAAGACCATGCATATAGTCACAGTGAGTTGCTTGTGGTTATAACCATATATACCTAAGCTGCAATACCCTGCACATGAGGTAAGAGACATAGTATAGGTCTCCTGATTAGCCATGTCTCTTACCTCATGTGCAGGGCATTGCAGCTTAGGTATATATGGTTGTAGCAACAAGCAACTAACTGTGACTATATTCATAGCCTTAACCATGGATATCGAAGGTTCTGCAATGCCCCGCACATGAGGTAAGAGACGTAATATAGTTTTCCTGATATAGTCCTGTCTCTTGCCTTATGTGCAGGGCATTGTAGGACCTTAGGTATCCATGGTTAAGATGATGCATACAGTCAGTTAGTTGCTCATGGTTATCATAGATACCTAAGCTGCAATGCCCTGCACATGAGGTAAGAGACGTAGTATAGTTCTACTGATTAGCCATGTCTCTCACCTCATGTGCAGGGCATTGCAGCTCAGGTATCCATGGTTACAGCCACGAGCAACTAACTGGCAGTAAATGATTCATTAATGGAAAGTTTTACTTCTCTTTTATCGAATTTGAGCCACAAAAACTTGTGTTTACCAAGAAAGCTGTATTACAAGAATTTCTTTAAAAAAAAGTCTGAACTTCGTTTTCCATACAATTTCAAAATGTAAAGTCTCCGCTTGCTGTCAGTGAATAAATCCATACTTGCTTATGGCCAGGAGTTGAAAACCGGACTCCTGTTCAGGCGAATAATGTGCTGGAATTAAGGGCACCCAAAACATCTCTAGCTTTTTAAAGTGCCGGCGGTTTTTTTTTTAAATTACTATTATTTCTAGAGTTAAACTTCACTCTATTTTGGAATATAGCGAATAATTGTTAAATCTGGCATCTACAATTATAGGGAATCTGTCACCAGGTTTTTGCTACCTAATCTGAGAGCAGCATAATGTAGGGGCAGAGATCCTGATTCCAGTGATGTGTCACTTACTGAGCTATTTGCTGTCACTTTGATATCACTGTTTAATCAGCAGTAGATTATCGTTACTGGACTACTTGGTGGCTGCAGGTAGTCCAGCATATTCATGGATCTTCAGCAGAGAAAACATTAATTTTATCAAAATGACAGCAAACAGCTCAGTAAGTGACACATCACTGGAATCAGGATCTCTGCCCCTACATTATGCTGCTCTCAGATTAGGTAGCAAAAACCTGGTGACAGATTCCCTTTAAGAAGTTGGGTGAACAGCAACATTCTTCTTCATGGGTTCAAATATTATGGTTTATAATGGTGTTTGGACTTCACTGAAACAAGAGGAAGAGGCAATTATGGGATGTCAACTTCTGGAGACAATTTTTTTAGTTATTTGATCTTAAATACATGTACTTGGGGCTAAAATCATTTTTGCAACTTGGTTCTATTAAGAATTTTGCAGGTGGTTTGTTTCCCGGCACATTCAACTTTTGATGAGGTCATGCACCAACTGAGAGGAGCTAAAACTAAAAAAACAGAGAAGTGGTTCAAACCCGCCATGATGAGCTCACTGATAGATTCCCAGTTAACTCACTCATTTATTGTGCTTGCACAGGGCCCTTTTCTGTTGGTTTCTGCCCCTGCTAATAAGTATCCAGTGAGTCTTCAGGCAGTGAGAAGGCACTTGGGTGGGCTTGAGATCTCCATACTAGTTTTTGGTGGGGTTACAACTGTGGAACCTATAGCAATCTGACATTAAGTATTGGAGGTGCCCTTCAAGTTTTCGGATAAACCCTTAAAAATTAAGAAATGTTTCTTGCTTAGATCACTGGCCATCGGTCACAATCTACATGGGTTGCACCATACGTTTCGATGCTACTTGTTTTTTTTCTTCTATATCTGCCTTCATTTTGCGGTGCTCTGGTGTGACCGACATAATGCTATTTAAATCTATTTTAATATTTTTAGAACTAAATGATTTTACATTTTCTTACTTCTACAAATATACTGTAATATTTGTAAATTATTGAGAACGTTTGTAATTAAAAATTTCTCAAAGCTTCCCGAGCTCTGTGTATTTGTATTAATAAAAAAAAATATATATTATATAATAATAATATATATATATATATATATAATCACATACATACAGCCAGCGCCCTGGACAAGCCAGGACGTCACAGGTACTACAACAACACACCCCGGTTAGGCATATCAGCCACATACACAAATCCTTGTTGCCTCCCTCCAGGGACTGATGTCCACACCAGGTGGGGTGGAGCCAGGCGGTTGGCCCCACCCACTGAGGAGTTCACAGTCCTGGAGCGGGAAAAGACGGCAGTTGAGAACAGTGAGGGAAAGTGAAAGGAGAGGAGTGAAGCGGTAGTGGAGCAGACTGACCGTGTCCGGGTACGTGGCCCGGGCACCCGAGAGCAAGGTTGGCAGACGGTGGTGACCGTCTGCAGGCGAGGCCGATTGACGCACAACCGTAAGGACCGGAAACGGGCGGTGGCCCGCCGGTACCGGACTGGGGAGTGAAGAGAAGCCAGCACCATTCGGCAGGGCCTACGGACCCCGACCAGGCTAGGAGTCGCCGTTAAACCGGTCAAATCCGTCAGCGACAGGAACCTCCGGGGTTTCCCAGCAGCAAAGACCCGACTGAAGGCAACCGCTCAACCGTGAAGGGAAATACAGCTACCGCCACAGCTAGAGTTCCCAGGGCCAGAGCCTGCGGGCAAAAAGGGGCTCCTCTGGCAAATACACCGCTGGGGAGCGGGTTACCGGTGGGAAGCCATCGGAGGCGAAGACACATTACCGGTGCAGGGAGAGACAGTCACCGCCAACCTACCGGGAGTGACCATTGCAGCCGGCTGCGGGACCCGTCCATCCAGCCATTTGTTTTATCAGAGACTCCGTCTGCGTCATTTGCTGAGTGAGTACTACTGTGCCGCCGGGCACTGCGCTGCTCTCCCGCGACCCTGCACCTCACCAAGCCCCGCCATCCATCTTACAGTCACCATCACCGGGCCCCGGGACCACCAAAACCCCCCTACCCACGGAGGGGAGAGAAACATCTCGGCTGCTCCCTGTCATCGCTCCCGGGATCCCCGTCCAGCGCAGCGGTGGTGTCCCAACCTCACCACAACCGTGGGTGGCGTCACGGACAAAATCCCCAAACCAAACCATCCCCTTTTCACTCAGGGGCGAGGAGCGCCGCTCGAGTCCCCGGATCCGGCCCACCGCTCGAGCCACCGAGCAGCAGCAGCGCCGGACCCCGAGCATTAGTGAGCGCAGCGCCCCGCCTCCCGCGACACATACATACATACATACACACACACACTATATATATATATATATATATATATATATATATATATATATATATATATATATATATATATATATATATATATATATATATATATATATATATATATATATATATATATATATATATATATATATATATATATATATATATATATATATATATATATATATATGTATATGTATATATATATATATATATATATATATATATATATATAATATCAATTTTTTTTTATATATATTATAAAAAAATATACAATATTATTATTATATATTTGTATTTATTTATTTTTTGCTTTGTCACTTTATATTGCAGTTGTGTAACACTGCACCGTCCCCCTTATGAACTCCTGGCTGTGTTTTGATCAAAATATAGAAGTGATCCCCAATTTGGGTAACTTGTACCTACAACTGTAGAGGTGCACCCTAATCCTACTGGGTTGACTCGCCATCCAAATAGCACCTTAATGGGATCACAATCCTCGCACGGAGCCGCCCTGGAAGACAATCAAGAAAAAGAACCGGATGAGATGAGAGATGAAACGTCGCATTTTATTGGTGAGATTAAAAAAATGAATCTGTCATCAGGTTTGTGCTATGTAATCTGAGATGTAGGGGCTGAGACCCCAATTCTGGCGATGAGTCACTTACTGGGCTGTTTGCTGTCATTCTGATACAATCACTGGTTTTTCTGCTGCAGACAGACCTAGCAGTACTCAGAATACAGAGCCATGTATCACCGCGCCCACATTACTGATTGGCAGCTTTCTGTGCACACTGTATATTGACAGAAAGCTGCCAATCAGTGGCGGGGGTGAGGTTACATAGAACAGCAGGACAAGAAGGCATGAAACACCTTGTTCTGTAGTGATCCTCTCCAGCTCATAAAACACTGATTTTATTGAAACAGCAACACCCAACCCAGTAATTGGCACATCACCGGATCAGGGTCTCAGCCCCTACACCATGCTGCTCTCAAATAACATAGCAAAAGCCGGTGACCGATTCCCTTTAATATAGGTGGGGGCAGAATATATTTAGGTTGTATCGGGTATAATATTACAGGGGACCTGTATAGATTTAGCCACTCCTGTTCGTATAAGCCACACAAGGGGAAAGCTCACTTCTATCTCACGACCTGCTGTACAAGCATCTTCCGGTGAAGGTCTCCCCTAGATTGACATCTCTGACCGTGTAATAGATAAATGGCTTCCAGTGCAAAAGTCACAGCTTCTAGAAGGACGGGGTGCATTTTTATGACTTATGCACAGTCTGGACCCAGACGGGAGCCCTAAGAACTAGCTCTTCCCTGATGGCGTCCCTGGCTCTTCTTTTGATTAGCCGGCCTGGCGCAACATCCAGCATGACGAACATGAGAAGTTGCACTGGGTTGGCTAATCAAGAGGCTCCCGGTAAGAGGCAGTTCTCAGAGTTCCTGTCCGGTGGCCATGGATGACCTACCGGGTCCAGAGAATAGATCTGCCGCGATTCTAGTGGAGCCCACTAAATGACGTCTGCTCCATGTTCCCCTTCATTGACGCCCCGCTTAGGAATGATAGCTCCGCGCGGTCCGTGGAGATGGCTGTACTAACGAGCGGGTGGTTCTTCACAAAGGATTAGACCTCTGCTAAACTAGGAATCCGGCGTACAAAATCAAGTCCCCAACGCATTTGTTATAATGAAGAATAAGCCGCCAAGTGCTTTACCTCTGATCTGAACCACAGATTTGGAGCTCGACAGAAGAAAAGTCAATACAGCGCACGATACGCCAACCGGATGACATTTCTCCGCTTACTCCAATGCTGTGCACAATTCTGCTCACAGTGGAGACAGGGACAGAAGACCGGTAGGGTTCTCCCTTCTGCTCCTATACACTCTGCAGAAGAGAAAGAGAATAATATGGAGGGACGGTGGCACAGAAGATCAGAGCGGATTAGTAGGGAACACGCTTTGGTAAATCGTAAAACTGAGCTGAAACAGGAACAGTCATAGGGCCCTTAGGTGACAAGGGGCAAAACTACGACACCGTCCGGTAGGTGGAACTCTCCGGTCCCAAATTATCTATTGTCGGACAACCTGTAACAAGCAGTCACTAAAGCGGGGTTCTGTTTCATGGCCCCGCCGAAGATGGGACACTTTAGGCCTAGAAATTGCTCGAGGAGATCCAGTGGATATGATCACCCCCCTCACTCAGCTTCCATTTCTCCTACTGCAGACCCGCTCAGCCGCTGTCTCCCAGCCGCTACTGCTTCCGGGTCCAATCATTAACTTTCGGTGGTATTCACTGCACTGCTCATCACTTGGCAGTTGTCGGCTGTGTTCGCAGTGACGTCAGGGTTCACCCGAGTCCATGAGCCATGGACTCGATTGAACTTTGACTGTCACTGTGCGAGTCTCTCATTAGTATCACCCGGCACGGCGCACACTCTTCTTACAGAAGCGGGTCAGCTGCAGGTATTTCTATGCAACTGAGGCACTCCTGTCAGGATAGTGCGCCGTGCTAGGTGATACCGATGCGAGACTCGCAGGAGTCATATGCAAGCCGCAGCTGTGCATCCAGGTGAAGTGTCTCACAGCTCTCGGCTGAGTCTGTGTGAACAGACCTGTGTTTGTCTTCTCACACAGATGTAGCAGAGCTGAAGATGCTCGCCCGCCTTTGGAATATGTCGGAGGGGTTTTTTTGGGGGTAATTAAGATGGAGTCCTAAATATCTTCTGTTTTATTTCCAATAAAATATTTTTTTCTCTGTGTTGTTTTATTTTATGTTAAAATAACAGACAATCACAGACGCTGTCACAGAGTGGGCATCTGTGATTGGATGCTAGAGTAACCTGGAAGAAGCCCATACATTCTAGCATCTAGATTATATGGGCTGTTTCCAGGTTACTCCAACAGCCAATCACAGACGCCCATTCTGTGTGACAGCGTCTGCGATTGGCTGTTTGGTCCCTCAGACATACATATAAAAAAAATGCATGGCTTTACCTTATTTACAATATTTCAAAATTATTTTCAAAAATAATTAAAAAAAAAATGTGGGCTCCCGCCATATTTTGATCGCTAGTCAGGTAAAACCAGGCAGCTGGGGGCTGGGATTCTCCGCAGCCCGCAGCCGCCTCTGGAAATGGTGCATTTTTCCTAGTGCCATTTCCAGGCGCTTTGCCCGGATCATCAAGTGGCCTGATGTTAGTGGCACACTGGGTAATAAAGGGGTTAATACCAGCTTTGTATTCTCAGCTGGTACGAAGCCCGAAATTCATGGTGTCATGCCAAATTAGACATGGCCACCATGATTTTCTATTAAACAGTAAAAAGAAAGACACAACACTTAGAATTTTTTTTATTCGAAATAAAACAAAACATTTAGAGACCCCCATCTTTATTTAAAAAAAAAAAAAAATCCTTTGTCCGGCATAGTCCACAGAGAGAGCCATGTCAGCTCTGCTTCGTTGCACTGTACAGACAAACGTCTATACAGAGAGAGAAGCAGGCTGACAGTGACAGTCAAAGTTCAATCTGTGACACCCCTGAACTATCAGGTTGTCACAGGGTATTGCACAATCTGCCCTCCCGTGCAGTATCTACCTCCTTCTTGGTTTAGGGTCCCTAACTACATGGCGTTGCCTACATCAGCTATCAAAACCCTAGATACACTCTGCACCACACCCACCAGACACACCAGTGGACGGCTTGAGTGGAATAGAGTCGCTCACCTGGAAGGGTTGAAGCGGGGAGCTTAGGAGTGTCAGGGAGAGAGAGTCGGGTTTGGAAGTAAAAGAGAGAGGAGGTCAGGAGCAGGGCTCCTAGGAAGCAATCTAGGTGGCAGACGGTGGTCTGGGCCTAGAGGAGCTGGACCCCCGGTCACAGGGGATCGTGGCAAGGGGCACGGATCTGTCGAGGAAGACAGCCGGTGGCCTTGCACCATCACTGGGCTGGGACCAAGGCACGACGGGGTATGTGGACCCTAGGTCGGGGAGTAGCATCAGGCAACCTAACAATTTACCCGAGGAGAACGGAGCCTTCAAGATCCGTTCCCACCCGCTCCAAAATCGGGGTACTAGCGCAACGAGGGGGATAGGAATTTCCACTCAAAACGGTCCAGAAAATCCCAAGCGTGAACCCTTAGAGCAAGCTCCCACACTTAGCCATAGTGGGGAGGGGGACCCGGCAGGTTTCATACTACCGGAACTAACAGAGACGTAAACTTAGTGCCAGGAGGCAGGTCACGGATCACCAGGCAGCACCATTGGGGACTGGACCCGAACTAAGCTCCCCTCAGCGGCAGAGGTATCCAGAACTTTGGTTTATCCAGTTGTCTGTGTCAGCTTAATGGACTGAGTGAGTACGCAAGTGACCCCCTTTGCATCCAATGGCACTCCCCCACAATCGCCAAGCCCCGGGGTATTCCTCCCTACCCGTGGAGGGTCACAACACCTGGCTGCCCTATTCCATAATTCCGGGTACTCCCAACTGCAGCGGTGGTACTCCTAATTATCACATACCATGGGTGGCATCACAAACTCTAATAATTCCCCTGTAAATACCCCCCTTCATTTTGAGTGGCCGCACAACCTCCGGGTCCGGAGACGCTCAAGCTACCGCGGATCCGGATCTGAGGAGCTCGGCTGCTGGCAAGGGGGTGACTGCACAAATCCATGGCTAAGCCCTGACGTCACCACGAACACAGCTGAAGACTGCTGTGTGACGAGCAGTGCAGTGAATACCACAGGAAGTTAATGATCGGACCAGGAAGTAGAAGTGGCCGGGAGAAAACGGCTGAGTGGGTCTGCCGGACGTGTCACTGGACCTGTAAGTATAATGACAATGTTTATTATTAACTATATTTCTTATTTTAAAGACCCACCCTGCCCCATACCATGATTGTAAAGTCCAAGTTCGGGATTTGGACAGAAGTTTGCGTTGTCTCAGAAGCCGAACTCGAATTTTACAAAAAGTTTGGGCGAGTCTCCAGAACACAAACATCAGGGAGTTTGCCCATCAATAGTGAGAAGTAGTGGGATGACCGCAATAGGTAGAATCTATGATAAATGAGGACGTAGGCGGAGGCAGCACAGATGGAACTAGGTACAGGCATGATTTCATGCATCAGTCGCTCCTCGTAGGGGAGATAATTTGCTAGACCAGGTCCTGTCAAATAGTCCAGATACAATTTCAGATCTACAGGTCCGGGAGCACTTGGGCACCAGCGACCATAATATGGTAAGCTTCAACGTAATATTCAATAGAACATTTGAAAGGGGCAATGCTAAAACCTGGAATTTTAGGAAGGCTGATTTCAAAAAATTAAAGGAAAAGCTTAAATGTGTAGATTTTGGTAGTTGCAGGAAATCCGGGTATCATGCTGGGGAGATAAGCCAGTATTTATATGATCGTCATAGATCCTCCCTGTTTAAAAAAAAATCGTCGGGATCCTTATCTATTCAATAACCTTATCATCCTCATCCCGCTGAATTTTTTTCAAAGAGGGAGGATCTATGAAGAACATATAAATACTGGCTTATCTCCCCAGACTGCATTGTCCTGTCATTGATATATGTCCTGAGGAAGAGGGCTGAGTTCCTTGAAACGCATTGACCTGTATCGTCTCTTGCTACATAAATACATGGATTAACCTTATCTGCCTCCTGGAATTGGTGATAAGCGCGGCATGATACCCAGTTTTCCTGCAACTGCCAATACCTAAAATTTCGGGGCTGCAGCTGATTCATAATAATAATAATAATAATCTTTATTTCTATAGCGCCAACGTATTCAACAGCGCTTTACAATTCAGGAGGATTCACCCTGTGATTACGCCAATATAGTTGTGACTGGCACAACTCCTATAGGTGAGTTTTTCCATTAACTCTTTCTATGCTGTTTGCCAGTTAACCTCATAACGACGGCCGTACGACTTAAAGCGGCGGCAAAACAGGGTACTTATTCTGTTCCGCCGCTTTAAAGCGGCGGCCCGAAAAAACCCTGTAGCGCCCCCCAGCGACCGAAAATCTCGGGGGTTTCAGCTACCGGGGGTAGCTGAGACCCCCCAGATTATGAATCGGGGTGTTTTTTTTGGACCCCGATCATGTGATCGGCGGTATACACCGTATACCGACGAACACATGAAAAAAAAAGAAATGGCCGGTAAAACTGATTTCTTTTTCATCTGACATGATCAAACATGTCAGATGAGAAAGAAATCTAACCCCCTAGTGCCCCCAAAGCCCCCGGTACCGGAGAGCCCCCCCACCCCCACCCCTACCCCCACCGGACATCCAAAATGGCGCCGAAGCGCACAGAAAACTGCCGCCGGCGCCGGCTCTGCAGTCATTTCCCTCCGATCTGAAATGATCAAACATTTCAGATCGGAGGGAAATGTCCTCCCCCTGACCCCTCCTCCGGTACACCGGAGATCTCTGGTCACCGGAGCCCCCTCCGGTTCTCCAGAGCCCCCTCCCCCCTCCCCCCTCCCCCCTCCGGAGCGTGGAAGATGGCGGCGCACAGCGCGCGGCCGCCTTCATTCTGCTCTTTCTGCCGCATGTGACACGTCACATGCGGCAGAAAGGTGTCCCCAGGTCCCACTAGGTCACCCCCCGTCACCCCCCCCCCCCCCCCCAAGCCCCCGGTTATACGTTACCTGTCTGCCGCTCCGGGCCCGCGATCACGCCGCCTCCTTCTTCAATGCTGGCGGCGCATGCGCAGACAGCGGCTGTCAGCTGGATCCCTGCAAGCAGGAATCCTGCTGACGTCGCTGATGCACAGGCTCCACTGTGGACCGGGGGAGGGTGAGTGCAGTGATCTGCAGCCACACTCCTCACATGGAGAGGCTGCTGTTCCAGAAAATGGGGGGTACGTTCTGTGAGCGTGCCCCTCATATTCTGGAATGAGGTTACTGCAGGTCACTCTGCCCTAGGTTGGACCGGGGCAGTGTGAGTGCAGTATTCTCAGATTACTGCACCCACACTGCTCATGGAGAGCTTGCTCTTCCAGAAAATGGGGGATACGTTCCCTGAACGTGCCCCCCATATTCTAGAAGATCCAGAGCCGGCGTGGGACCTCCAAAATGGATTACAGCGACCGGAATTTCTTTATTTTCAATAAATTGGTAAAAGAGGAATGTTTCGGGGAGTGTTTTTTCAAATAAATTTTTTTTTTGTCTTTTTTTTTTCTATTACTGACTGGGTTAGTGATGTCGGGTATCTGTTCAGATGCCGTGACATCACTAACCCCAGGGCTTGATGCCAGGTGACATTACAGCTGGTATCAACCCCATATATTACCCCGTCTGCCACCGCACCAGGGCGCGGGATGAGCTGGGGCGAAGCGCCAGGATTGGCGCATCTAATGGATGCGCCACTTCTGGGGCGGCTGCGGCCTGCTATTTTTAGGCTGGGAAGAGTCCAATAACCATGGCTCTTCCCACCCTGAGAATACCAGACCCCAGCTGTCCGCTTCACCTTGGCTGGTGATCTAATTTGGGGGGGACCCCACGTTTTTTTTTTTTTTTTTTAAAAAACGCCTGGGGAGCCCTCCAAATTGATCACCAGCCAAGGTGAAGCTGTCAGCTGTGGTTTGCAGGCTACAGCTGTCTGCTTTACCCTAGCTGGCTATCAAAAATAGGGGGGACCCCATGTCGTTTATTTTAATTATTAATTTTTTGGGGGGCTAAATACAAGGCTAGGCACCCTTTAGTGCCACATGAAAGGCACTAAAGGGCGCCAGCTTAGAATATGCAGGGGGTGGGACGTTATATTTGTTTGACATCTATCCATTCATCCATTGTAGCATTTTACGCTGTGTGCCCACAATCAGGGTTTGCAGCGTTTTGGGCGCAGAGTGTTTTCCCTGTGTCCATAACGCTGCGTTGTGCAGTAGAAGCACAGTGGAAGGATTTTTAGAAATCCCATGCCCAATGTGCTTCTTTTCTCCGCAGCATAAACCGACCTGTGGCGCAGCTTCCCGAGCCTCAGCTTGTCAATTTATGCTGCGGAGATGAGTGTTCTCTGCAGGTAGCATAGAGCTCCACAGCGGCCTGAACCCAAATCGTGGGCTTGGGCAGCTGCGTTCTCCCGTGGACAACACTCACATCTCTGCAGGAGGCTGACACTGTGTACTAGATGCCGTGTCGCTGGATCATGGCCACATAGCCTAACAGTGAGACATTTGTTGCTACAGCAACATTTTTGTGAAGTACCTGTGGATTCAAAATGCTTATTATACTCCTGAATAAAATCCAGTTTCCAAAATGGGGTCACTTGTGGGGGTTTTCTGATGTATAGGTACCCAAGGGGCCCTGCTAATGTGCCATGGTGCGCGCAATTTATTTCAACTTTTCCAGAATTCAAATGGTGCTCCCTCCATTCCAAGCCCTCCCATTTATCCAAACAGAGGTTTTTGGCCACATGTGGGGTATCCCTGTGCTCATAAGACATTGGATAACAACCTGTTGGGTCCACGGTTTGTTGTTGTCTCTTGAAAAAGTGAGAAATTTGATGCTAAAGCAACAGTTTTGTGAAAAAAATGAAAATTTTCAATATGGCAACCTAAGCTTATCAAATTCTGTGAAGTACTCGTGGATTCAAACTGCTCACTATACACCTTGATAAAAGCCTTGAGGTGTCTTGTTTCCAGAATGAAGTCACTTGTGGGGGACCGCCACTGTTTAGGCACCTCAAGGGCTCTCCAAATGCAACCTGGCGTCCGCTATTGATTCCAGCCAATTTTGCAGTCAAATGGCACTCCTTCCCTTCCGAGCCCTGCCATGCGCCCAAACAGTTGATTTCCACCACATATAAGGTATCGCCAAACTCAGGAGAAATTGCACAATAAATGTTATGCTGAATTTTTTTCCTTTTACTCTTGTAAAAAAAAAAGCTACCTGGTTGAAATAACAATTTTGTGGTAAAATTTTATTTTTTTTTTTCATGGCTCAACGTTATAAAATTCTGTGAAGCACCTGAGGGTTCAGGGTACTCACCAAACATCTAGATAAATTCCTTGAGGGGCCTAGTTTCCAAAATGGGGTCACTTGTGTGGGGTTTCTGCTGTTTAGGTACCTTAGGGGACCTCCAAATGCGACATGGTGCCCGCAATCTTTTTCAGCCAAATTTCCTTTCTAAAATTCAAATATTGCTCCTTTCGTTCCAAGCCCTCCCATTTGTCCAAACAAAGGTTTCAGACGACATGTGAGGTACCACCGCGCTCATAAAAAAGTGGTTAACAAACCTTGAGGTCAAATTTTTGGAATTACCTCTTGAAAAAGTGAGAAAATTGATGCTAAAGCAACATTTTTGAGAAAATTATTAAAATTTTCAATATGACAACGTAACGTTAACAAAATCTGTGAAGTACCTGTGGATCTAAAATGCTCACTATACCCCTAGATAGAAGCCTTGAGGGGTCTAGTTTCCAAAATGGTGTCACTTGTGAGGGGTTTCTTCTGTTTAGGTACCTTAGCGGACCTGTAAATGCAACATGGTGCTCGCAATCTATTTCAGCCAAATTTGCTTTCCAAAATTCAAATATTGCTCCTTCTGTTCCGAGCCCTCCCATTTGTCCAAACAGAGGTTTCTGACCACATGTGGGGTATCGGCGCGCTCATAAGAAAGTGGGGAACAAGTTTTGAGGTCCATTTTGTTGTGTTATTTCTTCTAAAAGTGAATAAATTTGGGTTAGAGCAACATTTTTAGGTAAAATTTAATTTTTGCTTTTTTTCATTCCACATTGCTTTTGTTCATGTGAAGCACCTGAAGGGTTAATAAACTTCTTGAATGTGGTTTTGAGTACTTTGGGGGGTGCAGTTTTTATAATGGTGTCACTTTTGGGTATTTTCTGTCATCTAGGCCTATTGAAGTCACTTCAAATGTGATGTGGTCCCTAAAAAACTGGTTTTGTAAATTTTGATGTAAAAATGAGAAATTGCTGATAAACTTTGAACCCCTCTAACTTCCTAACGAAAAAAAATTTTGTTTCCAAAATTGTGCTGATGTAAAGTAGACATGTGGGAAATGTTATTTATTAACTATTTTGTGTCACAGAAATCTCTGGTTTAATGGTATAAAAATTCAAAAGTTGAAAATTGCTAAATTTTCAAAATTTTTGCCAATATTCAATTTTTTTCATAAATAAACACAAAAAATATTGTCCTAAATTTGGTACTAACATGAAGTCCAATATGTGACAAAAAAACAATCTCAGAATCACCGGGATCCGTTGAAGCGTTCCAGAGTTATAACCTCATGAAGTGACACTGGTCAGAATTGCAAAATTTGGTCTGGTCATTAAGGTGAAAATTAGCTCCGTCACTAAAGGGTTAAGACTCTATTGCGCTTCTTGTCCATGGTCTCCCCTCTGTTTTCAATGTGTAGATTGGTATCCCTATTTACCAGGACTTTGTCCCAAACATAAATGGGGTAAATTTAAGGATATACTGCTAGAGTCCTGTAAAAAAAATTATACCCTCTGGTGATAAAATGTCCAGGAATAAAAAGAAGGCACTATGGATAAATAATACTGTATAAAGTATAATAAAACAAGAACAAAGGGAGTTTAAAATCTTAAAGGCTGAGAATACAGAAATAGCATTTCAGTAGTATAAAGATATCAATAGGAAATGCAAAGAAGAAATTAAGCAAGCTAAATTAGCTACTCAAACAAAAATCGCCAAAGACATTAAAATAAATCAATTATTTTTATAAATACACTAGTGCCAAAAGGAAAACAAAGGATGGTATCGGCACCTTAACATATAATAACAAGTTAATTATAGAGGACAAAGACTGAGATATTAAACAGGCACTTCTCATGAGTGTTCAAGAAGGAGCTGACTGTACCAGGGATCATTCAACAAGTGAAAAATCAAAGTCAACCAATATTTGACCAAAAAAACAACATACTGAATGGCTACACTCAATTAGTAACAAAACCTATAGAGAACTATGAATGGACGAGCCAGATGAATAAAATTGTAAACTTTATTGAAAAATTATTTTTAAAAGAAACACACATATAAAAGACAAAGAATAAGGTCACAGTCAGATACCATCAGGTGATAACAGAAAATAGATCAATATATGTACGGCAGTAAATGTCTAAAAACCTATACCTCAGATTAGATTAATGGTGTGAAAAAATAATAATAAACCAAAGTGAGAATGAGCACCATTAAAAATGGAAAATCAGACTTTGAAAAATCAAAGTTCACCACCTGATATAATTAAAATGAACAAAAGAAGAAGTACACATGCGTCTGAGCAAATTACACATTGACAAATCCCATGGTCCATTGCATTCATCCATGAATATTGAGGGAACTGAGCTCAGTAATCGACAGACCGCTGTATCTCATCTTCTTAGACTTGCTTGTGACAGGGTTGGTGCCTCAGGATTGGAGGATTCCTGATGTGGTACCGATATTTAAGAAAGGTAAGAGGGTGGATCCAGGCAACTACCGTCCAGTAAGCCTGACATCAGTAGTATGCAAAGTTTTTAAGGGCATTTTTAGGGATGACATGCAAAAATATTTTGCAGAAAATAATATAATAACTGACACACAGCATGGATTCATGAAAGATAAGTCGTGTCTAACCAACTTGTTGGGGTTCTATGAGGAGATTGAAGGGAGATTGAGGAGCGGGGGGGGGAATCTGTCAGCCGGCGGCCAAGATTGAGGAGCGGGGAGGGGGTGCTGTCGTGCGGCCAGGAGATCCTGTGCACGGTTTACCTGTTGAGGCACTGGGTGGTGGAAAACGGCAGTCCCCATACAGCTCCGCCCCCCAGCCGCATTGCTGCCCCCCTGAATATAGTGCTGCCTGAGCAAACTGCTCAACTTGTCCAATGGACGGTGCGGCCCTGTTTCTCATTATTCAGTTTTGTAGTTTGTACACTAATTTCAATCAAAAACTATGTACCGTAATTCAGATTTCAAAAGAAAAATAAAAAATGACATACTGTATAATTGTTTTTTTTCACTTGCAAGATATGATTTTCGATTTACCTAGGCTGTATTCTATAAGAAACGCCAAATTTCAACCAAATTCATCAGGATCATTAACACTAGTTGATGCAGGTTCGATAGAGCAGAACGTGGCCACTGGTTCTTCAACTATCATCTGAATTGTTTCTGTCTCCACGTCTGTTCGGGGTCTTTTGCGTGCCGGAGCCGCACCAACCGAGAAATAGTGCGTTATTTTATTCATCTAAGACAAGTTTGACAAAACAAAACTCAATGAACCCTGCTCCCTCCATCCTCCATCCCCCTGTTCCCTCCATCCTCCATCCCCCTGTTCCCTCCATCCTCCATCCCCCTGCTCCCTCCATTCTCCATCCCCCTGCTCCCTCCATTCTCCATCCCCCTGCTCCCTCCATTCTCCATCCCCCTGCTCCCTCCATTCTCCATCCCCCTGCTCCCTCCATCCTCCATCCCCCTGCTCCCTCCATTCTCCATCCCCCTGCTCCCTCCATTCTCCATCCCCCTGCTCCCTCCATCCTCCATCCCCCTGTTCCCTCCATCCTCCATCCCCCTGTTCCCTCCATCCTCCATCCCCCTGCTCCCTCCATCCTCCATCCCCCTGCTCCCTCCATCCTCCATCCCCCTGCTCCCTCCATTCTCCATCCCCCTGCTCCCTCCATCCTCCATCCCCCTGTTCCCTCCATCCTCCATCCCCCTGTTCCCTCCATCCTCCATCCCCCTGCTCCCTCCATCCTCCATCCCCCTGCTCCCTCCATCCTCCATCCCCCTCTGCACCCCTCTCTCACATACCCTGCACTCCTCCATCTTCTCCAGCTTCTTTCCCGCTGTGCAAAACTCCATGGCTCCGCCCACCCGAGTCACATGCACGTGACATCATCGCAGGTCCTGCAGCTCCAGTAGCTGCTCTTCTTGTGCCTCCGCTCCACACATGGCTAATTTGTATAGTTTACAAATTAGCCATGTGGACAGAGCCAGAGGAGCTGGCCCCTCAGCGCTCTTCAGATTTTCCGGTACGCCGTACTGGCACGTACCGCCGCAAAAAAGCACTGTTGGTAATGCAGCTGATGTGATTTATTTGGACTTTGCAAAGGCATTTTATACTGTACCACATAATAGCCTTATACTAAAGCTCCAGAAGCAAGGACTGGGGGAAACTATATGCAACTGGGTAAGGAATTGACTAAAAGATGGGAAACAAAGAGTAGTCATAAATGGTACATTCTCTAAATGGGCTATAGTCAGCAGTGGGGGGCCGCAGGGATCTGTGCTAGGGCCGATTCTTTTTAATCTCTTTATTAATGACCTTGTGGATGGGATTGATAGTAAAGTGTCAGTCTTTGCTGATGACACCAAACTATGTAGGATATTAAAAACTGACCTTGATAGTACAATATTACAAAAAGATCTGGATAAGATGTCAGAATGGGCAGATACTTGGCAAATGAGATTTAATGTTGATAAATGTAGAGTAATGCACCTAGGACGGAGTAATCCTATAACTGCGTATACATTAAATGGAAGTAAACTCGGGACTACAGAACAGGAGAAGGACTTGGGTATTCTCATTACAAATAAGCTGAGCAGCAGCTCTCAATGTCAGGCAGCAGCTGCTAAAGCAAACAAGATTCTAGGGTGTATAAAAAGAGAGATTAGATCCCGTGATCCCAACGTATTATTACCCCTCTATAAATCACTTGTAAGGCCACATCTGGAATATGGGATCCAGTTTTGATCCCATCCACATTTTAAAAAGGACATTCAGAAGTTATAGTCAGTCCAAAGGTGGGCAACTAGGCTACTACAAGGAATGGAGGCCGCCCGTATGATGAGAGGGATGGAGGCCGCCCGTATGATGAGAGGAATGGAGGCCGCCCTATGATGAGAGGAATGGAGGCCGCCCGTATGATGAGAGGAATGGAGGCCGCTCGTATGATGAGAGGAATGGAGGCCGCCCGTATGATGAGAGGAATGGAGGCCGCCCGTATGATGAGAGGAATGGAGGCCGCCCGTATGATGAGAGGAATGGAGGCCGCCCGTATGATGAGAGGAATGGAGGCCGCTCGTATGATGAGAGGTTGAAAAAGTTAGATCTGTTTAGTTTAGAAAAAAGACATCTTAGAGGAGATCTCATTTATATGTATAAATACATGTGTGGTCAATATAAAGGACTGGCACATGACTTATTCCTTCCAAAGACAGTACTAAGGACCAGGGGGCACTCACTGCGAGTGGAAGAAAAGCGATTCCGACAGCTAAATAGGAAAGGGTTCTTTACAGTTAGAGCAGTCAGACTGTGGAATGCTCTACCACAAGAGGTAGTAATGGCAGACACTATAACAGCTTTTATATCAGGGCTGGAGGATTTCCTCACTACACACAACATTGTTGGTTATAAGTGACTTAGTGATAAAATGTGATGGAGGATGGGGGAACTACATGGACCAAGGTCTTTTTTCAACCTATGTAACTATGTATCGCTCTACCTATCTACAGTAGTTTTCCTATCTCATCTGTGCATTCTTCAGCCAGCCAATCAGAGCTCTCGCTCGCTGATATATACAAATGAGCTGATGGCAAAGAGAAACAGCCAACCGCTTTTTCACCACTTTCTCCTAGATGTCAGCAGGGGCGGGCCATTCTGTCAGCAGGGGCGGGCCATTCTGTCAGCAGGGGCGGGCCATTCTGTCAGCAGGGGCGGGCCATTCTGTCAGCAGGGGCGGGCCATTCTGTCAGCAGGGGCGGGCCATTTTGTCAGCAGGTCAATTTTACTTTGATTTTTTTTTCCATCTCTCTAAGGTAAATGTCTAAAAATAGAGCTCACAACATTCTACACAATCGGTGCGGAGCTCAAGCCACGTAGTAGCGTAAGGAGGCCGCCAGCAGCAGAGAGCACAACATCCCCCCGTATCCCCCTCGAAGCCAGGCAGGACACACAATGTGGTCTCCTCGCTGCAGCCTTTTTCCTACATCCTTGATGACTCAGAGTTTAGTGACCGGTGCCGCGCTGGGGCTGTGGGTTTTTAGGATTTTAGGCTTTTTCTAAATATTAACTTGGCGATATAAAACTTAGACACCTCCCCCCACCCAAAGAAAGTTTTCTATCTAGTAAAGTCTGGATCAGCAGATCCCACCTCGGGGTGTTGTTACAGACTTGTGTCCCATAATAAGGTGCACACCAGTCGGGGTCCGGCGGGAAGGCTCCCGATGTGCCGGGCACTGCTCACTACTACATTAACACAGAACAGTGTCAGACATCTCTGTGTCACTAGATTTTTGTGCGCTCTACAATGTTCAGAAGTCCAGGAAAGGGACAGGTATTCATCGCCCCCTCCTCATTTCTGACCCAAACTCCAGCCGTTTTCTGGCTCCAGCGGTGGGAGGGACCCGAATCTTGGAGACACTTATGACAAATCTTGTCAGTACGCCTGGTTCTGACCTGGGATCTAATATTGAAGGGGTTGTCAGGGAATCTAATTTTGATGACCTAACATCAACATCGCAATGGTGGGGGTGTCAGACCCCCCACTAATGTCAAATCGATGACCTCTCCTAAGATTAAGTCCTGAATATCAGATGCCCAGACAATACTTTTAAAGGGAATCTGTCAGCAGGTTTGTCCTATGTAATCTGAGAGCAACACGATGTAGGGGCTGAGACCCAGATTCTGGCAATGAGTCACTTACTGGGATGTTTGCTGTCATTCTGATACAATCACTAGTTTCTCTGCTGCAGACAGGTCTAGCAGTGCTCAGAATGCTAAGGCATGTATAACCCTGTCCACAATAGTGATTGGCAGCTTTCTGTGTACACTGCATATTGTCAGAAAGCTGCTAATCAGTGGCGGGAGTGGATTTAAACAGAACAGAAGGCAAGAGACGCCTAGTCCTGTAGTAATCATCTCCGGCTGATAAAACACTGATTTTATTAAAACTGTGCGCAATACTTTGAACTAGTGTCTAGTCTTATATTTAAAGACTAAAAGGACTATGCCCTAGTGAGGGCTCCACAGTAGTGCTACATAAATTCTCTGTGGCTTAAAGTCAAAGTTCCAGGATGAGCTTTAGGACTAAGATATCCTGACAGAAATTATTTCTTGGGCTGACATAAGGGTGATGAATTTTGTTCCAAGGCTAAGGCACTTTGTGTCTCTCATGTTGAAGACCCCCCAATGTTCTACTGAATCAAACTCATTAAGGATCATTGGGTTCCTTAGAGATCCAGGCTTGCTCAGTAGAATTACTGGGGTATGAGGTCTGGGGGAGCGTCTAATAAATACTTTATTATTGAGATGTAACCTTTATAATCTGTTCCTGTCACAATGATCGGGGTGGGCAGGGGACAGGGGCTCCTAGACTGGCCCTTAAACTGGCAGACCCTAGCTATCCCTTATCTCAGAGTTACCTCTGAAGGTGAGGATGTTTGAGCCGCCTTCATGGTCCTGCTCCTGACCAGCACTGATCCTATTCCCCCTCACCTCAACCCCAGGGGAAGGCCGGGGCAGGAGACAACTAGGGGAAACCAAAACTCTATCCCTCGGCGCACACACACACAGAGGTATGATACAATAAAAGTTTAGATTGAAAATAAGAGCAGGGGGGAAACAACCAGACAACGGGAGAACTTCACAGCAACTCCAAGCACAAAGTAATACAACCACCAGCAAGACTGGGACACAACAGCACACAGACCAACACAGCAATAAACTATAGTCGGCGTGGGAAAACAGATTCCACCGTCTTAAAAGGGTGGGGAGCCAATATGATAGGTTTTCCAACAACATGTGATACTAGAGGTTACCAGTAGGCTAGCAGGTTAACTCTTGTTAGCTTGACCATTAATGAGCACACAGCTGGACGACGCCTGAGCCCGGTCTGTGTAACTCAGAAACACCAAAGAAACCATAGTGTGGATTGTCAGAATCTGTAGTGTGAACAGCATCTGAGCAGAACTCTGTGTGACCGTGCTGTTATTTCTTTTCTAACAATCCAGTAACTGTATAATTTCATTACTTTTCATGCTCGACACAGTAAATGGCAAGGGTCTTAATCACTGGTGATTTGGTTCCAAGCTCATTAACTGCTTCTTCCACTTTAGAAAAACATTCTCAGTTGATTAACTCCCAATTCGTTAAATTGTAGATTAGTCTGGATACATCAAGGGACTTAATCATTAGCACTTAGAAAGGTAACAAACATCGCAACGTCTCAGGAGACTTTATCTCATTGAAATGAATTGAGATCGAAACATAAAAATACCTGGAGGATTCTCTATTAATTAAAAATTCTTATAGTAAACAACATCTATAGCAAGAAAATATCTGCAATGAAAACCATGGTAGAAATATTATCAGTAATGTTAAAATCACATAAGTCAAAGCAGTCACAAAGTTGGTGCAAAACCACAACAGTTTTTGGGGCGGATGTTTTTGAGCCGAAACCAAAAGTGGATTCAATATGTACCGCAAATATAGGATATTTTTCATTCACACATTTTGGGGTTTTTTTTGCAAACAAATTAAGTTTTTATCAGTGTTTTTGGTTAAATTTTCATCTAATTTATGGTCCGTAAATTCGTTTTTACCATCAGTATGGTATCCATTTTTTTTATATGCAAAGATAAAGATTTTCCTACCGATTAGAAGTTAAAAATTGGAAAGCACTAAGGGACAATTACAGAAAAAAAAGGGCACTCCATTTTTTTATATTATTGTGGGCTGACAGGTCGAAATCCTTTGAAAACATAGATGGTCTAAGAGGTACAAAGTGGTCAGATTGACCCATTTTTTTGTATGCAGAGTAAAATACCCTTGTCTGTCATAAGTAAAGATGTAAACTTTGTTAATATTTTAAAAAAGTTGACGTTTTAATTTTTATTAAATAAAAAAAAAGTAAAAATGAGCAATGTTGTAATATATCTTATTCGAGATAATGCTTCTTTCTTGTCTTGCACTGATCTTTAATTCAAATTTCATGGGTAAAATCTATTAACTCTGTATTTAGAAAAGACAAACTTTCCCATTAATGATCTAGGAGATGACAGTTGGTGCTTTTAAAATTCTATACAATGGGGAGGAGTTGGAGGCAGACATTTTCGTTTACCCTCTCCTGAAACTAGTTACAGTTCTCCATAGAGTGTCACGCTGGTGGGTGTGGACCGATTGCACCATGGGTCCGTGCTTCCCTCGGAGGGGCATGACTAAGTGACTACATCTTTACTAGAACCTCTGATGGCTGGAAGGTAGTCGCCAGGTGCCACTCCACGGCAGTCCCCGTTTCTGTGGCAGCTGACCCCAGGGGTCAGGAATGCAGGTACTGACTAAGATATAGGCAGGATGGCTGGCACAGACTAGATGGCAGGTACTGGCTGAATGGCAGGAACAGACGTACATGTGCATGGGTACAGGTATGTATGACTGGAACGGACTGGGAACTCAGGGACAGGAGCACAGAACTGGAACAGACTCAGGAACTTGGCTACAGGAACACAGGACAGGAACGGACTCTGGAACTCGGGTTCTAGAACACAGGAGTGGAACAAGTACAAGGGACCTGACAATTAGCTAATTTACAAACTAACTGACGTATCTAAGGCACCTCCCTAAGGGGGAGTGTGTCTTAAGTATCCTGTATCCTCAACCTGGGAGCGGAGAGATGTGGCGGGGACTGGAGCATGAGCGTTTGGGCAGCCGGAGAGGTGAGAATGTCGGCATCCTTGTAGGGTGGAGCTCAAAGACACAGCCGGCATTACAGTACCCTCCTTCTTACGCCGCCTCCTCTTCAAGCCTAAAAGGAATCTCGTCAGAAGGAGAAGTGCATCAATATTCTCCCTGGGCTCCCTCAATCTCCCATCAGGGCCATAACCCTTCCAATCCATCAAGAATAAGGTCCTACCTCTAAACTTCTTCATGACTAGGATGGTTTTTACCTCAAAGATGTCCCCAGAGCTGACTGGTGAGGGAAAGGAATCGGGATCCTTAAAGAATCCACAGGTTCGAGGAGAGACATGTGGAAGGAATTGGGAATTCAAAGTGAATCAGGGATCTTCAGCTTGTAGGAGACATTGTTGATGCGACTGATGACTTCAAGGGGTCCATGTAGCAAGGACCCAATTTGTAAGATGGAATATTTAGGCGGATGTATTTAGAAGAGAGCTATGCCTTTATCTCCTGGATGCCTTTTGTCTGTATGTCTCTTCATCTGCTCGGACCTCTCGAGAATGGATTTAGTATCCTCCCAGATCCTAGAGAATTCCTTAGAGAGGGCATTAGCGGCAAGGACGACTGAAGTAGTTCACACCAGGAGAGGAATGCTAAGCTGCTGACCATAAACAACAATAAGGAGATTTTACAGAGGCCTCACTGACATGATTATTATAGGAGAATTCCGCCCAAGGCAACAGCTTGATTCAATCGTTATGGTGCGCATTTGTGAAATATTTCACTAAGGTTGCTAGGATTTGATTGACCCGCTATCCCTGACCGTTTGACTGAGGATGGTAAGCTGAAGAAAAATCCAATGACTCATCCAGATATTTACCTGTGTTGAGGTCTCTTGGTCAGTTGACAAAAAGGACCTGGAAAAAACAGTCACTTTGACGTTCTTGTCTGCTGGCTGGAGGTGGAGGACGAAGTCATAACGGGCAAAGAACAACGATCAACTAGCTTGGTGTGGATTGAGCCTCTGTACTCAGGATGATGACTTGTAGGCTATTAGTCACCATGCTTTTTCGATATACTTGGGTTTGTATCTGTTCACTATTACCTCTCATCAAAAGTACATCTAAGAATGCTAGCAATACCAACTTCATAGGTAAAGGACAGACCAATGTTAATAGTGTTCAAATTCTTCACAAATTGTGGAAAAAACTGACAGTCCCAGTCCAAAGGACCAGGACATCACCGATATAGCGACCCCAGTATGTGATATGTTCCACTCATATTGAACATGGTTCTTGGAACACCAGGGTGTTCTCCCACCAGCCCAGGAGCAGATTTGCGTATGATGGGGCACAAGAACACCACATTGCAGTGCCCCTGACAGTATCTTGAAAAATTATTCATATCCTATATACTTTTTTACATTTTTTTTCTTGCTACAATCACAAATTTAAATGTATTTTATTGGAAGTTTATGTACCGTAATATACCAGCACAAAGTTGCAAGTGTTTGTGAAGTGTAAAGCAAATGCTACACGGTTTTCTAAATATTTTAAAAATATAAATCTGAAAATTGTGACATGCATTTTTAGTCATCACTCTGTAGTCTGATACCCCTAAGTAAAATTCTGAGTGACTAATCGCCTCCACCAGTCACATAATTAGTTAACGAAGTCCACCTGTGTGTAATTATTAGTATAACTGCAGCTGTTCTATGAAAGCCTCAAAGGTTTATGTGAAAACATTAGGGATCAAAGAGCATCAAAAAAAAGCAAGGAACACACCATACAGATCAGGGATAAAGTTGTGGAGAAGAGTAAGGCAGGGTTAGGTTATAAAAAAAAAAAAAAAGCCAAGCTCTGAATTATCATGGAGTATCATGGAGTTCACTGTATCATCCACAATTTTAAAGAGTATGGCACAACTGCAAATCTACCAAGACATGGCCGTCCACCTAAACTGACATCCCACGCAAGGAGAACACTAAGTAGCCACCAAGAATGGATTCCTGTGGCTTCGCTGCCTGCATTGTACAGCAGAGGAGCAGGATCAGTCCTTGAGAACATTAGGGATCAAAGAGCATCAAGAAAACTAAGGAACACACCGGACAGGTCAGTGATAAAGTTGTGGAGAAGAGTTAAACAGAGTTGGATTAAAAAAAAAAAAATGCGCCCAAGCTTTGAATTATCACTGAACACTGTTCAATCCATCATCCAAAAATGTAAGGCCGGCGTCACACGGGACGATCTATCGTGCGATCGCACAAGCGATCATACCCGCCCCCGTCATTTGTGCATCACGGGCAATTAGTTGCCCGTGGCGCACAAAGTCGTTAACCCCCGTCACATGTACTTCCCGGACGACCTTGCTGTGGGCGGCAAACATCCTCTTCCTGAAGGGGGAGGGACGTTCAGCGTCACAGCGACGCCACACAGCCGCCGGCCAATAGAAGCGGAGGTGCGGAGATGAGCGGGATGTAACATCCCGCCCACCTCCTTCCTTCCACATTGCCGGCGGGACGCAGGTAAGCTGTGTTCGTCGTTCCCGGGGTGTCACACAGAGCGATGTGTGCTGCCGCAGGAACAAGAAACAACCGGAGTACAGAAGGAGGACCGACTTTTTGAAAATGAATGACGTGTCAACGAGCAACGATAAGGTGAGTATTTTTGCTCGTTCACAGTCGTTCAGTGGTGTCACACGCTACGATATCTCTAACTATGCCAGATGTGCGTCACTACCGATGTGACCCCGACGACATATCGCCCGATATATCGTACCATGTTACACCGGCTTTAGGAGTATGGCACAACTGCAAATCTACCAAGACATGGCTGTCCATCAAAACTGACATCCCTTGCAAGAATAGTACTAACTAGCCACCAAGGGCGGATTTCCGTGGATCCACTGCCTGCAGTGTGTAGCAGAGGAGCATGATTGCTCCCAGCCGATGCACAGCTTGTGATGAGGTCAATCTGGCCACGGGCCCTCCGGATCCTCGGGCTCAGAACAGGCCATATTGCCCTCATTATTAACCTCCCTGAATACCCTTCCCCCAGCTGCATCGGCGGTATGTCCATGTCCACAGCACGGTATACTTATGACCTGGATGGCTGGATTTCCATTAGGATATAAACGCCCTGTCACACACAGAGATAAATCTGCGGCAGATCTGTGGTTGCAGTGAAATTGTGGACAATCAGTGCCAGGTTTGTGGCTGTGTACAAATGGAACAATATGTCCATGATTTCCCTGCAACCACAGATCTGCCAAAGATTTATCTCTGTGTGTGACGGGGCCTTAAGTTTAAAAATATATTTTTACTTAATTATATTATGGGAAAACTGTGTCCATACTGCTCTGAATTCCCAACTTAACATTGAAACCTATTATATTATAAATTATATCCGCTATTAAATATAAAGACATTTGCTTTTGTATTGCGCCTAATAAGCCGGGGATTTATGTTCCTCTCATGTGTAAAGGGTTAGGCTAATTCCCAATAGAGGCTGGCATATTTGCAGGCTATATAAAATCTAGTTCTGACATATTGTGGTTGAGACATCCAGGTCTATTATATCCAGCAGCTTTGTAATACTGTTGGCAGTGTTTATTAAACAATAAAATTAATAATAATTCATTTATTGCTTGCAAAAAACTTAAAAGGTAAGTTTTTACCTCCCAAAAAACAAATTTGATTTCATATATTATATATATATATATATATATATACTGTATATACATACACACGCACACACATATACAGCATATGTTGAGTACATGTATATACATAAATGTATTATATATATCTATCTACATGTATTTTTTATATGTATGTGTGTATATATATATATATATATATATATATATATATATATATATATATATATATATAATATACAGTATATACACATTAATATATATACAGTATATATATACACAGTGTATATATGTGTGTGTGTATATATTATATATATATATATATATAAATATATACTGTGTGTATATATATATATATATATATATATATATATACTGTATATATGTAGTAATATGTCTAAATAATGAACTTAGAAAGTTAAAAAATGCACAAAAATACATTTGGAAAGATAAAAAAAAGAGTAAATAAATAAAAAAAATAAATATATACAGGATTATTATGAATATCGAGCCGTAAAACATCTGCCATGTTAACTTAGAAATTTTACATTTCTCCTGTGTATATCTTTTACTTTTTTTCTCTAATAATTTCTAAAATTAACAGTACTATATTGATTATAGTAATAATAAAATCTAGTGTGAATGTAAAATAATAAGAATAATATTGAATAGTGATAAAATGAATTATGGCGTTCTTTTTATTACGTTTTTACAATTTTAGTTGTTTTAAATGGTTTTATAGTTTTCGCTTTACATCTGTATTATTCTACCAGCTTAGAACACCATTTATTTTTAAATCAAGAATTGAAATAAATAATAATTGTATGTATATGCTTTTTGATTTTATGTTAACTTGGAATTTTACAACTCCCTATTGATAAAATGAAGATATCAGGTAAGCTATTGATGCTAAAGCTTTAAAGCAGCATGTTTTCTTAAATCAAAATTGGTCTGAAATTCTGTGTTGATTGATTCCATCCTTTATTTTTATAGTGGTCTCGCCTCTGTTTTTTTTATTACCTTTTTTATACTCCAATTCATGCACATAGGCAGAGAGGTAGATAATACAATTTTTTTCTGCCTGCACCTATAATATGTAATGGTTACACACACTAATGAACTCTCTGCTACTTGCACTCTTCATACAGCAGCCACGTATATTATTCTACAAAACGCTCAGCCCAACATATCAACACATATAAGTACATATAGGAAAAAGAAGTTTGGATTAGAAAGGTGTACATGAAAAATTATTTTATTTATTCCATATAATTAAAAAAGATTAAAATCCATGATAGGAGGAGATGAAATATTCTGAAGCGTTTCCGGCATTTCACCCTTAGTCATTAAATAATATAGGGCGGCAATGCCAAAAACGTGTTGGAATATTTCATCTCCTCCTATCATGGATTTTAATCTTTTTAAATTCATGATTTTAATTACTCAGGATCAGCGAGGTTTCTGTGACCCAACTGTATGTGAAAGTTGACTCTCGGAATTAGTTTTTTGAAGCATTGCACAATTTTAATAAATCACTTTCACGCCATGGTGTCTCAACTATCAATGGTTCAGGATCTAATCTAGGACAGGACTACAACTTCATGGCTGTCTTGAGTGTACATCAGGGGGCTTTGTGCTTTTTTTAAGATCCTTATACAACACACCCTGTGCTCAATCGGAACGCAGTCTACAATGTCTTGAGGATGAGGTGTTGAAATTTAAGGGGATCAATCATTTTTTGTGATTGTCAGGGGCCATGCTAGAGATTTTGCATTGGGTCTATAGGTTTCCATGTACATCTGTAGAGTTCCACTACAGTGCCTGGCGGCACATGGCATAACAATTGCAATATTTAGGTTTTTTCAAAAAAAGGAAACAAAACCTGGCTTCTCTCGGGAAGTCAGAATCATGTGCAATCAATATTTAAAGTAACAACAATCCCTTCAAGGTAAATTATTAATACATTGGAATAGAATCCTGCTCTTCGGGATTTGGCCACAGAAGGATATCAAGTAACAACTAGACTTAGGACAAACAATTTAAAGGGGTTGTCCACTATTTTGACATTGATGACCTATCCTAAGAATAGACCATCAATGTCAGATTGGCCAGGGTTCAACATGCCGCACCCCCACTGATCAGCTGTTCTCGGTCCTGGCGGCGTCAGCTGCCGGCTGGAAATACTCCGTTCCAGAACTGCTCTGTCTTGTGATTGCAGCCGCGGCCGGGTACTGCACATCCACCCCTTATTAATTACAATGGAGGGCGAATGTGCAGGACCCAGCTGTGGCCACTATCAAAAGACGAAGCAGCTCCGGAACAGAGCATTTATGGCTGCCTGCTGTCGCCGCTGGCACCAAGATCAGCTGATCAGCGGGGGTGCAGCATGTCAGACCCCGGCTAATCAGCCATTGATGACCAATCCTAAGGATAGGCCATCAATGTCAAAGTAGTGGACAACCCCTTTAATATTATAAGTTTATGATCAATGTGTAGCATCATGTCAGGATCTGATCCTATAAGGTGAATTTCTTCCTTTCCAGGTCCCATGATGGAAGGATGGAACACAAGTACCACCGTTGTGGAATTTACTCTTGTAGGATTCCCTACGCTCTACAGATATGGGACCATCCTTTTTATCTGTCTCCTTCTCGTTTACCTTCTTACCATTGTCGGTAATGTGACTATATTCATTCTAATAAGGTTGAATCAACGTCTCCATACACCCATGTACTTTTTTATCAGTATGTTGTCCTTCTTAGAAATTTGGTATACAGCCGTTACCATCCCAAAGATGTTAACAAACCTTCTGTCGGAAAGGAAGACTATACATTTTAATGGCTGCCTCTTGCAGACGTATTTCTTTCATTCCCTTGGAGCCAGTGAGTGTTATCTCCTCACCACCATGGCCTACGACCGTTATTTGGCAATTTGTCACCCACTGCATTACCCTTCTATTATGACCTCCAAAATGACTATAAAGCTAGTAGCCGCCTGCTTTACTTTGGGGTTTCTGTGCCCCATTACAGAAGTCATCCTCATCCCGACTGCCCTTCTGCGGCAGTAAAGAAATCCAGCATATCTTCTGTGACTTCCCACCCTTGCTCAGTTTGGCATGCACCGACACATCTATTAATGTTCTGGCTGATTTTGTCATTAATAGCTTTATTATCCTAGTGACATTCACCTTTATCATTATTTCCTATATTAAAATAATTATGGCTATCCTGAAAATAAGGACCTCCGTTGGGCGAATTAAGGCCTTTTCCACGTGCGTTGCCCACCTGACCGTAGTCCTCTTGTTTTTTACCTGTATTGTCTTTATGTATGTGCGTCTTACTAAGAGTTACTCTTTGTATTACGACCGTGTTCTAGCTGTTATTTATTCGGTCCTTACCCCTATATTGAATCCTTTTATCTATAGCCTACGGAATAAGGAGATCCGGTTGGCTTTTAAGCGTTCTATCAATATCAAATTTTTTTACAATTTTACAACAAGGCAGAAATGTAAGATTTCGGCCTGATAATAACTTTTTTATGGTGACTTGTCACTTATGGATGTTACGGACATTGGGCGAAGAGCAAGAAAAAGTTGACTGCTCTGTACATGATACGTTGAAGGGGTGCAGAGATTGGAGAATGAGTTAAAGATCTGTCCTGTTTGATTAGTATTGTATGGTAATCAAAGACATACAATCCATGATGGTCATACACATGGGATATTTATTGGCTGAACGTATCCATACACATGAACAGGGTCAGACTGGTTCACCGGATAACCGGAGTGTCCTCCGGTGGGCCCGCACAGCTCAGGCAAAGTAACACTGCTCATTTGTGATTTAACACCTTAACAATTGTGCCTGCCTGGTATTTATAATTTTGTGCACCGCTCCTCGTAGTGGTGCAGGCTTTATTTTACTCCCGGCGGCACAGCTCATTGGCATGTGATTTGAAGTCCAGCTCCTTCACATCACTTGTTAGATTCTATACTAATCATCATCGTGCTCAGAGAGAGGTGCATGCTCACTTCAGTCAGCACAGTCACGAATATTCATTTGGTCAAATGTTTTAAATATGGAGACAGGAGAAGGCCTCTGTTAGATACCTTTTGGTTGTGGTTTATCTCCCTAAAAAAGCCCTAAAATGATTGGGTATTTAAACCAAACTGTCCAACCCTTACCTCCCCCAATATCATCTTTTGTGGGACAGTTAGGAGGCCAAATTACACCTTAGATTGTCGGTCAGTCCCTTTATCTCCACCAATATCATCTTTTGTGGGACAGTCAGAAGGCCACCTTATACCTTAGCTTGTCGGTCAGTCCACTTGCCTCCCCCAATATCATCTTTTGTGGGACAGTCGGGAGGCCACATTACACCTTACCTTGTCTGTTAGTCCCCTTACCTCCACCAATATCATCTTTTATGGGACAGTCGGGAAGCCACCTTACACCTTAGATTGTCGGTCAGTCCCCTAACCTCCCCCAATATAATCTTTTGTGGGACAGTCTGGAAGCCACCTTACACCTTAGATTGTCGGTCAGTCCCCTAACCTCCCCCAATATAATCTTTTGTGGGACAGTCAGGAGGCCACCTTACACCTTAGACCTTAAATTGTCGGTCAGTCCCCTTACCTCCACCAATATCCTCTTTTGTGGGACAGTTAGGAGGCCAACTTATACCTTAGATTGTCGGTCAGTCCCTTTACCTCCACCAATATCATCTTTTGTGGGACAGTCAGAAGGTCACCTTATACCTTAGCTTGTCGGTCAGTCCACTTGCCTCCCCCAATATCCTCTTTTGTGGGACAGTCGGGAGGCCACCTTACACCTTAGATTGTCGGTCAGTCCCCTAACCTCCCCCAATATCATCTTTTGTGGGACAGTCAGAAGGCCACCTTATACCTTAGCTTGTCGGTTAGTCCCCTTACCTCCACCAATATCATCTTTTATGGGTCAGTCGGGAAGCCACCTTACACCTTAGATTGTCGGTCAGTCCCTTAACCTCCCCCAATATAATCTTTTGTGGGACAGTCTGGAAGCCACCTTACACCTTAGATTGTCGGTCAATCCCCTAACCTCCCCCAATATAATCTTTTGTGGGACAGTTGGGAGGCCACCTTACACCTTAGATTGTCGGTCACGGTCAGTCCCCTTACCTCCCCCAATATCATCTTTTGTGGGACAGTCGTGAGGCCACATTACACCTTACTTTGTCGGTCAGTACCCTTACCTCCCCCAATATCATCTTTTGTGGGACAGTCGGGTGGCCACCTTACACCTTAGATTGTCGGTCAGTCCCCTTACCCCCCCAATATCATCTTTTGTGGGATAGTCTGGAGGCTACCTTATACAGTTAGGTCCAGAAATATTTGGACAGTGACACAAGTTTTGTTATTTTAGCTGTTTACAAAAACATGTTCAGAAATACAATTATATATGTAATATGGGCTGAAAGTGCACACTCCCAGCTGCAATATGAGAGTTTTCACATCCAAATCGGAGAAAGGGTTTAGGAATCATAGCTCTGTAATGCATAGCCTCCTCTTTTTCAAGGGACCAAAAGTAATTGGACAAGGGACTCTTAAGGGCTGCAATTAATTCTGAAGGCGTCTCCCTCGTTAACCTGTAATCAATGAAGTAGTTAAAAGGTCTGGGGTTGATTACAGGTGTGTGGTTTTGCATTTGGAAGTTGTTCCTGTGACCAGACAACATGCGGTCTAAGGAACTCTCAATTGAGGTGAAGCAGAACATCCTGAGGCTGAAAAAAAAAAATCCATCAGAGAGATAGCAGACATGCTTGGAGTAGCAAAATCAACAGTCGGGTACATTCTGAGAAAAAAGGAATTGACTGGTGAGCTTGGGAACTCAAAAAAGGCCTGGGCGTCCACGGATGACAACAGTGGTGGATGATCGCCGCATACTTTCTTTGGTGAAGAATAACCCGTTCACAACATCAACTGAAGTCCAGAACACTCTCAGTGAAGTAGGTGTATCTGTCTCTAAGTCAACAGTAAAGAGAAGACTCCATGAAAGGAAATACAAAGGGTTCACATCTAGATGCAAACCATTCATCAATTCCAAAAATAGACAGGCCAGAGTTAAATTTGCTGAAAAACACCTCATGAAGCCAGCTCAGTTCTGGAAAAGTATTCTATGGACAGATGAGACAAAGATCAACCTGTACCAGAATGATGGGAAGAAAAAAGTTTGGAGAAGAAAGGGAACGGCACATGATCCAAGGCACACCACATCCTCTGTAAAACATGGTGGAGGCAATGTGATGGCATGGGCATGCATGGCTTTCAATGGCACTGGGTCACTTGTGTTTATTGATGACATAACAGCAGACAAGAGTAGCCGGATGAATTCTGAAGTGTACCGGGATATACTTTCAGCCCAGATTCAGCCAAATGCCGCAAAGTTGATCGGACGGCGCTTCATAGTACAGATGGACAATGACCCCAAGCATACAGCCAAAGCTACCCAGGAATTCATGAGTGCAAAAAAGTGGAACATTCTGCAATGGCCAAGTCAATTACCAGATCTTAACCCAATTGAGCATGCATTTCACTTGCTCAAATCCAGACTTAAGACGGAAAGACCCACAAACAAGCAAGACCTGAAGGCTGCAGCTGTAAAGGCCTGGCAAAGCATTAAGAAGGAGGAAACCCAGCATTTGGTGATGTCCATGGGTTCCAGACTTAAGGCAGTGATTGCCTCCAAAGGATTCGCAACAAAATATTGAAAATAAAAATATTTTGTTTGGGTTTGGTTTATTTGTCCAATTACTTTTGACCTCCTAAAATGTGGAGTGTTTGTAAAGAAATGTGTACAATTCATACAATTTCTATCAGATATATTTGATCAAACCTTCAAATTAAACGTTACAATCTGCACTTGAATTCTGTTGTAGAGGTTTCATTTCAAATCCAATGTGGTGGCATGCAGAGCCCAACTCGCGAAAATTGTGTCACTGTCCAAATATTTCTGGACCTAACTGTACCTTAGATTGTCGACCAGTACTGAACCATAGGCAACATGAATCTGGGAAAGGTTTCCTAATTTGAGATATCTATGTTTCACTCAAATGCTGCAGTGTTTCAGAGAAAACAGTTTAAGCAGGAGCTGGGAATGAGAAGCCATCAATTAAGGTTGGTCCTCGTCGGCTTCTCCCTGCCTAGTTTTGCTTGATTGACAGGTCTCTCTCTGCACAGCATGAATTTCCGAACAGGTTGCTTTAAGTGAATGATAGACATTTATTTGAAATGACAGCAAAAAGTAGCTTAAAGGGAATGTCTTATTTTATTTCTGTTTCATACATTAGATTATATTTTGAAAGTTATTGCCATTTTAATTTTTTTAATTGACCTAGACCAGTCTTTTTGGAGGAGATGTACACTTTCTCCCTGGGTCTATCTGAAACATGACAAAGAAAAATGTTGCAGAAAGAATTAATGTCCCCATATACCATCAACAAGTATGGACGAAACACTCATTTGTTCATTAGTTATCCCTCTTAACTGTCACACCCACTCGTCTATGTAAGCCTTGTATGGCATCCCCTGGAAAAATAAAAGGATCAAGTGTTGAAATTCAAAGGGCTCAATCCTGCTTTGCCCCAGATTGTCTGCTGGGGAGCCAATTTTGCGCTCTGAAAGTCAAATCGTACTCCTTCCCTTCTGTGCACCAAAACAGTAGTTTTCTACCACATATGGGGTACTCATGAGGAACTGCATAACAAGTAGTATGGTGTATCCTTTCCTCCTACCCTTGTGAAAACAAAAAAAGTTTGGAGCTAAAGCAGTTTTTTTGTGGGGAAAATGTGATTTTTAATTTTCATGGCTCAAAATTCTAAGATTTTGTGAAGCACCTGGGGGTTCGAGGTGCTCACCACACCTAAAGTTAAATTCCTTGAGGGGTCTAGTTTCCGACATCTAGTCACTTTTGGGGTAGCTCTACTATTTAGGCATCAGGGGCTCTGCAAACATGACATGGCGTCCGCTATCAATTCCAGCCAATTTTGCATTTCAAAAGTCAAATGGTACTCCTTCTCTTAAGAGCTTTGCCGTGCACCCAAACAGTAGTTTTTCACCACACATGAGAGTTCGATGTACTCAGGACAAGTTGCACAACAAATTATATGGTGCATTTTTTCTTGTTACCCTTGTGAAAACACAATATTTGGGGCTAAAGCAACATTTTTGAGAGGAAAATTAATTTTTTTATATTCACGGCTCAATGTTATAAAATTCTGAGAAGTACTTGGTAATTCAAGGCGCTCATCACACATCCAGTTAAATTTCTTGAGGGGTTTAGGTTCCAAAATTGGGTCACTTGATGGAGGTTTCCACTGTTTTGGCGCATCAGGGGTTCTGCAAATGTGACATGGTATCCACTATTGATTCCAGGCGATTTCAAGTTCGAAAACTCAAATGGCACTCCTGCTGTGCACCCAAACAGTAGTTTAGCACGACATATGCGGTATCAGCGCACTCAGGAGAAATTTCTCAACAAATTGTACAGTGTTTTTTATCCAGTTACCCTTGTGAAAATGTAAACTTTGGGGCTAAAGCAACATTTTTGTGATAGAGTGAAATTATAATTTTTCCCTTCCACATTGCTTTAGGTAAAGTCTGAAATTGGACATGCCAGATCCTTAGTTCTCCTGACATCATCTGTTGAGAAAGATTTGGGAGGCCCCCGTTCACATTAGACTGCTGAAACTCTCGGTATCAGTGGGTTCAGCTGAAGTTAATCTAATGTTGATGGGGGCTTCCTTCAGTTGTGTTAACTCAACAAATTTGGCAGGATCGGCCAACAATCCAGTGTGTAGAGAGGCATCCAGATTCTCCCCTGACACATGATGTTGGAATAAATAAGGGTTGGACACTTTTAATTTTTAGGCCCAATCTTGTTTTCCAGGAGATGAGCTTTGGTGGTGACTTTGTCCTCTTCCCCAATGAAAACACATTAATGCTCGGCCGAGTTGGAAGATAATTTTTGGGTTTACAACTATTACATGTGTAAGGACGTCATTACTATGCTTTATTTCGAACTTTTGCATGCGGTTTGTTCTATTTTAGACTAAACCCATGCATACTGGATTTTTCCACCACAAATGTTAATGAATTTAGAGCATTTTACTATGACACACCAATCAATGAGACTGAGGTGCAAAACGCTTGTCTTGATTAATTGGGTCCATTGTCGTCATTCTGACGTTGACTTGATTCTTTCCAAAGATAGCTCATTTTCCAAATGCTTTGGTGCCTGGTCCCTTGTTGCCAAGTAGAATTGCCCCATGATAACCTCTCTAGTCTCCTGATTTTGATTCGGATTGCAATTGCTTGATATTGCAATTCAATCCCATTCACATAGTAATAATTCACATAGCATGCCATTACCAGGCAGAGCCCAGAGACATGAGTGGACTTATTCCTAAAATCCAATTAAAATAATTGCCAACTATTCGGATTTAAAGGTCCCTCGAATATCCAACCGTCAGTCTAATATTGATAGTAGTCACTTGAGTATTCCCAAACATATGATGTCTGGGAAAAGAAGGCTCCAGCCAGTTGGATTTCCAATGACTGATCACTACTTTCACCAGAGGAGTCTGGCAACACCTCTACCCCAGAGAACACAGGAGCATCAGCCGTGCCAAATGTATTTGTTGTGGGGGAGTCGGGAGAGGTAGCCTTCAACCATGCAAACGTTCGGCTCAGAGCTATCTAATATGTTTGGGGGGGGCCTAACCCTCCAATAAGATGTTGTAGCTGGTCCTAAAAACAACAAGCACTCCCTCCGTCTGGAGAAAAACAGGTTCAGTCTCCAGAGGAGACAAGGCTTCTTTACCATGAGAACTATTAATATGGAGAACAGTCGACCTCCGGAATTTGTCATAATGGGACCTGTTGGTGGCTTATAAAAGACTTACAGTAGATATATTAGAAGAAAATAACAAATATTCTTATATAGATGTTTAAATCTCTTGTTCTGACTGTAGTTCTAGTCGATCGACAATTGGGATCAGGAGGGAAACATTTGCTCTTTAGGGCAGACTGGATCATGCATTATCGATTTACATATTTACATGTACCCTTTTCCTTTATCATTTCCTACACGTTGGTTGAACTTTATGGACAAGTGTATTTCTTCAACCGTACTTTGTAAATTGTTTTCTATTTCTACCAACGTTCTTCATCTTAGTACATAGAATACTGTATACTACCAAACACTTTTCTATTTCTATCTTACATGTTCCTATTTTGATTTTTGTGTGGTCAAAATATATTTTTTATGTCACGCCAATGTAAAAAGGCTTCATTCACATTTGCAACATGGGTTTGGTTGATGAGATATTTGTCACGCTTGGTATGGGGAAGTACCAAGCGCATGGCGAAAGAGAAGGGAAGGGGAACCTTGCGTCTAGACAAAGGAAAGATGGTGACCCCTGACCAAATCTACTGCTGTGCCCTGGGGTTGCTCATCACCCTAGATAGGTTCCACACCGGTGCGCCGAGCCAGATACCTGATGCTGGGCCCTAAATAGGGAAAAGATGGGATGAGCTCTTCGTCAACTCCCCTACACAACTATAGAAGACACAATGGGGACACACAGGGGAAAAGCATGAACTACTTATCATTAGATGACTCAGGTAGAAGTTCAGCAAGCTTACAGCAATGATACCACAGAGGAGAGCAAGCCAACTGCTTACAACCTTGGCTTGGAGGAACTGAAAATATCACCAGCACAAGTCCAAGGATTAAACATCAAAATTATGCTGATGATCAGCAGCTGGATGGAAGGCGAGCTCCTGCTGGGTCCAAAAGGAGGAGAGATGAATCCAGCAGGAAAGCTACCTATACCAATGAATACCGACAGCAGGAACAATGGAAAGTCAGGGAGCATTCTGCGCAGCCAAACGCTGTGACTTTCTATTGCCTGAAACCACATGTCTGTCTGTCACCCGTGACAAACCTGTGATAATATTTCATGTCAGATACACCATAAGGAGATTAAAGCTAGCCTTGATGGACCCCATTGACTCACAATTGGGTATATTGACGTTCTGTCATGGAGTTTATAGTTTTGATGAGAAGACTTTCTGGCAGAATCCAAACCATTCTTTTAATGGAAGTCACTAGAAACAAGCAAATTGATTTGCAGGATCCTGGATCAATGGTCAGTGGTTGGAGCCCTGGGAACTGCCTCCTACCTGCCGGCATTCTTGACGCACCCTCTGATTATTGCGCCTGTCCGGTGCAACATCATCAGTGTTTAATGGAACCTAAAAACCAGAAGGGGCGCAGAGGATGCTGGTCAGTAGGAGGAGATTGGTAGGGCTCTCGGTGGCCATGGAATACGGATGTGGCCGTTGGACTATATTCCTGCAAATTTATTCGCTCAACTCTGAAAAATATAGCAAACTTACATGTCCTGGATAAATTATGACTTATCTTCCTCTTCTTAACGGTGTAACTTCTCCACTCTAACATCCAATTAAGATAAAATAAAATCCAATGATTACATATTCAAGAGAGCCAGAAATAAATTCTAAATTTCAATTAACAGTTTCCTGTAGGGAATAAATTCCCCGAACATCTGGATCTATTTAAACAGAATCTCACATAATTATTGTGTCACACAGAATTCAGGTATCGGGATCACTTTTATAAATTGCTGTATGTTGTGCTCCATGTTTTTACATACAAATTATGGAATCACATTATTATTTTTTTTGTTTTATTTTTTTCCAAGAATATTTGACTTTTAGAAAACATTTTCCCATTTACTAAACATCTGTAAGAAATTACTGCGTAAGGATTATTAATTGTTTAAGAGATGTTCCCATCTCGGACATTTATCCACATCTAGGGTATGTTCCCATAATGAGACCATGCAGTGCCTTTCAAAAGTATTCACCCCCTTGGATTTCTTACCTATTTTGTTACATTCCAACCTGCGTTTTAATATTTTTGTAATCCGATTTGTGTGTGATGCATCAGAACTAAATAGTCTAAGTTGGGGAAGTGAAGTGAGAAATATATAGGCAAAAATTCAATTTATGGGATAATATAAATAAAAATGGTACATGTGCCTATGTATTCACTCTTTTTGCTATGAAGCCTCTAAATATTTCTGGTGCAAGCAATTACCTTCATAAGTCCCATGTTTACTGACAGGAAATCTACCTGTGTGCAATCTAAGTGTCCCTGGGTCTGTCAGTATATACATGGCTTTTTTGAAAGGCCGCAGAGGCTGTAACACCATTAAGCAAGAGGCTCCACTAATCAAACAATACCATGAAGACCAAGGAGATCTCCATATACCACCATGAAGACCAAGGAGATCGCCAAACACCACCATGAAGACCAAGAAGATCTCCAAACAACACCATGAAGACCAATGAGGTCTCCAAACATCCCCATGAAGACAAAGGTGATCTCCAAACAACACCATGAAGATCAAGGAGATCTCCAAACAACACCATGAAGACCAAGAAGATCTTCAAACAACACTACAAAGATCAAGGAGATCTCCAAACAACACCAGAAAGACCAAGGAGATCTCCAAACAAGTCAGAGACAAAGTTGTTGAGAGGAACAAGTCAGGGTTGGGTTCTAAAATATATCCCAATTTCTGATGATCCTCCGTAGCACCACAAATCCATTATCATCAAATGGAAAGAACATGGAATCACAACAAACCTGCCAAGATAAGGCCACCCACCAACACTCTCAGCCGGGCAAGAAGGACATTATTCAGAAAGGCAGTACAGAGACCAAAAGTAACCCTGAAGGAGCTGCAGAGTTTCCAAGCAGAGATTCCCAAGTAGAGACTGTAATATCTGTCCTTACGACCACAATAAACCATGCACTCCATACAGCTGTCCCTTTATTGAAGTGTGGCCAGAAAGAGGCCTTTACTTATGGGCAAAAATTGAAGGGACTGTTTTGAGTTTGCCAAAAGACATGGGAAACTCCACAAATGTTTGGAGGAAGATACTGTGTTCAGATGAGAGCAAAATTGAACTTTTTGGCCACCAAGGTAAATGCTATTTCTGACGTCAAACCAACACAACTCATCACCCAAAGAATACCATAAGCACACAGTGAAGCATGGTGGTGGCAGCATCATGCTTTGGGGATGTTTTTCAGCAGCAGGGACAGGGAAAATGGTACTATTGATGAGTGAGCACTACCATGCTTGAGTGCTCGGTACTCGTAACTAGTGAAGAGCGAGCACTACCATGCTCAGATGATCAGTACTCATAACTAGTGATGAGTGAGCACTATCATGTTCGGGTTCTCAGTACTCGTAACTAGTGAAGGGCGAGCACTACCATACTCAGGTGCTCAGTACTCGTAACTAGTGATGAGTGGGCTATACCATGCTCAGGTGTTCAGTACTCCTAACTAGTGATGAGTACTACCATAGAAATTTTCTGTTGTTTGCGATAAATCAATTAAATAAGAAAAATGTAAATAGTGCAACACAACTAACATATCAAGTGGTATCTCCAATTTCAGTACAAGATGTCACTTTTACTGAATATAGGAATCTCAGAATTATTCAGTCCATAGTTTCTTACTTTTGAGGTCTAAGATACAATTCCACCGAGTTCACTCTATAACCTAACATAGACTAGAATCCCTCAAAAAAGCACACATTTAGAAATCAAGAGTTGTCGCAACCTCAAGAGGTTCATTAACTACATCAGGTGAGATAAAACAGATCAAATACCTGGACTGGGCGGGGGGTTTTGCTTGTCTGTAATATTCCATTGCCTGTTAGAAATAAAAGTGGTCCAGAATATTAAGAGATCATTGCCTGTACAAACAAGGAAAAGGATTAAAAAGTCATTGAATGTTCTTAGAGATGCAGCTGGAAGCAGCGTTCACGAGTTCAACTTACAGGAACACTGACTGTAGTACCTGGCCGGGCAGATGGTGTAAGCTGTCACCGATTTCCACCAGATTTCTGAGGCGACAGGTGGTCAAAAAACCCTTGCGAGGCTGCAAATGACCTGCAGCAAATTTGTTGGCTACAGTCAATGAGGTTTCAGTTTGTATAGTAAGGTGCATCCTAAAGACAGAAGGTCTCCATGCCCAAACTCAATGACCCACTCGAAGACATAGTGTTCCAAAAGTGCAAGAAATATCATATCGAATATACTTAAAACCATATAAATAAGCCATAGAAATCGAGGGATTTTGTTCTATGATACGATTAAACAGAACTGGAACTTTTTGAATTTATGGATCAGCAGTATGTCTGGGGAGGAAGAATGAAGCAGATACTCAAAATTAACTGCCTGCTTGCCTCCAATGAAGCACAGCATTGGCTTGGTAATGACTGAAATGAAGCATAATGGTGGCTCAGTGATGCCTGCAGTTAAGCATGGCCTTGGATCAGTGATTCCAACAGTTAAGCATGGTGGTGAATCAGTGATGCCTACAGTTATGCATGGCAGTGGCTCAGTGATGCGTACAGTTAAGCATGGTGGTGAATCAGTGATGCCTACAGTGAAGCACGCTGGTGAATCAATGTTGACTACAGTGAAGTATGGCAATGGCTCTGTGATGCCTCTAGTGAAGCATGGTGGGGAATCGGTGATGACTAATGTGAAGCATAGTGGTGGCTCGGTGATGCCTACAGTGAAGCATGGTGGTGAATCGGTGATTCCTACAGTGAAGCATGAAGGTGGCTCATTGATGCCTATAATGAAGCATGGAGGTGGCTCGAAGATACCTACAGTGATGCATGGAGGTGGCTCAGTGATGCCTAAAGTGAAGTATGGTTATGGCTTGATGACTACAGTGCAACCTGGCAATGGCTCGATGATGATCTGGAGCTACTTTGCTTACTTTGTCACTGGAAACCTGCAGTGTGTAGAGGACAAGATGGATTCAACCAATTTTCAGGAAAACCTAGGAGAAAACCTCATGTCTTCTATGAAGATGCTAAAGCTTGGGCATCATTGGACCTTGCAATAGGACAATGCTTCCAACCATTAATCAGAGTCCACAAAGGCTTGGTTTCTGAAGAAGTCAAGGAAGATTCTAGAGAGAGCATCAGGGTTGCTTCACTTGAGCACCATTAAAAGTGTTTCTTGGATTTAAAGCATCATCTGCAGTATAGATGTGGCGCCCCTGAGGCTTCAGTCGCCACAGGGTACGGCACCTGATTTTAGGTGCTGTGCTCATCCCGGATTCTTGGTTGATGAGAGTCGGTTCCACACAACACCACATCCTAACACACAACAGATTAGGTCACGCATTAGATCAGGGCTGGGGCAGGTCCCATTAATTCATTGCGACCAGTAACCTGGTTATGGTACTTAATCCCCGTGCACTGTATCTAGAAGCATCTAGAGGGTGGAGCTTAGTGGGCGGAGTTAAGTTGGAGAGTGACAGTTGACCGTTGACAGAGTCAGTTAGAAGTGGACGGAGAGCGAGGAAGGGACTTTGGTCCAGGGAGGAGCTCACTTAGTGACTTTGGTGGAAAAAGGAGTATGGTCACTGGGAGATTACGGTGTCGGTGCTAACAGGAGCAAGTGCAGGCGGGGTGTAGAGCCATAGATTATGGAACGCCTTTAAGCTCGCCTAATAAATCTACCGGGAGAGAAGATTTTACGTTTCTCGGCCTAAAAGAGTGTCCGGGGCACAGCAGCAGACCTAGAATCTGGGAATTGGGACAGAGGTCCAACCCATTGAGAGGTTCAAGCTGCCTACCGTACTGGCCAGGACAGTGAGACCAAGAGGGGACCCAAGAATGCTTCAGGCCATGGGGAGCCGCCAATTACAAACAGGTGCATGGAGGAAGAGCCTACCAGGTCACACAACCGACACTAGGAACTGAGGAGTATGGGATCGCCTGGAGCCCATCATGGTGGAGACCGGCACCCTGCGGGCATAAGGAACAGTATGTGAGTAAAAACATCTTGAACCACAGCCCTTGTGTCCCCTACTTCCCGCGCCCTGTCAGTCCTGAAGAATACCGCTAGAAGTACTGCACCTCCCAGACATCCCGCTCCTGCTGCTTTACTTGATCCCTACCATTGACTCTCCTAACGGTTACTCGCTCCACCTGTGGGGAGCAGAAATACCTCAACTGCCATAACACCATCCCCGGGGGTCCCGTCTAGCAGCTGCAGCCTCATAGCTGCAAAAACCACAGGTGGCGTCACGAATTTTATCCAAATGTAAATAGCCATAATCCCCCTTCTTTTATTAAAGGACTCCGTCAGGATCTCGGAGCCGAGCACCGCTACCGCTGACATCTCTGGACTAGTCCGGCCCGGTTCCGAGTACCTCGACCTCGGGGCGGGCCAGTCATACAAACCCAAGAATATTAGTGACCTGTAGACTATTGCCCATAAGGATTGGACTAAGATTCCTAAAATTCCTTAGGCTGCTAGGAGCAGGTCATAACAGCCAAAATTGCTCTACTAAGTACTAGAGACACATTGTCTGACACTGCAGTAGTCAGTGAAGATGACATATCCTGTTAACTTTGGAGAAACCACTTGATATGAAACTTTAAGGTTTAATTTTGGTGTAACTATGGAGTCACACACCTATTTTCAATCCTTCTTCACTTTTATTGTAGATACCATGAAAACATAAAAAGCCTGACCACTGGTCTCATAAATCCATATCACAGATGAAGCGGAGATGGAAAGAGACTTTAATAACAGCAGAGTTTATGACATTATTTTGCACGGATTTCCCAATCTCCAGCGCTTCCATGTTCTTCTTTTTGTCCTTCTCCTTATAATCTACCTGTTCATCATTTCCGGCAATGCTGTGATATTCCTTGTGATCTGCAGAGAGTCCACTCTACACTTCCCCATGTACTTCTTCATTGCAGCTTTATCCTGTTTGGAAATTATCTATACGGCTGTCACAATTCCAAAAATGTTGGCCGATCTCTTGGATGACGAGAAGAAGATCTCTTTCAATGGATGCCTTGTCCAGGCTTATTTCCTACACGCTCTCGGAGCAGCTGAGTGTTATACCCTCACAGTAATGGCGTACGACCGATATTTGGCCATCTGTAAGCCATTAAGATACTCGTCTATTATGACTACTGGACTAAATGTCAATCTGATCTTCATCTGTTTGATCGGTGGGATTCTTAGTCCAGTCATTGAAATGATCTTTATTTCTCTCCTTCCATTTTGTGGCCCAAACCGTATTGAGAATGTATTCTGCGACTTCCCCCCGTTGATCTCTTTGGCTTGTACAGATACTAGGTTATATATAATGGTGGAATTCATCGTCAGCTCTTTTATCATCCTCTTGACTTCTGCTTTTGTTCTTTTCTCTTATATTCGGATAATAAATATAATCTTAAGAATTAAGTCGAAAGATGGACGCCAGAAAGCCTTCTCCACCTGTGGAGCACATTTGATTATTGTCATCCTGTTTTTTGGCAGCATTGGCTTTATGTACATACGTGTCACAAAAAGTTACTCTGTAGACTATGACCGGGTGGTGGGTCTCACCTATGCGGTCTTTACTCCACTTGCTAACCCCATCATCTACGGACTGAGAAATCAGGAAATCAGAAGACTCCTTTATAAGAATTTACTGATGGAATCGTTTATAGTAAATATACAAAAAACAATAAAACATTGATAAATACATTTTTTAAGAGCGTTCATTTTTCTGCATCACTTTTATAGTTTTGTGTCATGTTTGGCTTTGGAGGTTTATTAGGTGATTACAAGAGAGATTATTTGCCACCATTTATTTTTTAACTAACAGAATAGTTTAGGCAACATGAATTTAATAACAGGGTCCCATTAATAAATAATACCATGCTTCCCCAAAAATAAGACAGGGTTTTATATTATCTTTTGCTCTGAAAGATGTGGTAGGGCTTATTGTCTTATATTTTTGCATGAACATGGTGCAAAACCAGTCCTATAAGTGGTGGGATTACCTGCTTAAATTTAGGCAGGCACCCCCTAAAAGAATTTCACTTACCAGACCCCAAACAATTAGAGTTGGAAAATGAATGGGCTCTCACATACAAATCTGCGGCAAGTGAATGGGCTCTCACATACAAATCTGCAGCAAGTGAATGGGCTCTCACATGCGAATATGTGACAAGTGAATGGGCTCTCCCAAACAAATCTACGGCAAGTGAATGGGTTCTCACATACAAATCTGCAGCAAGTGAATGGGCTCTCACATACAAATCTGCAGCAAGGGAATGGGCTCTCACATACAAATCTGCGGCAAGTGAATGGGCTCTCACATACAAATCTGCAGCAAGTGAATGGGCTCTCACATACAAATCTGCAGCAAGTGAATGGGCTCTCACATGCGAATATGTGACAAGTGAATGGGCTCTCCCAAACAAATCTGCGGCAAGTGAATGGGCTCTCACATACAAATCTACGGCAAGTGAATGGGTTCTCACATACAAATCTGCAGCAAGTGAATGGGCTCTCACATGCGAATATGTGACAAGTGAATGGGCTCCCCCAAACAAATCTGCGGCAAGTGAATGGGCTCTCACATACAAATCTGCGACAAGTGAATGTGCTCTCACATACAAATCTACGGCAAGTGAATGTGCTCTCACATACAAATCTACGGCAAGTGAATGGGCTCTCACATACAAATCTGCAGCAAGTGAGTAGACTCTCACATAAAATCTGCGGCAAGTGAATGGGCTCTCACATACAAATCTGCAGCAAGTGAATGGGCTCTCACATACAAATCTGCGGCAAGTGAATGGGCTCTCACATACAAATCTGCGGCAAGTGAATGGGCTCTCACATACAAATCTACGGCAAGTGAATGGGTTCTCACATACAAATCTGCGGCAAGTGAATGTGCTCTCACATACACATCTGCGGCAAGTGAATGGTCTCGCATACAAAACTGCAACAAGTGAATGGGCTCTCAAATACAAATCTGTGGCAAGTGAATGGGCTCTCACATACAAATCTGCGGCAAGTGAATGGGCTCTCATACAAATCTGTGGCAAGTGAGTGGGCTCTCACATACAAATCTGCGGCAAGTGAATGGGATCTCACCTACAAATCTGCATTGCTATAAGGACCCCCTGCATTCTACAGCGGTTGGATCCCCCTGGTCACTGGAAGAAGTATCGCTTGTGTAGAGTGATAACTGGTATCCAAATTATTTGTAAGAGCTGCAATACAATGAAGCTGGAACAGCGAGGAACCTGACCGCTACGCAGATTTCTGTGTGAGAGCCTACCCACCATTGGCACTTGCCAACTGTAATTGTTCTAATTTTTGGAGGGCTATCTGCTTTCTTTGATGAAGAGTCCTGCTGTATTCTTTACCTTTTCTAGCTGCTTGGAAACTTCCTTATTGAACTGCAACTAGAGCTTATTTTTGGAGTAGGGCTTTTATTTTAACCATACTCAAAAGAGCCCCAAAAATTACAATAGGGCTTATTTTCGGGGTCGGATTTATTTTCAAAGAAACAGGGTATATGCAGGCATGTACAGTACAGACCAAAAGTTTGGACACACCTTCTCATTCAAAGAGTTTTCTTTATTTTCAGGATTCTGAGAATTGTAGATTCACATTGAAGGCATCAAAGCTATGAATTAAAACATGTGGAATGAAATACTTAAAAAAGTGTGAAACAACTGGAAATATGTCTTATATTCTAGGCTCTTCAAAGTAGCCACCTTTTGCTTTCATTACTGCTTTGCACACTCTTGGCATTCTTTTGATGAGTTTCAAGAGGTAGTCACCGGAAATGGTTTTCCAACAGTCTTGAAGGAGTTCCCAGAGATGCTTAGCACTTGTTGGCCCTTTTGCCTTCACTCTGCGGTCCAGCTCACCCCAAACCTTCTCAATTGCATTCAGGTCTGGTGACTGTGGAGGCCAGGTCATCTGGCGTAGCACCCCATCACTCTCCTTCTTGGTCAAATAGCCCTTGCACAGCCTGGAGGTGTGTTTGGGGTCATTGTCCTGTTGAAAAATAAATGATGGTCCAACTAAACGCAAACCGGATGGAATAGCACGCCGCTGCAAGATGCTGTGGTAGCCATGCTGGTTCAGTATGCCTTCAATTTTGAATAAATCCCCAACAGTGTCACCAGCAAAGCACCCCACACCATCACACCTCCTCCTCCATGCTTCACGGTGGGAAACAGCCATGTACAGTCCATCCGTTCACCTTTTCTACAAAGACACGGTGGTTGGATCCAAAGATCTCAAATTTGGACTCATCAGACCAAAGCACAGATTTAGGCGGGCTTTGCACGCTGCGACATCGGTAACAATGTGTTACCGATGCTGCAGCGATAGTCCCGCCCCCCTCGCACGTGCGATATCTAGTGAAAGCTGCCGTAGCGATTATTATCGCTACGGCAGCTTCACACGCACATACCTGCCGTGCGACGTCCCTCTGGCCGGCGACCCGCCTCCTTCCTAAGGGGGTGGGTCGTTTTGGCGTCACAGCGACGTCACACGGCAGGCGGCCAATTGAAGCGGAGGGGCGGAGATGAGCAGGATGTAAACATCCCGCCCACCTCCGTCCTTCTCATTGCAGCCGGGAGGCAGGTAGGTGATGATCCTCGCTCCTGCGGCTTCACACACAGCGATGTGTGCTGCCGCAGGAGCGAGGAACAACATCGCACCTGTCGCTGCACCGGCATTATGGAAATGTCGGAGGCTGCAGCGATGATACGATAACGACGCTTTTGCGCTCGTTCATCGTATCAAAAAGGTTTTACACGTTGCAATATCGACTGCGACGCCAGATATGCGTCACTTTCGATTTGACCCCATCGACATCGCACGTGCGATGTCGCAACGTGCAAAGCCGCCCTTACACTGGTCTAATGTCCATTCCTTGTGTTCTTTAGCCCAAACAAGTCTCTTCTGCTTGTTGCCTGTCCTTAGCAGTGGTTTCCTAGCAGCTATTTTACCATGAAGGCTGCTGCACAAAGTCTCCTCTTAACAGTTGTTCTAGAGATGAGAAAGTGTGTCCAAACTTTTGGTCTGTACTGTATAATAGTTGTAATAATGTAATGTCAAGTATTCCAGAAAACTACAAGGGTGCTTGGAAGTTTATGAACCCTTCTAGAGTATTTTTTCTGCATAATTTTGACCTGAAAATTAGACCAGATTTTCACACTAGACCTAAAAGTAGATGGGGAACTAAACAAAACAAATGAGTCAAAATATTAGACTTTGTTATTTTTTGTAAATGAGGAAAATTATTTAATATCACATGTCCGTCAGTGGCAATATTATGTAAACTTGTAGGATTAGCAGATAATTTAAAGTTGAAATCATAGTCTGGTGTGTTTAATCAATGGGATGACAATCGGGTGTGAGTGGGTGACCTGTTTTATTTAAAAAACAGGGATCTTTCATAGCCACAACACATGTATATAGACGTCTGTCATGGAATGGACAAAGGAGATTTCTAAAGTCCTCAGTTTCACAAGTGTGTTGTGTCCGCATGTTACATTTTGTATTGGACTGGATTTATTTTCATTTGAGGGGGTTAAGGATGCTTTTCCTTCTGGCTGAGATTACTCATAGTCTTAATCACAGCCCAAGCATCTTATCATCACTCCCTTCCACTATATTTACACATTGCTAGCTTCACTCCATGCCGGTTATAGATCTTCTATACTGACTACTTTGAAAGAGCCTGTCTTTAGAGAAGCTGAGGTGTTTATTTCTGTTGCATCTGAGAAGTTTCTTGCTGGAAAAGCCGAGGAGTGATATTTGCTGTGTCTTTCCCCACCCATCTATCTTATCTTCCTCATATTGTTTTATTGCAGTAGCGAGACTAGTATCTCACTGGCATACACACTAGTCAGGGTGAGTTCAGGGCTATCAAGGTCCTAGGTACATGACAATGTATGGGGGAAGGACCTGTCTAGGAACATTAGGGAGTGCAAGTATCAGACTCAGGTGAGTGTTACGAGTTGATCCACTTAAAGGGAAGCCCCTTAATAGAGAAAGGGCCCTATTGCCAGAGCCTTCTGTTGTACTTCTTCCCTGAATTTCTCTTTGTTTTGCGCCGTTCATCGGGGGTAACACTCAAAAGAAGAGTTGTTGATGCTCATCAGGCTGGAAAAGATTACAAAATCTATTTCTAAAATTTTTTTTGACTGTACAGTCAGACAGATTGTGTACAAATAGACTAAATTGAAGAAGAACATTACTGTGCTCCTCAGGATTGATTGACTAAGAAAGATCACGCCAAGAGTAAAAAAAAAAATCTCCAGTTGACCTCTAAGTAACTAAAGGGCTTTATCACATTAACTAATTTTAATGTTCATGAGTCCACCATCATAAGTATAACGTCCCTCTCACAGAGGAGTGAGAGATGCAGTAAGCAGGCGGTACACTAGGTGGCACTGGGGATACCTAGAGGCTGAGGGAAGTCAGGCAGGCCGGGGTCAGAACCGAGAGGACACAGAGAGACACAGGGAGCAAACAGGAGAGAGGTCATAAGACAAGCTGGAGGTCGGGTAACCAGGAGAAAAAGTATGAAAACAAGGGGCAAACAACAGAGTAGTAATGGGAGAAAGCCGGGGTCAGGAGCCAGACGGGAATGGAGAAGTCAGAGGGGAGTAGACCGAGGCAAGTCAGGGTCGAGTACCAAGATCAGTAACTGTAACCAGGAGACAGACGCTTGCAACAACAGAGCCAGAAAATAATACAACTGGCAAAGTTCTGGAGGAGAATGCTCGGTAAAGAAGCCTAAGCAATTACCCAGAAGGTGGAACAGCTGAGTAACCAGCACCTCCCAGAACCAACCTCGTCTCCAGTATAGGGACCAAGCTGCTAGATCTGTAAGTGCCGCAGAGCATCTCCAGGTCTGTGAGATGCTCTGCACAGAGAACCTTGACAATAAGGACTTAGAACAACACTATAGCGGAAGGCAGGATTGCAAGGAGAAAGCCACTGAACATTGCTCCCCATCTAGAACTTGATAAAGGTCACCTGGACAAACCAGAAGGCTACTGGAAAAAATGTTTTGTGGATGGATGAGACCAAAATAGAGCTTTTTGATCTGAATGAGAAGCTTTATGTTTGGAGGGAAAAATAACAGCATTATTACAGCGTAAAATCCTCATACCATCTGTGAAACATGGCGGTCGTAGCTCAAGCTCAAGAGAAAGTAAGTCATGCTGTAAGACAACAAATCGAAGCCCACAAATCGTTCTACAAAGGAATGGTTAGAGAAGAAGAGTGACACATTTTTGAAATGTCCAAATCAAAGTCCTAATCTTAATCCTGAAGAAATACTGTGGAAGGGCCTGAAATGAGCAGTTTGGGGGAGACAACACAACAACATAACAGAGATGAAGATGTTTTGTAGAGAGGAGTAAGCAACAATTCCTCCAGGCCAATGTGCAGGACTGATCAACAATTTCCAGAAATGTTTAGCTATAGTTAAGGTTGCACAAGGGGTCACACCAGATACTGAAAGCGAAGGTTCACATACTTTTAGTACTCACATCCATTTGATATTGAATCCTTTTCTTCATTTACAAAATAATGAAGTCTAATATGTTTATGCATTTGTTATATTTTGATCTTGTTATTTACTTTTAGGACTGGTTTTAAAATCTGATGTAATTTTAAGTTATGTTTATGCACAGACATTCAAGGGCCATTGTAAGTTCAATACATAAATACTGGATAATAACATAAACACAGTACGAAAACCAAGCTCAGTACATAAAACACCAGATCATTAACGTGTCTATCCATCCTCTGCTTAAATAATTCCATAAGTTTTCCTTTTTGGTGTTGCAATTTCAATGTTGAGGATTGTATAAATGGTGTCAGAACCAAGCTCATTTATACCAGACCTAAGTTCTTTACATAAAAAGGCTAAGAATAAAAAGACAGTACCAAAACCAAGCTAAGTACATACAGCACCAGAACTAGGTTCTTTACATAAGTAGAGGATAAGGATATGAACACTGCAGCACAACTAAGCCCAGTACACACAGCACCATTAAAAATAAACAGTACTAAAACCAAGCTCAATATGGATGTAGATTTAAAAAACAAACAAACCCCTGCTACATACACTGACGAGCAAAAAAGTAACAATGTTTTGAACTTTTGACTTTCAGCCTCCATGTCTTATCGTCCACTGCAGCTTTGAGTGTGAGACTACCTTCATTTTATGGACAATCATCCTGGCTATCTCATACATAAATCGGACTTGCAACTATTTAACATATGATTAATTATGCAGATTCTCGTCATGCCACTGCATTGTTACTGTTTTGCTCCTAAATTATTAAATTCACATTTTTATTGTTTTGTTAGTATTTTGTAAATCCATCCATCTCTTCCATCACTGCCTGAACCCTTCTGGGCTCTTGATCAGATTAAAGCATGTCTCTAACGAAATCTGATCCCTGGTCTCTTCTACATATTCCTAATGTTGGTGTATACTAGTCGGATCACTTGGGTATGTATACAGCTTTTTCCTCAACTCTACCTACAAATATTCAATTGGGTTGAGGTCTGGTGGCTGTAGGGGCCAAAACCAGCACCTCTACTTCATTGTCATTGAACCACTTATTTGCCAGTGCTTAGGGTCATTGTCCTGCTGGAACACTATGTTGTCCTATTCATATCCATAGTTTTCAAGTACACCAAGTAACTCAACTTGTAGGATACTCACATATAGATCAGCATTGAGATCACCATCCATCCTGGTCAAATATCCAACACCTTTGGCTGTGAAACACCCCCATATCATCAGGCTTCCTCCACCGAACTTGGCAGTTCCTTCAATTTCTCAATGTGTTAGCCCCTTTTGTCCTTGCTTCTTCCAGACCCAGTTGCACCCATATGAGATCTACTGTTTTTCGTCTCATTGCTCCAAATCACCTGTTTCCAAGCTTTTACTCTTTGTACTTTTTTGAAACTCGAACCGACACTTCTTATGACAATATTGAAGTTAAAGGGAACCTGTCATCAGAAATTTAGCTTGAAACCTAAACGTTTCCCCCTCTGCAGCTCCTGGGCTGCATTCTGGAGAGGTTCCTGTTGTTTATGTGCCCCCTTTCTGACCAAAATAAAGACTTTATAAAGTGGTACCTTTTTGTATTGAAATCTTGATAATGGTACATGGGGGCGGGCTCTCTGGTGGCTGTTAGTCTGCCTCCTGTCGCTTTAGGCCGTCCCCCATCACTCCATTTCATATCTCAGGACGCCGCCCACTGCGCCCGAGGTGCCGCGCACGCGAGGAGCGCTGGTCACGTGGTCGCAGGCACGAGGTTATGGGCGGCGCTGAGATTGCATCGCAAGTGCCCGCCCATCATCTCGTGGCCACGCTCTCCCCTCTGCCTCCAGCATTCTGCGCAAGCGCTGGCCAGATGACCCGACGTCACCTCTTTCCCATCTTACCCTACAGCAGGAAATAGATGGGAGGAGTGGAGCAGGACACCACCGGTTACGAGAGGTGACGTCGGGTCATCTGGCCAGCGCTTGCGCGGAACGCTGGAGGCAGAGGGGAAAGGGCAGGCACGAGATGATGGGCGGGCACTTGCGATGCAATCACAGCGCTGCCCATAATCTCGTGCCTGCAACCCACGTGACCAGCGGTCCTCGCGTGCGCGGCACATTGGGCGCAGTGGGCGTCGTCCTGAAGTATGGAATAGAGCGATGGGAGACGGCCTAAAGCGACAGGAGGCAGACTAACGGCCACCAGAGAGCCCGCCCCCGTGTACCATTATCAAGATTTCAATACAAAAAGGTACCACTTTATAAAGTCTTTATTTTGGTCTGAAAGGGGGCACATAAACAACAGGAACCTTTCCAGAATGCAGCCCAGGAGCTGCAGAGGGGGAAACATTTAGGTTTCAAGCTAAATTTCTGATGAGAGGTTCCCTTTAAGGTTCTTCACCTTTTTTCGGGCCACCATTCCAGACTTGTGTAACGTTTGTCGAATGGTTCTTGTATGGACGTCTGTGATCTCACTATTGTGAAGCATATGAGCCGCCTCCATTGCCGTGTTAGACCTTGTGATGAGCGACTTGACTCCGATATTTTTCCTAGATGTCCACTTTTTGGCTTTTGAATGGATGGATAGACTTTATTTCATATTCTTCCAACTGTCCTGGCCTCACATGATTCAGTTTGGCAATTTTCTTGGCCTAGAGACCACAATCGTTGATCTGGATGATGCTGTTTCTATTTGCTTGCGAAATCTTCATGGCGGCTTTTTGATTCGAACCAGTGACTTGTACTTGGGAATCAACCTGATAACACACTGAGCTATTAGGGAATGTGAGAACAGGCTGTAATTTGTAGTATACAGGAAGAAAAAGGAGCAAAACAGTAACAATGCAGTGACATGACAAGAATCTGTATAACTAATGATATGCTAAATAGTTGCAAGTTAAACTTATGTATAATATAGCCGAGATGATTGCCTATAAAATGAAGGTCGTCTCATGCTCAAAGCTGTAGTGGATGGTGAGATATGGAGCCTGAAAGCCAAAAGTTTAAAACATTGTTACCCTTTTGCTTGTCAGTGAATGTCTGTAGCATGTAAACTTATAGCTGAACTGTAGTAGAAGTATGCTAGGAGTTACTTTACATACAAAAATGGTATAATCTCTCTTTAGACTGTATGAGTGATTACATTACTGATCAGACACATTTACAGACAGAATAAGCAATGAAATTCAGTGTCACATATAAGCATAGTACATAGCACCTGTCACAGGTGACAGACAGTTATGTGGTCACAGCGTTTGGCTGCGCAAAATGCTCTATGACTTTCTATTGTTCCTGCTGTTAGTATTCATTGGTATAGGTAGCTTTCTTGCTGGGTTTGCATCTCTTCCCCTTTAGGACCCAGCGGAGTCCTCCTCCCACCCAGCTGCTGATTGTCAGTATTCTCAATGTGCTTAAATACCCCCATCTTCCCTAGATTGGTGCTGGTGATATTATTCAGTTAATGCAAGCTCTGGATGCAAGTAGGTGGCTTGTACTCCTCTGTCATATTGTTGCTGAAACTTTGCTGAACTTCTACCTGAGTCATCTGTAGATAAGTAGTTCATGCATTCCCCCCCCCCCCCCCCCCGTGTGTCCTCCTTGTGTCTTCCATAGTGTTTAGTGGGGTTGATGAAGAGCTCATCCCACCCGTTCCCTATTCAGGGTCCAGCACTAGGGATACCTTGGGTTAGGTATTCGGCTCGGCGCACAGGTGTGGACCCTATCTAGGGTGGTGAGGGACCCCAGGGACCAGCAGTAGGTTTGGTCAGAGGTCACCATCTTCCCTTTCCCTAGACACCGGGTTTCCCTTCCTTTTCGCTGTTTGCTTGGTACTTCCCCATACTTAGCATGACAGCACCCCTGCATATTCATTGTGCTTTTGTATGGAGTCGCTTTAAAGTGCTCTAAGATAGTTCCCTTTGTGGTAGCCATACATAGTGCCGCACCAGCAAAGTAATATGTATCTGTTCTATTTCAGCTCCTTTATCGCTATGAATAGGGGTTGGGAAGTGGGAAGAAATTGTCTGGCTGTTATACCGCTATAAAAAATATACAGTACATAGGATAATATAGGAGATAGCAATCTGTGTGAACATGTACATAAAATAACAATAATCTATTTGACAATACAAATATTATTTTTTTAACATTTACAAACCACCTCTTTATTGGGGTGGTTGGAACTTCTCGTCACTAGGGTTGATTTGGCTTGGAAAAGCCGAGAGACTATATATAATATACAGTGCCTACAAGTAGTATTCAACCCCCTGCAGATTTAGCAGGTTTGATAAGATGCAAATAAGTTAGAGCCTGCAAACTTCAAACAAGAGCAGGATTTATTAACAGATGCATAAATCTTACAAACCAACAAGTTATGTTGCTCAGTTACATTTTAATACATTTTCAACATAAGTGTGGGTCAATTATTATTCAACCCTTAGGTTTAATATTTTGTGGAATAACCCTTGTTTGCAATTACAGCTAATAATCGTCTTTTATAAGACCTGATCAGGCCGGCACAGGTCTCTGGAGTTATCTTGGCCCACTCCTCCATGCAGATCTTCTCCAAGTTATCTAGGTTCTTTGGGTGTCTCATGTGGGCTTTAATCTTGAGCTCCTTCCACAAGTTTTCAATTGGGTTAAGGTCAGGAGACTGACTAGGCCACTGCAACACCTTGATTTTTTCCCTCTTGAACCAGGCCTTGGTTTTCTTGGCTGTGTGCTTTGGGTCGTTGTCTTGTTGGAAGATGAAATGACGACCCATCTTAAGATCCTTGATGGAGGAGCGGAGGTTCTTGGCCAAAATCTCCAGGTAGGCCGTGCTATCCATCTTCCCATGGATGCGGACCAGATGGCCAGGCCCCTTGGCTGAGAAATAGCCCCACAGCATGATGCTGCCACCACCATGCTTGACTGTAGGGATGGTATTCTTGGGGTCGTATGCAGTGCCATCCAGTCTCCAAACGTCACGTGTGTGGTTGGCACCAAAGATCTCGATCTTGGTCTCATCAGACCAGAGAACCTTGAACCAGTCTGTCTCAGAATCCTCCAAGTGATCATGAGCAAACTGTAGACGAGCCTTGACATGACGCTTTGAAAGTAAAGGTACCTTACGGGCTCGTCTGGAACGGAGACCATTGCGGTGGAGTACGTTATTTATGGTATTGACTGAAACCAATGTCCCCACTGCCATGAGATCTTCCCGGAGCTCCTTCCTTGTTGTCCTTGGGTTAGCCTTGACTCTTCGGACAAGCCTGGCCTCAGCACGGGTGGAAACTTTCAAAGGCTGTCCAGGCCGTGGAAGGCTAACAGTAGTTCCATAAGCCTTCCACTTCCGGATGATGCTCCCAACAGTGGAGATAGGTAGGCCCAACTCCTTAGAAAGGGTTTTGTACCCCTTGCCAGCCTTGTGACCCTCCACGATCTTGTCTCTGATGACCTTGGAATGCTCCTTTGTCTTTCCCATGTTGACCAAGTATGAGTGCTGTTCACAAGTTTGGGGAGGGTCTTAATTAGTCAGAAAAGGCTGGAAAAAGAGATAATTAATCCAAACATGTGAAGCTCATTGTTCTTTGTGCCTGAAATACTTCTTAATACTTTAGGGGAACCAAACAGAATTCTTGTGGTTTGAGGGGTTGAATAATAAATGACCCTCTGAATAAACTTTTCACAATTTAAAAAAAAAATAAAAAAAGAAATAACATTCTTTTTTGCTGCAGTGCATTTCACACTTCCAGGCTGATCTACAGTCCAAATGTCACAATGCCAAGTTAATTCCGAATGTGTAAACCTGCTAAATCTGCAGGGGGTTGAATACTACTTGTAGGCACTGTATATACATATATATATATATATATATATATATACAGTTAGGTCCAGAAATATTTGGACAGTGACACAAGTTTTGTTATTTTAGCTGTTTACAAAAACATGTTCAGAAATACAATTATATATATAATATGGGCTGAAAGTACACACTCCCAGCTGCAATATGAGAGTTTTCACATCCAAATCGGAGAAAGGGTTTAGGAATCATAGCTCTGTAATGCATAGCCTCCTCTTTTTCAAGGGACCAAAAGTAATTGGACAAGGGACTATAAGGGCTGCAATTAACTCTGAAGGCATCTCCCTCGTTAACCTGTAATCAATGAAGTAGTTAAAAGGTCTGGGGTTGATTACAGGTGTGTGGTTTTGCATTTGGAAGCTGTTGCTGTGACCAGACAACATGCGGTCTAAGGAACTCTCAATTGAGGTGAAGCAGAACATCCTGAGGCTGAAAAAAAAGAAAAAATCCATCAGAGAGATAGCAGACATGCTTGGAGTAGCAAAATCAACAGTCGGGTACATTCTGAGAAAAAAGGAATTGACTGGTGAGCTTGGGAACTCAAAAAGGCCTGGGCGTCCACGGATGACAACAGTGGTGGATGATCGCCGCATACTTTCTTTGGTGAAGAAGAACCCGTTCACAACATCAACTGAAGTCCAGAACACTCTCAGTGAAGTAGGTATATCTGTCTCTAAGTCAACAGTAAAGAGAAGACTCCATGAAAGTAAATACAAAGGGTTCACATCTAGATGCAAACCATTCATCAATTCCAAAAATAGACAGGCCAGAGTTAAATTTGCTGAAAAACACCTCATGAAGCCAGCTCAGTTCTGGAAAAGTATTCTATGGACAGATGAGACAAAGATCAACCTGTACCAGAATGATGGGAAGAAAAAAGTTTGGAGAAGAAAGGGAACGGCACATGATCCAAGGCACACCACATCCTCTGTAAAACATGGTGGAGGCAACGTGATGGCATGGGCATGCATGGCTTTCAATGGCACTGGGTCACTTGTGTTTATTGATGACATAACAGCAGACAAGAGTAGCCGGATGAATTCTGAAGTGTACCGGGATATACTTTCAGCCCAGATTCAGCCAAATGCCGCAAAGTTGATCGGACGGCGCTTCATAGTACAGATGGACAATGACCCCAAGCATACAGCCAAAGCTACCCAGGAGTTCATGAGTGCAAAAAAGTGGAACATTCTGCAATGGCCAAGTCAATCACCAGATCTTAACCCAATTGAGCATGCATTTCACTTGCTCAAATCCAGACTTAAGACGGAAAGACCCACAAACAAGCAAGACCTGAAATCTGCGGCTGTAAAGGCCTGGCAAAGCATTAAGAAGGAGGAAACCCAGCGTTTGGTGATGTCCATGGGTTCCAGACTTAAGGCAGTGATTGCCTCCAAAGGATTCGCAACAAAATATTGAAAATAAAAATATTTTGTTTGGGTTTGGTTTATTTGTCCAATTACTTTTGACCTCCTAAAATGTGGAGTGTTTGTAAAGAAATGTGTACAATTCCTACAATTTCTATCAGATATTTTTGTTCAAACCTTCAAATTAAACGTTACAATCTGCACTTGAATTCTGTTGTAGAGGTTTCATTTCAAATCCAATGTGGTGGCATGCAGAGCCCAACTCGCGAAAATTGTGTCACTGTCCAAATATTTCTGGACCTAACTGTATATATATATATGTATATATATACATATATGTAAATATATATATATATATATATATATATGTATATATATGCAAAAATAAAAATAAATTTCATAAAAAAAAAAAAATCACATAATCAAAACATATAACGGAATATTAGTTCTAAGGGACAATTAATAGTGTCCTGTGAATAAATTCCCAGAAGATCTGGATCTATTTAAGCGCCGTAGAAAGCAACTCTCGTAATCTGTGATTTTCATCATTTACAGGATAACAAGTCTAATTTTTTATGTTTCATCTCATTATATGTTACAGGTAAAATATTTAGTTAAAAATATATATTTCAATTTTAATTTGGTTTATGTCCTTTTTATTAGCAGACTAAAAGTAAAACTTTTGGAATTAAGAACAATATTATTTCATATTTTTATTTTTAAAGATTAATTGAGATATATTAAAACATTTATATGGATATGAAAACTGTCATGAAAAGTGGAAAATGCTATTTTTCTACACATTTATGACAAGTACTTGACATAAACAGCAGAATAGGCTCTAAATACAAACAAGGCTCCATCTGAAGAATAATGGTTGAATCTCCAGAAGAATTAAAGCTTCTTTCAGCTCGTTTCTGCATTTTGTAGAATGTTTTAGTGATTTTTTTTGTGTGTTTAATGCGTTAATTGGTTTTATTTTTATCCAGTTGTTACTGGAAAATCTCAAGTGCATCAAATTATACACCACATAAAAAATGGTTTTGCCTTTGTCAATTTTTTTTTATTGATTTCTTTCTTTTAATGCAATCTTTTTCTCTGTTTTTTTTTTTTTTTTTACAATTGGTTTACTAGTAGGATGGAAACTAATAAATAAGTACTTTGGAAGTTTGGATGTGTTCACATCAAGTCGTTTTTCTGAGTTTTTGAAGTGGAAACTTCCAGTTTTTGAGGAATTTTGAGACTTAAAATTAAATTTTAGTCAGTTTCTGCAGTAAAAAATTAAAAAAAAAACAACACAATGAGAACACATCCTCGAGGAGCTGATAACGTTAATACATTGGGGATCAAAATTAGAGAACAATGTATGATCACTTGCTTTTTTCAGAAATAATGTAATCCACATTGAACAACATTTGAGGTTTTGTGTTAGGGGTGCACCATGCCACTAGAACAGGGTTTTACAAAAGATCCAAAGTTTATCAACATAAATCCTTTATTTTGCCCAAAATGTGCTGATGATAATTAGAGAACAGCAATGACTGCAGCACAGAGAAATATTATAAGTAAATTTTCTGTAGGTAACAACAGTCACAATCAGTAGGACGTGGTCCGGCCGTCGCTGTGAATGACTTCAGCACATCTGCGGCCACAGAACATTGCTAGTTTCTCACACTGCTCTGGTGTGATTTTGGGTCCACTCTTCTTCCAGTCTCGTCCACAGTTCTTTGACTGTTGTGCGTTTCTTGGCCATAACTTTGTCACCAAGGATTTTCAAGAGGTTTTCTATTGGGTTTAGATCAGGACTCTGGGCGGCCATTTCATTGTTTCAGTGTTTTCTGTTTCAAGAAACTGCTTTCCCCATTTTGCTGTGTGACAGGGGGCATTGTTCTGAATGAAAATTGTTGGCTGATTGACTGATGAACGCAAGTAAGGAGCCACATGTTCTTGAAGAAGGTTCGGATACACACTTGCATTCACTCTGCCATGTAGCTGTATTAGAGGTCCAACCCCATACTGAAGAAAACATTCCCCAAACCATGACCCTTTCTCCACCACCTTTCACTGACTTCTTAACACACTTTGGGTTCAGTATTTCCCCAGTTTGTTGATGAACATAATGTTCCCATCAGACCCAAATAAATTAAACTTGCTTTCATCACTATAGTGAACTGTGTACACTTCTCCTCTGTCCACACAACATGCTCCTCACCAAAGGTGAGTCTAGCCTTTTGATTCTTTCTGCTAATGGGGTTTGGTCACCACAGAGTCGGCTTTCAGTCCAAATGCTCTTAAACATTGTGACACTGTATGACGAGACAGATCCTTACCCTGTACAGTGCTGAACTGCTGAGCAATTCCAGCTGCAGTTTGGAAACAATTACCCATGGAGACTCTCCGCATTATCATGTCCTCTCTTGCATTTGTCTGTCGAGGGCGACCAACCTTCTTGGGGGACTTGAAAGAGTTTGTGATGTTGTAAAGAAGCAATATTCTTGAAATTACAGACTTCTCTTTCTATGGCTGATAGGCTCAACCCTTTGGCTTTCATCTGGACAACCTGCTGTCGGAGGGTTTCAGTCACTTTGGAACGGCACACCATTTTTGCAAAGTCAGTGCAAACTGGAAAGTTAGGCTGCCAGTTAAATAGGATTTGTCAGATAATTAAGGAAATTAGCAGCAGGTGCCAGATTAACACCAATAACTTGCAGGGATCTGACAGTGTTCTCGAATTTTGATCCGTGTTACATTTATCACATCAACATTTTTATTATGTACTATAGAATAAATTCAAATTATGACATAAGGTTAAAATACTGCGAGTTTCCTCATGTTAGGATATAATCACATAGGACGACCCAATGACCGCAACATTTAGGAAATTGTGTGTTGTTCTCTAATTTTGAACTTCAGTGTAGCTTCAAAAAGGTTGAGATGATTTCTTTAAATAAACCTATGTAAATGAATCATCACAAAGTTCGGCTCAACTTTGATGTGGGCTGGGGTCATAAATCAGCACAGAAGAGCTCAGAAAAAAAGACTTATTAACTCAGAATGATCTCATTAACAAATCCTTAGATAACTGAATCTGTAGCCAGGAATAGACAGTATAGACACGAATTATAACATTTTTTTTCGTAAAAAAATAAATGGATATGACTAAAGAAAAAATAGCCCCACAAGGTGAGAAACACCTTTAAAAATCTGTGGGATGGTTCATGTGTAATGGATGAAGATGCCAATAGTTAGTGATAGATTGGATGGTGAAGAGGTGGGATATATTAGGTTTAAGTGCACAGGAGGTGAGGTGGGATTTCAAGAGTTGGGCGTAAAGCTGTGCATGGGTAATGGTAATGGCGGAACAACCGCTTTTGCAGGGGTCGTGATTGCAACTGGGCCCGGGAGTGGAGGGGCCCACTGACCTCAGCTCCTGCTTCAGCTGGATGTGCATCCGATAGTTCACATCCAGCTGAATTGCAGCACAGAGACGCAGCTGGGTCCCTGCACTGCAAAATGCGGCACCGCAGAGTTACAGGAACCAGCAGCCGGCTTTGGGACTAAAAGTGTCCTGGCTGCTTAAGAAAATGCATATTCACTGCTCCCCACGCCCATAATCCCGCCCACCTCTTTCAACTGACGTTTATGCTGACCGGTGGAAGGGATTATGGGCGTGGGGAGCAGTGAATATGCATTTTCTTTAATAGCAGCACATGATAGCTGGCTTTCTGCTGCTGCTGGTTGATCAGGTGTGCTGCTGGAAAAAAGTGAACCACTGGCGGACATACTGCCGGGGCAGTTGCATTTGGGTCCCCTAAGGAGAGGGGGCCCATACAACTGTTGAAACTCAGTCTATCAATGACTGCAGTGGGGAGAAGCAGGGGCCTTTCCAGCGTCTAGGGGCCGCTCTGCCGCACTCTGCCAATGATGCTTTTACGGACCGTGCTTCTTCTGTTACTTCTGGAGCTGCTGCTGCAGGGTCTGTGCAGGAGACATGGGCACTGCAGGAGTTACACATACAGTGTTCAGGGCCTGAGGGGAGGCTGGGGAGGGCTCTGTCACCCTGGATACCAGCCTCTATGGCTGCTGCGGGGGAGAGGCTTGTACTGCTGCCTTGTGAGCTGCAGGGGAAGTGAATGGTCAGTGCTGCTTCATCCTCTCCCTCTGTCTTGTCACTAGAAGCAGTCGGGAATGAGAGCAGAGGGAGAAGGGAGGAGGACATGGCAGCTGTTGTAGCAGCAGAGCCAGTGATAGGGGCAGCTGAGCTCTCAGTCCTGTTCTGGGCTATATCCTCGAATTCCTGACCTGGTCATGGCTGCTGCCCTGGCATGGGGCAGGGATGTGGGGGCCCCTGTTGTGAATGTCAGTTATGCTTTTGCTGTTGTGAGGCTGGTAAGGAGATGTTCGTCGCTCCTGCGGTGTCACACATAGCGATGTGTGGTGCTGCATGAACGACGAACAACATCGTACCTGCAGGAGCAACGACATTATGGAAAGGAGCGACGTGTCAACGATCAATGATTTTGGACGTTTTTGTGATCGTTGATCGTCGCTCCTTGGTGTCACACGCTGCGATGTCGCTGAAGGCGCCGGATGTGCGTCACTAACGACGTGACCCCGATGATATATAGTTAGCGATGTCGCAGTGTGTAAAGCACCCTTTATTCTCAGTAACGTTTAAAGTCAACCTTGCCATGTCTGAATCCATCACTGATCCATTCTTGAGCTGGGGGCTGTGTGTAACAATTATGTAGATACTCTGGAATCTGATAGCGTGAAATATAATGAAACTGAGACAAGGGTTGGGTGAATACTCTGTATTAACAAATAATAAACACAGTGCACATAACAGAAGGCAGCTACAAATTAAATTTACATGCAAACCGCACTAATATGTTAATGTCCTGACAGCATATGTAGTATTGAGCACAGAAAACAAGTGGTGAATGTCCAGAATAATATGTACAGCAAACAAGGGGTGAATGTCCAGGAAGTTATATGCAGAGCAAACAAGTGGTGAATGTCCAGAAGTTATATGCAGAGCAAACAAGGGGTGAATGTCCAGAAGTTATATGCACAGCAAACAAGTGGTGAATGTCCAGAAGTTATATGCACAGCAATCAAGTGGTGAATGTCCAGAAGTTATTTGCAGGTGTGCGCACAGCACTAATGCATGAGAGTCCAGAAGCTATGTCCAGTATAGTATGCAGGAGTGCACACAGCAAACAAATAAGTGAATGTCAGAATCCTATGCAGAAGTGCGTACAGCAAACAAATAGCTACCAGCACACAGCCCGTACAGATGGAGTCCAGGCTTAAGTACACTGATAACAGAGAATCTAGTTCTTACAAATCAAGGTAGTCCAGCAGTATAGAGCTCTTTTCCTAGAAGCCTTGAAGGGAGTGAACCACAACCAGGATCAGGGTAATGCACCGTAGCTGAGCAGTAATGAAGTGGAGCACAGAACTAACAAGCAGCAACAAGAAATCCAGCAGCAAGCCAGGAGAGATTCAGGAACCAGCAGCACAAAATACTCACGCAATTAATAAATCCCGAAACAGGACTTATAAGCAGGGCAGACAGGAAGTTGAAGGGCAAGTCGAGGCAACAGACTCCATCTTGGAGAAGGGCAAGAAAACACAATAAGTTCCTTGGAAACCCTGGACTTTATACTGTGTTTCAGGTCAAAAAACTACACCAAGGTACTTAACTTACACACGGATCCTTGCTTTTATGCTTTAGGTGTCATAAGTCCACATCAGGACGTCATTGCTGATGCAGGACGTGTAGGCTGGCTGAGAAACACAAAGCATTGGAACCAGAGGGGCGGGGGACCGGTGCGTTGAGTATGAATTCTTTTGGTATTTTATAACATTCTCCTCCACAATTTAATGTTTTGGGGTTTTCTTTTTTTTTTTTATATGGATTTATATATATTTTGTATTTATTTGATACATTTCTATTAAAGGTTGAAAAAGAGATGAAAAGAATCTCTAATAACAGCAGAGTTTATGACATTATTTTGCACGGATTTCCCAATCTCCAACGCTTCCATGTTCTTCTTTTTGCCCTCCTTCTTGTAATCTACCTGTTCATCATTTCCGGCAATGCTGTGATATTCCTTGTGATCTGCAGAGAGTCCGCTCTACACTTCCCCATGTACTTCTTCATTGCAGCTTTATCCTGTTTGGAAATTATCTATACGGCTGTCACAATTCCAAAAATGTTGGCCGATCTCTTGGATGACGAGAAGAAGATCTCCTTGGATGGATGCCTTGTCCAGGCTTATTTCCTACACGCTCTCGGAGCAGCTGAGTGTTATACCCTCACAGTAATGGCGTACGACCGATATTTGGCCATCTGTAAGCCATTAAGATACCCGTCTATTATGACTACCGGACTAAATTTCAATTTGATCCTTACCTGTTTCATTGGAGGGATTTTAACTCCAGTCATTGAAATTATCTTTATTTCTATCCTTCCGTTTTGTGGCCCAAACCGTATTGAGAATGTTTTCTGCGACTTCCCCCCGTTGATCTCGTTGGCCTGTACAGATACTAGGTTATATATAATGGTGGAATTCATCGTCAGTGCCTTTGTCCTCCCGTTAATTGCTTTTGTTCTTTTTTCCTACATCCGGATAATACACATTATTTTAAGAATTAAGTCGAAAGATGGGCGCCAGAAAGCCTTCTCCACCTGCAGAGCGCACCTTATTGTGGTCATCCTGTTTTATGGCAGCGTTAGTTTTATGTACATACGTGTAACGAAAAGTTATTCAGTAGACTATGACCGGGTGGTGGGTCTCACCTATGCGGTCTTTACTCCATTAGCTAATCCCATCATCTATGGACTGAGAAATCAGGAAATTAAGAGACTTTTATATAAGAATTTACTGATGGAAAACGTCTTTATGTTTGTTTCAAAATGTCTCCAGTAAATTTGTTGTAAACATGCAATAATAATAACAGATAAAAGTTTTTTTTATGGTTGCATCTGCCATTTTGAATTTTGGTTTGTCAGTGGATGACTCTATAATCCTTAGCAAGCCCTGATCACATACCTATAAATTCAACTCTATGCAAATGTGACACCCCTGGACTAGCAGGTCGTCACAGGGTACTGCACAAGCTGCCCTTCCGTGCAGTATTCCACCTCCCTCATGGTTCTGGGTCCCTATCTTATGGTGTTGCCCCCAACAGAAAATCAAATCCTAGATACACCCTGCCCCCCCCCCCCCCAGTCACACCAGTGGACGGCTTGAGTGGAATAGAGTCGCCCACCTGGGGGATCAGGGAGGGGAAGTGAGGAGTGTAGTTAGTCTGTCAGTGAGTGGAGAGTTGGGAAGTAGCCCTCGAGCTGTGAGGAGCTCAGAGGAGGTTGGGAGTGGTGGCTCCCAAGAGAAGCTGTCTAGGTTGCAGACGGTGGTCTGAACCTAGAGGAGTCAGACCCCTGGTCGCAGGGGATTGCGGTTAGGTGCCTGCACCGGAGGACGGTCAGCAGCCTGGCACTTTCACCGGTCCGGGACCGAAGGCACGGTGTGGTACACGGACCCTAGGTCAGGGAGAAGCTTCAGGCAACCCGGCAATTAACCTGAGGAGAACGGAGTATTTATGATCTGTTCCTACCCGCTCCAGAATCGGGGCACTAGCGCAACGAGGGGGATAGGGCCTTCCAACCAAAATGGCCCAGAAAATCCCAAGCGTGAGCCCTGAGAGCAAGCTCCCACACTTAGCCACAGTGGGCAGCGGGACCCGGTAAGTTTCAGACTACTGGGCCACCACGTTGAAGTTAAACTTAGTGCCAGGAGGCAGGTCACGGATCACCAGGCAACACCATAGGGAATGGGACCCGGATGTGCTCCCCTCCAGCGGCAGCGATACCCCGAGATGTGGTTTACCCGGTTGTCAGCGTCTGCTTATTGACTGAGTGAGTACCTGAGTGACCCCTGCATCCCACGGCATCCCACCGAGTCCCGGGGCCTACCCCTACCCGTGGAGGGCCACAACACCTTGCTGCCCCACTCCATCATCCCGGGTACTCCCAACGGCAGCGGCGGTATTCCCAATTACCATACACCACGGGTGGCGTCACAAACTATCTCTCCCCTGTAAATACCCCCCTTCTTCATTCAAGTGTGGCCCCTAGCCCCCGGTTCCGGAGACCCTCGAGCCACAAATAATCACCCCCGGATCCGAGTGGTTCAGACCGCTGTAGGGGCAGCACACAAACCTATTAAAACTAAACTCTATGAGTAATTATGGTCAGTTTCTGTTTTAACTGCCTAGTTCTTTTTTAACTGCCTAGTTCTTTTTTTAACTGCCTAGTTCTTTTATAAACTTTGCTAATTTGCAGATTTTTAGACTTGTGCCTGTAGTATCTTAGAAATGCAAATTACAAAGTGATTGCAAAATTTATATTAAGAAGTAGCTAAACTTGTTTTAATTAATTATGGATTAGATTGCAAAGTTATAAATCTGTGTAATATACGCCATTACCCTCCTTATCTTTCAAACTGTTTTAACTGCCTAGTTCATGTTCTTTTGCAGGTTGCTTTGAACGGCAGCTCTAGCAAAAATCCGTAATGCAAATTACAAAATGATTGCATAATTTATATTAAGAAGTAGCTAAACTTTTTTTAATTAATTATGGATTAGACTGCAAAGTTATAAATCTGTGCAATATACGCCCTTACCCTCCTTATCTGTCAAACTGTTTTAACTGCCTAGTTCATGTTCTTTTGCAGGCTGCTTTGAACTGCAGCTCTAACAAAAAATTATGCACATTACAAAGTGATGGCATAAGTTTATATTAACGAGTAGCCAATTTTTTTTAAATTAATTATTGTTTAACCCTGCAGTGTAATGAATCTGTGTAATATACACCATTACCCTCCATTTCTTTCAAACACTAGGTTAAAAGTGCTGTTTTAACTGCCTAGTTCATGTTCTTTTGCAGACTGCTTTAAACTGCAGCTCTAGCAAAAATCGATACAAATTACAAAGTGATTGCATAAGTTTATATTACCAAGTAGCCAATTTTTTTTAAAATTAATTATTGATTAGCCTGCAAAGTTATGAATCTGTTTAGTATACGCCATTACCCTCCTTATCTTTCAAACTGTTCTAACTACCTAGTTCATGTTCTTTTACAGGCTGCTTTGAACTGCAGCTCTAGTAAAAATCAATTCAAATAACAAAGTGATTGCATAAGATTAAATTAACGAATAGCAATTTTTTTAATTAATTATTGATTAGCCTGCAATGTAATGAATTTGTGTAATATACGCCATTACCCTCCTTCTCTTTCAAACACTATGTTAAAGGTGTTGTTTTAACTGTCTAGTTTATGTTCTTTCGCAGGCTGCTTTGAACTGCAGCTCTAGCAAAAATCAATTTAAATTACAAAGTGATTGCATAAGTTTATATTAACGAGTAGCCAATTTTTTTAAATTAATTAATTAGTTAATTAATTATTGATTAGCCTGCAAAGTTATGACTGTGTAATATACAGTGCCTACAAGTAGTATTCAACCCCCTGCAGATTTAGCAGGTTTGATAAGATGCAAATAAGTTAGAGCCTTCAAACAAGAGCAGGATTTATTAACAGATGCATAAATCTTACAAACCAACAAGTTATGTTGCTCAGTTAAATTTTAATAAATTTTCAACATAAAAGTGTGGGTCAATTATTATTCAACCCCTTGGTTTAATATTTTGTGGAATAACCCTTGTTTGCAATTACAGCTAATAATCGTCTTTTATAAGACCTGATCAGGCCGGCACAGGTCTCTGGAGTTATCTTGGCCCACTCCTCCATGCAGATCTTCTCCAAGTTATCTAGGTTCTTTGGGTGTCTCATGTGGACTTTAATCTTGAGCTCCTTCCACAAGTTTTCAATTGGGTTAAGGTCAGGAGACTGACTAGGCCACTGCAACACCTTGATTTTTTCCCTCTTGAACCAGGCCTTGGTTTTCTTGGCTGTGTGCTTTGGGTCGTTGTCTTGTTGGAAGATGAAATGATGACCCATCTTAAGATCCTTGATGGAGGAGCGGAGGTTCTTGGCCAAAATCTCCAGGTAGGCCGTGCTATCCATCTTCCCATGGATGCGGACCAGATGGCCAGGCCCCTTGGCTGAGAAACAGCCCCACAGCATGATGCCGCCACCACCATGCTTGACTGTAGGGATGGTATTCTTGGGGTCGTATGCAGTGCCATCCAGTCTCCAAACATCACGTGTGTGGTTGGCACCAAAGATCTCGATCTTGGTCTCATCAGACCAGAGAACCTTGAACCAGTCTGTCTCAGAGTCCTCCAAGTGATCATGAGCAAACTGTAGACGAGCCTTGACATGACGCTTTGAAAGTAAAGGTACCTTACGGGCTCGTCTGGAACGGAGACCATTGCGGTGGAGTACGTTACTTATGGTATTGACTGAAACCAATGTCCCCACTGCCATGAGATCTTCCTGGAGCTCCTTCCTTGTTGTCCTTGGGTTAGCCTTGACTCTTCGGACAAGCCTGGCCTCGGCACGGGTGGAAACTTTCAAAGGCTGTCCAGGCCGTGGAAGGCTAACAGTAGTTCCATAAGCCTTCCACTTCCGTATGATGCTCCCAACAGTGGAGACAGGTAGGCCCAACTCCTTGGAAAGGATTTTGTACCCCTTGCCAGCCTTGTGACCCTCCACGATCTTGTCTCTGATGGCCTTGGAGTGCTCCTTTGTCTTTCCCATGTTGACCAAGTATGAGTGCTGTTCACAAGTTTGAGGAGGGTCTTAATTAGTCAGAAAAGGCTGGAAAAAGAGATAATTAATCCAAACATGTGAAGCTCATTGTTCTTTGTGCCTGAAATACTTCTTAATACTTTAGGGGAACCAAACAGAATTCTGGTGGATTGAGGGGTTGAAAAATAAATGACCCTCTGAATAAACTTTTCACAATTTAAAAAAAAAAAAAAAAGAAATAACATTCTTTTTTGCTGCAGTGCATTTCACACTTCCAGGCTGATCTACAGTCCAAATGTCACAATGCCAAGTTAATTCCGAATGTGTAAACCTGCTAAATCTGCAGGGGGTTGAATACTACTTGTAGGCACTGTACACCATACCCTCCTTCTCTTTCAAACATTATGTTAAACGTACTGTTTTAACTGCCTAGTTTATGTTCTTTCGCAGGCTGTTTTGAACTGCAGCTCTAGCAAAAATTCATAATGCAAATTACAAAGTGATTGCATAATTTATATTAAGGAGTAGTCATTTTTTTTAATTAATTATTGATTAGCCTCAAAGTTATGAATCTGTGTAATATATGCCATTACCCTCCTTCTCTTTCAAACGCTATGTTAAAAGTGCTGTTTTAACTGCCTAGTTCATGTTCTTTTGCAGGCCGTTTTGAACTGCAGTTTTGGCAAATATCCATAATGCAAATTACAAAGCAAATGCATAGTTTAAATTAATGAGTAGCCACATTTGTTAAATTAATTATTGATTAGCCTGCAATGCAATGAATCTGCGTAATATACTCCATTACCCTCCTTTTCTCTCAAACACTATGCTAAAAGGGCTGTTTTAACTGCCTAGTTCTTGGTCTTTTGCAGGCTGCTTTGAACTGCCGCTCTAGCAATAAGCCATACTCTTTCACCCTCTTCTCCCCCCTTACATGCTCAGACAGGAAGAGTGATTGTACATAATATACGAGTATGAAATCTCGCTGAGGCGAAATTCGAAACAGCTTTTAAAAGGATTTGAGCTAGGCAGTTAAAACAGCGCTTTCAGCATGGTGTTTGAGAGCGAAGGCAGCAAAATAAGGTAATGGAGTATATTAAAGAGATTCATAACTTTGCAGGCCTGATCAACAATTACATAAAAATAAGTTTACTTTCTTATAACAATGTCACTGTATTGTTACTGTTTTGCTCCTGGTGTTTGGAAAATCTTTTTCTTCCTGTATACTACAAATTACAACCTGTTTTCACGTCCCCTAATAGCTCACTGGTTTTACTATGTTGAAATGAAGTCCATCTACTCATTCAAAAGCCAAAAGGTGTCTGTCCAGACAAATTATCGGGCTTTGCAGGACCTTAGGTATCCATGGTTACGACCATGAGCAATCTAACTTTCCCTATATGAGTGGTCGTAACCATGGATACCTAAGGTCCTGCAATACCCTGAACATGAGATAGCGACATAGTGAAATCAGAAGAACTAACTGCAGATATATGCTAATATTATTATAATTACACCTACTACATATTGGGATAGGATCTTGGAGATGGGATTATTCCTTTAAACCAACTGTACAGTTAATTTTAATGTTTCACAAAGTTTCTGGACTGGTAGGAAAAGATCCATAAAAGTCACAAAAATTCCTCATCTACTATAGACCCATTATTTCAAACACTACATCATCGGGGTGTACATCTGCAAGTTTACGTCATAAGTCTCTCAAGTCATCTTATAGATTCCACTTGAAATGACAATTATATATTTCTCTCCATCAATATTTAATATTTCTACACTAATATTAAACACAATTTAGGTATGAACAGTGTTAACCAATTTTTATGAATGGACAATATTATCCCATAAAATTCCTTCCTTATTAAAGAGGACCAACCACCAGGATTTTCCTATATAAGCTAAAGCCAGTGCTATACTGGCGCTATCATGCTGATTCTATATATACCTTTATTTGTGAGATCGGATGTATAGCTTCTGAAATATAGGCAAGTAAAGTTTGTGAAATGCACTGTTATTTGATAAGAGGTGCTGCAGAATATCTAATAGGTGGGTCGGGTTTTGCTAGTGATTCCTGCCTCTGCCTGCCTGCCTGTCCTTCCTCCTCCCTATCCTTCCTTCCCCCTGTCCTTCCTCTCTCCCTCCTCCCCCTGTAATAACAGAAACAGGGGGATGAAGGACAGGCAGGCAGACGGGGTGGAAATAACTAGCAAAACCCACCCCACCTATTAGATATTATGTTGCACCTCATCATCAACACTGTATTTCACAAACTTTAATTGCCTATATTTCAGAAAGTATACATCCGATCTCACAATTAAACATATGTACTGTACAGTCCCTGACAGAAGTTCTGTCGCTTATCCATGTTATGTAAATAAAAGCTTATAACCTGACTTTAAATTCATCCTTTGGTTTCATAAATTACTCTTTTGAAAGCTGAAACCCTCCCAAATTTGGTTTAGGTTATGAAAATAAAGTTGCTGCAAAGCTGAAATATTGATCATTTAATGAACACAGAAAGGTCAGATTTTGGCAAGACCAAAAGTTTTGTCGCCTTATCATATAATGCACCCAGTCCTAGTTTACATCCTCATCTGTGCTCACTAAATGATCGGTTAATTAGTGGGTGTGTATAAAAAGAAACCCAGCACCCCAGACCTTCAGTTGAACTGCAACTTGATCTCTGACAACATGCCAAAAATCCACCCTGCGACCAAAGCCTTGATTATCAAGAGGCTGAAGACTAGATCCATTGCAGAGGTGGCTGGCACCTTTAATTTGTCTCAGCGTCAAGTACAAAGAATTAAAAAAAGATTTGAAGAGACTGGAGATGTTTTTGACAAACCCAGGTCCAGCAGACCTCGCAAGACAACTGGTCAGGAGGAACATTTGTTGGTTAGAAAATCCAAAGCCAGCCCCTCTTCCACTGCAGCAGAGCTCCAACAGGCCTGGTCACCTCAAGTCCCTGTGTCAACTAGAACAGTTTGTAAGATTCTGACTCAAAATGACCTCCATGGTTGAATCAGTGCCCAGAAGCCAGCACTAATCAAAAGGCAATTCAAAAAAACGTGTGGCATTTGCCAAGTCCCACAGCCTGCTGAACAGATGGATGCTGGAAAAGTGGCAGAAGGGGGATTTCTCTGATGAATCTTCAGTTGAATTACACCACAGCCGCCACAAATACTGCAGGAGACCCACTGGAGTTCATATGGATCCAGAAAACAGTTAAGCTTGGTGGTGGAAAGATCATGGTCTGGGGTTAGATTCAGTATGGGGGTGTGCAAAACATTTGTAAGGTGGAAAGCAATATCAATAGCCTAAAATATCAAGAAGTATTAGCTACCTCTTACATTCCCAATCATAAAAGGGGTCAAATTCTGCAGCAGGATGGTGCTCCATCACATACATCTGACTCGCCCACGCCAAACAGCAACACAGTCTTTTAGGCACAGTTTCTGCAGGCGCACAGTACCCGGTGGGACCGGGCACGAAATCCTGTTCGTGACGCCAAAGTTGACTCGCCCACGCCAGGGCTATGGGACACCCGGTGCCGGGCCGGACTAGTACGGGGGTAGTCAGTGGTGGCGGGGCCCGACTCCGTGGCCCTGGTGGGTGTCAGTTAAATATGGCTGGTGAATTGGGGTTTGTGTTCGTGACGCCACCTGTGGTATGCGGCTATTAAGCCGCTGTTGCTGTGTGAGGCCTCCGGGGTGATGATATGGCAGCAATGGTGGTACTGCTCCCCACAGGTGGAGCGGTGCCCCGGGGACACTGTTGGTGCTCGTGAGAGTCTATGGTGTTGTGTGGAAAACACGGTGCAGGGCCGACAGGCATGAAAGAAACAGGCACAAACAACAGTCTCTTTACCTTCTCCTCTTTTACTCCACAAACGGTTAGTCCTGGGAGACCGTTACAGGTGGTAGAGGGCTCCGGCCGGCCTGGAAGTAACTGAGCTGTCGTTTTGGCCAGATGAGTATGAGGCCTACTCCTGTTCTTTTCCCTTGCTGTGATAGAACCCTGCTCTCTGGATTTAGCAATGGCCCTCTTGCTGCTGGGACCGGTGGTACGTCCCTTTCCCTCTGTGGTAGGCTGCACAGGCCCTCTTTGGTGCTTCTCTGCTGGAGTCCACACCGGGCCCTGATGATGCAGCTTTACCTTCGGGCGGTTTATGGGCCAGGTGCTTGCAGCTCTCCTGCCCTTCGTATTCGGCTACCAGGGAGTATTTTAGGCCCTGGTGGCCACAGACTCCGATGTCCGAGTCTCTCCTTTGCCTCTCTGCTCCTCCTGCCTCACTGGGCCAAGCTGCTCCAGCTCTAGGCCCCAGTTCCACAGGACAGCACTACTCTGCGTCTGCTTCCTATCACTTCTCTGTTCAGACTGACCACTACTTCCTCCCTCAGGTCAGACTTAAGGAATGCTCCCTGGAATTCCAGGTTCAGAGCTCCCCCTGCTGGCCTGAGGGAGAACTGCGTGGGATGTTAAACTTACTGGCCAATAGACCTCCCAATTACCTCCAGGCTCAGCATTAACCCTTTTGGAGGGCAATGCTGTTGTGGCGACCAGGTCCTGGGGCGCCACACTCCCCCTTAGTTAAATTCAGTACTCCCGGAGTGAAGAAACAAAACATAACATGTTAGAACATTTCATCCCATTATGGGAGGCGCATTACTTAAACGTTACAAACTTAGACAATACTATAAGAGTCCAGTGTGGCTCCCTGCCGGGTGTCCATTACACTGCTCCATGGGGGACCCGCCGCAATAAAACCCCCAACGTAGGCTCTGGGCGTGCGTCAGAGCATTGCTGACCCCACTCTATGCACGCCGGATGGGTTTTTCTTCAGGGGTGTTGAGCACACTGGTGCTAACTATGTACAATTAGAGTGTTGGCCACCCATAGTCCAGTGGCCCAATTGTCCATTACTTAATCACCTAAAACAAAACATTACATACAAGACATTTTCACATAACTATTTACACTCTGTTGGGTATTTTACTTTCTATGTTCTATACCTTGGAGGGGGCTGTCCCCGAGTGCTACGCTGGGACCGGCGTAGCTCTGGGGTTTGTCCCTGACTACTTGGAGTGTCTGCCCCCCCGTGTTACTGGTAGGCCTAACCCTGACAGGTATGCGTGTTGGTTGCCTACGGGGTCTCAGATTCGCCAAGGGTACGGCAGGTTCACCACTGGCAGGGGGTTGATTCTCCTGTTCTACTGCTGGCGTGTCATCTTGTGTTGGGTCGGACAGTTCCTTAGATGGATCTGGAACCTCTTCTGTCTCTGGCTCGACCAACTGCGGGAACGTCAAGACTGGTACCACTATGGCATTATTTATTCGGGTCCAAGTTTTGGGGAATTTGCCAAGGATTGTTTGTATCATCTCTTCCTCTTTTTCTTGAATTTCTTCCACTTCTTTTTGGATTCTGCACCGCTCAGGGCACGCTTTCAGGCGGTCTCTGGACACTGTTTGATAAGTTTTGCCTTCATCTTTGCTTATGAGGCATACCTTACTATTCTCAAAGTTGGAGGGAATAATGGTGTAGGGTTCATTCTCCCACTGATCATCTAATTTATGCGCCCTCCGCTTTTTCTTGAGGACCTGTTCTCCAGGTGCTAAGGGAGTTGCTGGGGCTGTTTGATTGTAGTTCTGCTCTTGTCTCGTTCTTGCTTGGGACAGGCTCTTTTCTACGCATTCCTGGACTTTGCGGTACTGCTGTTGGCGCTCTGTATCTGTTCTGTCTTCTATTCATTAAATAGGATAAGGGTAATATCGTTTGTTGCCCACAAGAGGTCACTGTTGGCTTTCTTATGTTTTCCTCATACATCTCTACAGTATTTCTGTGGTTTGGAGCCTGTTGCTTTAAGGAAAAGATACTTCCTTGGACTGCCCCTTTTCCCTTCCCTTACTGAGTTGGAGACGCAGATGTCTTGGTGTCTCCATAGGATTCAGAGGTGCTATGGCCGGCTCCAGTTCCTTTTCTTCAATCGTTCCTCCTGACTAATGGATCCCGGTAGGAATCATTGTACTAGACTACATATTTGTGTTGGAATATGTGTACAGTTGTTATGTAGGCACTGTGAAGTGACAGTGGCTCTACTCAGATTGCATAGGCTGTGATACATGCAGAGCAGGTGTAGGGCGGCATCAGCAGTGTAAATGTTGTATTCAGTCATATGCATTGCTCTCTGTGTTATGCAGATTCTGTAAATACCAGTACTACTATGTATGTCATTCTGTTATTTGTGATATGCCTGTACTGATATGGATTTGTATCTTTTGTCATAGTTTTTACCAATCAATCATCCATTTCTTATGATCATCCACCTATCCATCATCATTTAATAAATAAAGACTTAAAGGCAACACAGTCTGTTTATTGAAACATTGGATGAAGGTTAGCTGTATGCCGGAGTCCACACAGCTCACACGTGGACGAAGGCAGAACAGTAAAAACGGGCTGCTGGTCGCAGGCAGCGATTGTACGAACTGTACGGGACAGCTAACACCCACGCTACACGGCACACGGGTATTACAGCAGCCGCCATACAGCAACATAGAACAAGAGCGCAGTCCAGCTCCAGTAAAGCTAGCCGGTCGCAGGCTGTAGTACGGGACCGCTAACATCCACGCTGTACCGCATATGGATGTCGCAGCAGCCACTATACAGCCGCAGTGACTAGACCACAGTACGCCAGAAACCACCATTCCACTCTCCACCACGCGGAAGGCCGTCCGCAAATAGACTCTGTTTCCCGCTCAAATAGTCTGCAGCCAAGTGCACAATGTCTGTCAGCCGAGCGTCTTCCCTGAAGACAAGGTCACGGGCAAGCTCTACTAAATCCTCAATTAGGGAGCTTGCTGCCGTCGCCCGCGCTGAGGCCGAAGCAGCTAAAGTGAGGTCCTCCTTCGCTGAACAGGAAATGCAACTCAAACTAAAACAGACAGAGAGTGCACGTCTGCAATCAGAACAAGAAGCAGAGAATGCACGTCTGCAAGTGACTTTAGAAAGACTTGCCGTAGAAAAGGAGACAGCGGCCGCAATAGCCAAGGCAGAGTTCCTGGAAGCGGCAGAGCAACCCGAAGGAAGACGTAGCGATGTTCTTGGGCCGGACCTAAACCAGCAGGATCCAGCACAGCGCGTCGCAGAATACATCTACCAATACTCCAGGATAGATGACAGCTCAGATGTGCTTCACCAAACAGACTACGCAGACGGCCAGCCATCCAACCTTGAATTACACCGCTTCAAGCAAGAGAGTGTACAGCACGAGGAGGTTCACCAAAACTACTATTCCACAGGGCGGAAGGTACAACCACCATTTTACCACAAAGAGACACCTTTCTCTCCGGGGAGGTACTATGCTGACTTTCCGAAGGCGGAAACACCCTACAGGTATGGTGATACACCACACAATAGACACGACCATACACCGGCTCGCACCAGCACTGACCAAGCCACCATGGACTTTGCAAAGTTCTTTGCTCGTCGAGATCTGGTCACAAAAGGACTTGTAAAGTTCAATGATCGTGCCGAGAATTATAGGTCGTGGCGAGCCTCGTTCCAGAACACCATAAGAGGTTTGGACCTTTCTTGTAGTGAGGAGTTAGACCTCCTGGTAAAATGGCTTGGTAGTGAATCGATAGAACACGCCAAAAGACTAAGAGACATTAACATTAAAAACCCACCCAAAGGTCTACACTTGGTGTGGAAGAGACTTGATGAATGCTATGGGTCCATAGAAGTTATTGAAAATGCTCTGTTTAAAAGAATTGATGACTTCCCTAAGATAGGACCCAAAGGCTTTCAAAGGCTAAGAGAGCTAAGCGATCTCTTAGTAGAGTTACAGGTTGCCCAAGAGGAAGGAGATTTGCCCGGATTGGCATTCTTGGATACCGCTAGGGGTGTCAATCCGATAGTGCAAAAACTTCCTTACAATCTACAAGAAAAGTGGGTCTCACACGGTTCACGGTATAAGCAAACACATAACGCGCCATTCCCTCCTTTTGCCGTATTTGTAGATTTTTTAGCTCAGCAAGCTAAAATCAGAAATGACCCTAGTTTTGATTTTACTCTGTCATGTACCACCGCCCCCGGTGTCAAACCCAGTAGGACACCCGTGGCGGTCCACAAAACTAACATTGTCTCCTCAGGTCCTGCTCACAAAGAGAGTAAGCATCCTCCAGAAGAGAACAAACCCCAGGATATCAGTAAACAGTGTCCTCTACACCGGAAACCACATCCTCTACTAAAATGCAGAGCCTTCAGGGAGAAGTCTCTAGAGGATCGCAAAGGCTTCCTCAAGGAACACAACATCTGCTTCAAATGCTGTGCTGCAACATCGCACATGGCCAGGAACTGCGAAGCTAGTGTGAAGTGTGCAGAATGTGACAGCACGGATCACAATACAGCCTTACACCCTGGACCACCTACACAAGTGTTGCCGCAAGCAGAAGAACACGATGGAAAACAGAAGAACACTGATGAAGACACCACGGTGGTTACCTCTCAATGTACGGAGATCTGTAAAGGACTCACAGGAGGAAGGTCCTGTTCGAAAATCTGCCTTGTCAGAGTCTACCCAGCAGGCCGTAGGGACAAAGCAATTAAGGTCTATGCGAATTTGGACGACCAGAGCAACAGATCTCTTGCCAAGTCCATCTTCTTCAGCAGTTTCAACATTGCGGGCCCCGGTTCTCCCTACTCCTTGAAGACATGTTCAGGCACCGTTGAGACGGCGGGGAGGAAGGCAACCGGATACAAGGTGGAATCCATAGATGGCCAGACCTGCCTATCATTACCTACCATACTGGAGTGCAACCAGATTCCTGACAACAGGTCCGAGATACCTTCACCAGAGGTAGCAGCTCATCACCCCCATCTGAAGCGTATAGCTCACCTGATTCCAGAACTGGACTCAGAAGCTCCAATAGCCTTACTCCTTGGAAGAGACATGCTACGTGTGCATAAGGCTAGAGAGTCCATTAACGGCTCCCAGAACGCTCCATATGCGCAGAGACTTGACCTAGGATGGGTCGTAATAGGAGATGTCTGTCTAGGAGGAGCACACAAGCCAGCCTCAGTCAACAGTATGCTCACCAACACACTAGAAAATGGACGTCCGTCTTTCTTCCGACCATGTCACAACAGTCTGTTGGTAAAGGAATTACCAAGCAGTACTCCTCTGCCATGTCCTTTCGCAGTTCCTTCCAACGAAGACCACGCTTGTGAGGGCGAACAAGACCACATAGGCTGTACAGTCTTCCACAGGACCAAAGAGGACAACAAAACAGCAATGTCCATAGAAGACAGGATGTTCTTGGATATCATGGACCAAGAAATAACCAAAGACAAGTCGAACAGCTGGGTGGCACCCTTACCATTCCGACCACGGAGACAACGCCTACCCAACAACAGGAAACAGGTCTACAGTCGATTTGTCTCCCTCAGACACAAGCTCAAGAAGTCTCCCGAGATGAGAGAACATTTCTTTACCTTCATGGAGAAGATATTCCGAAATAACCATGCAGAGATCGCACCTACACTACGGGACTCTGAGGAACGCTGGTACTTACCCATCTTCGGAGTGTACCATCCTAAAAAGCCAGGCCAAATAAGAGTGGTGTTCGACTCAAGTGCCAAGTGCGAAGACGTCTCGTTGAATGATGTCCTACTATCTGGCCCAGACCTCAACAACAGACTCTTAGAAGTTCTACTCTGTTTCCGCAGAGATACGGTGGCATTTATGGCTGACATCCAACAGATGTTCCACTGCTTTCTCGTCAAAAAGGAACACAGAAACTACCTGAGGTTCTTTTGGTACCATGACAACGACCCAGATAAAGACATCATAGAGTACCGGATGAGGGTACATATCTTCGGGAACAGTCCTTCCCCCGCCGTGGCTATCTACGGTCTCAGGAATTCTGCCAAAGAAGGTGAAGAGAAGTACGGGTCGGATGTTAGATCCTTTGTGGAAAAGGATTTCTACGTAGACGACTGCTTAAAATTCACACCCACAAACGAGGCAGCAATCAGTCTTCTAAAAAGAGCTCAAGAAATGCTCGCTCAGTCCAACTTAAGGTTGCATAAGATTGCATCCAATAGCTGAGAACTGATGGAAGCCTTTCCCTCTCAAGACTATTCCAGTGATCTGAAGGGCATAGACCTGAGCATCGACTCTCTTCCCATGCAACGGAGCCTAGGACTACTTTGGGACTTGAAGACAGATGCCTTCACCTTTCAGATCAACAAAGAAGAAAAGTCCTTCACACGTAGAGGTGTCCTTTCCTTTGTGAATAGTTTGTACGATCCTCTGGGATTCGTAGCTCCAGTTACCGTCCAAGGTAAAATGATGCTAAGAGACTTCACCCAAGAGACATCTGATTGGGATGATCCACTTCCGGCAGAAAAAGCAGACCTGTGGGCAGAGTGGAGGAAGTCTCTCGAGGCCTTGGCCGATCTTCATGTGAACCGACCATACGCTCCTGTGCCATCCACCGAAGTCAAATCTCAAAGACTTTGTATCTTCTGCGATGCATCAGTCAAAGCAATCGCAGCGGTAGAATACCTTAAAACCACTGATGTGAATGAACAGATCCATATTGGGTTCGTCATGAGTCGGACAAAACTGGCGCCACTCCGTGAACACACGATACCTAGACTGGAACTCTGTGCTGCCGTCCTTGCAGTAGAGCTGGCTGAACTTATCTCAGATGGAATGAATCAGGAGATCAAAGATGCAGAGTTCTACACTGACAGCAAGGTGGTACTAGGATACATCTGCAACGAAACACAATGCTTCTATGTCTACGTCAGCAACCGGGTATTGAGAATAAGAAGATCAACTCGCCCTGATCAGTGGCATTACGTATCTACTCATCACAATCCCGCCGACTAGATCCGTTGCACCAAGTCACCTTAAGGACACTACATGGTTCACAGGCCCTGCCTTCCTGTACCGAACAACATCCTACATCAGCAGGCCCGATACATTCGAACTGGTGGATCCAGATGTCGATGAAGACCTTCGTCCTCAAGTGTCAGCTCTTCATACAGTGGTTTCAGGACGTCACCTCGGATCTCATCGGTTCAGTAGATTCTCAACCTGGAACTCACTTGTTAGAGCCATCGCTTTTTTACTACACGTGACTCAGTTTTACAAGTCCGAACTACCAACAAATCAGAGATGCAGTAAAGGTTGGCATCACTGCAAGCATGCGTTTACTGCTCCCAACCTAGAGAAAACCAAGATTACAATACTCCATGTTGTACAAAATGAAGCCTACAACAAGGAGATAGACAATCTCGACAAAGGACTACCCATTCCTAGAGACAGTGCGTTGAGGAAACTCGACCCGTTCATTGACAAAGATGGGCTGCTGAGAATAGGTGGCCGCATTCAAGAAGCTAAGGTAGAAGTCTCAGAGAAACACCCGGTAATAATTCCCGGACGTCATCACGTCACAACCTTGCTCATTCAACATCATCACATCTTGGTGAGACATCAAGGTCGTTTGTTTACCGAAGGGAGTCTACGAGCGGCTGGACTATGGATAGTCGGAGCGAAGAGAAGCGTGAGCAAACTCATCTTCAACTGCGTTACGTGTCGCAAACTTCGTGGCATGTTTCAAAACCAGAAGATGGCTAATCTTCCACCTGACAGGCTCAGTACTGAACCCCCTTTCACCAACGTTGGACTGGATGTGTTCGGCCCCTGGTCCGTAGCTACAAGACGCACTAGGAAGGTCCATGCCGAAGCAAAGTGTTGGGCAGTTCTATTCACCTGTTTGTCTGTCAGAGCTGTTCATATCAAAGTAATAGAATCTATGGACACTTCAAGTTTCATAAATGGACTTCGACGTTTCATCGCTATCAGAGGCCCTGTGAAGCACATTCGTTCTGATAGAGGCACAAACTTTATTGGAGCAGCAAGAGAACTCCAAATCCCTTCCAATCTAGACATTACAAATGTAGAGAGGTACCTAGGTGAGCAAGGATGCACCTGGACCTTCAACCCGCCACACTCCTCGCACATGGGAGGCACCTGGGAAAGAATGATAGGAATTGCACGCAAGATTCTAGATTCTATCCTCTTGCAAGCAAACACCAGACTTACCCACGAAAGCTTGACTACGTTCTTGGCCGAAGTTACAGCTATCATGAATGCTAGGCCATTGACAGCTCTTTCTGGAGATTCTGGAGACTCAACAGTTCTTACTCCTGCCATGTTACTTACACAGAAAACCTGTGTCCCAGGAGCTCCACCTGGAGAATTCACCGAGAAAGTCCTCTACAGAAGACAATGGAGGCAAGTACAAAACGTGTCCAATGCCTTTTGGGACAGATGGAGGAAACAATATCTCTCCACTCTGCAAACCAGAACAAAATGGCAGAAAGACCATCCAAACATCAGACTTGGCGATGTGGTACTTGTAAAGGACAGTCAATCACACCGAAATGAGTGGCCACTCGGCCTAGTCACCAAACCCTTTCCCAGCAAGGATGGGAGAGTACGCAAGGTAGAGGTCAGAGTGAGCAAGCTCGGAGAGAACAAACTGTTCACCAGACCAGTCACTGAACTTGTGTTGTTGTTATCCCCTCAGGAGTCCAATAGTGGCATTGGTTAACGCCAAGCGGGGAGTGTTCTGTCTTCTATTCATTAAATAGGATAAGGGTAATATCGTTTGTTGCCCACAAGAGGTCACTGTTGGCTTTCTTATGTTTTCCTCATACATCTCTACAGTATTTCTGTGGTTTGGAGCCTGTTACTTTAAGGAAAAGATACTTCCTTGGACTGCCCCTTTTCCCTTCCCTTACTGAGTTGGAGACGCAGATGTCTTGGTGTCTCCATAGGATTCAGAGGTGCTATGGCCGGCTCCAGTTCCTTTTCTTCAATCGTTCCTCCTGACTAATGGATCCCGGTAGGAATCATTGTACTAGACTACATATTTGTGTTGGAATATGTGTACAGTTGTTATGTAGGCACTGTGAAGTGGCAGTGGCTCTACTCAGATTGCATAGGCTGTGATACATGCAGAGCAGGTGTAGGGCGGCATCAGCAGTGTAAATGTTGTATTCAGTCATATGCATTGCTCTCTGTGTTATGCAGATTCTGTAAATACCAGTACTACTATGTATGTCATTCTGTTATTTGTGATATGCCTGTACTGATATGGATTTGTATCTTTTGTTATAGTTTTTACCAATCAATCATCCATTTCTTATGATCATCCACCTATCCATCATCATTTAATAAATAAAGACTTAAAGGCAACACAGTCTGTTTATTGAAACATTGGATGAAGGTTAGCTGTATGCCGGAGTCCACACAGCTCACACGTGGACGAAGGCAGAACAGTATCCCAATCTTCTATCTCTTGAACCGCTTCAGGTGACACAGTTCCCATCTCAAAGTCTACAGGTAACTTGCCAGGTCTTGCTCACATCAAGTAAGCAGGGCTGCAGTTGGTCGAGTTTACTGGGATATGTTTATACAGGTCTACCAGATCTGGTAACTTCTCTGGCCATTGGTTTCTTTCTTCCAGAGGTAGAGTCTTGAGCATATCAATAACCACATGGTTCATCTTCTCGCACAATCCATTGGTTTGGGGGTGGTACGGTGTTGTTCTGATTTTCTTACAGCCGTACATGTTACAGAACTCTTGGAACACTTCTGCCTCGAATGCAGGACCTTGATCAGTCAGTACCCTTTCCGGATAACCGTGAGGTCGACAAAAGTATGCCTGAAATGCTCTAGCTGCTGTTCTGGCTGTCTGGTCCTTCACAGGCACTACTACCAGGAAACGAGAGTAATGGTCCACAATGGTGAGGGCGTACACATAGCCTGACCGGCTTGGTGTTAACTTCACGTGGTCCAGGGCCACCAACTCCAGGGGCTGCTTCGTGACAATTGGCTGTAGGGGAGACCTCTGGCTGGCATCATCTTTCCGCCTCAGGTTACACGGACCACAGTCTCGCCACCACTTCTCGACTGTCTTTCTCATGTGCACCCAGTAGAACCGATCGCGGAGTAGGGTCTCCAACTTCTTCCACCCGAAGTGTCCTGCGTTATCATGGTAAGCTGCTAGGACTATTGGAGCATCCCTCTGTGGGACCACTATCTGCCAGACGAGTTCATTCGTTCGCCAGTTGACATATCTCTTGCAGAGCTTGCCTTGGTAGGTGAACAGTCGTCCCCTCTCCTTCCACAACTGCTGGGCTTCTTGTGGAGCGTCTGGACCGAGATGGGTCTCAGCTTGTGCTAGCTTTTCTTTGACCAATCGCACGGCCGGGTCACCGTTCTGTGTCTCTTCCCAATTATGGTGGAGTAATGGGTTGACCGAGACCTCGTGCTGGTTCGAGCGCTTCACTCCTACAGCATGCTCACACTGGGAAACACCTTGGTGATGGAAAGCCGGTAACTCTATCTCTTCGAGTTCATCCAAGTCTTCTCCAGACTCGGTTAAGTGAGGCATTCTGGACAGCGCATCAGCATTGTTATTCTTCTTGCCAGCCCGGTACTTGATGGTAAAGTCAAAGTTAGACAGCCGGGCCATCCATCGCTGCTCCAACGCACCTAACTTGGCTGTTACCAGATGTGTCAACGGGTTGTTGTCCGTGAAGATGGTGAACTTGGCCGATGCCAGATAGTGTTTGAAGCGTTCAGTCACTGCCCAAACAATAGCGAGGAACTCCAGCTTGAAGGAACTGTAGTTTTCTGGATTCCTTTCTGTGGGACGAAGCTTCCTACTGGCGTAAGCTATCACCTTCTCCTGGCCTCCCTGCACCTGGGACAGAACTGCTCCCAGTCCCACGTTGCTGGCGTCTGTGTACAATACAAACAGCTGGCTGTAGTCAGGGTAGGCCAGAATTTCTTCTCCCGTGAGAGCCCCTTTCAGCCGGACAAAAGATGTTTCTATTTGACTGTTCCATTCAAATGGAGGGCTTTGCTTCTTAGCCTTCTTTAGCTGTCCCACCAGGAGATCTTGAAGAGGCGCTGCTATCTTGGTGAAACCATCAATGAACCTTCGGTAGTAGCCCACCAGCCCAAGGAACTGCCGCACCTCCTTTACCGTGGTGGGTCTTGGCCAGTCCTTGATTACGGTGACTTTCTCCGGATCAGGTGCCACACCTTCTGCGCTGACCACATGACCCAGGTACTGTACCTTTGGCTTCAAGAGGTGACATTTGGACGGCTTTATCTTCAGGCCATACTCCGACAAGGACTCAAACACTTCTGCTAAGTGCCTCAGGTGGTCTTCGTAGGTCTTGGAGTAGACTATGACGTCATCCAGGTACAATAGTTTCAAAGTTGTGATGGCCCAAGCAGCACTCCATCAATCTCTGAAATGTCCCTGGGGCATTGAAGAGCCCGAACGGCATACAATTGAACTCGCAGAGACCCATTGGTGTCGTGAATGCAGTCTTCTCCTTGTCCGCCTCTGCCACGGGAACCTGGCAATACCCACTGGTGAGATCCAGGGTGGAGAAATAATTAGCTGATTTTAAGGCTGTTAGTGACTCTTCTATTCTGGGTAGTGGATAAGCATCTTTATGTGTAATGCGGTTAATTTGTCTATAATCTACGCACATTCTCATTGTACCATCTTTTTTCTTTACGAGCACTAGTAGAGCTGCCCAGGGGCTACAACTATCTCTGATAACCCCAGCCTCCTTCATCTCCCGTAACATTTCTTTGGCGCGCTGATACTGTGCTGGGGGTACAGGGCGGTATCTCTCTTTAATGGGATGATGATCACCCATGGGGATTTGATGTTTAACCCCTTTTACCTGCCCAAAATCTAGGGGTTGTTTGCTGAAGACCCGCTCGTACTCCTGTACCACCCGGTAAACCCCATGCTTTTGGTGTGAGGGGGTGGAGTCGGTGCCCACATGTAATTTTTGGCACCAGTCTTCCAGCTGTCCCTTGGAGCCATTGTCTTCCGCCTGGTCGGACGGGATCAAGGGTTCCACTGCTTTGATGGTATTGTTACTGACAGTGTACAGTTTTGCTACAGTGGCGTACCGGGGCAATTTGGCTTCCTCCTCCCCACAATTCAGGACACGGACGGGCACTCTTCCCTTGCGGACGTCTGCTACCCCTCTGGCTATCAGGACTCCAGGCTTGCTGTCTGAATACACCGGTTCTACCAAGGCCTGGTAATCCTGACCCTTGAGGCCTATTGCTGCCCGACACCATATCAACATTTCACTTTTGGGGGGAATTGCAATGGGGAGAGGGTCACTTACCCTTACACTGCCAATTTCTCCTCCGGCCAGCTCTACCTGCTGCCTCCTCATCAGGGCTCTGATCTCCCTCTGTAGGGCACGCTGCTGCCCAGAGCTGGCACCTTCAGACGCCTGCTGCAACAAAACTATCACTTCGGCAAGACAATTTTCCATCACATTTGTACCAATGGTTAGCAGTGGGTTAGATTCTTTGCGATCAATATCCACAATTATCATCCCCTGACATGGCAATTCTACCCGCCCCACTTTAATGGTTACTTCCTTATACCCAATTTGAGGCAAGGGCTGACCATTACTGGCCACAATTGTTAAATCATCATCTGGGCCATGGTCAATGTCTGAATCAGCCCAATATCTTTTGTACAGTTTATAAGGGATGGTTGTTACCTGGGACCCCGTATCCAGGAGGGCATTCAAAGGGATCCCATCCAGCACAATAGGAAGGACCGGTCGTCCTCCCACATACTTGCTGCGGCTGGGGGTTGAGTCGGGCTTCCTTACACCTGGGGGTTGGTTCCTGGCCCCAGGCTCGGCCCATTTAAAGGACAGTGTCGTGCAATGTGGCCCGCCTGGCTGCAGCGGCGGCAGATCGGTTGTCCCGTTGAATCATACCGGTCTGTATCTTTTCCTCGGGTCGGCGGAATCCTCCTCTGTCGCATCCATGGGACATCATCTGGGCTGGAGGCCAACTCGATTCTTGCAGGCGATGGGGTCACTTGTAGAGACTGCACGGTCTTGGCAAGGGCAGCTACAGTCTTGGTCAGCTCCTGGACCTGCTGTCTGAGCTCTGCAGCGGGATCCTTATCCAGGGACTACGCCTCAGCCCCTGCAGCGGCTCGTGTTGCAGGCACCACCTCGGGGTACGTGATAGCAAGAGGCCGGAGGGGTACTGGGTCATTCGGTGTAGATTCTCTCAGTACCCGGATGGCCTGGTCCTTAAACTTTGCAAAGTCCAGAGCAGGGTTCTGCAGGACCATGATACGCAGCTGTGTCCTGTGGGCATCTGACAGGAGCCCCTCTATGAACTGCTCAGTTAGGAGTTTGTCTTCTTCACGTACACTCTCTGGGTCCACCTGTTTAATTGCTTTCAGAGCCTCCTGCAAGTTTAAGGCATAGTCCCTTATGCTGTCTGTGGCCCGTTGTTTGCACCCAAAGAATCTCATCTTTATTTCTGCTGCGGTGCGGGTGTCAAAAGTACTCTTTAACTTGGCCAGTATCTGGGTTGCTGTCTTTTAATCTGTATCAGGCCAGGACTTCACTTCACGCTGGGCTGCGCCGGCTAGCTGCCCCATTAATATGCCCACCTTCTGGCTCTCAGTCAGCGGATACACTATGAACAAGCTGTGCAGCCTTTCTCTGAAGTCGCTCAGGGTATGTGACTCCCCGGAGTACTGCGGCAGCCATTCTGCTCCCGGGATGTACGGCATTGTGATCGGCATTACCGGCGCTACAGCGGGGGCTGGGGCGACGGCGACTGGGATTACATCGGCCGGTGCTGCTGCGTCTTGAGCTACCACAGCCACCTGCTCTCCCTCTGTGTCGGACATCTTCCTCCCCCTTAGTGAACCTCACCAGGCTCTGTTCACTTTTCAAAATTTCTTCCGGGTAGAGCGGGGTTAACGGCGCTCTGCTCTGATGGCGCGCTCCCTTCGCGCTCTTGTTCGGGCACGCCCCCCTTCTTCCTGCGCTCAGCGAGGCTAATGGCGGCGGCAGTTTTCAAACAGCAACACAGTCTTTTAGGCACAGTTTCTGCAGGCGCACAGTACCCGGTGGGACCGGGCACGAAATCCTGTTCGTGACGCCAAAGTTGACTCGCCCACGCCAGGGCTATGGGACACCCGGTGCCGGGCCGGACTAGTACGGGGGTAGTCAGTGGTGGCGGGGCCCGACTCCGTGGCCCTGGTGGGTGTCAGTTAAATATGGCTGGTGAATTGGGGTTTGTGTTCGTGACGCCACCTGTGGTATGCGGCTATTAAGCCGCTGTTGCTGTGTGAGGCCTCCGGGGTGATGATATGGCAGCAATGGTGGTACTGCTCCCCACAGGTGGAGCGGTGCCCCGGGGACACTGTTGGTGCTCGTGAGAGTCTATGGTGTTGTGTGGAAAACACGGTGCAGGGCCGACAGGCATGAAAGAAACAGGCACAAACAACAGTCTCTTTACCTTCTCCTCTTTTACTCCACAAACGGTTAGTCCTGGGAGACCGTTACAGGTGGTAGAGGGCTCCGGCCGGCCTGGAAGTAACTGAGCTGTCGTTTTGGCCAGATGAGTATGAGGCCTACTCCTGTTCTTTTCCCTTGCTGTGATAGAACCCTGCTCTCTGGATTTAGCAATGGCCCTCTTGCTGCTGGGACCGGTGGTACGTCCCTTTCCCTCTGTGGTAGGCTGCACAGGCCCTCTTTGGTGCTTCTCTGCTGGAGTCCACACCGGGCCCTGATGATGCAGCTTTACCTTCGGGCGGTTTATGGGCCAGGTGCTTGCAGCTCTCCTGCCCTTCGTATTCGGCTACCAGGGAGTATTTTAGGCCCTGGTGGCCACAGACTCCGATGTCCGAGTCTCTCCTTTGCCTCTCTGCTCCTCCTGCCTCACTGGGCCAAGCTGCTCCAGCTCTAGGCCCCAGTTCCACAGGACAGCACTACTCTGCGTCTGCTTCCTATCACTTCTCTGTTCAGACTGACCACTACTTCCTCCCTCAGGTCAGACTTAAGGAATGCTCCCTGGAATTCCAGGTTCAGAGCTCCCCCTGCTGGCCTGAGGGAGAACTGCGTGGGATGTTAAACTTACTGGCCAATAGACCTCCCAATTACCTCCAGGCTCAGCATTAACCCTTTTGGAGGGCAATGCTGTTGTGGCGACCAGGTCCTGGGGCGCCACACATCCATCTCTACAACAAAGTTCCTCCTGGCAAAGAAGATCAAGGTGCTCAAGGACTCACCAGGCCATTCACCAGACATGAACATCATTGAGCATGTTTGGGGTAGGATGAAAGAGGAAGACAAATCCAAACAATCTAGATGAACTCTGGGGGGCATGTAAGACTGCATTCTTTGCTATTCCTGATGACTTCATCAATAAATTCCATGAATCATTGTTGAACCGCATGGATGCAGTCCTTCAAGCTCATGGAAGTCACACAAAATATTAAATATGGCTCTAATAGCACCACATCTTCATTCACCAATGTTATGCAACATATCTTTATATTAGAAGTTAATTATTTGTTTGAATTTCACATTACTGTCTGTTGGCGACAAAACTTTTGTCTTGCCAAAATCTGACCTTTCTGTGTTCATTAAATGATCAATATTTCAGCTTTGCAGCAACTGTATTTTCATAACCTAAACCAAATTTGGTCAGGGAGTGTATAGAATCAGCCTGATTTAGTTTATAAAGGAAAATCCTGGTGGTTGGTCCTCTTTAAGGGTCTCAATATACATCAAGCACCTTAGTACCACTATGGGTATTAAGGTAACATCCGCCTATGCTAATCTTTTTATGTACAACTTTGAGGACTTCTTCATGACTCATAATATCTACTAAAGAATCAAAGTTTTTATAAAAGTGAATTCGAGAAGATAACTCAAAAAACTTTTGTACTTGCATTAGCAAGAATTCTTGGTGAATTAAATATATACAGTATAAAGCACAAAGAAACAAAAATAGAATTTCTGGACATAATTATAAACATGAAAATCAATGATTTACTAGCGAAACTTGTTTCAAAAACTGTAGATATGAATAATTATCTTGAAGTTAGGTGGCTACAACATATTCTTTTCAGACAAATCAAAATAATCTGAAATTATTGTATGAAAACAACAGTTTCAAATTACAATCCAATATTCTCAAAAAATGTTTCAGAGGAAATAAATACAGTAGAGTATCAGTGAATATGGGAGGGCTAACAATTTAACTCAAGCAAATAGCCAAAAAAATCCTTCCAAAAAATATATAGAAAAGATTAGAATTTGAATCAAATCACTACATATAATAACTCATAAAAAAATAGAGAATATACTAAAGAAAAAAAATGTGCTGCAAAGCTGAAGGATCCATGTTGTAAAAACAAAATTATGAACAAACTGATAATTATTTTCTGGCAAGCAGCAAATTAGAACAACATTAAACAAATAGACAAGGAAAACGAAAAAGAACCTGACTGCTGCAGACATTGACAGCTATATTTTTTTTTTTTGCTCCAAAATAATTACATATAAAAAAATTGTGATGGGTGGACTCCCAGATACCCGGGATTGGCGGGTCCAACTGGGTTTAAAAGAAAACCTGGTTCGGGCCCGGAATTGATCCCGGATATCTGGCCAGATGCCGGTCCCCATAAAAGTCTATAGGTAGAAGGGATAGGGGGATTGGAGTGAGCACGTTATACATACCGGTCTCCGTGCAGCTGTAACTGCTTCCGGGTCCACTCACTCTACTTCTGTCAAGGGAGGAATTTGCGTTGAAGACTGCTAATGGAGTCCTCATTTGGGATATCCAGAGACGACGCCGTATAAGCTGTGTATCGGTGCCAATATATATATATATATATCAATGTATATAAGACAAAGAACACAGACATGCTCTCTTTTCAGCCAGCGTCACCAACTGACTCGTATAATACGATAGATCCAATTATACAGTAAGTAAGCATGAATAACCTTGAAGCTAACGAAGGAGTGCTTTCACTCCTCAATTTCTCACATCACACTCCTGCCCTCCCGTACATTCCTTTTGTGTGAACATTACTGATAAGAGTTTGTAGCTTCACATTCTAGTTTCATCATCTCTGGTTAACTCCTTCATGATTATACAACTTTGAATTATACTATAGGTCTGTGCAATGGCTACATAGACAGACAGATAATTATACAACTACATTTTGATTATTTATATACACAGATATTCTTATTACGTTTAAACAAACATACTACAGCTCAGGTGACCTCCACAGTCCCCCCTTAATAAAATATCTGTGAATATTATTAACTTTAAATTTTAAAATTTTTACGATTGAGATATATTTTATTATTTGGGACTTATTTGTGACTTATTGCCCTTGGGACTTTAATTATATCTATATCTATATATGCGGGCTTGCTATGGGATTGTTGTTTAATTTAACACTATAGGCTTTAGCTCCCCCCTTAAATACTTATTTTTATTTATTAAACATAACTCTATGATTTATAGGGGCTATTAGAATTGGCGCTATTACACTCATTAGGGCACATTATCCTGATTAAGAAAAATTGAATCTAGACCTTATTTAAAAATTAGCACATAATTAAAAAAACAAAAAAAACCAAAAGGACATTTGAAAATTGGAAATTGTCCATGGTTCTTCTTTCCGGATATGAAACAAAAAGGAGGATGCTTGGTCAGTGCTAGTCTACTTAGGGCCACTTTGTGAACCTGGATAATCTGCTCTTGATAAAAAAAAAACCAACAAAACATGATGAGGCTTCATGTGAACAGTTTGTGGCACAGACTTGGAAAAATCTTCTGGGATAATGGGTTGAATAGCGGCCGCTTTCTGCTTTGGTTGTGTCGGGTCCATTGGTTTCTGAGATGTGACGTTAATTCGCGTGTCACTGCCAGTGCTCAACAGACTAGGCCGGAGAGACATCAGCCTGATGGGATAGACTCTTCCAAAACTTTTCCCGAGATGAGAGAATCCATAGCTAGCATTTTATATTAAGGAAAATCACTGAATATATTCATATGAGTTAGTAGGAGACAAAAACATGTGTAAATGGTTAGATTACATTAACCAAACCACATTTTTGGGTCTATGAAATGGCTGAATTAAGTATTTTAGGTTACTCAATTCGTACCCTCAACAGTCCCCCCTTGACTTACTTCTGCCATTTCCAAATACTAAGGGTACTGTGTTCCCTTAGGAAAAGAGGAAGAAAGATCTGTTGGGAAATCCTGCCTGACTGAACGTTGAGGCATGGGTGGAGAGGGGAATGGGATTTCTTCACCGGTTTGAGACCAAGGACCCCTAGGCGAGTCCTCACCCTTTGTAGTTGGACTTTCCCATGTCTCAAGGTTCTCTAAGTCCTCTCTTCTAACTGTTTTGGCAATGATGGTTTGGGACTGTACAGGTTTTTTTGTAAAGGATAAATATGAGCAGGACGCTTAGTGCAGCTTCGGTGGATTGACCCTTCTGCAATGCGGGGCGTGAATCCATGTTGTCCTGCCGTTGAGCTTTATCGAAATTTCTGTGTCCTTTTAGGATTAATCAGTCTCCTGACCGAAAACCATATACTACTAACTCTGATTTAGGATCTGGAATTAGAAAATACACTTGTTTATTTCTCTAATTAGTCAATCATATGAAAATTATACGTGGTTTGCGCTAGACCAAAGAAAACCGTTTTACATTGGAACCTGCTTATTACTAAAGAGAAACACAACACACACTAAAGAGAAATACAACACGCATTGATTTACAACTTATCAGTTTGGTTTGTTTTTTACATACCACTTGCATTATGTGGATTTTCAGCAATGACGTCGTTTTCTGCACTGGAATGCCTCTGACCAGACCTGGAAAGAAATCTACACAACACGCACAGACTTGCATACAACGTGCTCATGATAAACATCTATAATCAGCTTGCAGTCTCTAAGAATGGGTAGAGCAGGTGCAGGGTGTTTCTATGGACTCTTTACAGTTTTTCCTCATTGTTTTAAAAATGTGCTCCACAAGACCGGGTGAGTTTATCTACCTGGGTACTGAACCCTGGCGTCACCAAAGCGCACACTGATATCCAACTGTCACAGATGTTAGTCCATGTTACTTGGGCCATTATTAAGTAGAGATCTCATGGCAGAGAAAGCTTACCGCCCTTCATCCACAGACCTTCCTCAGTCAGCCGGCTCCCTGCGTCTCGCACTCCACTCCTTGTTGGTTCACTTGATCCTGTAGGGATTTAAGAACACAAGGAGTGACAGAAGTCACTGACGTGACCGGTGTCACCGAGGCATGGTCTTTATGCATGGTAAAGGACTCCTCAACTCTAGGCCCGTTCACTGCTTCTTGGTCAGCTGCACCTGTGCGGGGATCTCCATCCGATTCCATCAGCTCAGATCTAGACTTTCTTTTCGGTGTACCTAGCTTATTTGACAACAGGAAAAATCTACATCCTACATACATTTTGACTATCTTACCTACCTCTGCTCCACCCATCTAGAGAGGCACTTACGTCACTTCCTGCTGTACCGATAGGAGGGGAGGGAGTGGCCCAAATTTAGATTACCTCATGTTGTGTAAACTGTGGCATATCCAGTGTAGAATCGACCACCATCTGGTTTCATCTATAAAAACAAAGACTAAAAGAAATATGCATTAGATCAATCCTATAACAGACATATATTCCTACATTCATAATCCAATAAACATGACATAACTGTTGCAAAAGAAAGGCCAGCTTTAAAGCCTGCTTTAAAGCCTATCCAATATATCTGCTGCTGGAAAAAATGCAATAGATATCTACTTCCTCCCTTTTTTATATACTACTGTGGCAAAATATATAGATCCATAACAGTAAACAACATGATTAACCAACAAATAAATATAACTTATACTCTACTGGGAAATTTTGAAACCTTACAACAGGGTTCATAGATATTCTGTATCTACAAAAGAAAAGGAAAGTAATCAATATTGGTATTTTGTATGCAAAAATAATACAAAACAAAAACATAACCATAAAAACAAAAAAAAACCCCTAATTTGTATATTTTAAAAAATATACTTTTCCCTGCAAAATTAATTTAATTATTTAAATAGCAGCAGAATACTATTGATAATCTCCTATGAAATTTTGAACTCTAAGGGGCACTTTGCACACTGCGACATCGCAGGCCGATGCTGCGATGCCGAGTGCGATAGTCCCCGCCCCCGTCGCAGCAGCGATATGTGGTGATAGCTGGCGTAGCGAAAATTATCGCTACGCCAGCTTCACACACACACTCACCTGCCGTGCGACGTCCCTATGGCCGGCGACCCGCCTCCTTGTTAAGGGGGCGGGTCGTGCGGCGTCACTGTGACGTCACACGGCAGGTGGCCAATCGGAGCGGAGGGGCGGAGATGAGCAGGATGTAAACATCCTGCCCACCTCCTTCCTTCCGCATAACCTACGGAAGCCGCAGTGACGCCGGTAGGAGATGTTCCTCGCTCCTGCAGCTTCACACACAGCGATGTGTGCTGCCGCAGGAGCGAGGAACAACATCGGACTGTCGCGTCAGCGTAATTATGAATTACGCCGACGCTGCACTGATGATACGATTACGACGCTTTTGCGCTCGTTAATCGTATCATCAAGACTTTACACACTGCGATGTCGCATGCGATGCCGGAAGTGCGTCATTTTCAATTTGACCCCACCGACATCGCACCTGCGATGTCGCAGTGTGCAAAGCCCGCCTAAGGATAAAACAAAATCCACTCCACCAGCCAGAAAAAGCACTTGTTAGTACATAAAAAAATTGTTTAAAAGAACTGAGAGTCCTCAGTGGTTGATACCTTTTAATGGCTAACTGAAAAGATGGTAATAATTCCAAGCTTTCGAGATTACTCAGGTCTCTTCATCAGGCATGGTATAACACAAAATCTGAAGAGTCACATATTTATACACAACAGGACTTAGAATAGTGCAGTAACAAAAAAAAAACAACCAAAAAACAAGTTATATAAAACAGAACTATCTCTATGGCAGGGGGGCAAACTGTTGTGGCCATAAATTTTGCTGCAGTTCAGTGTGAAAGTTTTATTGTCCTCTGATAAGGGTCTGGTCCGGTTAGTACATAAGACAGAAACAGCTTTGTAAATCTGCTGAAACTACTTTTTTTTTTGTTTTCCTCTGCTCTCTACAACTTGTGACTAGTAGCAGCTTACTGAAAACACTCCCACACATCCCTGCGCTGACTTATGCCCCCCCTTTCTCCTTCAGGATGCGCAATGTTAGAACAGCTGGTGGGAAAAACAGATACAAGAAAAAAAACCATGGGCAGAACTTTCACTATAGAAATATATAAAATATATTTTTGTACCGTGTCAGCCAGCAGAAACAAAAGTACTACAGAAACATGTATTATAGAAACCTTAAGATTGATGGAGTGGAATGGAGAGCATCATTAGAGCGGGTAGCTTGGGACTGGAAATCGCTGCAACAAAAACAAGCAGTCCGGGGCTCCCCCCTGTGTCATTAGGGAAGGTTGGGGCAGACTCCTGGGTGCAGCCTGACTGTGGGCAGTATCTTGGGAAATCTCCTGGTACTGATTTAAAGGGATACTGTGATACTCTGGGAAAAAGCACACCAGGCTTCAGGTAGATCATTACTGGATCTACAGGGAACACCTTTATTGTAAATTTATGTGTTGCAAGTTTTGGTTACGGTTTTGAGGGTACCTGGCCAAACACTGAGATTTGGGGGCGTGACACTTTCTTTGATAGTGACCAAAGAAACTGACCACAACGCCAACAATTCTGTTGCTGGTTCTGCTGGTTTTGTTGATTGGGAGCTACTTATATGGGGTTTGGGCCCTGTCGGGGCATGGGCTGTGGTGGGGGCTGCACCGGCGCGGTTGTATACACAAGGGCCAAAAACTGTCTCCTGCTTTTACTTTGGTGAGATTATCCAGGTCCTTCGAGCAGCTGAATATAACTGATGGACCTGTAGCATCTTCCTATAAAATCGCATAGGGTTAATTTCGGGATCTGGCAGGCAGGGGATTAATGTCGCTGACTTGATGGGGTTGAAGGGGACATTTAAATGAGGGCTGTTCCTCATTAGATTCGGGGTAAGGCTCACTATGTGTCCTAGGGGAAGGAGGGGGATCCAAGGGGAGGGGATTGGTAATTGGGGAGTGTGACGGCAGACTGGCCGGTGAGGGGAGAGACGGCATTGCAGGTATGGGAGGGACCAGGGTTATGGGTGTGGAAAGAGTTAAGGGATGCTGTCTAGTGACTGCAGCATCTGTGAATATCTCCGGGACGGGGGAATAGAATGGGGATCAGGTTGTTGGGCAGCAACAAAACAACCTGTCGGAGGACCCTCAGATCTGTCCTCAGACTCGGGTAACATATAGAAAAACACAACATCTCCTCTCTCATCCTCTTCTTTGACCTCAATATATCTTTCTGATAGCAATAACTGCGTTATTCTGTTAAACAATTCAGCATCAATTAACAAGTAATACTTTGAAAATCTCCGGGGCACGTTACACAGCTGAACTCTCTCCAGCACGTGCCCCTCCCTAAGGAATGTTTACTATATCCATTCTGTGAATCCTTAGGTTTCTCAATCTTGACTTCTCCGTTCTAAACATTTTTACTATCTTGGTGGTTTTTGGATTACACTAATATATGACTATGCGGTGTAAGCGTTAAAACCCGGCCGGAACTTAAGGCTACACCTCTATACTAGCTGGCAACTCCTCAGCTATATCTCTCTCAAACCTGGTCACAGATCTTTCCAAAAATTAGCCCACTGATCTTTCAAAAAATTGATCACAGATCTCACTAAAAATTAGAGCACTGATCTTCCAGAGCTTGGTCAAAAACTAGCCCAAAACTTTAGTCACAGATTTCCCAAAAAAAAAAAAGGGTCACTGATCTTCCAAAGATTGGTCAAAAATTATTGTAATAAGGGTCCCGTGTCACGGAGGAGGGGTACAAAATGTATTCCCTCCGGACTTGATCAGCTGCACCAATATTTTTTATTGTCCTAACTCACTATCTTCGGTCACGTGAAAATCTTCCGTGTCACGGAGGAGGTCGTACAAGAATGCATATGCACATACAAACAAGTCCCGTCCTCTGGACTTGGTCAGCTGTACCAATATTTAAACGTCCTAACTCGCTATCTTTGGTCACGGGAACCCCCCCGCGTCTTTAATTACAGACTGGGTCAGTCTAACTAGCTATATCCAGCCACCACCATCTTTCCTGCCCTAACAACCGTCCTCTGGATCCCGTGTGACACTCGATCCACACCTCAGGGCTGGGATCGTGCTCTGAGCTCCAGCGGGCACTACCCCTGAGTCACAATCAGGTACCTTTTAACACCGATAAGGACACACAGCCCGTCTCCAAACCAACCACAACGGCAGTGAATACACAGTATGTAACACCTACCGGGGGATGGAGATGATCAGTCTACTTGGATCAGAGGGAGATCTCAGTCCGCGACGTCTAAACCATCGGTATCTCCAGGTCAGCAGTGCGTCCGTAGAGCCCCACGCTGGTGCGTCAAACTGTCAAGGCAGGAAATTGCGTTGAAGACTGCTAATGGAGTCCTCATTTGGGATATCCAGAGACGACGCCGTATAAGCTGTGTATCGGTGCCAATATATATATATATATCAATGTATATAAGACAAAGAACACAGACATGCTCTCTTTTCAGCCAGCGTCACCAACTGACTCGTATAATACGATAGATCCAATTATACAGTAAGTAAGCATGAATAACCTTGAAGCTAACGAAGGAGTGCTTTCACTCCCCAATTTCTCACATCACACTCCTGCCCTCCCGTACATTCCTTTTGTGTGAACATTACTGATAAGAGTTTGTAGCTTCACATTCTGGCTTCATCATCTCTGGTTAACTCCTTCATGATTATACAACTTTGAATTATACTATAGGTCTGTGCAATGGCTACATAGACAGTCAGATAATTATACAACTACATTTTGATTATTTATATACACAGATATTCTTATTACGTTTAAACAAACATACTACAGCTCAGGTGACCTCCACACTTCTAGGGCCGCTCATTATCTTCTTGCATATTCCCGCACACCAGCAGTCCCCATGTTTCTGATTGGTTGGAGTCAGATGCGCCCCCAGACTGCGTGACAGTGATTCTGACTGCAACCAATCAAAGGTGCTGTCTGCTTTTATATTTGTGTAAAGATAAATAAATAAAAAAATTGGCGTAGGGTCCCCCATATTATGATACACAGCACAGGTAAAGCATACGGCTACAGGCTACAGCCCCCAGCTGTTCGCTTACCTTGGCAGTGTATCAAAATTAGAGGAACTGCATGCCATGCAGCTTTTTTTTTTTAATATTTCAATAATTTAAAATAAAAAAAAAAATGGTGTGCAGTCCCCTCCAATTTTGATACCTAAACATGATCAATCTGACAGCCGGAAGCTAGTATTCAGAGGCTGGGGAGACTATGCTTATAGGTCTCCTGAGCCTAAAAATAGGAGCCTGCAGCCACCCAGAATTGTTGCCTCAGTAGATGCAAGAATCCGGAAACTGTACCCGGCTCTTCCAATTGCCCTGGTGTGGTGGCAATAGGGGAAATAAGGGGTTAATGACAGCTCACAGCTGCCACTAAGCCCTAGATTAGTAATGGGAAGTGTCTAAGAGACCCCCATTACTAATATGTGCGTGAAAAGAAATAAACACAAACACCAAAAAATGGGGGGAAATGTTAAAAGTTTCATAAGAGGTTGCATCAAGTATTGATCTAAAAAAAGTTTTTTAAAACACTATCCCACAAATCCATTGATTATATCTTGGAAAGTACGTATAACAGATATAAAGATTTACAAAAACTAGAGTAATGTTTTATTTATTTATGTTTTATTTTTGGTTAACCTTGATTCAAAATGTCACTCAGAGTTGTCAGTTTTATTAGTTCCTACATTGTAGTTAAAGAGATAAATAGGAATACTAATATATAAATGTATAAGTTACACAAGGACATAGTTTGGAAGATTGAATTATACGAACACAAACATTCATTAATTTCTACCTATTATCCCATGATGTTTCTTATGTTAATTTATAGCCTTGTGTATTTTACCCTTAGCTTTTAGTTAATTCCCCAGGACCTACGATATTTTCTATAAAAACAAGTAGAAACAAACCCGTTCAGATTTATTCATTGATGATTCAAGCAGGTAAGTCATATATAATCAAATATTATGTAGCTCATGTCATGTCAAAAAACATCTCTAGAATTTGACCTTTTTTACCTTTGACTCTGAAAAACTCTTACAGCTGCTCCAATTAATTCTTGCTTGGGCTATTGAACTTCTCTACTAATCAGTCTCCTTCTCACTAAACTCTTCCCTCTTTAATCCATCATGAATGCAGCCAGGATCATATTCCTCTCCAACCGTTACAAAGATGCCTCCATCCTGTGCCTGTCATTACACTGGTTGCTCATCTGCTGCAGAATCAAATATAAACTTATCACTCTGACCTACAAAGTTCTATACCACCCTACATCTCCTTCTTCACCTCTGTCTACCACTCTACCTGTCCTCTCTGTTCTGCAACGGATGTAAGACTAATATCCTCTATAATCCGAACCTCCCTCCTGTCTCCAGTTCTGTACCACTCTACATCTCCTTCTTCACCTCTGTGTACCTCTCTACCCGTCCTCTCTGTTCTACAATTGATCTAAGATTAATATCATCTATAATCCGAACCTCCCACTCCCGAATCCAGGACTTCTTTCGTGATGCACCAATTTTCTGTAATGCACTACCCCAAATAATCTGATTAATTCTCAGTATCCACAGTTTCAAGCATGCCGTAAAAACACATTTCTTTCGACTGACCTCACTTCACTCATCTATGTATTCTTTGTTCTCTCTTCTACGCACTCGATAGCTCTTTGTACCTGTGTAAACGTACCGGCTGGTGACTGTTTCAGGCAGCATGATTTTACTTCCCCTCTTTATTATACTGATGGCTGGACCTTACATAATAAGCACTTTTTGACTATTGTGTCCCCCCATTTCCTCATAGATTGTAAGCTTGTGAGCAGGGCTCTCACTCATCTTGGAATGTCTTGAACTATGTATTACTCTTTAAAGTATCCTGTTTGTACACTTACCCTCTGAATTTAAAAGTGCTGCAGACTATGTGAGCGCTATGGAAATAAAAAATATTATTATTATTCCTTAACCATGAATATGGAAAAGTCTTTGGAGAAGCTGTAGACAGAAGATACTAATACATTTTTGATTTTGCCTATGTGAATTAGACCTAGAGTTTCAATAGAAAAGAAGTGCATCTGTTACAACTAAACCCTAAAGGGGGCTTTACACGTTGCGACATCGCTAATGCGGAGTCGTTGGGGTCACGGAATTTGTGACGCACATCCGGCCACATTAGCGATGTTGCTGCGTGTGACACCGATGAGCGATTTTGCATCGTTGCAAAAACGTGCAAAATCGCTCATCGGTGACATGGGGGTCCATTCTCGATTATTGTTACTGCAGCAGTAACGATGTAGTTCGTCGCTCCTGCGGCAGCACACATCGCTATGTGTGACACCGCAGGAACGAGGAACCTCTCCTTACCTGCCTCCCGGCCGCTATGAGGAAGGAAGGAGGTGGGCGGGATGTTCCGGCCACTCATCTCCGCCCCTCCGCTTCTATTGGGCGGCCGCTCAGTGACGTCGCTGTGACGCCGCACGGACCGCCCCCTTAGAAAGGAGGCAGTTCGCCGGTCACAGCGACGTCGCCGGGCAGGTAAGTATGTGTGACGGGTCTGCGCGATGTTGTGCAGCACGGGCAGCGATTTGCCCGTGTTGCACAACAGATGGGGGCGGGTACCCACGCTAGCGATATCGGGACCGATATCGCAGCGTGTAAAGTAGCCTTAACTCTCATGGGATGGGCAAAGCATGCGAGATGTAAAACCAGAAATCCATGGGTCTCAAAAAAGGCTAGTGCTTGTCCTAGAAGCTCATCCAAGTGATAGGAGAGTTTGTACATAAAATCCTCAGCAAAGATAGAAAGATAGAATTCTCGCTCTCTCTCTCTCTCTCTCTCTCTCTCTCTATATATATATATATATATATATATATATATATATATATATATATACAGTAATACAGTACAGACCAAAAGTTTGGACACACCTTCTCATTCAAAGAGTTTTCTTTATTTTCAGGACTCTGAAAATTGTACATTCACATTGAAGGCATCAAAACTATGAATTAACACATGTGGAATTAAATACTTAAAAAAGTGTGAAGCAACTGAAAATATGTCTTATATTCTAGGTTCTTCAAAGTAGCCACCTTTTGCTTTGATTACTGCTTTGCACACTCTTGGCATTCTCTTGATGAGCTTCAAGAGGTAGTCACCGGAAATGATTTCCCAACAGTCTTGAAGGAGTTCCCAGAGATGCTTAGCACTTGTTGGCTCTTTTGCCTTCACTCTGTGGTCCGGCTCACCCCAAACCACTCGATTGGGTTCAGGTCTGGTGACTGTGGAGACCAGGTCATCTGGCGTAGCACCCCATCACTCTCCTTCTTAGTCAAATAGCCCTTACACAGGCTGGAGGTGTGTTTGGGGTCATTGTCTTGTTGAAAAATAAATGATGGTCCAACTAAACGCAAACCGGATGGAATAGCACACCGCTGCAAGATGCTGTGGTAGCCATGCTGGTTCTGTATGCCTTCAATTTTGAATAAATCCCCAACAGTGTCACCAGCAAAGCACCCCCACACCATCACACCTCCTCCTCCATGCCTCACGGTGGGAACCAGCCATGTAGAGTTCATCCGTTCACCTTTTCTACAAAGACACGGTGATTGGATCCAAAGATCTCAAATTTGGACTCATCAGACCAAAGCACAGATCTCCACTGGTCTAATGTCCATTCCTTGTGTTCTTTATCCCAAACAAGTCTCTTCTGCTTGTTGCCTGTCCTTAGCAGTGGTTTCCTAGCAGCTATTTTACCATGAAGGCCTGCTGCACAAAGTCTCCTCTTAACAGTTGTTCTAGAGATGAGAGGGTGTGTCCAAACTTTTGGTCTGTACTGTGTATGTAAAAAGCGCTGTGTGTATATATATATATATATATATATATATATATATATATTTATATTTACTACTCACAAAAAGTTAGGTATGTCTGTCTTTCAGGTGAAATTTATGTAAAATGTTAAAGTTATATTTTATCATGACAGTCAGGCATTTAAGTAGAAGCATGCAATAGGGATTAACTTATCTCAATCAATTTATTAAAAGAAAAGACAATACCAGTGGTGGGTATACCCTTCCACCCCCAAAAAAATGTCAGTGTCCCAATAACTTGTCATGTGACCTTGAGCATCAATTCTGGCTGACAATGATGTCTCCTGTTGGTCACAAGTGGAGTTACTGACTGCGGAGGCATGGGGCATCCCACTCTTCTTGAAGGGCGGCCCTCGGGTCATGGAGGTTCTGGGGTACACAGTTACGGCCTCTACATGGCAACTCAGCTGATCCCCTAGGTTTTCTATATGATTCCAGTCTGGAGAAAGTGCAGCCACTCCATTTGAGGTCCCCTAGTCTCCAACAAACATTCCCTAATGATGCGACCTTGATGAGCTGAAGCATTGTGGTCTATGAAGATGACATTTGGCTGGTGTTGTTCATGCAGAGGAACAATGACTGGATTAATGATGTTATACTTGTCGTAGGGGCTGTCACTGTACTATCACACAGTGTAGGGCCGTTCTGTATTGACAAGATACACCAGCCCACACTTTAACACCACCACCGCATATGATGCATAGCATTCTCCTTGACGTCTCCAACATCATTGTCGGCCATAATTTCTGCTCAGCATGAATCGACTTTCATCAGTGAACAGCACTGAGACCCACTGGTCCCTCATCCAGCTTAGATGATGCCTGTGCCTGGTGGTGTGATCCAGTACCTTGCAGGTTGTCTAGCATCCAGACCACACTGATGAAAATGGTTTCTAATGGTCTGATGTAACACTTGGGTGCGTCTCACCTCCCTTAAATGTGCCTGGATTTGTGTGGGCTTCATCATCCAGTTGTAAAGGGCATTGTTCACAATGAAGTGGTCATCAGTGTGGGATTTGGCCAAAGGAGGTCCAATTCTATGCCTTTCTGTGACTCTTCCAGTCTCTGTATCCCTGTACAACCTGCTGGTGACACTCTAAGCTTAGTGGCCTCTTCCATCTGAGAACATCCTCCACAACTAAAGTTACAGATCCAAAAGAACTTAGCCGCATAAATTAACCAAGACTAGGAAAGGTGCTTAATACTGACTAAGGCTGCTTTCACACATCCAGTTTGAGCTGTGCGGCTCAATCCGGCTGTGAAGCCTATGCAACGGATGCGGTGAAAACACCGCATCCTTTGCATAAGTTTTTTACATGCGGCCGGTCCGGTTTTTGCCGCTTGCGGCATGCTACTGAGCATGCGCAGTGGCAAAAACCGCATGTGGCGGCCGGATGCGGTTTTTGCCGCATCGCGCCGCATCCGGCATCCATAGGGATGCATTGGGAAAAGCGCCGCATCGGCCGGATGCGGCGCGATGCGGTTTTTTTTGCCGGAGCAAAAAACGTGCCAGGGAACGCTCCATCCGGCCGCCGCATCGGCTAAATCTGCCGCATGCGGCAAAAACCGGACCGAACGCAAGCCCATGCGGCACAATGTGGCACTAATTAAAGTCTATGCAGGAAAAACGCAACCGGCAGCAAAAAAAAACGGTTGCGGTTTTCCTGCAAAGTGCCGGATTGTGCCGCATTGCAAAAGCCGGATGTGTGAAAGCAGCCTAATCCAGATGGATATAGGCACTAGAGCGCCCGTTGCCCAGCATACCTGAGCGACAGCGTGAACAAGAGCCATCAGGGTCGAAATATTGTTTTGTCGCTTATTCCCGGCACCACCTACTGTTTGTTCCACGTATTTGTCAATAAATTTTGAACACTAATGCAAAACTACATCTGAGAGTGCGGTGATTTTTGAGAAATTGACTGCGTGGGATTATCATCCCCTCTACCAGCATCTCCACCTTGACTGAGTGCACGCCAACCAGAATTTATATTTTTTGGGAGAGTAACTTACCCTCAACTGTGGACCTACCCAAAAATAAACCCTATCGCTTTTTTCGGGGCAAAAAAAAGTATGGCAGTATCTTATTTTTGGAAAAACGCGGTATTAAGGCTTTGTGGATCTGTATTACTACTAAATTCCTGTATATTTATTACATCACCTCTAAAATGTCTTATTTTCAGGGAATATGCAAAATATGTACAGCAATGGCAGCACAATCCAATACATTATTTTATCTGGATTTCCAGACCTACAATATTTTCATGGTTTATTCTTCACAATGTTTCTTTCCATCTACCTTTTTATAGTTTTTGGAAATGGGTTGATATTATTCTTGGTCTTGACTGAATCCAGTCTCCGGTCACCTATGTATTTCTTCATTGGGGCTTTATCTTGTATAGAAATCACTCATACAGCCGTTACTATCCCTATAATTTTGAGCGACCTATTGGCCGAGGAGAAGAGGATATCTTTCACTGGTTGCCTTCTACAAGCTTACTTCCTACATGTAATGGGTGTTGCCGAATGTTCTATGCTCACATTCATGGCCTTTGACCGGTATTTGGCCATCTGCAAACCATTACGATACTTCACCATTATGACTACTGGGTTATTTAAGAGATTAATTTTTCTGTGTATTTTGGGGGCATTACATGGTCCAGTTTTAGAGATTATTGTAATTTCTCATCTTCCTTTCTGTGGTCCAAATCGGATAGAGAACATTTTCTGCGATTTTCCTCCTCTCATTGATTTAGCATGTTCCGACACCAGACTCCTTAGGATGGCGGAGTCGGCTTTCAGCTCGATTATCATGGTGAATTTTTTGTGTGTACTTCTTTCTTACATGAAGGTTTTATTTGATATTCTGAAGATCAAGTCTAAAGTTGGGCGTCAGAAAGCCTTCTCTACCTGTGGCACCCATCTTTTTGTCGTTGTGTTATTTTTTGGCAGCATTGGTTTCATGTATATACGCACCGAAAAATCCTATTCTCCAGATTGCAACCGTGCAATTAGTCTTACCTTTGCTGTTTTTATACCTTCAGTTAACCCTATCATATATGGCTTAAGAAACCAAGAAATTAAAAAATGTTTGAAAAACTTTTTGAATTGCTGTCGCTTGAAATATATTTGATATGTAGGTTTCTTAAAATAAACGTAATCCATTAATGTTCCACGATCTATAGTTGTGGCCAAAACTTTCTAGACTGAACCAATTTTTGGTTTTAATGCAATTCGCTGCTTCAGTGTTTTTAGATTTTTTTTTGCCAGGAGTTTCAATGTTTACTGAATTACAATTCTTTTTCCAGACTTCTGCCCTTAGCCGTGGCAGTTGGATATCAGGGTCTGGGCCAAATCTGGACTAATGATCCATTCTAGTTTATCACATTGTGTTTTTGTTTGTTCACCCGTTTTTTTCAGGATTGACCACGGATTGTCAATGGGATTGAGATCTGGGGCGTTTCCTTGCCCCGAACCCAAACTTTCAATGTTTTGTTCACCAAGTCACTTGTTAGTTACCACTTTTTCCTTGTGACATGGTTTCCATTGTGCTAAAAAAGTCATTGTTCAGCACCACATTGCTCCTGGATAGTTGGAAAACGTTTCTCTTGGAAGGATTTTAGATTCCATTCTTTATTCATGGCCATGTTCTTAGGCAAAATTGTGGTAAAGCCCCTCCATGGATGAGAAGCCCCCACATATGAATGGTCTCAGGAGGCTTTACTATTGGCATGACCAAGGACTAATGGTAGCACTCACCTTTTCTTCTCTTGACAATCAGTCTTCCAGAAGTCCCAAACAACCTGAAGGGCGTCATCAGAGAAAATAACTTTACCTTATTACATGGCTTGGATTGAAGAGGACTCGGGTAAAGTTTTTGTCTCTGACGAAGCCCCTTTCAGACAGTTTGGCACTTCTGGAAGAATGATTGTCTGGAGAAGAAAAGGCGATCACCACCTGGGACAATTCATGTGTGGGGGCTTCTCATCCATGGAGGTGGCTCACTCATTTTTGCCTAAGAACACTGCCATGAATAAAGAATGAGATCTAAGCATCCTTCAAGAGCAACGTCTCCTAACCATACAGGAGCAATGTGGTGATATACAATGCTTTTCCAGCATGATGGAGATCATATCACAGGACAAATGTTGTACGTAATGTACAGTCATATGAAAAAGTTTGGGCACCCCTATTAATGTTAACCTTTTTTTCTTTATAACAATTTGGGTTTTTGCAACAGCTATTTCAGTTTCCTATATCTAATAACTGATGGACTGAGTAATATTTCTGGATTGAAATGAGGTTTATTGTACTAACAGAAAATGTGCAATCCGTATTTAAGGAAAATTTGACCGCTACAAAAGTATGGGCACCTCAACATAAAAGTGACATTAATATTTTGTAGATCCTCCATTTGCAAAAATAACAGCCTCTAGTCACTTCCTGTAGCTTTTAATTAGTTCCTAGATCCTGGATGAAGGTATATTTTACCATTCCTGTTTACAAAACAATTCCAGTTCAGTTAAGTTTGATGGTCGCCGAGCATGGACAGCACGCTTCAAATCATCCCACAGATTTTCAATGATATTCAGATCTGGGGACTTGGATGGCCATTCCAGAACATTGTAATTGTTGCTCTGCATGAATGCCTGAGTAGATTTGGAGCGGTGTTTTGGATCATTGTCTTGCTGAAATATCTATCCCCTGCGTAACTTCAACTTCGTCACTGATTCTTGCACATTATTGTCAAGAATCTGCTGATACTGAGTTGAATCCATGCGACCCTCAACTTTAACAAGATTCCCGGTGCCGGCATTGGCCACACAGTCCCAAAGCATGATGGGACCTCCACCAAATTTTACTGTGGGTAGCAAGTGCTTTTCTTGGAATGCCGTGTTTTTTTGCCTCCATGCATAACGCCTTTTTGTATGACCAAACAACTCAATCTTTGTTTCATCAGTCCACAGGACCTTCTTCCAAAATGTAATTGGCTTGTCCAAATGTGCTTTAGCATAATGCAGGCGACTCTGTTTATGGCGTGCTTGCAGAAACGGCTTCTTTCGCATCACTCTCCCATACAGCTTCTCCTTGTACAACGTGCGCTGTATTGTTGACCGATGCACATTGACACCATCTGCAGCAAGATGAAGCTGCAGGTCTTTGGAGGTGGTCTGTGGATTATCCTTGACTGTTCTCACCATTCTTCTTCTTTGCCTTTCTGATATTTTTCTTGGCCTGCCACTTCTGGGCTTAACAAGAACTGTACCTGTGTTCTTCCATTTCCTTACTATGTTCCTCACAGTGGAAACTGACAGTTTAAATCTCTGAGACAACTTTTTGTATCCTTCCCCTGAACAACTATGTTGAATAATCTTTGTTTTCAGCTCATTTGAGAGTTGTTTTGAGGAGCCCATGATGCCACTCTTCATAGGAGATACAAATAGGAGAACAACTTGCAAGTGGCCACCTTAAATACCTTTTCTCATGATTGGATACACCTGCCTATGAAGTTCAAAGCTCAATGAGGTTACAAAACCAATTTAGTGCTTTAGTAAGTCAGTCAAAAGTAGTTAGGAGGGTTCAAATCAAGAAATTGATAAGGGTGCCCATACTTTTGCACCGTTCAAATTTTGTTTCAATGTGGATTGCACATTTTCTGTTAGTACAATAAACCTCATTTCAATCCAGAAATATTAGTCCATCAGTTATTAGATATATGAAACTGAAATAGCTGTTGCAAAAACCCAAATTGTTATAAAGAAAAAAGGTTAACATTAATAGGGGTGCCCAAACTTTTTCATATGACTGTATCGTGATTAAAATTGTGGATTATTTAATGAATGTGGACTTTTTACAGTCCCCCCAGTTTGCGGGTGACACATATTGAATGGAACCCTTAAAGTGGATAAATTCATCATTAGGATAATAGATCTTCTTTGTGCTTTCCTTCTTCTTTAGCAATAGCGGTTGAAATGATAATAATAATAATTAATAATAATAAATTGGATTATTGTTATATGGTTCAGTAATATAATAATGTGGATTCATGTTATGGCAAGTTTTGACTGATAAGCATATAAAATACATAATTCTTCCCTAAATGTAAAACGATGCAAAAGGATTCTATCATCATCTGATGTCATCTGGTCATCACATGGTGTCTTCTCATGTTCGTCTGATGTCTGTTGATTATTTTCAGAATACACACAGTCTTTAGATAATAAATCCTTTGGAAAAGATGACTGCATTCATTATTGTTAAGTACAAAAACTTCATTTTTTATTGCAAAGTCCATATTTTTAATCAAAGTCCATAAATCAAATGTTGATAAGAACGCAAAGTCCATAACTGAAAGATGATATTATAAGCTTTTGGTATCTGTACAGTATCAGTTGGACTTACACTGGAATTTTTGGAATCCTCTGTGCTGCCTGGTGTCAGTTCTTGAACAGATGTTGTGACATCTTGGGTCAGTATGGCAGGGGTTAACTTTAACACTTCCTTGCTCTATTTAGTAATAACCTACTAATATAAAGAAAAGTGAATGAAATGTGTTTTTTTTAAGATAATTGAAACCTTTTCTTTTAATGATTTAATCTCATCATTAATTATATTGAATAAAATAATATTCTTATACAAGACATTACTCCAGACCTGATAATCAAAAAACTCCGGCACTCATTTGTGGTGAAAATTATTGATTCTTTATTACATGTCCATTGAATAACACGAATAACACAACGTTTCGGCTAATGCCTTCTTCATAGACTGGAGATTTCAATAAGAATAAAAAAATATATATGTCAGTACCATAAACATGTATATATTCTCATACATTTATATATCGGTAATCTCATATGACATCAATTGTAAAAAAGGTTTATTTTACCTAATAAATGAACACGCTATATTTAAGAAAGAACCTCAATTGTGGTGAAGTGCAGTATATCTAAAGGAAACACAAGAAAGCAACCAATTGTAACTGTGGAAAACATAGAGTCAGAATCAAAGTCTGAAAAATAAACAATGGTATATCACATACCTAATGGAAGCTCACAGTATTATATGGCTCCATATATGAGAACATGCAATATTGGATAGTGCAAACCGAGGTTTTATCTATGGGACAATAATAAAGTTTCAAAAATTGGAAACTGCATCTTATATAAACAATTCAATCATAATATAGATTTACCTCAATGAGAGGAAAAAGAGGAAAGGCTGCTATATCCCAGTGGGGCAAGGTAAAAAAGCGCTATGTATAAGGAGAAAGGAAAAAGGAAATGTTAGAGTATCTCACTAAAAATGAGAAACAAGAACCACAAAACAAAGTACAAAGTTAAAGTCCCATAGACACATGCCAAAGTGAAGACAGACGCAGTGCATTACCTGTGCAGCCGGGGGTCAGCGGTGAATGAGGAACCATATAGCCGCGAGTGAGGTTTTTATGTGAAAAGGGGGCGGGTCGTGATAATCATTTCCTTTATTATGGAACGCACGGTGAATCGCACGCCACGCGTGCGCAGAAGAATCCGGAAGTGCGCGCATGCGCAGACGTGGTAATGAATCATTTATGTTGGAACGCAGGGTGAGACGCACGCCACGCGTGCGTAGAAGAATCACTTTGGCATGTGTCTATGGGACTTTAACTTTGTACTTTGTTTTGTGGTTCTTGTTTCTCATTTTTAGTGAGATACTCTAACATTTCCTTTTTCCTTTCTCCTTATACATAGCGCTTTTTTACCTTGCCCCACTGGGATATAGCAGCCTTTCCTCTTTTTCCTCTCATTGAGGTAAATCTATATTATGATTGAATTGTTCATATAAGATGCAGTTTCCAATTTTTGAAACTTTATTATTGTCCCATAGATAAAACCTCGGTTTGCACTATCCAATATTGCATGTTCTCATATATGGAGCCATATAATACTGTGAGCTTCCATTAGGTATGTGATATACCATTGTTTATTTTTCAGACTTTGATTCTGACTCTATGTTTTCCACAGTTACAATTGGTTGCTTTCTTGTGTTTCCTTTAGATATACTGCACTTCACCACAATTGAGGTTCTTTCTTAAATATAGCGTGTTCATTTATTAGGTAAAATAAACCTTTTTTACAATTGATGTCATATGAGATTACCGATATATAAATGTATGAGAATATATACATGTTTATGGTACTGACATATATATTTTTTTATTCTTATTGAAATCTCCAGTCTATGAAGAAGGCATTAGCCGAAACGTTGTGTTATTCATGTTATTCAATGGACATGTAATAAAGAATCAATAATTTTCACCACAAATGAGTGCCGGAGTTTTTTGATTATCTATTGTAAAGTTCTCCTGAGCACCACCTGAGCAGTGAGCCAGACCATCACGGTTTTTTCATTACTCCAGACCTGGGCAAGGTGCAGCCCACGGGCTGCATACGGCCCGCCTACTGTCTGTTCGAACTGGGTGCAAAAACCTAAAAAAAATCACTATGGGGAGATAAGGTATTCACACCAGTGACTATGTAAGGGGAATACATGAAATAGCAGAAACTGCTGTGTGAATACTGACTTGAAAAATCCAATAGCTATATGCAAGAGTGAATATGTGAAAAATGGAATCTGCATTACTGCCATGAACATATAAATCAAGAGAAATTTAGCTACTGAATTGATCAATGCAATAGAGCCCGTACATGAGAAGAAGCAGATCGGCGGGGGCGGGGGGCCCGTACGGAGGTGCCTGAGGGGGGGAGGTGAGTGGTGACTAATAACCTGAGAAGGGGACAATGAGGAGGGGGAGGTGAGTGGTGACTAAAGCTGAGGAGGGAGAGGTGAGTGGTGACTAAAGCTGAGGAGGGGACAATGAAAAGGGGGAGGTGAGTGGTGACTAAAGCTGAGGAGGGGACAATGAGGAGGGGGAGGTGAGTGGTGACTGATAAGCTGAGGGGGGGAACTGGTGACTAATACTGGGGGTGTAGTGATGTAGTTTATTACAGCTGTAGTATATAGGGATGTAGTATATAGTAGTGTAGTATATGGGGTTGTAGAGATGTAGTTTATTACAGGTGTAGTATATAGGGGTGTAGTTTATTACAGGTGTAGTATATAGGGGTGTAGTATATAGGGGTGTCTTATGTAGTGGTGTAGTATATAATGGTGTAGTGTATGGGGTTGTAGTGATGTAGTTTATTACAGGTGTAGTATATTGAGGGGGTGTATATATATGTAGTATATTGGGTAGAACTGAGGTAATTATATTAGTCCGGCTCTCTAAAACCATCCCAATTTCTCATGCGGCCCCATGGGAAAATTAATTGCCCACCCCTGCATTACTCTATTAAATATTGATATGTTCTCTCAATTGAAATATTAAAACAATTTTGAAAAAAAAAATAAAATAGAATAAAAATTTTGAATAAAAATAAAACTGTTGAATAAAAATAATCAAAATAAAAGCAAGAATAAAAATAAGGCCTTTTAATGTGATCCACCGCATGGAAATGGTGATGGCCCAGTCGCGTGGGCAGACGGTAGAGACGGCCACTAAATGGTTTCAGTGGGAATCATTCCTGTCTGGTAAGAAATTTCTTGAATTAATTTAATCTCCGGAAATTAGGTACTTTGGCCCTATCCCCCTCAGACAACATACTTCACTTTCCCGATATGTCATGATCCAACGGACATTGTATCAGACCCGGCCGACGCGTCCTATTCTTTATCTCTTTTTCCTTTTCTCTTTCTCTCTGACTTTTTCTCCCCTCTCTACATAGTTTGACAGCCACTCTCCTCAACCTCTCCTTTTTTGTTTTTATTGTTTTTATATATATATATGTATATTTTTTGTGGCTTAAATTGACTGCCCATGTATCAACCATCTGCATGCTACTACGAAGTCTGCGAGGATGTGGTATCGCATAAACTTTTGATTCGCATCATTTGTTATAACATGGATCTTTGTTTTCTTAATGTATTCTTTTCTCAAAAATTCAATAAAACTTTAAACTGGAAAAAAAAATAAGGCCTTTTTTGTGTATATGACAGATTTATGTTCTTAGTAGCTAGAAATGAGCAGACTCACAGATAACCAGGACCGGAGGGTCCCTGTTCTCCATTTTTTTTAAATCCGATTCCGGTCCAGAATCCGGTCCCCATAAAGATTAAAAATGTTTGTAGAAGGGATAAGATCCTTCATGGCAGTACACTACTTCCAGGTCACGCATTCACTTCCGGAGCCGATAATGAACCCTTGTTGAATATTCATTGCTTTCCCCACCCACCAGCACCTGTGATTGGTTGCAGTCTGATGCCCGCCCATTCTGAGTGTCAGCGTGTCAACTGACTGCTTCCAATCACAGACGCTATGTGCCTCTATAGTGTACAGTAAAAGTAAATAAATAAATAAAATATTTGGCTTGGGTCCCGCCATATTCTGATACCCAGCACAGGAAAAGCCCACGGCTATAGGCTGCAGCTCCCCAGCCCTGCGCTTATCTTGTCTGTGTATCAAAATAAGAGAAATTGCATGCAGCATGTTTTTTATTATTTAAATAAATAATTTTTAAAAAAATGGCGTGGTCATCCTAATTTTGATACCCAGCAAAGATAAAGCCCGACAGCTGGGGGCTAATATTCTCAGACTGGGGAGGTCCATGCTTATTAGACCGTCCCCAGCCTAAAAATAGCAACTTGCAGCCGCCCTAGAATTATCGCATTCATTAGAAGTGAAAAGCCCGACACGACAAATGCCCTGGTGCGGTGGCATTCCGGGTAATAAGGAGTTAATGGCAGCCCACAGCTGCCACTAAGTCATAGATTAGTAATTACAGGCATCTATGAGCCCCCATCACTAATCTGTAAGTGAAAGTAAATAAACAAAAACACCGAAAAATACTTTATTTGGAATAAAATACAAAAAAACCCTTAATTAACCCTCAAAACACCCCTGCAGCTTGGATGTAATCCACACTAGGTCCCACGACGATTCAGCTCTGCTATATCTTAGTCATACAGGTAGAAGAGAAGACCGGGTTTATGCCGCGCTAAAAACCACTGATGCGTGTAAATTAAAAGATTTCCTTTTTATTGGACAGTTCCTACGCGTTTCAGAGACATCCGTCTCCTTCCTCAGGAAAAGAAATCATATTACAGCAAGGCCGCTTGGACCTTTATATAAGGAGCAAACAGCCATGTATGCATTAAGGACTGCCTGTATGACTCAGAGCTGATGACTCAGAGCCACATGGTAAAGAAGAAGAAAAAAAAAAAAAAAAAAAAAGGGAAGATGGAACGATCGTGAGTAACAGAAAAAAGTGTCTGAAACAGCATGATCCCAAGAAACATGGATAATTCCAACCAAGGGAATACTGAAAAAATAAAAAATAAATAAATGAATGAATAAAGACATGAAAATACTTGTTCCTCGTGTTATTTAATAAAGTCAGGGGGGAAGATATGTGAGGGATGTGTTTAAAATGGTGTGCGAACCTATGGAGTATAGGTGAATTTTTTGGTGTTTAGTCCTCTACTCTGCATGGGGATACAGAGATTGTGAGTGAAAATTCAAAACAATGTGTAAAAAAGTATATATATAGAACTATATATGGGGATACAGCGATCGTGAGTGAATATCCAGAGGGACGTGAAAAAAATCTTTTTAGATTTATTTATTTATATATAAAACTATAAAGAATGAGGAATAGAACTGCAAGGGCACTGTGATTGAAAATTATTTTGATTAAATTTTTTTATAATGTCTGACAATGACAAAAAAAGCGGGCTCAGTGAGGAAACCACTAAAAAGAGGGGGGGGGGGGCATTTATATATAAAAATGACGTCCAGGGATTTTTACTTTCTAATGCTTAGTATGATATATATAGGACAGTGTCAATATAAAAGTACATACAATATTAATTCAATAAAACACAATAAATGAGTAAAAAGTTTGTTAGCACTAGATATAAAAACAATGGCCAAGCCACTATATAAAACCAGATAAAAGGGTACTTCATAACTGATGGGGGATAAAAACGAATTAATAAAACAAGTCAGTGACCTCATTTAGACCAAAGGGTTTTAATGTATTTAGTTTGTTGATCCAAAAGGTCTCCTTTCTGCTCAGGGTTTCCATTCTATTGGGGGCATTTGGGGCTATCTGCTCTATTGGTGTAATATTAAAAACCATCCCCTTATTGTGTTTCAGAGCGCAATGCTTAGAGAGTCCGTGGAGCATATAGCCTATCTTCACATTGTGCCTATGTGAATTTAGCCTATTGTGGAGGGCCTGACTCGTCCTTCCTACATATTGTTTTCCGCACACACAGTCTACTAAATATATAACAAAGTCCGACTGGCATGTTAAACGACTTCTGATGGGGAAATTTTCTGAGCCCCCCTGAGAGCAGAAAGTGGTCCTTTTGTGGCAAATACTTTTACAACAGAGACAATTTTTGAGACCGCATCTATAGGAGCCAATTATGGTAGCTTGCGGTCTCAAAAATTGTCTCTGTTGTAAAAATATTTGCCACAAAAGGACCACTTTCTGCTCTCAGGGGGGCTCAGAAAATTTCCCCATCAGAAGTCGTTTAACATGCCAGTCGGACTTTGTTATATATTTAGTAGACTGTGTGTGCGGAAAACAATATGTAGGAAGGACGAGTCAGGCCCTCCACAATAGGCTAAATTCACATAGGCACAATGTGAAGATAGGCTATATGCTCCACGGACTCTCTAAGCATTGCGCTCTGAAACACAATAAGGGGATGGTTTTTAATATTACACCAATAGAGCAGATAGCCCCAAATGCCCCCAATAGAATGGAAACCCTGAGCAGAAAGGAGACCTTTTGGATCAACAAACTAAATACATTAAAACCCTTTGGTCTAAATGAGGTCACTGACTTGTTTTATTAATTCGTTTTTATCCCCCATCAGTTATGAAGTACCCTTTTATCTGGTTTTATATAGTGGCTTGGCCATTGTTTTTATATCTAGTGCTAACAAACTTTTTACTCATTTATTGTGTTTTATTGAATTAATATTGTATGTATTTTTATATTGACACTGTCCTATATATATCTACAATAAGTATAGTCTTATTGTTTTACCATTTATTATTTATTTCTATTGCGTTTCTGTATTAGTCCCCTATGTTTCTCCATCTCTCGTTAATACTCTTATTCTTCATGCAAATGACTGCTATATGCATCTGGTACACCCTTTTTTTTTTTTTTTGCTGTCCTTCTGCACTGTTTGCACTCATTGCCGCTAGATTGACAAAACCTCACTGTCTGCTTGTCTAGCGCAAGCGCATTGTATCTGGTTTGCACGGTAGTGAACTCTGGTGTCACCCCTTGTTTCCTTGAACTTGTATCACCTCTTTTGTGCAGGTGCCCTAGTTTTTTTTTTTTTTCTGCACTCACTTATTAACGGAGCATGTCTCCTTTACAAAAATAGAATGCATACTAAGCATTAGAAAGTAAAAATACCTGGACGTCATTTTTATATATAAATGTCCCCCCCCCCCCCCTCTTTTTAGTGGTTTCCTCACTGAGCCCGCTTTTTTTGTCATTGTCAGACATTATAAAAAATTTTAATCAAAATAATTTTCAATCACAGTGCCCTTGCAGTTCTATTCCTCATTCTTTATAGTTTTATATATAAATAAATAAATCTAAAAAGATTTTTTTCACGTCCCTCTGGATATTCACTCACGATCGCTGTATCCCCATATATCGTTCTATATATATACTTTTTTACACATTGTTTTGAATTTTCACTCACAACCTCTGTATCCCCATGCAGAGTAGAGGACTAAACACCAAAAAATTCACCTATACTCCATAGGTTCGCACACCATCTTAAACACATCACTCACATCTCTTCCCCCCTGACTTTATTAAATAACACGAAGAACAAGTATTTTCATGTCTTTATTCATTCATTTATTTATTTTTTATTTTTTTCAGTATTCCCTTTGTTGGAATTATCCATGTTCCTTGGGATCATGCTGTTTCAGACACTTTTTTCTGTTATTCACGATCGTTCCATCTTCCTTTTTTTTTTTTTTTTTTCTTTTTCTTCTCTTCCTTCCTTTTTTTTTTTTTTTTTTTTTTTTTTCTTCTTCTTTACCATGTGGCTCTGAGTCATCAGCTCTGAGTCATACAGGCAGTCCTTAATGCATACATGGCTGTTTGCTCCTTATATATAGGTCCAAGCGGCCTTGCTGTAATATGATTTCTTTTCCTGAGGAAGGAGATGGATGTCTCTGAAACGCGTAGGAACTGTCCAATAAAAAGGAAATCTTTTAATTTACACGCATCAGTGGCTTTTAGCGCGGCATAAACCCGGTCTTCTCTTCTACCTGTATGATACAAAATTCCTCTCCCGGGGCTGCAGCTAAACCACCGGGCACTCACAGGCTATCATAAGAGGTTGTGAGTGGCACAACCTCACCAGGTGAGTGCTTCTTTGTCTTGTTTGTCCACCCTCATACCGGGTAAGTCCCTATTGCGCTTTTTTCCCCTTTACAGTTTTACAATATCTTAGTCATAGTGAGCGGCCATAGAGCATAACTGCCCACTGTGACTGCAGACAGAGACTGAGCTGTGATCAGCTGTGACGTAACTCAGGTTATTTGCGGTCACATTCCCACGGTCCTCCACCTGTGACCACAGGTAACCTGACCTCAGAGGGACTCAGGTGATCTCATTAAACTCAGTGAACTCACCTGCATCTCCTAACAGAAAACCACATTTTTTTTATGCCAAGAGGTGCAGATTGAGTGCTAAAATGTTCACACCATATTCATGCACCCAATGTATACCTCCTGGCAGAAAATTGCATCAAAACCATGGCAAAAAAAACGTTGCAAAAACTGAGTAAAAAAAAATGCAGATTTTTACCAGGAGGTGTAGATTGGGTGCATAAATATGGTGTTAAAATGTCATTACCAAATTTGCATCTCTTGGCCCAAAAATGCAAAAAAACACCTTTTTTTTTACTGCTAGTAGGTGCAAATTTGATGCTGACATCTGGTGCAAACATTTCAGCACCAAATTTGCACCCTGTTTTGGCAGGAGGTGTAGATTGGGTGCATAAATATGGTGTAAAAATTTCATCACCAAATTTGTATCTCTTGGCCCAAAAATTCTGCCAGGAGGTGCAAGTTTGCTGTTGAAATGGCTGCACCAGATTTCAGCACCAAATTTACACCTCCTGGCAGAAAATGAGCGATGATGTCCCTTAGGTTATTTGAGGTCACAGGTGGAAACCTCCAGCTGTGGCCACAACTTACCTGAGTGATGTCACCGCTGATTGCTGCTCAGTCTCTGCCTGAAGTCCACATTGGGTGGGTCATGTTACATGATCGCACTCTGTGACTCAGGTGTAGCAGAAATTGGAATCGTCGTGGGACCTCATGTGGATTACATCGGACCTGCAGGGGTGTTTTGAGGGTTAATAAAGTGGTGAAAGAGGGTTCTTTTTTGTATTTTATACCAAATAAAGGATTGCATTGGTGTTTGTGTTTATTTACTTTCAGTTACAGATTAGTAATGGGGGGTCTCATAGATGCCTCCTATTACTAATCTATGACTTAGTGGTAGCTGTGAGCTGCGATTAAACCCTTATTACCCCGATTGTCATCGCACCAAGGCAATCAGGATGAGCCGGGTAAAGTGCTGGGATTGTCGCATCTAATAGATTCGACAATTATGGGCAGCTGCAGTCTGCTATTTTTAGACTGGGGGGTCCCAATAACCATGGGTCTCCCCAGCCTGAGAATACCAGCCCCCAGCTGTCGGGCTTATCATGGCTGGGTATCAAAATTGGGAGGACTGCACCTCATTTTTTTGTTTTGTTTTCAATTATTTAAATAGTTAAAAAAAAATAAAAATCCGCATGCGGTTTTTCTTATTTTGATACACAGCCAAGAGAAGTACATGGCTGGGGGATGCAGGCTCTAGCTGTATGCTTTTTCTGAGCTGGGTATCATAATATGGGGGGGGACCCTACACCAAATATTTTATATATAAAATATATTTATTTCTTTTTATGCCACGATGCATAACGTCTGTGATTTGAAGCGGTCAGCTGACAAGCTGCCTCTCAGGGTGGGGGCACGTCTGACTGCAAGTGTGACGCCCTGGAGAATCCAGGTAGTCACAAATAGGCCCCTGCATAACACCTTCCCACACTTAGGTGACATTCAGCCGACCTGAAACCCTAGTCACCCCCCCTAGGGAAAGATAGGCACACCAGGGGGTGTGACCAGGCCATTGGTGCATGCCCACCAAGGAGTTTAGACAGCCCATGGCGGGAAAACAAGGAGATAAGCTTTAGAGTTCAAGGTGAGAGGAAGTGTGCTGGGGCTGTGTGCGGCTCCAGCACAGGAGGTGAAGTTGAATAGTGCCAGGGAGACTGGAGGTCCTGTCCCACCCAAAGTCCCTCATAGAAGACAACAGACCACCGATTAGGGATAAGAGGTCACCGCCAGGGCCCATAGATCCCACGGGCCAGCGTCTGAGTGCACGGCTCCTTAGGCCACAGCCAGCCGGGAGCGGACTCCTACGTTTCACACTAGGACATCATTTTCTACTTCAAAACAGTGCAGGGGACAGAGATAGAGACCACCAGCCGGGTGGGGGACCCTGAATACACCCGGCCGTGGCACCATCACCTTGGTTTACCAGAGACTCGTGTGTTTATTTCCAACAGTGAGTACACCAGCACCCTCCGGCGGTCGCTATTCCCTGCACCAACTCACCAGGTCCCAGGGCCACTCTCCCTGCCCACAGAGGGGTTAACAACTTGCTGCACAACATCCCCCCAACTGGGTGCCCCATAACTGCAGCGGTGGTGTCCCAACTCACCACACACCGTGGGTGGCGTCACGAACTCAATCCCAGTACGGCCCAGCCCATACATATATGTCCTTCCATAACCCCCTTTTTAATTGAAGTGACCGCAAGACCCCTGGATCCGGAGACTCTCGAGCCACCCACAGAAGATCCGGATACGAGCAGCGTCGGCTGCTGGCACGGGGGCGGCACACAACCAATCACAGATGCCAGTGATCGGTGAAAGCAGTGCATATGCATGAAGGTAAATGAGTGGCCCTGGAAGTGAATGAGTGGCCACAGGAGCAGTTACAGCCGAACCGGAGCCTTGGTAAGTATAGCCCACTTGCTCTTATCCCCTACCACCATTTTTAATCACCGGATTCTGGTCCCCATAAACTTATACCATCAGGTCAGATACCCGGGATCAATTGTGGGCCGGAACTGGAGTTTTAAAAAATCTGTTTAGGTCCGTTGGTCCTGGTTATCTGTGAGTCCGCCCATCATTAGCGGTGATGACACTCAAGTTATTTGCGGTCACAGCTGGAGGTTCCCACGGTCCTCCAGCTGTCCACCCATCACTAGTCGATACATGGTAGTTAAAGAGATACCATACAAATATTAATACATAAATGTATAGGTTACACAGGGACATAATTTGGAAGATTAAATTAGACTAACACAAACATTCATTAATTTCTACCTTTTATCCCGCAGTGTTTGTTATGTTAATTTAGAGCCTTGTGTATTATACCCTTAGCTTTTAGTGAATTCCCCAGTACCTGTGATATTTTATATAAAAACACATGGAAACAAACTCGTCCAGATTTATTGATGATTCAAGCAGGTAAGTCATATAAAATGAAATATTGTGTAGCTCATGTCACATGCACCTCAAAAAACATCTCTAGAATTTGACCTTTTCTTACCTTTGATTCTGAAAAACTCTTCTAGTTGCTTTGATTCATTCTCGCCTGCACGTTTCTACTAATCAGTCTCCATCTCACTGAACTCTCCCCTCTTTAATCTATCATGAATGCAGCCATGGTCATATTCCTCTCCAACCCTTACACTGAAGTCTCTATCTGTGCCAGTGATTGCACTGGTTGCCCATCTGCTGCAGTGTTCAATATAAACATATCACTCCCTTATTACTCTGACTTACAAAATTCGCCACCATACCACCATACATCTCCTTCTTCACCTCTGTCTACCGCCCAACCTGTCTGCTTTGTTCTGCAACTGATCTAAAGCAGGCTTTACACGCTGCGACATCGCTAATGCGGAGTCGTTGGGGTCACGGAATTCGTGACGCACATCCGTCCGCATTAGCGATGCCGTTGCGTGTGACACCGATAAGCGATTTTGCATCGTTGCAAAAACGTGCAAAATCGCTAATCGGCGACATGGGGGTCCATTCTCAAATCTCGTTACTGCAGCAGTAACGAGGTTGTTCCTCGTTCCTGCGGCAGCACACATCGCTCCGTGTGACACCGCAGGAACGAGGAAGCTCCCCTTACCTGCCTCCCGGCCGCTATGAGGAAGGAAGGAGGTGGGCGGGATGTTACGTCCCGCTCAGCTCCGCCCCTCCGCTGCTATTGGGCGGCGGTTCAGTGACGTCGCTGTGACGCCGCATGGACCGCCCCCTTAGAAAGGAGGCGGTTCGCCCGTCACAGCGACGTCGCCGGACAGGTATGTATGTGTGACGGCTGTTGTGCGACACGGGCAGCGATTTGCCCGTGTCGCGCAACAGATGGGGGCGGGTACCCACACTAGCGATATCGGGACCGATATCGCAGTGTGTAAAGTAGCTTTAAGACTAAGGCCAAGAATCACACTTGCGAGTAACTCGTGCAACTCTTCCATTGCATCACTTGGCATGGCCTGCTGCTCTCCGGACAGGAGTGGGTCTGCTGCATAGGAATACATGCAGCTGTCCTGCTCCTGTCCGTAGAGAGGCAGGCCATGCCGGGTGATTCGATGCAAGTCACTCGCAAGTGTGATTCTGGCCTTATATCCGCTATAACCTCAACCTCCCACTCCAGTCTCCAGAACTTCTTTTGTGATGACCCAATTTTCTGTAATGCACTACCCCAGACAATCTGATTAATTCTCACCATCCACAGTTTCAAGCATGCCCTAAAAACACATTTCTTTAGATTGGACTATCACCTCACCTACTCATCTAACTATTACTTGTTCTCTCTTCTGCGCACTCGCTAGCTCTTTGTACAGGTTCTGGCTGGTGATTGGTTCATGCAGTGTTAATCGTCCCTATTTATTTTACTGATGGCTGGATCTTACATAATAAAACACTTTTTTACCTATTGTGTCCTCCCCATTTTGTCATAGTTAGTAAGCTTGCGAGCAGGGCCTTCACTCCTCTTGGTATGTCTTGAACTATGCATTAGGCCAGAGTCACACTTGTGAGTGCCTCGCGTGTAACTCGCGCGAGTCTCTCATTGAATCATCCGGTACAGACTCACACTCTCCTGACAGGAGCGGGTCGGTTGCATGTATCTCTATGCAGCTGAGATGCTCCTGTCCGGTGAGTGTGCGGCCGTGCCATGTGATTCAATGAGAGACTAGCGCGAGTTACACGCGAGGCACTCACAAGTGTAACTTTGGCCTTACTCTGAAAATAAGCAACATGTGCATGAGACTTCAGGATTCTCATTAACTTTGCTGGCATCAAGGAATTGGGAAAAATCTGAGAAGAAAAAAAAAAGAAAACTCTACAACAAATCAGCATCGTGTGTACAGGGCCTTAGAAAGACAAGATCCTTCAGAAGTTATACCAACACAAAACAGGCTGTGGTCTAACCAAGATCGAAACTGACCAACAACCAGTGAACACTAGTTTGGACTCTGGAGTGTAGCCATGACAGAATTTTTTATATATAATAGTTTACCTCAGGGCCGGATTGGCCATAGGGCAGTTCTAGCAAATGCCAGATGGGCTGTTTTCTGCAGTGGGCCGCTCACTCTCTCCCTCCCAGGACGCACATGCAGCTCTCATTATAAGGCCGGGGCCACACGGGGCACTACTGCGATGTTCGCATGAGACTCGGCTCACGCTGGCAGGACAGCAGGAGCCGAGTGTCATGGGAGTGTGCCTGCATCTGAGGTCCGACCCTGCGAACGGACCTCAGCTGCGGGGGGCAGGCTGGCGATGCGGAGGGGCGGGTTGGCATGGAGGAGGGGAGGGAGGGATTTCTCTCCCTCTCTCCTCCGTAGTCGGCTATTGCAATTCACGCACTGCACTCACAGAACACCAGTGTACCGCGAGTGCAGTGCGATTTTTCTCTCGCCCCATTCATTTGAATGGGTGCGAGAGAAAGAGTCTCGCATTACAGTCACAGCATGCTGCGATTGTTTTCTTGGTTCGATTAGGGCTGAGAAAATAATCGCTCATGTGTGCTGACACACAGGCTAGAATTGGTCCGAGGGGAATGTGATGTTTTATCGCACTACACTCGGACCGATTTTCTTGCCATGTGGCTTAGGCCTAAGTGATGATCTGTAGAGCCATAGGCGGGCGGGCCGGCATGGCAATATCCACCAGGGCCAGTCCTCCAGCCGCTTTTTAAGGCTGGAGTCACACTTGCGAGAGACTCGCGCGAGTCTCACATCGCATCACCCGGCATGGCCACACACTCTCCTGACAGGAGCGGGTCAGCTGCATGTATTTCTATGCAGCTGAGATGCTCCTGTCCGGAGAGCTGCAGGCCATGTCAGGTGATGTGATGCAAGACATGCAAGAGTCCATCACAAGTGTGACTGCGGCCGACTGCAGGGCTGCCGGCTCCTTAGTTCCAGTCTACCTTCACTGTTACTTTGTGAGGCTGCAGCTGCCGATGTCACTGCGCAGCTTGCGGCTGAGACAGGGGAAGACAGACGTTATCTGCTGTGTGCCTCAATCCTGCCGTCCACCAGCCAGAAGAGAGGGGCGAAAAAATTATAGGCAGGTCGGTACCATGTGCTCACTGGACACCCATACCTCCCAACTTTTCAGGAAAGGAAAGAGGGACAAAGTATGCGGCGCGCGCAGCGCGCCGCGGCAAATTTTGACCACGCCCCTAGCCACACCCCTAGCCACACCCATTTGGCAGTAAGGGTCATTCAGCAGATGCCCCGGACTGTTCATTCATATTCATAGCAGTCAGAATTTTTTTATATTTCTGTGTCACTATATGGCATGTTGCTTATTTGTGCCTATCAATCCGTGTTCACACGTTGCATAAATTCTGTTTCTTTTTGTTTCTGTCTGCACCAAACTACAATAACAATCTTCTCTGTTTTTTCCATTTTTGCTGCATTTTTTCTGCCTTTTCTCCATTATTTAATGCGTTTTTGGTTCAGATGTGAATCTGCGTTTTTAAGTGTTTTTATTGTACAGAGAAGCTTTTTCCTGCATTTTTTAAGCTCCACATAGAAACCTCCAGAGAACCCCCCCCCGAAAACCGCAGAATTCAGGAGCGTCTTTTCATGGAGTCACATCCACTTTACTTGGACAATTAAACACAGCAGAATAAATGTGCAAAAAAAACAGCAGAAAAAAATGCAGCATTTACACTACATGTGAATATGGACTAATTGTCCAAGCAAAGTGGATGAGACGTCCTGAAATCTCCGCCCCTGGTGCGTGGAAAGACGCCGCTGAACTGTGCGGATTTGGTGTTTCTTTCTTTATAAGCTTCAGGATTCACATCAGCAACAAACATGTATCAAATAAGGGACAATGCATAAAAAATACCGCAAACACGCAATAATCAGGGAACATTGTTATTGCACTCGTGGCGCGGACACCTGCAGAAAAAATGCAGCATTTACGCTATGTGTGAACACGGCCTCAGTGATCAATTTTTATTACATTTTTTATGGGTTTTAATAAAGAAAAATAATAAATTGCGCCTTTTTTTTCCCGCCATTTACCGATCCCCATAAATAATCTGATCGCTGTGTTGTTCAGGTCATTACGATTACAGGGACACCAAATATGTCCATGTTATTTGGTGATTTGTGATGTTTATTATTTTTTAAAAAAGTGCAATAAAATTACATTATTCTATTTTTTTTATTATTTTTAGTAACTTTATTAGAAGAAAAAAAATCCTCTTTTCCTCTCCCTCTAGAATACAGGACATAGAGATGCTGCTCTGTACAATGTAGCTGTGTCCTGTGTAATCTGCTGTGTAAGAGGCTGCATTGTAGGTTCATTTATGTGAAATCCTCCCTCTGACATCATCAATCCTAGTGGCTCAACAGCTAGAGCAGCTAGGAAAGCCAGGAGGCTGCTGGACACAAGTTTTGAACGTTGCTGGTTTGAATCCAAGGTGGTGAAAATAAAAAAAAAAATTGTATTTGTATTTTTTTCCTCATTTCTTTATAGTAGTTTTATGGGAACAAATGAATCTGACTCTTTCACCAACATTGAGATACAGTATTTATCTATCCCTCTATCTATCCCTCTATCTATCTATCTATGATTCTATCTATCTATCTATCTATGATTCTATCTATCTATGATTCTATCTATCTATGATTCTATCTATGATTCTATCTCTATCTATCTATTATCTGTCGTGTATCTATATATCCCTCTATCATCCATCCCTCTATCATCCATCCATCCCACTATCATCCATCCCTCCCTCTATCCCTCCCTCTATCTCTCCATTCATCCCTCCATTCATCCCTCTATCCCTCCCTCTATCCCTCCATTCATCCCTCCATTCATCCCTCTATCATCCATCCATCCCTCCCTCTATCCCTCCATTCATCCCTCCCTCTATCCCTCCATTCATCCCTCTATCATCCATCCATCCCTCTATCCCTCCATTCATCCCTCTATCATCCATGCATCCATCCCTCCCTCTATCCCTCCATTCATCCCTCCATTCATCCCTCTATCATCCATCCCTCTATCCCTCCATTCATCCCTCCTTCTATCCCTCCATTCATCATGATAGAGGGATGAATGGAGATTCATCCCTCTATCATCCATCCATCCCTCCCTCTATCCCTCCATTCATCCCTCTATCATCCATCCATCCCTCCCTCTATCCCTCCTTTCATCCCTCTATCCCTCCATTCATCCCTCTATCATCCATCCATCCCTCCCTCTATCCCTCCATTCATCCCTCTATCATCCATCCATCCATCCCTCTATCCCTCCATTCATCCCTCTATCATCCATCCATCCCTCCCTCTATGCCTCCATTCATCCCTCCATTCATCCCTCTATCATCCATCCATCCCTGCCTCTATCCCTCCATTCATCCCTCTATCATCCATGCATCCATCCCTCCCTCTATCCCTCCATTCATCCCTCTATCATCCATGCATCCATCTCTCCCTCTATCCCTCCTTTCATCCCTCTATCCCTCCATTCATCCCTCCTTCTATCCCTCCATTCATCCCTCCATTCATCCCTCTATCATCCATCCATCCCTCCCTCTATCCCTCCATTCATCCCTCTATCATCCATCCATCCCTCCCTCTATCCCTACTTTCATCCCTCTATCCCTCCATTCATCCCTCTATCATCCATCCATCCCTCCCTCTATCCCTCCATTCATCCCTCCATTCATCCCTCTATCATCCATCCATCCCTGCCTCTATCCCTCCATTCATCCCTCCCTCTATCCCTCCATTCATTCCTCTATCATCCATCCATCCCTCTATCCCTCCATTCATCCCTCTATCATCCATCCATCCATCCCTCTATCCCTCCATTCATCCATCCCTCTATCATCCATGCATCCATCCCTCCCTCCATCCCTCCATTCATCCCTCCATTCATCCCTCTATCATCCATCCATCCCTCTATCCCTCCTTTCATCCCTCTATCCCTCCATTCATCCCTCCTTCTATCCCTCCATTCATCCCTCTATCATCCATCCATCCCTCTACCCCTCCATTCATCCCTCTATCATCCATCCCTCCCTCTATCCCTCCATTCATCCCTCTATCATCCATCCATCCCTCTATCCCTCCATTCATCCCTCTATCATCCATGCATCCATCCCTCCCTCTATCCCTCCCTCCATTCATCCCTCTATCATCCATCCCTCCCTCTATCCCTCCTTTCATCCCTCTATCCCTCCATTCATCCCTCCTTCTATCCCTCCATTCATCCCTCTATTCATCCCTCTATCATCCATCCATCCCTCCCTCTATCCCTTCTTTCATCCCTCTATCCCTCCATTCATCCCTCTATCATCCATCCATCCCTCCCTCTATCCCTCCTTTCATCCCTCTATCCCTCCATTCATCCCTCCATTCATCCCTCTATCATCCATCCATCCATCCCTCTATCCCTCCATTCATCCCTCTATCATCCATGCATCCATCCCTCCCTCTATCCCTCCATTCATCCCTCCATTCATCCCTCTATCCATCCCTCCATCCCTCTATCCCTCCTTTCATCCCTCTATCCCTCCATTCATCCCTCCTTCTATCCCTCCATTCATCCCTCTATCATCCATCCATCCCTCTATCCCTCCATTCATCCCTCTATCATCCATCCCTCCCTCTATCCGTCCATTCATCCCTCTATCATCCATCCATCCCTCTATCCCTCCATTCATCCCTCTATCATCCATGCATCCATCCCTCCCTCTATCCCTCCCTCCATTCATCCCTCTATCATCCATCCATCCCTCCCTCTATCCCTCCTTTCATCCCTCTATCCCTCCATTCATCCCTCCTTCTATCCCTCCATTCATCCCTCTATTCATCCCTCTATCATCCATCCATCCCTCCCTCTATCCCTCCTTTCATCCCTCTATCCCTCCATTCATCCCTCCTTCTATCCCTCCATTCATCCCTCTATTCATCCCTCTATCATCCATCCATCCCTCCCTCTATCCCTTCTTTCATCCCTCTATCCCTCCATTCATCCCTCTATCATCCATCCATCCATCCATCCCTCTATCCCTCCATTCATCCCTCTATCATCCATGCATCCATCCCTCCCTCTATCCCTCCATTCATCCCTCCATTCATCCCTCTATCCATCCCTCCATCCCTCTATCCCTCCTTTCATCCCTCTATCCCTCCATTCATCCCTCTTTCTATCCCTCCATTCATCCCTCTATCATCCATCCATCCCTCCTATCCCTCCATTCATCCCTCTATCATCCATCCCTCCCTCTATCCGTCCATTCATCCCTCTATCATCCATCCATCCCTCTATCCCTCCATTCATCCCTCTATCATCCATGCATCCATCCCTCCCTCTATCCCTCCCTCCATTCATCCCTCTATCATCCATCCATCCCTCCCTCTATCCCTCCTTTCATCCCTCTATCCCTCCATTCATCCCTCCTTCTATCCCTCCATTCATCCCTCTATTCATCCCTCTATCATCCATCCATCCCTCCCTCTATCCCTTCTTTCATCCCTCTATCCCTCCATTCATCCCTCTATCATCCATCCATCCCTCCCTCTATCCCTCCTTTCATCCCTCTATCTCTCCATTCATCCCTCCATCATCCATCCATCCATCCCTCTATCCCTCCATTCATCCCTCTATCATCCATGCATCCATCCCTCCCTCTATCCCTTCATTCATCCCTCTATCCATCCCTCCATCCCTCTATCCCTCCTTTCATCCCTCTATCCCTCCATTCATCCCTCCTTCTATCCCTCCATTCATCCCTCTATCATCCATCCCTCTATCCCTCCATTCATCCCTCTATCATCCATCCCTCCCTCTATCCCTCCATTCATCCCTCTATCATCCATCCATCCATCCCTCTATCCCTCCATTCATCCCTCTATCATCCATCCATCCATCCCTCTATCCCTCCATTCATCCCTCTATCATCCATCCATCCCTCCCTCTATCCCTCCTTTCATCGCTCTATCCCTCAATTCATCCCTCCATTCATCCCTCTATCATCCATCCATCCCTCTATCCCTCCATTCATCCATCCATCCATCCCTGTATCCCTCCATCCATCTTTGCAGCTGAATAACCTGCTTCTGGTGTCTCACCTGCAGTATAGAGGTCAAGATAACAAAATCTTCCTATTGGTTTCATTAGAGGCAGTAGCTCAGTGGTTAGAGCTGCTGCCTTTGAAACAATGAACTCACAGCTCCACGAGTTCGGGTCCCGGCCGCCCCGAAAATCCAGAGCCGATGATAATTTAATTTAATTTATTCACTCCACTGAGGGGAGGAGCCGGGACATCAGCTGTGAGCCGCGGGAGTGCGGGACAGCCCTGATAAATCGTGCAAGTCCCGCAGAATCCGGGACGGTTGGGAGGTATGGACACCGGCTCGTGTGCAGACTTGTGCAACCAGTATCTGGCCTGCTACATCAGCGAGGCAGCAGAGGCCGGGGGTGTGCGCGTCAGTGGCTGCAGCAGCTTCCTATGAGGATGGGCCGTGCTCTGCTTATTCTCCTTCCTTAAATGTAATGTGATGAAATTAGCACCCGGAACAGTTTACAAAGGCGCGTTATCATGGCCACAATGATTTACAGCCTGAGGCCTGAGGTCCCTGCTCACCAGAATGAGAAACCTGATCCAGCACTGACCACAGAGCTCCGCACACACAGCACTCACCACAATGCTCCGCACTGACCACAATGCTCCACACTGACCACAGAGCTCTGCACACACAGCACTCACCACAATGCTCCGTACTGACCACAGAGCTCTGCACACACAGCACTCACCACAATGCTCCGTACTGACCACAGAGCTCTGCACACACAGCACTCACCACAATGCTCCGTACTGACCACAGAGCTCCGCACACACAGCACTCACCACAATGCTCCGCACTGACCACAATGCTCCACACTGACCACAGAGCTCTGCACACACAGCACTCACCACAATGCTCCGTACTGACCACAGAGCTCTGCACACACAGCACTCACCACAATGCTCCGTACTGACCACAGAGCTCTGCACACACAGCACTCACCACAATGCTCCGTACTGACCACAGAGCTCTGCACACACAGCACTCACCACAATGCTCCGTACTGACCACAGAGCTCCGCACACACAGCACTCACCACAATGCTCCGCACTGACCACAATGCTCCACACTGACCACAGAGCTCTGCACACACAGCACTCACCACAATGCTCCGCACTGACCACAATGCTCCACACTGACCACAGAGCTCTGCACACACAGCACTCACCACAATGCTCCGTACTGACCACAGAGCTCTGCACACACAGCACTCACCACAATGCTCCGTACTGACCACAGAGCTCTGCACACACAGCACTCACCACAATGCTCCGTACTGACCACAGAGCTCTGCACACACAGCACTCACCACAATGCTCCGCACTGACCACAGAGCTCTGCACACACAGCACTCACCACAGAGCTCTGCACTGACCACAGAGCTCCGCACTGACCACAGAGCTCTGCACACACAGCACTCACCACAATGCTCCGTACTGACCACAGAGCTCTGCACACACAGCACTCACCACAATGCTCCGTACTGACCACAGAGCTCTGCACACACAGCACTCACCACAATGCTCCGTACTGACCACAGAGCTCTGCACACACAGCACTCACCACAATGCTCCGCACTGACCACAGAGCTCTGCACACACAGCACTCACCACAGAGCTCTGCACTGACCACAGAGCTCCGCACTGACCACAGAGCTCTGCACACACAGCACTCACCACAATGCTCTGCACTGTCCCCAATGCTCTGCACTCACAGCAGTGACCACAGCGCTCCGCACTCACAGCAGTGACCACAGCGCTCCACACTCACAGCAGTGACCACAGCGCTCCGCACTGACAGCAGTGACCACAGCGCTTCGCGCTCACAGCACTGACCACAGAGCTCCGCACTGACCACAGAGCTCCGCACTCACAGCACTGACCACAGAGCTCCGCACTCACAGCACTGACCACAGAGCTCCGCACTCACAGCACTGAGCACAGAGCTCCGCACTCACAGCACTGAGCACAAAGCTCCGCACTCACAGCACTGAGCACAAAGCTCCGCACTCACAGCACTGATCACAAAGCTCCGCACTCACAGCACTGAGCACAAAGCTCCGCACTCACAGCACTGATCACAAATCTCAGCACTCACAGCTCTGAGCACAAAGCTCCGCACTCTCAGCAGTGACGCTACCTGTAACTTCTCCTGCGAACCTGACTGCACTGCACTCTACTATTTCAATGTAATGTCTATTTTCCATCTGCTTCCACCTCATGTCACCATGCAGAAGTGCTTAATAGCTAGTTTCGGGACTTTGGGCTTATTTTACCTATTGTACGCTCTTTAACCCCTTCACGACCGGCCGATTTTTCGCTTTCCGGTTTTTATTCGCCATTCTTTTTCTGAGAGACGTAACTTTTTTATTTTTCAGTCAATATGGTCATATGAGGGCTCATTTTTTGCGGAACGAGCTGTACTTTTAAATGATACCATCAGTTTTACCATATAGTGTACTGGAAACGGCAAAAAATTCCAAATGCAGAAAAATTGCAAAAAAAGTGTGATACACTATTGTTTTTGAGATATTTTATTCACTGTGTTCACTATATGGTAAAACTGATGTGTGGGTGTGATGCCTCAGGTCAGTGCAAGTTCGTAGACACCAAACATGTAAAGGTTTACTTTTATATAAGGGTTTAAAAAAAAAACGGAAGTTTGTCCGAAAAAAGTGGCGCACGTTTTACGCCATATTCCGTGACTCGTAGCGTTTGCATTTTTCGAGATCTATGGCTCAGTGATCGCTTATTTTTTGCGTCTTGAGCTGACATTTTTAACGGTACCATTTTTGCGCAGATGCGACGTTTTGATCGCCTCTTACTGCATTTTGCGCAAAAGTTGTGGCGACAAAAAAGCGTCGTTTTGGCCTTTGGACTTTTTTTGCCGCTACGCCGTATACTGAATCAGGTTAATTGTTTTTATATTTTGATAGGGCGTTCCTGAACGCGGTGATACCAAATGTGTGTATATTTTTTATTTCTTTAACCCTTTAATTTTCATTGGGACGAATGGGGGGTGATTTGAACTTTTAGTTTTTTTTTTAAAACTTTTTTTTTTTACTTTTTTTTTTTTTTTATTTTACTAGTCCCCCTAGGGGGCTATAGCGATCAGCAATCCGATCGCTCTGCACTATCTGCTGATTACAGCTGTAAACAGCAGATACGCTCACTTTCTTTTTCACTGTGCCGCGGGCACAGCGAAAGTCAAAGCAATTCATGTGTAGTACAGGAGTCATCACATGACCCTGTGCTACCATGACAACTATCGGAAGTCATGTGATCGCGTCACGTGACTTCTGGTATCGGGTGGTAAGTAAACGTTTACCGCGATTGCGCTTATAATGGCGCTGTCACATATTGACAGCGCCATTTAAGGGGTTAAACGGCACGAGCAGATAACGATTCTGCTCGTGCCTAGCAGGCACACATCTCAGCTGTGAAAATCAGCTGAGATGTGCGCCAATCACAGCATGCTGCCGGCGGCAGACCGCGGGCAGTAACGTTATGACCGCTAGGACGTAATTTTACGGCCCGCGGTCGTTAAGGGATTAAATGACAGTACATGCTGGTACTTGTGGTATCCATCTGATGGAAAACTTATGTCATGGTTTAATTGAAAGCATTGTATTTTTTGTTTAGCTAACACCAGTAATCATTAAATAAATTGTCCATTCTTAAAGACTATATTCCCTCTTGTAAAATAAAAATAACATATACTCACTTATTGTATTGGCACCATTCTAGCTCTGTCCGCACTGGTTCTCCTGGGGCACACGTGACATTGTCATGTAAGCCATTATTGGCCATACATTAGATAACAATATCACGGGACAACCGGAGCTGACATAGCTGGAACAGCACTACAACCGACATGAGTATAGGTCATTTTTTATTTTACAACTTAGATGATCTAACCCTAAGGGTTTTCCACCTCTCAGACAATCTTTTCTGAATCCCTATTTTCATCCCCCCCAGGAAGAATAACACCATTACAGTGATGTCAAATCTGCCTCTCCCAAGACTCACGTGACATTATGGCACACAATCTCTTCGACCAATTAGCGCTGACTTCATTCTTCCCTCCTACAGATGTAATTGACATCGCAAGGAAATGAGAGCAGCGACTCTTACTTCCACTGTATGTATTGATTTTTACAACAAGGGATAGATAGAGTGAAGCCAGCGCTGATTTTCCACAGGGATTGTGTGCCAGCACCAAAAAGGAGTATAGGTGTTATTATTTTCCTTAGGGGGAGGGTGAACATAGGGCTTCAGAAGGGGTGTCCAAGTAGTGGGTGACCTATTTAAGGCTAGGTTCACACTTCCGTTGTTTTGCATCAGTCACAATCTGTCGCCTTGAGGAATTACGGTATCCTGCAAAATATTTTGCAGGAATCCAGTTTTTCCCCATAGACTTCTATTAGTGACGGATTGCGACTGATGATGCTGCGTTGCATCCGCTGCGTTGCGGTCAGTCGTTTTTTAACTGACCGCCGGGCGGGAGCAACGCAGCCTGTAACGTTTTTTGAGCAGCGCAATCCGTAGGATTTGGCTGCGCATGCTCTCTCTGGCTCCCTGCACCCGTAACCAGGATACACATCGGGTAACCAAGCAATGTGCTTTGGTTAGTTACCCAATATTTACACTGGTTACGTGTGCAGGGAGCCCGCGCTAAGCGGTGTACGCTGGTAACCAAGATAAATATCGGGTAACCAAGCAAAAAGTGCTTTGCTTTTAGTTACCCGATATTTACCCTGGATACGTGTGCAAGGAGGCCGACACTTCCCCACTCGGCTCCGCCCCCTCCCACACTCCGCATGTGTACACACTCACACACACTCACATTCACACACACACTCACTTGTCCCCAGCCCTGCAGTCCCCGCGGCACTGACGTCCTCAGCGCCACGGCCCCGCTCGGCTCCGCCCCCTCGCGCTCCGCCCCCCGCAAAAAACGGAGTCCGACAATGATTTCTGTTCTTTGTCATCCGTTGTACAACGCATCAGTCACATGCGTCAAGCAACGCATGTGACTGATGCAAAACAACAGAAATGTGAATCTAGCCTAAGGCTGCTTTCACACATCAGTTTTTTGGCATCAGGCACAATCCGGCGAAAAAACTGATGCGACGGATCCGGCGAAGAAACGGATCAGTTGCATCAGTTTTTTCCATCAGTTCCTTCAGTTTTTTGACAGATCCGGTGTGATACCGAGCATGCTCAGTTAAAAAAAAACGGATCCGGAGGCCGGATCCGTGTTTTGCCGCATTACCCCGGATCCGGCATCCATAGGCTTCCATTATAAAACACGCCGTACACAAAAACGTTCACTTCAACGTTTTATTCGGCTGCCGGACAAGTAAATTTTGCCGGATCCGGCAAAAAACGGATGAAACGCAAGGCCGTCCAGCACTAATGAAAGTCTATGGGGGAAAAAACGGATCCGGCGGCAACAGACGGCGGATCCATTTTTTCATGTTTATGCCTGATTGTGCCTGATGGCAAAAAACTGATGTGTGAAAGCAGCCTAACGGTGACTGACTAGTAACTGCAGGGTATCCATGTGCAGCAGAAGTGCCCCGTGTAAAATGCCAGCAACAGCCATCTTTAAAAGTAAACAATTACGGTATATGATAATGTCAAGGTAAAATAAAATGACTTATCGCTCCGTCCATACCCCTATGACAGTAAGCCAGTGGCTCCTGGGAGGTTGTAAGTTCCTGAGCTTCAGTGGTTCACTGTGTGATCTCTACTTCCAATAGGTGGCGCTGCGCTAGAGTTTGTCTCCTTTCCTGGAGGGACAATTTGAGGGCATGAACAGTGACACTGTTCTCGGCTAGCCGAAGAGTTGTATAGCGCTGAAGGTGACGTTGCTCTAACATCAGATAGGGCCATAATTGTAATAAAAGAGAGTGTAGAAGAAATAAGGTGACACTCACCCCGATCCATAAAAGTCCTTTATTTTGTTTACTTAAAAACGATAGCTACAGGAAGATGCGGACAGAGCTGGGGACGTCAGCGCTGCTCACATCCATGGTTTTTAAGCAAACAAAATAAAGGACCGGTGTCATGTAAACCTCTTGAAGGGTCCTCACCCCCCCCCCCCCCCCCCCCGCTCTGCCATCAGCCACAGATCGTCATGACGATTATCTGATCGGCCTGAAAGTTTAGGTATTTATGACTTTGGGTGATGGTAGAACTGCAGCCAAAGCATGCATAGAAAGACATCCCTTTGTTCTGTTGGAGGGAAAACTTCCAAAACAGTTTTTAAGCACTACGTTAATGCTAGAAAAATGAAAAGCATATTTCCAGAATCCCTGTGGAGTGCTGAACCCAGCGCACCGTCTAGTTGCACTGGAAGATCGCTGGTAGCGCAACAATTGAGTATTGGCCAGTAAAATCATGCTAGATGCGTTATGTTTGGTATCTATGTAAATGTAAAATCGAGATATAAAATATGATGCTAATATCTTTCACCTGTGTGGCCAAGGGGCAAAGATATATGAAAAGCTAAAATTAGAGAATTTTGTGACAATCTCGGCACAGCCCACGAGAGACTGTAAAATGAGGTCACAGAGAGGGGGGTTACCTAAGTGCATAAAAGCGACTAGCTCCTTGGGGGGGGGGTCAGTCAGTACTGGAGGGCATCAGTAAGTTGTGATGCTGGCCGTCTACCATCTTCTCTTGGAGTCCCTCCCTCCCTAAATTCAGACGTCACATTTATGGCACGAGTTTAGTAAGTTTCATGTTTATACCTTTTATTTTTATGTGACTGTCTATACTGTATTTGTATTGTTCCCTTTTGTAAATTCTTGTATATTTCATAAACACTGCCTATTTTTGGATTAAATATATAAAATTTAATAGCTTCTTTCCTCATGCTTTATATGCGAATGCAAAAACCCGAAGGGCCTTATGCTATCTGAAACGGGTCCCCAGCTATCCCGAAAAGCTGGGTGGTGGCAGCATAATTATTATTGCATAGTATATTGCATAGTATATTGGGGTGCTATCATTAAGGGTAACGAGGTATATATATATTCCATTAGCGGGAATCGGTGATATATACATTTACCCTTGCTGTGAGACTTCCAATATTTGGCATTTGGCTCAGCAGCCTCATTTTATGCATTGTCCTGCAGTACCAAAAGTGGCCTGCCGACAAGGGGGGGCGCTAGAGAGTAGTCGTGTTTGTGAAATGAGCGAACAGCTACGGGATATCTGAGTGACTCCCCCGACTGTTCATGAAAGCGGGGTAAGTGCCACCTATTTCTTCTACACTTGGCTCTGCTATATCGTCTATTTGAAGGTTTATCTCTACTGTCTCAATGTGATGAGTTAGTGCTCATTGTAGTCCTTTTTATGTCCTATGATGAGTATGTTGGATTAATGTTGCCAAATCTGACTGTTTTTTTTGTGGTCATAATTGTAATAAAGACCCCCTATCACATCTAAATTTTCTGTAGGGCGACTTAAATTACACTTGATGTTATTCTGGCTTTACAGCAGTTTCTATGCTGTAATTGTGTATACACTCAAGCAATCCACAAATTGACAAATATATTTTACATTAATTTCATATGAGGTGGGCCTGTCTGCTCTCAAATGCCAGGGCTGATTTTCAGTCCCAGTCTGGCCCTGGTTTACCTATTTGGAGCTCTAGAAGGTCGAAAATATATCTTAGGTTCATCCTTTTCAGATGCACTCTTTCTAGCAGGTATAAAAATTCAATCTCTATATTAGCAGCATAATGAGTTGTACTGAACAGTTCAGTACGGCGCTGTGACTGTAAATCCGGAGTCAAACTTGCGAGTGCCTCACGTGTAACTTGCACGAGTCTCTCACTGAATCACCCGGCATGGCCATACACTCTCCTGACAGGAGCGGGTCGGTTGCATGTATCTCTATGCAGCTGAGACGCTCCTGTCCGGAGAGTGTGCGGCCATGCCGGGTGATTCAATGAAAGACTCGTGCAAATTACACTCGAGGCACTCACAAGTTTGACTCCGGCCTAATACTGTCCATCCAGGGCTGCTCAAGTCAACTAAAAGGTGTCGTGAAGTAAGAATATCTAGGAGCAACAGCTCGGATGTCAAGCTGCGCTCACACAACTAACAGAATGGGACTACATGGTATCCTCTAGGATTACTGCTGGGTCCACATCTGCTTTTGGATTCTGCTTCAGGATCGGAACTCTTAGGTGACAAAATAATTTTTCAATTTGAAGGAGACATGTACAGTACAAACTGTGGAAGTCACACAGTTCATATGGTTGAGAAAAGAACGTGCGTCCGTCAAGCTCAACCAACTGATTTAGGAGTTTGTAAATAAAATCCTCAGCAAAGACAGAAATCAGTCCATCTGGAGATATATACTACTCACAAAAAGTTAGGGATATTTGGCCTCTAGGTGAAATTTATGTAAAACTTAAAAAGTTCACCGTACAGTGATATGTTATCATGAAAGTAGGGCATTTCCTTGGAAGCATGCAATGGTAATTTCCTCATCTCAAACAATTTATTGAAACAAAAGCCAACACCAGTGGAGGGTATACTCTCCAAAATGTCAGTGCCTCAATAACTTGTCATGTGGCCTTTAGCATCAAATATAGCTGACAACGACATCTATTACTGGTCACAAGTGGAGTTATTGTCTGCGGAGGCATGGTGTACCACTCTTCTTAAAGGGCGGCCCTCAGGTCATTGAGGTTCTGTGGTAGAGAGTTACGGCCTCTTCACGGTGACTCAGCTGATCCCATAGATTTTCTACGGGATTCAGGTCTGGAGAAAGTGCAGCCACTCCATTTGAGGTCCTCTGGTCTCCAGCAGCCGTTCCCTAATGATGCAACCTCGATGAACTGTAGCATTGTCCTCCATGATGATGAAATTAGGTATTGTTCATGCAGAGGCACAATGACCGGATTAATAATGTTATTCCAGTAGTAGGGGCTGCCACTGTTCCATTCACACAGTTCTGTACCGGCCCACACTGTAACACCACCATCACAAAAGGCTCATCTGGTGACAAAAGTGACTGATGCATAGCGCTCTCCTGATGTCTCTATTGGTGGCCATCATTTTTGCTCAGCGTGAATTGACTTTCATCAGTGAGGCCCACTGGTACCTCATCTAGCGTAGATGACCCCTGTGCCTAGACATGCTTTCAGGTACCCTTGCAGGTCATCTAGTACACAGACCACGTTGATGTAAATGGTTTTGAATGGTTTGACGTCACACTGGGTGCCTTTCACCTCTTTACATCTGCCTGGAGTTGTGTGGCCTTCATCATATGGCTCACAACGGCATTTTGCGCAATGAAGCAGTCATCAGTGTGGGATGTGGCCAAAGGACATCTGCCTTTCTGTGACTTTCCAGTCTTTCTGTGTCTCTGTACAACCTACTGATTAGAGATGAGCGATCCTGCCAAGTATCGGATCGTTTCAGGATCGCCGAGCCTGCCTGAGATCGCTGATCATATTGTTGAGCCTAGCCAATCTGATTGTCGAATGATCCTAGCTGAACCCATTAAATTCAATGGGAGGGGAGGCAAAAGTGATGTTATAAAATGGTGTGTGGGGGGGGAAGGGGGAGGGGGGTGTAAAAGAAAAAAAAGAAAAAAGGATTAAACCAGTTCATCAATATATACTTACCGAGTCCCCGCCGCTGCAGCGCTACTTCCGGGTCTGACAACTATATCTAATGCATATTTACTGCTTTCTCTGCCCACCAGCGGCTCTGATTGGCTGCAGTCAGAACTAGCTCCCAGACAACATCTGTGATTGGTTGGAATCACAGACACAGTCTGTGGGTCTATATTGTGGTATACAATTGGTGTAGGCTCCCCCCTGTATTGATACCAGCACAGATAAAGCCACAACTACAGGCTGCAGTCCCTAGCCATGTGCTTATCTTGGCTGTGTATCAAAATAAGAGGAACCACATGTTCCTTTTTTAAAAAAAATAATTTTGATACCCAGCCAAGATAAAGCCCAACAGCTGGGGGCTGGTATCCTCAGGCTGGGGAGACCCAGGGCTATTGGGCCCCTAAAAATAGCAGCCACCCAGAATTGTTGCATCCATTAGATGTGATAGTCTAGGCACTTTACCCAACTCTTCCCAATGGCCCTGGTGTGGTGGCAATTGAGGCAATAAAGGGTTAATGGCAGCCCACAGCTGCCACTAAGCCATAGATTGGTAATGGGAGGCATCTATGAGACCCCCTTATTACTAATCTGTAAGTGAAATTAAATAAACACAAACACCACAAAATTCTTTATTTGAAATAAGACAAAAAACACCCTCTTTCCCCACTTTATTAACACCCAAAAGACCCAGGTTCAGCATAATCCACACGAGGTCCATGACAATCCCAGCTCTGCTACATTACTGTAGGCACAGCACGCAATCATGGAATATGACCGAATTATGTGAGGTTCAGGCACAGACTGGGTCTCTATGAGCGGTGCCGTCACTTTAATAACAGCGACAACCCTGGGCGACTGTAGGCTGCCATTTTTTTTATGGGCAGAGACCAATAAGCACAGGTCTAACCAGCCTGAGAATACCAGCCCCCACCTTGGCTGGGTATCAAAATTATGGGGGAACGCACAATGTTTTTTTAAATTGTTTATTTATTTATTTATTTACATTAAAAAAAAAAAAAAAGGAGCATGCAGTTCCTCTTATTTTGATACACAGCCAAGACAAGTGCATGGCTAAGGGCTGCAGCGTACAGCCGTGGATTTATCTGTGCCACTGTTTCGGGCGAGGGCGGGGTCTGCCAATGCTTGATATGGCTGCGATGGGAAGGGAGAGGATAGTTTTGCCGTCCAATTATTTACCGATCCTTAGCAAGATCACCGACTTTTGAGGTAAATGATCGGATGTCCAATCCTAATCCAATCTGGCCAAAGATTGGTCAATTTTTACATTTTCTCATCTTTAGCAATCAGGATCACGCATCTCTGCTGCTGCTGCTGACACTCTAAGCTCAGTGGCCGCTTCCGTCTGAGAACATCCTGCTTGAAGCCTCACAATGGCACGGTACTGCTGATCAATTGTTAGGTGTCGCCTTGGTCTTATGATGTCAAAATGGGAACAGTGTGATGAGGATGACTATTTGTGGCCACAGCAATGTAAAGCTCATAAAGAAGGCTTTTCTCAAATACCTTGTGCAGTCAGTTGAGCCTCTGAGCGGAGCTATTGTGGGCCGCTCATCCACATCACATGCCCCACGGGTTCCGTATCCTCTGATGTCCTGTGATATCACATCAACTTCCAGTTGACTCGATATCACTGAGGCGGCCCCAGTCTCCCTGAGTGACTAGGCTGTGGACGGAATTTCACTACTCGTTGCAGTCCACCTGTTTAATACCAAGTCTAATCAAACCTTGAAATTTTTTGGGCGATTCATGGATCAAACACCTACAGTGAATTTTGCATTAGGTTCCTTGATGGCTAACAGCAAGTTGTACAAGAAGTACTGAAATATTGAACAGTTGGACATGAGCATTCAGTTTAGAGATGGTCCCATTAAGTCCACCTGAAAATGTTAGAGGACATTTTAGGATTGTCCTGAAATTTCACCCAAAAGCCAAATATCCCTAATTTTTTGTGAGTGTATTTATTTTACTATTGTTTCGGCTGTTTTGGCTGCATACGTTAGTACTTATCAAGACTAATTTATATATATATATATATATATATATATATATATAATAAACTTCATATATGGAAATGAAAATTTCCATATATTAAGTTGATTCCTATTCATATATATGTATATATTAGCTGTAGTACCTGGGCAAGGGATAATAACTGTCTCTCTCCCAGTCTCTGTCTCTGCCTGTCCATATCTGTCTGGCTCTCTGTCTGTCTCTCTCTGTCTTTTTCCCAGTCTCTGTCTCTTTCCCAGTCTCTGTCCCTTTCCCAGTCTCTTTCCGTCTTTTTCCTTGTCTCTCTTTCCCTGTTTTTGTCTCTTTCCCTGTTTTTATCTATTTCCATGTCTCTTTTCCTGTATGTCTGTCTCTTTCCCTGTCTGTGCCTGTCTCTTTCCCTGTCTGTCTGTCTCTTTCCCTGTGTGTTTCCTAAGGCCACTTTAGACACACAGATAAATCTGCGGCAGATCTGTGGTTGCAGTGAAATTGTGGACAATCAGTGCCAGGTTTGTGACTGTGTACAAATGGAACAATATGTCCATGATTTAACTGCAACCACAGATCTGCCAAAGATTTATCTGTGTGTGTAAAGTGGCATTTACTCTGTCTGTGCCTATGTCTATCTGTCTCTATCCGTCTCCCCACCGACATCTTATTACCTCACACATAAGCTTCTTATACTAACAATTTATTTTGTTCCTATAACAACCACTCACAGCTCCTATTAATAACCTATAGCTCGCAGCTCCATTGACTTTAATAGAGGCAGGTTTTTTGGAGAGTAACTGTAAAGCACAGGGTTAAATTTTCCCACCAAAACATAGTCTATGATGTTCCCTGAGTCACATGAGATGTCTGTGCAAAATTTTGTGATTGTAAATGCGACGGTGCGGATTCCTTTAGCGGACATACAGTGCCTTGCGAAAGTATTCGGTCCCCTTGAAATTTTCAACCTTTTCCCACATTTCAGGCTTCAAACATAAAGATAAAAATGTTAATGTTATGGTGAAGAATCAACAAGTGGGACACAATTGTGTAGGTGAATGATATTTATTGCTTATTTTACATTTTTGTAAAAAATAAAAAACTGAAAAGTGGGGCGTGCAAAATTATTCGTCCCCTTTAAGTTAACACTTTGTAGCGCCACCTTTTTCTGCGATTACAGCTGCAAGTCGCTTGGGGTATGTGTCTATCAGTTTTACACATCGAGAGACTGAAATTCTTGCCCATTCTTCCTTTGCAAACAGCTGGAGCTGAGTGAGGTTGGATGGAGGCGTTTGTGAACAGCAGTTTTCAGCTCTTTCCACAGATTCTCGATTGGATTCAGGTCTGGACTGTGACTTGGCCATTCTAACACCTGGATACGTTTATTTGTGAACCATTCCATTGTAGATTTTGCTTTATGTTTGGGATCATTCTCTTGTTGGACGACAAATCTCCGTCCCAGTCTCAGGTCTGTTGCAGACTCCAACAGGTTTTCTTCAAGAATGGTTCTGTATTTGGCTCCATCCATCTTCCCATCAATTTTAACCCTAGAATGCGCAACCATAGAAATCTACACTTTTCACATACCTGGGGCCTTTTAGGCCTGTGTGCAAATAACATGGAGTAATTCAAATAGAAATACTTTTCAAAGTTTAATTGAGATGTGGATATTTCAAAACATTATAATTCTGTGCATAAATCAAAAAAGTAGAAAACAAGTAACCTAGCAGGCCTGCGAGGCCCCAGGTATGCGTTCTAGCGCTCACCATCTTCCCAGTCCCTGCTAAAGAAAAGCAGGCCCAGACCATGATGCTGCCACCACCATGTTTGACAGTGGGGATGGTGGGTTCAGGCTGATGAGCTGTGTTGCTTTTACACCAAACATATTGTTTGTCATTGTGCCCAAATAGTTTGATTTTGGTTTCATCTGACCAGAGCACCTTCTTCCACATGTTTGGTGTGTCTCCCAGGTGGCTTGTGGCAAACTTTAAACGACACTTTTTATGGATATCTTTGAGAAATGGCTTTCTTCTTTCCACTCTTCCATAAAGGCCAGATTTGTGCAGTGTACGACTGATTATTGTCCTATGGACAGACTCTCCCACCTCAGCTGTAGATCTCTGCAGTTTATCCAGAGTGATCATGGGCCTCTTGGCTGCATCTCTGATCAGTCTTCTCCTTGTTTGAGATGAAAGTTTGGATGGACGGCCAGGTCTTGGTAGATTTGCAGTGGTATGATACTGCTTCCATTTCAATATGATCTCTTGCACAGTGCTTCTTGGGACGTTTAAAGTTTTGGAAATCTTTTTGCAACTAAATCCGGCTTTAAACTTCTCCACAACAGTATCCCGGACCTGACTGTTGTGTTCCTTGGTCTTCATGATGCTCTCTGTGCTTTATACAGAACACTGAGACTATCACAGAGCAGGTGCATGTATACGGAGAATAGATTACACAGAGGTGGCTTATATTTATCTTAATCAGTCATTTAGGACAACATTGGATCATTCAGAGATTCTCAATGAACTTCTGGAGTGAGTTTGCTGTGCTGAAAGCAAAGGGGACGAATAATATTGCACGCCCCAATTTTCAGTTATTTATTTTTTACAAAAATGTAAAATAATCAATAAATATCGTTCAACTTCACAATTGTGTCCCACTTGTTGATTCTTCACCGTAACATTAAAATTTTTATCTTTATGTTTCAAGCCTGAAATGTGGGAAAAGGTTGAAAAATTCAAGGGGGCTGAATACTTTCGCAAGGCACTGTACATATACACACATACACTGAGCCTTATATATTAGATTGATGTCTTTACTTCTTGGAGAATGTCATATGACTGGTCCGTTACCTGCGTGCCGTTTTTTTTTTTAGATTCAAATGTCTGCTCCCTACATATAGATCCTCACCACTGAGGCATGATGAATTTTTCCTCAGGAAGGAGACAGTCTCAAAAACACTAGAAACTAAAATCACCTTTTATCTTATCTTGTCTGATCCATTGTTATGGCAGCGTGGTTTTAACCCCTTCATCTATGATCCACTTTTCATGAGGACTGCTGCAGTCGTAAATGTCAAGCCGTAACGGTGGTTGTGACTATCTCACAACCTTTCCAGGTTAGCAATTCCGATACACTGTTCCAACTATCCCACAAGGATAAGACCCCATATTGCGCCTTTGTGTACCGCCCCTCCAGCAGTCGAACTGCTCGGATCCGGAGTTGCTGTGTCTCAAGGGTCTCCGGACCCAGGTGCTTGGGGACACTCAAATGTAAGAGGGGTATTTACAGGGGATAAATGTTCGTGATGCAACCCGTGGTTCGCGGTAAGGGAAGTACCGCCGCTGCCGATGGGAGTACCCGGGGGAGATGGAGTGGGGCAGCCAGAAGATGTTCCCTCCACGGGTAGAGGAAGCCCCAGGACTCTGGATGGTGGAGGTGTAGCGAAGCGTGGTGCAGACTATGCGGGCAGGCAGGACACAGAGGAGGGCAGCATACTCACTCAGGCCGTGTTGATGTTCGTGCGACCATTAAGCAGACTCTGACACAGGAGTAAACCGAGTCTCTGGGTGCCGCTGCCACTTGAGGGGAGCACGTCCAGGATCCGTCCCCGTTAGTATTGCTTAGTGGTCCGGAGTCTGCCTCCATGCACTGTATTTAGAAGTTCTAAGTGACCCCTCGGCCTGAAGCTGTCGGGGTCCCGCTCCCTATAATTAAATAGAGGAGCTGTGCTCTCGATGGCTGACACTTTTGATTTCAGTGGGCCGCATGAGCTGGAAAGCCCTATCCCCTTCGTTGTGTTGGTGCCTTCGATCTCTGAGCTCTTGGGGAAAGTTCATAAACACACTATCCTCCACAGGTGAATTATCAGGTTGCGTGAAGCTACTCCCTGATCTAGGGTCCAGTACCTCGCCGTGCTCAGTCTCGGTTCGATTATTAGATTTTACGGTGCTGACCGCTCTCCCAAACTAAGTCTGGGCACCCTTCTCCAATACCCTATGACCCGGTCTCCGACTCTTCCGGTCCCGGACCACCGTCTGCGACCTAGCCAATGTCACACAGGGAGCTACGACTCCCAGCTCCTCACTCTTTGAGGGCTACTACTGTTCTTTCCTGGGAGCTACAACTCGCAGTTCCTCTCCCTTTGAGAGTCACTACTGTTCTATGTCCCTCCCACCGGTCTGCCTGACCCCTAGGTGGACGGACCTATTCCAGCTTGGCTACCCCACTGGTGTGCCTGACAGGATGTGGTGTAAGGTGTGGCTAGGATTTGGATGCTGATGGAGCAATACCAACGGTTGGGATCCCAGAACCATGGAGGGTGGGTTCTGCACCATAAGGGCAGGGGTGCAGTTCCCTGTGACACCCTGAATAGGTCAGGGGCATCACATTTGTCTTTTCAGTTATTATCTGCTAGTATTATATTTGACAAACAGATAAACCCAAATTCGGTAAGAGTTTGTAAAGGAATAATCATCAAGAACCTTTCTTTCTTGGCTGGACCTGTGAAGGGTAACATTGTGGCCAGTGATTGAAGACTGCTCTTTCCGTGACATTGCCTTTTGCAAAGGTGGAAGAACAAACTTAGTTTGGAGCATTCTGACCCTTATTGCATTGAATTATTATACTTGGGTGAACGTGAGCCATTTTCACAAATGTATTGCAATCCCAGATACAACTTGAAGCTCATGAGCTCCAATTTGGTGATGAAGTCTTTGGGTTTCCTCAGACACAAGATGCATTTTTTAGTGCTGCACCAACTATAGCTACGCCCCTGCTGAACCCTTCCAAGAAGTATTCCCCACCTTTGAGGAGATAACATAATATGGTCTTGGTCAAATAAAACAATTTTCAGGTTTCTGGTAACTTTTCATACCCTGCATAAACAATTATTTCAACTCTTGATTACGGATTGTGTTCTGTTACCTGACAATGCTGAAAATAAGAAAAACACCTGTGTATATTAAGGCTTTGTGAATCGATATTACTACTAAATTACTGTAAATTTATTACATTGCCTCTGAAATTTCTTATTTTCAGGGAATTTGCAAAATATGTACAGCAATGGCAGCACAATCCAATACATTATTTTATCTGGATTTCCAGACCTGCAATATTTCCAAGGTTTATTCTTCACGATGTTTCTTCTTATCTATATATTTATAGTTTTTGGAAACGGGTTGATATTATTCTTGATCTTGACCGAATCCAGTCTCCGGTCACCTATGTATTTCTTCATTGGAGCTTTATCTTCTCTAGAAATCTGTTATACAGCCGTTACTATCCCTAAGATGTTGGCCGATCTATTGGCCGAGGAGAAGAAGATATCTTTCACTGGTTGCTTTCTACAAGCTTACTTCCTACATGTACTGGGTGTTGCCGAATGTTCTATGCTTACATTAATGGCCCTTGACCGGTATTTGGCCATCTGCAAACCATTACGATACTTCACCATTATGACTACTCGGTTGTTTATGGAGTTAATTTTTCTGTGTATTTTTTGGGCATTAAATGCTCCGGTTTTAGAGATTATTGTAATTTCTCATCTTCCTTTCTGTGGTCCAAATCGGATAGAGAACATTTTCTGTGATTTTCCCCCTCTCATTGATTTAGCATGTTCAGACACTAGATTCCTTAAGATGGCGGAGTCGGCTTTCAGCTCGATGGTCATGGTGAATTTTTTGTGTGTACTTCTTTCTTACATGAAGATTTTATATGATATTCTGAAGATTAAGTCTAAAGTTGGGCGTCAGAAAGCCTTCTCTACCTGTGGCACCCATCTTATCGTCGTTGTGTTATTTTTCGGCAGCATTGGTTTCATGTATATACGCACTGCCAAGTCCTATTCTAAAGACTACAACCGGGCAGTTAGTCTTACCTTTGCTGTTTTTATACCTTTAGCTAACCCTATCATATATGGCTTGAGAAACCAAGAAATTAAAAAATCTATGAAAAATGTTTTTAATTGCCTTTCCTTAAAGTACAGTTGATATGTAGGTTTTTTAAAATAAACTATTCACGTTCCACGATCTACAGTCATGGCCACAACGTTGTAGACTGACCCAAATTGTGGTTTTAACACAGTTTAACTCATTGTTTTAGATTTTTTTAGTTAGTTGTTTCAATGGTTACTGAAGTACAATTATAAGATTTAGGTTTTTAAAGAAATACATCAAGTTGATATGAAAAAAAGTTTTATTACAGCATTTTGACTTATTTTTCCAGACTTCAGCCCTTAACCATGTCAGCTGGATATCAACTTCTGGGCCAAAACCTCACTGACGACCCATTCTTGTCTTATCAATGCTTGGCGTTTATCACATTGTGTATTTTTGTTCACCCACTTTTTGAGGATTGACCACAGGTTGTCAATAGGATTGAGATCTGGGGAGTTTCCTGACCATGGACTCAAACTAGTCACCAAGCCACTTAGTTATCACTTTTGCCCTGTGATATGGTTTCCATCATGCTGGAAAAATCATTGTTCGGTCCCACATTGCTCCTGGATCGTTGGGAGAAGTGTCTCTTGGAAGTGGTTTACATCCCATTCTTTATTCATGGCCGTGTTCTTAGGCAAAATTGTGGTGAGGCCCCTCCATGGATGGTCCCAGGAGGCTTCACTATTGTCATGACACAGGACCCGTGGTAGAACTCACCTTTTCTTCTCTGGACAATCATTCTTCCAGAAGTCCCAAACAATTGGAAGGGGCGTCATCAGAAAAAATAGTTTTACCTTATGACATAGCTTGGGCTGCAGAGGACAAGATAAAGTTATTTTCTCTGATGAAACCCTCGTCAGACTGTTTGACCCTTCTGGAAGAATGATTGTCCAGAGAAGAAAAGGTGATCGCCAACATGAGTCCTCTATCTCAATTATCATGACAATAAGTCAGGGAATATTCATAGTAAGTTAATAAACAAAGATATTCCCAAGTGCAAAATTTTATTAATAAATAGTGCTAAACAAATTTAAATTCATGGAGGTATTACCATAAAATTGATAAGGATATACCTATAACCCCAGTCTGCTAGTGGGCAAACCGGGGAGCCAAATACAGATAATCAACAATATTTCACACAGGTTACCAATAAATGCATAAGTATAACAGAGACTCACAACAAGCCAATACTCAGCAATATCCTATTAAATAGCAATAGTCCAGGACACATATAACCTCCACTCCTGTGGACAGATGAAAGAATGCCGTTGGGCTGAGGTATGGAAGTCCTCAGTATGTTGTACTGTAAGGCAGTAAACCTGGTGACTTTGTGCTTGCCTCGACGCGTTTCCCCATATAAATATAATGGTTCCTCAGGAGGCCTGATTGAAGATTAGACAAAGGATAGTAAGCGTCAGATACGCAGATCCGTGGTGTCAAAAATCCTGGATAATACCGCTTGTAGGTCCAGACAATGCTGATATCAACCTCAGCAGTCAGGGAGCACCTCCATGAATTTAAATTTGTTTAGCACTATTTATTAATAAAATTTTGCACTTGGGAATATCTTTGTTTATTAACTTACTATGAGTCCTCTATCTGCCAACAATAAAGCCTCCTGAGACCATTCATGTGTTGGGCTTCTCATCCATGGAGGGGGACCACTCACTTTTGCTAAAGAACACGGCCATAAATAAAGAATGAGATCTAAGCATCCTTCAAGAGCAACTTCTCCCAATCTTCCAGGAGCAGTGTGGCGATGGACAATTCTTTTCCAGCATGATGGAGACCATATCACATGGCAAATGTTATACCTAAAGTTGCTCGATGAACAAAACATTGGAATTTTGGGTTCATGGCAAAGAAACTCCACAGATCGTAATTCCATTGAGAACCTGTGATCAATCCTCAAAAAGAGGTTGGAAAAACAAAAACAGAAATTGTGATCAACTCCCCCATTTTTTTTTTCAATTTGAGAGTCCTCAGTGGTTATTACTTTTTAATGGCTAATAGAAAAGATTATAATAAATAGCAAGCTTTCAAGACTTCTCAGGTCCCTTCATCAGGCTTAGTATCACTGATCTCCCTTCATCAGGCTCAGTATCACTGAGCTACCTTCTTCAGGCTCAGTATCACTGATCTCCCTTCTTCAGGCTCAGTATCACTGATCTCCCTTCATCAGGCTCAGTATCACTGATCTCCCTTCATCAGGCTCAGTATCACTGAGCTACCTTCTTCAGGCTCAGTATCACTGATCTCCCTTCACCAGGCTCAGTATCACTGATCTCCCTTCACCAGGCTCAGTATCACTGATCTCCCTTCATCAGGCTCAGTATCACTGAGCTACCTTCTTCAGGCTCAGTATCACTGAGCTACCTTATTCAGGCTCAGTATCACTGAGCTCCCTTCTTCAGGCTCAGTATCACTGAGCTCTCTTCTTCAGGCTCAGCATCACTGAGCTCTCTTCTTCAGGCTCAGCATCACTGAGCTCCCTTCTTCAGGCTCAGCATCACTGAGCCTGATGAAGACACCTGAGAAGTCTTGAAAGCTTGCTATTTATCATCATCTTGTCAGCCATTAAAAGGCAACAACCACTGAGGGCTCCCAAATTTAATTAAAAAAAAATCCATCTACTTGCTAACAAAGTACAAAGATATTTTTTACCTATATATATATATATATATATATATATATATATATATATATAAACTCCAAGCCCTGATGAGACAAGAATGGGCCATCAGTCAGGATATGGCCCAGAAGCAGATATAGACCTGTCATGACAAAGAGGAGAAGTCTTGGAAAAATCAAGGTCAACTCTGACTATTGAGGTTTTACATAAACTTGATGTATTTGTCAATAAAAGTATAAAAAATGATGAAATGCTGATCATTGTACTTCAGTAACTGTAGAAACATCTGACAAAGATCTAAAAACCCTGAAACCGCAAACCAAAATGTGAGTCAATATCAATCTTTTGGGCACAACTTTACGTCTATGGCTGATGGAGGAATAACAATGGCCTTTGAGCTCACAATTTATGGAAGAAGCATTGCAATTTATTTACAAGTTTTTTTTAATACAACGAATTACAAGGACAAATTTCATGGAGCTTCTACTCAAGTCACGGTACTCAAATACATAAAAAAAAAAAAAAAGGGACTACTTTATGTTACGCAACTTATTGGGCAGATAAGCCACACATTAGGAACTGAACCATCATCTTGACAATACCAAAGCCAGCAGTATTTGTGCTGCACAGAATAGTTAACGCATGTGTGGAGCTGCCTATTTGTCATATCACTGGGATGTGGGTGGGCTTTTGAGACAAGCCAAGTCATGAAGTGGTCTTACCAGGCCACAATCAAGGTCTTTGCAGCTCCTGACATTATCCCAGTGAATGGATGAAAATGTAAATAGCAATGTCCAAGAGCGTTGTATAGCATCCAGTATAGCTCAAGCACAGTAAAAAAGAAATTATATTAAAAAAGGGGGCGGTGAGGGGAATGGGCATTCACAAACTGTCATAAAACAAATGGGACCAAGTCACAAATCAAATCTGCATATTGACTGGCTTTACAAATACTGGTCAAGCAAAGGCATCCATAAAATGTTACCTTCTCGCTAAAAAGGCAAGTTTAAAAAAAGGGAGAAAATAATAAAATTATATATTAAAAAAAAAAGTTACAGTAGACTTCAGGGAATCTGTTTAGAATCTGGCTTTTTTGTTTGGCCCTTCATAATCCTCCCTCCCCCTGCCATAAGCTCCAGCAGCTGCTGCAGAAGCTACAGCTCCAATCCCTCTGGAAGCCTGGGCATTGGGAGTCCCGGCATTGCCTTGGACAAATCGATCATTACGCATTTCGCTTGTCATAAGTGATGAAGCAATAGCTGCCTGGGCAACACCAGGGCTGCCTTCATAGCCCATGCCAGGTGTCCCGAGAGCCGGGTACTTCTGGGCTGCTGCTGCAGCAGCATAGGGATCTCCCATGGACATAGAGTTTGCTCCCATGCGCATATCTCGCTCCCTTGGGTCCATGTATCCCATACGATAGCCCTCTTCTCTTTGGCGTCTCATCTGCTCTTCCATTTCACGCTGGCGAATAATCATTTCTTCCTCACGTCTGCGTCGTTCCTCCTCTTGTCTTAATTGCACCTCCTTGCGCTTCTGCATTTCTTGATTGTGAATTTCTTCCATACGTCGAAGCTCTTCCTGACGTCTCATGAGATCTTGTCGAAGAAGGTTAGCTTGGTGTTCATGGAAAGCATCTTCCATTTCACTTTCAAGCTTCTCTTTAGCTTCTTTCATGTTTTTTTCCACTTGCTGCCTTTGCTGTTTCTCCATTTCATCCAAGGACTTCCACCTTTGGGAATATTCAAACTCAAAGGAGCCATGTTGAGCAAATCGAGGTGGTACTTCCCGCTCCTTTTGATACATGTGATTTCTTCTGTGCGAGTTTTTCCGTAAGCCCATCCTCATCATCAAATTGCTCCAGGGGCTCCACAATAACAGGCATGGGTGTCGTGGTTAAAAGAAACACTCCTTCTGTACATCTGTCAAATGCCTTTCTAGCAGCTGGTTTGGCAGCAAACTCAACTATTCCCTTTCCAGTGGATCGTCCTCGATCATCTACTATAACTACAGCTCTTTCAACTGGTCCAAATTGACTGAAGGCTTCTTCTAAAAGCTCATTTGATACATATGGAGAGAGGTTTCGCACTGACAGGGCAGCTGAATGGGTGGCAAACCGTACTCTGAGCTGTCGGCCCCTCATTGGGAAATCATCAAGCTCTGCTTTGGAAATCTCCGCCAGTGCTCTAGTTTCCAGCTTAATGAAGCCAAAGCCTTTGCTTTTGTTGATAAACACTTCTCCAGGTTCTCCATATTTTGAGAACAGCTTCTTAAACTCATCATCAGTGATATCAGTAGGGAGGTTCCCGACAAACAGCCTGCAGCGCTGCGTGTACGTCTTCTCTCCAGGCCTCTTCAAGAGGGACAGTGTGGCCCGAACACAGTCGTTCCAGCCGCCTTCTTCCTCTCCTTTCACCTCAGGCTGAGGGGGCGGTGGCAGCGGGTGTGACTGGAATCTGGACTGGTGAGGCCTCTTCTGGCCGGGCTGAGGGCTGGGCCCCGGCCGCTGTCTCTGCTGCTGATGCTGGGGCGGGGCAGGCTTCTGCTGTGGCGGTGGCTGGGCCTGAGCGGGACTCTGGCTGGGGGGAGGGGTGGCTTTAGGAGGCGGCGGCTTCTGGGCCTGGTTCGGGGTGGCCGGTTTCTGCGCGGCGGGCGGTGGCGGCTGCTGCTGGGGGGCGCTGGGCTTCTGCTGAGGGGACAGTGTCGGTTTAGCCTGCGGGGAGGCGGCAGGTGGCTTGGCCGCTGGGGTCTGAGGGGTGGGGGGCTTGGGAGCAGGGGGGCTTGGCTGCAGGGGTCTGCGCTGTCTGAGGCGCCTTCGGGGGCTCCTGAGTGGCCGCTTTCTGCTCCTGGCTATTCTGCTGAGGGGCCGGCTTCTGCTGCGGGGCCGGCACTGGCTTCGGTGCTTGTGGCGGCTGCTGCGGGGGCTTCTGCTGGTTCTGCTGCGGTTTATTCTGGTTCTGGCTAAGAAGAGAAGGGCCGCGATTGGCGTCCATGTAGCTCTGTCCACGGTAGCTGGACATGCCGGACATGCCTCCCATACCTCCACGGCCACCGTTACCCCGCCGGTAAATGTTCATTCCCATTCCCATTCCTCCGCCGCCGACGCTCATTCCACCACGGCTTCTGAATCTATCACGAGACATCATTGTCTGAGATTCGTTTCACCGTTCGTCACTGTAAAATGGCGCCGCAGACGAAGTGAAGCATTGCAATTTATTACACCAGTGTTTAAATCCCATAATGATATTAAGTTAGAAAAAAAAGTTTTGAAAAACTATATTAAAAATACCCCCTAAATTGACCAAATTCCCATTTAAAGGAGAAACTAGGTAATCTAGGCAGCTCCTTTAAGACCTTTATTACTGTATAAAAAAAAAAAAAGGTAAAAAACAACAGTAAAAAGTTTCTACAGTATATTTGGTATCTCTGCATTCATAAAATACCAAACTATAAGACGTCACTTATCTTGCTCGATGAGCGCAACAAAAACAAAAATTTTAAACGACTGAAGTAATGCAAACAAAAACTAACTTGAAATGAAGCATGAAACCAGGAAAAACTGTAGTAAATCCCTGAAAACCTCAACCCTCCTATATCTTCGTCTGACAATTTTTTTTTTATTTTGGGCTTTTATTATTTGGCTACATGAAAAAGTGAGATTTTTTTTTTTTGCTTAAAAAAAAAAAAAAAAATTAAAAAAAGTATACAAAAAAATCTACTTTCATTATATCACTAAATTTTATGTTTATGTTGTTTATCTTGCTTTTAAATGTGAGAAAAAAAAATGATTAAACAAATGATAGAAAATTTATTTTTTCTTAAATTTGTCTCTTAAAACATATAAGACGGGATTAAAATATGAAAAAGTTCCCCAATATGATACTAATGAAAACTATAATTTGTCCCATAAAAACCAAGCTCTCACAAAGCTAATTTTATGAAAATAAATTAAAAAAAAAATTATGGCTCTTAAAATATGGCGACATATAAAAATTATATAATTTTTTTCCTTTCTCGCCTTTTCATTGGGGGACACAGACAGTGGGTTATATGGTGTCTCCAGGGGAGGCGTGACACTAGGTTTGAAAAAAGTGTTAGCTCCTCCTCCCACAGCATATAACCCCAGCTAGGCGGGAACTAGCTCAGTTTTTTCCTAGTGTCAGCAGGGAGGCTGACATGTCTGGACTGAGCTCCACCAGAGGTGCCTCAGGCCAGCTTATTTTTACTTTTTATTTTGTTTTTATTTTCTTATTCATTCTATTTTTGATAGGCGCAATACTAGGGTGCCTTGCCACCCCCGTTCCCCCCGTGTACGGGCAGAGGAAACCTGGCGTGCACAAGCCGTCAGTCTTCCCTCGTGCCCAAGTGGTCGGGTCTGCGTACCCCTCCAGGCTCCACGGAAGCACCTCACAAAGGTAGCTCCAGAGGTCTAGCAGAGCCGAGAACCTGCTTCAGCCTTGAGCCGAAGATGCGTCCCCAAGATCCCCGCATCCCAGAACCGACGCGTCTTCAGACGGAGCCAGGAGCAGGTAGGGAGATGACGAGTCAGTCCCCTGCATCCAAACCGCCGCCTGGAAAGGCGCCGGTGGGGCGATGCAGGCCGTGATCCCAGGGAAGCATCATTAATTTAGCTCCCGGCATCGGCCTGCATTCTAGCAACGCCCCCTCCACTGCTCTAGAAGCTGCTCCCTCTAGTGGGCCGTCTCTCCCCTCCATGCTGCCAGAGAACACTGGACGCCATTACATGTGGGGATCAGACATGGGTGAGATCGCCTCCTTGGCTCTGCGATTTTGCAGCACTATATACTGCTCTGCTCAGTGGTATATCGCTGTCTTTCTAGCGGTGTGTGTCTGCTGGCTGGCGGTGTATATCAGCTTTTAACAGTATATACTAACTGTGCCTGTAGGTATATACCGACTGTTGACAGAGTGTGCTACTTTACTCGGTATATACCGGCTCTGCATAGCAGTCTTTTATAATACTGCTAGCAGCTCCTCACCCACAGCAGTCCCTTTATAATACTGCTAGAGGCTCACTGTACTTATTGTGGAACTGTTGCTGACATGCGTAACCGCAAGGGTGATAAAGCTTCCCAGGCATCCTCTATGGACCTGTTCTATGCTTGTACCACGTGTGGACGCTTGTTTTTGTAATGGCCGAAGCTATCCACTATGCCGGGGCTGCGATGCCCCTACTACCGTGTCACAACAGCCTCCGCTGCCAGACCAGGAGGTCGTGCAGTCTGTGGATTTGGCTGCGGCCACTATCCAGGCAGTACCCCAGTCTGATGACGTTATTCCTGCCTGGGCTCTTCTAAGAGGTTAGATGACCTGGCCGCTCAGATATCCCAGCCTTCCACAGGCTCACAGCCTCCCCCCGGCTCAGCTCCCCCAGGGGAGCCCGCCTTTGTCTGGTGTCTCGTTTCCAGTACGTAAAAAGGCTGTCTCCAAAAGGCGCCATTGCGACAGTTATGTCTCGTCCGACTCGCACGATGATCAGTTTTGACTCAGGCTCCGTGACCTTTAGTAGTCACGATTCCCAAGACTCTGACTCTGATTCAGATGTCCCTTCTGAGTCTAGACATATGGTAGACACATTAATTTCGGCTGTCAATCACTCTGTCGATTTCTGATCAGCCTTCGGACCCGACTTCTTAGTCGGCAATCAAGCGGGCTAAGAAGCCTCCTAAGTCCTTTGCCCAGGATCCGATTTTTCATCAAATCATATCTAAAACGGTGGGATCACCCTGATAGGAGGTTTAATAAAAAATCCTCCTCTTCATTTGCTTATCCCTTTCCATCGGAACTGGTTAAGCTCTGGCAGTACCCCCCGTTGTGGATCCGCCAGTATCCAGGCTGGCTAAACACACGGTTATGTCTGTCTCAGACACCGCATCTCTCAAGGACTCGTCTGAGCGCGCAATTGATGCTGCGGTCAAATCTATTTTCCAGGCTTCCAGCTCCTCTCTGCGCCCCCTGTTTGCCTTGACATGGGTGGCGAGAGCTATGAGTGTGTGGAGTAGGAACTTGCACAAGTTGCTTCGCTCTTACAATATTCCTTCAGAGGCTCTTGAGATCCTTGATTTGTTCTCTCTAGCCTCTAATTACTTGCTTCACGGCTCCTCAGATGCAGCTAGTTTGTCAGCCCTAACGGCAGCCAACGCTGCTTTTTCCCGCAGAGTCCTGTGGCTAAAGATATGGAACGCGGACAGTGCCTCCAAGAAATCCCTGTCCACACTCCCCTTCCAGGGTCTTCGTCTGTTTGGAGAATCCCTGGAAAAGCTTATATCTGAGACGACGGGTGGTAAAAGTACCATTCTACCACAAAAGCGGCCTGTATCCAAAAATTTTAAAAAGTCTTCTTGGCGCAGGCAGTCCTTTTGGCCCGCCCCCCAAAAAACCATCACAGGGGTCGTCGCAACGCTCAGATCGGGGATCCGGTCCCTCAAGGGCGTCTTCCTGGCGTTCCCACTCCAGACAATCTAAACCCAAAGGACATCGCCCCGCGAAGGCCCCTTCAGCATGACGCTGGGTACCCCTCAGAGCCGACTCCTGCGGGAGGGCGGCTTCTGCTTTTCCGGAATATCTGGCTAGACCATACTCTCGATGCTTGGGTTCGAGAAATCGTCACCTCAGGTTACAAGATCGATTTCCATTCCCTACCGGCCAACAGGTTTCTGCGTTCTCGGCTTCCAAAGTCCACAACGCAAAGCCAGGCCTTATTTCAGGCCATAGCCTCTTTACAGAAAGCAAACGTTATCATTCCAGTGCTCCTGGAACAGCGCGGCAAAGGTTTCTATTCAAACCTCTTTGTCGTCCCCAAAAAAGATGGCTCTGTCCGTCCTATCCTGGACCTCAAAAGGCTAAACAGGTCCGTACGGATTCGGACCTTCCGAATGGAATCATTGCGAGCCGTACTAGCTGCTATGGAACCGGGAGAATTCCTAGCTTCCATAGACATTCAAGATGCTTATTTACACATTCCCATATGTGTATCGCATCAACGGTTCCTTCGTTTTGCCATTTCCAATTCAGGGCCCTTCCCTTTGGACTGGCTACTGCGCCTCGGGTCTTCACAAAGGTTATGGCGGCAGTGATGTCCATTTTGCACCCCAGAGGCGTTCTGGTCGTTCCCTATTTGGATGACCTACTTGTCAAGGGGAGCTCTCCTCAAGTTTGCTCAGAAAGCGTGCAAATTTGCCCAGACACGCTCTCAAGGCTAGGGTGGCTTCTCAACTTCAACAAGTCATCCCTCATTCCTCATCACCGCATCACCTTTTTAGGTATGCTGATAGACACGGTTCAGGCCCGGGGTTTTTCTTCCAGAAGACAAGAGGTCTTCCCTGATCCGGGCCGCCCAATCCCTCCGCTCCCGCCGTTACCCATCCCTCCGGAGTGGGATGAGAGTGTTAGGCAAGATGGTAGCAGTCATGGAAGCTGTGTCGTTTGCCCAATTCCATTTGCACCCTCTGCAATTGGATCTTCTGTCCTCTTGGGACAAGAATCCAGTCTCTCTAGACCGGTCAGTCCGCTTATCTCGGACTGCCCTCAGCTCCCTCGTCTGGTGGACTCAGGTCTCATCCCTATCTCAGGGGAAGTCCTTCCGCCCTGTCCACTGACACGTAGTCATGACAGATGCCAGCCTGTTAGGCTGGGGGGCAGTGTTTCTCCGCCACACTGCTCACGGACGCTGGTCTCACCCCGAGCGATCCCTTCAGATCAACGTTCTAGAGATCAGGGCCATATTTCTGGCCCTTCAGATCTTTCAACCCTTGCTTCTGGGCCTCCCGGTTCGGATCCCGTCAGACAATGCCACGGCTGTGGCTTACGTCAACCGTCAGGGAGGAACTCACAGCAGGGCAGCGATGAAAGAAGTCTCCAGGATTCTTCTTTGGGCAGAGAAGCACATCCCCATTATTTCAGCTGTCCATATTCCGGGGATAGACAACTGGGCCGCAGCCTTTTAGCAGCAGGGGAATGGTCCCTCTACGACGATGTGTTCCATCAGATCACTCTTTGTTGGGGGCTCCCAGCTGTGGACCTCATGGCGTCTCGGCTAAACGCCAAAGTACATCCCTTCGTATCCCGGTCGAGAGACCCGCTAGCGCTCGGCTCCGACGCTCTAGTCCTCCCATGGTCGCTGTTTCGCCTGCCATACGTTTTCCTTCCGTTCCCTCTCATTCCGAGAGTAATCAAGAAAATCAAAGCGGAGGGAATCCCGGTGATCCTCGTGGCCCCGGACTGGCCCAGGAGAGCCTGGTATCCAGAGCTCCTCCAACTTCTCAGCGACACGCCCTGGCGTCTTCCCGACCGCCCGGATCTTCTGTCGCAAGGTCCAATATTCCACCAGAATACAGCACAGCTGCGTTTGACGGTGTGGCTCTTGAATCCTTGATTCTAGCCAAGTCTTATCTTTCTTCCAGGGTAGTTCATACCATGCTTAATGCTCGCAAGCCTTCATCCGCCAGCATTTATCACAGAATAGGATAACTGAAGTGAGCACTAATATATATATTATGAGTGCAAGCCAAAAAATACATACTATATAAAGATAAGGCTGCACATCAAAGTTAGATAATGGTATAATGCCTCAAGCATATGGAAAAATATTGGAAAATACAATGAAAAATGCTACTTGCTAACTTGAACATGTGAATAATGAATTGCATACCTGCCATGAATATTAGGAAAAAGGAGATATTTAGCAATCGCATTGATCAATGTAACTGAGCCCCAAAACCTCGTCAAGGTATATCTCTATATTGGGGTCCCTAGCTCTGTGACCCTAACTGTGTGTCATCTCATTGCAATTAAAAACTGCTGTGGGTGGAGAGGGGTAACCAAGGACTTTCCCTAACTGTCTGTCTAAAGTCCTTGGTTAAGGTGGTCCTTCGGCCTTCCTCCGCCTTCCTTCCGAAGGTCGTATCCTCTTTCCACCTGAACGAGGACATTGTGTTGCCGTCATTCTGCCCGGCCCCGGTCTACTCCTTTGAGAAAGCCCTTCACACTCTCGATCTTGTCAGGGCTCTGCGGATCTACATCTCCAGAACAGCGCCGTTGCGCAAGTCCGATGCCCTTTTCGTCCTCTCAGAAGGACACAAAAAGGGCGACCGGGCTTCTAAATCCACGATTTTTCGATGGATCAGGACTGCCATGTGTTAAACTTACAAAACACGAGGTGTTGTTCCTCCTCAATCTGTTCAGGCCCACTCTACACGAGCAGTGGGTGCCTCCTGGGCTATCCGCCATCAGGCTTCGGCGGCCCAACTTGCAAGGCCGCTACCTGGTCCAGTGTGCACACGTTTACAAAATTCTACAGAGTGCATACGCATGCTGGTCTTGGAAGACAAGTCCTTCAGGCGGCAGTGGCCCATTTATAAGTGGCCACTGCTCGATTTTTTTTATAGTGTTTGTTATGTGTTCCCTGCAGTTGTTAGTCAGCTCTTAGGCTGATGTTCTACACTGTTAATAGTTCAGTTCCCACCCAGGGACTGCTTTGGGACGTCCCAATGTCTGTGTCCCTCAATGAAAAGGCGAGAAAGGAAAGGACATTTTTGTGTACTCACCGTAAAATGTCTTTCTTGGAGCCTTTCATTGGGGGACACAACTCCCGCCCGTTTGGTTTTGGTTGTCCTTCTCCTACTGCTTTTACAACAAACTGAGCTAGTTCCCGCCTAGCTGGGGTTATATGCTGTGGGAGGAGGAGCTAACACTTTTTTCAAACCTAGTGTCACGCCTCCCCTGGAGATACCATATAACCCACTGTCTGTGTCCCCCAATGAAAGGCTCCAAGAAAGACATTTTACGGTGAGTACACAAAAATGTCCTTTTTTAAATAAACTATATATACTGTCCTGAGTTAAAACAAGCAAAGAAGAAAAACTTTATATTTCTGGACTTGGATGCTGGATTTCTTTTGGTTTTTCTGTGCTGAGTTAAGGTATAAAATTAGTTTCATGTTTTGGTCACCCTGCATAAAAAAAATTAAAAATAAAAAGATGAAAAAATTACATGAATTCCCAATTAATACCTACACTATTTAAACTAATTTTCCAAACAAGTTTCGGCTCTTAGAATTTGGCAATTTGGCAATGCAAAAAAACAAACAAAACAACAATATATTTTTTGATAAATGGGATTTTATTGTAAAAATGTAATAAAATGTAAATAAACTCTATATACCGTATTAGTTCTAAATGTGTCCATTATGACCCAAAGTCTAAAATGAGCACGTTTTTTATTCATACTTGTGAAAACCATAAAAACAAACAAAAACAAAGAAATTAAAATGAATTAAAAGCAATCAAAAAGTCACAAACTCTCAAATTATACCAATAAAAAGTACAGCTCATCACACAAAATATAAGCCATGATTCAGCTCAGTCAATAGAAAATAAAACATTACTCTCAGAATATGACGATGCAAAAAATTTTGTTTTTTGAAAAAGTGTTTTTTATTGTGCAAACAAAGTTTTTAAATAAAACAATATAAATTTGGTATCGACTTTTATCTCCTTCACCTTCCATTTTTTGTTTTTGTGTTTCCCTTTTTTTCTTTAAAGAGCCAATTCTTTTTTTCATTTTTCTGTCAAATAGCCATATTCATTTTTACGGGACGAGTTGTACTTTTGAATGGCGCCATTGATTCTGCCCCATATTGTACTGGAAAAGAGGAAAAAAATTCCAAGTGCGGTGAAATAAAACAAAAAAAAAAGTGCAATTTCATGTTTTTTTTGGGGGGTTTTATATTTACCATGTTCACTATATGTTAAAACTGACCTGGTAATATGATTTTAAATAGGGATACTTTCTGGACAGGGAAGAGTTTTGCTGTACTGTTTCTTCAGGGGCTCTGCAAATGCAATTCGATGGTAAAAAAACAACTTTGCAAAATTAGTGCTGGAAAAAAATGTAAAAATGGCAGCACTTTCCTTCTGATCCATGTTAATCGACGATAAAAATAATATATAAAGAATTACCATAGTCAGGAGGAGCGGTGTATAGATTATGGGTAAGTTTTTTTCTTATTTCCATTTTTGAAAATGTATAAAATAGAACTAAATATAAATATTATATTATATAAATATTATTCTAATAATGTAATTTTTCATTTTTACATACCAGTCTAAAAAAAATATGTGAAACACATGTGGGATAAAAATGTTCCCTAGATCACTTGGTTAATTCTTTAAGGAGTAGAGCTTCCAAAATGGGGTCACTTCTGGAGGAATTTCCACTGTATCGGTACCGTAAGGACTCAATGTGTCAATGTCATCGGGTGACCAAAAATCAAAAATGTATGTTTTAAAAGCCAAATAGACCAGACTGATTTTACAATAGGATTTTTTAAAACTTCTCTTAACTTTTGTATTTGTATTGCTAGATTTTACAAGTGATTGCTACCTTACTGTCATGTCTTAAATATGGTATAAAAATAAGTATTTTAAGTGGATATGCAACTGCCTGTATTTAGTATTGTTTTCTGTAAGACCCAAATGGTGCTCGTTCCTTTTTGAACCCTACCACGTACCTAAACAGTGGTACACTGAAGAGCAAAAGGGTAACAATGTTTTAAACTTTTGACTTTCAGGCTCTTTCAGTGTGAGGCGACCTTCATTTTATAAACAATCCTCTTGGCTATCACATAAATTTGATTTGTAACTATATAGAATATGATTAATTATGCAGATTCTTGTCATCTCACAGCCTTGTTACTGTTTTGCTTCTGGTGGTGGAAAAAACGTTTTCTTCCTGTATACTACAAATTACAACCTATAAATCAACAAAGACAAATTGTCCCCCATAAGAAGGAAACAAACAAGTGGTTCATGCTAAAATAAATATTTTATTTTGTTAATTAAAAGAATCTTATAAAATAAAAACAGAGATATTCCTGAGAGGGACCCAGTAAATGCCCAGATATTAAGCAATTCACATACATGGAGGGATGTAAGAAAATTCAAAGAGTAAGTTAAAATATCGTACAGATCTGAATCAATTATTTATACATTATGAAACTGCTCATAAATAACTAAAAAAATGTACATTATAAATTTATTAAACTGCAAAAAATTGCAAAAACTATGGCCAACAAAACTAACATATATGACTAAAGCGGGCTTTACACGCTGCGACATCGCTAGCAGTGTCGCGAGCGATAGCACCCACCCATGTCGGTGGCGCGTCACGAGGTGATTGCTGCCATAGCGAACAATATCGCTACAGCAGCGTCACATGCAATTACCTGTTCACAGTCGTCGCCGAACAATCTCTCCTTTAAGGGGGCGGTTCATTTGGCGTCATAGCGGCGTCACTAAGCGGACGCCCAATAGAAGCAGAGGGCGGAGATCAGCGGCCGGAACATCCCGCCCACCTCCTTCCTTCCTCATTGCCGGCAGCCACAGGTACGATGTTGTTCCTCGTTCCTGCGGTGTCACACGTAGAGATGTGTGCTGCCGCAGGAACGACGAACAACCTGTGTTCCAAATGAGGAACGATTTTGTTTAAAAATGAATGACGTGTACACGACGAACGATTTGACACCTTTTTGCGATCGTTAATGATCGCAAAAAAGTGTCACACACAACGGCATCGCTAACGAGGCCGGATGTGCATCACCAACACCGTGACCCCCGACGACATCTCGTTAGCGATATCATTGTGTGTAAATGGGCCTTAAGTGCTGCTGGTGTAAAACACTATACAGACACTAACCTGATAAAGCCTCAACAATAAGCTGCCAGAAAAAAAACAAGTAAAGTGCATAATGGCAAATAAAAAAAAAAAGGGATACCACATATAAGGATGCAATGCAATAGATAATCAATTGAAATGGTGTCACTCATAAAAATTTAAATATTGCACTCAAATTATAATGTTTCAGGAGGTTAAACTATTCTCACATTCCAGAATAGCTCAGTGTTTTATTAGTTTAATCCTCCAACAAAAGGCCCGAATTGTTGAGCAGCCATGTAGGAGATTTCCCAAGAAAAAGATAAATCAAACAGATCATTGATAGCGGTTTCTCGGCCAAGACAATTGCCAAACTGCATCCTGTGAGTGCCGGGACAGTTGGAAGAGTATGAAATGGAGTCCATGCATTCATTCAAAAGACAAGATGTGGACATCTAGGCAAAATATCGGAGTCAACAAGCCGGCTCATCCCAAAATCTATCAGTTGTGGCATGACAAACCCGGCAGTGGAAGCGGCTCGTATGCTTCATAATAGTGAGATCACAGATGTCCATACAAGCACTGGGCGACGTACATTACACAAGTCTGGAATGGTGGCCTGAAAAAAAGTGAAGAAGCCTCAACATCAATATCATCATAAGAAATGTAGGCTCGAGTTTGCAAAGAAGTACAAAAAGTGGAGAAGATTGGAAACTGGTGATTTGGATCAATGAGACAAAAATCAATAGACTGCTCTGATGGGTGCAAATGGGTCTGGAAGAAACAAGGGAAAGAGGGGTTAATGGATCAAGAAATTGAAGGAACCGTCAAGTTCGGTGGAGAAAGCCTGATAATAAAGGTGTTTGATACTTGACCAGAATCGATGGTGGTCTCAATGCTGAGCCATATGTGAGGATCCTACAAGATGAGCTGCTTCATACTCTTGAGTACTATGGGTATGAAAAGGACGACAGTGTTCCAGCAGGACAACGACCTGAAGCATATGCTAATCATATGCTAAATAGTTCCAAGTCAAATTTATGTATGAGATAGCCAAGATGATTGTCTATAAAACGAAGGTCGTCTCACACTCACAGCTGTAGCGGATGGAGAGATATAGAGCCTGAAAGTCAAAAGTTCAAAACATTGTGACCCTTTTGCTCATTAATGTACATCGCTACACTCAGGAGACATTGTGTAATAAGTCGTATTGTACTTTCTCTCTTACTTATCTCTTGGAAAAAAAATTAAAAGAAAATAACTAAAACTAAATATTTTTTTTTTTTAAAGAATATCATTTTTTATTTTCACCACCCAATGACCCAAAAATCTAAAACCTCTGGGCAATTCATTCTACATCCTAGTGTACTTTGTAAAATGGTCACTTTTTATAGGTTTCTGCTGTCATGGCACCAAAATGTGGGGTGTTTTTACTCCTATTCCTTATTGTGAAAGGAAAAATTTTTTAAGCCAAAACAAAATTCTAAAAGGAAAAATTAAATTTTTTTTTTTTTCACATCACTTGATTTGTAGTCCAGTCAAAATACAGTTTGACCCGGAACAAATTCCAAGAAAGCGTTTTATGATTTTTTTTAAATTACTATTATATGTGGGGAATAACATATTAAATGTTTTCTAAAAATTGACCACCACAAAGGTCCTAACTATGACGTTATAAGACGATGACAGCCATCGCACTAAAAAGAACAAATTTTTCCCTATTTCAAAGCTGTAGGTTACAGAAGAGTTTGCATTTTTTATACTATATATTTTCATATAATAATTTTTATACAAAGTTTTATATACTACCTGGACAGGCGAGGTCATGACGTCATCAATGACGTCATGACATACGTGTACATTTCTAGAAATTATAAAATGAATACACAGTGCATTTTAAGACCTACTTCATCACTGAATAACCGTGTCAGGTCAATAGTCACTACTTTCATCATCAGACACTGCTTCCTCACTCATATTGTCACAATGTCCTTCTTGACATGGTCCGCATACCGTGAACAGGTAAGTCCGTGTCTTTTGCAAGTGCACCGAAGTGTACACCAACCGTGAGAACAATTGCAGTGAATTATTTTCAGAAGTGTTTCTGGCGCGGGTGAAGTATCCATCATCACTGGAACTAGACTGTTTCTTCTGCAATTCCCATCCCCATTCAGTAGTGTCCATGGCCTCACCGTTGTCCATCCAAAGCATCACTTGGAGGTAACTCCGAAGGGCATGATACTTCACTGCAGAGGAGGTCGGTGGCAGTCGTTCAGGTGTAACAAAGATTTTGGCTGAACCAACTTTTTTGCAGAGAATACCTCATTGCAGACAGATTGTCTCCAGGTTTGCCCCCGAACAATGCCACCATCACTTTACACCCAGTGTCTTCAATCTCAGCTATGTTTTTCTTAGGTGTGGAAAACATTTTAGCACAGCTTTTAAAGACAGAGTCTCCCTTCAAAACCTTGTGTAGACCTAGTTTTTTTCCGATTCCAAAAACCGCGGAAGTGGTATCGCAACCCGTGAATGCATGCAGGAACAGAAGACTGCTGCAGACATGGTTTCCCAGGAACTTCTTCATAACCTTAATGTTGTATATTCTTGCAGGACTCCCTTTATCCGAGTAGAAATAAAGCTTCTTGCTATCGCTGGTTGACGTGTAATGAAGTAACAACACCAAAAGATCTGTATCTTCGCCAATGAGACTAGTACTTTTGTTGGATGCCTTAATCTCAACATCTGCATCCCCCTCTGATTGTATTACGTGGCAACCTCAGTCATTCATGCACTGTGAAACGAGATTGATAAGAGACTGTTTGTTCTCCACATTCGAAAGGAAGTCCTCCTTTTTCCCAACAAATTTCGTTCCTTCAGCAATGTTCACTTTACTTGTTCGATTTTTGCGCCGTCGCTGATGGGTAATGTCCTTAGTGTTTGGTCCTCCAATGTAACCATCAAATACTATCGTAGCCTTACCATAGTGCTTTACTGTGAAAGATGCATAGTCTTCAGCGATTGAACAATATGTCTTTCTTTCTGACCACTTCAGTCGATGGAGAAGAGAACCTACGTCAAGAACAAAATGTTCCACTTCTGGTACATCCTTGAGTACTGTGTCATCTGAACTCTGTTCTTTTATAGTAGCCATCAGTTGTGCTTTGTTTGGTTTGCGTAAGAGATGTTTTGCCTCAAAGAGGGATGGTGGGTATGGTGAAAGTTCATAGGCCATCACCTCATCAAGAAAAGATCAGCAGTTTGAGACACCACAAGAAACCTTTGGAACAAAAGAGCGGGGTCTATTGTTTTGTCCCTAGCAACGTCAATTGCCTCACTGTATGCCAGGGTCTTGCTTTCATTGACCGCTTGTACTTAACTGAAAACAGTGAGTGACCCTCCATTGTTGCCACTATTTCTCTGCCAATGGTGAACAGTTTATGGACATTCACATCCTTATTTGCATTGACACCGGTGATAATGTTGCGAAGAGACACTTCATCAGAGAAAGGTGAAAAGGTCTCAAGTTTATCTGCAATTTTCTCCAGGTCTTCACGATCTCTTCTCGTCCTTGATGTTCTTGCCTCCTTGTGTTGTTCACTGGTGACAAAGCTCTGGCGAGTGAAAGCCTGCATTGCATCACTGTAGGAAGAGGACACTGGCACAGACCGAGTCCACAAGGCCCTCTGATGTTCGGACATTCCACTTCCTCTGGTGAGTCCTGCAGTTTTTAGGGAGCGCATCAGAGCTTGCTCGATGACTTGGTCACAACCCAGGCCTGCCCAGTACCGATCAGTACGCCTTACAACATGCAAGCCATTCATAAATCTATGGAAGACTGATGGCATATCATCTTTCAGAGTGGTCATAGACTGAAGGTAAAGGAAATCATTAAATAATAAATATAATAATAGTAGTAATTGTAAAAGAAATAAGAGACACTGAAAGGTGAGTCGCCTTTAACATTTCACAGCTTTGGCGGCCATATTCTTTGACATCACATTTGGACCCTTTGTGGTAACCCTATCTTGGTAAACATTTTGTATGTTTTTCCCTACATGTAATACTACCAAAAAACCCAATAAAACGCTTTCTTGGAATTTGTTCAGGGTAAAGGATTTTTTTTCGTATTTTGACTGAACTATTGTTAACTATTTTATTGATACTTTAAGGCTTTATCTTATTTAAAATAGGGACATTTGTGGGCAGTTTCTATTTTATATGCCCCTTAAAAGGTACATGAAACAGAATCATCACCTAAACAATAGATTTATTGAAGTTTTTAGAAAATGAGAAAAACTAATGCTAACCTTGTAAGTTTTCTAATATTTTTTTAATAAAAACATATGGGAAATGTTAATAATTAACATTTCCCATATGTTTGTAATAAAAAAAATATTAGAAAACTTACAAGGTTAGCATTAGTTTTTCTCATTTTCTAAAAATTATAATTAACTACAGTATTTTGTGTGGCTAAATTATTTTTTTGTAAATTGTTCCAAATCTTTTGTAAATTTTTTTTTTTTTTATAAAATGAAAACATAACAAATTTACTAATAACATAAAGAGCAATATAGAAACAGGATAAGAACCACTTAAAGTGAAATAATCTATTAAGTAAATAAAGTTTTTTTTGCATTGTATGCATTTTTTTAATTTTTTTTGTATTTTTTGTTATAAATATCCCAATTTATATTAAAAAATAATGGTAAAAAAAACAACCTTACAATTTTTACACTGGTCACTGGGGCATTTATAGACTTATGCTTGCTTTTGTCTAAGGAAATAACACAATTACAACAGCCAGAGTGCTCAGAGACCCTGACAATATATTTTGGATTGAAGTGTCTAAGGAGTGTGTGCAAATATTATGAAGACTGGGGGAGCAAGGCAGCTATGAAATCACCTATTGTGATTGGTGGATCCTGTGCTATCACCGGCTATTGTAATCCTGCCCCTGCTGATAAAGAGAATGCTGTTAACTCTTCCTGAAAGGACAGAAAAGAAGTGTCAAAAAAAGCCCTAGTGGCCAGTTTAAAAATTACAGCATTACTAATCTCCTTTATTAACCCCCAAAACACCCAAGTCCGAAGTAATTTACACAAGGCCCCATGACGATTCCAGCTCTGCTACATCTGAAGTGACAGCGCGTGGCCACAGAACATGACCGCCCGCTGTGAGCTTCAGGCAGAGACTGAGCCCTGGCGGCCAGTGTAAAAATTACAGGATTACTAATCTGTTGGTTTTTTTTTTGTTTTTTAAAAAAAAGATTGTAATATAAAATAAAAAAAAAACAAAACACATTCAAGTTTAAAAAAAATAATTTAAAAACAAAAATGTAATTTTCTGATGTTATGCGCCCTTTACATTTACTTTAAGAAACCTTTACGTCAACTTTATTTCAAGAGACAGCAATTCAAAGTTTTTTTAAACAATTTTTTAATTTCCTGGTTTCTCAAGCCATATATGATAGGGTTAACTAAAGGTGTGAAAACAGCAAAGGTGAGACTAACTGCCCGGTTGTAGTCTGGAGAATAGGACCTGGCGGTGCGTATATACATAAAACCAATGCTGCCGAAAAATAACACAACGACAATAAGATGGGTGCCACAGGTAGAGAAGGCTTTCTGACGCCCAACTTCAGACTTAATCTTCAGAATATCAAATAAAATCTTCATGTAAGAAAGAAGTACACACAAAAAGAGCCAACTCCGCCATCTTAAAGAATCTGGTGTCAGAACATGCTAAATTAATGAGAGGAGGAAAATCACAGAAAATGTTCTCTATCCGATTTGAACCACAGAAAGGAAGATGAGAAATTAAAATTGTCTCCATAACTGGAGAATATAAAGACCACAGCAGACATAGAAGGACAAGTTTCATAAACAACCCAGTAGTCATAGTGGTCAAGTATCGTAAAGGTTTGCAGATGGCCAAATACCGGTCAAAGGCCATTAATGTGAGCATAGAACATTCGGCAACACCCAGTACATGTAGGAAGTAAGCTTGTAGAAGGCAACTACTGAAAGATATCCTCTTCTCCTCGGCCAGTAGATCGGCCAAAATTTTAGGGATAGTAACGGCGGTATAACAGATTTCTAGAGAAGATAAAGCCCCAATGAAGAAATACATAGGTGACCGGAGACTGGGTTCGGTCAGAACCAAGAATAATATCACCCCATTCCCTAAAACAATAAATATGTAGATAAGAAGAAATATCATGAAGAATAACCCTTGGAAATGTAAATCTGGAAATCCAGATAAAATAATGTCATGGATTTTGCTGTTATTGATGTCCATACTTCACAAATTCCCTGTAAAAAAAAATAATAAACATTTTAGAGGAGCATTCATAAATTTACAGTTACATGTGCATCTCAATAAATTAGAAGATCAAAAAGTTAATTTATTTCAGTAATTCAATACAAAAAGGGAAACGCATTATATAGTGTCATTACACACAGAGGGATCTATTCCTATATATTATATAGAGTCATTACACACAGAGGGATCTATTCCTATATATTATATAGAGTCATTACACACAGAGGGATCTATTCCTATATATTATATAGAGGCATTACACACAGAGGGATCTATTCCTATATATTATAGAGTCATTACACACAGAGGGATCTATTCCTATATATTATATAGTCATTACACACAGAGGGATCTATTCCTATATATTATACTAGAAAGTGGCCCGATTCTAACGCATCGGGTATTCTAGAATTTACGTATTGTGTAGTTAATGTATGATTTTTGTTATATGTTGTTGTGTGTAGTTGCCAGTGTTTGTACAGGGCGCTGTAAATGTTCTGGGTGTTGTCTGGGTGTGGGGGTGTGTGAGCGGTGTTGTATGTCTGTTGCGTTGTGTGTGTTGCGTTGTTTGTGGAGCGCTGTGTGTCTGCAGCGTTCTGTGTGTGTGGTGTTGTGTGTGTTGCGCGGTTTGTGTGGGTGTGGAGTGCGTGTGTGTGTTTTGGGGGAGGTATGTTTTGAGCAGTGTGTGTGTTGCGCGGTATGTGCGTATATTTATGTATGCCGCGGTGTTTGGGTGTTGTGTGTGTGCGGCGTTGTCTCTGTGTGTGTGGGTGTCTGTGTAGGGCGGTGTTTGTGGTTCCCAGTGTGTGTGTGTGGTGTGTTGTGCGGGTGTGGCGGTGTGTGTGTGTTTTGGGGGGAGGTGTGCACCCCTCATCGTGCTCCATCCCCCATACTGCGCACACCTCATCATGCTCCATCCGACATGCTGTGCACCCCCTATCGTGCTCCATCCCCCATGCTGCGCACCCCCCCATCGTGCTCCATCCCCCATGCTGCGCACCCCCCATCGTGCTCCATCCCCCATACTGTGTACCCCCCATCGTGCTCCATCCTCCATGCTGCACACCCCCCATCGTGCTCCATCCTCCATGCTGCGCATCCCCCATCGTGCTCCATCCTCCATGCTGCACACCCCCCATCGTGCTCCATCCTCTATGCTGCGCACCCCCCATCGTGCTCCATCCTCCATGCTGCGCATCCCCCATCGTGCTCCATCCTCCATGCTGCACACCCCCCATCGTGCTCCATCCTCTATGCTGCGCACCCCCCATCGTGCTCCATCCCCTATGCTGCGCACCCCTCATCGTGCTCCATCCCCCATGCTGCGCATCCCTCATCGTGCTCCATCCCCCATGCTGCGCACCCCCCATCATGCTCCATCTCCCATGCTGCACACCCCCCATCGTGCTCCATCTCCCATGCTGCACACCCCCCATCGTGCTCCATGCTGCACACCCCCCATCGTGCTCCATCCTCCATGCTGCACACCCCCCATCGTGCTCCATCCTCCATGCTGCACACCCCCCATCGTGCTCCATCCCCCATGCTTGGGCCGCCGGGGGCGGGTCCGAGCGTGGCAACGTGTGCCGGGGGTGGGGCTGAGCGGGCGAGGCGTTAGCATATGCCGGCTCCCTGCACATGTGTACCGGGAGCCGGTGTACGCTGGTAACCATGATACACATCGGGTAACTAAGGGAAGTGCTTCCTATAGTTACGCGATGTGTATCATGGTTACCAGCGTACACCGGCTCCGTCACGATCCCAACATCGCAAGGTTATGTCCGCCGGGGGCGGGGCCGAGTGTGCCAACGTGTGGCGGGGGCGAGCGGGCGAGGCGTCAGCGTATGCCGGCTCCCTGCACATGTGTACCGGGAGCCGGTGTACGCTGGAGCGGGGCTGAGCGGGCGAGGCGTCAGCGTATGCCGGCTCCCTGCACGTGTACCGGGAGCCGGTGTACGCTGGAGCGGGTGATGCATGCGGAGGGCCGGGGCGAGCGGCTAATTCGTGCGGGGGCGGGGCCAGGCCGAGACGAGCGGCCAATCCGTGGGGAGGGCGGGGCCAGGCCGAGCCCAGCATCCAATCCGACAGTTGTCACTGTAATGACACTGTCACGGTGACACAATTTTGGAGCAAGACAGACAGACAGAATAAGGCAATTATATATATAGTGTCATTACACACAGAGGGATGTATTTCACGTGTTTAGTTCCGTTAATGTGATTATTATAGCTTACAGCCAATGAAAACCCAAATGGCATTATCTCAGAAAATTAGAATATTATATTCCAATTGAAAAAATGATTTTAAACTCAGAAATGTTGGCACCTGCTGAAAAGTCTGTACAGTAAATGCCTCAATACTTGGTTTGGGCGCCTTTTGCATGAATTACTGCATCAATGTGGCAATGTGGCATGGAGGCGATCAGCCTGTGGCACTGCTGAGCTGTTATGGAAGCCCAGGTTGCATTGATAGCAGCCTTCAGCTCTTCTGCATTGTTGGCTTTGGTGTCTCTCATAGATTCTCTATGGGGTTTAGGTCAGGCGAGTTTGCTAGCCAATCAAGCACAGTGATACTGTGGTTAGTAAACCATATATTGGTACTTTTGGCAGTGTGGACGGGTGCCAAGTCCTGCTGGAAAATGAAATTTCCATCTCCAAAAAGCTTGTGGGCAGAGGGAAGCTTGAAGTGCTCTAAAATTTCCCGGTAGACGGCTGTGCTGACTTTGGTCTTGATAAAACACAGTGGACCTACACCAGCAGATGACATGGCTCCCCAAACCATCACTGGTTGTGGAGGCTTCACACTAGATCTCAGCAGTTTGGATTGTGGCCTCTCCACTCTTCCTCCAGACTCTGGGACTGCGATTTCCAAATGAAATGCAAAATTTACTTTCATCTGAAAACAACACCTTGGACCATGAGCAACAGTCCAGATCTTTTTCTCCTTGGCCCAGGTAAGACGCTTCTGGCGTTGTCTATTGGTCATGAGTGGCTTGACACAAGGAATGTGACACTTGTAGCCCATGTCCTGGATACGTCTGTGTGCGGTGGCTCTTGAAGCACTGACTCCAGCAGCGTCCACTCCTTGTGAATCTACCCCAAATTTTGAATGGCCTTTTCTTAACAATCCTATCACGGCTGCAGTTATCCCGGTTGCTTGTGCACCTTTTTCTACCACACCTTTTCCTTCCACTCAACTTTCTGTTAATATGCTTGAATACAGCACTCTGTGAAGAGCCAGCTTCTTTAACAATGACCTTTTGTGGCTTACGCTCCTTGTGGAGTGTGTCAATGACTGCCTTCTGAACATCTGTGAAGTCAGCAGTCTTCCCCATGATTGTGCAACCTACTGAACCAGACTAAGGGACCATTTTAAATCCTTAGGAAGCCTTTGCAGGTGTTTTCTGGTAATTATTCTAATTTTCTGAGATAATGACTTTTGGGTTTTCATTGTCTGTAAGCCATAATCATCAACGGAAATAAATACTTGAAATAGATCCCTCTGTGTGTAATGACTCTATATAATATATAGGAATAGAGCCCTCTGTCATGAACAGGCGGGGAAGTCACTCAGAAATCCGCAGCTGTTCACTGATTTGTTACACACGACTACTCTCTAGCGCCTCCCTGGTCTGCAGGCCACTTTTGGTACTGCAGGACAATGCATAAGATGAGGCTGCTGAGCTAATAATGCCAAATATTGGAGGTCTCACAGCAAGTGTAAATGTATATATCACCGATTCCTGCTAATGGAATATATATATATATAAACCTCCGTACCCTTAATGATAGCACTCCAATAATTCTATGCAATAACAATTATGCTGCCACCACCCAGACTTTCTACAGGTAGCTGGGGACCCGTTACAGATAGCATAAGGCCCTTCGGGTTTATTGGATTCGTATATAAAGTATGAGGAAGAAACTATTACATTTTTATATATTTAATCCGAAAATAGGCAGTGTTTAAAAAATATACAAGAATTTACAAAAGGGAACAATACAAATACAGTAGACAGTTACATTAAAATAAAAAGTATAAACATGAAACTTACTAAGCTTGTGCCATAGAAGTGGCGTCTACTTAGGGAGTGGAGGGAACTCCAAGATGGTAGGACGGCCAGCATCACCCTTCATGATGCCCTCCAAGTACTGACTGACCCCCCAGAAAGGACCTAGTTCCTATTATGCCTTAGCTAACCCCCCTTTCTCTGTGACATCATTTTACAGTCGCTTGTGGGCTGTGCTCCGATGTTCACAAAGTTCCATAATTCTAGGGTTTTTCATATCTTTGCTCCTGGGCCACTCAGGTGAAAGATATTAGCGTCATATTTGATATCTCGATTTTACAGTTACATTGTTACCAAACACAACGCCTCTAGTACAATTTTACTGGCCAATACTAATTGGTCGTGATCCTGGCGATCTCCCCGTCAGGCGAGACGGTGCGCTGGGTTCCGCACGACACAGGGATTCTGGCAAAATGTTTTTCATTTTTCTAGCATTAAAGCAGCACTTAAAACCTGCTTTGGAAGTTTTCCCGTCAAATAGCACAAAGGATTGTCTTTCTCTGCATCTACTTTTTCTGTAGATCTTCCATCACCCATGTCGTAAATACCTTAAGCTTTCAGGCCGATCAGATAATCGTCATGATGATCTGTAGCTGATGGTGGAAATGAGGGGGGTGAACACCCTTCAACAGTTTTACATGACACCTCCCCCTTTTTGAGGTAGCATGGGAGATTGATTTGCCAATCGTCTCCTAAGCCTACCTCGCTGGCATCCCCCTGCCGGGACAACCCGTCAGCGTTGCCATGCTCAACACCCTTCCTGTGTTGAATGGTAAAATCATACTGCTGTAATGCCAAGCTCCACCGCAGTAGCTTACCATTGTCGCCGGCCACCCGGTGTAGCCAGCTGAGAGGGTTGTGGTCTGTTACTATGGTGAAGTTGCGCCCATATAGGTAGGGCTGCAGCTTCCGCAGGGCCCACACTATAGCAAGGCACTCCTCCACAGTGGCGTAGGCCACGTCCCGAGGTAAGAGCTTACGGCTGAGAAACACCACTGGATGCTCTTCTCCCTCCCCATTTACCTGGCTGAGTACTGCACCCAGGCCAAATGCACTGGCATCTGTCTGAACTATGAACAGTCGGGTGAAGTCTGGGGCTTGTAGGATTGGGGAATTGGCGAGGGCAGCTTTCAGTGCCCTGAAGGGCCGTTCACAGTCATCTGTCCAGGTGACAACTTGCGGTAGCTTCTTTTTGGTGAGGTCCATCAACGGCTTAGCAAGAGTACTATAGTTAGGAACGAACTTCCTATAGTACCCTGCCGTACCCAAGAAGGGCATCACCTGCTTCTTTGACTTGGGGGTAGGCCAGGAGGTGATGACATCAACCTTCCCTGGCTCTGGTTTCAGGGTCCCGCCACCCACTCTGTGTCCGAGGTACTGTACCTCCGTCATGCCAATCTGACACTTCCCTGGCTTTATAGTCAGACCAGCGCTTTGGATCCGCCTGAGCACCTGCTCCAGGTGCCCCAGGTGTTCCTCCCAAGTGGGACTAATGATGGCAATGTCATCCAGGTAAGCGACTGCAAACCCTCCTAGTCCCTCAAGCAGCTGGTCGACCAATCGCTGGAAAGTGGCAGGGGCATTTCTCATGCCAAAGGACATGACGAGGGATTCGTACTGCCCGAATGGGGTGATGAAGGCGGAACTTTCTTGTGCTTCTTTGGACATAGGAATCTGCCAGTACCCTCGACTCAGGTCCATGATTGTCAGGTACCGGGCCCCGGCTAAACAATCCAGTAGCTCATCGATGCGTGGCATTGGGTACGCATCGGGTGCTGTGATTGCATTTAGCCTCCTGTAGTCCATACAAAACCGGGTTGTCCGGTCCTTTTTTGGAACCAAAACTACAGGCGAGGCCCATGCACTTTCTGACCTCTGGATCACTTCCAGGACTAGCATTTCATCAATCTCCTTTTTATGTCTTTTTGTACCTCTAGGGAGACACGGTAAGGGGGTTGATGGACAGGGGAATGACTCCCTGTGTCCACCTGGTGGGTGGCTAGGGATGTCTTCCCTGGGACATTCGTGAAGGTCATCAGGTAGGGCCGGAATACCTCCCGTAGCTGGGACCTTTGGTCCATGGATAGCTGTGGGTTCATTGCCGCCTCCTTGATAGACCCTTCATCCCGGGCCGTGGCGAGCAAGTCCACCAGGACTTCACTTTCGCCTTCCTCGGGAAGACTACACATGGGAAGGGCAAACGCTTCCCTGTCATGATGAGCTTTTATCATGTTGAGATGGAAGACCTTTTGCCTCTTCTTGGCATGGTTGATGGTAACCACGTAGTTTACGTCATTGAGGCGCTGATGCACAAGGTATGGACCCTCCCAGGCCGCCTGAAGCTTGTTCTGGGTCATTGGGACTAGGACCCACACCTTCTGACCCACTTCGTACACCCGCTCTCGAGCGTGTTGGTCGTACCATCGCTTCTGGCTGGCCTGGGCTTGCACCATATTCTCATGCACCATCTGCGTCATTGACTGCATTTTGTCACGGAGCCGAATGACATACTCCACAACGGACACTTCTGGGGAGTTCAGTTCCTCTTCCCAGGATTCCCTTACCAGACCAAGAGGCCCCCGGACTTGTCTGCCATACAGGAGCTTGAAGGGGGAAAACCCCATTGAGGCCTGTGGTACCTCCCTGTAAGCAAACAGCAGGTGTGAGAGATACCACTCCCAGTCGCGTCCATGTGACTCAACCAGCATCTTAAGCATCTGCTCAAGGGTACCAATAAATCGCTCACACAAACCATTGGTCTGTGGGTGATAAGCGCTTGATATCAGATGTCGCACCTGCATTTTCTTACAGGGAGCCTCCATTAGACGAGACATGAACTGAGTCCCCTGGTCGGTAAGCATCTCCCTGGGAAATCCTACTTGGGAGAATATGGCCAGGCGGGCATCTGCCACCTTATCGGCCCTAACTGAGGACAGAGCCACTGCTTCCGGATACTGGGTAGCATAGTCTACCACAGTAAGGATGAAACGTTTTCCAGAGCTGCTGGGGACGGCCAGAGGCCCGACGATGTCCACAGCGACCCTCTGGAAAGGCTCCGCTATCACCGGCAAAGAGATCAGGGGAGCTTTGGGAGCAGGCCCTGACTTTCCCACTCTTTGGCATGTGATACAGGAGCGGCAGTAATTGGCAACATCTGTCCCCATTTTGGGCCAATAGAAGTGGTGAGACAGCCGGGCCTTGGTTTTGCTGACCCCCAAGTGTCCGGCGAGTGGGATCTCATGGGCAATCCGCAGCAACTCACCCCTAAAGCGGTGAGGCACTACCAGCACCAGCTGTCTTTCCTTCAGCCACTCTTGTTGGGGGTTACAGGGAACAGTCTCCCGGTACAATCTCCCCTGGTCCCAGAATACCCTCTCCTTATCGGTCTCGGAGGAGGGCTTTTCTGCGAGGTCCCTTAACGTCTCTAGACTGGCATCAGTTCATAGAGCCACCTGGAACTCTTGGCTAGAGGCAGCCAAAAGTGACGTTAAGGTTCCGACCTCACCGGGACCCTCTGGGACCTGCTCTGGGTCCGTAACCTGTTCCGTTATCCCTCTGGGTGAAGAGGTGTCAGAATGCAAGGTTTCATTTGCGTTCTGGGCACTCTGACTGCGGGTGACAGCACCGATGAAGGCTGTCTCCCCGGGGAATAACCACTCTTCCCCATCAGCCTGACAGGTACTACTGGCTGTGTCACTGTCCGCTGTGACACTGCTCAGCTGCATTTGACCACTGTCCTCGTGGTTCTCATGTCTGCCTCCATCTCTGTCAGCACAGACACTTGCTACCTTGGGGTCGTCCTCAGCCACGTCACCCTGCAGCGTGGCATGGCTGAGTTCCCCTGTACAAACCTCCACTTTATTACCATGCACAACATTTGTAATTACGTTCTGGATATCCGCATTCGGGTCGCATGACTTATCCACAACATTTGCATCACATGATTTAACAACATTTGTATCACGTGACTTAATGGATTCGGGAGGATCATCAGGGAGAAATTGTGCAACTAATCGCCCCAGATCAGTCCCCAATAAAACATTGGTTGGTAGATGTTCGTCCACCCCCACTTCCCTCCACCCTCTCCCAGCACCCCAGTTGAGGGGAACAAGGGCCATTGGGAAGGATTGGTGAACACCCCCAGCCACAGTGACAGTCAGGAGTTTTCCCGGGATAAAGTTTTCAGGGGGTACCAGTTCGTGGCGGACCAGTGTTCTGTCGGCCCCAGTGTCCTTGAGCCCCACAGTGAGGGTTCCACCCACGGTGACGGGGTGTAGGTTTTCGCAGGCCCTACCACCCGCCTCCCTTGCCAAAAGGACAGTTTCACCAGGCCCTTGGGCCTTGGATGTGGGGTTCCTCTTCTGCCTCTCTGGACAAGCGGAGCTGAGGTGTCCAGGCTGGTTGCAGGAAAAACACCTGCAAGTGTCAGAGGTGGGCCGGGCACTGGTGGATGACACAGGACCTACGGGAGGTCGGCTGGTAGGGGCAGGGGTGGTCGTAGTTGTCATCTTACCCCCTTTCCAGCTGGCGGTGGACGCCTTCCGCACCTCCGATGCACGGTTGGCCACATAGGCGTCGGCAATCTGGGCTGCTTTTGAGGCCTCCTTGGGCTCTCGGTCCATAACAAACTGTCGAACCTCCACAAGACAGACATGTAGGAGTTGGTCCTTCACCATGAGGTCCTTTAGCCCCTCAAAGGTTGTAACGGACAGTCCTTGGATCCACTGGTCAAAGGTGGTCTGGAGCCCACCCTCCAAATCGCTGTAGCTGTCATGAGGTCCGCGCTGGAGGGTCCGGAATTATTTTCGGTACACCTCTGGAGTCAGCTGATACTTCCGTATTAGGGCCTGCTTTATGGCCCCATAGTCTCCACTCTGCTCTTGAAGGAGACTGGCAAACACATCCAGGGCCTTGCCTCGCAGCCCTGGGGTTAAGTATCGTGCCAATTGTGCTGAGGGCAACTGGTACTGCAAGCAAGTCTTTTCAAATCCCCTCAGAAAGGTGTCCAAGTCACCGTCCTTTTCCATCACAGGAAAGTGCTCTGGTCGGGGGTTAAAGCTGCTGGCATTATTGGACTCACCGTTCAGTGAGGAAGATGTCTGCTGCTGGGCTTTGAGGATGTTCAATTCATGGTCTCTTAGGGCTTGACGCTCTCGCTCTGCTCTCTCAGCCTCTCGCTCGGCCTGGGCCTGGCGCTCGGCTCTCTCATGAAATTGCTGAATGAGGTTTTGCCGTCCCTGCCGGTCATCTGCAGCGAGTTGCTGTAGGGCTATCTGCAGGTAGGAGTCCATGCTGCCCTGGCCGCTGCTCTGGCTTGCAGTTGATGGTGGGGACTCTGCAGCAGCCCCGTCCTGGGCTTGGCTTGCATCCCCGTCCTGGGCTTGGCTTGCATCCCCTTCTTCAGCACTGAGGGAATGAACGTGCTCTGCGTCCCATTGTAAAAGTTCTTTAATGAGGTCCTGCTTCGTTTTGACATGGCCATCAATCAACTTGGATCTGCAGAGTGCAGCAAGAACGTCCTTCTCCTGATTATACCAGGCTTCTGTCACAGCATCCATTATTGCCAAATAAAAGATGGGGTAGGAAAACAAGAGAGAGGGGAAGGGGTAACTGCTACACGTACGGTATTGTTCCAGGTATATTTAAACACTGAGTTCGATCCTCAAAATGTTTGCAAGTTTTTAGTGAAAGGGATGATTGCTCAAACCAGATCACTAATGCTCTATATCCCACCGCTGCCACTAATTTGTCATGAACAGGCGGGGAAGTCACTCAGAAATCCGCAGCTGTTCACTGATTTGTTACACACGACTACTCTCTAGCGCCTCCCTTGTCTGCAGGCCACTTTTGGTACTGCAGGACAATGCATAAGATGAGGTTTAAGAATAGACCTGGCTCAACCAATTGTATCAAGTAGGTGCTCTGGAGAAAAGGTAGATCAAACAAAATGTATACTCCGGCACACTTAGGAAAATATGAAAAGAGTCCAATATGGTGCTCAAAAATTTTTTTTATTTGTCTAAATTCTTTAATTGTCCAACGTTTCAACCCGAAGGTTTTCTTCAAGGACTGATTTTTTTATATAGAAAAGAAAAGATATACAAGGTCACAAACAATGCAATATACATGTGTATTTTACAGGAAAGGAAATGTACATGTTAGAAAAAACAAAAAACAAAAAAAGCTTTCCATAGGGATATATGTGGAAAATTCCCATGGTCACAGTAGTAGTCCCCTTGGGGGTGAAACAATATACTATATCACATTTGAAAAAGGAGCAGCAGTGGGTGACATACCTATGTCAATAGTGAATAAATTCTCAGAGCAAGCACCCAGGCATCTCAGGTAAATGCGAAATTTCTCATACCAGAATAATGCTATAAAGGCGAAAAAATAAAATAAAATAAAAAATATTATCGGTACATGTCATCAGGTTTACTTAGAAAGAGGGGATAAAGAGGTATTGCGGGCATACCTGCAGAGGTGGGTACCCAATATCAGGGCCTCTAGTAAAAGGTTAATGAGATGAAGTGGAGAGAGGGAGCTAGTCCGTCTAAAAGACCAAATTATACAATTCTGAGTACATAAGATTATAATATGAAACCAGTGAAATGTGAACTCCATATGTGAGCATACCTTATGAGTAGAAGAGGTGAGACCGAATGGTCTGGACTGTTACTAATATGGCAAGGAAGAACCTCTGAGGGTCCGTAGTGTCAGTGCAGTGTCAGTGTCTGCCTGTGTCAGTGTCTGCCTGCGCTGCAGCGTGACAAGCTGCCGATACTGTGGGCAGACACTGACACCCTGCAGTGCAGGCAGCCGCGAGGCCGGAGCAGGACACAGACTGCACGGGCACCTGGAGGTCGCACGGAAGCGCTTCTGTGCGGCGTCCAGGGAGTGTGACGTCTGTGTTTACTCTGCTCCGCTTCCTCTTCCTGGCATAATGACATCGCTTCCTGCAAAACCGCAGGCAGCGATGAGCATTACCGCAGGTAAATCGCGGCTATACCGGGGGGTATACCGCACATCATTTGCTACCTGCGGTATTCCCTCGGAATTTCGCGATTACATTACAGTGAATGGAGTGAAATTCCGGGGGTATACCGCAGGTACCTGCGGAAAATAATGGACATGCTCATTTTCTCAAGAAAGTTTCTCGAGAAAATTTTCTCAAGGAAATTTCTTGAGAAAAATCCGCACAGTGCGCACAGCTATTTTTTTTTCTCATAGGATTTGCTGGGAAATGTCTGCACAAAGATTGCAGACATTTCTCAAGAAATTTCTGCAGCAAATCCGCGGGCAAAACGGCCTAGTGCGCACAGAGCCTTATATTTGGAGTTACAGTGCCTACAAGTAGTCTTCAACCCCCTGCAGATTTAGCAGGTTTACACATTCGGAATTACCTTGGCATTGTGACATTTGGACTGTAGATCAGCCTGGAAGTGTGAAATGCACTGCAGCAAAAAAGAATGTTATTTCTTTTTTTTTTATATTGTGAAAAGTTTATTCAGAGGGTCATTTATTATTCAACCCCTCAAACCACCAGAATTCTGTTTGGTTCCCCTAAAGTATTAAGAAGTATTTCAGGCACAAAGAACAATGAGCTTCACATGTTTGGATTAATTATCTCTTTTTCCAGCCTTTTCTGACTAATTAAGACCCTCCCCAAACTTGTGAACAGCACTCATACTTGGTCAACATGGGAAAGACAAAGGAGCATTCCAAGGCCATCAGAGACAAGATCGTGGAGGGTCACAAGGCTGGCAAGGGGTACAAAACCCTTTCCAAGGAGTTGGGCCTACCTGTCTCCACTGTTGGGAGCATCATCCGGAAGTGGAAGGCTTATGGAACTACTGTTAGCCTTCCACGGCCTGGACAGCCTTTGAAAGTTTCCTCCCGTGCCGAGGCCAGGCTTGTCCGAAGAGTCAAGGCTAACCCAAGGACAACAAGGAAGGAGCTCATGGCAGTGGGGACATTGGTTTCAGTCAATACCATAAGTAACGTACTCCACCGCAATGATCTCCGTTCCAGACAAGCCCGTAAGGTACCTTTACTTTCAAAGCGTCATGTCAAGGCTCGTCTACAGTTTGCTCATGATCACTTGGAGGACTCTGAGACAGACTGGTTCAAGGTTCTCTGGTCTGATGAGACCAAGATCGAGATCTTTGGTGCCAATCACACACGTGATGTTTGGAGACTGGATGGCACTGCATACGACCCCAAGAATACCATCTCTACAGTCAAGCATGGTGGTGGCAGCATCATGCTGTGGGGCTGTTTCTCAGCCAAGAGGCCTGGCCATCTGGTCCGCATCCATGGGAAGATGGATAGCTCGGCCTACCTGGAGATTTTGGCCAAGAACCTCCGCTCCTCCATCAAGGATCTTAAGATGGGTCGTCATTTCATCTTCCAACAAGAAAACGACCCAAAGCACACAGCCAAGAAAACCAAGGCCTGGTTCAAGAGGGAAAAAAATCAAGGTGTTGCAGTGGCCTAGTCAGTCTACTGCCCTTAACCCAATTGAAAACTTGTGGAAGAAGCTCAAGATTAAAGTCCACATGAGACACCCAAAGAACCTAGATAACTTGGAGAAGATCTGCATGGAGGAGTGGGCCAAGATAACTCCAGAGACCTGTGCCGGCCTGATCAGGTCTTATAAAAGACGATTATTAGCTGTAATTGCAAACAAGGGTTATTCCACAAAATATTAAACCTAGGGGTTGAATAATAATTGACCCACACTTTTATGTTGAAAATTTATTAAAATTTAATTGAGCAACATAACTTGTTGGTTTGTAAGATTTATGCATCTGTTAATAAATCCTGCTCTTGTTTGAAGTTTGCAGGCTCTAACTTATTTGCATCTTATCAAACCTGCTAAATCTGCAGGGGGTTGAATACTACTTGTAGGCACTGTAATTGATACATTTATGGTTTCCTGCCGCCAGAACTAGGAGAGAACTGAGGAGTTTAAAGGGAACCTGTCAGCAGATACATGCTGCCTGAACCAGTGACTGCGTATATCAGGTGCTGACTGATTTCAGCTGTGAAACGCTGTAGACCAAGATGGCAGCCACAAAGGTCTTCAGCTGCCACAGTTCACCATCAGCTCTCCACAATTAAGTCACAAGGGACTATGGGAGGCAGCAATGGTGCCATTTAAATGATACCGTGATTGACAGCAGCATCTAAACGGTTAACAACAGCGATCAGACCTCACTCTGGTTGCTGCTGTTAGAGGAGTCAGATGCTGGCTTTGTAAGAGTACCAGCATCTGCTGTGTATGTAGTGGGGTCATCTCCTGAATGTAGGCTCTGGAAGGGCAGTGTGCCAACATTTATTATTCTAATATATTTAACTATATAGGGTGTGGTCTTCCCAGTTGGACATTTGATTTTTTTTTTTAATGCTATATAATTTACCTAAAGGGAAAGTAAGCATCACTTCTGCCATTTATGTAACCAGCTATGGAAATTAGGGCTTGACACATTGGAACAATAAAGGGGGCTTTACACGCATCAACATGGAAAGCACCCACCCCCGTCGTTTGTGCGTCACGGGCAAATCGCTGCCTGTGGTGCACAATATCGTTAGTCCCCGTCACATGGACTTACCTTCCTAGCGAAGTCGCTATGGCTGGTGACCCGCCTCCTTTCTAAGGGGACGGTTTGTGCGGCGTCACAGCGATGTCACACGGCAGCCGTCCAATAGAAGCAGAGGGGCGAAGAGCAGCCGAAAGAAAGTGACATCCACCTCGTTGCTGGAGGACGCAGGTACGGTGTTGTTCGTCATTCCTGGGGTGTCACACGTAGCGATGTGTGCTGCCGCAGGAACGATGAACAACCTGCGTCCTGAACCAGTAACGATATTTGGGATTAGAACGACGTGTCAACGATCAACGATTAGGTGAGTATTTTTGATAGTTAGTGGTCGTTCGTGCGTGTCACACGTAACAACGTCGCTAACTAGGCCGGATGTGCGTCACGAATTCCGTGACCCTAATCACATCTCGTTAGCAATGTCGTTGCATGTAACGGGGCCTTTAGAATGTCAGGAGTCTACCCCCGCTATGTGAATATAGAAATTTTGTAAAATGCAGTGACCTACCACCTGAAAAAGCCATTTATTCATGAAATTTTGGGTGGTCATCCTAAGTGTTTGTTGTTAAGGAATTTAGCATCTTCATGATTTTTTTTTATTTTTATTTCTGAGGTATGAGTTGTACTTTTGAATGGTGTCATTCATTTTACCAGTGTACTGAAAAACAGGGAAAAAAAATCAAAATGTGGAGAAATAGTGGAACAAAACAAACAAAAACTAGTTCTAGTAAAAGTGACCTGGTAATAATTGGCGATACCAAACATGTCCAGTTTGTTGTTGTTTTTTTTTTTTTTTAATAATTGTAGTGGTGAAAACCACCAATGAACTGACCTGTAACATTTTCATTTTTCGCCTGATGGAGCTGTGTGACGGCTTATTTTTTGCAGGGCGAGATGAAACTTTTATTGATTCCTTGTAGGGATGGATATGGCTTTTTGATCGCTTGTTACAGCATTTCTTTGTGGTGTTACAGCGCCCCAAAAATACTCATCCGCAACGACTAGCGGCAGCTCCTCGCTGTAACATACAGCTATTACCTGACGGGTATGGGGCAAGTTTACCCCTGTGAGCCTACTCTGTACAATGTTGTGAAGGTTTAAGGGGTTGTCCACTACTTGGACAACCACTTTCTCAAGGGGGCTAGGAGGCGAAACCCTAGTGACAGATTCCCTTTAAAGGGGTAGTCCACTACTTGGACAACCCCTTCCAAACCTCATTGTTTGCCCCTGTTAAAAGAAGGATTTTTGTGTACTCACCGTAAAATCTCTTTCTCTGAGTCTGTGTCCCCCAATGAAACGGGAGAGAAATAACACTTATACTCACTTCTTGTGCCGGTGCCGTTCCAGCATTGTTGGCACTCACTCTCCCAGGGATCAGGTGAAGTTCTTAAGTCACATGAGCCCCACACCGGCTGCACCCTCCCGCCTTCAGAAGTATCATACATCAATAGGACGTAAGCAACAGCCGCATCTCTGACTTCTCGATACTCAATTCATCCAAAAGGCGGAAGAGTGCAGCCAGTGCTGATTAAGAGCAAATCTTGCGTGACATAACTTCACAAGCCCCGGGAGAGCAAGTGCCAATACCACTGGAACGGTGCTGACACTGGTCGAAGGGAAATTCGTGTTTTTATTTTAAAGGTGGCAAACACTCAGATTTGGAAGGGTTTGTCCAAATAGTGGACTCTCTCTTTAAAGGGAATCTGTCACCAGGTTTTGCAACGTAATGTAGAGGCTGAGATCCCGATTACAGCGATGTGTCACTTACTGGGCTGCTTAGTGTAGTTTTGATAAAAAGAAGGATTTTTGTATACTCACCGTAAAATCTCTTTCTCTGAGTCTTTATTGGGGGACACAGGACCATGGGTTATGCTGCTGTCACTAGAAGGCTGACACCAAGTAGACAAAAAAAAGTTAGCTCCCCCCCTAGCAGTGTACACCCCAAGCTGGATCTATGCTAGTTTTTTGCTTAGTGTCGTGGGAGGCTGATGTGGGCTTTCTTAACCCCCTCAGCCACACGGGAAGGCCTGGTTGGGTTCTAAGGACCAACTGCGGAGGGGATGCCGGGCGAGCCCGTTGCTGCCTCAACCCTGTGCGTCCCTGGGACGGTAGTCATCGGTGATGGCGCAGGGGAGGGGGCCCATGTTGGCTCAACCCTGTGCATCCCTGCGACTGTGCCTGGAGGGGATGGAGCAGGGGAGGGGGCCATTTACGACTCAACCCTGTGCATCCCTGGAACGTTACCCAGAGGGGATGGAGAAGGGGAGGGGGTCATTTACGACTCAACCCTGTGCATCCCTGGGACGGTACCCAGAGGGGATGGAGCAGGGGAGGAGGCCATTTACGACTCAACCCTGTGCATCCCTGGGACGGTACCCAGAGGGGATGGAGCAGGGGAGGGGGCCATTTACAACTCAACCCTGTGCATCTCTGGGACGGTACCCGGAGGGGATGGAGCAGGGGAGGGGGCCATTTACGACTCAACCCTGTGCATCCCTGGGACGGTACCCGGAGTGGATGGAGCAGGTGAGGGGGCCATTTACGACTTGACCCTGTGCATCCCTGGGACGGTACCCGGAGGGGATGGAGCAGGTGAGGGGGCCATTTACGACTTGACCCTGTGCATCCCTGGGACGGTACCCGGAGGGGATGGAGCAGGGGAAGGGGCTCTCGATGCTGTGCCCGTTTCACACCCTGGGGACCCCTGGGTATCCATGGTAGACTATTCCTGTAGCAAACAAAACGGAATAGTAAGAGCGATGAGCGTGCTGATGAAAAGTAAAAAAAATAAGTAAAAAGTGGCTGAGGCGTGCAAGAAAGCCCACATCAGCCTCCTACGACACTAAACAAAAAACTGCCATAGTTCCGCCTCCGGCTCGGGGTGTACACTGCTAGGGAGGAGCTAACATGTTTTTGTATACTTAGTGTCAGCCTCCTAGTGACAGCAGCATAACCCACGGTCCTATGTCCCCCAATGAAATGAGAGAGAAATCACTGTATAATCAGCAGGAGATTATCATTACAGGACAACAGGTAGTCCATCATATTCATGAGCTCTGTATAACTGCTAGATCTGCAACTGAGAAAACATTGATTTTATTATAATGACAGCAAACAGCTCAGTAAGTGACATCGACAAGATGGGGGAGCAAAAACCTGGTGACAGATTCCCTATAAAAGAATGGTATGTAAGGTGCAGTACCCAGGAACGACCACTATATAGTGTACGGCGCAGTGTCGAGCTTTGTACACAATCCTCTATTGAACAAAGCCAACACCTTTATATTAAAACGTTTATTACTTATAAAGATGACTCTGTATAATCTCTTATTCTAATATACAAACACAGAAAATAGCAAATCACTTTTATAAGGAGAACAAAAACCCCAATCTGTGCGTGAAATCTGTTTTATTAGATAAACAGCTGCGTCTTTTCTTAAAGGGACATGTCCTTTTTTTTCTCTGCCGGTGATGGGGTGATATACACTTTATATGGATACATTTTCTGGGTGATTAATGATAAAATCTTTCAGCTATTGAGCTCTATACGATAACCGTTTCTGAACATTAAAAGACCTGGATTTGTAGGCAGAATTTTTTTTAAATTTTTTTTTTTTTTTTTGCAGAGTTCTTCCATAGGAAGAAAAGAGAGATTTATATAAGTGTAAAAAACATTAGATTAATCTGTAACAATCGCAGATTTTGCTACATGACCTGCATCTTCCCACTTTACTATCAAGGTCACCCCGGTCTAGAAAGATCACTTCTGCCTCCATACGCAGGATCGCTCGCCCCGAGTGTCCCAAGGTTTTCTCCAAAAGCCGCTGCCAAAATAACTTGGCAGCGGATTCTCTCTGGGGAGAACAGAAGGATTGGCTGAACAAATTCTACAGGGAGGAGGCTTCTCATCCGACATCACCTGTCTGGGAAACGTCGGGAGGCCGCCACACAGATTAGACCAGCAGTCGATCCCAGCAGGGTACTAAAAGGTTAGTCTAAAGGTGAATTGGGGGGGGGGTGCTCTTATAAATGTCAGTCCATAGTACAGCTGTGTGCCTAAAAGGAGAATCCGGCACTGAACCTTTAGATTTCCTCTTTTTCTCTCTGCACTTTTTGAGCTACTTTGATTAAATTATATTAATTGCTTCAAGGCAATTTCCTCTGGAATCATCACTTATCAGAATGAAATCGCTGCATGTGAGGACAAGTGACAAAATCTGATTGAAGCTGACAAAGTGCGGCTTCTGTCTATGTTCTGGGTTTAAAAGAGTCACCGTCATCTTCGTTTTTTTCATAAATCAATAATACACATGAAAATAAGCAATTTTGTAATATATCTTAGAGAAATCTGCTTAGCTCTCCTTCTGGACTGATCCTACACTCTCAATTTACAGGTAAAATGTGGCAAATGAATACAGATTTTCCCATTACTGAGATAAGATGACAGTTGGTGCTTATAAGATTCTATGGAGGGGGAGGAACTAGAGGCAGACATTCTGCCTAAAAGACAATTGCAGTTCTCCATAGAAGCTTATAAGCATCAACTGTCATGTCTTTTAGGCAGAAAGTCTGTCTCTGCCTCTAGTTCCTCCCCCTCCATAGGCTTTCTGCCTAAAAGACAGATTGATGACAGTTGGTGCTTATAAGATTCTATGGAGGGGGAGGAACTAGAAACAGAGACAGACTTTCTGACTAAAAACTAGTTGCAGTTCTCCATAGAAGTTTATAAGCACCAACTGTCAGCTGTCTTTTAGGCAGAAAGTCTGTCTCCACCTCTAGTTCCTCCCCCTCCATAGATTTTCTGCCTAAATGACAGATAGATGACAGTTGGTGCTTATAAGATTCTGTCTCTGCCTCTATTTCCTCCTCCTGCTCCGTAGACTTATAAGCACCAACTGTCATCTGTCTTTTAGGGAGAAAGGCTGTCTTCACTTCTAGTCCCTCCCCCTCCATATAATCTTATAAGCACCAACTGTCATCTGTTTGTCTCTTAGACAGAAAGTCTGTCTCTGCTTCTAGTTCCTCCTCCATAGAATCTTATCAGCACCAACTGTCATGACTTTTAGGCACAATGTCTGTCTCCGCCTCTAGTTCCTCCCCTTCCATAGAATCTTATAAGCACCAACTGTCATCTATCAGTCTTTTAGGCACAATGTCTGTCTCCGCCTCTAGTTCCTCCCCTTCCATAGAATCTTATAAGCACCAACTGTCATCTCTTCTCAGTAATGGGACTGTCAATGAATACAAATTTTACCCATGATTTTAAGTGAATGATCAGTCCAGGAGGAAGAAGCAAATTTCTCTGATAAGATACATAACAACGTTGCTTATTTTCATGTGCACTATTGATTTATGAAATTTGGTTACTCTACAAACACTTGTGTGCCAATTACCATAAAACATGAGTCAAAAATAAGTTCAGCTCATACAAAGCTCCAAATCCTCTTCTTCCCTTCACCTATGCATTAAAGGGATAAGCAATAGGGATGAGCGAATACCGCAAATATTCATCAACGCCCATATTCGCCGAATAAGTCGCCACTATTTGACGATTTGCGAATATTCGATGCACAATGTAAGTCTATGGGAACCCAAATAGTTGCTATTCGGCAACTATTCGGGCTTCCCATAGACTTACATTGCGCATTGAATATTTGCGTAGCGGCGACCTATTCGTCAGATATTCGCAAAGCCGAATATTACCGAATATATGCGATATTCGATCGTCCCTAATAAGCATTACTTAACGCTGCATTCACACATGTGTACAAATAGTGACGGACGGACGGGCATGACCCTGACAGTTTATAGGCTGTTGAGTTCAGGTCAGAAGAATATTTAGAATTTTTTTTTCTCACGGGCTCACAATATTCTAAAAAAACAAACAAGAACAAAACATACAAAAACAAACAAAAATTAAAAAGGCTTTTCCAGGCTTTGTGTGAAAGTCTATAGTCAGTTTCTGTGACTGCAGACTTGTAAATCTTCACATTGCGCGCTGTGAGGATGCTTCGATGCTGTCAGCGAGACCAGGCGGTCATGTGACCACAAGTGTGTGATATGGATCCTCCCAGCCTCATTCCAACTAGACGTGCACAACATGGACACTCCCAGACACATTCCAACTAGACGTGCACGACCTGGATACTCCCAGCCACATTCCAACTAGACGTGCACGACCTGGACACTCCCAGCCACATTCCAACCAGACGTGCACAACATGGACACTCCCAGACACATTCCAACTAGACGTGCACGACCTGGATACTCCCAGCCACATTCCAACTAGACGTGCACGACCTGGACACTCCCAGCCACATTCCAACCAGACGTGCACAACATGGACACTCCCAGACACATTCCAACTAGACGTGCACGACCTGGATACTCCCAGCCACATTCCAACTAGGCGTGCACGACATGGATACTCCCAGCCACATTCCAACCAGACGTGCACGACACGGATACTCCCAGGCACATTCCAACCAGGCGTGCACGACATGGATACTCCCAGCCACATTCCAACTAGGCATGCACGACATGGATACTCCCAGGCACATTCCAACTAGACGTGCACGACACGGACACTCCCCCAGCCACATTGCAACTAGACGTGCACGACACGGACACTCCCCCAGCCACATTCCAACTAGACGTGCACAACACGGATACTCCCAGGCACATTCCAACAAGACGCGCACGACATGGATACTCCCAGGCACATTCCAACCAGGCGTGCACGACATGGATACTCCCAGCCACATTCCAACTAGGCATGCACGACATGGATACTCCCAGGCACATTCCAACTAGACGTGCACGACACGGACACTCCCCCAGCCACATTGCAACTAGACGTGCACGACACGGACACTCCCCCAGCCACATTCCAACTAGACGCGCACGACACGGATACTCCCAGGCACATTCCAACAAGACGCGCACGACATGGATCCTCCCAGGCACATTCCAACTAGACGTGCAAGACCTGGATACTACCAGCCACATTCCAACTAGACGTGCACGACCTGGATACTCCCAGCCACATTCCAACTAGGCGTGCACGACATGGATACTCCCAGCCACATTCCAACCAGACGTGCACAACACGGATACTCCCAGGCACATTCCAACCAGGCGTGCACGACATGGATACTCCCAGCCACATTCCAACTAGGCATGCACGACATGGATACTCCCAGGCACATTCCAACTAGACGTGCACGACACTGACACTCCCCCAGCCACATTCCAACTAGACGTGCACGACACGGACACTCCCCCAGCCACATTCCAACTAAACGTGCACGACACGGATACTCTCAGGCACATTCCAACAAGACGCGCACGACATGGATCCTTCCAGGCACATTCCAACTAGACGTGCACGACATGGATACTCCCAGGCACATTCCAACTAGACGTGCATGACATGGATACTCCCAGGCACTTTCCAACTAGACGTGCACAACCTGGATCCTCCCAGCCACATTCCAACTAGACGTGCAAGACCTGGATACTACCAGCCACATTCCAACTAGACATGCACGACATGGATACTCTCAGCCACTTTCCAACTAGACGTGCACGACCTGGATACTACCAGCCACATTCCAACTAGACGTGAACGACCTGGATACTCCCAGCCACATTCCAACTAGACGTGCACGACCTGGATACTACCAGCCACATTTCAACTAGACGTGCACGTCCTGGATATTCCCAGCCACATTCCAACTAGACGTGCACGACCTGGATACTACCAGCCACATTCCAACTAGACGTGCACGACATGGATATTCCCAGCCACGTTCCAACTAGACTTGCACGGCCGTGCTCAGCACAGAGAGTGCCTGCAGGCTTTTCTGATAAGCTTGGCAACCCCTTTTAATATTATACATACCTTTAAGATTTTAGGATATTGCCAAATCAACAGTTGTTGGGTCTAGAGGTGCTTTGTGTTGTCCCTTGGTAATGAGCAAAGCTTTCTTAGAAGTCACAATTTGAAATGAGAAATTTTTGGCGAACGCAGCCTTTACCCCGCATGGTCTTATACATCACCCAGTAAACCCTTCTCTTTCTGCTGACCCGTGTGTTCGTTGGGGGCAAACAGCAATTTATTGACTATGCCTCTGTGATATAAAGAGGGAACTTGGAACTTTGTATCAAAGCTTTAAAAGTTACAGGTTGATAATAAAGGCTATAACCAAAAATTTATGTTTTTTTTTAAAAAAAGAGGGCAAATGAACTGTATGAGGGATTGTTTTTTTGCCATACAGGCTGTAATTGGGGTACATAAGCATCTTTGATTGAAAACTACCTGTGGTAGAGTTTAACAGGAGTGCAAAGATGGCCGACCTGGGCGCCTCCAGTTATCACGCCTCCCACAATCACATCGAGGGGGTGCCCGAGAAAGCCATCCTTGTCTAACTGCTTAGATGCCACAGTGACTAATGATCACAGTATTTAAAGGGGTTAAACAGCCAGGATGTGAGATACCGCCAATACCGGCCATCATAGCAGTCACCAATTTACAGCTGGTACCTACTGGGAATGGTGAAGGGTTTGCTCTTGTGCTATACATTCATGGCATTCGCTAGTGCTGTACATATACACAGATGTCACCCATGGGTTGTCCAATCTGGACCCCTACCGTGTTATCACCGTAGGCAATTTAGGTGTCTGCACTTTGTGTGTTATTACATAGTGTCCTGGCAAAGAAATGAGGTGCACATGAAATATGCGTCTATGCCAAGTGCGGCACAGCTGGAGACCTCCTCTATGACATTCATATGCCCTAGTCCAAACCATCCCTTTAAGAATCAATGGGCCAAGGCTGCTGGATAATACGCTTTGTCTGAAACTAAAGTAGATCTGAGTTTACAAGGATTTTTCAATCCGGGGATCTTTAATCATTGCTTGCAATTAGGTTTCTGTCCGAATCTCCGGCAAAACGGGCTTCGGATGTATGCGCCGACGGGCCCATTAACTATAATGGTGCTGACGGAGTCACCGTGTCTGTTATGCATCATTTTCGGAAGTATACGCTTACTGGAGGCAGACACCCACACATAATAGACTGCGTCTGGGTGTCCGCCTGCAAAAGGCGTATACTCCCGAAAATGGTGCATAACAGACTCCGTCTGCACAATTATAGTCAATGGGTCCGTCGGCGCATACGTCCAAAACCCATTTTTTGGTGGGTTTGGACAGAAGCCCCGATGGAGCCACTGAACAGAGATCGGAACGCAGCCTTAGGTAAGAAGTGCAGAAGTCCGAACCAGCTATTGATGTATTGTCACCAGAGACAGTATACAACTTCTGTATTGAGCGTTAGTACGTCCGGCCAATGTGCCCAGACTCTAGTCAGTAAAAGGAATTAATCCATCGGCAAAAGATGCACAAAAGCGGAAAAAAAATAAATAAGAAAGAGCGACGGAAGCGAGAAGGCCGGGTGTGAGAGAAATAAAATCATGAAATGAACACTCGCAAGTGGTTAAAAAAAAAGAAGCTATAGATAACTAATAATGAATCTGTGGTGAAGGCAAGTAGTCATTAGCTCTGAGTCCTCTGCGTCACTCCAGGGACGGCATCGCCACATATAAGCGTCACTGTTCCATCAAACAAGTCCTCCATGCTGACGGCCACCAGTTCTGTGCCAGCGGCCTGGCTGCTCTGCGGGTCTGGTAACGCCACAATCACCTGAGAACCGGCCAACTGAGACTCGTCCAACGTGATCACTTGTTCTCCTGTCACTCCTGTATCCTCCGCCTGGATAACCTGCAGAAGGCAGAGGGGTCACTTATACGACAAACAAGCCTGGCTAGATCACAACATGTAAAATTATATATATCTAGCTCTCGCTCCCCCCCTCTCTCTCTCTCTCTCTCTAGCTCCCCTCCCTCTCTAGCTCCCCCTCCCTCTCTAGCTCCCCCTCCCTCTCTAGCTCCCCCTCTCTCTCTAGCTCCCCCTCCCTCTCTAGCTCCCCCTCCCTCTCTAGCTCCCCCTCCCTCTCTAGCTCCCCTTACCTCTCTAGCTCCCCCTCCCTCTCTAGCTCCCCCTCTCTCTCTAGCTCCCCCTCCCTCTCTAGCTCCCCCTCCCTCTCTAGCTCCCCCTCCCTCTCTAGCTCCCCCTCCCTCTCTAGCTCCCCTTACCTCTCTAGCTCCCCCTCCCTCTCTAGCTCCCCCTCCCTCTCTAGCTCCCCTTCCCTCTCTAGCTCCCCCTCCCTCTCTAGCTCCCCTTCCCTCTCTAGCTCCCCCTCCCTCTCTAGCTCCCCCTCCCTCTCTAGCTCCCCTTCCCTCTCTAGCTCCCCTTCCCTCTCTAGCTTCAACCCCCCCTCTCTAGCTCCCCTTCCCTCTCTAGCTCCCCTTCCCTCTCTAGCTCCCCCTCCCTCTCTAGCTCCCCCTCCCTCTCTAGCTCCCCCTCCCTCTCTAGCTCCCCCTCCCTCTCTAGCTCCCCTTCCCTCTCTAGCTCCCCCTCCCTCTCTAGCTCCCCCCCCTCTCTAGCTCCCCTTCCCTCTCTAGCTCCCCCTCCCTCTCTAGCTCCCCCTCCCTCTCTAGCTCCCCCTCCCTCTCTAGCTCCCCCCCTCTCTCTAGCTCCCCCTCCCTCTCTAGCTCCCCCTCCCTCTCTAGCTCCCCCTCCCTCTCTAGCTCCCCCTCCCTCTAGCTTCACCCCCCCTCTCTAGCTTCACCCCCCCTCTCTAGCTCCCCTTCCCTCTCTAGCTCCCCTTCCCTCTCTAGCTCCCCTTCCCTCTCTAGCTCCCCTTCCCTCTCTAGCTCCCCATCCTCTCTAGCTCCCCCCCCTCTCTAGCTCCCCCCCCTCTCTAGCTCCCCCTCCCTCTCTAGCTTCACCCCCCCTCTCTAGCTTCACCCCCCCTCTCTAGCTCCCCCTCCCTCTCTAGCTCCCCCTCCCTCTCTAGCTCCCCCTCCCTCTCTAGCTCCCCCTCCCTCTAGCTCCCCCTCCCTCTAGCTCCCCCTCCCTCTAGCTCCCCCTCCCTCTAGCTCCCCCTCCCTCTAGCTCCCCCTCCCTCTAGCTCCCCCTCCCTCTAGCTCCCCCTCCCTCTAGCTCCCCCTCCCTCTAGCTCCCCCTCCCTCTAGCTCCCCCTCCCTCTCTAGCTTCACCCCCCCTCTCTAGCTTCACCCCCCCTCTCTAGCTTCACCCCCCCTCTCTAGCTTCACCCCCCCTCTCTAGCTTCACCCCCCCTCTCTAGCTTCACCCCCCCTCTCTAGCTTCACCCCCCCTCTCTAGCTTCACCCCCCCTCTCTAGCTTCACCCCCCCTCTCTAGCTCCCCTTCCCTCTCTAGCTCCCCCTCCCTCTCTAGCTCCCCCTCCCTCTACTCCCCTTCCCTCTCTAGCTCCCCCTCCCTCTCTAGCTCCCCCTCCCTCTCTAGCTCCCCATATATATCCATCTATATATCTCCCTGTCATTCCTCTCTTGATCTCCTCCTCCCCTGTAATCTCTTTTTCTTCTCATGTTGCAATCCAATGATCAGACGTCCACCAAATCATGGTCAGCATCTACCTAACACACATTAACCAGGGACTACTAACCACCTTGAATTCCAGCAAGTGATTAACATTGTTATGAATGCTCAAAAAAAATAAAAATGATAGTACCTGCACAACTTGCGCATTTGCTGCCTGCTCCGCCAGTACTATATCGGGATGATCTGTTTCATAGTGTTTCTCCAGCTGAGTCTGAGACGTGAAGAGCTCCCCGCAGAGGTCGCAGCCAAACGTGTTCTCTGTCTCGTTGAAGTGGTCCGTGGATACGTGGTGCTGCAGGGCCCCCGGGAACTGGAAACACTCGCTGCAGTAAAGACACTGGAATGGCTGGGTCCCTGATAATGACAAGTATTATTAGAAACATAGAGAAAATGACCCAATAGAGGATTTTTAATGTAACGTTCCCATTAACTTGCCCTGATTTAAGCCCTTGGAGAGGGCTTAAATCAGAGACATATATAAATAAGGGTTAATTTTAGCATATATTATCAGTAGATGAGAATGACCTATAAATGATGACGTGACAACCTGGCAGTATTAATTGGATAGGTGAGATGTTTTGGTTCAGTTTCTTTCTGGGATATTTGCCCAATGTTTTGCTTTCCCCCCTCCCCATAGATGCAGCCCTCGCAGGCATGACCACACTTACCTGAGTGCTTGCACTTGATGTGCACTTGCAATGCAGCTGACGATGGGTATGTCTGCTCACATTTCTCACATTCATACGCCTTATTATCTGAAGAGGGACAGGATGCCAGAGACATCAGGTTACCCCAATTCTCCACTGGAGTGTATTTTTTAATAATAGATCTGTTATCACATGTCTGCACTAGTTATCACTCGTATACCCCATATACTTTTATACTGGAGCAGATTTCTTATAAATCAACATTGTCCTGCTCCTCTGTTAGTCTGCCTGGAAACGCATGAGTTAGCTGACAAATGAGCATTGCCATACCCCTTCTCCATGGTTTGTGCCCTTCTCTGTTTGATAGTGTCAGTACTGATTGAGCGGAGTCAGAGTACAGGGAGTATGATAGATCCAGGTTGTCAATCAATTCATACATTTCCAGGAGTATTAACAGAGGAACAGTTCAGTACAGCATTATAGGGAAGGTGCTCCAGCATTGGTATTTACAGGGGAAGGTTTACTTAAACAGATATGTTAACTCCTCTTTAAGATATCTAAATGATGCCCAAGGAAATTAAAGGGGTTGTCCTATAATCAGCATTACTCACCTCTCCATGGGATAATAAATTCATGATCCACCTATACGCTGATGACCGTCAGATCTACCGCTCTGGCCCAGACGTCACATCTCTGCTGTCCAGAATCCCGGAGTGTCTATCTGCTATATCCTCCTCCTCCTCTCACTTCCTAAAGCTCAATGTGGCCAAAACTGAACTGATCATCTTTCCTCCGTCTCACCTACACTCTCTACCTGATCTATCTATTACAATATAGCACCATGCTTTCCCCAGTACCCAAAGTTCAGTGCCTCAGAGTGACCTTCGACTCTGCCTAGTCCTTCATATCATACATCCAATCCCTAACCACCTCCTGCCGTCTTCAACTCAAAAATATTTCCAGAATCCGTCCTTTCCTCAATCTACAAAAATTCTAGTGCATGCTCTCATAATCTCCCGCCTGGATTACTGCAACATCCTCCTCTTTGGCCTCCCTGATAACACCCTCGCCCCTCTCCAGTCCATCCTTCACTCTGCTGCCTGAATGATCCACCTCTTTCCTCAACACCACCCCACTTCTCCTTTCTGCAAATCCCTTCATTGGCTCCCAATCCCCCACCGTATCCAATTCAAACTACTAACACTGACCTACAAAGCCATCCATAATCTGTCTCCTCCATATGTCTCCAAACTAATCTCCGGTCCTCCCAAGATCTCCTCCTCTCCTCTTCTATCATTCGCTCCTCATGCAACCGCCTCCAAGACTTCTCCCGAGCATCCCCTGTCTTCTGGAATTTGCTGCCTCAACACGTCAGACTATCTGCTACACTCGCAAACTTCAAAACGGAACTTGAAAACTCATCTGTTCAGAAATGCATATAATCTGACCCCACTACGTCACCACCGCCGGAGCTGTCGCCTCACCACCGCCGGAGTTGCCGCATCACCGTTGCCGCATCACCGCTGCCGCATCACCACTGCCGCATCACCACTGCCGCATCACCACTGCCGCATCACCACTGCCGCATCACCACTGCTGGAGCTGCAGCATCACCACTGCCGGAGCTGCAGCATCACCACTGCCGGAGCTGCCGCATCACCACTGCCGGAGCTGCCGCATCACCACTGCCAGAGCTGCCGCATCACCACTGCCAGAGCTGCCGCATCACCACTGCCAGAGCTGCCGCATCACCACTGCCAGAGCTGCCGCATCACCACTGCCAGAGCTGCCGCATCACCACTGCCGGAGCTGCCGCATCACCACTGCCGGAGCTGCCGCATCACCACTGCCGGAGCTGCCGCATCACCACTGCCGGAGCTGCCGCATCACCTACATGGCACCTACTGTCTCCTCCCAAATATCGTATAGAATGTAATCCCGCAAGGGCAGGGTCCTCTTCCCTCTGTACCAGTCTGTCTATTGTAATTTGTATATGTATTCTTCTCATGTACAGCACCATGGAATCAATGGTGCTCTATAAATAATATTTATAATAATAATGATCACTGGGGGATACAGGAGATGAAAGATTGAGTGCGAAAGTCCCATGTGAGCATAATTCGTGAGCTCAGAACCATCTCATTCATAGAGGACTTAGGGACCCCCATTCTTGTGGTCATACAGGGTCCCAGCAGTTGTAACCACCGTGGTATTGTGCACCAACATACTAGACATCCATGATGTGTTCACATAAGCAGTCGGCAGGTTATGTTGGTACAATCTAGAATGAGGTTTTCCTTACCGGTCACGCACTCCCCGGGATGCTCCATCTTGGTGTGCTTCTGTAGAGTTGATGGGTTTGTAAAGACCTGCTCACAGGAGCTGCACTGAGCGGACGAGAACTTGGAAGAACGGTGATTCTGTGCAGCGAACAGATCTGGGTGGTGAGTGCGGTTGTGGTACCACAGGCCAGACAGTTGCTGTGAATATTAAAAAAGACATCATTAGAGGACAGAACCTGGCTACAGTAGGAGGCATCGGGTGACTGGCGTGGATCGCTGACCTGGTACGCTTTGTCACAGATCTCACAGTTGTACGGCTTTCCTCCCACATGGGTGACTATGTGGCGCTCTAGCAGAGAAGGGGCACTAAAAATCTTTTCGCAGGAAGGGCAGGGGTGGTATTCCTTGGAATGTACTATCTGGATGTGCTGTCTGTTCTCTTCTAACGTAGGAAAACTCATTCTGCATTTCTGACAGTCGTACGGATCTTCAATGTCTGAAAATATACAATTAGACAACAAAAGTCAAGATGTGAGGCAGGTCTTACAATAAGGAAAGTTCAAAGAAACAACAGGTTAGACCCCATCATAAAATTATGGCAGTGAGAGAAGTTATTAAAGGGAACCTGACAGCGGAGCCATGCGGCTCAATTCACAACCATGAATCAGACACTGGCTGCCATCCCCGGGCACCAGACACTGGCTGCCATCCCCGGGCACCAGACACTGGCTGCCATCCCCGGGCACCAGACACTGGCTGCCATCCCCGGGCACCAGACACTGGCTGCCATCCCCGGGCACCAGACACTGGCTGCCATCCCCAGGCACCAGACACTGGCTGCCATCCCCAGGCACCAGACACTGGCTGCCATCCCCAGGCACCAGACACTGGCTGCCATCCCCAGGCACCAGACACTGGCTGCCATCCCCAGGCACCAGACACTGGCTGCCATCCCCAGGCACCAGACACTGGCTGCCATCCCCGGGCACCAGACACTGGCTGCCATCCCCAGGCACCAGACACTGGCTGCCATCCCCAGGCACCAGACACTGGCTGCCATCCCCAGGCACCAGACACTGGCTGCCATCCCCAGGCACCAGACACTGGCTGCCATCCCCGGGCACCAGACACTGGCTGCCATCCCCAGGCACCAGACACTGGCTGCCATCCCCGGGCACCAGACACTGGCTGCCATCCCCGGGCACCAGACACTGGCTGCCATCCCCGGGCACCAGACACTGGCTGCCATCCCCGGGCACCAGACACTGGCTGCCATCCCCAGGCACCAGACACTGGCTGCCATCCCCAGGCACCAGACACTGGCTGCCATCCCCAGGCACAAGACACTGGCTGCCATCCCCAGGCACAAGACACTGGCTGCCATCCCCAGGCACCAGACACTGGCTGCCATCCCCAGGCACCAGACACTGGCTGCCATCCCCAGGCACCAGACACTGGCTGCCATCCCCAGGCACCAGACACTGGCTGCCATCCCCGGGCACCAGACACTGGCTGCCATCCCCGGGCACCAGACACTGGCTGCCATCCCCGGGCACCAGACACTGGCTGCCATCCCCGGGCACCAGACACTGGCTGCCATCCCCGGGCACCAGACACTGGCTGCCATCCCCGGGCACCAGACACTGGCTGCCATCCCCGGGCACCAGACACTGGCTGCCATCCCCGGGCACCAGACACTGGCTGCCATCCCCGGGCACCAGACACTGGCTGCCATCCCCGGGCACAAGACACTGGCTGCCATCCACAGGCACAAGACACTGGCTGCCATCCCCGGGCACAAGACACTGGCTGCCATCCCCGGGCACAAGACACTGGCTGCCATCCCCGGGCACCAGACACTGGCTGCCATCCCCGGGCACCAGACACTGGCTGCCATCCCCAGGCACCAGACACTGGCTGCCATCCCCAGGCACCAGACACTGGCTGCCATCCCCAGGCACCAGACACTGGCTGCCATCCCCAGGCACCAGACACTGGCTGCCATCCCCAGGCACCAGACACTGGCTGCCATCCCCAGGCACCAGACACTGGCTGCCATCCCCAGGCACAAGACACTGGCTGCCATCCCCAGGCACCAGACACTGGCTGCCATCCCCAGGCACCAGACACTGGCTGCCATCCCCAGGCACCAGACACTGGCTGCCATCCCCAGGCACAAGACACTGGCTGCCATCCCCAGGCACAAGACACTGGCTGCCATCCCCAGGCACAAGACACTGGCTGCCATCCCCAGGCACCAGACACTGGCTGCCATCCCCAGGCACCAGACACTGGCTGCCATCCCCAGGCACCAGACACTGGCTGCCATCCCCAGGCACCAGACACTGGCTGCCATCCCCAGGCACAAGACACTGGCTGCCATCCCCAGGCCCCAATCAGACACTGGCTGCCATCCCCAGACACCAAATCAGACACTGGCTGCCATTCACGGGCACCAGACACTGGCTGCCATCCACGGGCACCAATCAGACACTGGCTGCCATCCACGGGCACCAATCAGACACGGGCTGCCATTCACAGGCACCAATCAGACACGGGCTGCCAATCACGGGCACCAATTCAGACACTGGCTGCCATTTCCGGGTACCAATTCAGACACTGGCTGCCATTCCCGGGCACCAATCAGACACTGGCTGCCATCCCCGGGCACCAGACACTGGCTGCCATTCACAGGCACCAATCAGACACTGGCTGCCATCCCCAGGCACCAATCAGACACTGGCTGCCAATCACGGGCACCAATTCAGACACTGGCTGCCATCCCCGGGCACCAGACACTGGCTGCCATTCACAGGCACCAATCAGACAGTGGCTGCCAATCACGGGCACCAATTCAGACACTGGCTGCCATCCCCGGGCACCAGACACTGGCTGCCATTCACGGGCACCAATTCAGACACTGGCTGCCATCCCCGGGCACCAGACACTGGCTGCCATTCACGGGCAGCAATTCAGACACTGGCTGCCATCCCCGGGCACCAGACACTGGCTGCCATTCACGGGCACCAATCAGACATTGGCTGCCATTCACAAGCACGACTCAGACACTGGCTGCATGATTTTAGCCCTGTATGTTTGACTCTGAAAAGCTGTGATTTTCATTTAAAAAAAAAAAACAATTAACAAAAATAAATAAATTAAAAAAAATAAAATAAAATAAAACCTACTTCAATAGCCAACTGGGAACCAAACTGCACAGGTGACTAGTTGAAAAGGCCGGTGCCCAGCGGCTTCTCTCCAGGAGGACACACCTTTCAAACTAGTCTTCAATGCCACTCGGTCCCTGACGGCTGTAAAATAAAAAATAAAAGTATATATATACAAAAAAAAGAAGGGAATTTTGTTACTTACCGTAAATTCCTTTTCTTCTAGCTCCTATTGGGAGACCCAGACGATTGGGTGTATAGCACTGCCTCCGGAGGCCACACAAAACATTACACTAAAAAGTGTAAGGCCCCTCCCCTTCTGGCTATACACCCCCAGTGGGATCACTGGCTCACCAGTTTTAGTGCAAAAGCAAGAAGGAGGAAAGCCAATAACTGGTTTAAACAAATTCACTCCGAAGTAACATCGGAGAACTGAAAACCATTCAACATGAACAACATGTGTACCCGAAAAACCACCAAAAATCCCGAAGGGCAACAGGGCGGGTGCTGGGTCTCCCAATAGGAGCTAGAAGAAAAGGAATTTACGGTAAGTAACAAAATTCCCTTCTTCTTCGGCGCTCCATTGGGAGACCCAGACGATTGGGACGTCCAAAAGCTGTCCCTGGGTGGGTAAAGAAATACCTCATGTTAGAGCTGCAAAGACAGCCCTCCCCTACGGGGAGGCAACTGCCGCCTGCAGGACTCTTCTACCTAGGCTGGCGTCCGCCGAAGCATAGGTATGCACCTGATAATGTCTGGTGAAAGTGTGCAGACTCGACCAGGTAGCTGCCTGGCACACCTGTTGAGCCGTAGCCTGGTGTCGTAATGCCCAGGACGCACCCACGGCTCTGGTAGAAAGGGCTTTCAGCCCTGATGGAACCGGAAGCCCAGCAGAACGGTAGGGTTCAAGAATTGGTTCCTTGATCCATCGAGCCAGGGTGGCTTTGGAAGCCTGCGACCCTTTGCGCTGACCAGCGACAAGTATAAAGAGTGCATCCGAGCGGCGCAGGGGCGCCGTGCGGGAAAAGTAGATTCTGAGCGCTCTCATCAGATCCAACAAATGCAAATCCAATTCATATCGATGAACTGGATGAGGACGAAAGGAAGGTAAGGAGATATCCTGACTGAGATGAAAGGGGGATACCACCTTAGGGAGAAAACCCGGAATCAGGCGCAGCACTACCTTGTCTTGGTGAAAAACCAGGAAAGGGGCTTTGGATGACCGCGCTGCTAGCTCGGACACTCTCTGAAGAGACGTGACCGTTACCAAAGAAGGGAATTTTGTTACTTACCGTAAATTCCTTTTCTTCTAGCTCTTATTGGGAGACCCAGACGATTGGGGTATAGCTACTGCCCTCCGGAGGCCACACAAAGCACTACACTAAAAAGTGCAAGGCCCCTCCCCCTCTGGCTATACCCCCCCGTGGTATCACGGGTTCTCCAGTTTTAGTGCCAAAGCAAGAAGGAGGAAGCCAATAACTGGTTTAAACAAATTAACTCCGAATAACGTCGGAGAACTGAAAAACCGTTCAACATGAACAACATGTGTACCCGCAAACAACCAAGAAATCCCGAAGGACAACAGGGCGGGTGCTGGGTCTCCCAATAAGAGCTAGAAGAAAAGGAATTTACGGTAAGTAACAAAATTCCCTTCTTCTTCAGCGCTCTATTGGGAGACCCAGACGATTGGGACGTCCCAAAGCTGTCCCTGGGTGGGTAAAGAGATACCTCATGTTAGAGCTGCAAAACAGCCCTCCCCTACGGGGATGTCACTGCCGCCTGCAGGACTCTTCTACCTAAGCTGGCATCCGCCGAAGCATAGGTATGCACCTGATAATGTTTGGTGAAAGTGTGCAGACTCGACCAGGTAGCTGCCTGGCACACCTGTTGAGCCGAAGCCTGGTGTCGTAGCGCCCAGGACGCACTCACGGCTCTGGTTGAATGGGCTTTCAGCCCTGAAAGAACCGGAAGCCCTGCAAAACGGTAGGCTTCCAGAATTGGTTCTTTGATCCATCGAGCCAGGGTGGCTTTAGAAGCCTGCAACCTCTTGCGCGTACCAGCGACAAGGGCATCGGAACGGCGTACGGGCGCCGTGCGGGAAATGTAGATTCTGAGTGCTCTCACCAGATCTAGCAAACGTAAATCCTTCTCATACCGGTGAACCGGATGAGTGCAAAAGGACGGTAAGGAGATATCCTGATTAAGATGAAACGAGGATACTACCTTAGGGAGAAACTCCGGAATGATGCGCAGCACTACCTTGTCCTGGTGAAACACCAGGAAGGGAGCCTTGGATGACAGAGCTGCCAGCTCAGACACTCGCCGAAGCGATGTGATCGCAACGAGAAACGCCACCTTCTGTGACAGGCGAGAAAAGGAAACTTCCTTCAGAGGCTCGAAAGGCGGCTTCTGGAGAGCAACTAGAACCCTGTTCAGATCCCATGGATCCAACGGCCGCTTGTACGGGGGTACGATATGACAAACCCCCTGCGGGAACGTGCGCACCTTAGAAAGACGTGCTAGACGCTTCTGAAAAAACACGGATAGTGCTGAGACTTGCCCTTTGAGGGAGTCTAGCGACAAGCCCTTTTCTAACTCCTATTGTAGGAAGGAAAGAAAGATAGGCAATGCAAATGGCCAGGGAGACACTCCCTGAGTAGAGCACCAGATTAAGAAAACCTTCCACGTTCTGTGGTAGATCTTAGCAGACGTGGGCTTCCTAGCCTGTCTCATGGTGGCAACGACCCCTTGGGATAATCCTGAAGACGCTAGGATCCAGGACACAGAAGCCACACAGTCAGGTTCAGGGCCGCAGAATTCCGATGGAGAAAACGGCCCTTGAGACAGTAAGTCTGGTCGGTCTGGTAGTGACCCCGGTCGGCCGACCGTGAGACGCCACAGATCCGGGTACCACGATCTCCTCGGCCAGTCTGGTGCGACGAGTATGACGCGGCTGCAATCGGATCCGATTTTTGCGCAGTACTCTGGACAAGAGTGCCAGAGGTGGAAACACATATGTGAGCCGGAACTGCGACCAATCTTGCACTAAGGCGTCTGCCGCCAGAGCTCTGTGATCGCGCGATCGTGCCATAAATGCCGGGACCTTGTTGGTGTGCCGAGACGCCATTAGGTCGACGTCCGACCCCCCCCAGCGGCAACAGATTTCCTGAAACACGTCCGGGTGAAGGGACCATTCCCCCGCGTCCATGCCCTGGCGACTGAGGAAGTCTGCTTCCCAGTTTTCTACGCCCGGGATGTGAACTGCGGATATGGTGGATGCTGTGTCCTCCACCCACATGAGGATTCGCCGGACTTCCTGGAAGGCTGCTGACTGCGTGTCCCTCCTTGGTGGTTGATGTATGCCACCGCTGTGGAGATGTCCGACTGGATTCGGATCTGCTCCCTTCTAGCCACTTTTGGAAAGCTAATAGGGTAAGATACCCTGCCCCGATTTCCAACTGAAGGGTGGACTCCTGCTGAGTCCACGTCCCCTGAGCCATGTGGCGGAGACAAACTGCTCCCCACCCTGACAGACTCGTATCTGTCGTGACCACTGCCCAGGATGGGGGCTATGGCAATGAGGTGGGAATAAGCCCCTATTGCAGAGAGTCCTCGGCCGTCAGGGAAAGGGAGACTTCCCGTCCAGGGAGGTTGACTGCCCATCCCATTGGCGGAGAATGTCCCATTGCCGTTGGCGCAGATGAAACTGCGCAAAGAGAACTGCCTCGATGGCTGCCACCATCTTCCTTAGGAAGTGCATGAGGCGCCTTAAGGGGTGCGACTGGCCTTGAAGGAGAGACTGCACCTCTGTCCGCAGTGAACGCTGCTGGTTCAGCGGAAGCTTCACTATGGCTGATAGAGTATGAAACTCCATGCCGAGATACGTTAGTGATTGAGTCGGAGACAGATTTGACCTTGCCAAATTGATGATCCACCCGAAAGTCTGGAGAGTCTCCAGCGTAACATTCAGGCTGCGTTGGCATGCCTCGAGGGAGGTTGCTTTGACGAGTAGATCGTCCAAGTACGGAATCACCGGGTGTCCGTGAGAGTGCAAGACTGCTACCACTGCTGCCATGACCTTGGTGCCCACCCGTGGGGCTGTCCCAGACTGAATGGCAGAGCTACGAACAGAAGATGTTCGTCTCCTATCACAAAACGTAGAAAACGTTGGTGCTCCGTAGCAATTGGCACGTGGAGATAGGCATCTTTGATGTCTGTTGAGGCAAGGAAGACTCCTCGAGACATTGAGGCAATGACGGATCGGAGGGATCCCATCCGGAACCGCCTGGCGTTCGCATGCTCGTTGAGCAGTTTCAGAACCAGAACAGGACGGAAGGAAGCGTCCATTTTTGGAGCCACAAAGAGATTGGAGTACAAACCCTCGCCCTCGTTCCTGAGGGGGGACAGGGATCACCACTCCTTCTGCTCTTAGAGCGTCCACCGCCTGCAGCAGGGCATCTGCTCGGTGGAGAGGTGGGGCCGTTCTGAAGAATGGAGTCGGAGGACGAGAACAGAACACTGTCCTGTGCACGTGAGCACAATGTCCGTCACCCACCGGTCTGTGACCTGTGGCAGCTAAATGTCCCCAAAGGCGGGGGAGTCTGCCATCAACCGCGGATGCGGAGAGAGAGAGAGAGAGCTGAGAGTCCTGAGGAGACCGCCTTGGTAGCGGTTCCTCCGACTGCCTTCCTTGGGCGAGATTGAGCCCGGCCGGAATCTGAGCCCGTCTGAGGTTTTGTAGCCCTTTTGCACGAGGACAATTGGGACCTGCCGGAGCTTGGGAAGGACCGAAACCTCGACTGTACTTTTAGGACAGCATTAACAGGGTAAGTCGCAGTGCAGACATTGCGGGGTTACGGACGCCTCTGTACAGATGTCCCTGCTCAAGGTCAGCTGCGCAAGAACAGCAGAAAAGGTTAGGTTGCCAATACGGCTGTGGATGCCGGAGCAACCGACACGCCGATAGCCTCCTAGACAGATTTCAACCAGAGTCCATCTGTCTGTGAATGGCATCTTGAAGTGAAGCCCCATCTCCAGTGCAACTATGGCTCTATATGCAAGCCTGGAGATTGGAGAATCCACCTTTGGACCCTGGGTCCAGCGCTGACCACGACAGGGGAAAAAAGGGATAACATGTATCCTAAAAACGTTTGGAGAAGACGCTTATCTGGTAAGCGTGGTGTTCCTGGACTGCTTCTCTGAAGTCAGCGTGGCCAGAAAAATACTCAATATCTGCGTGAGACACTGAAAAGGAACTTCTCCTGTTCGTCTCCTATCTCCACTGGGGGAGCTGAGGGAGAAAGATCCAACCTTCCATTGATGGACGGTATAGGATCATTCCGTATGGCGTTACCACCCGGTGTATCCGGATTGAGAGCGATGTCAGTAACAAAGCCCTGAAGAGCTGCCTTTTGTTCAAGTAGATTGCCCATGGGTGCAAGTCTCTATATTATGACTACTCCGTCCCTGTCCATGGACAGGGTTGACAGGAGATTTCTTTGGCCACAACTAGTAGAGCCCCGGCAGACGAAGTGCTAGAGACCCCGGCAGACGACGTGCTACAGGGGCGCATGCACACAATGGGACGGTGTCATGAACAGCATCCCATGTAGTAAAAACAGCACTGAAATCTGTGTTGCTTTTTTGCCGCTGCCGACTAGCTATCTAGAAGTATATAGCCAGGATTGGTGACCGTACATTGCAATGTATAGCATACAGGCATAAAGTACAAATGACCACTGCAGCACAAGCAATACAAGCAGCATAGAAGCCTGTGCCCTGGCACCCCTGCTCTTCTGCTGCTGTATACTAGTCATCTAGGGGAATATAGCCCAGAAGAGTGACCCTACAGTGCAATGTATAGCATACAAGCACAAGTACAAATGAACACTGCAGCACATGCAATACAAGCAGCATAGAAGCCTGTGCCCTGGCACCTCTGCTCTTCTGCTGCTGTAGACTGGTCATCTAGGGGAATATAGCCCAGAAGAGTGACCATACAGTGCAATGTATAGCATACAAGCACAAGTACAAATGCACACTGCAGCCCATGCAATACAAGCAGCATAGAAAAAAACCTGTGCCCCAGCACCCTTGGTTTTCTGCTGCTGTAGTCTAGCCATTCCAGAAGAATATAGCTAAGACTAGCGACTGTACAGTGCAATGTATAGCATATCAGCATAAACACAAATGAACACCTCAGTCGTGCAAAACAAGCAGCCTAGAAAGCCTGTGCTTTAGCACACCTGCTTTCCTGCTGCTGATGTGTCGCTCCCCAAGCGGGCATATAGCGACCTATGTAGTTAAAAACAACACATGTACACACTGCAGTTATATGTGGTCAGCACTATGTGTGCCTCTTACCGCCCGCCTATAAGCGGGTGTATGATCGCCACTGTCCTGCCTTGGAGCCCCGAGCTCTGCAGTAATGGCTGCCGGCTTCTTCCCCAGCTCGTGTGAGTAGGGGCGGGCCGTGGGCGTGCCCCCAAGGCAGAGCGGGAATCCGGCGTCCGACAGAGTGCAGTGAGAGGGCTGGAGCATGTAAAAAGGCTCCAGCCCTCGGCGCTGCTGATTGCTCAGCGTCTGTCCCCTTCCCTGAGTGACAGGGAGGGGGCGGGAACGAAGCGGCACTAGGCCGCAGAAGCCGGGGACTGGATTTATAAGCGCCGCCGCCGTAAAAGCGCGGTCGGCGCCCAGTCCCCGGCGAACTACAAGTCCCAGCCGCGCCGCCGCTCCCGGAGCGTCCGGCGCGGTAGTTCCCAAAACACAAAGTCACTCAGCAAAGCTGCAGTGACTGTAACCCTTTACTGTCCCCGGCGCACTAGCACACCCAGCAAGTCTGGAGTGTGCTGTGCCTGTGTGTACGGGGACACAGAGTACCTGTAATGGTGCAGGGCCATGTCCCTGAACGGTACTCCAGCTCCGTATCCAGCAGGTTCAAATGGGTCTGTGGATGGAGCCCGGCGTCAGAGCTTTGAGGCCGGCAGGATCCCACTTCCTCAGAGCCCCTCAGGGGGATGTGGAAGGAAAGCAGCATGTGGGCTCCAGCCTCCGTACCAGCAATAGGTACCTCAACCTTACAACACCATCCAGGGGTGAGAAGGGAGCATGCTGGGGACACTATATGTGTCCTCTTTTCTTCCATCCGAAATAGTCAGCAGCTACTGCTGACTAAAATCTGTGGAGCTATGCGTGGATGTCTGACCTCCTTCGCACACAAAGCTAAAACTGGAGAACCCGTGATACCACGGGGGGGTATAGCCAGAGGGGGAGGGGCCTTGCACTTTTTAGTGTAGTGCTTTGTGTGGCCTCCGGAGGGCAGTAGCTATACCCCAATCGTCTGGGTCTCCCAATAGAGCGCTGAAGAAAAAGGCCACTTTCTGTGACAGTCGAGAAAGTGAAAAGACATCCCTCAGAGGCTCAAAGGGCGGCTCCTGGAGAGCAAGTAGTACCCTGTGCAGATCCCATGGGTCTAACGGCCTCTTGTACGGAGGGACAATGTTACCAACCCCCTGCAGGAACGTGCGTACCTGAGGAAGTCGTACTATGCGCTTCTGAAAGAATACAGACAGCGCTGGGACTCGTCCGTTAAGAGAGCCGAGCGACAAACCTTTTCCCAAACCAAATTGTAGGAAGGAAGGAAAAGTAGGCAATGCAAATGTCCAGGGAGACACTCACTGAGCAGAGCGCTAAGATAAGAATATCTTCCACGTCTTGTGGCAGATCTTGGCAGACGCCGGCTTCCTAGCCCGTCTCACGGTGGCAATGACGTCTGGAGATAATCCTGAAGACGCTAGGATCTCGGACTCGATGGCCACACAGTCAGGATCAGGGCCGTAGAATTCAGTGGAAAAAACGGCCCTTGGGACAGTAAGTCTGGCCGGTCTGAGAGTGCCCACGGTTGGCCGACCGTGAGATGCCACAGATCCGGGAACCACGACCTCCTCGGCCAGTCTGGGACGACGAGGATGGCGCGGCGGCAAGCGGAGCTGAGCTTGCGTAGCACTCTGGGCAACAGTGCCAGAGGTAGAACACATAGGGTAGCTGGAACTGCGACCAATCCTGAACTAGAGCGCCTGCCGCCAGAGCACTTTGCTCGTGAGACCGCGCCATGAAAATCGGCACCTTGTTGTTGTGCCGAGACGCCATTAGGTCGACGTCCGGCATCCCCCAGCGGCTACAGATTTCCTGACACCATTCTGGGTGCAGAGGCCATTCCCCTGCGTCCATACCCAGGCGACTGAGGAAGTCTGCTTCCCAATTTCCTACTCCCGGGATGTGAACTGCGGATATGGTGGATGCTCTGTCCCCCACCCACATCAGAATCCGCCGGATTGCCTGGTAGGCTTGGCGATGCGTGTTCCGCCTTGGTGGGCGATGTCTGCCACCGCTGTGGAATTGTCCGACTGAATTCGGATCTGTTTTCCTTCCAGACACTGCTGGAAGGCTTGCAGGGCAAGATACAACTCCCAGATTTCCAGAACATTGATCTGAAGGATGGACTCCTCTGAAGAGAGTCCTTGACCGTCTGAGAAGGGAAACGTTCCTGTCTAGGGACGTCGACTCCCCAACCCATTGGCAAAGCATGCCCCATTGAAGTGGACGCAGATGAAACTGCGCGAAAGTGACTGCCTTTGCATGAGGCGTCTTAAGGGGTGTGACTGGCCTTGAAGGAGAGACTGCACCCCCGTCTGTAGTGAACGCTGCTTGTCCAGCGGAAGCTTCACTATCGCTGAGGGAGTGTGAACTCCATGCCCAGATATGTCAGCGATTGGGTCGGTGCCCGATGTAACCTTGAAAAGTTGATGATCCACCCGAAACTCTGGAGAGTCTCCAGCGCCACGTTCAGGCTGTGTCGGCATGCCTCTTGAGAGGGTGCCTTGACAAGTGGATCGTCCCAGTAAGGATCACAGATTGACCCTGAGAGTGCAGGACTGCTCCCACTGCTGCCCTGAACTTGGTGAAAACCCGTAGGGCTGTCGCCAGACCGAAGGGCAGGGCTACGCACTGAAGATGCTCGTCTTCAATAACGAAAACGTAGCAAACGCTGGTGCTCTGGAGCAATCGGCACATGGAGAAAAGCATCCTGATGTCTATTGATGCTAGGAAAGCTCCTTGCGACATTGAGGCAATGACGGAGCGGAGGTTACATCCGGAACCGCCTGGCCTTCACGTGCTTGGTGAGCAGTTTTAGGTCCAGAACGGAACGGAAAGAGCCACCCCTTTTTTGGCACCCCAATCAGATTGGAGGAAAAAACCGTGTCTTGTTCCTGAAGAGGAACAGGGATTACCACTTCTTCTGCCTGCAGAAGAGCATCGGCTCGGTGGGGGGAGGGGGGGGAAGTTCTGAAGAATCGAGTCGGAGGACGAGAACAGAGCTCTATCCTGTACACGTGAGACAAAATGTCTCTCACCCACCGGTCTGTGACCTGTGGCAGCTAAATGTCGCCAAGCGGGAGATTCTGCCACCAACCGCGGATGCGGAGAGAGAGAGCTGAAAGTCATGAGGAGACCGCCTTGGTAGCGGTTCCTCCTGCTGCCTTCCTTGGGCGTGATTGAGCCCGGCCGGAAACTGAGCCCCTCTGAGCCTTTTGAGTCCTTTTGGACGAGGACAATTGGGACCTGCCCGAGCCTGGGAAGGACCAACCTCGACTGTCCCTCCAGGACAGCATTACTAGGGTAAGTCGCAATGCAGACATTGCGAGGTTAAGGACACAACCTGCGGCACAGATGTACATGTGCTCAAGACCAGCTGCGCAAGCCCAGCTGAAATAGGATAGAGTGCCCATACGGCTGCGAATGCCGGAGCAACCGGCACACTGATAGCTTCACAGACAGATTTCAACCAGAGGTCCATCTGTCTGTCAATGGCATCTTTAAGTGAAGTCCCATCTCCACTGCAACTATGGATCTAGCCGCAAGCCTGGAGATTGGGGGATCCACCTTTGGACCCTGGGTCTAACGCTTTACCACGTCAGGGGAAAGGGATAACGTGTATCCTTAAAACGTTTGGAGAAAACGCTTATCTGGTAAGCGTGGTGTTTCTGAACTGCTTCTCTGAAGTCAGCGTGGCCAGAAAAATACTCACTATACGCATGAGATACTGAAAAAGGATTTCTCCTGCTGTAAAGCTGACTCCTCCACTGGGGGAGCTGAGGGAGCAATATCCAACCTTCCATTGATGGACGCTATAAGATCATTCACTATGGCGTCACCATCCGGTGTATCCGGATTGAGAGCGGTGTCAGGATCAGAGTCCTGAACAGCTACGTCTGCATCATCATACAGAGAGTACTGTGATGAAGTCGAGGGCCGTACTTAGGGAGCTCGCTTAGGCCGTCTGGGACTGTCGTCCGTGTCAGAGCCTGCACCCTGGGATGCATGGGACCCTCCTGGAGCCATGATTTGTTTCGAAATCAGGGTGGCCAGGGGCATTGAATCAACATTGCCCAAGGTCTGTCTGGACTAAGCGAAAACTGCAACTCCGTCCCTGTCCCTGGACAGGGATCACAGGTGGTTCTTTTGGCCACCTGTAGCAGAGACCCCGTTGAGTAATTGCACACACTGGGGGTCCTGGAACAGTACCGCATGCAGTAAAAGCAGCATAGAAAGCCTGTGCCTTGGCACCCATGCTTTTTTTTTTTTTTTTTTTTGTTGCTGTCTAGCCATCTAGGAGCATTAGCCAAGAATAGCGACCGTACAGTGCAATGTATAGCATACAAGCATGAAGTACAATAAACACTTCAGCACATGCAGTACAAGGAGCATAGAAAGCCTGTGCCTTGGCACCTTTGCTTTTCAGCTGCCGTTGTCTAGTTATTCAGGAGCATTAGCCAAGAAAAGCGACATACAGTGAATGTATAGCATACAAGCATGAAAATAACCACTGCAGCACATGCAATCCAAGCAGCATTGAAAGCTTGTGCCTTAGCACCCTTGCTTTTCTGCTGCTGTTGTCTAGTCATCAAGGAGCATTAGCCAAGAATAGCGACATGCAGTGAATGTACAAGCATGAAAATAAACTCTGCAGTACATGCAATCCAAGCAGCATTGAAAGCTTGTGCCTTAGCACCATTGCTGTTTGCTGCCGCTGTCTAGCCATCTAGGCGGGTAGACAGCCAAGAATAGCCCTTACAGTGCAATGTAAAGCATACAAGCATAAAGGACACATGACACTGCAGCACATGCAAGACAAGCAGCATATAGAGTCTGTGCTTTAGCACCCCTGATCTTTTGCTGCTGTTTCTAGGTCTGCATCCTGAATAGCGACCGTACAAAAGTACAACAGGACACTTCGGCATTAGTGGGTCAGCACTTTAGTTGCCGCTTACCGCCCGCACAAAAGCGGGTGTGTGGCGCCGGAATCCTGTGCTGTAGCTCAGCGCTTGTCTCCGTTTTCCCGCTCTGCGTGCCGGAATGGCTGCCGGCGTCCAGAGGAGAGGGGCGGGCCGAGGGCGTGCCCGAGACAAGAGCGGGAACCCGGCGCCCACTGTGTCTAGTGAAGGGGGCTGGAGAATGCAAATAAGGCTCCAGCCCTCGGCGCTGCTATAGAACAGCGTCTCCCCCTTTCCCTGAGTGACAGGGTGGGGGCGGGAACGAAGCGGCGCTAGGCCGCAAAAGCCGGGGACTAAAGTTAGAAGCGCCGCCGCCGTAAAAGCGCGGTCGGCGCGTCCCCGGCGCACTACAAGTCGCAGCTGCGCCGCCGCTCCAGGGGCGGTCGGCGCGGCGGTCCCCACACGTAAAGTCCCCCAGTAATCTGCAGGGATTATAAGTCCAGCGCACAGCGCTACAGTCCCCGGCGCACTAGCACACCCAGCAAGCCTGGAGTGTGCGTGGCCTGCCATACGGGGACACAGAGTACCTGAAAGTTGCAGGGCCTTGTCCCTGAACGGCACTCCCGCTCCACATCCAGCAGGTTCTATGGGTCTGTGGATGGAGCCCGGCCTCAGGGCTTGGTGGCCGGAAAGATCCCACTTCCTCAGAGCCCCTCAGGGGGATGTGGAAGGAAAACAGCATGTGGGCTCCAGCCTCCGTACCAGCAATAGGTACCTCAACCTTACAAACCGCAAGTGGGATGAGAAGGGAGCATGCTGGGGGCCCTAGTATGGGCCCTCTTTTCTTCCATCCGATATAGTCAGCAGCTACTGCTGACTAAACAGTGGAGCTTATGCATGGATGTCTGACCTCCTTCGCACAAAGCAGAAAACTGGTGAGCCAGTGATCCCACTGGGGGTGTATAGCCAGAAGGGGAGGGGCCTTACACTTTTTAGTGTAATGCTTTGTGTGGCCTCCGGAGGCAGTGCTATACACCCAATCGTCTGGGTCTCCCAATGGAGCGCCGAAGAAAAAAGTGTTCTCTCTGAAACATACCTGGCTGAAATCATGCAACCAGTGTTGGATACATGGTGCCTGTGGATCGGGCATAATATATAACAGCTGTCAGGTTCCCTTTAAAAAAGTTATACAACCCTATAAAAGGTAGCAGAGCTGTCATAGCCAACATAAAAGAAAATGAGAAGGGCGGTATGAGGTTAAAGGGGTTGTTGGGTCATCATAAATTTGTGAAAAATTGCAAGGTGGTGGTGAAAATGAGGAACTTTACAATTTACCTTATTAAAAACCCTTCTGCTCTCAAGAACAGAGGAATTTTAATATTACAGTTTACTTAGGATACCAACCACCACGACATTCTACCAAAAGTAGCCAGTTTCCTAGGCAAGCGGCGTGGCTTGCAACATTGGAGAGTTCACAGTTTGAACCAGCCACTCAGTTATGAGGCTGTTCCGAACTGCAAATAATCAGGAGCACTGTGCTGGGAGGCAGGGGAGCGTTGCGCTCCTGATCTGCCATAGTAGCCAACGGTCTCCTACTGATCCGCTGCAGTTAAGTATGAGAATTTGTTATAAGACACATTTTACAAATATTTCCTAAAATCTTATAAAGTCGTAAACACCTTTTATGTTAAGGAAAATCTAAAGCACTGCAATACTACATCTAATTTGAGGGAGTCCTCGAATGAATGACTGAGAGACTTACCATGGAAAGTCCGGAGGTGAATACTGAGTCCATTGGCTTGGCTGAATCCTTTCCCACATTCTCGACAGACGTACGGCTTGTCTCCCGTGTGTGTTCTCACGTGTCTAGTCAGCTCGATAGATTGTGCAAATACGGCATCGCAATACTGGCAGACATACATTTTACCTGGAATGGAAGGAGAAAGCGATGTTAGGAGACGGACGTGCGCTCCTTTCTGCATTGGACACAGCGCCACCTTGTGACAAATCAGGGTAACTGCAGTCATTGTGAGGGTAGTCCTGGGCTATTGGCCGTTTGTCCAGATGTAATAAAATGATCTGTGTGTGTAAATAATCAAAGTATAGATGTCATTGCATAATATCTGTGTGTCTATATGACACTCGCATAGAAGCTTCATAATATGATTCTAAGATGTGTATCCCGCAGTGTGTTCAAGATAATGAAGCCAAAAAATGGATTTTTGTGTACTCACCGTAAAATCGTTTTCTCTTAGCCATCATTGGGGGACACAGGACCATGGGTGTTATGCTGCCTATCCATAGGAGGACACTAAGTAGATGCAAAAGCATAGCTCCTCCTCTGCAGTATACACCCCCTGGCCGGGCCAGGCAACCTCAGTTTTAGTACACAAGCAGTAGGAGAAAAAGCCAGTAAAAACTTACCTCAACAGAGGAACATGAGAAAAGAAGATTCATAACCAAATAAGGTACTGAGAGAACCAAGGCCCAACAGGGCAACAGGGTGGGTGCTATGTCCCCCAATGATGGCTAAGAGAAAACGATTTTACGGTGAGTACACAAAAATCCGTTTTTCTCTGACGCCTCATTGGGGGACACAGGATCATGGGACGTCCTAAAGCAGTCCATGGGTGGGAAAATTAAAACAAGACAACGCAACCCAAGGACTAGGAACCAGTCCCAGACAGCGTGGAGCACCACCTACTGAGAGAGGTGCTCTACTGCCAGTTTGCAGAATTTTCCTACCCAGATTTGCCTCAGCTGAAAACCTGGGTATGGACTCTGTAATGCTTTGAAAACGTATGTAGGCTAGACCAGGTCGCAGCCTTACACACCTGTTCCGCTGAAGCCTGATGCCGAATGGCCCATGAAGCGCCAACTGCTCGCGTGGAATGAGCCCGCAGCCCACTAGGAATGGGCTTGAGATGCAAGCGGTAGACTTCCTGGATCGCAGAGCGAATCCAGCGAGCCAGGGTCGCCTTTGAAGCTGCCTGTCCCTTCTTAGGCCCCTCAGGAATGACGAACAAAGAGTCCGTTTTCCTAAAGGGGGCTGTCCTGGATATGTAATATCTGAGAGCTCTGACGAGGTCTAACGAATGCAGAGACCTTTCCACCCTATGAACTGGGTGTGGACAAAAGGAAGGCAGAACAATGTCCTCGTTCAAATGAAACGGGTTAGGAACCTTTGGAAGAAAATCCGGAAGGGGCGCAGAACCACCTTGTCCTGGTGAAAAATCAGAAAAAAAAAACTCGCGGCAAGAGCGTGCTGCTAGCTCCGAAACCCATCTGATGGACGTAATTGCCACCAGGAACGTTACCTTCCAGGACAGAAGAGCAAGGGAGGATTCCTTGAGAGGTTCAAAGGGGGACCTCTGGAGACCGTCCAGAACGAGATTGAGGTCCCATGGGTCCGGCGGCCGTTTGTATGGGGGAACTAGATGGGAAAACGCCCTGGAGGAAGGTCTTGACCTGCGGTTTTTGAGCCAGGCAGCATTGGTAGAAGATTGAGAGTGCCGAGACCTGCCCTTTAAGGGAACAGAGCCGACCTGCAGAAAATCGAGAATTCTGGGGATGGCCAGAGGCAGAGGCTGGACGTTAGTTTCCCTGCACCATGAAAGGAAGATTTTCCACGTACGGTGGTAAATGCGGGATGAAGCAGGTTTTCGGGCGCTGATCATGGTGGAGAAAACCGCGGGGGAGAACCCTGCTCTTGTTAATACACAGGTCTCCATAGCCATGCCGTCAGCTTCAGGGCTCTGGAGTTCTGAAGGGAAATGGGCCCTTGGGTCAGCATGTCTGGGATGTCTGGAAGGCGCCACTGTACGTCTACGAGCATTTGTACTAATTCCGCGTACCGGGCGCGCCTGGCCCAGTCCGGTGCTATCAGTATCACTGGGACTCCCTCTACCTTGATTTTCCTGATTACCCGTGGCAGCAGGGGTAAAGGTGGAAATATGTAAGGCAGGCGGAAGTGGTGCCAGGAGCAAACTAGAGCATTGCGTGACCTGGCTATGAACGTGGGTACCTTTGCGTTCAACCTTGAGGCCATTAGATCCACGTCTGGTGTACCCCAGCGAGTGCAGATGTGTAGGAACACTTCTGGGTGGAGAGACCACTCTCCGGCGGCCAGGCCTTGGCGAGTTAGAAAGTCTGTTGCCCAGTTCTCTACCCCCGGTATGTGTACCGCTGATATCACTGATCCCGACGATTCGGCCCAGCTGAGGATCTTGTGGGCCTCGAGATAAGCCGCTTTGCTGCGGGTGCCCCCCGCCGATATAGGCTACAGCTGTCGCATTGTCCGATTGGACTCGAATCTGACGACCCGCTAGCAGAAGGCAGAACGCTCTGAGCGCGAGGAAGATCGCGCGGAGTTCCAGGATGTTTATGAGTAGGAAAGACTCCTGGGGCGTCCAACGTCCTTGAGCAGTGGGGTGCCGGTACACTGCTCCCCAGCCTAGGAGGCTGGCGCCCGTGGTCAGGACCAGCCAGTTCACTGGGAGAAAAGATCTCCCCTTCGATAGGGATGAGGACCGAAGCCACCAGTGGAATGCGTACCTGACAGAAGGCGTCAGGTGGAGATGTCTGTCCAGGGAGAAGGGGCTCTTGTCCCAGGCCGCTAGAAGAGCTAGCTGCAGTGGGCAGAGGTGCAGTTGAGCAAAGGGTACTGCTTCCATAGCTGCCACCATCCTGCCGAGCACTTTCATGCTGAATCGAAGGGAGCGAGACGGAGGACGTAGAAGGCAGCATACCGCTCGTTGAAGAGTGATCGCCTTGTCCTGAGGGAGAAGGATCAAGCCCCGACGGGTGTCCAGGGACATGCCCAGGAAGGTGATGGATCGTGATGGGATCGGGGATGATTTGTCCAGATTCACTAGCCACCCTAAGCGGGATAGGGTGTCCACAGTGATCTGTACGCTGGTTGAGCAGTCGCGAAAGAAGGGGGCCTTGATGAGGAGGTCGTCCAAGTAAGGGAGAACGACTACTCCCCTGGCGTGAAGGATGCTCATGGCGGCCGCCATGACTTTGGTGAAGACCCTTGGTGTGGTGGGAAGGCCGAAGGGTAGAGCTAAGCGGAGGAACTTTTGGTGATCTGGGGCGATGGGTATGTGCAGGTACACGTCCTTGATGTCTATGGAGGCGAGGAATTCCTCTTCGACCATGGATGCAATAATGGACCTTAGGGACTCCATTCTGAATCTATGTACGTGCACATGTTTGTTTAGGTGTTTGAGGTCCAGGATGGGTCGAACAGACCCATCCTTTTTGGGGACCACAAAGAGGATGGAATAAAACCCCCCAAACTTCTCGTCGTCTGGGACAGGTATTATCACTCCTGCTGTTTGGAGCGAGTGGATTGCTGAGAAAAAAGCTTTGCGGCGTTTTCGAGTCTTTGGGGGGTTTGAGAGAAAGAACCGACTCGGGGGGTCGGTCCGAAATTCTATGTGGTAACCGGAAGCCCCAAGGTCTCGCACCCATTTGTCGTCTGACGCGGCAGCCCAGATGTGTTGAAAGAGCCGCAGTCGACCTCCTACAATGAGTGTGTCTTCCGGGGCGCCGAAGGAGTCATGAGGGGGGAAAACGTCGTGGCAGAGTCTCCCTAGTCCTGGACTGTTTCGGTCTAGGCTGCCATGACGAAGTGGGTTTCGGGGAGAGCTGAGAAGGTCGGTCCCTGCGTAGTCCGCGGCTGGTGGCGGGGACAGCTCGTGATGTCGACCAACCAAATGAGTTCCGAAAGGAGCGGAACGAGGACTGTGGACGTCTGGTGAAGGACGTCCTGGACTTCAGCTGGGGGAGGGAAGTACTCTTTCCTCTCGTGGTGACAGAAATGAGCTTGTCCAGACGTTCCCCAAACAATCGGTCTGGAAAAAAGGGAAGGCCCGTGAGAGACTAATTGGAGGCAGAGTCCGCTCGCCATTGTCGGAGCCAGAGAGCTCTATGGATGGCTATGGTATTTGAGGCGGCAAACGCTGCGCAGGTAGCAGCGTCCATGGAGGTCTGCATGAGGTACTCCGCCGCAGCGGCAATTTGAGCTGTTACCTCTATGAAGGCATGAGTGAACTGGGATTCCTCAAGCGAAGTGTTAAGGGATTCTGCCCAGACCGAGATCGCCTTTGCGACCTACACAGCGGCAAAGAGGGCGAGAAGGAGGAACCTGCAGCCTCAAAAGCAGAGCGGGCGAGGTGCTCCACCTGTCTGTCGGGTCCTTGATGGAGGAACCATCGGGTAAAGACAGGAGCGTCTTTGTGGTAAGGCGGGAGACCGGGGGAGTCGACCGAGGGCGGATCGGCCCAGCCCTTAGGGGCAGGTGAGGCAAAAGGGTACCGGGACACCATGAGTTTTCGGTTACCGAAGTGCCTGTCAGGCTTCTCCCTTTGCTTTGTGAGGATATCCTGAAACTCTGGGTGATCAGCGAAAACCTTTTGGGGTTTCCGTGCCCTCTTAAAGGAGACCGCATGGTCAGTGGTAGTGGATGGGGGATCCTCCACATGCAGAGTTTGGTTGATTGCTGCTATAAGGGAGTCTATTGCAGTTTTATCACCTGGGGAGGCTGAAACCAAAGAATCCTGTTGGTATAAACAGCATTCTCCCTCCTCCAGCTCTTCAGAAGCCGTGGAGCGAGTGGGAGAGCCTGCACTGTGTGCACCCGAGGGAGAGCCCGCTGGAGACACCCGGCCGTGTGCTCTTTTCCTGATCCCTGCAACCGGTGAAGCATGTGCCCGGATTACCTCATAAGGATCCTCCATAGGGGTATCCTCAGGCTGCGTTCCGTCCAGGGACCCAGAAGGGTGTGGAGGACGACATTGCATAGCCAGCACCAGGTTCTGTGACAGTTTTTCCATGGATTGGGACAGAAACTGTGCCTATTCCGGTGGGCTGGGAGCCCTAGGCTCTGGGCTGATGGTTGCGGCGGTGGTGGCAGGGGAGTCTTGGGGGGCTATAGGGGCACAGGACTCACAGAGAGAAGAGGTGTTTTTCCGTCGTAGCTCAGCGTGGCAGGCAGTGCAGGCTGAATAATAGACTATGTGGGCCTTAGCACTCTTAGTGCCCTTAGAATTCTGCATGTTCCTAATAGGAGTATGCCAGGAGGGGGAGCAATGCTCAGCAGAGCTACAAGTGAAGCAAGCACCTCACCAGAATCAGAAGATGGCCCTGTCCTCAGGAAGGATTAAGCTCTATGGAGATCTTCGCACACTTTCCTGGGGGGGCTTATCGCGGCCGCGGGGGGCGGTGCTTGGCGCTAAAACAGCGCGAAGATGAAGTCAGTGTCCCCCCCCTGCTGTGGGTAGAAAAAAAACGGCGGGAAGGGAGCGTCTGATAGTTTTCCTCCCTCTTCCTCCAGACAGCACACAGCTTGTCACTGGTGGTTATCATCCAGCTTTTCTGCTAGAGCAAATAAACAGAGCAAATAAACAGCGTGAGTCCCTGAGCCCTGGGCCCTCCCCCTGCCACCAAATTATCTGCAGGACTTTCTGCAAACACGAGTGACTTCCCCCTCCTCCAGCCAGCAAGCTAGAGAAAAGTTAACACCGTGTGTGCAGGATCCTTGGGGCTCTCTTCCTTGCACTCAGCAAGGGACTTTCTCATAATAAATACTGTAAATGTCCTGGGAGCCTTCCCTGCAGAGTCTTTTCTCCCTTTGTCTGGGAAACCAGTCAGGGGGGATCTCACCTTAAAATACTGCTATCAGTCCAGGCAGTGAAAATAGCAGAGTCAGCTTGCTGTGTCTGGTCACACCGGTGCCATATTCAACTCAGAGCCTGCAAAGAGGGGCTGAGGAATTGGTGCCATATTCAATTTAGAGCCTGCAAAGAGGGGCTGAGGAATTGGGCTATAGGGGAACAGGCCTCTACCCTGGGCTTTGGAAAATCGGTGTCTGTGGAACCCATCGTCCAGCCCAGGATCCAGCGTCGCAGGAGGGGGTACGTGGAGGCGACACTCCACGTTCCCGCACGTTGATGGTAGTGGGAGATCGGTCCCAAAAGGAAACCGTCGCCCTCAAAAAATAACAAACCTTGAAAGGAAGTGCCTCCTACAGACACTAAGCTAAAACTGAGGCTGCCTGGCCCGGCCAGGGGGTATATACTGCAGAGGAGGAGCTATGCTTTTGCATCTACTTAGTGTCCTCCTATGGATAGGCAGCATACCACCCACGGTCCTGTGTCCCCCAATGAGGCGTCAGAGAAATGAACAATGAACAAAGAGGTATTCATAACATACTGACAGAATTCGTAATTAGTTGGTTCACACCATGTGGGATGTGAGATGTTGACTCCTTGTTCTTGCTCAGCAACGTGTTAACAAAGAAGTATTCAGTAGCTGGTTCAAACTGGTATTTTAAAGCCAGTAACAGGCTGAAGATGTACTATATGGACTTTGCTGTTTATCTCTGACCAATCAGGGACAATGTTGAACTGAATAACTGTGTGTATTTTATAATATACGGTTCACAAGACCATTGAGCTTCTCCCGGATAGAGACACGTCTCTGTGTGGTCATTTTTCCTCATATGTACATCTGCGCAGATTTGATTTGGATTCCGACTCGGTGACCCGAACGAGAAGGACCCCATTTGTGGTCTCCCCAAAATTCCCAACCTTGATATCATCAGTTCAGGAATTGCAGAGCAGTGCTCTCCAGCTATACTACAACTCCAAGCATCCCCGGCATGCCACCGAGGATGTTGCATGGCCGGCGCCAGTATCATACCTTCAGAGTGCTTCTTCTTAGTGTGGTAGGAGAGTGCAGCGGCCTGGGTGAAGGTCATGTGACAGTGTTTGCACACAAAGGGGCGCTCTCCCGTGTGCAGCCGCTGATGATTCTTCAGAGTGGAGTTTGCAGCAAACTTGGCGCCACAATCCTCACAGGAGAACGGCTTCTCGTCAAAATGCTCGGTCCGTTTGTGGTACTGAAGACCTGAGGAATGGCAGGAAACCAATTACTTCATGTGATACAAATTTGACATTTAAAATAAATCTAAACAATAAATCTATGTTGGTCTGTCCGCTGTAAAAGGAAAAAGAAGGGAATTTTGTTTACTTACCGTAAATTCCTTTTCTTCTAGCTCCTATTGGGAGACCCAGACAATTGGGTGTATAGCTTCTGCCTCTGGAGGCCACACAAAGTAATTACACTTTAAAAAGTGTAACCCCTCCCCTCTGCTATACACCCTCCCGTGCATCACGGGCCCCTCAGTTTTGGTGCCAAAGCAGGAAGGAGGAAACTTATAAATTGGTCTAAGGTAAATTCAATCCGAAGGATGTTCGGAGAACTGAACCATTAACCAAAGAACAATTGAACATGAACAATATGTGTACACAAAAAAACAACAGCCCGAAGGGAACAGGGGCGGGTGCTGGGTCTCCCAATAGGAGCTAGAAGAAAAGGAATTTACGGTAAGTAAACAAAATTCCCTTCTTTGTCGCTCCATTGGGAGACCCAGACAATTGGGATGTCCAAAAGCAATCCCTGGGTGGGTAACAGAATACCTCGATAAAAAGAGCCGGAAACCGGCCCCCTCTTACAGGTGGGCAATTGCCGCCTGAAGGACTTGCCTACCTAGGCTAGCCTCTGCCGAAGCATAGGCATGCACCTGATAGTGTTTAGTGAAGGTGTGCAGACTCGACCAGGTAGCCGCCTGACACACCTGCTGAGCCGTAGCCTGGTGCCGCAAAGCCCAGGACGCGCCTACGGCCCTGGTAGAATGGGCTTTAAGAACTGAAGGAATCTGAAGCCCCGATGAACGGTAGGCTTCAAGAATCTGTTCCTTGATCCACCTAGCCAAGGTTGACTTGGAAGCCTGAGACCCCTTACGCTGGCCAGCGACAAGGACAAAGAGCGCCGTGCGAGAAATGTAGATTCTGAGTGCTCTCACGAGGTCTAACAAGTGCAAATCCTTTTCACATTGGTGAACTGGATGAGGGCAAAAAGAAGGCAAGGAGATATCCTGATTGAGATGAAAAGAGGATACCACCTTGGGGAGAAATTCCGGGACCGGACGCAGGACCACCTTATCCTGGTGAAAAACCAGGAAGGGGGCTTTGCATGACAGAGCTGCCAGCTCCGACACTCTACGGAGTGATGTAACTGCCACTAGAAATGCCACCTTCTGCGAAAGACGTGATAAAGAGACATCCCGCAGCGGCTCGAAAGGTGGTTTCTGAAGAGCCGTTAGCACCCTGTTAAGGTCCCAGCGGACGCTTGTAAGGTGGGACTATGTGGCAAACTCCCTGCAGGAACGTGCGGACCTGCGGAAGCCTGGCCAGACGCTTTTGAAAAAATACGGATAGCGCCGATACTTGTCCCTTGAGAGAGCCGAGTGACAAACCCTTGTCCATTCCGGATTGAAGGAATGAAAGAAAAGTGGGTAAGGCAAAAGGCCAGGGAGTAAAACCATTACCAGAACACCAGGATAAGAAGATCCTCCAAGACCTGTAATAGATCTTGGCGGACGTCGGTTTCCTGGCCTGTCTCATGGTGGCAATGACATCCTGAGATAACCCTGAAGACGCTAGGAGCCAGGACTCAATGGCCACACAGTCAGGTTGAGGGCCACAGAATTCAAATGGAAAAACGGCCCTTGTGACAGCAAGTCTGGGCAGTCTGGAAGCGCCCACGGTTGACCCACCGTGAGATGCCACAGATCCGGGTACCACGACCGCCTCGGCCAATCTGGAGCGACGAGAATGGCGCGACGACAGTCGGACCTGATCTTGCGCAACACTCTGGGCAGCATCGCCAGAGGAGGAAATACATAAGGCAGTCGAAACTGCGACCAATCCTGAACTAATGCGTCCGCCGCCAGAGCTCTGTGATCTTGAGACCGGGCCATGAATGACGGGACTTTGTTGTTGTGCCGTGACGCCATAAGATCGACGTCCGGCGTTCCCCAGCGGCGACAGATCTCTCGAAACACGTCTGGGTGAAGAGACCATTCCCCCGCGTCCATGCCCTGACGACTGAGAAAATCTGCTTCCCAGTTTTCTACGCCCGGGATGTGAACTGCGGAGATGGTGGAGGCTGTGGCTTCCACCCACTGCAGAATCCGTCGGACCTCCTGGAAGGCATGACGACTGCGAGTGCCGCCTTGGTGGTTGATGTATGCGACGGCAGTGGCGTTGTCCGACTGGATACGGATCTGCCTGCCCTCCAGCCACCGATGAAAAGCCAATAGGGCTAGATACACTGCCCTTATCTCCAGAATATTGATCTGAAGGGATGACTCTACCGGAGTCCAGGTTCCCTGAGCCCTGTGGTGGAGGAAAACCGCTCCCCACCCTGACAGGCTCGCGTCCGTGGTGACCACAGCCCAGGTTGGGGGTAGGAAGGATTTTCCTTGCGATAGAGAATTGGGAAGGAGCCACCACTGAAGAGACGTCTTGGTTGCAAGGGAAAGAGACGTTCCTGTCGAGGGAAGTCGACCTCCTGTCCCATTTGCGGAGAATGTCCCACTGGAGTGGCCGCAGATGGAATTGCGCGAATCGCTGCCACCATCTTCCCCAGGAAGTGCATGAGGCGCCTCAAGGGGTGTGACTGACCCCGAAGAAGAGATTGCACCCCTGCCTGCAGAGAAAGCTGTTTGTCCAGCGGTAGCTTGACTACCGCTGACTGTGTATGAAACTCCATCCCGAGGTAAGTCAGTGATTGGGTCGGTGTCAACGTGGATTTCGGGAAGTTGATGATCCACCCGAACTGCTGGAGAGTCGCCAGAGCGACGGTAAGGCTGTTTTGACACGCCACCTGAGAAGGTGCCCTGACTAGGAGATCGTCTAAGTAGGGAATCACCGAGTGGCCCTGAGAGTGTAGGACCGCCACAACGGATGCCATGACCTTGGTGAACACCCGTGGGGCTGTCGCCAGGCCGAAAGGCAATGTCACGAACTGAAGGTGTTTGTCCCCGATGGCGAAACGCAAGAAGCGTTGATGTTCGGGTGCGATCGGCACATGGAGATAAGCATCCTTGATGTCGATCGATGCTAGGAAGTCTCCTTGTGACATCGATGCGATGACCGAGCGGAGAGATTCCATCCGAAACCGTCTGGTGCTCACATGTCTGTTGAGTAGTTTGAGGTCCAGAACGGGACGGAATGAACCGTCCTTCTTTGGCACCACGAACAAGTTGGAGTAAAAGCCGCAACCATGTACCTGAAGGGGAACAGGGATCACAACTCCTGTCTTCAGAGCGTCCACCGCCTGAAAAAGTGCGTCGGCCCGAGCGGGGGGCGAAGAGGTTCTGAAGAAACGAGTCGGGGGACGAGAGCTGAACTCTATCCTGTAACCGTGAGACAGAATGTCTCTCACCCATTGGTCTTGAACATGTGGCCACCAGGCGTCGCAAAAGCGGGAGAGCCTGCCACCGACCGAGGATGCGGTTCGGGGATGCCGAGAGTCATGAAGAGGCCGCCTTGGAGGCGTTGCCTCCGGCGGCTTTTTGGGGGCGTGACTTAGCCCGCCACGCATAGGAGTTCCTCTGGCCTTTCTCCGGCCTGCTGGACGAAGAGGATTGGGACTTGGCGGAGGGACGAAAGGACCGAAACCTCGATTGTATTTTCCGTTGCTGAGGTCTCTTCGGTGTGGACTGGGGTAAGGAGGAGTCCTTTCCCTTGGATTCCTTAATAATCTCATCCAATCGTTCGCCAAACAATCGGTCGCCAGAAAACGGCAAACCGGTTAGGAACCTCTTGGAAGCCGAGTCTGCCTTCCATTCGCGCAGCCACATGGCCCTGCGGACTGCCACAGAATTAGCGGATGCCACTGCTGTACGGCTAGCAGAGTCTAGGACTGCGTTCATGGCGTAGGAAGAAAAAGCTGACGCCTGAGAAGTCAAAGACGCAACCTGCGGAGCAGAATTACGTGTGACCGCATTAATCTCAGCCAGACAAGCTGAGATAGCTTGGAGTGCCCACACGGCTGCAAAAGCCGGGGCAAAAGACGCGCCCGTGGCTTCATAGATGGATTTCACCAGGAGCTCTATCTGCCTGTCAGTGGCATCTTTTAGCGATGAGCCATCTGCAACCGATACCACAGATCTAGCCGCCAATCTAGAGACTGGGGGATCCACCTTGGGACATTGAGCCCAACCCTTAACTACGTCAGAGGGGAAGGGGTAACGTGTGTCAGTAAGGCGCTTAGTAAAGCGCTTGTCCGGAACCGCTCTGGGCTTCTGGACAGCATCTCTGAAGTTAGAGTGATCGAAAAACGCACTCCGTGTACGTGTAGGGAACCGAAACTGGTGTTTCTCCTGCTGAGAAGTCGACTCCTCTACAGGTGGAGGCGGGGGAGATAGATCTAACACCTGGTTGATGGACGAGATAAGGTCATATACTAAGGCGTCCCCTTCAGGTGTATCAAGATTGAGAGCAACGTCAGGGTCAGAGCCCTGAGCTGCGACGTCCACCTCGTCCTCCAGAGAGTCCTCAAGCTGGGAACCCGAGCAGCGTGAAGAAGTCGGGGAAGATTCCCAGCGAGTCCGCTTAGCCAGTCTGGGACTGTGGTCCGGGCAGGAGTCCTCCACGTGAGACCTAGGGCCCCCCCTGGGAGCGCGCTGCGGCGCGGACCGAGAGGGGCCTGGAGGCGACGATCCAACAGGCCCCGGGGCCTGTGTAAGGACCGGTCTGGACTGCAAAGCTTCTAGCAGCTTGGCAGACCATTTGTCCATAGACTGAGCCATGGATTGTGAAAGTGACTCAGAGAGTTTCTCAGCAAAAACGGCAAACTCTGTCTCTGCCGCCTGGACAGGGGGAGCAGGGGGGGGGTCTACCTGAGCCGAGGGGCCCACTAGTGACCGAGGCTCCGGCTGAGCAAGCAAAACAGGGGTCGAGCATTGCTCACAGTGAGGGTAGGTGGAACCCGCAGGTAACATAGCCGCACAAGAGGTACAGGTCGCAAAGAAGGGAATTTTGTTTACTTACCGTAAATTCCTTTTCTTCTAGCTCCAATTGGGAGACCCAGACAATTGGGTGTATAGCTACTGCCTCCGGAGGCCACACAAAGTATTACACTTAAAAGTGTAAGGCCCCTCCCCTTCTGGCTATACACCCTCCCGTGGGATCACGGGCTCCTCAGTTTTAGTGCAAAAGCAAGAAGGAGGAAAGCCAATAACAGTTTTGAAGACAAATTCAATCCGAAGAACATCGGAGAACTGAAAGCGTTCAACATGAACAACATGTGTACCCGAAAAAAACAAAAATCCCTAAGAAAACAGGGCGGGTGCTGGGTCTCCCAATTGGAGCTAGAAGAAAAGGAATTTACGGTAAGTAAACAAAATTCCCTTCTTCTTTGTCGCTCCATTGGGAGACCCAGACAATTGGGACGTCCAAAAGCAGTCCCTGGGTGGGTAAAAGAATACCTCGTGATAGGGCCGTCAAACAGCCCTGTCCTACAGGTGGGCAATCGCCGCCTGAAGGACTTGTCTACCTAGGCTGGCGTCCGCCGAAGCGTAGGTATGCACCTGATAATGCTTGGTAAAGGTGTGCAGACTCGACCAGGTAGCCGCCTGGCACACCTGCTGAGCCGTAGCCTGGTGCCGTAATGCCCAGGACGCACCCACGGCTCTGGTAGAATGGGCCTTCAGCCCTGAAGGAACCGGAAGCCCCGCAGAACGGTAGGTTTCAAGAATTGGTTCCTTGATCCACCGAGCTAGAGTGGATTTGGAAGCTTGCGTCCCTTTACGCTGACCAGCGACAAGGACAAAGAGTGCATCCGAGCGGCGAAAGGGCGCCGTGCGGGAAATGTAGATCCTGAGTGCTCTGACCAGATCCAACAAATGCAAACCTTTCTCAAATTGATGAACTGGATGAGGACACAAGGAAGGTAATGTGACATCCTGATTGAGATGAAAGGGGGATACCACCTTAGGGAGAAACTCAGGAATCGGACGTAGAACCACCTTGTCCTGGTGAAACACCAGGAAGGGAGATTTACATGAGAGCGCAGCTAGCTCGGACACTCTCCGAAGAGACGTGATCGCTACTAGAAAGGCCACTTTCTGTGAAAGACGGGAAAGTGAAACGTCCTTCATAGGCTCGAAAGGCGGCTTCTGGAGAGCAATTAGAACCTTGTTCAGATCCCAGGGCTCTAACGGCCGCTTGTAAGGAGGGACGATATGACAAACTCCTTGCAGGAACGTGCGTACCTGAGCAAGTCGTGCTAGGTGTTTCTGAAAAAATACAGATAGCGCTGAGACTTGTCCTTTAAGGGAGCTGAGCGACAAACCTTTTTCCAATCCGGATTGCAGAAAGGAAAGAAAAGTAGGCAATGCAAAAGGCCAGGGAGAAACTCCCTGAGCAGCGCACCAAGATAAGAATATCTTCCACGTCCTGTGGTAGATCTTGGCGGAGGATGGTTTTCTAGCCTGTCTCATGGTGGTAATAACCCCCCGAGATAATCCTGAAGATGCTAGGATCCAGGACTCAATGGCCACACAGTCAGGTTCAGGGCCGCAGAATTCAGGTGGAAAAACGGCCCTTGAGATAGCAAGTCTGGTCGTTCTGGTAGTGCCCATGGTTGGCCTACCGTGAGGTGCCACAGATCTGGGTACCACGATCTCCTCAGCCAGTCTGGAGCGACGAGGATGGCGCGACGGCAGTCGGCCCTGATCTTGCGCAGCACTCTGGGCAACAATGCCAGAGGCGGGAACACGTAAGGTAGCCGGAATTGCGACCAATCTTGAACTAAGGCGTCTGCCGCCAAAGCTCGGTGATCGTGAGACCGTGCCATGAAAGCCGGGACCTTGTTGTTGTGCCGTGACGCCATCAGGTCGACGTCCGGCATCCCCCCGCGGCGACAGATCTCCTGAAACACGTCCGGGTGAAGGGACCATTCCCCTGCGTCCATACCCTGGCGACTGAGGAAGTCTGCTTCCCAGTTTTCCACGCCTGGGATGTGAACTGCGGATATTGTGGAAGCCGTGTCTTCCACCCACGTCAGAATCCGTCGGACTTCCTGGAAGGCTTGCCGACTGCGTGTTCCACCTTGGTGGTTGATGTATGCTACCGCTGTGGAGTTGTCCGACTGAATTCGGATCTGCTTGCCTTCCAGCCACTGCTGGAAGGCTTGTAGGGCAAGATACACTGCTCTGATTTCTAGAACATTGATCTGAAGGGTGGACTCTTCCTGAGTCCACGTCCCTTGAGCCCTGTGGTGGCGAAACACTGCTCCCCACCCTGAGAGACTCGCGTCTGTCGTGACTACCTCCCAGGATGGGGGTAGAAAGGACTTTCCTTTCGACAAAGCGGTGGGAAGAAGCCACCACCGAAGAGAATCCTTGGCCGCCTGAGAAAGGGAGACGTTCCTGTCGAGGGACGTCGACTTCCCGTCCCATTGGCGGAGAATGTCCCATTGTAGTGGACGAAGATGAAACTGCGCGAAAGGGACTGCCTCCATTGCAGCTACCATCTTCCCCAAGAAGTGCATGAGGCGTCTCAAGGGGTGCGACTGGCCCTGAAGGAGAGATTGCACCCCTGTCTGTAGTGAACGCTGTTTGTCCAGCGGAAGCTTCACTATCGCTGAGAGAGTATGAAACTCCATGCCAAGATATGTTAGCGATTGGGTCGGAGTTAGATTTGACTTTGAAAAGTTGATGATCCACCCGAAACTCTGGAGAGTCTCCAGCGCAACGTTCAGGCTGTGTTGGCATGCCTCTTGAGAGGGTGCCTTGACCAGTAGATCGTCCAAATACGGGATCACAGAGTGACCTTGAGAGTGCAGGACTGCTACTACTGCCGCCATGACCTTGGTGAAGACACGTGGGGCTGTCGCCAGCCCGAAAGGCAGAGCTATGAACTGAAGGTGTTCGTCTCCTATAACAAAGCGTAGGAAACGCTGGTGCTCTGGAGCAATCGGCACGTGGAGATAAGCATCCTTGATGTCTATTGATGCTAGAAAATCTCCTTGAGACATTGAGGCGATGACGGAGCGAAGGGATTCCATTCGGAACCGCCTGGTTTTTACGTGCTTGTTGAGCAGTTTTAGATCCAGAACGGGACGGAATGACCCGTCCTTTTTTGGCACCACAAACAAGTTGGAGTAAAAACCGTGAACTTGTTCCTGAAGAGGAACGGGGGTCACCACTCTTTCCGCTTTTAGAGTGGACACCGCTAGCCGCAGAGCATCGGCTCGGTCGGGAGATGGAGAAGTTCTGAAGAAGCGAGTTGGAGGACGAGAGCTGAACTCTATCCTGTACCCGTGAGACAGAATGTCTCTCACCCAACGGTCTGTGACCTGTGGCAGCCAAATGTCGCCAAAGCGGGAGAGCCTGCCACCGACCGAGGATGCGGAGAGAGGAGGCCGAAAGTCATGAGGAAGCCGCCTTGGTAGCGGGTCTTCCGGCTGTCTTTTTTGGGCGTGACTGAGTCCGCCAAGAATCTGCGCTCCTCTGATCCTTTTGAGTCCTTTTGGACGAGGAGAATTGGGACCTGCCTGAGCCTCGAAAGGACCGAAACCCCGACTGTCCTCTCCTCTGTTGGGGTTTGTTTTGTCTGGGCTGAGGTAAGGAAGAATCTTTACCCTTGGAGTGCTTAATGATTTCATCTAAGCGCTCTCCAAACAGTCGGTCACGAGAAAATGGCAAACTGGTTAAACACTTCTTGGAAGCAGAATCTGCCTTCCATTCTCTTAACCACAAGGCTCTGCGTAAAACTACGGAGTTGGCGGACGCCACTGCCGTACGGCTCGTAGAGTCTAGGACAGCATTAATCGCGTAAGACGCAAATGCAGACATTTGAGATGTCAATGGTGCCACCTGCGGAGCAGATGTACGTGTGACCGTGTCAATCTGTGCAAGACCAGCTGAAATAGCTTGGAGTGCCCATACGGCTGCGAATGCTGGAGCAAACGACGCGCCAATAGCCTCATAGATGGATTTCAACCAGAGCTCCATCTGCCTGTCAGTGGCATCTTTAAGTGCCGCCCCATCTTCCACTGCAACTAAGGATCTAGCTGCAAGCCTGGAGATTGGAGGATCCACCTTGGGACACTGGGTCCAGCCCTTGACCACGTCCGGGGGAAAAGGATAACGTGTATCCTTAAGCCGTTTGGAAAAACGCTTATCCGGATAAGCGTGGTGTTTCTGGATTGCCTCTCTAAAGTCAGAGTGGTCCAGAAAAACCACTTAATTTACGTTTGGGATACCTGAAATGGAATTTCTCCTGCTGTGAAGCTGTCTCCTCCACAGGAAGAGCAGGTGGAGAAATGTCCAGCATTTTATTGATGGACGCTATAAGATCATTCACTATGGCGTCACCATCAGGAGTATCCAAATTGAGAGCGGTCTCAGGATCAGAATCCTGATCAGCTACCTCCGCCTCATCATACAGAGAGTCGTCCTGCTGGGACCCTGACCAGTGTGATGAAGTCGAGGGCCGCTCATAGCGAGCTCGCTTAGGCTGTCTGGGACTGTCGTCCGTGTCAGAGCCATCACCCTGGGATGCAAGAGACGCCCCCGGATCCCGGAGCTGTTCCAACTGAGGGGGACCAGGGAGCAATGAGTTAACAGTGTCCATGGTCTGAGTTACTGGTCTGGACTGCAATGTTTCAAGAATTTTAGTCATAGTCACAGACAATCTGTCGGCAAAGACTGCAAACTCCGTCCCTGTCACCTGGACAGTATTCACAGGAGGTTCTGCCTGGGTCACCTCCAGCAGAGGCCCCGGCCGAGCAAGTGCCACAGGGGCCGAGCACTGCACACAGTGGGGGTCAGTGGAACCTGCCGGTAGAACAGCCCCACATGCGGTACAAGCAGCATAAAAAGCCTGTGCCTTGGCACCTTTGCTTTTTGCGGTCGACATGCTGTTGTGTCCTCTGAGTAATCTAGGAGGGTATATAGCAGAGAATCACTAGTGATCGTACAGTGCAATGTATAGCTGCAAGCACAAAATACAAATATACACTTCGGCACCAGTGGGGGTCAGCCCTTGAGGGCAGCTTACCGCCCGCTGAAAAGCGGGTGTGTGGGCACCAGAATCCCGTGTCTGGGTCTCCCAGTCTCCTCTCTCCAGCTCGGACTGCACACAGGAATGGCTGCCGGCGTCCTGTGAAGAGGGGTGGACCGTGGGCATGCCTCAAACAAAAGTGCGGGAAACTGGCGTCCCACTGTGCCCAGTGTGAGGGCTGGAGTATGTAAAGCAGACTCCAGCCCTCTGTGCTGACATTCTGCACAGCGTCCCGCCCTTCCTCTGACTGGCAGGCCTGGGGGCGGGAACAAAGCGAAACTAGGCCGCAAAAGCCGGGGACTCGAGTAATAAGCGCGGCCGTCATATATGCACGGCCAGCGCGGAAGTCCCCGGCGCACCACAAATCCCAGCCGCGCCGCAGCGCTAAAAACTGACCACCGTGGCCACGCAGCAGTTTCAAACACATGTCACCTCTCAGCAGAGCTGTAGATAGGAATGGCACCAGCGCGCAGCGCTGTTGTCCCCGGCGCACTAACACACCCAGCAATGCTGCGGTGTGCGCGCGATATGCACGGGGGCACAGAGTACCTTGATGTAGCAGGGCCTGTCCCTGACGATACTCAGCTCCATGTCCAGCAGATTTCCAGGGGCTGTGGATGGAGCACGGTCTCAGTGCCTGGAGACCGGTAAAATCCCACTTCACCCAGAGCCCGCAGGGGGATGGGGAAGGATGCAGCATGTGGGCTCCAGCCTCTGTACCCGCAATGGGTACCTCAACCTTAACAAACACCGCCGACAAATAGTGGGGTGAGAAGGGAGCATGCTGGGGGCCCTAGTATGGGCCCTCTTTTCTTCCATCCGACATAGTCAGCAGCTGCTGCTGACTAAACAGTGGAGCTATGCATGTATGTGTGCCTCCTTCGCACAAAGCATGAAAACTGAGGAGCCCGTGATCCCACGGGAGGGTGTATAGCCAGAAGGGGAGGGGCCTTACACTTTTAAGTGTAATACTTTGTGTGGCCTCCGGAGGCAGTAGCTATACACCCAATTGTCTGGGTCTCCCAATGGAGCGACAAAGAAATAACCCTGTGCCTTAGCACCCTTGCTCCTTGTGGACGACATGCTGTTGTCTCCTAGGAGAGTGATCACTGAGGGTATATGGGAAAGGGTATATAGCCCGACCGAACAGAAATATATATATATAGAATACGTATCTATTCCGGCACCCTAAGGGGACCAGCACCGGGTGACCGGTGTGGCTTACCGACCGCTAAAAAGCGGAGTGTGTGTCCTCCAGATTCCCTGCCTTAGGTCTCCCAGCGTTGCAGAGCTCTTTCCTGGAAATCCTCCACCGGCAGAATGCCAAACAAATGACTGCCGGAGCTCTGTGGGGAGGAGTGGAGCCGTGGGCGGCGCTAGAAAAGTGCGGGAATCTGGGGTCCCCACAGTGATCAGTGAGGGGGGAGGAAACATACAGGATGCTCCGGCCCTCACATCCGACGTCAGGTCGGCAGTCCCGCCCCTACCCCTGACAGGCAGGCCCGGGGGCGGGAGTTTTGCTACTAGGCCGCAATGAAGCCGGGGACTAAATTTAAGACCGCGGCCGACGAGCAGGCGCGGTCGGCGCGGAAGTCCGCCGGTCTTCACAAATAAGCAGCTGCTGCAGCGTCCGGGAAGAAGGCGCTCCATGCACAGCCCCCATGGGGACACAGAGTACCTTAGAGATGCAGGGCCCGGTCCCTGAGGATGAATAGGCTCCTGTCCGGCAGATTCCCACAGGGGCTGCGGAGGGAGCACGGTCCCATAAATGGATGACCGGTCAGGATCCCACTTCTCCCAGAGCCGCTAAGGGATGGTGAAGGAAAACGGCATGAGGCTCCGGCCTTTGTACCCGCAATGGGTACCTCAACCTTAACAGCACCGCCGACGTAGTGGGGTGAGAAGGGAACATGCCGGGGGCCCCGTGAGGGCCCACTTTTCTTCCAACCGATATAACTAATATGAGAATGCATGAGTGGATGTGTACCTCCTTCCACACAAAGCATAAAACTGAGGAGCCCGTGATGCACGGGAGGGTGTATAGCAGAGGGGAGGGGTTACACTTTTAAAGTGTAATACTTTGTGTGGCCTCCGGAGGCAGAAGCTATACACCCAATTGTCTGGGTCTCCCAATGGAGCGACAAAGAAAGTGGCCATTTTATCATATTTTTGGACAAACCCTTTAAGGGTCTTTCACTACCTCCTGGCAACAGCAGCATACACCCATGGTCCTGTGTCCCCCAATAAGGCGAGAGAGAAACACAACACAATTAAAATGGACCGAGTTTCATCACAGGATAGATAGGTATGAACAAAGACTCAAACTCGGCACCAAAGTAGTGACACTGTTTGTAAAGTCACCCCACTTTACTGCAGAATCATATCATGGACATTGTGCGTATAAATAATCATTACCTGACGGATGAGCAAATTCTTTCCCGCAGATGTCACACGTCACCAGCATTTTTTTTTTCCCTTTGTTGTTCCGGGACATCAGAAAGCCGTGCACCTCCTCCCGGTGCTGGTCCAGCTCCCTCTTGGAGGCCTGCACCACATTGCAGTCTTTGCACTGCAGGGGATTTCTTTTTGCCATTCGGCAGCGCTTCATGTGCACCTCCAAGCGGCAGCGGAACAGGAAGATCTTGTCGCAGGATTTGCAAATAAAACTCTTTTTTGAGCCCTTTTCTTGGGCGAATTCTGCTCGCTCTTTTTCAGAATCCACGTCGTCATTCTCATCGTCCTTTGCTTCTTCATCCTGTTCGTTTCTGTCGCCGACCTCTTCCATAGGTTCAAGCTGACATTCGTTGTTTACCCCCCACTTCATAGCGGTCAGGAAATTGCATTTGCCGTCTACCAGCAAACCTTAAAAGACAAACTTAAGCATTAGAGGGATCATTTTCTTCTATAAATGACCAGTCTATGAAAATGCTTTTATGCCAAAAACACAATTCTAGGAGTGATACGGATTTCCAGTATTTCTTCTTTTGACGGTAGGTTATAGGAGATTTACAACACCCATAAACCGGTATAAAGAAACACTCACCAAGTTCCTCTATCGACTTAATTAATGGTTGCAAGTCGGGCACCGAGTCCTGGAGGCTACACAGCAGCTGGCAGAACTTCAAGACAGGCACGGTGTGCTGCAGAGCAGAACTCAGGAGCAGCTTTGCAGGGAAATCTTCATTGTCATTCTGCTGAGGAATGTTTAACATCTAGAAGAACAAAGTGAGAGGTTATACATTGCACACGCATAATTAGATTATTAGAGCTGACCATGTGCAGGCTAACAGGACATGATGTGAGGGGAGGGCCGCCCGTCTTGCTAAATTCTCTGAAAAAGGGGGCTGAAAGCCCGTACTTACGAAGCGCTCACCGATATCCTAATCAGCTACGAATACTAAGATTCTTTATGGCAAAATACTATTTATTTTAATAACACATGAATAGTCAATGGTACATAGGCATTAGCACTACTTTATAGTCATAGAATCTTATACAATAACAGAAATATGCATCAACATTACCGTTTGTTGTAGCATTACTTTTCTCATCGGAGGGACTCGATTAGTGAGAATGAAAAACCATCCGGCCTCTATATCACAGGAGCGTTGCATCCACTTTGAGCGTCCTGGAAACGTCCCCATCTCATTAAGCGAGTCCGGTATTTTGATAGGATCTTTGTACGTCGTGTGCACCGAGTGGTGAATTGGTGACCAGCATATGACAGCTAAGTCATGTTCATGTAACTTGACCACAAGCTGCTGTGGACACCAGTAGCTTCCTGCACATTTTGCCAGTTGACCACTGACCGACCACAGTTTACTGGAGATATTGCAATGAGCCGTAAATTTTACATGCCAGTTTCCTTACACATGTTTTAAGCTAACCACGAGCTTCCTGTAAGTGGAGCTGTAAACGTTACTTCCTCATAATCGTGGTTTGTTCAAGACCTGTCTAACACGTACGCTTGGTCATAGTGAAATAGGGTCAGCCAAAGGACATCTCTCTGATACTGAATTTTGGATGGATCAAATAATACCTGTGATCACTATCTTTTGATTATGGTCCCTACCTAATCACACTCATTCTTCAGTCATATCACATTGGTATCACAATCGGTCCTTGATCCCAGGGATTATTTTCCATCATCAGTATTCCACTAGAGGAAGATCACTCGGAAAACAACATACCATGACCAATTGGTATCGGTTTTAATAGGACACTATCATTGACTTTGCCACAAATTTTGATTTCTTGGTTTGTTTGGTTAAACGTTGAATCACAAATGAAGGGAATTTTGTTTACTTACCGTAAATTCCTTTTCTTCTAGCTCCTATTGGGAGACCCAGACAATTGGGTGTATAGCTTCTGCCTCCGGAGGCCACACAAAGTATTACACTTTAAAAAGTGTAACCCCTCCCCTCTGCTATACACCCTCCCGTGCATCACGGGCTCATCAGTTTTGGTGCCAAAGCAGGAAGGAGGAAACATAAATTGGTCTAAGGTAAATTCAATCCGAAGGATGTTCGGAGAACTGAAACCATGAACCAAAAGAACAATTCAACATGAACAACATGTGTACACAAAAGAACAACAGCCCGAAGGGAACAGGGGCGGGTGCTGGGTCTCCCAATAGGAGCTAGAAGAAAAGGAATTTACGGTAAGTAAACAAAATTCCCTTCTTCTTTGTCGCTCCATTGGGAGACCCAGACAATTGGGATGTCCAAAAGCAATCCCTGGGTGGGTAAAAGAATACCTCGATAAAAAGAGCCGAAAAACGGCCCCCTCTTACAGGTGGGCAACTGCCGCCTGAAGGAGTCGCCTACCTAGGCTGGCATCTGCCGAATCATCGGCATGCACCTGATAGTGTTTCGTGAAAGTGTGCAGACTCTACCAGGTAGCCGCCTGACACACCTGCCGAGCCGTAGCCTGGTGTCGCAATGCCCAGGACACCGACGGCTCTGGTAGAATGGGCCTTCAGCCCTGCAGGAATCGGAAGCCTAAAAGAACGGTAGGCTTCAAGAATCGGTTCCTTGATCCACCGAGCCAAGGTTGACTTGAAAACCTGAAATCCCTTACTCTGGCCCGCGATAAGAACAAGAGCGCATCAGACCGGCACAGGGGCGCCGTGCGAGAAATGTAGAGCCGGAGTGCTCTCACCAGATCTAATAAATGCAAATCCTTTTCACATTGGTGAACTGGATGCGGACCCAAAGAGTGTAAGACGATATCCTGATTGAGATGAAACGGGGATACCTTAGGGAGAAAGTCCGGGACCGGACGTAGAACCACCCTATCCTGGTGAAACACCAGGAAGGGGGCTTTGCATGACAGCGCTGCTAGCTGAGACACTCTTCTGAGTGATGTGACTGCCACTAGGAAGGCCACCCTTTGCGAAAGGCGAGATAGAGAGATCCCGCATCGGCTCGAAAAGTGGCTTCTGAAGAGTCGTCAGCACCCTGTTAAGATCCGAGGGTGTTAACGGACGCTTGTAAGGTGGGACCGGAAAGCGCCGATACTTGTCCCTTGAGAGAGCCAAGAGACAAGCCCTTGTCCATTCCGGATTGAAGGAAAGAAAGAAAAGTGGGCAAGGCAAACTGCCAGGGAGTAAAACCCTGATCAGAGCACCAGGATGAAGGGAATTTTGTACTTACCGTAAATTCCTTTTCTTCTAGCTCTTATTGGGAGACCCAGACAATTGGGTGTATAGCTACTGCCTCCGGAGGTCACACAAAGTATTACACTAAAAAGTGTAAGGCCCCTCCCCTTCTGGCTATACACCCCCCGTGGGATCACGGGCTTACTCAGTTTTAGTGCCAAAGCAAGAAGGAGGAAAGCCAATAACTGGTTTAAACAAATTCACTCCGAATAACATCGGAGAACTGCAAACCGTTCAACATGAATAACATGTGTACCCGCAACAAACCAAGAATCCCGAAGGACAACAGGGCGGGTGCTGGGTCTCCCAATAAGAGCTAGAAGAAAAGGAATTTACGGTAAGTACAAAATTCCCTTCTTCTTCAGCGCTCTATTGGGAGACCCAGACAATTGGGACGTTCAAAAGCTGTCCCTGGGTGGGTAAATAAATACCTCTTGATAGGGCTGCAAGACAGCGCTCCCCTACGGGGAGGCCCCTGCCGCCTGCAGTACTCTTCTACCTAGGCCGGCATCCGCCGAAGCATAGGTATGCACCTGATAATGTTTGGTGAAAATGTGCAGACTCGACCAGGTAGCTGCCTGGCACACCTGTTGAGCCGTAGCCTGGTGGCGTAATGCCCAGGACACACCCACGGCTCTGGTTGAATGGGCCTTCAGCCCTGATGGAACCGGAAGCTCAGCAGAACGGTAGGCTTCAAGAATTGGTTCTTTGAGCCATCGAGCCATGTTGGCTTTAGAAGCCTGCAATCCCTTGCGCGTACCAGCGACAAGGACAAACAGTGCATCAGATCGGCGCATAGGCGCCGTGCGGGAAAAGTAGATCCTGAGTCCTCTGACCAGATCTAACAAATGTAAACCCGTTTCAAACCGGTGAGTCGGATGAGGACAAAATGAAGGTAATGATATATCCTGATTAAGCTGAAATGCGGATACTACCTTAGGGAGAAACTCCTGAATGGAGCGCAACACTACCTAGTCCTGGTGAAACACCAGGAAGGGAGCCTGATATGACAGAGCTGCCAGCTCATACACTCGCCGAAGAAACGTGATCGCCCTAGAAAAGCCACTTTCTGTGACAGGCGAGAAAGGGGAAACTCCCATCAGAGGCTCGAAAGGCGGCTTCTGGAGAGCAACGAGTACCTCGTTCAGATCCCATGGATCTAACGGCCGCTCGTACGGGGGCACAATATGACACTCCCTGTAGCAACGTGCGCACCTTAGGAAGACGTGCTAGACGCTTCTGAAACAACACGGATAGTGCCGAGACTTGCCCTTAAAGGGAGCCGAGCGACCAACCGTTTTCCCGACCAGAGTGCAGGAGGGCAGGCAAAGTAGGCAAAGCCGATGGCCAGGGATACACTCCCTGAGCAAAACACCAAGATAAGAATATCTTCCACGAGTTGTGGAATATCTTGGCAAACCGCGGCTGGCGAGCCCGTCTCATTGTGACCCTGACGTAATGCTCACAGTCGACTGACGGTGAGATGCCACAGATCTCGGTACCACAACCTCCTCGGCCAGTCTGGGGCGACGAGAATAGTGCGGCAGCAATCGGAAGCTGGAACTGCGACCAATCTTGAGCCAAGGCGCCTGTCGCCAGAGCTCCCGCCATGAAAATCGAGACCTTGTAGTTGCCGAGACGCCATGATGTCGACGTCCGTCCTCATCCCGCGGCTACCGATTTCTTGAAGCCAAACGGGAGCAGGTCCCATTCCCCTGCGTCCACGTCCTCGCGACTGAGGAAGACTTGCTTCCTAGTGTTGTACGTCCGGAATGTGTACGCCACCGCTGTGGATAGTCCGACTGAATTCGGTTCTGATTGCATTCCAGCCACTGCAGGAAAGCTTGCAGTGCAAGATACACTGCCCAGAGCTCTAGACCACTGAGTTGAAGAGTGGACTCCTCTGAAGACGGTCTTTGACCGTCTGTGAAAGGGGGACGTTACTGTGTAGGAACATCGACTTCCTTCCCCTTAGCGAAGAATCTTCTAATGATGCGGACGCAGATGAAACTGCGTGAAAAGGCTCGCCTCTGGATGAGGCGCCTCCTTGAAGGAGAGACTGCACCCTCGTCTGTAGTGAACGCTGTTTGTCCAGCGGAATTCACTATCACTGAGAGAGTGTGAAAACTCTATGCCAAGATATGCCAGCGATTGGGTTCAACTTAGAAGAAGTCAAAGACCTCCCCGAAACTCTGGGAAGGGTCCAGCGCCATGTTCAGGTTGTGTTGGCATGCTTCTAAAAGAGAGTGCCTTGACAAGTAGATTGTCCAAGAAAGGGATCACAGAGTGACCGTAAGAGCGCGGGACTGCTCCCACTGCTGCCATGAACTTGGTGAAAAACCCGTGGGGCTGTCGCCAGCCGAAGGGTAGGGCTACAAAACGAACTATGCCCGTAGCCAACGCCGGTGCCTTGGAGCAATCGGCACGTGGAGATAAGCATCCTAATGTCTATGGATGTTAGGAAAAACTCTTTGAGACAGTGAGGCAATGACGGAGCGGAGTGATTCCCTCCGGAACCGCCTGGTTGTCACGTGCTTGTTAAGCAGTTTAAATTCCAGAACGGGACGGAAGGAGCCGTCCTATCTTGGCACCACGACCAGGTCGAAGCAAAAGGCGTAACTGGTTCCTGAAGAGGAACAGGGATTACCACTCGTCCTGCCTGCAGAAGAGCCTCGGCTCGGTCGGAGAGGTAGTTTGAGACAAACTGACTCTCTCTCACCGGCCTTTGACCTGTGGTAGGTAAATGTCGCTAAAGCGGGGGAGTCTGCTCCCCGCGGTTGCGGAGTGAGAAGGCTGAAAATTATGAGAAAAAAACGCTTTGGTAGCGATTCCTCCGGCTGCCTTCCCCGGGCGTACTTGAGCCTGCTAGGAATCTATGCCCTTCTGGGCCTTTTGAGTCGTTTTGGACAGTTGAATGAATTCATTCAACCCTTACCAACAGACTATCACTAGATAAAGGCAACCTGGTTAAGCACTTTGTTGGAAGAAGCATCTGATCCAATCTGTTAACCACTAGGCTCTGCGTAAAAAATACGGAGATGGCCGATGCCACCGCCGTCCGGCTCGTAGAGTCTCGGACAGCCTTAACAGCATGGTTCGCCATGCGGCGATTGCGAGATTACAGACGCTGCTGAGACCGAGATGTACCGGTGACAGCGTCCCTCTGCGCAACACTATCTGAAATAGCTTGGAGTGCCTTCACGGCTGCGACTGCCGGAGCAACCGACCTGCCGATAGCTTCATAGACAGATTGCGGCCAGAACCTATCTATCTGTCAATGGCATTTTGACGTGAAGCCCCATCCACCACTACAACTATAGATCCAGCTGCAAGCCTGGAGATCGGGAGATCCACATTTGGACCTGGGCTAGCGCTTGTCCAATCAGGGAGGAGAGTGTCTCATTAATACGGTCGGAGAACGCTTATCGTGAAAAGCGTTGCGTTTCTGGACTGCAGCTCTAGGATCAGAGGGCCAGACGAGTACGCAATTGCTTGCGATATTAGAAAAGAGATCTCCCCTGCTGTGAAGCTGACTCTTTCACTGATGGAGTCGAGGGCTATTCCCAGCGAGCCTGCTTAGGCCCTCTTGAACTGACGTCCGTGTCGGAGCCTGCCCCCTGGGACGCGTGAAAACCACCCTGGAGCCTTGAGCTGCTCCTCAAATCATGGTGGCCAGGGGCATTGCAACTATATTGCCCAAGGTCTGCGTGGGCTGCCAGACTGTAAGATGTCAGCCATAGTCACAGCCAATATAACAGCGGAAAGAAACTGCAATTTCGTCCCTGTCTCTGGACAGGAAGCACAGGTGGTTCTTTTAACCACATATAGCCGAAAACCCCGGTCAAGCAATTGCCCGCACTGGGGTCCTAGACTCGTATTACATGCAGTACAAGCAACATATAAAGTCCTCATTGGCCTTTTCTTTTTCTGCTGTTGTTGTCTAGCTATCTAAGTGCATAGCCTAGGATAGCGACCGTACAGTAAATAATCATACAAGCATGAAGTACAAATAAACACTTCAGCTCATGTAGTACACGCAGCATTGAAAACTTGTGGCTTGGCACATTAGCTCTTCTGCTGCTGTTGTCTATTTATCCAGGAGCTTGAGACAAGGATAGCGACATACAGTGAATGTATAGCATTCAAGCACGAAGTACAAGTAAACACTTCAGCACCTGTGGTACCCGCAGCATTGAAAACTTGTGGCTTGGCACATTAGCTCTTCTGCTGCTATTGTCTATATATCTAGGAGTATGAGACAAGGATAGCGACATACAGTGAATGTATAGCATACAAGCCTGAAGTACAAGTAAACACTTCAGCACATGTAGTACACGCAGCATTGAAACTTGTGGCTTAGCACATTAGGCCTTCTGCTGCTATTGTCTATATATCTAGGAGTATGAGACAAGGATAGCGACATACAGTGAATGTATCGCATACAAACATGACAGTAAACACTGCCAGCACATGCAAATGCAGCAGCCTTGCAAGCTGGTGCCTTGGCACCACTGCTCTACTGCTGCTGTTGTCTAGTTAACTAGGAGCATGAGGCAAGGATAGCGACATACAGGAAATGTATAGCAGACAAGCATGACAGAAAAACACTGCAGTACAAGCAAATCAAGCAGCATTGAGAGCCTGTGCCTTGGCAGCCTTGCCTTACTGCTGCTATTGTCTGTTTAACTAGGTGCATTAGCCAAGAAAAACGACATATAGTGCATGTATAGCATGACAATAAACCCAATTGCAGCACCTGCAAACGAAGTGGCAATGAAAGCTTGTGCCTTGGCACTTTGCTGTTGCCAAATCTGCCAACAAACACTGCAGACTAATCATTGAACACTTGTCTAGCCATCTAGGAGAGTATGCCCAGAATAGCGACAGTACAGTGCTGCATCGCATATCCGCACACAGTTCAAAAGCCCACTTCAGTATTAGTGGGACCAGTACTGCCTATCGCCCGCCCAGCGCGAGTATGAGGTCGCTCAAAAACCTGTGCCTGGTTCCGTTCTCCCAGAGTGGAAACCATAATGGCTGCCGGCTTCTCTTCCACGTCCTGTGCAGAGGGGCGGGCCGTGGGCGAGCCCCAGCCAAGAGCGGGAACCCGGCATCTCACTGTGTTCAGTGAGAGGGGGCTGGAGAATGCAAAGCAGACTCCAGCTCCCTGCGCTGAGATCTGTACAGCGTCCCGCCCCTCCTCTGACTGGCAGGGCTGGGGGCGGGAACGAAGCGGTGCCAGGCCTCAGAAGCCGGGGACTAAAGTTACAGGCGCCCCCGCCGTAAAAGCGCGGTCGGCGCCAAGTCCCCGGCGCACTACAAGTCACATCAGCGCCGCCGCCGTATGAGCGGTCGGCGCAAGTTCCTAAACATGACCCGTCGCTCAGCCATGGCTGCAGCAACATAAGCCCATCACTAATGTCCCCGGCGCACTATAACGCCCAGCAAGCCCGGAGCGTGCTGTGCTTGCCGGAGACACCGAGTACCTGACCGATGCAGGGCCTTGTCCCTGATAGTACTCGTGCTCCACATCCATCAGGTTCTTCTGGGTCTGTGGATGGAGCCCGGCCTCAGGGCTTGGAGGCCGACAGATCCCACTTCCACAGGGCCCTCCAAGGGGATGTGGAAGGAAAACAGCATGTGGGGCTCCGGCCTCTGTACCAGCAATAGGTACCTCAACCTTGCAACACCATCTGGTGAGAAGGGAGCATGCTGGGGACACTATATGTGTCCTCTTTTCTTCCATCCGAGATAGTCAGCAGCTACTGCTGACTATACAATGTGGAGCTATGCGTGGATGTATGACCTCCTTCGCACACAAAGCTAAAACTGAGTAAGCCCGTGATCCCACGGGGGGTGTATAGCCAGAAGGGGAGGGGCCTTACACTTTTTAGTGTAATACTTTGTGTGACCTCCGGAGGCAGTAGCTATACACCCAATTGTCTGGGTCTCCCAATAGAGCGCTGAAGAAAAGAAGATCCTCCAAGTCCTGTGATAGATCTTGGCGGACGTTGGTTTCCTGGCCTGTCTCATGGTGGCAATGACATCTGGAGATATCCCTGATGACGCTAGGAGCCAGGACTCAATGGCCACACAGTCAGGTTTAGAGCCGCAGAATTCAGATGGAAATATGGCCCTTGAGGCAGCAAGTCTGGTCGGTCTGGGAGTGTCCACGGTTGACCCACCGTGAGGTGCCACAGATCCGGGTACCACGATCACGTCGGCCAGTCTGGAGCGACGAGGATGGCGCGGCGACAGTCTGACCTGATCTTGCGTAACACTCTGGGCAGTAGTGCCAGAGGAGGAAAAACATAAGGCAGTCGAAACTGCGACCAGTCGTGAACTAGCGCGTCTGCCGCCAGAGCTCTGTGATCCTTGGACCGAGCCATGAATGCCGGGACTTTGTTGTTGTGCCGAGACGCCATTAGATCGACGTCCGGCGTTCCCCAGCGGCAACAGATCTCTAGAAACACGTCCGGGTGAAGAGACCATTCCCCTGCGTCCATGCCCTGGCGACTGAGAAAATCTACTTCCAAGTTTTCTACCCCCGGGATGTGAACTGCGGAGATGGTGGAGGCTGTGGCTTCCGCCCACAGCTGAAACCGCCGAACTGCTCGGAAGGCTTGACGACTGCGCGTGTGCCGCCCTGGTGGTTGATGTACGCAACCGCCGTGGCGTTGTCCGACTGAATTCGGATCTGCCTGCCCTCCAGCCACCGCTGGAACACCTTTAGGGCTAGATCCACTGCCCTTATCTCCAGAACATTGATCTGAAGGGAGGACTCTGTCGGAGTCCAGGTTCCCTGAGCCGAGTGGTGGAGGAAGACCGCTCCCCACCCTGACAGACTCGCGTCCGTCGTGACCACAGCCTCAGCTGGGAGCCGGAAGGATTTTTCCTCCGCCCAGGAAGTGGAAAGAAGACACCACTGAAGAGAGGTTTTGCTGCAAGGGAAAGAGAGACGTTCTTGTCTAGGGACGTCGACCTCCTGTCCCATTTGCGGTGTCCGATAGAATCGGACGCAGACGAAACTGCGCAAGGGAACTGCCTCCCTTGCTGCCACCATCTTCCTTAGAAAGTGCATGAGGCGCCTCAAGGGGTGACTGGGCCCGAAGGAGAGATTGCACCCCTGTCTGTAGTGAACGCTGACTATGCAGCGGAAGCTTCACTATCGCTGAGAGAGTATGAAACTCCATCCCGAGGCAAGTCAGTGATTGGGTCGGTGTCAGTTTTGACCTTGGAAATTTGATGATCCACCCGAACCCCTGGAGAGTCTCCAGAGCAATGGTCAGGTTGTGTTGACATGCCACCCAGGAGGGTGTCTTGACTAGAAGATCGTCTAGGTAAATGATCACCGAGTGGCCCTGTAGGACCGCCACCACTGCTGCCATGACCTTGGTGAAGACCCGTGGGACTGTCGCCAGGCCGAATGGCAGTGCCACGAACTGAAGTGTTCGTCCCTGATGGCGAAACGCAGAAAGCGTTGAAGCTCGGGTGCGATCGGCACATGGAGATAAGCATCCTTGATGTCAATTGATGCTAGGAAGTCTCCTTGTGACATCGAGGCTTCAGAGTGTTCACCGCCTGAAAAAGTGCATCGGCTCGCTCGGGGGGCGGAGATGTTTTGAAGAAACTAGTCGGAGGACGAGAGCAGAGCTCTATCCTGTAACCGTGAGACAGAATGTCTCTCACCCATCGGTCTTGGACATGTGGCCACCAGGCGTCGCAAAAGCGGGAGAGCCTGCCACCGACCGAGGACGCGGTCTTGGTGAGGCCGAAGTCATGAGGAAGCCGCCTTGTGACTTAGACCGCCATGCAGAAGAGTTCCTCAAGCCCTCCTCTGACCTGTTGGACGTGGATGAACGGATCTTTGCTGAGGACCGAAATGACCGAAACCTTTGGACTGGGGCAAGGACGAGACCTTTCCCTTGGACTGTCTAGTAACTTCATCCAATTGCTCGCCAAACAAACGGTCGCCAGAAAATGGCAAACCGGTTAAGAACTTCTTGGAAGCAGAGCCTGCCTTCCATTCACGTAGCCACATGGCCCTGCAGACTGCCACCGAATTGGTGGATGCTACCGCTGTACGGCTCGCAGAGTCCAGGAACGGCGTTCATGGCGTAGAACGAAAAAACCTACGCCTGAGAAGTGAAGGACACAACCTGCGGGGCAGAGGTATGTGCAACCGCAATAATCTCAGCCAGAGAAGTTGAGATAGCTTGGAGTGCCCTCACGGCTGCGAAGGCTGGAGCAAAAGATGCGACTATGGCTTCATAGATGGATTTCATCATAAGCTTTATTTGCCTGTCAGTGGCATTTTTTTTTTTTTCCTTGGTTTTTCTTTGTCAGTGGCATTCGTGAGAGATGGCATCTGCCACTAATACTACGGATCTAGCCGCCAGCCTAGAGACTGGAGAATCCACCCTGTGACACTGAGCCCAACCCTTAACAACGTCAGGGGGGAAAGGGTAACGCGTGTCAATAAGGCGCTTAGTAAGCGCATGTCCGTAAAGTTCTGTGCTTCTGGACGGCCCCTCTGGAGTTAGAGTGATCGAAACACGCACTCCTGATGAAGTCGGGGAAGGTTCCCAGCGGGCCCGCTTAGCCTATCAGAGGCCGCGGTCCGTGACGGAGTTCTCACCGTGGGATCTGGGTGTTACCCCGGGAGCCCCTTGTTGTACCGACCCAGAGGGACCCGGGAGCGATGAACTCACAGCTCCCTGGCCCTGTGTTATCGGTCTGGACTGCAAGGCTTCCAGTATCTTAGCAGACCCTCTGTCCATAGACTGAGTCCTGGAATGTGAAGGCTACTCAGAGATTTGCTGATTCCAACATGCAAACTCTGTCCTTGTCATCTGTGCAGTGGAAACCGGCGGTACCACCTGGCCGAGGGTCCCACCAGTGCCGGAGGCTCTGGCTGAGTGAGTGCCCTCGGGGCCAAGCATTGTACACAATGAGGGTATGTGGACCCTGCCTGTAATATAGCCGCACAAGAGGTACAGGTTGTAAAATAAGCCAGTGCCTTGGCACCCTTACTCTTTAAGAGCAGACAACAGCATGTCGTCCGCAGAGTAATCAGTGAGGGTATACAGCCAAAAGCAAATAATGCTGCCGAACAGTGAGATCATATACCATATAAATAAACATATATATATACACTGCGGCACCAAGGGGGGTCAGCACCTGAAAACTGGTGCCCCACAGTGCTCAGTGAGGGGGAAGGAGGATACCAACGTATGCTCCAGCCCTCCCTGCCGACGTCCAGTCGGCCGTCCCGTCGTTACCCCTGACTGGCAGGCCCGAGAACGGGAGTATATGGTACTAGGCCGCAAGAGCCGGGGACTAAATTTAAAAACGCGGCCGGCAAACATGGCGCGGTCGGCGCGGTAGTCCCAGTCTCACAAACCACTCAGCAACCGCTGCGGCATTTGTAACACAGATGCTGCATGCACCGTCCCTCAGGGGACACAGAGTACCTTATGATGCAGGGCTCTGTCCCTGATGATGTCCAGTCTCCTGTCCGTCAGAATCCCCCAGGGGCTGCGGATGGAGCCCGGTCCCAGTGCATGGCGACCGGTTAGGATCCCCCTCTCCCAGAGGAGTGGAGCAGATTCTGAGATCCTCCACCGGCAGAATTTAACAATGGCTGCCGGCGTTCCGAGGGGAGGAGAGAGCCGTGGGCGGAACCGCAAAAGTGCGGGAACCTGGTGGCCCATAGAGATCAGTGAGGGGGGCGGAGGACAGCGAAGTGTGCTCCAGCCCTCACTGTCGGCATCATACCGACCGTCCCGCCTTTCTCCCTGACTGGCAGGCTCAGGGGCGGGAGTTTAACACACTAGGCCGCAAAAGCCGGGGACTAAAGTATAAACCGCGGCCGACAAACAGGCACGGTCGGCGCGGTAGTCCCAGACAAAAAATCCACACCGCAGTCGCAGCTGCGTCTGAGGCCAAGGTGCTTCATGCACCGTCCCAACGGGGACACAGAGTACCTGTAGATGCAGGGCCATGTCCCTGACGATACTCCGTTTCCTGTCCAGCAGATTCCCCCAGGGGCTGCGGAGGGAGCCAGTCCCAGTGGCTGGATGACCGGTTAGGATCCCACTTCCCCAGAGCCCCTAAGGGATGGGGAAGGAAAACGGCATGTGGCTCCTGCCTGTGTACCCGCAATGGGTACCTCAACCTTAACAGCACCGCTGACTCAGTGGGGTGAGAAGGGAGCATGCCGGGGGCCCTGTTAGGGGCCCTCTTTTCTTCCATCCGATATAATCAGCAGCTGCTTCTGACTAAAATGTGGAGCATTGTGTGCATGTGTGCCTCCTTCAACACAAAGCATAAAACTGATGAGCCCGTGATGCACGGGAGGGTGTATAGCAGAGGGGAGGGGTTACACTTTTAAAGTGTAATACTTTGTGTGGCCTCCGGAGGCAGAAGCTATACACCCAATTGTCTGGGTCTCCCAATGGAGCGACAAAGAAGAAGGGAATTTTGTTTACTTACCGTAAATTCCTTTTCTTCTAGCTCTAATTGGGAGACCCAGACAATTGGGTGTATAGCTACTGCCTCCGGAGGCCACACAAAGTATTACACTTAAAAGTGTAAGGCCCCTCCCCTTCTGCCTATACACCCCCCGTGGGATCACGGGCTCCTCAGTTTTAGTGCAAAAGCAAGAAGGAGGAAAGCCAATAAACTGGTTTAAACAAATTCAATCCGAAGGAATATCGGAGAACTGAAACCATTCAACATGAACAACATGTGTATACAAAAAAACAGGGGCGGGTGCTGGGTCTCCCAATTAGAGCTAGAAGAAAAGGAATTTACGGTAAGTAAACAAAATTCCCTTCTTCTTTGTCGCTCTATTGGGAGACCCAGACAATTGGGATGTCCAAAAGCAATCCCTGGGTGGGTAAAATAATACCTCGTAATAGAGCCGTAAAACGGCCCCTTTCTACAGGTGGGCAACCGCCGCCTGAAGGACTCGTCTGCCTATGCTGGCATCCGCCGAAGCATAGGCATGCACCTGACAGTGTTTCGTGAAAGTGTGGAGGCTGGACCAGGTATCCGCCTGACACACAAGCTGAGCCGTAGCCTGGTGCCTCAAGCCCAGGACGCATCCACCGCTCTGGTAGAATGGACCTTCAGCCCTGAGGGAACCGTAAGCCCAGCAGAACGATAAGCTAGAGAATTGGTTCCTTGAACCACCGAGCCAGTCTTGATTTGGAAGCCTGTAACCCTTTCCGCTGGCTAGCGACAAGGACAAGAGTGCTTCCGAGCGGCGCAGGGACGCCGTACGATCGATGAAGAGTCTGAGTGCTCTCACCAGATCTAATCAAGTGCAAATCCTTTTCACATTGGTGAACTGGATGAAGACAAACAGAGGGTACGGATACCCTGATTGAGATGAAAGGGGGGATTCCACCTTAGGGAGAAATTCCGGAACCGGACGCAGAACCCCTTGACCTGGTGAGACACCGGGAAGGGGACTTTTCACGACAATGCTCCCCCGACAGACACTCTCCGAAGTGAAGTGACTGCCCCTAGGAAAACCACTTTCTGCGAAAGGCGTGAGAGAAAAATCCCTCATAGGCTCGAATGGTGGTTTCTGCAGAACCATCAGCACCCTGTTCAAATCACAGGGTTCTAACAGTCGTTTGTAAGGAAGGACTAAGCGGCAAACCCCCTGCAGGAACGTGCGTACCTGAGGTAGTCTTGCTAGGCGCTTCTGAAAAAAATACAGAGAGCGCTGAGATTTGTCCGTTAAGGGAACCGAGCGACAACCTTTTTCCAACCGAATTGCAGGAAGGAAAGAAAGTAGGCAAGGCAATTGGCCAGGGAGAAACTCCCTGAGCAGAGGACCAAGATAAGAATATCTTCCACGTTCTGTGGTAGATCTTGGCAGATGTGTGTTTTCTGGCCTGTCTCATAGTGGTAATGACCCCTTGAGATAACCCTGCAGATGCTAGGATCCAGAACTCAATGGCCACTCCATCAGGTTGAGGGTCGCAGAATTCTGAAGGAAAAAACGACCCTTGAGACAGCAAGTCTGGTCGGTCTGATAGTTCCCCCGGTTGGCCTACCGTGAGATGCCACAGATCCGGGCACCACGACCTCGTTGGCCATTTTGGAGCGACGAGGATGGCGCGGCGGCAGTCGGACCTGATCTTGCGTAACACTCTTGGCAACAGTGCCAGAGGTGGGAACGCATAAGGGAGTTGAAACTGCGACCAATCCTGAACGAAGGCGTCTGCCGCCAAAGCTGTGATCGTGAGACCGCGCCATGAATGCCGGGACCTTGTTGTTGTGCTGAGACGCCATTAGGTCGACGTCCGGCATCCCCCAGCGGCAACAGATCTCCTGAAACACGTCCGGGTGAAGGGACCATTCCCCTGCATCCATGCCCTGGCGACTGAGAAAGTCTGCTTCCCAGTTTTCTACGCTCGGGATGTGAACTGCGGATATGGTGGGTGCTGTGGCTTCCACCCATAGCAGAATCCGCCGGACTTCCTGGAAGGCTTGCCGACTGCGTGTCCCACCTTGGTGGTTGATGTAAGCCACCGCTGTGGAGTTGTCCGACTGAATTCGGATCTGCCTGCCTTCCAGCCACTGTTGGAACGCTTTTAGGGCAAGATACACTGCCCTGATCTCCAGAACATTGATCTGAAGTGAGGACTCTTACTGAGTCCACGTACCCTGAGCCCTGTGGTGGAGAAAGATCGCTCCCCACCCTGACAGACTCGCGTCCGTCGTGACCACCGCCCAGGATGGGGTTAGGCAAGATTTCCCTTTCGATAATGAGGTGGGAAGAAGCCACCACCTGAAGGGAAGCTTTGGTTGCTTGAGAGAGGTAGACGTTCCTGTCTATGGACGTCGGCATCCTGTCCCACTTGCGTAGGATGTCCCATTGAAGAGGACGCAGGTGAAACTGCGTGAAAGGGACTGCTTCTATTGCTGCCACCATCTTCCCCAGGAAGTGCATGAGGCGCCTCAAGGGGTGTGACCGACCTTGAAGGAGTGATTGTACCCCTGTCTGTAGTGACCGCTGTTTGTCCAGCGGAAGCTTCACTATCGCTGGAAGAGTAAGAAACTCCATGCCAAGATATGTCAGCGATTGGACCGGTGTCAGATTTGACTTTGGAAAATTGATGATCCACCCGAAACTCTGGAGAATCTCCAGAGTAACGTTGAGGCTGTGTTGGCATGCCTCTTGAGAGGGTGCCTTGACCAGCAGATCGTCTAAGTAGGGTATCACTGAGTGACCCTGAGAGTGGAGGACCGCAACTTTTGTAGCCATGACCTTGGTGAAAACCCTTGGGTCTGTCGCCAGGCCGAACGGCAGTGCCGCGAACTGAAGGTGTTCGTCTCCTATGGCGAAGCGCAGGAAGCGCTGATGCTCTGGAGCAATTGGTACGTGGAGATAAGCATCCTGATATCGATCGATGCTAGGAAATCTCCTTGGAACATTGAGGCGATGACGGAGCGGAGGGATTCCATCCGGAACCGCCTGGTCCTTACGTGTTTGTTGAATAGTTTTAGGTCCAAAACAGGACAGAAGGACCCGTCCTTCTTTGGAACCACAAACCGTGACCCTGTTGCTGAAGAGGAACCGGGACCACCACTCCTTCTGCCTTCAGAATGCCCACCGCCTGCAGAAGAGCCTCGGCTCGCTCGGGAGGCGGAGATGTTCTGAAGAATCGAGTCGGAGGACGAGAGCTGAACTCTATCCTGTAACCGTGAGACAAAATGTCTCTCACCCAACGGTCTTTTACTTGTGGCAGCCAGGTGTCGCAAAAGCGGGAGAGCCTGCCACCGACCGAGGATGCGGTGTGAGGAGGCCGTAAGTCATGAGGAAGCCGCCTTGGTAGCGGCGCCTCCGGCGGTCTTTTTAGGGCGTGATTTAGACCGCCACGCGTCGGAGTTCCTCTGATCCTTCTGAGGCCTTTTGGACGAGGAGAATTGGACCTGCCTGCGCCCCGCAAGGACCGAAACCTCGACTGTCCCCTCCTCTGTTGGGGTATGATCGGTTTAGCCTGAGGAAAGGATGTATCCTTTCCCTTGGATTGTTTGATGATTTCATCCAGTCGCTCACCAAACAAGCGGTCGCCAGAGAATGGCAAACTGGTTAGGCACTTTTTTGGAAGCAGAATCTGCCTTCCATTCCCGCAACCACAAGGCTCTGCGTATTACCACTGAATTGTCGGACGCAACCGCCTTCCGGCTCGCCGAGTCCAGGACAGCATTATGGCGTATGACGCAAACGCTGACGTTTGAGATGTTAAAGACGCAGCCTGCGACGCAGACATACGTGTGACTGCCTCAATTTGCGCTTGAGCCGCTGAGACCGTTTGGAGCGCCCAGACGGCTGCGAAAGCTGGAGCAAAGACACGGCAATAGCTTCATAGATGGATTCCAACCAGAGCTCCATCTGTCTGTCAGTGGCATCTTTGAGTGAAGCCATATCTTCCACTGCAACTAAGGATTTAGCTGCTGGAGATAGGAGGTCCACATTGGAACACTGAACCCAGCCCTTGACAACGTCAAAAGGGAAGAGATAACGTGTATCCTTAAGGCAAAAACGATATCTGGAGAAGCCTGGTGGTTCTGGACTGCCTCCCTGAAGTCAGATTGATCCAGAAAGCGTACTCAATGTACGCTTGGGGAACCTGAAACGGAACTTCTCCTGCTGAGAAGCTGACTCCTCAGGCGTAGGAGCTGAGGGAGAAATAACCAACATGTGATTGATGGACGCCGTAAGATCGTTCACTACGGTGTCACAGTCAGGTGTATCCAGGTAGAGAACGTTCTCAGGATCAGAATCCTGATCAGATACCTCCGCCTTATCATAGAGAGAGTCCCCATGCTGAGACCCTGAATGATGCTGTGACGTCGAGGGATGCTCCCAGCGAGGTCGCTTAGGGGGTCTGGGACTGCGGTACGAGTCAGACCCCTCACCCTGGGATCCCTGAGACACTCCAGGAGCACCTTGTTGTACCAACTGGGGGGGGGGGGGGGGACCAGGGGCAATGAATCAACAGAGCCCATGGTCTGAGGGAGCGGTCTGGACTGCAAGGCTTCTAGTATCTTAGCCATAGTCTCAGAAAGTCTGAAGTGGATACTGCAAACTCCGTCCCCACCACCTGGACCATTAGCAGAGGCTCCGGCTGAGTAAGTTCCACAAGGGCCGTGCATTGCATACAATTGGGGTCCGTGGAACCTGCCGGCAGTATAGCCGTACATGCTGTACAGGCTGCATAGAAAACCTGTGCTTATGCACTCTTGTTTTTCACAGACGATATGCTGTTATCTCCCCCGAACAATCAAGGAGGGTATATAGCCAAAATACAAAAGTGCGACCGAACAGTGCAATGTATAGCGTACAAGCATATATCTATATGTGCATTTCGGTACTAGTGGGGTCAGCACCACAGGTGCTGCTTACCGCCCGCACACAGCGGTTGTGTGACCACCCGAATCCCTGCCAGGGTCTTCCCAAACTTGTCTCTTTTCTCAGTCACAGAAAAAACTGACATGAATGGCTGCCGGCGTCCTGTGTAGAGGAGGAGGCCGTGGGCGTCGCACAAAGCATGAAAACTGAGGAGCCCGTGATCCCACGGGGGGTGTATAGGCAGAAGGGGAGGGGCCTTACACTTTTAAGTGTAATACTTTGTGTGGCCTCCGGAGGCAGTAGCTATACAGCCAATTGTCTGGGTCTCCCAATAGAGCGACAAAGAAATAATCACTTTCACTACTATGTATATTAAAACTAAAAACAATATTATCTGAAAAGCTCTCTTGAATATCATGAGTTTTGGCATTTGCTCGATATTCAGAGGAATCATTACACATTAAATTTCCCGATATGTTAGTACAAGTGTCACTAGTCCCATTTATGAACATATTGGCATAAGGCCATACATATCATGAATTGTCCTTTCCACTAAGCTGGGTTTAAAAGCATCTACAGTAGTTGTAGTTGTCCTAAAACTTATTTCTATATTCTCCATTGGGGTGAATCCCAGGTTAGTCAGTCCAGTCTTATTTCTTGGTACCCAAATTCCTCCCTTAAAAGCCAGATATTGTCAATTGGTGATTGTTCCACTCAAATTGCCTTGCCACCATGGAAGATTGATCCATCCCACTACGGGAATGGGTACTGTAGTATTCCATAGATGAACATTTCGAGTGTCTTTATCAGCAAGATGATCAGAACAACGTTTCCACTTTAAGATTTCCTTCATTGATACCGGGATAGCCAGATAAGGGATACTGGTGGCTGTAACCGGGGAATGTGTACAGATCCAGCAATCTGTGTGTTGGCTACTGTTCAGCGCATTAGTTAAAATGTGATGGTGCATCAGAAATGTATTCGCCATAGGTTCCTCCTGATGTAGACTTGTCCATCCAACGACCAAAGAGGCAAACCTCAAACACAGGAATTTCTCCATCTCATCACTATCAGGCTCTTCCCAGTAACCAATACCATGGATCCCGCTTATTTACAACACCATCTGCAAATAAAGATACACTATTATTCTCGTAAATAATATTTTTCTTGTGGAACATATTCCCACTTCTCCACTCCTGGTCTCATTATCAGGAGGGTACGATCTTTTCCGACCGCTATTACCTCTGCCTCTGGGGGCGGTCCTTGGAGGTTTTGAATCCATATTTTTGCTCCTACATTTGTAATATTAGAGGATCCAAAACCTTTAGTACCCCGTATTGTTAATTCTGCCGGGGCAGTTCCTTCTCTTATCTCAGACAAGTTTATTGGAATTATCAATATCTGAGCCACCCTCTGGTGTTTCACCTAGATCAAAGGTTCATTTCCCAAATTTAGCATCAGTACCTTGATTTCTCTCTGGTAATCTGCATTTATTACCCCTCCCACCACTATGGCTCCTTTTAACGCTAAACTAGAACGAGTGGCTATTTGACCATAATGATCCTTTGGCATCTGGCAACCCAATCCTGTTGAAATTGGTTTTACCTTACCTGGGGGTACCACGACAGTTTTCAATTTACTGAGGTCTAAACCTGCGGAATAAGGTGTCGCTCTGTCTGGTGTGCCCAAACAGCTGTACCTTGCAACCATGCCTCTTTTTTCGTTGTCAACTGTTGGACTGATTTGTCTGATGGCTGCTGCTTTATCTGCTTCTGAATGAAACAATCGTTCGAGTTAGTTAGTAGGGACATGAGCATCGACATGAAATACAGTGGTCTTGGTAGATTGAATAATCTCTTCAGTGTCTTGCCACACTTCCTTGACCACCTCAAACGCATTTTGCTGTTCCTCTCCTCAGTGGAACTCATATTTTTTCCTCGTTACTTTGTACAAAGGAGCCAACATTTGCCCCAAATGAGGGATATGTTGTCTCCAAAAACCAAACAATCCAATATGAGACTGAGTCTCCTGTTTGGATTTAGTGACCGGAAAATTAATAATTTTCTGTCTGGCATTGGGCAAGATCTCTGTGCCCCTTGTTCCACTGAATCCCTAGAAATTTTACCACCTGAGACGGTCCTTGAACCTTGGCATCATTGATTTACCATCCTTTACTCCTCATATGAGCAACCATTTTTGTCAATTGATCTTTCACACTTTGCTCATCTTGTCCTTGTATCATTATATCATCGATATAATGTGAGATCTGCATTTCTGATGGTAGATCGAATCCATCCAAATGCTCTGCCACCGTCCGGTGACAGATTGTGGGGCTAGGTAGCCATCCTTGGGGTAACTTGGTAAAGGTATATTGTCTCCCTAACCAAGTGAATGCAAATTGATCGTGAGCCTTCTCTTCTATAGGTATGGTAAAGAAAGCATTTGCCAAATCAATTACTGCATACCAAGTTCCGGAGTGAGTCTGAATATTTTCCACAATCGTTATTGTATCCGGAACTGCAGCTGTCAGAGGAGTACTCTTGTTTAACTCCCTATAATCAACTGTCATGCGTCAGGAGCCATCACTCTTTTTAACTGGCCAGACAGGATTATTCCATGCGGTAGTAGTAGGGCGCATTACCCCAGTTTCTACCAATTCTTTAATGGTTTCTCCTATCTCTCTGTGACCTCCTGGTATTCGATATTGTTTCATAGCTAACATTTTTGTAGCTGGAGGTATATGTACAGGGAGCATTTTGACTTTGCCCACCACCACTGGTCGCATTTCCTTATGACAAGACTTAATCTAACAGAAGGAAAATTCTCCTTTGGGGTTAAGAGTCATCCCTTTTAGGACATCAACTCCCAAAATATATTCTGGTATAGGAACTACCAGTACCGTATACTTCTTGATAGGTAAATTACCTATCTTCAAAGCTACTTGTGTCTGAAACCCGGTGATCACTTGACCACCTAATTTTTACTAGAGGTCCTTTTATATTTTTCTGGGTTTCCATGAATTAAAGAAGCCTCAGCCCCCGTGTCAATCAAAGCTGGGACTCTTTGAACATTTCCCCCTTTCCAATATGTGCTAAGATTGACGTAGGGACGTTTGTCCCTTTTTATCAAAAGGGGGGCTTGGCTGGCTACCTATGGTAAATCACTTCCTTCTGAACTTTCATTTACACAGACTTCAGTCTGTGTATTAGCCCTTCCATCCGTGACCTTTGTGGCCACGGCTGCAGCCAGTTCTTCCAATGGATAAACTGACTGAAAATCTTCCCAAGACACTTTCTTTGGGGGTTTTCCCCCTTTTCCTTCTGATTTCTTTAACCTTGGGGGTTTTTGAGCCCCCCTCTACATTTGTAGTGGTCACTTTCTTTTGGATAGAACTTTCTGTTTGTACAGCTTCCATAATTCTCCTGTCTCCTTTCCATCAATCCTTTCCTTATTGATCCCGGCTTTAAGCAAAGCCTGGAACATGTCTTTGCGACACACCCGTGGGACCTCCCCTACTGATTTCTCTTTCCAATCAGGATTGTTTGGCTTACTGTGGCCTCCAGGGAACGATTTATCCCACTGTCCCATATCCTGTAACTCCCTCATCCTCCCTAGAACTACACCGATTGATTCTCCAGTCAGCACTACAGTTAAGGTTAAAATAACTGTTTTGTATGCTGGAGGAGCATGTTTAACCAGCCGATTTCTTATGCTGGCTGTCAATGGGTACTGGAGATAATCATCATCCATTCCCAAAAGAGGAAGAGCATTCCTCATTGCTTGCTCCTTCAGCCTTTCCATACCATCTTTTAAGGTATACCAAGGTTTATCATTGATAGGAAAGTCTGCTTCTGATGGGTATTTGTCCAGAAAAGCATGGGCTAAGATCACGATTAAGTTTTGAGTACCATGCTCATTATGATCAACAAAGAAGGGAATTTTGTTACTTACCGTAAATTCCTTTTCTTCTAGCTCTTATTGGGAGACCCAGACGATTGGGTGTATAGCACTGCCTCCGGAGGCCACACAAAGCAATTACACTAAAAAGTGTAAGGCCCCTCCCCTTCTGGCTATACACCCCCAGTGGGATCACTGGCTCACCAGTTTTAGTGCAAAAGCAAGAAGGAGGAAAGCCAATAACTGGTTTAAACAAATTCACTCCGAGTAACATCGGAGAACTGAAAACCGTTCAACATGAACAACATGTGTACCCGCAAACAAACCAAAAATCCCGAAGGACAACAGGGCGGGTGCTGGGTCTCCCAATAAGAGCTAGAAGAAAAGGAATTTACGGTAAGTAACAAAATTCCCTTCTTCGGCGCTCTATTGGGAGACCCAGACGATTGGGACGTCCAAAAGCTGTCCCAGGGTGGGTAAAGAAATACCTCATGTTAGAGCTGCAAGACAGCCCTCCCCTACGGGGAGGCAACTGCCGCCTGCAGGACTCTTCTACCTAGGCTGGCGTCCGCCGAAGCATAGGTATGCACCTGATAATGTTTGGTGAAAGTGTGCAGACTCGACCAGGTAGCTGCCTGGCACACCTGTTGAGCCGTAGCCTGGTGTCGCAATGCCCAGGACGCACCCACGGCTCTGGTAGAATGGGCCTTTAGCCCTGATGGAACCTGAAGCCCCGCAGAACGGTAGGCTTCAAGAATTGGTTCTTTGATCCATCGAGCCAGGGTGGCCTTAGAAGCCTGCGACCCCTTGCGCTTACCAGCGACAAGGACAAAGAGTGCATCCGAACGGCGCAGGGGCGCTGTGCGGGAAATGTAGATTCTGAGTGCTCTCACCAGATCTAACAAATGTAATTCCTTCTCATACCGATGAACTGCATGAGGACAAAACGAAGGCAAAAAGATATCCTGATTAAGATGAAAAGAGGATACCACCTTCGGGAGAAACTCCTGAATGGGGCGCAGCACTACCTTGTCCTGGTGGAAGACCAGGAAGGGAGCCTTGGAAGACAACGCTGCTAGCTCAGACACTCTCCGAAGAGATGTGATCGCTACCAGAAAAGCCACTTTCTGTGATAGTCTAGAAAGTGAAACCTCCTTCAGAGGCTCGAAGGGCGGCTTCTGGAGGGCAACTAGTACCCTGTTCAGATCCCATGGATCTAACGGCCGCTTGTACGGGGGAACTATATGGCAAACCCCCTGTAGGAACGTGCGCACCTTAGGAAGTCGTGCTAGACGCTTCTGAAAAAAGACGGATAGCGCCGAGACTTGCCCTTTAAGGGAGCCGAGCGACAAACCTTTTTCTAACCCAGATTGGAGGAAAGAAAGAAGGGTAGGTAATGCAAATGGCCAGGGAGACACTCTCTGAGCAGAGCACCAGGATAAGAATATCCTCCACGTTCTGTGGTAGATCTTAGCAGACGTGGGCTTCCTAGCCTGTCTCATGGTGGCAACGACCCCTTGGGATAAGCCTGAAGACGCTAGGATCCAGGACTCAATGGCCACGCAGTCAGGTTGAGGGCCGCAGAATTCCGATGGAAAAACGGCCCTTGGGACAGTAAGTCTGGTCGGTCTGGTAGTGCCCACGGTTGGCCGACCGTGAGATGCCACAGATCCGGATACCACGCCCTCCTCGGCCAGTCTGGAGCGACGAGTATGACGCGGCTGCATTCGGATCTGATCTTGCGTAGCACTCTGGGCAAGAGTGCCAGAGGTGGAAACACATAAGGGAGCCGGAACTGCGACCAATCTTGCACTAGGGCGTCTGCCGCCAGCGCTCTTTGATCGCGAGACCGTGCCATGAATGTTGGGACCTTGTTGTTGTGCCGGGACGCCATTAGATCGACGTCCGGCCTTCCCCATCGGTGACAGATTTCCTGAAACACGTCCGGGTGAAGGGACCATTCCCCTGCGTCCATGCCCTGGCGACTGAGGAAGTCTGCTTCCCAGTTTTCTACGCCGGGGATGTGAACTGCGGATATGGTGGAGGCCGTGGCTTCCACCCACATCAAAATGCGCCGGACTTCCTGGAAGGCTTGCCGACTGCGAGTCCCTCCTTGGTGATTGATGTATGCCACCGCTGTGGAGTTGTCCGATTGAATTCGGATCTGCTTCCCTTCCAGCCACTGCTGGAAGGCTAGTAGGGCAAGAAACACTGCTCTGATTTCCAGAACATTGATCTGAAGGCTGGACTCCTGCTGAGTCCACGTACCCTGAGCCCTGTGGTGGAGAAACACTGCTCCCCACCCTGACAGACTCGCGTCTGTCGTGACCACCGCCCAGGACGGTGGTAGGAAGGATCTTCCCTGTGATAACGAGGTGGAAAGGAGCCACCACTGCAGAGAGTCCTTGGCCGTCTGGGAAAGGGAGACTTTCCTGTCCAGGGATGTCGACTTCCCGTCCCATTGGCGGAGAATGTCCCATTGAAGTGGACGCAGATGAAACTGCGCAAACGGAACCGCCTCTATTGCCGCCACCATCTTCCCGAGGAAGTGCATGAGGCGTCTTAAGGAGTGCGACTGACCTTGAAGGAGAGCCTGCACCCCTGTCTGTAGTGACCGCTGCTTGCTCAGCGGAAGCTTCACTATCGCTGAGAGAGTATGAAACTCCATGCCAAGATACGTTAGTGATTGGGTCGGTGACAGATTTGACTTTGGGAAGTTGATGATCCACCCGAACGCCTGGAGAGTCTCCAGTGCAAAATTCAGGCTGAGTTGGCATGCCTCCTGAGAGGGTGCCTTGACCAGTAGATCGTCCAAGTAAGGGATCACAGAGTGTCCGTGAGAGTGCAAGACTGCTACCACTGCTGCCATGATCTTGGTGAACACCCGGGGGGCTGTCGCCAGACCAAATGGCAGAGCCACGAACTGAAGATGTTCGTCTCCTATCACGAAGCGCAGAAAGCGTTGGTGCTCCGTAGCAATCGGCACGTGGAGATAAGCATCTTTGATGTCTATTGATGCTAGGAAATCTCCTTGGGACATTGAGGCAATGACTGAGCGGAGGGATTCCATCCGGAACCGCCTGGCGTTCACATGCTTGTTGAGCAGTTTTAGGTCCAGAACAGGACGGAAGGAGCCGTCCTTTTTTGGAACCACAAAGAGATTGGAGTAAAATCCTCGCCCCCGTTCCAGAGGGGGAACAGGGATCACGACTCCTTCTGCTCTTAGAGAGTCCACCGCCTGCAGCAGGGCATCTGCTCGGTTGGGGTGTGGGGAGGTTCTGAAGAACCGAAGTGGAGGCCGAGAACTGAACTCGATTCTGTACCCGCGAGACAAAATGTCTGTTACCCACCGGTCCTTGACCTGTGACAGCCAAATGTCGCAAAAGCGGGAGAGCCTGCCACCGACCGAGGATGCGGAGGGAGGAGGCCGAAAGTCATGAGGTAGCCGCCTTGGGAGCGGTTCCTCCATTTGCTTTCCTGGGGCGTGAGTGAGCCCGCCAGGAATCTGAGCTCCCTTGTCCTTTCTGAGTCCCTTTGGACGAGGAGAATTGGGGCTTGCCCGAGCCTCGAAAGGACCGAAACCTCGACTGCCACTTTTTCTGTTGAGGTTTACTTGCTCTGGGCTGTGGCAAGGAAGAGTCCTTACCCTTGGACTGTTTTATGATTTCAGCCAATGGCTCACCAAACAGTCTGTCCCTAGATAATGGCAAGCTGGTTAAGCATTTTTTGGAACCAGCATCTGCTTTCCAGTCCTTTAACCATAGGGCTCTGCGCAAAACCACAGAATTGGCGGCCGCCATAGAGGTACGGCTCGTAGATTCTAGGACAGCATTGATAGCATAGGTCGCAAACGCAGACATTTGCGAGGTTAGGGACGCCACCTGCGGCACTGCTGGATGCATGATAGCATCCACCTGTGCTAAACCAGCTGAAATAGCTTGTAGTGCCCACACGGCCGCGAATGCTGGAGCAAAGGACGCGCCGATAGCTTCATAGACAGATTTCAACCAAAGGTCCATCTGTCTGTCGTTGGCATCTTTAAGTGAAGCGCCATCCTCTACTGCGACTATGGATCTAGCCGCAAGTTTGGAAATTGGGGGATCCACCTTTGGGCACTGGGTCCAGCGTTTGGCCACTTCAGCGGGAAAAGGATAACGGGTATCCTTAGAACGCTTAGAGAAACGCTTGTCTGGATGAGCGTCGTGCTTCTGGATTGATTCTCTGAAGTCAGAGTGGTCCAAAAAAGCACTTAATTTACGCTTGGGATACAGGAAATGGAACTTCTCCTGCTGTGCAGCTGCCTCCTCTGCAGAAGGGGCTGGGGGAGAAATATCCAACAGCCTATTAATCGCCGATATAAGGTCATTAACCATGGCGTCACAATCAGGGGCATCCAGATTGAGAGGGGCCTCAGGATTAGAATCCTGATCACCGTCCTCAGTCTCATCACAGAGAGATTCTTCTCGCTGAGACCCTGAGCAGTGTGATGACGTCGAGGGTCTTTCCCAGCGAGCTCGCTTAGGCTGCCTGGGACTGTCGTCTGAGTCAGAGACTTCAGCTTGTGATGCTTGAGACCCCCTCGAAGTACGGACTAGTTCCAACTGAGGGGGACCAGATAGCATAGCCACAGCAGTGTCCATGGTCTGAGGAACTGGCCTGGCCTGCAAGGTCTCCAGGATTTTTGTCATAGCCTCAGACATTTTATCCGCAAACACTGCAAAGTCTGTCCCCGTCACCGGGGCAGGGTTCACAGGCGTCTCTGCCTGGGCTACCACCACCATAGGCTCTGGCTGACGAAGTGCCACTGGGACTGAACATTGCACACAATGTGGATCATTGGAGCCTGCCGGTAGATCAGCCCCACATGCAGTACAAACAGTGTACACAGCCCGTGCCTTGGCAGCCTTGCGTTTTGCGGATGACATGTTGCTGCTTCCTCAGAGCAGTACAGGGTGTGCAGCCAAGAAGCGACCTTACAGTGCAACTATATATATATATATCTGGTACCAAGAAAAAAGTACACTAATATATCACTGAGGCACTAGTGGGGCCAGCACTACTGTGCAGCTTACCGCCCGCTTAGGAGCGGTGTGTGGTCGCCAGAAATCCCTCTAGTCTGGGTCTCCCAGAGCCTGCTGCCTCTCCCCAGCCAGATCGCATGTGCAATGGCTGCCGGCGTCCTTGTGGAGAGGGGGGGCGGGCCCTGGGCGTACACCGACGAAGAGCGGGAAGTCTGCTTCCCCTTGTGCCTAGTGAGAGGGCTGGAGCATGTAAATAAGGCTCCAGCCCTCGGCGCTGCCATTGAGCAGCGTCTCTCCCCTACCCTGATTGACAGGGTGGGGGCGGGAACGAAGCGGCGCTAGGCCGCAGAAACCGGGGGCTAAAGTTAAAAACGCCGCCGCCGTAAAAGCGCGGTCGGCGCAAAGCCCCCGGCGCACCACAAGTCGCAGCTGCGCCGCCGCTCCAGGAGCGGTCGGCGCAGTAGTTCCCAACACACAACGTCACTCAGCAAAGCTGCAGTGACCTAACCCCCAGCGTACAGCGCCACTGTCCCCGGCGCACTACAACGCTCAGCAAGCCCTGAGAGTGTCCGTGCCTGCCGGGGACACAGAGTACCTGAAAGTTGCAGGGCCTTGTCCCTGAACGGCACTCCCGCTCCCAATCCAGCAGGTTCTATGGGTCTGTGGATGGAGCCCGGCCCCAGGGCTTGGGGGCCGGCAAGATCCCACTTCCACAGAGCCCTCCAGGGGATGTGGAAGGAAAACAGCATGTGGGCTCCAGCCTCTGTACCAGCAATAGGTACCTCAACCTTACAAGCACCAACCGCGGGTGAGAAGGGAGCATGCTGGGGGCCCTATATGGGCCCTCTTTTCTTCCATCCGATAGAGCCAGCAGCTACTGCTGACTACAAACAGTGGAGCTATGCGTGGATGTCTGACCTCCTTCGCACAAAGCCGAAAACTGGTGAGCCAGTGATCCCACTGGGGGTGTATAGCCAGAAGGGGAGGGGCCTTACACTTTTTAGTGTAATTGCTTTGTGTGGCCTCCGGAGGCAGTGCTATACACCCAATCGTCTGGGTCTCCCAATAGAGCGCCGAAGAAATAATTTTTTATTGATCTCTAAATTACTGGGTCCCGAGACATGGTGACAAATTTTTCCACGTCTCCGGCGTCAAAGTGCACTCCACCTCCTCAGAGATCGTGCACCCTGACCAACCAGGGAATTTCTCCTTCTCCTGTTTTTTGACTAAACTGTGTTAAAATGCTATCAACTTCTCCCTGAGAGTAATCTTCAATGGTTACTCGATTTTTTACATGAGGAGTCATTCTCTCATTTGTGATGGCATTACCATCTTCGTCATATTGCAGATTTCCCTGACCATCTCGGACATGTTCCCGGATGATCTCATTCTCTGTCCTCTCTAGGCGCCTCCTTACTGGGTTAGCCTGAATCCTCCCTTTAAGGTAATCCTCCTCATCAGATGATGAAGATGAATCCAACACATTCCCATCCCAAGTATCGGGATCCCAGTTTATAGAAGCTGAGGCGATACTTTTATGTACTTTGGTTTTATTTACCTTTTCTCTTCTTTTCTTGTACTTATTTTGAGCAATTTTTACGGCAGCTTTTTCTGCCACATTCTGATAATGTTCCAATTTATCCTTCAACAGTCCTTTATTACATTCCAGAACTGTTTTCTGGCCACCTAATTCTATCAACTTTTGTTTCATCTGGGAACATTTCTTCTGCATCTTTAGATTACACTAATGCATCACGCTATATGCACTTCCCAAAATCCAGATGCGCCATCCTAAAGACACTACATCACCTGCTTTCACAGGGACACTACTGAGTACATTCACAACATCAGTAGGTTCACTACCCTTGAGCTTATCCTGCCATTCTTCTGCCAATCCACAAGACACTACATCACCTGCTTTCACAGGGACACTACTGAGTACATTCACAACATCAGTAGGTTCACTACACTTGAGCTTATCCTGCCATTGTTCTGCCAATCCACAATTGACCAATTCATGTGCTATAAGATTGTAGGGAGCCTCAGTCCAGCCGGGGATCTCCACAACAACCTCCTTAACATTATCGTTACGTTTTCTGAACATTTTGACACTATGCACATATAGGTTTTTAATTTCTAAAATTACAAAAATTTGTTAATTACTTCTTATAGAAGTAATCCTGCCGCCTACGCCAATTTATGTCTTGCTAAATTCTCCTAAAGAAGGGAATTTTGTTTACTTACCGTAAATTCCTTTTCTTCTAGCTCCTATTGGGAGACCCAGACAATTGGGTGTATAGCTTCTGCCTCCGGAGGCCACACAAAGTATTACACTTTAAAAAGTGTAACCCCTCCCCTCTGCCTATACACCCTCCCGTGGATCACGGGCTCCTCAGTTTTGGTGCAAAAGCAGGAAGGAGAAAACTTATAAATTGGTCTAGGGTAAATTCAATCCGAAGGATGTTCGGAGAACTGAAAACCATGAACCAAAAGAACAATTCAACATCAACAACATGTGTACACAAAAGAACAACCAGCCCGAAGGGAACAGGGGCGGGTGCTGGGTCTCCCAATAGGAGCTAGAAGAAAAGGAATTTACGGTAAGTAAACAAAATTCCCTTCTTTGTCGCTCCATTGGGAGACCCAGACAATTGGGACGTCCAAGAGCAGTCTCTGGGTGGGTAAAAGAATACCTCAATAAAAAGAGCCGAAAATGGCCCCCTCTTACAGGTGGGCAACCGCCGCCTGAAGGACTCGCCTACCTAGACTGGCGTCTGCCGAAGCATAGGTATGCACTTGATAGTGTTTCGTGAAAGTGTGCAGACTAGACCACGTAGCTGCCTGACACCTGCTGAGCCGTAGCCCGGTGCCGCAATGCCCAGGACGCACCCACGGCTCTGGTAGAATGGGCTTTCAGCCCTGAAGGAAGCGGAAGCCCAGAAGAACGGTAGGCTTCGAGAATCGGTTCCTTGATCCACCGAGCCAAGTTGACTTGGAAGCCTGCGAACCCTTACGCTGGCCAGCGACAAGGACAAAGAGCGCATCTGAACGACGCAGGGACCCCGTGCGAGACACGTAGAGCCGGAGTGCTCTCACCAGATCCAAAGAGTGCAAATCCTTTTCACATTGGTGAATTGGATTAGGGCAAAATGAAGGCAAGGAGATATCCTGATTGAGATGAAAACGGGATACCACCTTAGGGAGAAATTCCGGGACCGGATGCAGAACCACCTTATCCTGGTGAAACACCAGGAAGGGGGCTTTGCATGACAGCGCTGCAAGCTCAGACACTCTCCGGAGTGACGTGACTGCCACTAGAAAGGCCACCTTCTGCGAAAGACGTGATAGAGAGACATCCCGCAGCGGCTCGAAAGGTGGTTTCTGAAGAGCCGTTAGCACCCTGTTAAGATCCCAGGGTTCCAGCGGACGCTTGTAAGGTGGGACTATGTGGCAAACTCCCTGCAGGAACGTGCGGACCTGCGGAAGCCTGGCTAGGCGCTTTTGAAAAAATACGGAGAGCGCCGATACTTGGCCCTTGAGAGAGCAGAGTGACAAACCCTTGTCCATTCCGGATTGAAGGAATGAAAGAAAAGTGGGTAAGGCAAACGGCCATGGAGGAAAACCGTTATCAGAGCACCAGGATAAGAAGATTTGCCAAGACCTGTAATAGATCTTGGCGGACGTTGGCTTCCTGGCCTGTCTCATGGTGGCAATCACATCCTGAGATAACCCTGAAGACGCTAGGAGCCAGGACTCAATGGCCACACAGTCAGGTTGAGGGCCACAGAATTCAGATGGAAAAACGGGCCTTGTGACAGCAAGTCTGGGCGGTCTGGAAGCGCCCACGGATGACCCACCGTGAGATGCCACAGATCCGGGTACCACGACCGCCTCGGCCAGTCTGGAGCGATGAGAATGGCGCGACGGCAGTCGGACCTGATCTTGCGTAACACTCTGGGCAGAATCGCCAGAGGAGGAAACACATAAGGCAGTCGAAACTGCGACCAATCCTGAACTAACGCGTCCGCCGCCAGAGCTCTGTGATCCTGAGACCGTGCCATGAATGCCGGGACTTTGTTGTTGTGCCGTGACGCCATGAGATCGACGTCCAGCGTTCCCCAGCGGCGACAGATCTCTCGAAACACTTCTGGGTGCAGAGACCATTCCCCCGCATCCATGCCCTGACGACTGAGAAAATCTGCTTCCCAGTTTTCTACGCCCGGGATGTGAACTGCGGAGATGGTGGAGGCTGTGGCTTCCACCCACTGCAGAATCCGCCGGACTTCCTGGAAGGCTTGACGACTGCGAGTGCCGCCTTGGTGGTTGATGTATGCGACGGCAGTGGCGTTGTCCGACTGGATACGGATCTGCCTGCCCTCCAGCCACCGATGGAAAGCCAATAGGGCTAGATACACTGCCCTTATCTCCAGAACATTGATCTGAAGGGAAGACTATCGGAGTCCAGGTTCCCTGAGCCCTGTGGTGGAGAAAAAGCGCTCCCCACCCTGACAGGCTCGCGTCCGTGGTGACCACAGCCCAGGTTGGGGGTAGGAAGGATTTTCCCTGCGATAGAGAATTGGGAGGGAGCCACCACTGAAGTGACGTCTTGGTTGCAAGGGATAGAGAGACGTTCCTGTCGAGGGAAGCCGACCTCCTGTCCCATTTGTGGAGAATGTCCCATTGGAGTGGCCGTAGATGGAATTGCGCGAACGGCACTGCCTCCATAGCTGCCACCATCTTCCCCAGGAAGTGCATGAGGCGCCTTAAGGGGTGTGACTGTCTCCGAAGAAGTGATTGCACCCCTGCCTGCAGAGAAAGCTGTTTGTCCCGCGGTAGCTTGACTACCGCTGGCTGTGTATGAAACTCCATCCCGAGGTAAGTCAGTGATTGGGTCGGTGTCAACTTGGATTTCGGGAAGTTGATGATCCACCCGAACTGCTGGAGAGTCGCCAGAGCGACGGGAAGGCTTTGTTGACACGCCACCCGAGAAGGGGCCCTGACTAGGAGATCGTTTAAGTAGGGGATCACCGAGTGGCCCTGAGAGTGCAGGACCGCCACGACGGATGCCATGACTTTGGTGAAAACCCGTGGGGCTGTCGCCAGGCCGAAAAGCAATGCCACGAACTGAAGGTGTTCGTCCCCGATGGCGAAACGCAAGAAACGTTGATGTTCGGGTGCGATCGGCACGTGGAGATAAGCATCCTTGATGTCGATCGATGCTAGGAAGTCTCCTTGTGACATCGTGCGTCGGCCTGAGCGGGGGGCGGAGAGGATCTGAAGAAACGAGCCGCAGGATGAGAGCTGAACTCTATCCTGTAACCGTGAGACAGAATGTCTCTCACCCATCGGTCTTGAACATGTGGCCACCAGGCGTCGCCAAAGCGGGAGAGCCTGCGACCGACCGAGGATGCGGCTAGGGGAGGCCGAGAGTCATGAGGAGGCCGTCTTGGAGGCAGTGCCTCCTGCGGCCTTTTGGGGGCGTGACTTGGACCGCCACGCATAGGAGTTCCTCTGGCCTTTCTCCGGCCTGCTGGACGAAGAGGATTGGGGCTTGGCGGAGGGACGAAAGGACCGAAACCTCTATTGTATTTTTCGTTGCTGAGGTCTCTTAGGTTTGGACTGGGGTAAGGAGGAGTCCTTTCCCTTGGATTCCTTAATAATCTTATCCAATCGTTCGCCAAACAAGCGGTCGCCAGAAAACGGCAAACCGGTTAAGAACCTCTTGGAGGCCGAGTCTGCCTTCCATTCGCGCAGCCACATGGCCCTGCGGACTGCCACAGAGTTAGCGGATGCTACAGCTGAACGGCTAGCAGAGTCCAGGACTGCGTTCATGGCGTAGGATGAAAAGGCTGACGCCTGAGAGGTCAAAGACGCAACTTGCGGAGCAGAATTACGTGTGACAGCATTAATCTCAGCCAGACAAGCCGAGATAGCTTGGAGTGCCCACACGGCTGCAAAGGCCGGGGCAAAAGACGCGCCCGTGGCCTCATAGATGGACTTCACCAGGAGCTCTATCTGCCTGTCAGTGGCATCCTTTAGCGATGAGCCATCTGCAACCGATACCACGGATCTAGCTGCCAATCTTGAGACTGGAGGATCCACCTTGGGACAGTGAGCCCAACCCTTAACGACTTCAGATGGGAAGGGGTAACGCGTGTCAGTGAGGCGCTTAGTAAAGCGCTTGTCCAGGACCGCTCTGGGCTTCTGGACAGCGTCTCTGAAGTTAGAGTGATCGAAAAACGCACTGCGTGTACGTTTGGGGAACCGAAACTGGTGTTTCTCCTGCTGAGACGCCGACTCCTCTACAGTAGGAGGCGGGGGAGAGAGATCCAACACCTGGTTGATGGACGAGATAAGATCATTCACTAAGGCGTCCCCTTCAGGTGTATCAAGGTTAAGGGCGACGTCAGGGTCAGAGCCCTGAGCTGCGACGTCCGCCTCATCCTCCAGCGAGTCCTCAAGCTGGGAACCCGAGCAGCGTGAAGAAGTCGGGGAAGATTCCCAGCGAGCCCGCTTAGCCGGTCTAGGACTGTGGTCCGGGCAGGAGTCCTCCACCTGAGACCTAGGGGCAAACCTGGGAGCGCGCTGCGGCGCGGACCGAGAGGGGCCTGGAGGCAACGATCCAACAGGGGCCGGGGCCTATGAAAGGACCGGTCTGGACTGCAAAGCTTCTAGCAGCTTGGCAGACCATTTGTCCATAGACTGAGCCATGGATTGTGAAAGTGACTCAGAGAGTTTCTCAGCAAAAGAGGCGAACTCTGTCCCTGCCGCCTGGACAGGGGGAGCAGGGGGGGCTACATGAGCCGAGGGGACCACTAGTGACCGAGGCTCCGGCTGAGCAAGCGAAACAGGGGTCGAGCATTGCTCACAGTGAGGGTAGGTGGAACCCGCAGGTAACATAGCCCCACAAGAGGTACAGGCCGCAAAAAAACCCTGTGCCTTAACAGCTTTGCTCCTTGTGGACGACATGCTGTTGTCTCCTAGGAGAGTGATCACTGAGGGTATATGGGAAAAAAGGGGTATACAGCCCGACTGAACAGATACGTGTATATATATATATATATATATATATATATATATATATATATATATATATATATATATATATATATATATATATATATATATATATATATATATAATCTATTCCAGCACCCTAGGGGGACCAGCACCGGGACCGGGAGTGTGTCCTCCAGATTCCCTGCCTTAGGTCCCACGGAGCTGCAGAGCTGTTCACTGGGAATCCTCCACCGGCAGAATGCCAAAAAATGGCTGCCGGAGCTCTCAGGGGAGGAGTGGAGCCGTGGGCGGCGCCAGGAAAGTGCGGGAATCTGGGGTCCCCACAGTGATCAGTGAGGGGGGAGGAAAACATGCAGGATGCTCCAGCCCTCACATCCGACGTCAGGTCGGTAATCCCGCCCTTACCCCTGACAGGCAGGCCCGGGGGCGGGATTTTTGCGACTAGGCCGCGATGAAGCCGGGGACTAAATTTGAGACCGCGCCCGACAAGCAGGCACGGTCGGCGCGGAAGTCCGCCGGCCTTCTCAATTCAGCAGCTGCCGCAGCTTCCGGGAAGAAGGTGTGCTCCCTGCACAGTCCCCAATGGGGACACAGAGTACCTTAGAGTTGCAGGGCCCGGTCCCTGAGGTTGAATAGACTCCGGTCTGGCAGGTTCCCACAGGGGCTGCGGAGGGAGCACGGTCCCAGTAAATGGATGACCGCTTAGGATCCCACTTCTCCCAGAGCCGCTAAGGGATGGTGAAGGAGACGGCATGTGGCTCCAGCCTTTGTACCCGCAATGGGTACTTCAACCTTAACAACACCGCCGACGTAGTGGGGACATGAGAAGGGAACATGCCGGGGGCCCCGTGGGGGCCCTCTTTTCTTCCAACCGACATAACTAGTATGAGAATGCATGAGTGGATGTGTGCCTCCTTCCACACAAAGCATAAAACTGAGGAGCCCGTGATCCACGGGAAGGTGTATAGGCAGAGGGGAGGGGTTACACTTTTTAAAGTGTAATACTTTGTGTGGCCTCCGGAGGCAGAAGCTATACACCCAATTGTCTGGGTCTCCCAATGGAGCGACAAAGAAAAGGGGGCTGAAAGTCCGGACTTACGAAGCGCTCACTGATATCCTAATCAGGCACGAATACTAAGATTCCTTATAGCAAGATACTATTTCTTTTAATAGCACATGAACAGTCAATGGTACATAGGCATTAGCACTACTTTATAGTCATAGAATCTTATACAATAATTGAAATACGCATCAACATTACCGTTTGTTGTAGCATTCCTTTTCTCATCGGAGGGACTCTATTATTGAGAAGGGAAAACAATCCGGCCTCTATATCACAGGAGCGGTGCGTCCACTTTGAGCGTCCTGGAAATGTCCCCATCTCATTAAGTGAGTCCGGTATTTTTATAGGAAACTTTGTACGTCGTGTGCACTGAGTGGTGAATTGGTGACCAGCATGTGACAGCTGAGCCATGTTCATGTAACTTGACCACAAGCTGCTGTGGGCACCAGTAGCTTCCTGCACATTTTGCCAGTTGACCAGTGACCGACCACAGTTTCCTGGAGATATTGCAACGAGCCGTAAATTTTACATGCCAGTTTCCTTACACATGTTTTAAGCTAACCACGAGCTTCCTGTAAATGGAACTGTAAACGTTACTTCCTCATAATGGTGGTTTGTTCAAGACCTGTCTAACACGTATGCTTTGTCACAGTGAAATAGGGTCAGCCAGAGGACATCTCTCCGATACTGAATTTTGGATGGATCAAATAATACCTGTGATCACTATCTTTTGATGATGATCCCTATCTAATCACACTCATTCCTCAGTCATATCACATTGGTATCACACCGCCCAGGCTGTAGGCTGTTTGTCCGGAAGTAATAAGATGATCTGTGTGTGTATATAATCAAAGCATAGATGTCGTTGCATAATTATCTGTATGTCTGTATGACAATCACATAGATGCCATTATAACTTTAAGATGTGTGATCAGGAATGTGTTAACTAGATGATCAAGCCAAAATGTACAATGAACAAAGTAGTATTCATAACATGTTGGTTCTCACCAGCTGGGATGTGAAGCTGGGGCTTTATCTCTTACTTCTTGTTCCCGCTTCAAGGTCAAATGTTCAATTGCATAACTGTGATTGTTTTACAATATACGGGTTAGAAGAGCATTGAGCTTCTCCCGAATAGACACACGTCTGTGTGGCCATTTTGTCTCATACATACATCTGCGCAGATTTGATTTGGAATCCATCTCTGTGACCCTGAAGACTCCTTAGCGGTCTCCCCCAACAATGACACCTGTCAATTGTGCACACATCACGTGTGCGTAGACCTGACGTTATCTGCACTGCTCGCAACTGACAGAGACTGAGCGGGCACAGAATAAACCCTCATACATCCATGGCGATCACTCCAGGAATTAGTTTCTACCTAGTTTAGTTTACCTCTTCATTTTAGCCACCTTTTCTTACTTCCTAAATTGAGAAACAGAGTGCAATAGGCCACTGCGGGCAGAGATAACAGTGCTGAATAAGGCAGAGGTGATAAAGGGGGTTGTTCTTTTTTAATTAAATTTCTACACTGGATACGCTATACTCCACTTTCCTGGATCCACCGGAGGGTCTCTATCGCTGCCTGTCATTGGCTGCGTCACTAAAGTCACAACTATTCAGCAGCAAATCAGTGAGCTCAGCAGCTTTAAAGGGGGCAACCTGTGTACACTGGCAGAGCCGCTTAGCTCACTGATTGACATTACGTTGACAGCCAATGCAACAGGCAATGCCAGGAACCAGGAGCAGTGGAGTAGACTTGCCGGTGGACCCATGGAAGGAGAGTATAAAATGGTTTGTTACATATGTGCTGTGGTGCAGACACCTGCAGAAAAAACATGCCATTTTTGCTCTTGGGAAGAAGAGCTGTTAGGTCACGGTGAGACCATTGCACACTGTGATTCTTTCCTTCTACCGGAAGCCTTGATGGAAAGCAACATGGCAAAAGTGATCAGAGTTGAAAGTCTCCGTAGTCCGAATTGTTTAAAATCAGCCTGAAATGAATTATATTTGGAGTTTCCCTTCACTTCTCTCCTCATTGCTGTGATGGGATCACAATAATAATTCAGGTTATGGGTGAAATGAATGGGGTTCGATGTAACTATTCACAAGCTACTGAAAACACAAGATGGCTGCGATTACCAGACAAGCGTTTACCTGTTTTACCAAGTCGTTCAAAGCGTCATCGTCGGGCGACACAAAGCTGAGAACATCGCAGTGTCTGAACACTTGTGCTATTAACTCGCTGTGGTGAACCAAAACCTCGGCCAACTCATTCTCTCTGTTCATCACTGTTGGAAAGAAGGGAATTTTGTTTACTTACCGTAAATTCCTTTTCTTCTAGCTCCAATTGGGAGACCCAGACAGTGGGTGTATAGCTACTGCCTCTGGAGGCCGCACAAAGAACTACACTTAAAAGTGTAAGGCCCCTCCCCTTCTGGCTATACACCCTCCCGTAGGAGTACAGATTCCTCAGTTTTAGTACCAAAGCAAGAAGGAGGAAAGCCAATAACAGTTTCAAAAACAAATTCAATCCGATAACAAGATCGGAGAACTTAAGAAACAACATGAACAACATGTGCACCCGAAAAACGAAACCCTAAGAACAAAATAGGGCGGGTGCTGGGTCTCCCAATTGGAGCTAGAAGAAAAGGAATTTACGGTAAGTAAACAAAATTCCCTTCTTCTTTTTCGCTCCTAATTGGGAGACCCAGACAGTGGGACGTCCAAAAGCAGTCCCTGGGTGGGTAAAAAGATACCACATGAAACGGGCTGTCAGACAGCCTCTTCCTACAGGTGGGCCACCGCCGCCTGAAGGACCTGTCTACCTAAGCTGGCATCTGCCGAAGCGTAGGTATGCACTTGATAGTGTTTGGTAAACGTGTGCAGACTCGACCAGGTAGCCGCCTGGCACACTTGCTGAGCCGTAGCCTGATGCCGCAATGCCCAGGACGCACCCACGGCTCTGGTAGAATGGGCCTTCAGTCCAGATGGAATCGGAAGCCCAGCAGAACGGTATGTGTGAAGAATTGGTTCCTTGATCCACCGCGCCAGGGTGGATTTGGAAGCTTGCGATCCCTTATGCTGACCAGCGACTAGGACAAAGAGCGCATCAGAACGGCGTAGAGCCGCCGTGCGAGAAATGTAAATCCTGAGTGCTCTCACCAGGTCCAACAGATGTAAACCCTTTTCAAATTGGTGAACTGGATGCGGACACAAAGATGGCAAAGTGATATCCTGATTGAGATGAAAGGAAGAAACCACCTTGGGAGAAAACTCTGGAATTGGACGCAGTACTACCTTGTCTTGGTGAAACACCAGGAAGGGAGATTTGCAAGATAACGCCGCTAGCTCGGACACTCTTCGAAGAGACGTGACCGCCACAAGAAAAACTACCTTTTGTGAAAGCCGAGAAAGAGGAACCTCTTTCAAAGGCTCGAAAGGCGGCTTCTGGAGAGCAATGAGAACCTTGTTCATGCGTACTTTAGAAAGCCGTGCCAAGCGCTTCTGAAAGAATACGGATAGCGCGGAGACTTGACCCTTAAGAGAGCTAAGCGACAAACCTTTTTCCAACCCAGACTGCAGGAAGGAAAGAAAAATTGGCAATGCAAATGGCCAGGGAGAAAACCCTTGAGCCAAGCACCACGCTAAGAATATCTTCCACGTTCTGTGATAGATCTTAGCTGAGGATGGTTTTCTAGCCTGTCTCATTGTGGCAACAACTTCATGAGATAAACCTGAGGCCGCTAGGATCCAGGACTCAATGGCCACACAGTCAGGTTCAGGGCCGCAGAATTCAGATGGAAAAACGGCCCTTGAGACAGCAAATCTGGACGGTCTGGTAGTGTCCACGGTTGGCCTACCGTGAGATGCCACAGATCCGGGTACCACGACCTTCTTGGCCAATCTGGAGCGACGAGTATGGCTCGATGGCAGTCGGACTTGATTTTCCGGAGAACTCTGGGTAACAATGCTAGAGGTGGGAACACATAGGGGAGTCGGAATTGCGACCAATCCTGAACCAAGGCGTCTGCCGCCAGTGCTCGGTGATCGTGAGACCGTGCCATGAAAACTGGGACCTTGTTGTTGTGCCGTGACGCCATCAGATCGACGTCCGGCGTCCCCCAGCGGCAACAGATCTGCTGAAACACGTCCGGGTGAAGGGACCATTCTCCTGCGTCCATGCCCTGGCGACTGAGAAAGTCTGCTTCCCAGTTTTCCACGCCTGGGATGTGAACTGCGGATATGGTGGACGCTCTGCTTTCCACCCACGTCAAAATCCGTTGGACTTCTTGAAAAGCTTGGCGACTGCGTGTTCCCCCTTGGTGGTTGATGTACGCCACCGCCGTGGAATTGTCCGACTGAATCCGAATCTGCTTGCCTTCCAGCCATTGTTGGAAGGCTCGCAGGGCAAGATAGATTGCTCTGATTTCCAGAACATTGATCTGCAGGGTGGACTCTTCCAGAGTCCACATCCCCTGAGCCCTGTGGTGGAGATACACCGCTCCCCACCCTGATAGGCTCGCATCCGTCGTGACCACTGCCCAGGACGGGGGAAGGAACGACTTTCCCTGTGACAATGAGGTGGGGAGAAGCCACCAACGCAGAGAGTCCTTGGCAGTCTGAGAGAGGGAGACAGTCCTGTCGAGGGACGTCGATTTCCCGTCCCATTGGCGTAGAATGTCCCATTGTAGAGGGCGCAGATGAAACTGCGCGAACGGGACTGCCTCCATTGCTGCTACCATCTTTCCTAGGAAATGCATGAGGCGCCTCAGTGAGTGCGACTGGCTCTGAAGGAGAGATTGCACTCCAGTCCGTAGCGAGCACTGCTTGTCCAGTGGAAGCTTCACTATCGCTGAGAGAGTATGAAACTCCATGCCAAGATAAGTCAGAGATTGGGTCGGGGTTAGATGAGACTTTGGAAAGTTGATAATCCACCCGAAACTCTGGAGAGTGTCTAGTGCCACCTTCAGACTGTGTTGGCATGCCTCTTGAGAGGGTGCCTTTATAAGCAGGTCGTCTAGATACGGGATGACCGAGTGACCCTGCGAGTGCAGAACAGCTACTACTGCTGCCATGACTTTGGTGAAGACCCGGGGGGCTGTTGCCAGACCGAAAGGTAACGCTACGAACTGCAGGTGTTCGTCGTGTATGACGAAGCGTAGGAAACGCTGATGCTCTGGTGCGATCGGCACGTGGAGATACGCATCTTTGATATCTATTGATGCTAGAAAATCTCCTTGAGACATTGAGGCTATGACGGAGCGTAGGGATTCCATCCGGAACCTCCTGACTTTTACGTGTCTGTTGAGCAACTTTAGATCCAGGACGGGCCGATACGATCCGTCCTTTTTTGGGACCACAAACAGATTGGAGTAAAAACCGTGACCTTGTTCCTGAAGAGGGACGGAGGTCACCACTCCTTCCGCCTTTAGAGCGGCCACCGCCTGCAACAGAGCATCGGCTCGGTCTGGTGGTGGAGAAGTTCTGAAGAAACGAGTTGGCGGACGAGAACTGAACTCTATCCTGTACCCGTGAGACAGAATATCCCTCACCCAACGGTCTTTGACGTGTGACAGCCAGATGTCGCCAAAGTGGGAAAGCCTCCCACCGACCGCGGGTGTGGGAATCGGAGACCGCAAGTCAGGAGGACGCCGTCTTGGCAACGGTTCCTCCGGCTGTCCTTTTTGGGCGTGACTGAGACCTCCAAGAATCTGAGCGTCTCTGGTCTTTTTGAGTCTTTTTTGACGAGGCGAATTGGGACCTGCCCGGTCCTCGAAAGGACCGATAACCAGACTGACCCTTCCTCTGTTGGGGTCTGTTTTGTCTGTGTTGCGGTAAGGATGAGTCCTTACCCTTGGAGTGTTTGATGATTTCATCCAAACGCTCTCCAAACAATCGGTCACGAGAAAAAGGCAAATTGGTTAAGCACTTCTTGGAATGAGAATCTGCTTTCCAATGTCTCAACCACAGGGCCCTACGCAAAACAACGGAGTTGGCTGACGCTACTGCCGTGCGGCTTGTAGCGTCAAGAACAGCATTAATCGCGTACGACGCGAATGCCGCCATTTGCGAGGTCAATGGTGCTACCTGCGGGGCAAATGCACGTGTGACGGAGTCAACTCGCGCAAGCCCGGCTGAGATAGCTTGGAGTGCCCATACGGCTGCAAAAGAAGGCGCTAATGACGCTCCAATCGCTTCATAGATGGATTTCAGCCAGAGCTCCATCTGCCTGTCAGTGGCATCTTTAAGTGCCGCTCCATCTTCAACTGCAACCAAGGATCTAGCTGCAAGCCTGGAAATTGGAGGATCCACTTTTGGACACTGGGTCCAACCCTTGACCACCTCAGGGGGAAAAGGATAGCGTGTATCTTTAAGCCGTTTAGGAAAACGCCTTTCAGGATAAGCGTGGGGTTTCTGGATTGCGTCTCTAAAGTCAGCGTGGTCCAGAAAAGTGCTTAAAGTACGCTTAGGGTATCTGAAATGGATTCTCTCGTGCTGCGAAGCTGACTCCTCCACAAGAGGAGCTGGTGGGGAAATATTTAACATCTTATTGATGTTAAATATAAGATCATTAACTATGGCGTCACCATCTGGTGTATCTAGATTGAGAGCGGTCCCAGGATCAGAATCCTGATCAGTTACGTCCGCCTCATCACCCATAGAGTCATCTCGCTGGGATCCTGACCATTGAGATGAATGTGAAGGCCCGTCATAGCGAGCCCGCTTAGGCTGCCCGGGCCCATCGTCCGAGTCAGAGTCTTCACCCTGAGGTGTATATGCCCGTCCCGGAGCTTGGAGCTGAGGGGGACCAGGGGGCAATGATTGCACAGTGTCCGTGGCCTGAAGTACAGGCCTAGCTCGCAATGTGTCAAGAATTTGTGACATAGTGAGAGACATTCTGTCAGCAAAAGCTGCAAACTCAGTTCCTGTCACCTGGACAGCATTCACAGGTGGTACACCCTGGGTCACGTCCAGCAGAGGTCCCGACTGTGCAAGCGCCGCAGGGGCCGAGCACTGCACACAATGGGGGTCCGTGGAGCCTGCCGGTAGAAAAGTCCCACATGCGGTGCAGGAAGCATATAATGTCTGTGCCTTGGCACCCTTGCGTTTTACGGACGACATGCTGCTGGCTCTCTGCAATGTGAGAGAGTCTATAGCCAAAGGGCGACCAGCGCTATGTAATACCAAGTATTTGTAGAAACAAAATACTAAGAATACTACTGGCACAAGAGGGGGTGAGCCCTGAGGGCTGCTTACCGCCCGCTGAATAGCGGGTAAGAGGCTGCAGAATTCCTTGTCTGGGTCTCCCCGGCTCCCCTCTGCAGCTCAGCGTGTCAGCAGGAATGGCTGCCGGCGTCTGTGGAGAGGGGCGGTCCGTGGGAGTTCCCAAACAAAAGTGCGGGAAACAGTGTCCCCTCTGTGCCGATTGTGAGGGCTGGAGTATGTAAAAAACGACTCCAGCCCTCGGCGCTGATGCACTGGCCAGCGTCCCGCCCCTCTCCTGACTGGCAGGTCTGGGGGCGGGAACGAACGGAAGCAGGCCGCAAAAGCCGGGGACTCGAGTTATCAGCGCGGCCGCCGTAAAAGCGCGGGCCGCGCTGAAGTCCCCGGCGCACCACAAGTGCCAGCCGCGCCGCAGTCCCAGCGGCCGGCGTGACCGATTCGCAGACGTGGCCAGCGTCCCGCCCCTCTCCTGACTGGCAGGTCCGGGGGCGGGAACGAACGGAAGCAGGCCGCAAAAGCCGGGGACTCGAGTTATCAGCGCGGCCGCCGTAAAAGCGCGGGCCGCGCTGAAGTCCCCGGCGCACCACAAGTGCCAGCCGCGCCGCAGTCCCAGCGGCCGGCGCGACCGTGTCCCAATAGTGTGCCTGCTTCAGCGAAGCTGAATGAGGCCATGGCACAAGCGCCGCAGCGCTGATGTCCCCCGGCGCACTACAACACCCAGCATGCTGCGGTGTGAGCGCCAAATGCACGGGGACACAGAGTACCTTGAGGAAGCAGGGCCATGTCCCTGATGTACTCCGCTCCATCCAGCATCTTCTCCAGGGGCTGTAGATGGAGCACGGTCTCAGTGCCTGGAGACCAGTAAATCCCACTTCACCCAGAGCCCTGTAAAAAGGGATGGGGAAGGAATCAGCATGTGGGCTCCTGCCGCCGTACCCGCAATGGGTACCTCAACCTTACAAACACCTCCGACATACAGTGGGGTGAGAAGGGAGCATGCTGGGAGCCCTGTATGGGCCCTCTTTTCTTCCATCCGACATAGTCAGCAGCTGCTGCTGACTAAAAACAATGGAGCTATGCGTGCGTGTCTGACCTCCTTGCGCACAAAGCTAAAACTGAGGAATCTGTACTCCTACGGGAGGGTGTATAGCCAGAAGGGGAGAGGCCTTACACTTTTAAGTGTAGTTCTTTGTGCGGCCTCCAGAGGCAGTAGCTATACACCCACTGTCTGGGTCTCCCAATTAGGAGCGAAAAAGAAAATACAATTATAACGTCAATCTTTAAGGAGATAAAACAAACAGTTTATACAGAAAAAGCCAAAAAAACTTCTCATGGTGACCAATCAAGTTACATTTACTAGCAAATTGAACCAGAAGTCATATTGTTTCCTGAGTATTTAAAGGGAACTTGTTGTCACCAGATTTGGCCCCTATAAGCTGTGGTCCCCACCAGTGAGCCCTTATATACAGCATTCTAGAATACTGTATATAAGAGCCCAGGCCGCTGTGTATAACATAAAAACACCTTTATTATACTCACCTAGGGAGTGATCCGGTGCATTGGGCATCGCTGCTCTTGGTCCAGCGCCTTCTTTATCTTGTGCAGTCGCCGTCCTTCGCCCCAGCCCTGTGTGGATGATGAGTCCTATGTCATCCACACAGAGGCCTCCATTGTGCTCCTGTGCTCTTTTATCTGCCCTCCTGAAGGCAGAGCAATGTACTGTAATGCACAGGCGCGAGGAAAGGTCAAAGACTGCCCGCGCATGTGCACTACAATACTTTTATCTGACCTCAGCAGGGCAGAGAGAAGTGCGCATGCGCAAAATGCAATGGCGGCCTCAGTGTAAATGATGCAGGACGCGCAATACACATGGGGATGGGAAGGAGGACAGCAATTGAAGGAAGAGAGGAGGCGCCGGATGAAAGCAGTGACGGCCATTGGACCCGCCCGCCCCCTAGGAGAGGATAATAAAGTTGTTTTTTTACATTCTACACAGCGGTCTGGGCTCTTAAATACACCATTCCAGAATACTGTATATAAGAGCCCACTGGTGTTGGCCACAGTTTATAAGGAAAAAAACATGGTGACAGGTTCCTTTTAATGCTGTCCATCGTATTAGACTCTCCTTACCGCTGTGGAAGAAGACATCGGCTCCCGGTTCTTTACGGATTTCATCCATCAGAGACTTCACGGCCGGGCTTAACTCTTGCATCTCCAACAGCAGCTGCCAGATGGCCCCGATGGATACGGTTTGCTCTTCGAACACACAAGACATCAGTATGCTGAAGATACGAGTGCTGCAGTTCTTTCTCACAATATTCTCCACCACCTGAAACAGAAGATTTGTTCAATGTGCCTGATGATATATTACTGTTCAGAAATCCACCAAAGACTGCAGCGCTTGCTGTCAGGATTAAAAGGGAGAATTCCCATGAGTAAGGACAGGGTTCGCTGCAGATTCCCCTCAACTAGAATAGAAGGATTTTTGTGTACTCACCATAAAATCTCTTTCTCTGAGTCTTCATTGGGGGACACAGGACCATGGGTGTATGCTGCTGTGACTAGGAGGCTGACACTAAGTGAACATAAAAAGAGTTAGCTCCTCCCTGGCAGTGTACACCCTGAGCCGGAGGCGGATCTATGCCAGTTTAGTGTACAAGCAGTAGTAGGAGAGACCTGAACAACCATAACTAAACAAGGTTATACCAAGAGAAAACGTGTGGTGAAACACAGTATCTTATAAAAACGTATATATAAACGTATAATAGCCGGGTGGAAAAAACACATTGTCCTGTAAAGAACCGAGAACATCCGACAAACTAAGACTTCACAATCCAAACAGGGTGGGTGCTGTGTCCCCCAATGAAAACTCAGAGAAAGATTTTACGGTGAGTACACAAAAATCCTTCTTTCTCTATCGCTTTCATTGGGGGACACAGGACCATGGGACGTCCAAAAGCAGTCCCTGGGTGGGAACAGAAGCAATCCTACAGATCCAAAAACAATCACAAAATTCTGTGAGAAAGCTGTGTCCAACTGTATACTACTTTTTCATAGGTGTGCGATGGCCACCTGCAACACCTTTCTCCCAAGGCAGGCATCCGCTGACGCCTGGGTGTGGACCTTGTAAAACCTGGCGAAGGTATGAAGGCTGGACCACGTGGCGGCTTTGCAGACTTGTTCGGCTGACGCCTGGTGTCTGATTGCCCAAGACGCCCCATATGCATGGGTGGAATGGGCTTTCACTCCCCCCGGAGGAGACTTGTCCCTGATCCGGTAGGCCTCTGATATGGCTGACCTGATCCATCTTGCAATGGTAGCCTTGGACGCCGGCATGCCCCTCTTGGAGCCAGAAGGCAGGACGAACAGGTTGTCTGATTTGCGGAAAGGCGCAGTTCTCGAGACGCAAGTCCTGAGGGCTCGCACCAGGTCCAGAGTGTGCAGTGACCTCTCCAAGGAGCGAGTGGGTGCCGGACAAAAAGATGGAAGCACGATCTCCTCATTCAGGTGAAAAGGAGACACTACCTTCCACAGGAAAGCAGGAGACAGGACAACCTTGTCCTGGTGGAAAACAAGAAAAGGTGACCGGCACGAAAGAGCCGCCAGTTCAGACGTACTCCTGATTGATGTGACCGCCACCAAAAAGGCCACTTTCCAGGATAAGAGTGAGAATGAGTATTCTTTGAGTGGTTCAAATGGAGCCATTTGGAGGGATCCTAATACCAGATTAAGGTCCCATGATTCTAGCGGAGAATGATAGGGCGGAACCAGATGGGCGACTCCCTGGATGAACGTCTTGACCTGTGGACGCGATGCCAGATTTCTTTGGAAAAGGACAGACAGCGCCGAAACCTGCCCCTTGATAGTCGCCAGCGAGAGACCCGCTTGTAAACCTGCCTGAAGGAAAGCCAGTAGCGCCGGGAGTGACAGAACTAACGGGGAGGGATTGCCGTTGACCTCGCACCACTGAAAAAAGGCCTTCCAGGTGCGGTAGTAGATCTTTGACGAAGAAGGCTTTCGAGCCCTGACCATCGTCTGTATCACCTCTGGAGCAAAGCCTGACTGGGCTAGTAGCCAGGATTCAAGAGCCATGCCGTCAAATTGAGAACCCCTGAATTTGGATGAAAGAGCGAACCCTGAGACAGCAGGTCTGGCCGATCTGGGAGCCGCCATGGGGTGTCTGCGATGAGCTGTGCGAGTTCTGTAAACCACGCTCGCCTGGGCCATTCTGGGGCAATGAGAATCACTGGAATGCCCTCTGCTTTGATTTTCTTGAGGACTCTTGGGATCAGGGGACGCGGTGGGAAGATGAATGGTAGTCTGAACTGATTCCACGGAAGGATGAGAGCGTCGACTCCTAGCGCCTGCTGGTAGTGGTAACGGGAGATGAACTGTGGGACTTGATTGTTGAATCGAGAGGCCATCAGGTCCACATCCGGAGTCCCCCATCTGTGGCAGGTCTGTTCGAAAACTTCTCTGTTGAGAGACCATTCGCCCGACGCCAGACCCTGTCTGCTGAGGTAGTCGGCTGCCCAATTTTCCACGCCGGGGATATGTACCGCGGAGATCCTGGAGTGGTGAGACTCTGCCCACTGTATGATGATCTTCACCTCGCTCATTGCCATGACGCTCCTCGTGCCGCCCTGGTGATTGATGTATGCCACAGCCGTGGCGTTGTCCGACTGGATCCTGATTGGCGATCCCTGTATAAAGCGCTGAAAAGTCTGCAGAGCTCGGAGGACCGCACTGATCTCCAACATGTTGATCGGGAGCCAGCTTTCCTGGGAGGACCACTGACCGTGAGCCGTGTGTTGATGGAGCACTGCTCCCCATCCCAGAAGACTGGCATCGGTGGTGACTGTCTGCCAGTGTACCGGTAAGAATGACATTCCTTTGGAAAGATTTTGGCTGTTGGTCCACCAAAGAAGCGAGCGACGGGTTTCCGGAGGCAAACGTATCTTGCGATCTAGGGTGAATAGAGACTTGTCCCATTTGTTCAGCAGGGATAGCTGAAGGGGACGAAGGTGGAAGCGGGCAAACGGAACCGCCTCTATTGCCGCCACCATCCAAACGAGGACTCTCATACCAAAGCGTATGGATACCGCTCTGGAGTGGCAGAGGGTCTGTAGGTCCTTCCGGAGAGAGACAATCTTTTCCTGCGGAAGGGACACGCGTCCTTGGATGGTATCGAACTCCATGCCTAGGAAGGTAATCCGGCGGGCCGGGGTCAGAGAGGACTTCTTCCGATTGATGAGCCAGCCTAGTCGGGACAGAGTATTGATGGTGACCTGAACACTTCGGAGACAGTCGTTGAAAGAAGACCCCTTGATCAGCAAGTCGTCCAGGTACGGGATCACCAAAACTCCTCTGGAGTGTAGGATAGACATGGCAGCAGCCATGACCTTCGTGAACACTCGTGGCGCAGACGCGAGGCCGAAAGGTAGGGCAGTAAACTGATAGTGATCTTCTGCTATAGCAAAGCGCAGGAATTTCTGGTGCTGATGGGCAATCGGGATGTGCAGATATGCGTCCTGTATGTCCAGAGAGGCGAGGAATTCGCCGACCTCCATGGAGGCAATCACCGATCGGAGGGACTCCATGCGAAACTTCCGGGGTTTGACGCACCTGTTGAGAATCTTGAGGTCGAGAACAGGACGCACAGTGCCATTCCATCCTTTTTGGGGACAACGAAGAGATTTGAGTAGACTCCCTTGAAACGTTCCGAACTTGGAACTGGAATCATGACCCCTGAGCGGTGCAGAGATTCGATGGCATGAAAAAAAGGGGCGAGCTCACGCGTCTGACTCGGGAGGATGAGAAGGGAAAAAGCGACTTTGAGGAATTGATGAGAACTCTATTTTGTACCCCGAGATTAGGATCTCTCTGACCCAGGCATCCGTGATCAAAGGCAGCCAGATGTGTTGGAAATGAGAAAGGCGCCCGCCCACCTGGTCTGCGCTGGTGCGCGAAGACCACGAGTCATTTGGTGGGGTAGCACTGTGATCTGGATGTTGATTTGCTGGCGTGGCCTAGAACGCCAGGAAGGGTTTGTTTTGAAGGACGGGTTCTGCCTGTTTCTCTGCGGGGATTTGTTCCTCCTAGGCTGTGTAGTGGACCTGAAGCTGCGAAAAGGCTGAAACCTTGAGGTCGGCTGGCGACGCGGAATACGTCTTGGTCTCAGCTGTGGAAGAGAGGTGCTCTTTCCTCCCGTAGTCTCGGCGATAATCTGATCCAGCCTGTCCCCAAACAGCCGACCTCCTGCAAACGGGAGGGCGGTAAGGGATTTTTTAGAAGCCGCATCTGCATTCCAGGCTCTGAGCCAGATCGCCCGACGGATTGCCACCGTGTTGTTAGCCGCCTGTGCTGCGCAGTTCGCTGCTGACAGAGATGCGTTGATGATATACTCACCCGCTAGAGCAATCTGTGCCGCCATGTTGGTGAACTCGGGGTCGCTAGACTCTGAGCGAAGACCTCTGCGGAGGGTGTCGGCCCAGACCACCATGGCCTTAGCTACCCAGACGGCGGCGAAAGCAGGCGACACGGCCGCGCCTGCCGCTTCAAAAGCTGAACGGGCGAATCTCTCGGTGTTCCGATCCGTGGCGTCTTGGAGCGATGTCCCTTGCGGCAGAGATAGAACTGTATGAGAGGCCAGGCGGGAAATCGGAGGGTCGACCACAGGTGAGCCCGCCCATTCTTTCCTGAGATCCTCAGGGAAGGGATAGTGTAAATCAATCGTCTTACCATTGTTGAAAATCCTGTCCGGTTGCTGTCTGTGCTTGCGTAGAATCTCAGCAAATTCCGGATGGTCACAGAAATGCTTGTGGGCATGCTTAAACCGCTTGAAGGATACCTGCGAGCTCTGGGTGGTGACAGAGTCCGGCTGGAGCTTCAGCGTTTTATTCACCTCTTCGACCAGACTGTCCACCATACGCCTGACATCGGCTGCCTGATCCGAGTCCAGCAGTGAGGCTACATCCGACTCTTCTCCTGAAAGATCTGACGGTCCCGGAGAAGAGTGGCACTCGGGCCTTGGAGGGGAGAGAGACCTCTGGGAGGAATTGGAAGAGGAGACCGTGCGAGTCCGCTTCCGCGCCCCAGTAGCCGGGTCTGGGTCAGACCGACTGCTGTCCTGCGACGGCTGGACCTGGGGGGCATGGCTGAGCGTAGGGAGCGACTGCAACGCCTGCGCGATGGTCAGAGACGCCCTTGAAAGAGAGTCCACCGACTGGGAGAGGGAAGTCAACCACTCCAGGGGAGGGAGCGCATTGAAGCCCGGGGCGTCCTGAACTGCTGCAATAGTGACGTGGACGGGGGGGGGGCTGGTGGCGCCTGGGGCAATCTGCGTGGGCTGTGGGTCAGGGACGCAAGCCGAGCAGAGGGGCGTAGCCTGGCCTTGGGAGAATTTTACGTTGCAGGATGAGCACGCAAAATGCATTATAAAGGGGGCCTGTTTGGAACGGGAAGACTTAGAATTAGGCATGGCTGCTCAGGAGACTCTCACTAGTGACACTAGGGAGGAGACAGGAGATCGGAAAAGAAAAAAGAAGAAACAAGAATAAAAAAAAAGGTAAAAAAGTCGCTGGTCCTAATCAGGAGCAGCACTCACCCGGGTCCTGTGTCCTTCCCAGGTCAGCAGGGGTCTCAGAGTAGCCGGGACAGCACCAGGATAGACGTGCTGCCGCTGCTCACCGGCCTGCCTGTGCGGAGGTGAGCAGTTGCAGAAAGCGCGGGCTTTTGCACTGTTTTTTTTTTTTTACTGCGGGGGGCGTGCTGAGGGGCTGAGCTGGCTTGTCTCCGGGCAGAAGAAGCGAGGGCGAGGCCAGAAAGGCGCGTGCAAACGGGGGGCGGAGCGCTCCGGCCTGAGGTAGGCCCCAAGCCGGGGACTAAATTAGTGAGCGGCCGCCGGGAGCGCAGCGCTGCGCGCGGAGAAGATCTTACCTGCGTCCTGGCGGTGTCGCTTTGATCCACGGTCCCATCCTAGCCTGCTGCGGCTGCCGGTGAGTCCAGTCTGCGCCTGGGAGACATCAGGGGGGAATGGTGTGGGAACACTGCAGAGCGCTCCTGCGCTGCAGTGACCGGATCCTCTGCCTGGGCCCAGGGTAGAAGGGAAATGCTGGGGGAGGCCTGGTGCTGCTGATCGCTCCTGCGCTGCAGAGCCTGCGATCCTGTCACCGGGTCCTGGATGGGGAAGGCCACGGGTGCAGAGAGTCATCGCTGCCTCCACCAGAAACACCCCTTGGGACGGTACCATAGGGGAGGACGGGGAGTGTGCCCTTACAAACACTCGACACCAAGCAGCCCTGGGACGGTACCATAGGGCAGGAGGGGGAGAGGGCCTGGTGTCTCGAGCCTCAAACAACCCTGGGGACGGTACCCAGAGGGAAGGAGCAGGCGAGGGGTGCTCTCTGTTGCGGGGACTTTAACCCTGCAGAAGAGACAAAAGAATAGAAAATGAGAAGGCTGAGCGGCGCCGTAATAGCAAAAAAACGGAAAAAAAGGAATAGCCTAGGCTGAGGTTGGCCCACAGAGATATGGGCCCACTTCAGCCTCCTACGACACTAAGCAAAAAAACTGGCATAGATCCGCCTCCGGCTCAGGGTGTACACTGCCAGGGAGGAGCTAACTCTTTTTATGTTCACTTAGTGTCAGCCTCCTAGTCACAGCAGCATACACCCATGGTCCTGTGTCCCCCCAATAAAAGCGATAGAGAAAGAAGGATTTTTGTGTACTCACCGTAAAATCTCTTTCTCTGAGTCTTCATTGGGGGACACAGAATTGAGGGTGGCCCTGAGTCCTCCAATGAAACGACACAGAAACGCGCATTACAGTGTGGCAATTGTTGCTTTGTGCATTGGGGACGCACCTCTTTTTCCTGATCTGTCAGGTTAGATGTTGAGGAAAGTCCACCAAGAACCAAGTCAGCGTCATTAACGACTTCGGATAAATTTTCTTGATATTGCTTCAGCAGCTCTGCCCCGTAGTCGGCCATGCTCATCTTGCCTAAAACAAGTAGAGTAGGACCAGTTTACATTGCAAAAAAAGAAATCCAAATGGTTATAATTACAACTTAGTAACAATTTTGCTACCATGAAAAAATCACAGGATACCAATTACATTTAATCCAGCATGATGCAATTTTTTCATCAGTCCGATTGGAGTTCGGGAAAAACTAGCAGATCTGCTCCACCTCATTGACTAACATTGGCCCTCACATTGCACTCGTCCGTTTTATTTGCCAGTATGACAACTTTAATGCTGCCAGTGGCTCGAGCACCAATAATCACAGCTGGCTGGTTTCCTTTAACTTTTGCTTAAAAAAAAAAAAAAAAAAAAAAAATATATATATATTTTTTTTTAAACTTTGGGGCTTAGCAGTTGATCAAATTTGAGCATTTCATAATTTCTTCTTTTCATTGCAGGTTATAGGAGGAACGCAACACCCACAAACTGTTATAAAAAACACTCACCGAGTTCTTCTAATGACTTAATTAACGGCTGTAAATCGGGCACAGAGTCCTGGAGTCTACTCAACAGCTGGCAGAACCTCAGGACAGGCACAGTGTGCTGCAGAGCAGAACTCAGGAGCAGCTTTGCAGGGAAATCTTCATTGTCATTCTGCTGAGGAATTTTCAACATCTAGAAGAGCAGAAAGTGAGAGGTTATGGTCACGGGTGACAGACAGTCCTGTGGTGTCCGGCTGTAGAAGGTTGCAGTGTTTGGCTAAACAAACTGCTCCCTGACATTCTATTCTTCCTCCTGTGATGTAAATAGAAACCTTTGTATCGTCTCTGGAGTTCTTTTCCTTTTTGGACCTTGCAGATATCCTGACTCCTCAGCTGCTAATCCTCAGCATTACCCCTAATGTCCTTAAATATCTGCATTTCTCCTTAGTGTTTGCTGGTGATAGAGTCACATTTCTATACAGTCTTGAGTGCAAGCAGTCTGCTTGTATTCATCAGGAGAAACATTGTTGTATGCTGCAGTACCTCTCCCTAAGTCATCTAGGAGAGAAGTTGTTGGTTTGCTTTCCCTGTGTGTTCTTCAGAGCTTATTGGGGTTGACTAAGTGCTCATCCCATCCATTCCTTACCTAGGGCCCAGTTCAGGGTCAGCCAGGGCCAGGTATCCTGCTCGGCGCATAGGTGCGGAATCTATCTAGTCAAAATTCAGGTTATGAGTGAAATGAGTGGGGTTTGCTGTAACTTTTCAATTCACAAGCTACTAAAAACACAAGATGGCTGAGATTACTGGACAAGCGTTTACCTGTTTTACCAAGTCGTTCAGAGCGCCATCATCGGGCGACACAAAGCTGAGAACATCACAGTGTCTGAACGCTTGTGCTATTAGCTCGCTGTGACGCACCAAAACCTCGGCCAACTCATTCTCTCTGTTCATCACTGTTGGAAAAATACATTTATAATGTCAATCTTTTAGGAAATAAAACAGTTTATACAGAAAAAGCAAAAAAAAAAAAACACTTCTGGACGTGGTGACCAATCAGGTTACATTTACTAGCAAATTGAACCAGAAGCCATATTGTTTCTTCTGAGTATTTAACGTTGTGCATCGTATTAGACTATCCTTACCGCTCTGGAAGAAGACATCGGCTCCCGGTTCTTTACGGATCTCATCCATCAGAGACTTCACGGCCGGATTTAGCTCCTGCATGGCCAACAGCAGCTGCCAGATGGCCCCGATGGATAAGGTTTGCTCGTCAAACACACAAGACATCAGTATGCTGAAGATACGAGTGCTGCAGTTCTTTCTCACAATATTCTCCACCACCTGAAACAGAAAATTTGTTCAATGTGCCTGATGAGATTTTACTGTTCAGAAATCTCTGTCTGGATTAAAAGTGAGAATTCCCATGAGTAATGACAGCATCCGCTGCAGATCCCCCCCTCACCTACAATAACAGTATTACAGTGAGGCCGAAGCTGCATTGTGCATTGGGGACGCACCTCTTTTTCGTGATCTGTCAGGTTAGATGTTGAGGACAGTCCACCAAGAACCAAGTCTGCATCATTAATGACTTCGGATAAATTTTCTTGATATTGCTTCAGCAGCTCGGCCCCGTAGTCGGCCATGCTCATCTTGCCTAACACAAGTAGAGAAGAACCAGTTTACATAGCAAAAAAACCCCAAAATGTTATAATTACAACTTTTAATTTAATTTTTTAGTTGCTACCATGAAATATCACAGGATACCAATTATACAGTGTGTTCACCGCCATTAACTTGAGAACGGCGGCAGCTATAGAGGCATAGAAGTGGTGCCTAGGTATAGTAAAGTAGTCATGCGCTACGCAATGAAACCACCTATAGCGCCACCTGGTGCAAAACAACGGAGTTAGCATTTTTATCTTGAAAACGGAACAAGATAGAGAAAAGAAGGGAATTTTGTTTACTTACCGTAAATTCCTTTTCTTCTAGCTCCTATTGGGAGACCCAGACAATTGGGTGTATAGCTTCTGCCTCCGGAGGCCACACAAAGTATTACACTTTAAAAAGTGTAACCCCTCCCCTCTGCCTATACACCCTCCCGTGGATCACGGGCTCCTCAGTTTTGGTGCAAAAGCAGGAAGGAGAAAACTTATAAATTGGTCTAGGGTAAATTCAATCCGAAGGATGTTCGGAGAACTGAAAACCATGAACCAAAAGAACAATTCAACATGAACAACATGTGTACACAAAAGAACAACCAGCCCGAAGGGAACAGGGGCGGGTGCTGGGTCTCCCAATAGGAGCTAGAAGAAAAGGAATTTACGGTAAGTAAACAAAATTCCCTTCTTTGTCGCTCCATTGGGAGACCCAGACAATTGGGACGTCCAAGAGCAGTCCCTGGGTGGGTAAAAGAATACCTCAATAAAAAGAGCCGAAAACGGCCCCCTCTTACAGGTGGGCAACCGCCGCCTGAAGGACTCGCCTAGCTAGACTGGCGTCTGCCGAAGCATAGGTATGCACTTGATAGTGTTTCGTGAAAGTGTGCAGACTAGACCACGTAGCTGCCTGACACACCTGCTGAGCCGTAGCCCGGTGCCGCAATGCCCAGGACGCACCTACGGCTCTGGTAGAATGGGCTTTCAGCCCTGAAGGAAGCAGAAGCCCAGAAGAACGGTAGGCTTCGAGAATCGGTTCCTTGATCCACCGAGCCAAGGTTGACTTGGAAGCCTGCGAACCCTTACGCTGGCCAGCGACAAGGACAAAGAGCGCATCTGAACGACGCAGGGGCGCCGTGCGAGACACGTAGAGCCGGAGTGCTCTCACCAGATCCAAAGAGTGCAAATCCTTTTCACATTGGTGAATTGGATTAGGGCAAAATGAAGGCAAGGAGATATCCTGATTGAGATGAACAGGGGATACCACCTTAGGGAGAAATTCCGGGACTGGACGCAGAACCACCTTATCCTGGTGAAACACCAGGAAGGGGGCTTTGCATGACAGCGCTGCTAGCTCAGACACTCTCCGAAGAGACGTGACTGCCACTAGGAAGGCCACCTTCTGCGAAAGACGTGATAAAGAGACATCCCGCAGCGGCTCGAAAGGTGGTTTCTGAAGAGCCGTTAGCACCCTGTTAAGATCCCAGGGTTCCAGCGGACGCTTGTAAGGTGGGACTATGTGGCAAACTCCCTGCAGGAACGTGCGGACCTGCGGAAGCCTGGCTAGGCGCTTTTGAAAAAATACGGAGAGCGCCGATACTTGGCCCTTGAGAGAGCCGAGTGACAAACCCTTGTCCATTCCGGATTGAAGGAATGAAAGAAAAGTGGGTAAGGCAAACGGCCATGGAGGAAAACCGTTATCAGAGCACCAGGATAAGAAGATTTGCCAAGACCTGTAATAGATCTTGGCGGACGTTGGCTTCCTGGCCTGTCTCATGGTGGCAATGACATCCTGAGATAACCCTGAAGACGCTAGGAGCCAGGACTCAATGGCCACACAGTCAGGTTGAGGGCCACAGAATTCAGATGGAAAAACGGGCCTTATGACAGCAAGTCTGGGCGATCTGGAAGCGCCCACGGTTGACCCACCGTGAGATGTCACAGATCCGGGTACCACGATTGCCTCGGCCAGTCTGGAGCGACGAGAATGGCGCGACGGCAGTCGGACCTGATCTTGCGTAACACTCTGGGCAGCATCGCCAGAGGAGGAAACACATAAGGCAGTCGAAACTGCGACCAATCCTGAACTAACGCGTCCGCCGCCAGAGCTCTGTGATCCTGAGACCGTGCCATGAATGCCGGGACTTTGTTGTTGTGCCGTGACGCCATGAGATCGACGTCCGGCGTTCCCCAGCGGCGACAGATCTCTCGAAACACTTCTGGGTGCAGAGACCATTCCCCCGCATCCATGCCCTGACGACTGAGAAAATCTGCTTCCCAGTTTTCTACGCCCGGGATGTGAACTGCGGAGATGGTGGAGGCTGTGGCTTCCACCCACTGCAGAATCCGCCGTACTTCCTGGAAGGCTTGACGACTGCGAGTGCCGCCTTGGTGGTTGATGTATGCGACGGCAGTGGCGTTGTCCGACTGGATACGGATCTGCCTGCCCTCCAGCCACCGATGGAAAGCCAATAGGGCTAGATGCACTGCCCTTATCTCCAGAACATTGATCTGAAGGGAAGACTATCGGAGTCCAGGTTCCCTGAGCCCTGTGGTGGAGAAAAAGCGCTCCCCACCCCGACAGGCTCAAGTCCGTGGTGACCACAGCCCAGGTTGGGGGTAGGAAGGATTTTCCCTGCGATAGAGAATTGGGAAGGAGCCACCACTGAAGTGACGTCTTGGTTGCAAGGGAAAGAGAGATGTTCCTGTCGAGGGAAGCCGACCTCCTGTCCCATTTGCGGAGAATGTCCCATTGGAGTGGCCGTAGATGGAATTGCGCGAACGGCACTGCCTCCATCGCTGCCACCATCTTCCCCAGGAAGTGCATGAGGCGCCTTAAGGGGTGTGACTGACTCCGAAGAAGTGATTGCACCCCTGCCTGCAGAGAAAGCTGTTTGTCCCGCGGTAGCTTGACTACCGCTGGCTGTGTATGAAACTCCATCCCAAGGTAAGTCAGTGATTGGGTCGGTGTCAACTTGGATTTTGGGAAGTTGATGATCCACCCGAACTGCTGGAGAGTCGCCAGAGCGACGGGAAGGCTTTGTTGACACGCCACCCGAGAAGGGGCCCTGACTAGGAGATCGTCTAAGTAGGGGATCACCGAGTGGCCCTGAGAGTGTAGGACCGCCACGACGGATGCCATGACTTTGGTGAACACCCGTGGGGCTGTCGCCAGGCCGAAAGGCAATGCCACGAACTGAAGGTGTTCGTCCCCGATGGCGAAACGCAAGAAACGTTGATGTTCGGGTGCGATCGGCACGTGGAGATAAGCATCCTTGATGTCGATCGATGCTAGGAAGTCTCCTTGTGACATCGAGGCGATGACCGAGCGGAGAGATTCCATCCGAAACCGTCTGGTTCTCACATGTCTTGAGTAGCTTGAGGTCCAGAACGGGACGGAATGATCCGTCCTTTTTTGGCACCACAAACAAGTTGGAGTAAAAGCCGCGACCACGTTCCTGAAGGGGAACGGGGATCACAACTCCTTCTGTCTTCAGAGCGTCCACTGCCTGAAAAAGTGCATCGGCCTGAGCGGGGGGCGGAGAGGTTCTGAAGAAACGAGCCGCAGGACGAGAGCTGAACTCTATCCTGTAACCGTGAGACAGAATGTCTCTCACCCATCGGTCTTGAACATGTGGCCACCAGGCGTCGCCAAAGCTGGAGAGCCTGCCACCGACCGAGGATGCGGCTAGGGGAGGCCGAGAGTCATGAGGAGGCCGCCTTGGAGGCAGTGCCTCCTGCGGCCTTTTGGGGGCGTGACTTGGACCGCCATGCATAGGAGTTCCTCTGGCCTTTCTCCGGCCTGCTGGACGAAGAGGATTGGGGCTTGGCGGAGGGACGAAAGGACCGAAACCTCGATTGTATCTTCCGTTGCTGAGGTCTCTTAGGTTTGGACTGGGGTAAGGAGGAGTCCTTTCCCTTGGATTCCTTAATAATCTCATCCAATCGTTCGCCAAACAAGCAGTCGCCAGAAAACGGCAAACCGGTTAAGAACCTCTTGGAGGCCGAGTCTGCCTTCCATTCGCGCAGCCACATGGCCCTGCGGACTGCCACAGAGTTAGCGGATGCCACAGCTGTACGGCTAGCAGAGTCCAGGACTGCGTTCATGGCGTAGGATGAAAAGGCTGACTCTTGAGAAGTCAAAGACGCAACTTGCGGAGCAGAATTACGTGTGACAGCATTAATCTCAGCCAGACAAGCCGAGATAGCTTGGAGTGCCCACACGGCTGCAAAGGCCGGGGCAAAAGACGCGCCCGTGGCCTCATAGATGGACTTCACCAGGAGCGCTATCTGCCTGTCAGTGGAATCCTTTAGCGATGAGCCATCTGCAACCGATACCACGGATCTAGCCGCCAATCTAGAGACTGGAGGATCCACCTTGGGACAGTGAGCGCAACCCTTAACGACTTCAGAGGGGAAGGGGTAACGCGTGTCAGTGAGGCGCTTAGTAAAGCGCTTGTCCGGAACGGCTCTGGGCTTCTGGACAGCGTCTCTGAAGTTAGAGTGATCGAAAAACGCACTGCGTGAACGTTTGGGGAACCGAAACTGGTGATTCTCCTGCTGAGACGCCGACTCCTCTACAGTAGGAGGCGGGGGAGAGAGATCCAACACCTGGTTGATGGACGAGATAAGATCATTCACTAAGGCGTCCCCTTCAGGTGTATCAAGGTTAAGGGAGACGTCAGGGTCAGAGCCCTGAGCTGCGACGTCCGCCTCGTCCTCCAGAGAGTCCTCAAGCTGGGAACCCGAGCAGCGTGAAGAAGTCGGGGAAGATACCCAGCGAGCCGGTCTAGGACTGTGGTCCGGGCAGGAGTCCTCCACCTGAGACCTAGGGCCCAACCTGGGAGCGCGCTGCGGCGCGGACCGAGAGGGGCCTGGAGGCGACGATCCAACAGGGGCCGGGGCCTGTGAAAGGACCGGTCTGGACTGCAAAGCTTCTAGCAGCTTGGCAGACCATTTGTCCATAGACTGAGCCATGGATTGTGAAAGTGACTCAGAGAGTTTCTCAGCAAAAGAGGCGAACTCTGTCCCTGCCGCCTGGACAGGGGGAGCAGGGGAGTCTACATGAGCCGAGGGGCCCACTAGTGACCGAGGCTCCGGCTGAGCAAGCGAAACAGGGGTCGAGCATTGCTCACAGTGAGGGTAGGTGGAACCCGCAGGTAACATAGCCCCACAAGAGGTACAGGCCGCAAAAAAACCCTGTGCCTTAACAGCTTTGCTCCTTGTGGACGATATGCTGTTGTCTCCTAGGAGAATGATCACTGAGGGTATATGGGAAAAAAGGGGTATACAGCCCGACCGAACAGATATACATATATATATATATATACATACACGTATCTATTCCGGCACCCTAGGGGGACCAGCACCGGGTGACCGGTGTGGCTTACCGACCGCTAACAAGCGGAGTGTGTCCTCCAGATTCCCTGCCTTAGGTCCCCCGGAGCTGCAGAGCTGTTCACTGAGAATCCTCCACTGGCAGAATGCCAAAAAATGGCTGCCGGAGCTCTCAGGGGAGGAGTGGAGCCGTGGGCGGCGCCAGGAAAGTGCGGGAATCTGGGGTCCCCACAGTGATCAGTGAGGGGGGGAGGAAACATGCAGGATGCTCCAGCCCTCACATCCGACGTCAGGTCGGTAATCCCACCCTTACCCCTGACAGGCAGGCCCGGGGGCGGGATTTTTGCGACTAGGCCGCGATGAAGCCGGGGACTAAATCTGAGACCGCGCCCGACAAGCAGGCACGGTCGGCGCGGAAGTCCGCCGGCCTTCTCAATTCAGCAGCTGCCGCAGCTTCCGGGAAGGTGCGCTCCCTGCACAGTCCCCAATGGGGACACAGAGTACCTTAGAGTTGCAGGGCCCGGTCCCTGAGGTTGAATAGACTCCGGTCTGGCAGGTTCCCACTGGGGCTGCGGAGGGAGCACGGTCCCAGTAAATGGATGACCGCTTAGGATCCCACTTCTCCCAGAGCCGCTAAGGGATGGTGAAGGAGACGGCATGTGGCTCCAGCCTTTGTACTCGCAATGGGTACCTCAACCTTAACAACACCGCCGACGTAGTGGGGTGAGAAGGGAACATGCCGGGGGCCCCGTGGGGGCCCTCTTTTCTTCCAACCGACATAACTAATATGAGAATGCATGAGTGGATGTGTGCCTCCTTCCACACAAAGCATAAAACTGAGGAGCCCGTGATCCACGGGAGGGTGTATAGGCAGAGGGGAGGGGTTACACTTTTTAAAGTGTAATACTTTGTGTGGCCTCCGGAGGCAGAAGCTATACACCCAATTGTCAATTGTCTGGGTCTCCCAATGGAGCGACAAAGAAAAAGTGAATTACAAAGTTGCAGGGCATCATCAATTCAATACGAATCGACACCTTGCATACAGAAATGATATGATATGAAACCCATGACCCCCCACCTCCCCCCAAAACATTGAATGCTGGTCACGCATCTGGCGCTCATTTAACTTTGATGCTCAACGTGGCCCCCGTCAGCTGCAATGCACATCTGGACTCAGGACAGCATACTGTATCTTGCTGCACGTTGTGTAATATGGTAGGTGACACGTGTGCACAAGCATCTGTGATACGTCGTCGTAGGTCCTGCAATGTTGGTGGAGGGGTCGCATACACCTGCTGTTTGATGTGACCTCACAGAAAGAAGTCCAATGGTGTCAGGTCAGGTGAGTGTGGAGGCCACTCCACACAGCCACCATACCCAATGACTTGTAGGAAGGTCTCCATGAGGTATCGCTTCACGTCCGCAGCCTTGTGAGTTTTACACGTTCTTATCATAGCATTTCTGTATGCAAGGTGTCGATTCGTATTGAATTGATGATGCCCTACAACTTTGTAATTCACTTTTTTCTCTATCTCGTTCCGTTTTTGAGATAAAAATGCTAACTCCGTTGTTCTCCACCAGGTGGCGCTATAGGTGGTTTCATTGCGTAGCGCATGGCTACTTTACTATACCTAGACACCCCTTCTATGCCTATAGCTGCCGCCGTTCTCAAGTTAATGGTGGTGGGCAGGATATGGGTGGACACACTGTATATAACCCCTTCATGAGTGGTCCGCATCGCTTAGATGCTGCCGACAATCTAATCGGCATTTCGAGCTAGCACAGGTCACTGCTGCTAAAGGCCGGTCCTACCTGTATACTGCGGCTGGCCATCTGCCTTGTATGAAGTGAGCTCAGCTATACTATGACATCAGATGTGTGACAATATCACCAAGGGTGGATACTTCCCAGCTGACAATGTGCCCTGCAATCTGCTGCTCGTGACCTAACATTTTGAATTGCTTTATACTGAGGCCTATGAAATATATAAGCACAATGCTCCGTAACACCGTACAGTAATGATTGTGGGTATGGACTCTACCGAATCCCCACTTAAGGCACAAACTCAGAACCATAGTATTGCAATAAAGAAGAATAGAGTTTTTATAGTGCAAAATAGTACAAAAAAGAGAATTTTGTTTACTTACCGTAAATTCTTTTTCTTATAGTTCCGTATTGGGAGACCCAGACCATGGGTGTATAGCTTCTGCCTCCGGAGGACACACAAAGTACTACACTTAAAAGTGTAGCTCCTCCCTCTGAGCTTATACACCCCCTGGATAACCAGATCTAGCCAGTTTAGTGCAAAAGCTGAAGGAGAATAGCCACCCACAAGTAGAGATAGAGCAAGAACCGGAACAAATGGAGCCTCTGTCTACAACAACAGCCGGTGATAACACGCGGAACAAGAAACTGCCAACAGGCAACAGGGAGGGTGCTGGGTCTCCCAATACGGAACTATAAGAAAAAGAATTTACGGTAAGTAAACAAAATTCTCTTTTTCTTTATCGTTCCTATGGGAGACCCAGACATTGGGACGTCTCAAAGCAGTCCATGGGTGGTAATAAACAGAAAACTGAGAAGTAGGCGGAACCTAACTTCACAAATGGGCGACAGCCGCCTGAAGGATGCGTCTGCCCAAGCTCGCATCTGCCGAAGCATGAGCATGCACTTGGTAGTGCTTTGAAAAGGTATGCAGACTAGTCCAAGTGGCAGCCTGACAGACCTGCTGAGCCGTAGCCTGGTGCCTGAAAGCCCAAGAGGCACCGACAGCTCTGGTCGAGTGTCCCTTGATCCCCGGCGGGGGAGGCACCTGAGTACACTGGTAGGCATCGGAAATGGCCGACCTAATCCAACGAGCTAAGGTCGGCTTAGAAGCCGAGAGGCCCTTACGCCGACCTGTGGTTAGCACAAAAAGAGAGGTGCACCGCCTAAGAACAGCGGTGCGAGACACATAGATCCGGAGCGCCCGCACCAGATCCAGAGTATGCAACGCTTTTTCAAAGCGATGAACAGGAGCCGGACAAAAGGAAGGCAGGGAAATGTCCTGGTTAAGGTGGAAAGGAGAAACCACCTTAGGGAGAAAGTCCGGAGTCGGACGGAGAACCACCTTGTCTTGATGAAAAACCAAAAAAGGTGACTCCGAAGAGAGCGCAGCCAAATCCGAGACTCTCCTGAGGGAAGTTATGGCCACTAGAAAGACCACTTTCTGTGAAAGACGAGACAAAGAAACCTCCCTAAGAGGCTCAAAGGGGGGTTTCTGCAAGGCCGTGAGGACCAGATTGAGGTCCCAGGGATCCAAGGGCCGCCGGTAAGGCGGAATGATGTGAGACGCGCCCTGCATGAATGTGCGCACCTGAGCCAGCCGGGCGATACGCCGCTGGAACAACACTGACAGAGCCGAGACTTGTCCCTTGAGGGAATTGAGGGATAGTCCTAGCTGCAGACTGGACTGTAGAAAGGACAGAAGGGTCGGCAAGGAAAAAGGCCAAGGAGCATGGCTGGAAGAGCGACACCAGGACAGGAAAATTCTCCAGGTCCTGTGATAGATTTTGGCCGAGGAAGACTTCCGAGCCCGAGTCATAGTGGAGATGACTTCAGGAGGAATACCAGAAGTCGTCAAGATCCAGGACTCAAGAGCCACGCCGTCAATCTAAGAGCCGCAGAATTCTGGCGGAAAAACGGACCTTGTGAGAGAAGGTCTGGACGGTCCGGAAGATGTCACGGCACCTCTACAGACAGATGGAGCAGGTCTGGGTACCAAGCTCGCCTGGGCCAGTCCGGAGCAATGAGGATGACCCGACGGCCCTCCATTCTGATCTTGCGCAGGACTCTGGGCAAGAGAGCTAGAGGGGAAAACACGTAGGACAGACGAAACTGGGACCAATCTTGAACCAGAGCGTCCGCTGCAAAGGCCTGAGGATCGTGGGAGCGAGCCACGTAAACCGGAACCTTGTTGTTGTGCCGGGATGCCATTAGATCCACTTCCGGAGTGCCCCACTTGCGGCAGATTGACCGAAACACTGCCGGATGCAGGGGCCACTCGCCACTGTCCACGGTTTGACGGCTGAGATAATCTGCTTCCCAGTTTTCCACGCCTGGGATGTGGACTGCGGATATGGTGGACTTGGAGTCCTCCGTCCATTGAAGGATGCATTGAACCTCCAACATTGCCAGGCGGCTGCGTGTCCCGCCTTGGTGATTGATGTAGGCAACCGCTGTCGCGTTGTCTGACTGGACTCGGATGTGCTTGCCCGCCAACAGGTGGTGAAAGGCTAAGAGAGCTAGAAGCACAGCTCTGGTTTCCAGCACATTGATCGAGAGGGCTGATTGGGACGGAGTCCAAGTGCCCTGCGCTCTGTGGTGGAGATATACCGCTCCCCAGCCGGATAGACTGGCATCCGTGGTGAGGATCACCCAGAACGGGGCCAGGAAGGAGCGTCCCTGAGACAGAGAGAGGGGCCGAAGCTACCACTGAAGGGAGCCCCTGGTCTGTGGCGACAGAGCCACTAACCTGTGCAAGGAGGAAGTTCGCTTGTCCCAACAGCGGAGAGTGTCCAGCTGCAGAGGACGCAGATGGAACTGGGCAAAGGGAACCGCCTCCATTGACGCCACCATCTGACCCAGCACCTGCATTAGGTGCCTGATGGAATGACGGCGGGGCCTCAGCAGAGAGCGCACCGCCAGATGGAGGGACTGCTGTTTGACTAAGGGCAGCTTCACAAGTGCCGGCAGAGTCTCGAATTGCATCCCTAGGTACGTGAGCCTCTGGGTCGGAGTCAGAGTGGATTTGGGCAGATTGACAAGCCACCCGAATTGGACTAGAGTGGCGAGAGTGAGCGAGACACTCCGCTGACAGTCTGCACTGGATGAGGCCTTGACTAGAAGGTCGTCCAGGTAAGGAATCACTGCCAACCCCTGGAGGTGCAGAACCGCAACCACTGCTGCCATGACCTTGGTGAATACTCGAGGGGCCGTGGCTAACCCGAAGGGGAGAGCCACGAATTGGAAATGTTCCTCTCCGATTGCAAAACGTAGCCAACGCTGGTGTGAAACTGCAATTGGCACATGCAGATAGGCATCTCTGATGTCGATGGATGCCAGGAAATCTCCTTGGGTCATTGAGGCAATGACTGATCGCAGAGACTCCATGCGAAAATGCCGCACCTGAACATGCTTGTTGAGAAGCTTGAGATCCAGGATGGGCCGGAAGGAACCGTCCTTTTTGGGGACTAGGAAGAGATTTGAGTAGAAACCTCTGAACCGTTCCCGGGCGGGAACCGGTACAATTACTCCGTTGGCCTGCAAGGATGCTACAGCCTGAGAGAAGGCGGCAGCCTTGGAGCAGGGGGGAGTTGACAGAAAAAAGAGAATTTTGTTTACTTACCGTAAATTCTTTTTCTTATAGTTCCGTAATGGGAGACCCAGACCATGGGTGTATAGCTTCTGCCTCCGGAGGACACACAAAGTACTACAATAAAAGTGTAGCTCATCCCTCCGAGCATATACACCCCCTGGATAACCAAATATAGCCAGTTTAGTGCAAAAGCTGAAGGAGAGTAGCCACCCACAAGTAGAGATAGAGCAAGAACCGGAACAACCGGAGCCTCTGTCTACAACAACAGCCGGTGATAACACGCGGAGCAAGAAACTGCCAAAAGGCAACAGGGAGGGTGCTGGGTCTCCCATTACGGAACTATAAGAAAAAGAATTTACGGTAAGTAAACAAAATTCTCTTTTTCTTCATCGTTCCTATGGGAGACCCAGACCATGGGACGTCTCAAAGCAGTCCATGGGTGGGAATAAACAGAAAACTGAGAAGTAGGCGAAACCTAACTTCACCAATGGGCGACAGCCGCCTGAAGGATGAGTCTGCCCAAGCTCGCATCTGCCGAAGCATGAGCATGCACTTGGTAGTGCTTCGAAAAGGTATGCAGACTAGCCCAAGTGGCAGCCTGACCGACCTGCTGAGCCGTGGCCTGGTGCCTGAGAAACCAAGAGCCACCGACAGCTCTGGTCGAGTGTGCCTTGATCCCCAGCGGGGGAGGCACTTGAGTACACTGGTAGGCATCGGAAATGGCCGACCTAATCCAACGAGCTAGGGTCGGCTTAGAAACCGAGAGGCCCTCACGCCGACCTGTGGTCAGCACAAAAAGAGAGGTGCGCCGCCTAACAACAGCGGTGCGAAACACATAGATCCGGAGCGCCCGCACCAGATCCAGAGTATGCAACGCTTTTTCAAAGCGATGAACAGGAGCCGGACAAAAGGAAGGCAGGGAAATGTCCTGGTTAAGGTGGAAAGGAGAAACCACCTTAGGGAGAAAGTCCGGAGTCGGACGGAGAACCACCTTATCTTGATGAAAAACCAAAAAAGGTGACTCCGAAGAGAGCGCAGTCAAAGAGACTCTCCTGAGGGAAGTTATGGCCACTAGAAAGACCACTTTCTGTGAAAGACGAGACAAAGAAACCTCCCTAAGAGGCTCAAAGGGGGGTTTCTGGAAAGCCGTGAGGACCAGATTAAGGTCCCAGGGATCCAAGGGCCGCCGGTAAGGCGGAATGCTGTGAGATGCGCCCTGCATGAAGGAGCGCACCTGAGCCAGCCGAGCGATACGCCGCTGGCACAACACTGACAGAGCCGAGACCTGTCCCTTGAGGGAATTGAGGGATAGTCCTAGCTGCAGACGGACTGCAGAAAGGACAGAAGGGTCGGCAAGGAAAAAGGCCAAGAAGCATGGCTGGAAGAGCGACACCAGGACAGGAAAATTCTCCAGGTCCTGTGATAGATTTTGGCCAAGGAATACTTCCGAGCCCGAGTCATAGTGGAGATGACTTCAGGAGAGATACCAGAAGTCGTCAAGAACCAGGACTCAAGAGCCACGCCGTCAATCTGAGAGCCGCAGAATTCAGGCGGAAAAACGGACCTTGTGAGAGAAGGTCTGAACGGTCCGGGAGATGCCACGGCACCTCTACGGACAGATGGAGCAGGTCTGGGTACCAAGCTCGCCTGGGCCAGTCTGGAGCAATGAGAATGACCCGACGCCCTCCATTCTGAGCTTGCGCAGGACTCTGAGCAAGAGCTAGAGAGGGAAACACGTAAGACAGACGAAACTGGGACAAATCTTGAACCAGCGCGTCCGCTACAAAGGCTGGATCGTGAGGATCGTGGGAGCGAAGATCCACTTCCGGAGTGCCCCCCTTGCGGCAGAGTGACCAAAACACTGCCGGATGCAGGGCCCACTCGCCGCTGTCCACGGTTTGACGGCTGAGATAATCTGCCTCCCAGTTTTCCACGCCTGGGATGTGGACTGCGGATATGGTGGACTTGGAGTTCTCCGTCCACTGAAGGATTCGTTGAACCTCCAACATTGCCAGGCGGCCGAGTGTCCCGCCCTGGCAGTTGATGTAGGCAACCGCTGTCGCGTTGTCTGACCGGACTCGAATGTGCTTGCCCGCCAAAAGGTGGTGAAAGGCTAAGAGAGCTAGAAGCACAGCTCTGATTTCCAGCACATTGATCGAGAGGGCTGATTCGGACGGGGTCCAAGTGCCCTGCGCTCTGTGGTGGAGATATACTGCTCCCCAGCCGGATAGACTGGCATCCGTGGTGAGGATCACCCGGGACGGGGCCAGGAAGGAGCGTCCCTGAAGAGAGAGAGGGGCTGAACCCACCACTGAAGGGAGCCCCTGGTCTATGGCGACAGAGCCACTAACCTGTGCAAGGAGCAAGGTCGCTTGTCCCAACAGCGGAGAATGTCCAGCTGCAGAGGACGCAGATGGAACTGGGCAAAGGAACTGCTTCCATTGACGCCACCATCTGACCCAGCACCTGCATTCGGTGCCTGATGGAGTGACGGCGGGCCTCAGCAAAGGGCGCACCGCCAGTGGAGGGACTGCTGTTTGACTAAGGGCAGGTTCACCAGTGCCGGCAGAGTCTCGAATTGCATCCCTAGGTACATGAGCTTCTGGGTCGGAGTCAGAGTGGACTTGGGAAAAGGACAAGCCACCCGAATTGGACTAGAGTGGCGAGAGTGAGCGAGGCACTCCGCTGACAGTCTGCACTGGATGAAGCCTTGACTAGAAGGCCGTCCAGGAAAAGGGATTACTGCCAACCCCCGGAGGTGCAGAACCGCAACCACTGCTGCCATGACCCTGATGAATACTCGAGGGGCCGTGGCTAACCCGAAGGGAAGAGCCACGAATTGGAAATGTTCCTCTCCGATTGCAAAACGTAGCCAACGCTGGTGTGAAACTGCAATTGGCACATGCAGGTAGGCATCTCTGATGTCGAGGATGCTAGGAAATCTCCTTGGGTCATTGAGGCAATGACTGATCGCAGAGACTCCATGCGAAAATGCCGCACCTGAACATGCTTTTTGAGAAGCTTGAGATCCAGGATGGGCCGGAAGGAACCGTCCCTTTCGGGGACTACGAAGAGATTTGAGTAGAAACCTCTGAACTGTTCCCAGGCGGGAACCGGTACAATTACTCCGTTGGCCTGCAAGGGTGCCACGGCCTGTGAGAAGGCGGCGGCCTTGGAGCAGGGGGGAGTTGACAGAAAAAATCTGTTTGGCGGGCTGGATAGAATTCTATCCTGTAGCCGTGGGAGGTGATATCCCGCACCCACTGATCGGAGATGTGTTGAAACCACACGTCGCCAAAAGCGGGAGAGCCTGCCACCGACCAAGGACGTTGCTGGCGCGGCCAGATAGTCAAGAGGAGGCTGCCTTAGTGGCAGCAGGTCCTGCTCTGAGGACGCGGCTTCGTGCGTCAGATGGGTTTTTGGTCCTTGGCTGAGTTAGTGGACGAGGCCGAGGGCTTAGAGGACGACCAGTTGGAGGAACGAAAGGAACGAAACCTCGACTGGATCCTGCCCTGGACAGGTTTCCTGGTTTTGTTTGTGGCATGGAAGTACTCTTCCCGCCAGTAGCTTGCTGAATAATTTCATCCAGTTGTTCACCGAACAGCCTGGGCCCAGCAAATGGGAGCCCAGCAAGGTACTTCATTGAAGAAGCGTCGGCCTTCCACTCTCGAAGCCACAAGATCCTGCGCATAGCGAGAGAATTATCCGAAGCCACCGCAGTGCGGTGAGAAGCCTCCAGCATGGCAGACATGGCAAAGGATGAAAAGGCTGAAGCCTGGAAGTTAAGGCAACGATTTCGGGCATAGAGTCCCTGGTGAGGGAATGCATCTCCTCTAGAGAAGCAGAGATGGCTATGAGAGCCCACAATGCTGCAAAAGATGGGGAGAACGAGACCCCTGCCGCCTCAGATACAGATTTGGCCAAAAGGTCAACCTGGCGGTCAGTTACTCTTCCCGCCAGGGAATCCTTAAGAGAGGTGTCAGCAGCCACTGATACAACTGTCCGGGCTGAGAGTCTAGACACCGGAGGGTCTACCTTTGGTGAATGAGCCCACTCCTTGACCACCTCTGGTGGAAACGGAAAACGGTCATCAGAACCACGCTTTGGGCAGCGTCTGTCAGGACAGGCCCTAGGCTTGGTCACAATGGCCTGAAAACTGGAGTGGTTAAGGAACACACTCCTTGTTCTCTTGGGCAAGGTAAACTGGTGCTTTCTTGCCAGAGAGGGTTGCTCCTCTGATACAGGCGGATTGAGGTCCAGTACAAAATTAATGGACGCAATCAAATCACTAGCATCTGCGTCACTTTCGGGCAGATCAATGGGGTACATGGAGGTAGCGTCCGAGCCCCCAGTAAAGGCATCCTCCTCGTCCTGAGAGTCAGCTCGTGAATCAGAGCCGTGGGACGAGGAAGGAGAGGGGACCCTGCGTCTCCTTTTAGGAGGACGGGGTCTAAGACGAGATGGAGAATCCTCTGTGAGCTTTGCTGAGCGAGCCGTAGCAGCAGAAGCGCCCTGAGAAGGGGGCTCATGCATGCTCAGCAGAGTCCGGGACAGCTGTCCCATGGAGAGAAGGATTCTGCCCAAGCCGGGGGTTCAGCCACCGGAGCCGGAGCAGCCGGAGGAACCACTGGGGATGAGACTCCAGGCTGAGGCACCACCATGTTAGAGCAGGCATCACAATATGGTTATGTGCTCGGTACAGACAGTAGGAGCCTACATGCAGTGCATATTGAGTACAGCCTTGCTGCTCGTGTGAGACATGCTGCTGAAGTGGGGGCTCTGAGTCAGAATGACCCCCAGCAGAGTATATACTATAAGCAGGTCCACAACCGGAGGTTGTGGCTTGCCATACTGTCTGACATTCTGCCAACCCCTCTCTGTTCCCTCCAGATCCCACAGCCCGGACCCCCAGAGAGATACTGCAGCCAGCGCCGATCGCTGTGCTGACATAAGAACGCTGATAAAATGGTGCTTCTGCCCAAGCCGGAGCGAGGTGAGGGGGCGGGGCCTACTCTAAGAGCGGGATCCCGAGGGCCAAGGAGATATACAGGGGAGGGAAACATTTCCTCAGAGAGGAGTGTCCCTCTCCTGAGCCGAACGGCCGCTGAGCGGAGCCGCACTGTCCCTCTGCATGATTGGCATGCAGGGGCAGTGAAAACGAAACTAGGCCTCAGGCGAAGCCGGGGCCTAAATTTAACGATGCGGCCGGCGCGCAGGCACCATCGGCGCGGTTCTCTAGTGAAAACCAGAGAACCGGCCGGAAATGTCAGAATACATACACAGCACACTCTCCCCAACAATAAAGTACAAGGGACCCCCGGATAATAACGTCTCAGATACTTAGCTTGTGAGACGCAGGGCCAGGTCCCTGAGGGATGAGTGCTCCGTCCGGCAGGATCCTGAAAGGGCTGCGGATGGAGTCCGGTCTCCTGCAAGGTAGGGAGAACCGTGCTGGCTCCCACTTCAGGCCAGAGCCCGAGGGATGGTGAAGGAGCGCGGCATGTAAGGCTCCAGCCCTGAAATCAACCTTAACAACACCGCCGACACAGTGGGGTGAGAAGGGACATGCCGGGAGTCCAGGCTTGGACCCGCTTTTCTTCAAAAACTTTCCAAAATGAAAAATCAGATGAGAATGCATGTGTGGATGTATGCCTCCTGAACACAAAGCAATGAACTGGCTATATTTGGTTATCCAGGGGGTGTATATGCTCGGAGGGAGGGGCTACACTTTTTAGTGTAGTACTTTGTGTGTCCTCCGGAGGCAGAAGCTATACACCCATGGTCTGGGTCTCCCATAGGAACGATGAAGAAAAATCTGTTTGGCGGGCTGGAAGAGAATTCTATCCTGTAGCCGTTGGAGATGATATCCCGCACCCACTGATCGGAGACGTGTTGAAACCACACGTCTTTAAAGTGGGAGAGCCTGCCACCGACCAAGGATGTTGCTGGCGCGGCCAGATAGTCAAGAGGAGGCTGCCTTAGTGGCAGCAGCTCCTGCGGTCTTCTGTGGACGCGCCTTTGTGCGCCAGTTGGGTTTTTGGTCCTTGGCTGAGTTAGTGGACGAGGCCGAGGGCTTAGAGGATGACCAGTTGGAGGAACGAAAGGAACGAAACCTCGACTGGTTCCTACCCTGGGCAGGTTTCCTGGTTTTAGTTTGTGGCATGGAAGTACTCTTCCCGCCAGTAGCTTCCTTAATTTCATCCAGTTGTTCACCGAATAGCCTGGATCCAGCAAAAGGGAGCCCAGCAAGGTACTTCTTTGAAGAAGCATCTGCCTTCCACTCTCGAAGCCACAAGATCCTGCGGATAGCGAGGGAATTAGCCGAAGCCACCGCAGTGCGGTGAGAAGCCTCCAGCATGGCAGACATGGCATAGGATGAAAAAGCTGAAGCTTGGGAAGTTAAGGCAACCATTTCGGGCATAGATTCCCTGGTGAGGGAATGCATCTCCTCTAGAGAAGCAGAGATGGCTTTGAGAGCCCACACTGCTGCAAAAGATGGGGAGAACGAGGCCCCTGCCGCCTCATATACAGATTTGGCCAGAAGGTCAACCTGGCGGTCAGTGGAATCCTTAAGAGAGGTGCCATCAGCCACTGATACAACTGTCCGAGCTGAGTCTAGACACCGGAGGGTCTACCTTTGGGGAATGAGCCCACTCCTTGACCACCTCAGGTGGAAAGGGAAAACGGTCATCAGAACCACGCTTTGAGAAGAGTTTGTCAGGACAGGCCCTAGGCTTGGTCACAGTGGCCTGAAAACTGGAGTGGTTAAAGAACACACTCTTTGTCCTCTTAGGCAAGGTAAACTGGTGCTTTTCTGCCAGAGAGGGTTGCTCCTCTGATACTGGCGGATTGAGGTCCAGTACAGAATTAATGGACGCAATCAAATCACGAACATCTGAGTCACTTTCGGACAGATCAATGGGGCACATGGAGGTAGCCTCCGAGTCCCCAGTAACGGCATCCTCCTCGTCCTGCGAGTCAGCTCTTGAATCAGAGCCGCGAGACGAGGAAGGAGAGGGAGCCCTGCGTCTCCTCTTAGGAGGACAGGGTCTGGGACCAGATGAAGAATCCTCTGTGAGCTCCGCTGAGAGAGCCCTAGCAGCAGAGGCGCCCTGAGAAGGGGGCTGATGCATGTTCAGCAAAGTCCGGGACAGCTGTCCCATGGAGTCGGCAAAAGACTGGGAGATTGACCTAGAGAAGGATTCTACCCAAGCCGAGGGTTCAGCCACCGGAGCCGGAGCAGCCGGAGGGACCACTGTGGGTGCGATTCCAGGCTGAGGCATTGTCAGGTTAGAGCAGGCATCACAATGTGGATATGTGCTCGGTTCAGGCAGCACGAGCTTACATGCAGTGCATATTGAGTACAGCTTTGCAGTCTTGCTCCTCGTGTGAGACATGCTGCTGAAGTGGGGGCTCTGAGCCAGAATGACCCCCAGAGAGTATATAAGCAGGTCCACAACCGGAGGTTGTGGCTTACCAGACCATTTGTGTGCCCTCCAGATCCCACAGCCCGGACCCCCAAGCAGCTTAGCAGGGATGCTGCAGCCAGCGCCGATCGCAGAGAGAAACGCTGATAAAATGGCGCCGGAGCGAGGAGAGGGGGCGGGACCTGCTCTGAGAGCGGGATCTGGAGGGCCAAGGAGATTTACAGGGGAGGGGACATGTACTCAGAGAGGAGTGTCCCTCCCCTGTGCCGAACGGCCGCTGGGCGGAGCCGCACTGTCCCTCTGCATGATTGACATGCAAGGGCAGTGAAATCGAAAGTAGGCATCCGGCGAAGCCGGGGCCTAAATTTAAGCGATGCGGCCGGCGCGCAGGCCCCATCGGCGCGGTTCTCAGGTGACAACCAGAGAACCGGCCGGAAATGTCAGAACAGTTACACAGCACACTCTCCCACCATAATAAAGTACCGGGACCCCCCGAATATAAACGTCTCAGGTACTTAGCTTGCTGAGACGCAGGGTTCCAAGTCCCTGGGGATGAGTGCTCCGTCCAGCAGGATCCTGAAGGGCTGCGGATGGAGACCGGCCTCCTGCAAAGCAAGGAGAACCGTGCTGGCTCCCACTTCAAGCCAGAGCCCGAGGGATGGTGAGGGAGCGCGGCATGTAAGGCTCCAGCCTTGGAATCAACCTTAACAACACCGCCGACACAGTGGGGTGGGAAGGGACATGCCGGGAGTCCAGGCTTGGACCCGCTTTTCTTCAAAAACTTTCCAAAATGAAAAATCAGATGAGAATGCATGTGTGGATGTATGCCTCCTGAACACAAAGCAATGAACTGGCTAGATCTGGTTATCCAGGGGGTGTATATGCTCAGAGGGAGGAGCTACACTTTTTAGTGTAGTACTTTGTGTGTACTCCGGAGGCTGAAGCTATACACCCAATGTCTGGGTCTCCCATAGGAACGATAAAGAAATATTTATTAAGACATGAGGTGAACATCCATAAAAGCACTTAAAAAGGTACCCGGACCAGGTATAAAACGCAATTCATTAGGGATGCCTGGGTAAATAAGCCATTTACAGAATACAAACATAGTAGTGCTATTAATAATGTGATATACATCATACTGAGCAGTGTCCCAGGCGGCCTATAACTCCAGAATCCCATATGCATCAGTATACATACAATTTAAAGCTGCAGGCAAGCTGCCAAAACAGTGAAGAAAGCATTGTCAACAACCTCAGGAAAACGCCCAACGTACGTTTCGATGTTTCTTTTAGGATGTTCAAATCTTCATCAGGGGGAGACAATGCTTTCTCCACTGGCCTTGGCGACTTAGAAGGTCCGCCGCCCAGTTCTCTACTCCCGGTAAGTGTAACGCTGAAAAACACGGACCCCCGTCGATTAGGCCCAGGTGAGGATCCTGAGGACCTCGAGATAAGCTCTCTTGCTGCTGGTACCTCCCTGCCAATTGACATAGGCCACAGCTGTTGCATTGTCCAATTGGACCCGAATCAAACGACCTGCTAGCAGAAAGGGGGAATGACCTGAGAGTGAGAAGATTGCGCTGATTTTCAGGATGATTTCTGGGAAGGGAAGACTCCTGGTGTGTCCAACGTCCCGAAGCAGTGTGGAGCCAGTACGCTGCTCCCCAGACTAAGAGGCTAGCGTCCGTGGTCAGAAGTAGCCAGTCCACTTGGGGGAGAAAAACTCCTTCTCGATATGGAAGAGGACACTGAAGCCACCAGCAAAAGCGCATACCTGACTGAAGGTGTCAGGTGAAAAGTTCGTCCAAGAAAAGGGGGCTCTTGTCCCAGGCAGCTAGAAGCGCAAGCTGCAGTGGGCGGTGGTGTGGCTAAGCGAGCAGCACTGCCTCTATAGCCGCCGCTATCCTACCTAGCACTCTCATACTGAATCGTATGGAGCGAGAGGAGTACGTAGAGGGCAGTGTACCGCTTGTTGTAGAGCGGTCGCCTTGTCTTGAGGGAGAAATATCAAGCCCCGAAGAGTGTCCAGGGACATGCCCAGGGAGGTGACGGATTTTGACGGGACCGGGGATGATTTGACTGGAGTCAGAAGCCGCCCTAAGCGGGATAGGGTGCCCACAGAGATCTGCACGCTGGTTGAGCCCTTGTTGAGGAGGTCATCCAAGCAAGGCAGAACAGGCACTCTCCTGGCGTGAGGGGCACTCATGGCGGCCGCCATGACCTTAGTTAAGACCCTTGGTGCTGTGGCAGAGCCGAGGGTAGGGCCACAAATGAAAAAAAGAAGTCCTGAACCGCAAAGCGGAGGAACTTTTGGTGAGCTGGAGCGATGGGTATGTGCAGGTACGCATCCCTGATAGCTAGGGAGGCAAGGAATTCTCCTTCGACCATAAGGGTAATAATGGACCCTAGGAATTCCATTCTGAATCTCCTTACGTGCACATGTTTGCTCAGGTGTTAGAGGTCCAGGATGGGACGAACTGACCCGTCCTTTTTTGGGGACCACGAGAGGTTAGAATAGAAGGCCTTGAACCTCTCGCTGTCTGGAACAGGTACCATCACCCCCGCCGTTTGGAGGGAGTGGATTGCTGAGGAGAAGGCCTCGTGGTGTTTTGGAGCCTTTGGGGGGGTTTGAGAGAAAAGACTAACCAGGGGATCGGCTCCAGACGATCGGCAAACCATCGGTCTAGAAAAGAGTACTGTGAGAAGCTTCTTAGAGACAGAGTCCGCTCTCCATTATCGGAACCAGAGGGCCTTACGGATGGCTATGGTATATGAGGCGGCAATAACTGCGCAGGTAGCAGCGCCAAGGGAGGCCTGCATGAGGTACTCTGCCGCCGCAGCAATGTGAACTGTTACATCTGTGAGGGTCTGAGAGAAACTGGTAGTCCTGGTGCCTGTGCGACCCACACGGAAGGGGAGAGGGACCCGCGGCCTCGAGGCAGAGCGATCGAGCTGCTCCACTTGTCTGTCTGTCGGGTCCTTGAAGGAGGATCCATCAAGTAAAAGACAGGAGTGGTCCTTCAGGCAGGCAGAAGCCGGGTGAGGGTCCACCGAGGCCGGATCAGCCCAGCCCTTAGAGACAGCTAAGCCAAAGGGGTACTGGGACTCCATGAGTTTACAGATACCGAAGCGGTGTCAAAAACCTTTTTTTTTGAGGTTTCTTCATCCTTTTAAAAGGAGACCGCAGGGTCAGTAGTAGTGGATGGGAGATCTTCCACATGCAGAGTTTTGGTTGATTGCTGCAATAAGGGAGTCCATCGTAGCTTGATCGCTCGGGGAGGTTGAAACCAAGGAATCATCCCGGTACAAACATCATTCCCCTTCCTCCGGCTCCTCAGAGACTGCGGAACATGTGGGAGAACCTCATCTGTGTACCCCAGAGGGAGAACCATGGGGGTCATGCCTTTTTTCTGATCTGCAACCGGTGAAGCAGAGGGCTGATTCTTATCAGAAGGACCCTCTATAGAGGTGTCATCAGGCTGCGTTCTGTCCAGGGGCCCCGAGGGGTGTGAGGACGATGTTGCATAGCCAGCACCAGGTTCTGGGAACTGTGCCCATTCCGGGGGACTGGGAGCTATGGCTCTGGGCTGGCAGCGGTTGCTGCGGTGGTGGTAAGCTACAGGGGCACCGGACTCACAGAAGGAAGAGGTGCTATCATCCCCCCTAGTAGCTCAGCGTCTTATAGTTGTTGCTGTAGTTGTGCAGGGCATAAAACATGTGACTGCAGCCCCTGGCTGATGAGCTGATGAGCCACAAACTCTGATTGTAATGAGGGAGCAATGCTCTGCACAGATAATGTGCAAGTGAGGCTATAACTCACCCAGAACCCTGATGACCCCTCCCCCCCTCCTCCTGCGTCCCAGTTCTGGGAAGGAGGAAGCCAGCTCTGATCACAACAAGAGGGAGCAATGCTCTGCATATCCTGTGTGAGGAGGGTTACGCGCGCTTTCTTATCGAGTGTCGGCGGGGACGGGGCTTAGCTCTGACAAGAAGGCATGAGAAAATATAACAAAAAAATGGTGGGAAGGGACTCCCCTTCCCCCCTCCAGCCCTGCACAACAATGGTGGACAGAAAGAAGGGAATTTTGTTTACTTACCGTAAATTCCTTTTCTTCTAGCTCCAATTGGGAGACCCAGACAATTGGGTGTATAGCTATTGCCTCTGGAGGCCACACAAAGTATTACACTTAAAAGTGTAAGGCCCCTCCCCTTCTGGCTATACACCCCCAGTGGGATCACTGGCTCACCAGTTTTAGTGCCAAAGCAAGAAGGAGGAAAGCCAATAACTGGTTTAAAGACCAATTCAATCCGAGGAAACATCGGAGAACTGAACCATACCACATGAACAACATGTGTACCCGAAAAAACAGAAAAACCCCGAGAAAACAGGGCGGGTGCTGGGTCTCCCAATTGGAGCTAGAAGAAAAGGAATTTACGGTAAGTAAACAAAATTCCCTTCTTCTTTGTCGCTCCATTGGGAGACCCAGACAATTGGGATGTCCAAAAGCAATCCCTGGGTGGGTAAAAGAATACCTCATGATAGGGCCGTCAAACGGCCCTCTCCTACAGGTGGCCAACCGCCGCCTGAATGACTTATCTACCTAGGCTGGCGTCTGCCGAAGCGTAGGTATGCATCTGATAATGCTTGGTAAAAGTAAGTAGACTCGACCAGGTGGGTGCCTGACACACCTGCTGAGCCGTAGCCTGGTGCCGTAATGCCCAGGATGCACCCACGGCTCTGGTAGAATGGGCCTTCGGCCTTGAGAGAACCAGAAGCCCAGTAGAACTGTAGGTTTCAAGAATTGGTTCCTCGAGCCCCCGAGCAAGGGTGGATCTGGAAGCTTGCGACTGTTTACGCCGACCAGCGACAAGGACAAAGAGTGCATCCGGGTGGCGCAGGAGCGCCATGCGGGAAGTAGAACCTGAGTGCTCTCACCAGAACCAACAGATGCAAATCTTTCTGAAATTGATGGACTGGACGAGGACACAAAGAAGGTGAGGTGATATCCTGATTGATATGAAAATGGGATACCACCTTAGGGAGAAATTCCGGAACCGGACGCAGAACTACCCTGTCCTGGTGAAGGACCAGGAAGGGAGTTTGTATGAGAGCGTTGCTAGCTCGGAAACTCTCCTAAGAGACGAGACCGTTACTAGAAGGCCACTTCCCGTGAAAAACGGGAAGGGAGACATCCTTCAAAGGCTCGAAAGGCGGCATCTGGAGAGCAATTAGAACCTTGTTCAGATCTCAGGGCTCTAACGGCCGCTTGTACGGAGTGCTGAGAAGACAAACTCCCCGTAGGAACGTGCGTACCTGAGGAAGTCGTCGTTTCTGAAAAAATACAGATAGCGCTGAGACTTGTCCCTAAAGGGAACTGAGCGACAACCCATTTTCCTACCTAGATTGCAGGAAGGAAGGAAACATAGACGATGCAACCGGCCAGGGAGAAACACCCTGCGCCGAGCACCGAGATAAGAACATCTTCCACGTCCTGTGGTCAATCTTGGCGGACGTTGGTATGCTAGCCTGTCTCATGGTGGCAACCACGTCCTGAGGTAATCCTGACGACACTAGGTTCCAGGACTCAATGCCACACCATCCGGTTGAGGGCCGTAGAATTCAAATGGAAGAATGGCCCTTGAGACAGCCAGTCTGATTGGTCTGGTAGTGCCCCCGGTTAGCCTACCGTGAGGCACCACAGAACCGAGTACCACAACATCCTCGGCCAATTTGTAGCGACGAGGATGGCGCGGCCGCAGTCGGTCTTGATCTAGCGCAGTACTCTGGGCAACAATGCCAGAGGTGGCACCTAAGGTAGCTGGAACTGCGACCAATGCTGAACTAAGGCGTTTGCCGCCAGAGCTCGATGATTGTGAAACCGTGCCATGAAGCTGGCACATTGTTGTTGTGGCGTGACGCCATTAGATCGACGTCCGGCCTCTGTCAGCGGCGCCAGATCTCCTGAAACCCGTCCGGGTGAGGAGACCATACTCTTTCGGCCACACCTCAGCGACTTAGGAAGTCAGCTTCCTAGTTTCCACACTTGGGATGTGAATTGTGGATATGGTGGATGCCGTGTCTTCCACCCACATCAGAACCTGCCGGACTTCCTGGAAGGCTTGCCGGTTGCGCGTTCTTCCTTGGTGGTTGATGTATGCCACCGCTGTGGAGCTGTCCGACTGAAGTCGGATATGCTTGCTTTCCAGCCGCTGTTGGAAGGATTGTAGGGCAAGATACACTGCTCTGTGTTCAAGAACATTGATCTGAAGAGTGGACTCTTGCTGAGTCCACGTACCCTGAGCGCTGTAGTGGAGAAAAACTGCTCCCCACCCTGATAGACTCGCGTCTGTCGTAACTATCGCCCAGGACGGGGATAGGAAGGACCTTCTTTTTGACCAAGAGGTGAGAAGAAGCCACCACCGTAGAGATTCCTTGGCCGCCTGAGAAAGAACGACGACTCTGTTGAGGGACGTCGACTCCTCGTCCCATTGGCGGAGAATGTCCCATTGTAGTGGACGCAGTAAAACTGCGCGAAAGGAACTGCCTCCATTGCTACCATCTTACGTAGGAAGTGCATGAGGCGTCTCAATGTGTGCGACTGGTTCTTAAAGAAGAGCTTGCAGCCCGTAGTGAATGCTGTTTGTCTAGCGGCAGCTTCACTATCGCTGAGAGAGTAAGAAACTCTATGCCTAGATATGTTATCGATAGGGTCGGGGTCGGATCTGACTTTAAAAAGTTGATGATCCACCCAAAACTCTAGAGAGTCTCCAGCGCAACGTTCGGGCAGTGTTGGCATGTTTCCTAAGAGAGTGCCTTGACAAGTAGATCGTCTAAATACGGGACCACAGAGTGACCCTGAGAGTGCAGGACTGTGACTACTGCTGCCCTGACCTTGGCGAAGACCAGTTGGACTGTCGCTAGCCGGAAGGTAGAGCTACGAACAGAGGGTGTTCGTCTCCTATAACGAAGCGTAGAAACGCTAGTGCTCTGGATCAATCGGCACGTGTGGATAAGCATCCTTGATGCCTAATGATGCTAGGAAATATCCTTGGGACCTTGAGGCGATGACATGGCGGAGGGATTCCATCCGGAACCGCCTGGTGTCCACGAGCTTGCTGAGCATTTTTAGATCCAGAACGGGACGGAACGGCCCGTTGTTATAGGTACCGCAAAGAATTTGGGGTAAAAACCGTGACCTTGTTCCTGAAGAGGAACGGGGGTCATCACTCTTTCTGCCTATAGAGTGCACCCTGTTTGCAGAAGAGCAGCGGCCCGGCCGGGAGGTGGAGAAATTCTGAAGAATCGAGTTGGAGGACGAGAAGTGAGCTCTATCCTGTACCCGTGAGACAGAATGTCTCACACTCAATGGTCATTGACCTATGGCAGCTAAATATCGCCAAGGCGGGAGAGCCTGCTACCGACCGAGGCCGCAAGTCATGAGGAAGCCGCCTTGGAAGCGGGTTTTCAGACTGTCGCTTTTTTGGGCGAGACTGAGCCCGCTAAGAATCTTAGCTCCTCTGATCCTTTTGAGTCCACATTGGACGAGGAAAAATGGGACCTGCCCGAGCCTCGAAAAGGCCGAAAACCCCGACTGCCTCTTGCTCTGTTGGGGTTTGTTGTGTCCGGGCTGAGGAAAGGATGAATCCTTACCCCTGGACTGTTTGATGGTTACATCCAACGCTCACCAAACAGTCGGTCAGCAGAAAAAGGCAACTGGTTAGGCAACCTTTTTTGGAAGCAGAATCTGCCTTCCATTCACTTAACGAGCAGACCAGGCTCTGCTTAAAAACACGGAGTAGCGGAGGCTACCGCCGCACGGTTCGCAGAGTCCAGGACAACCTGAATCGCGTAAGAAACAAATGCAGACATTTGAGAGGTTAAGGATGCCACCTGCGGCACAGATGTACGTGTAACCGTGTCAATCTGTGTAAGACAAGCTGAAATAGCTTGGAGTGCCCCAAGGGAGAGAATGCCGGAGCCAACGGTGCGCCGACAGCCTCATAGATGGCTTTCGACCAGAGATCCATCTGTCTGTCAGTGGCATCTTTGAGTTTGCAGTTCCATCTCCCACTGCAACTATGGATCTAGCTACAAGCCTGGAGATTGGAGGATGCCGCTCGGGACATTGGGTCCAGTCCTTGACCAAGTCAGGGGACAGGGATAACGTGTATCCTAAGCCGTTTGGAGAAGCGCATATCTGGATAAGCGTGGTGTTCCTGGACTGCCTCTCTGAAGGCAGAGTGGTCCAGAAAAATACGTGAAGCTGACTCCTCCACTGGAGGAGCTGTGAGAAATAACCCACATTCTATAGATGGACGCTATAAGATTATTTACTATGGCGTCACAATCAGGTGTATCCAGATTGAGAGCGGTCTCAGGATCAGAATCCTGAGCCGCTACTTCCGCCTCATTACACAGCGAGTCCTTCTGTTAGGACCCTGATGAAACCGAGGCCGCTCATAGCGAGCCCACTTAGGCTGTCTGGGACTGACGTCCGTGCAGAGCCGTGACTCTGGGATGCGTGTGACATTCCCGGAGCTGTTAGTTATTCACACTGAGGGGGGCCATGGATCAATGATTCAACAGTGCCCATATTGTGAGAGACATGTCCGGACTGCTAGGCTTCTAGTATCATAGCCATAGTCTCAGAAAAACTGTCAGTAAATACTGCAGACACCGTCCTCATCCCCTGGCCATTAGTGCATACAATGGGAGTCTATGTACCTGCCGGCCGTATAGCCGTACATGCTGTACCAGCTGTATAGAAAAACATGTGGTTCTGCACCTTTGTTTTACACAGAGAATATGCTGATAACTCCTCCGCATAATCCAGGAGGGTATATACAACGTGCGACCAAACAGTGCAATGTATATAGTACAAGCATATCTATAAGTGCACTTCTGCACTAGTGGGGTTAGCACCACAGGTGCTGCTTAACGCCTGTTACAGCGATTGTGTGACTATCAGAATGCCAGGGTCTTCCACACTTGTCTCTGTATCGTACAGAAACTGACACTAATGGCTGCCGGTGTCCTTGTAGAGAAGGAAGCCGTGGGCGTGCCTGAGAAAGTGCGGGAATCCGGATTCACAGTGCACACAGTGAGAGGGGTGGAGTATGCAAAACATACTCCAGCTCTCAGCTCTGCTCTATGCAGCGTCACGCCCCTACCCTGACTGTCAGGGCTGTGGGCGGTAACGAAGGGAGACTAGGCCCAGAAGCCGGGGATTCGAGTTAACAGCGCGGCCGCCGTAAAAGCGCGGGCCGCGCTGAAGTCCCCGGCGCACCACAAGTGCCAGCCGCGCCGCAGTTCCAGCGGCCGGCGCGACCGATTCATAGAAGTGGCCAGCGTCCCGCCCCTCTCCTGACTGGCAGGTCTGGGGGCGGGAACGAACGGAAGCAGGCCGCAAAAGCCGGGGACTCTAGTTATCAGCGCGGCCGCCGTAAAAGCGCGGGCCACGCTGAAGTCCCCGGCGCACCACAAGTGCCAGCCGCGCCGCTGCCAGCGGCCGGCGCGACCGATTCCTGGAAGTGGCCAGCGTCCCGCCCCTCTCCTGACTGGCAGGTCTGGGGGCGGGAACGAACGGAAGCAGGCCGCAAAAGCCGGGGACTCTAGTTATCAGCGCGGCCGCCGTAAAAGCGCAGGCCGCGCTGAAGTCCCCGGCGCACTACAAGTGCCAGCCGCGCCGCAGTCCCAGCGGCCGGCGCGACCAATTCCCATAAGTGAGCCTGCTTCAGCAAAGCTGAATGAGGCCATGGCACAGGCGCCGCAGCGCTGATGTCCCCCGGCGCACTACAACACCCAGCATGCTGCGGTGTGAGCGCCAAATGCACGGGGACACAGAGTACCTTGAGGAAGCAGGGCCATGTCCCTGATGTACTCCGCTCCATCCAGCATCTTCTCCAGGGGCTGTAGATGGAGCACGGTCTCAGTGCCTGGAGACCGGTAAATCCCACTTCACCCAGAGCCCTGTAAAAAGGGATGGGGAAGGAATCAGCATGTGGGCTCCTGCCGCCGTACCCGCAATGGGTACCTCAACCTTACAAACACCTCCGACATACAGTGGGGTGAGAAGGGAGCATGCTGGGGACACTATATGTGTCCTCTTTTCTTCCATCCGACATAGTCAGCAGCTGCTGCTGACTAAAAAGTGGAGCTATGCGTGGATGTGTTGCCTCCTTCGCACAAAGCACAAAACTGGTGAGCCAGTGATCCCACTGGGGGTGTATAGCCAGAAGGGGAGGGGCCTTACACTTTTAAGTGTAATACTTTGTGTGGCCTCCAGAGGCAATAGCTATACACCCAATTGTCTGGGTCTCCCAATGGAGCGACAAAGAAAAAACTCTATAAGTGTACCGCAGCTGCACTGAGTCCTGGGGGCTCTCCCCCTCCCCCCGCCACAGGTGGAATGCTATGCAGGAGTCTGCAATCACAGCTCATGTGCATCCAGTCAGTGTGACCTTTGCTCCAATTCAGGGTGGAGAGTCTAACGCCTGCTGGCAGAACTTGTATCAACTCAGAGCCTGCCAGAGGGACTGAGGAAGTTTTCATCTGCTCTGGATCTCTGGAAAAAATAAGAATTATTCTTACCGTTAATTCGATTTCTAGGACCTTCCACGACAGCATAGGAGGTTGTCTCTCCACGCCCTAATTGGGACAGGAAGTTCAAGAGGTTTAAAAGGACCCTCCCACCTCCCATAGCCAGTGTCTTACAAAGAACCCATAGCAAATGAGAAGTACAACATTATCCATGAATATATGAATATAAAAGGGGAGGGAATTACCTGCTGTTGTGGAAGGTCCTAGAAATCGAATTAACAGTAAGAATAATTCTTATTTCTCTAGTCCCTTCCACGACAGCATAGGAGAAATACCAAAGAATTGATACCCCAGGGGGGGACCACAGCCTGCAGGACCTTCCTGCCAAAAGCTAATCCCTGCTGGAATCCAGATCCAGACGATAATGCTTCGTGAAAGTAAGGAGGGAAGACCACGGAGCCGCCTTGCAGATCTGCTCAGGAGAAACCCCTGCCCGTTCAGCCCAGGAGACAGAGGTAGCCCTGGTGGAGTGCGCCATGAATCCGGTAGGCGGAGAGAGATGCTGAGCGAGGTAGGCGTCTCTAATTGCCCGCACAATCCAGTTGGCGACGGTACTCTTAGCCACCTTCCTGCCCTTATTTCGGCCAAAGGGCTGGATGAACAGGTTATAATCAAGGCGCCAAGAAGCAGTAACCTCCAGGTAGTGCAACACAGTCCGACGAACATCCAAAGAATGAAACACTTCCTCACCCGGAGTCCGAGGATTCTGACAGAAGGAAGGCAGGATGATGGACTGAGAACGGTGAAAATCCGAAACCACCTTGGGAAGGAAGGAAGGGTCCAGCTGAAAAACAATGCTGTCATCGCTGACGGTCAGGTAAGGCTCCCGAATAGACAAAGCCTGAAGTTCCCCGCCTCTACGAGCAGACGTAATAGCCACAAGAAAGGCAGTCTTGTGAGAAAGAGAACGAATGTTACAAGAGGACAGTGGCTCAAAGGGTGACTGAGAAAGTCCGGTAAGGACCACATTGAGATCCCAGCAAGGTGTCAGGATCCTCCGCCGCGGACAGAGCCTACTAGCGGACACCCTGAAACGGCGGATCCAGCGACGATCTGCCAGAGCCGTGACAAGATTGTACTAAGCGCCGAGATCTGCACCTTCAGGGTGCTGGGCCGAAGGCCTAAGTCCAATCCACTCTGGAGGAAATCGAGAATCTGCGCAATGGTAGGCCGGAGCGGGTCAGGAGGCCGAGAACCACACCAGGAGGAAAATCTCATCCAGATTTTAGTGGAAATACCATTAGCCATTATTCTTTTGTAGAGCAGCCACGACCTTATCAGAAAGTCCCTGGGCCTTCAGTGCCCGGGCCTCAGAAGCCAGGCAGCCAACTGGAGCTTCTGGGGGACCGGATGGAATATCGGATCCTGAGACAGGAAACTGGGGTCTGAACCCAGGAGGACCGGTCCATCGAGTCTGAGAGTACCAACTCCGCCGCGGCCACAGAGGAGCTACCAGGATGGTCGTGGCTCCGTCGTCCCTGATCGTCCTCAGGGTTCGTGCGAGAAGAGGAGTAGGCGGGAAGGCGTATCGAGGCAAAAAGGACCAATTGTGGCAGAAGGCGTTCACCCCCAACGCGTTGCCCCGAGGGTTCAGGGAGAAAAATGTTGCGACCTTGCGATTTCCTGCTGAAGCAAAGAGGTCTACCTCTGGAGTACCCCACCTTGCCACTAGAGAGCAGAACACCGCTTGGGCCAGACCCCACTCCCCTGGGTGAACATCCTGATGACTCAGGAAGTCTGCTTGAAGGTGTAGGGATCCTTGTAGATGGACTGCAGAAAGGGATAGCAGGGACTGTCCTGCCCAGTGGAAGATCCGGGAGGACACAGACTTAAGGGCGCCGACCTAGTACTGCCCTGATGGCGGAGATGTGCCACTGTGGAGACATTGTCCCAGTAGACGAGGACGTGAGTGTCCCGGATGGGATCCTGGGCAGTGAGGAAGGGGTTCTCCGACCTCCCTGAGTTCCCGGTAGTTGGAGGACTGGGTGCCGACCTAAGGGCTCCAGCCCCCCTGAACTGAGAGTTTTCCACCATAGCCCCCCAGCCCCTCTGGCTGGCATCGGATGCCAGTGTAACCAGGGGTGACCGGGTCCAGGCAACCCCAACCATCAGGTTGTAGGGACACACCAGAGAAGGGACGAGAAGACGGGTGCCGACAGGCGAAACCGGTGTTCATGGAGGAAGGGAGTCCGACCCAATGAACCAGGATACGATCCCGTAGACAACGAGAGTGGGCCGGAGCCCACAAGACTGAGGGAATGCAGGACGTCATAGAACCCAGGGCCGATATAGCGCCTCGAAGGGTAGGGCGCGCTTGTCTATGAACATCGAGAGTTTGGCCAGCAGCGTCAATCTGTGATCCTCTGGGGGAAGGATGCCTGTCAGGTTGAGGCCAACTCTGCAACGGAGGAAGGTTACCACCTCAGCCCAGATCTTTGAAAAGAGTCTTGGAGCCGAGGAGAACCCGAAGGGAAGTACCTGTAAGTGGAAATGAAGCATGGCCCCTCCGTGCAGAACCGCAATTTTGAGGTACTGCCTGAGACAAGGATGGAAGGGCACATGGAACTAGGCGTCCCTCAGGGCAATCGAGGCCAACAGGTGGCGGAGACCGAGCAGGGGAACAACAGATTTCACAGACTCCATTCTTGAAACGTCGGTATCTGACCCGCTGGTTTGAGACGCTTCAGATAGATGAAAATCCGGACGTCTCCAGATGGTGTTTTGACAAGGAAGAGACGGAGTAGCGACCTACCCCTACTTCCTGACTCGGGACAGAGGAAACGACCCCCGAATGGATTAACTCCCGAATCATCGAGCACAGGAGATCCTGAGAACCCTGTGACGACAGGGCTGTGACTCGGAGGCCTGGGGGGGGGGGGGGGGGGGGGGAGAGAAGTCTACCAATAGACCCTCTGAGACGAGCTTGTAGGACCCCTGGCAAGGTGGAGAAGGCCCGCCACTGGGGAAGAAAGGCAGAGAGCCGTCCCCCCAGCCGAGTCGACTCACTGTTCGTCATGCTGAGGACTTTGTGGATGGGAAGGGATGAGAAAAGTACTCCCCTCACCCTAAGGGTAGCTCCCATGGTCAGACTCCCCTCTCCCCTTGGGCTGGGAGGCCCGAGGTATCGAGGGACGAAAGGACCGTTGCCTGGAGGGTGTCGGATCCGGCAGGCCTGACGATCAGTCGCCCTGTCCAGAATATCATCCAGGGCAGGCCCAACCCTAAGTATCCCATAAACGGACGGGAGCAAGCCTCAGTGTGGAAGTAGAGTCCCCACTCCAAGCCTTTGCCTAGAGCTCGTCTGTTCGAGTTAGACAAGACTGAGGTCCTGGCAGCCAGGCGGACCGACTACACAGAGGTACCTGCCAAACTAGTAGCCTTCCTAAGTAAGGGAAGGGATTCCAGTAACTCATCCCTAGGAGTACCCCAGGAAAATGAGCCTCCACTGGTCGAGCCTCCGAAGGAGGGACAGGGGGACCTAAGAGGAGGCAGTATGGGCCCGAATGGGAGACGACGAAGCCTCCCAGGACTTCTTCATGAGATTCCTAAGCTGGTAATCGGCCGCAAGGGGGAGCGCTGTTTGTATAGCGACCTTGGCCACCTGCATGGGAATCTCCCAAAGCAACCCGGAACTCTCCAGGGGAAACTGTCAGAGGACACTCCGGATGCTCCTCAAGGAAATCCCATTCTAGAGAGAAGATCCAGGACAGTAGCATGGACACGAAACCCCCTTGCCCAGTGGTTTTCAGGTCCGCGAACATTTCGCCCTGAATGGAGGGGAGGACCTACTCATCCTCCAACCCCATAGTGCTCCCAACTGCTCCATTAAGATCCCCCAATCATCTCAGGGAAAGAGAAAAGAGGCCTCCCGGAGGAAAACCTTTATCGGGACCCACCGAGGCGGAATCAGCCTCAGGATCAGACGACTGGAGGTAACTTTTTTGTGGCAGAAGGGTCAGCAGCAGGGAGGGAGGCTAGTGAGGCCTGAAGCTCCTGTATCATCATGGACCGCAGCTTGGCACAAGGGACGGTGTTCAGCCCTAAGCAGCTATACACACGATGCCTGCCCTCTCCACTCAATGGAAACAGAGAGGCGTCATCAGACCAGGCAGCCAGCCCATGCCCTGATACAGCAATATCCAGGAGTGTCCACTGGGATTCAACTCCCAAGCTCACACACCCAAGGCCATCAGCCACCAGTAGCCCATGGAAGGGACAGACGTACCTGCTGGCAAAGTTTCCCTCAGCCTTGCACACTTGTCAGACTTGACACAAATACTAGCAGGCACATCCTCCTGGAAACCACAGACCAGAACGAGTTACCAAGTCAGCCTGAAACCAGGCAAAAGGGACCGTCCCTCAGCCTCTTACTGAGGCAGGGGGAAACGCTGGGCTCTGCAGAAGCAGAGGAAGACCTGGCAGTGCACACAGAAGAATCCTTACTGTGGTTCTGATGCCTTCAGGGCAGCCTTCCTGTGGAAAGGCCTGCCCCCCCCAGCGACTGGTGACGTTCCCCGCCTCCCGCAGCAGGTCCCCGACAGGCCGTGGAAGCGACGGCGTGTCCGTCACGCTGCCTCCGCGACCGGAAGCGCCCATACCGGAAGGACTCGAGACCGGAAGTCCCGCCCGCGGCAGCACTTCCGGATCGCTCCAGCAGCGTGCATACAGGAGGCGGCCGGCGGCTCAGGGAGGACGCCGGCCGGGGAGCTACACAGCCTGCATCACCCCAGAGGAGCTCCGGAAGGCTGGAGCAGCGGTCCCCCACAGAGTGATGGAACAGTAAGGGAGGAGCGGCGAAGGCCCGACCGATACTGCCCGGCTAAAGGTAGGGGGAAAAAAAAAAAATGCATACTGCAGTTCGCCGGCCACCACAGTACAGGAGAAAAACAAAAACCTCTCCATGCCCCATGGGGACAGGAAAGACACTGGCTATGGGAGGTGGGAGGGTCCTTTTAAACCTCTTGAACTTCCTGTCCCAATTAGGGCGTGGAGAGACAACCTCCTATGCTGTCGTGGAAGGGACTAGAGAAAATCGGAATGATCTCACCCCAGCTCCTGTGGAGATGGCAGTCTGCTGCCTGGTCACACTTGGTGCAGAACGTGTATCAACTCAGAGCCTGCAAGAGGGGCTGAGGAAGTTTTCATCTGCTCTGGGCTCCGGAAAATCAGTGCCATGAGACCTGTCGTCCAGTGAGTAACAGCCCAGGATCCAGCGTCGCAGGAGGGGGTACGGGGAGGCGACACTCAGCGTTCCCGCCTGTTGATGGTTTTGGGAAATCGGTCCCCGAAGGAAACAGTCGCCCTCTAAAAACAAAAAAATCTTGCTGCAGTAGTCTGCAGAGATGTGCCTCCTATAGACACTAAGCTAAAACTGAAGTAGCCTGGCTGGGCCAGGGGGTGTATACTGCAGGGGAGGAGCTAACATCTTTGCATCTACTTCGTGTCCTCCTATGGATAAGCAGCATAACACCCATGGTCCTGTGTCCCCCAATGAGGCGTCAGAGAAAACTCTATTCTTTTTTGCAATATTGAGGCCTATGAAAGTTGTAATTATATACTCTGAAAGGTTTGCACTTTAAAAGCAGCAGTCTGGAATCTGCGACTCTTCCGCTGAATCTCCTCATAATATGGGGGTACAAGGACGTGCTGAGAGTTCAGGATTGGAGAACTCAAAGGGTTTCGTACCTTTAAAGGCAGATTTTTTACTGTGTGGCTCCAGAATATCAAGCAGAGTGTGCAGATCGGGAAAGGCTTCTCTCACCGCTTGTAGAAGTTTGATCAGACTATCGGGGCTCAAAGTCTTGGTCTCTGATGCTTTTCTCAAGAGTTTATCCATGGCCTTCTTGTGTGATCCGCTTTCACAGCAATCCATGATCACCTGTCGTTACAAGGAAAGTTTATCATAACTGGGGAAAAAAAACAAAACAAAAAAACCCCCCAAAAAACACGAAAGATAAAGCGGTTTGATTGTGGGAAACATTTACCTTTTTCTCAATATTGGTTAGGAAGTCCTCCTCTGCCGTATCCAGACACTCGATGATGGGGCTGAGCTCCGTTATGCACTGTATCAGCTCTTCTCTGCGTTCAATCAGGAGATCAAACAAAGTTTTCTCTTTTTCCACCAATTCTGTGAATATGGAGATAAGTCATATTAAAACTATATGCTGGTCACTAATGGAGAATGTAGCTATAGGGTTAACCTGCAGGTAAAAAGGAATCTGTCAGCAGGTTTTTGGGATGTAATCTGACAGCAGCATAATGTAGGGGCTAAGACCCCGATTCCAGTGATGTGTCACTTAGAATCACAATTTTCTCTGCTGAAGAACCTAGCAGAGCTTGAAGTGTAGAGCTCTGTATAACATTGTATAGTGACAGAAAGCTGCTAATCAGTGCTGGGGGCGGGACTGGACTAGGAGGCACAAGGTCCAGTTGTCCTCTAATCTTCTGCTGATAAAACACTAATTATATTGAAACACAGCATATAAGTGCCAATATCAGGATCTCAGCCTCTACATCATGTTGTGATCAGATTATATAGCAAAAATCTAGGGACAGAAACACACTTCCACAAAAAACACATGCGTGTCTCGCGTTCCGTTTTTGATGTCCGTTTCGCCGGTACGTGTGACATCCGTGTGATGGCGTATGCTCGTCGTGCGTGTTGAATGTCCGTGTATGCGTGAGATACGTACGTGTTATGTCCATGTGCAGTCCGTTTGTCTTGATCCGTTTCACCATTAAAAAAACAAAAACGCACACGTACGGTACGGAAAGCACAAGTACATGCTACGTGTCACGTACGTGCAGGCACGAACCCATTGACTTGACATCATGTGCATATCCCGCCCGGATATTATCTGGAGAGGGGCACACGTCAATCAAAAAGTGGATGAATTTTCAAACTTCATAAACATGGATTTCACAGCCTAAACATCCGAGCTGCCCACTAATGGTATGTTCACAATGTGCCTGATAATGCCAGTACTGCACCTTATATACCAAAATCCTGATGTTTGGTTCCCTTTAACTTAGTATTAGGATTGCACACGGATAGGCCTTGTATAGGGCGTTGGGGACGCACGCACGCACACACACACACACACACACACACACACACACACACACACACACACACACACACACACACACACACACACACACACACACACACACACACACACACACACACACACACACTTACAGCCTATTGATGATGCCCATGCTATTAGATTAGTTGGCTGATCAGTGCTATATAAGTGCATGCTGAATACTCGAGAATGCAGCAAAGGTCCGTATATGCTGTTAGGTGAGGGTGGGGATAATGGATTTTACTTCCATTTTCCTTTAAAGGGAAGCTGTCAGCAGTATTTAGCACTATTACGTAAATACATGGCTATAATGTCGCTGTGATGCTGAATACATGGATACCTGCAGTGAAGAAATCCCATCTTTTGTTGCTGAATAAACTTCCTCTAAACTTTTCATGACGACATCATTAGTGCATCACTTGTGCAACGGGGCAGGACTTGGGAGTTGGATCTTCTCCTTCCCTCTGCCTGCCTCCTCCGTTTCTTCTACAGGTCACTGATTATTCAGTGACCTGCATCCTTTATAAACTTCCATGCCGCCGCCATGACTGTGGTGGCCAGCGTGTGCACAGTTATTTTGCGAGTGGTCTACTACAGGTCTTCAATAAAATGGCACCGGATTCTGAGCATGCGCAAACCGAGATTTCAGCTCAATGACCTATTCATTAAGCTGAAATCTTGATTTGTGCGTGCGTGGTCACCGGCGCCATTTTATTAAAGACTGTGCGCAATGTGATTCTACATACGCTCTTCAATAAAATGCGCAGATCGAGATTTCGGCTAAATGAAGTGGTCATCGAGCTGAAAATCGCTGTCTGCGCATGCGCCGCTTCATTAAGTGCCATTTTATTGAAGACCTGCAGAATCATACTGAGCATGCGCTGTACACTGCAATCATGGTGGGGACAATGAATTTCATAAAGGAGGCAGGTCACTAAATAATCAGTAAGCTAGTTCAGGGTAGAGCTGGGCTCGACTGCGGGTATGGGGGAGGTGCTTAAGGGAAGAACGTTACAGTAGTTTAACAAGTCCCAAGCACACAATCAATTGCAAAAGGGTAATGCAAAAAGTGTTTTTTATTATACAAGCAGAAAGAAAAATGCCACTACCGATAAAGCAAAGCCAAAGCAAAGCCAACGTTTCGGCCTATATAAGGTCTTTGTCAAAATCTTGCCTATGAGAAAATGATAAAGATTATTTACACACCAATAAGTGAACAATCATCACAAAATATACATATTTACAAGGAATATATATACACATACGTTTATGAGAGAATTCTGGGTATAGACGGGTTAAACGTCCAAGAAACGAGCCAAAGGTAGGGCGTTTTGCTTTTCAAGAGTAACTTGCTAGATGGGGAGAGAGATACATAAATAAGCAGCATAGGTAAAATGAGAGGCAAACAGTACGGTGACTACAAGTACACGCCGGTGTATTTATCAATCAAAAGAATATGCCGGTGGGCAATACACAGATAAACAAAACCTAGAAGCTCAGATCCATCAGGGATGGATAACATGGTGAAGACATGGCAAAATACGGGATGTACATTTTTTCCCCCTTCTCCCGCATGCATACACTGCTCCTACAGAACATTCTATCTTGTCTATACAAGCTCCATCTTTCTACCAAAACATATTTTCCCCTTCTGTATTCTTATCCCTTTTCTACAGTTACACACAGCTCCCCCCCTATACATCCTAGGTGTTTACCCCTCATTTACATACTACGCGTGCATGTCACACACACTGTCACTTATAACATACATCCCCTGTTCATATATCCCTGCTTTATCCCGTAGACGCAATGTGTATATATATTCCTTGTAAATATGTATATTTTGTGATGATTGTTCACTTATTGGTGTGTAAATAATCTTTATCATTTTCTCATAGGCAAGACCTTGACAAAGGCCTTATATAGGCCGAAACGTTGGCTTTGCTTTGGCTTTGCTTTATCGGTAGTGGCATTTTTCTTTCTGCTTGTATAATAAAAAACACTTTTTGCATTACCCTTTTGCAATTGATTGTGTGCTTGGGACTTGTTAAACTACTAAATAATCAGTGACGTATAGAAGAAACAGAAGAGGCATGCGGAGAAGAAGGCCCTTCTCCAGGCGTGGGGAACCTCCGGCCCGCACGCCGTATCTGGCCCCCGATTACTTTTTATGCGGCTCCTGGGGCCATTCCAAGGGACTGCACTACTCTGGCAGCAGCCACAGTTTTGTCGGCTGCTGGCCCTTTAAATCACAATGTGTGGTGCGCATACTATTAGGTCCTCAGCCTGCTGGCCTGTGGTAGCGTGCTGAGGATCTACTTTCTGGTCGGGGTAAGCAGCTGCCCTCCCGTCCCCCAGAAGAAGAGTAGCAGAAGGTTTACCGGCCTCCTGTACATGCCTCGCGGTGCTCTGAGCCTCCTGCCTCCCGAGTGCTATGTACCAGCCCTAGTACTGTGCACGCCCACCAGCGCTATGTGCCCCCCTCCAGTGCTGTCTGTAACCCACTGGTGATGTCTGTGCTCCCTCAGTCCTGTACATGTCCCCCAGTCCTGTTTGTGCCCCTCCAGTGCTGCCCATGTCACCGCCAGTGTTGTCCGTGCCCGTCAGTACTGTGCGTGCCCCCCAGTGATGTCCGAGCTGCTGTCCTGTGATGTGTATAGGTCTTCAGCCACTCTGGTGATGTGTATATTCGACCCAGCCTCTCCTGTGATGTATATATGCCCCCAGCCCCTCCTGTGATGTATGTGCCCCTATAGTCTCCTGTGATGCATAGGATTTACCAATCTGTTGACAGTGCTCCAGACCGAGACAAACCTGGACATGCAGTTGTGAGAAGCCACATGATCAACATCATCGAACATCACAGCTGCATAAAAGAGAAGCCGCTCCAGCCACTACAATAGGGGTGAACTAATTAATTGTTTGACCCAATATTTTAGGGTAATCTTCAGGCTGATAATTTTTTGCAGACCCCAAAGGTTGGTAGAAATTTCCAAATGGCCCCCGGCAGTAAAAAGGTTCCCTGCTCTACCCCGATACACAAACGATGCACTGATGACGTCATCATGAAAACTTTAGATTGGATTCCTTCACTGCAGGTATCCATTTAGCATCACAGCGCCATTATGGCCGTGGATTCACATTATACTGCTAAATCCTGCTGACAGGTTCTCTTTAAGATAAAACCAAAAAGTACCACAGTTAAGTTTTTTTTTTCTTTTTAAATGTCACCATCGGCATGAGTAATGTTCCAGGTCTGTAGCAAAATCCTTCCCGGTTGTGTTTTACAGTGTTCCCCAGCTATATCTGCTCCTCTCCTGGATCATGTGACTACAGTTGTGATTAGCAAGTTCACAAGTGTTTGCTGGGGAGACTTGAAGTCACTTCTCAATTTAAGTCTACGAGACTCAGAACAAGGCTCTCAGATTTACATTAAGGCCGGTTTCAGACGTCCGTGTTTAATCAGGTACCAGTCACACGCATAGTTATGGTCATACGTGTGACATCTGTGTTTGCATACATGTGACAGGTACCGGAGAAAACACGGGTGTGTGAAATAAAAAGGTTTTTCATATTTACCTGCTTTCTCCGGCTCTGCTGCCTCCCGCTCAGGACCTGGAAGCCGGAGCAGCGCTGGGGACAGCGCTGGGAACAGCACCGCCGAGGACAGCACCGCGGGGACAGGCGAGTATTCTGCAAGCACAGTGACATCCAGGAGGTCATCGGAGTTCCCAATGAACTCTGATGACCCCTGTGCTACAGCTTCACGGGTTCATCAGAGTTCATTGGGAACTGTGAGGAGTCCGTGATGCTGTCCCCGCAATGCTCCGGCTTCCAGGTCCTGACCACACAGACACACACCAATGCAGTTCCCGACACTAAAGTCCTCAGTGCTGCTCCTGCTTCCAGCTCCTCAGTGCAGTGAATATTCAGTGAGTATAATGAGCGGGGGTCAGAGGCGGGAGGCAACAGAGCCAGAAACAGCATTGCTGTATACAGGTAAATATAGAAAATCTGTTTATTAAAAAGACCCGTGTTTTCTCCGGTACATGTCACACGGATTACATCAGTGTGCAATTTGTGTGACACCCGTGCTGCCGGAGAAAAAACGGACATGCCTGCGTGTGGGGTCATGAGAGGTCGCACGGTCCGTGTGAAAACACAGACGTGTGAGTAACAGCAAATAATAACATGGGTACGTGTGGCAAACGGATGTCACACGTACCTGAAACACGGACGCCTGAAACTGGCCTAAGAGAGGAAGAGACAGGCATCGGTGTATGCCAGCAAATCACAGCTGCAGTCACAAGATATTGCAGGGGAATGTAGGAGCGCTGGAAACGGCGGAAGACAGATCGGTAAGTATCATACTACATACACAGAACATACACTATTGATATCAAACCGATGGTGAAATTAAAATCTCACTGGAATGAGAATTTTTAATTCCTTTCAGCAATGGTTTTCTTACCCGTTTCCACTAACTGCTCCTCCTCCGAGTCTTTCTCTTGAGGCTCTTGCTCACGTAACGCTTCATTTACGCTCGGATTGGTGTCTCTGCACAACTTGAGTAAAGCCAGAACGGTCTCCACCACAATGCTCTGCCCGGCTTTCACCTTCTCCAGCAGTTTTGCAAACGTCGAGCTCCCTTCTTCGGCCTGACAGCACTCCGCCACAGCCTTTAGGGCAAAACACATGAGCAGAAAGCAAAACTTCAGGGGGCGGCTGAGATTTTATCTGTGCAGTGCAGGCCCTGAAGACTGACCTTCTCTACCACAGCATGTACTAACCCCAAAATACAAGGGGAGGAATTCATGAAGCAGTTTATGCCAGAAGTAACTGTACAATTGTGCAAAAATGGTGTCACACTTGCACTTTTTTTGGTGGGGTTGGCAGGAGGTGGGTGGTCAGACAGTCAGACAGATTTATTATAATTTACACTAGAAAGTGGCATAAATTATAATACAAATAAATTACAGGTCATAGCTGGAGTAAATTCCAGGTTCTGACACATTGGCAAGTCAAAAAGATACACCAGATTCTTTAGGGTCATGCACGTCTTAAAGGGGTTGTCCACTACTTTTACATTGATGGCCTATCCTTAAGGGGGTGTTACACCCGCCCCCGTCGTTTGTGCGTCACGGGCAAATCTTTGCCCGTGGTGCACAAAATCATTTGGAGCCGTCACACGGACTTACCTGCCTAGCGACATCGCTGTGGCTGGCGAACCACCTCCTTTCTAAGGGGGCGGTTTGTGCGGTGTTACTAAGCAGCCGCCCCATAGAAGTGGAGGGGGGAGATGAGCGGCCGTAACATCCCGCCCACCTCCTTCCTTCCTCACTGCCGGCGGTCACAGGTAAGCTGTAGTTCGTCGTTACTGGGGTGTCGCACGTAGCGATGTGTGCTGCCGCAGGAAAGACGAACAACCTGCGTGCTCAACAATCAACGATATTTTGAAAGTGAACGACGTGTCAATGATCAACGATAAGGTGGAGTATTTTTGATGGTTAACGGCCGTTCGTTGGTGTCATACGCAACGACATCGCTAATGATGCCGGATGTGCGTCACGAAATCCGTGACTCCGGCGATATATCGTTGCGTGTAACGCCGCCTTTAGGGTAGGTCATCAATGTCTGATTTTCCGGGGTCCAACACTCTGCACCCCCGCCAATCAGCTGTCCTTGGTGAAGGCGGCATCCAGAAATGCTCAGTTCTGGAGATGCCCTGTAAACTGATAGTGACCACAGCCGGGTACTGCACATCCCATTCAAATCAATAGGAGGTGGCCACAATCCGAAGAAGGGGCAGCTCCGGAACTGAGCATTTCCGGCTCCCTACTGCCGCCAGCACCGAAAGCAGCTGATCGGCGGGGGTGCCTGCTGTCGGACCCCGGCCGATCAGACATTGATGACCTATCCTAAGGATAGCCCTTCAATGTAAAAGAAGTGGACAACCTTTTTAATGACTGACAGAACTCAGGGTGTTTTCTTGAAGACCAGTACCCGGAAAGCCAGTCTAGATGAACCAACCCCAGGGTGTACAGGACTGTACTGTGTAACAAGGGAACAACTGGACATGGATGTGGAAGGGATGAACAGGAATGTGCACAAATCATCCAGTAATAGGTTTCCCCTGGCAGCAAAGAAATAATGCTGTTACAAGTTACAGATCAGAACCTGTAAGAGTTATACTCATCTTGGCTTTCACTATCATGTACAAGGTCACACATCTCTGGGGGGCCGACACGTGGACTGCAGGGGTCCTCACCTGTCTCTCCGCCTCATTGATTTCTCGACACTTGCTTAGGTTTTCTAGGACGCTCTGCGGGTCTGAGAGCGCCTCGCTGAAGATACTTTCATATCGGATAAGAAAGTCCAACTCACCAGAAGTTTTCTCAGCTTCTAAATTCAAAATACACGTTGTCCATATTAATAAACAAGGAACAATATTCAGACAAATGATTTCTGGCTTGTAAAAATACACTTAGCAGTTATCGTCACATCTTTCTTCACCCTAAAGGCCCAGTCACACGCTACAATATATCTAATGATATGTCGGCGGAGTCATGTTGTTAGTGACGCAGATCCAGCATCGTTAGAGATATCGTACCGTGTGACACCTCCGAAAGACAGTTAATGAGCAAAAATACTCACCTTATCGTTGCTCGTTGACACGTCGTTCATTTTCATAATGTCGTTCCTCCTCCTCTGTGCGCCGGTTGTTCGTCGCTCCTGAGGCAGCACACATCGCTCCGTGTGACACCCCGGGAACGATGAACACAGCTTACCTGCGGCCGCCGGCAATGCGGAAGGAAGAAGGTGGGCGGCGGGATGTTTACGTCCCGCTCATCTCCGCCCCTCCGCTTCTATTGGACAGCTGCCGCGTGACGTCGCTGTGACGCCGAACGTCCCTCCCCTTCAAGAAGAGGATGTTCGCCACCCACAGAGAGGTTGTGAGGGAGGTAAGTACATGTGACAGGGGTTAACGACATTGTGCGCCATGGGCAACGAGTTGCCCATGACGCACAAACGACGGGGGCGGGTACGAACGCTCATGTGATCGCACGATATATCGAAGCGTGTGATGGGGCCTTTAAACTCAGGGAAAGTTACAGAGATACGGACAGACCATTCCCCCTATCAGGCTCGACACCCCGGGTTATCGTCCATCAACTGATGCAAAGGGAGTGAACGTGCGGATCAATAGCTCAGGCGCATAGTGATGCCCCCTGCACTGGTTTTGACATAAATGAGATCAATGAGCTTATATTTAAAGAGGAATTTAGTAAAAGACGGATATGAACTATTTGTCAAATATTAAAAGGGGCTGTCCCGTAGGTAAAAAAGAGAATTTTGTTACTTACTGTAAATTCTTTTTCTTATAGTTCCGTCTTGGGAGACCCAGACCATGGGTGTTTAGCTTCTGCCTCCGGAGGACACACAAAGTACTACACTTAAAAGTGTAGCTCCTCCCTCTGAGCTTATACACCCCCTGGTAGCCAGTCCTAGCCAGTTTAGTGCAAAAGCTGAAGGAGAATAGCCACCCACAAATAGAACCGAGTAAGAACCGGAACAACCAGAGACTCTGTCCACGAGAACAGCCGGTGATAACACACGGAACAAGAAAATTGCCAACAGGCAACAGGGAGGGTGCTGGGTCTCCCAATACGGAACTATAAGAAAAAGAATTTACGGTAAGTAACAAAATTCTCTTTTGCTTTATCGTTCCTTTGGGAGACCCAGAACATGGGACGTTCCACAGCTGTCCCTGGGTGGGAATAAACAGAAAAAACTAAGAAGTAGGCGGAGCCTAACTTCACAAGTGGGCGACAGCCGCCTGAAGGATGCGTCTGCCCAAGCTTGCATCTGCCGAAGCATGAGCATGCACTTGGTAGTGCTTCGAAAAGGTATGCAGGCTAGTCCAAGTGGCAGCCTGACAGACTTGTTGAGCCGTAGCCTGGTGCCTAAAAGCCCAAGAGGCACCGACAGCTCTGGTCGAGTGTGCTTTGATCCCCGGCGGGGGAGGCACCTGAGAACACTGGTAGGCGTCCGAAATGGTCGATCTAATCCAACGGGCCAAGGTCGGCTTAGAAGCAGAGAGACCCTTGCGCCGCCCTGTGGTTAGCACAAAAAGAGAGGTGCACCGCCTAAGCGCAGCGGTGCGAGACACATAAATCCGGATCTAGAGTATGCAGCGCTTTCTCAAAGCGATGAACAGGGGCCAGACAGAAGGAAGGCAAGGAAATATCCTGGTTAAGGTGGAAGGGAGAGACCACCTTAGGAAGAAAGTCCGGGGTCGGACGGAGAACTACCTTGTCTTGGTGAAAAACCAAAAAAGGTGACTCCGAGGAGAGCGCAGCCAAATCAGAGACTCTCCTGAGAGAAGTTATGGCAACTAGAAAGGCCACCTTTTGAGAAAGACGATACAAAGAAACCTCCCTAAGGGGCTCGAAAGGGGGTTTCTGCAATACCGTGAGGACCAAGTTAAGGTCCCAGGGATCCAAGGGCCGCCGAGAAGGCGGAATGATGTGAGACGCACCTTGCATGAAGGTGCGGACCTGAGCCAGCCGAGCGAGACGCCGCTGGAACAGCACTGACAGAGCCGAGACTTGTCCCTTGAGAGAGTTGAGGGACAGTCCCAGCTGCAGACCGGACTGTAAAAAAGACAGAAGGGTCGGCAACGAGAATGGCCAAGGAGAATGGCCGGAAGAGCGACACCAGGACAGGAAAATTTTCCAAGTCCTGTGATAGATCTTGACGGAGGAAGACTTACGGGCCCGAGTCATAGTGGAGATGACTTCAGGAGGAATACCAGAAGCCGTCAAAATCCAGGACTCAAGAGCCACGCCGTCAATTTGAGTTCGGGCGGAAAAACGGACCTTGCGAGAGCAGGTCTGGACGGTCCGGAAGATGCCACGGCATCTCCACGGACAGTTGGAGCAGGTCCGGATACCAAGCTCGCCTGGGCCAGTCCGGTGCAATGAGGATGACTTGACGGCCCTCCATTCTGATCTTGCGCAGGACTCTGGGCAAGAGAGCTAGAGGGGGAAACACGTAGGACAGACGAAACTGGGACCAGTCTTGAACCAGAGCGTCCGCGGCGAAGGCCTGAGGATCGTGGGAGCGAGCCACGTAAACCGGAACCTTGTTGTTGTGACGGGATGCCATTAGGTCCACGTCCGGAGTGCCCCACTTGCGGCAGATTGACTGAAACACTGCCGGGTGCAGGGACCACTCGCCACCGTCCACGAATTGACGGCTGAGATAATCTGCCTCCCAGTTTCCTACGCCAGGGATGTGGACTGCGGATATGGTGGACTTGGAGTCCTCCGCCCATTGAAGAATGCGTTGGACCTCCAACATTGCCAGGCGGCTGCGTGTCCCGCCTTGGTGATTGATGTAGGCAACCGCTGTCGCGTTGTCTGACTGGACTCGAATGTGCCTGCCCGCCAACAGGTGGTGAAAGGCTAGGAGAGCTAGAAGCACAGCTCTGGTTTCCAGCACATTGATTGAAAGGGCTGACTCGGACGGAGTCCAAGTGCCCTGTGCTCTGTGGTGGAGATGTACCGCTCCCCAGCCGGAAAGGCTGGCATCCGTGGTGAGAATCACCCAGGACGGAGTCAGGAAGGAGCGCCCTTGGGACAGGGAGAGGGGTCGAAGCCACCACTGAAGAGAGCTCCTGGTCCGTGGCGACAGAGCCACTAACCTCTGTAAGGAGGAAGGCCGCTTGTCCCAACAGCGGAGAATGTCCAGCTGCAGAGGACGCAGATGGAACTGGGCAAAGGGAACCGCCTCCATGGAGGCCACCATTTGACCCAGCACCTGCATCAGGCGCCTGAGGGAATAACGGCGGGGCCTCAGGAGAGAGCGCACCGCTAGCCGGAGACACTGCCGTTTGATTAAGGGCAACTTCACAAGTGCCGGCAAAGTCTCGAACTGCATCCCTAGGTACGTGAGACTCTGGGTCGGAGTCAGAGTGGATTTGGGAAGATTGACAATCCATCCGAATTGGGCTAGGGTGGCGAGAGGGAGCGAAACACTCCGCTGACAGTCTGCGCTGGATGTACCCTTGACCAGAAGGTCGTCCAGATAAGGAAGCACTGCTAACCCCTGGAGGTGCAGGACCGCAATCACTGCCGCCATGACCTTGGTGAATACCGAGGGGCCGTGGCTAACCCGAAGGGGAGAGCCACGAATTGGAAATGATCCTCTCCTATCGCAAAACATAACCAACCAAGATGTGACACTGCGAATGGCACATGTAGATAGGCATCTCTGATGTCGATGGACGCCAGGAACTCCCCTTGGGTCACAGAGGCAATGACTGATCGCAGAGACTCCATGCGAAAATGCCGCACCCGTACATGCTTGTTGAGAAGCTTGAGATCCAGGATGGGTCGGAAGGTACCGTCCTTTTTTGGAACTAGGAAGAGATTTGAGTAAAAACCTCTGAACCGTTCCTGAGCGGGAACTGGGACAATCACTCCGTTTGCCTGCAAGGACGCCACGGCATGCGAGAAGGCGGCGGCCTTGGAGCAGGGGGGAGTTGAGAGAAAAAAATCTGTTTGGAGGGCTGGAAGAGAATTCTATCCTGTAGCCGTGAGATATGATGTCTCTCACCCACTGATCGGAGACTTGCTTTAACCAAGCGTCGCCAAAGTGGGAGAGCCTGCCACCGACTAAGGACGTGGCTGGAGCGGGCAGAGAGTCATGAGGAGGCTGCCTTAGTGGCAGCACCTCCTGCGGTCTTCTGCGGACGCGCTTTTGGGCGCCAGTTGGATTTCTGATCCTTGGCTGAGTTAGCAGACGAGGCGGAAGGCTTAGAGGATGACCAGTTGGAGGAACGAAACCTCGATTGATTCCTACCCTGGGCGGGTTTCCTGGTCTTGGTTTGTGGCATGGAAGTACTCTTCCCGCCAGTAGCTTCTTTAATGATTTCATCCAGCTGTTCACCAAACAGCCGTGAACCAGCAAAAGGGAGCCCAGCAAGAAACTTCTTGGACGAAGCATCTGCCTTCCACTCTCGAAGCCACAAAAATCCTGCGGATAACAAGAGAATTAGCTGAAGCCACCGCAGTGCGGTGAGCAGCCTCTAGCATGGCAGACATGGCATAAGATGAAAAGGCTGAAGCCTGAGCAGTTAAGGTAACCATCTCAGGCATAGATTCCTTGGTGAGGGAATGCATCTCCTCTAGAGAAGCAGAGATGGCTTTGAGAGCCCACACTGCTGCAAAAGTCGGGGAAAACGCGGCCCCCGCAGCTTCATACACAGATTTGGCCAGAAGGTCAATCTGGCGGTCAGTGGAATCCTTAAGTGAGGTGCCGTCAGCCACCGACACAACGGTCCGGGCTGATAGCCTAGACACTGGAGGGTCTACCTTTGGGGAGTGAGACCACTCCTTGACCACCTCAGGTGGAAATGGAAACCGGTCATCAGAACCACGCTTTGGAAAGCGTTTGTCAGGGCAGGCCCTGGGTTTGGTCACAGCGGTCTGAAAACTGGAGTGGTTAAAGAACACACTCTTTGCCCTCTTAGGCGAGGTAAACTGGTGCTTTTCTGCCAGAGAGGGTTGCTCCTCTGACACTGGCGGATTGAGATCCAGCACAGAATTAATAGAAGCAATCAAATCACTAAGATCTGAGTCACCCTCAGAGAAATCGATGGGATACATAGCCTCCGAGCCCCCCGTGAGGGCATCCTCCTCATCTTGAGAGTCAGCTCTTGAGACAGAGCCGTGGGATGGGGAGGGGGAGGAAACCCTGCGCCTTCTCTTAGAAGGACGGGGTCTGGGATCAGATGATGAATCCTCCGTGAGCTCCGATGGACGGAGGTCAGAGGATAGGAGTCCTCTGTCAAGAGTATTAGAGGCACCCTGTGAGGGGGGCTGATGCATATTCATCAAAGTCCTGGACAAAAGCCCCATGGACTCAGCAAATGACTGGGATATGGACCTAAAAAAGGACTCTACCCAGGCCGGGGGTTCAATCACAGGTGCAGCAGCAGCAGCCTGAGAGACCACTGGGGGTGAGACTCCAGGCTGTGGCACCGCCAAGTTAAAGCAGACATCACAATGTGGATAGGTGCTCGGCTCAGGCAGCAGGAGCTTACATGCAGTGCATGCAGAATAAAGCTTTGGAGCCTTGCTCCTTGTGTGAGACATGCTGCTGGAGTGGGGGCTTTGCAGAGAATGAACCCCAGGGAGAATATACAGAGGTCCACAACCGAAGACCGGCTGTGGCTTACCAGACCGCTGAGCGCGGTGTTGTGTGCCCTCCAGATCCCGAAGCCCGGTCCCCCAGTCGCAGCACCTCAGCAGAGATGCAGAATGCAGGATGTCCCAGAGCAGAGTGAACTCTGCCTGAGAAGAGGGCGTTCCTATAAAAGAGCGGGAACTGGAGGACTATAGAGACCTGCAGGGAAGGAGGGACGCCCCAGCAGTGGGGAGTGTCCCTCCCCTGTGTAGAACGGCCGCCGGGAGGAGCCGAACCTGTCCCTCTGCATGAGTGACATGCGAGGGCAGGAAAATTAAACTAGGCCTCCGGCGAAGCTGGGGCCTAAATTTAAGCGGCGAGGCCGACAAGCAGGCACCATCGGCGCGGTTCTCAGGCAAAAGCTAGAGAACCCGCCGGAAAAGTTAAAACAATCACATACAGCATACTCTCCCCTTACAATAAAGAACCGGGACCCCCAACATAAACGTCTCAGGTACTTAGCTGCTGAGACGCAGGGCCATGTCCCTGGGGATGAGTGCTCCGGTCCAACAGAATGCTCAAGGGGCTGTGGATGGAGACCGGACTCCTGCCAGGCATGGAGACCGTGCTGGCTCCCACTTCAAACCAGAGCCCAGGAGGGATGGTGAAGGAGCGCGGCATGTAAGGCTGCAGCCTTGTAAATCAACCTTAACAACACCGCCGACACAGTAGGGTGAGAAGGGACATGCCGGGAGTCCAGACATGGACCCGCTTTTCTTCAAACTCTTTCCAAAAGTCAAACAAATCAGATGAGAATGCATGTGTGGATGTATGCCTCCTGACACAAAGCGATAAACTGGCTAGGACTGGCTACCAGGGGGTGTATAAGCTCAGAGGGAGGAGCTACACTTTTAAGTGTAGTACTTTGTGTGTCCTCCGGAGGCAGAAGCTAAACACCCATGGTCTGGGTCTCCCAAAGGAACGATAAAGAAAACTTGTTGAAAAATGCTAAAAAGATAAATATTCACTTTACAGATTATCTGACACTTAACTGCTGCATCAATGATCTCAGTGACAAGCGACTGCTGCCGCTAATCACTGCTAGCAGCAGGGACCGGCAACATTATATGATTGGCTGCAGTGCTCACATGTACCTGACATGCAATAATACCTGTGAGGATGCCGGGCAGCATTGGAATGGGAGAGAACCGCTTTTATCTAGCAATATTTGTATAAATCAGTCTCCATTTGTAAAAGCAATTCCCCTCCACCGTGCACCTAATTTATGCGCGTAATCTTTGGCAATGAAAGGCTCAAAATGAACAGTCAGTAAGCTCTTAGTAGGTGAGGAGGCTGACTTCACAAGGCAAGCTGTGATAATATGCACCACATATACGGTAGGGGGATAGGGATGTCACTATCCGAGAGGTGGGAAGGGGCTGAGAAAATATTCCATGGATGTTAATTCATTTGAATGGCCGACAAGCATTTCTGCTATTGCATCCAGCCACAACTTCTCAGGCAGTATCAGCGCTTTGCTGTTGGGCTCAGCAGATGTCATGATGGGGATGGTATACAGGATGAGGATTCATAGATTGTGAGCCCCAATGGGGACAGTGTTCCTGATGTATGTAAAGCGCTGTGGAATTAATAGCGCTATATAAATGAATAAAATTATTATTATTATTATTTACAATTGGCGGGAGTCCCACCTCTGTGGTCTTCTCTATCCTGGAAATATAAGAGACAGAGGAGTGCCCTGACTGGTGGGCTGTGCAGGGATCTGCGGTCTTAACAGTCAGGAGAGTGGGAGCATTGCTGTGCAAAGAAACCATAGCAAAGACCGCAGTGATAGACGTGCCCCCGACCACTGGGGCTCATAAACGAACGACACATCCTATGAGACGGGAAAACACTTTTAGGCTATGTGCCCATGGGAGATCGTGCCTGCGGACCTTTATGCAGGTATTTCTGCAGGTTCACGCAGCAACTCCCCGGAACCCGCAGCTATCCATTGCTGCGGTATATCTGCGGAGTTGTTGCGGTAAACCTGCGGAAACCGTGCGGATTTTGTGCGGATTTCCCGCCCTGTATCTCCATAGTGGAGGAGCGGGAATTCCGCAGATAATTCCGCATGAATAATGGACATGCAGTTACGTGCGGCTGCGGGAAATCCAGAAAATACTGCAGCATTGATACAGCACTCCCCAAATCCCATAGGATAACATGGGGAGGGTCTGTAGTTGCGTAAATCAGCGGATTTATCTGTGAAAAATTTAGAAAATCTGTGGGTTTTCCGAGGCAAAATCCGCGGTTACTTTCTCCAGTGGGCACACAGCCTTAGGCCGGGGTCAGACGAGCGTACAGCATCCTATGTGATCTGCTCGGGTCAGACTCTACTGTGAGCGTGATCCGAGTGCCATTTACTGTGATCAGATTCTCTTGCATGCAAGAATCAGACCACAGGTGAGAAGAGGAGATTAATTTCTGTATCTTCTCTACTGCCTGTCTCTGCGTAAATCAGACTGCACTCGGATGCCATTAGTGCAGTCTTGATGTTTCACACGCACCCATAGACATGTACAGGTGCAAGTGATCCAAGACACACTTAGGGCTCCTGTGCACGCTGAGTACTTACATGCATTTACGCTGCGTATTGCACTACAGCGTAAATGCATGCGTCCTGCATCCCCTGCACAATGTATGTAGATTGTGCATGATATGTGCGCACGTTGCTTTTATGAACGCAGCAATTTGGGTGCTAAAATTTGGACACAAATCCGTGCGTTCATAAAAGCAGCATGTCAATTATTTGTGCGTTCTGGATGCAGCTCCCACTGTCTATGATGGGGGCAGCAGCCATAGCGCATGAAATCGGCTTTTTTTTTTTACAAAAATACTGCATTCATTCTGCAGCGATTTGAAGCGCACATGTGCTGTCAAATTGCTGCAGAATAATCAGCAGTTACGTGCGCATGAGCCCTTACAATCATAGCATGCAGCAATTTTATTCTCATGCCAAATCAGCATAAAAAAACCGCTGCTCGGCACTGCCCCATAGTATAACAGTGGAGCGAGTGCTGTCTGAAAACATCAGATAACACCTGTCCGAGTTGCAGGCAAATGTTAGTGAGCCTTTAAAGGGAATCAGTCACCAAGATTTTGATACCTCATCTGAGAGTCAAAATAATAAAGGGGCAGAAGCTCTAATTCCAGCAATGTGTCACTTAGGCTGCTTTCACACATCCGGTATAAGCAGTGCGGCTCAAACCAGCTGTGAAACCTATGCAACGGATGCGGCGAAAACACCGCATCCTTTGCATAAGTTTTTACATGCGGCCCGTCCGTTTTTTTCCGGTTGTGGCACACTACTGAGCATGCACAGTGGAAGAAAGCGCATGCGGCGGCCGGATGCGTATTTTTCCGCATCGCGCCGCATCCGGCGTCCATAGGCATGCATTGAAAAAATGCGCCGCAGCGGCCGGATGCGGCGCGATGCGGTTTTTTTTGCCGGAGCAAAAAACGTGCCAGGGAACGTTCCATCCGGCCGCCGCATCGGCTAAATCTGCCGCATGCAGCAAAAACCGGACCGAACGCAAGCCCTTGCGGCACAATACGGCACTAATGTAGGTCTATGCAAAAAAAAAAAAAAACGCAACCGGCGGCAAAAAAAACGGTTGTGGTTTTTCTGCAGAGCGCCGTATTGTGCCGCAGAGCAAAAACCGGATGTGTGAAAGTAGCCTTACTGAGTTGCTGGCTGCAGTTTTGATAAAACCACTGTTTACCTGCTACGGATCTAGCAAGTCTCTGAATGCTGATCTCTATATAGCACTGCTGATCTCTATATAGCACACCACTGATTGGCAGCTTTCTATGCACACGGTTCATAGGCAGAAAGTTGCCAATCAATGATTAAACAGTCGGAGGACTAGATGACAGCAGGTTTACTAGTCCTCAGTGATAATTTCCTACTGATAAAACTGGGATTTTATCAATACTACGGTAAGCAGTCCAATAAGTGACCCATCACTGGAATCAGAGTCTCTGTCTCGACATTGTTCTGCTCTTAGACAGTAAAAACCTGATGACAGATTCCTTTAAAAGGATAGCTAAAACCAACTATCGCAGATATAAACAAACATTCTCCTATAAAAAGTTATGGATTTAGATGATACCACATGTGAATACACCCCTAAATGAGTAAAGAGGGCACAAGATTACCGGGATCATCAAGTCTTCTTCTCTTGGCCGCGGGCTCCGCAGTCTCCTCTGCGGCTGCGTCACTATCTTGGGCTGAGGTGCAGGACGCGGCTTCGGGACCTGCTGCCATAAACTCAGCATCCCCTACTTCATCAGCTTCTTCCTCTGACGATTGCTTTTGACAGATCTCATCTACAGGAGGGACATGTGGACTCATTGCAGGTTTTTCAGGACTTGAAATGTTATCGGATTTGCCAAGCGCCGATGCAGGATCTATCTGTGACGGGGATAGAGTTCTTTCTGTATTGGTAGAGTCCGTCCAATGCTCCTCCTGTTCAGGCACCGTATGATCATGCATTACGTGGTCTGTAGACCCATCAGGTATGGTCATGCATGAAGGCTGAAGATTGCTGTTGGCGTCCAACTTCTTGGTAAGTAAAGTCGGACTTGGCAATTTGCTCATTTGTTGCTGCTCATGAGCGGAGAGGACGGAGGAGCTTGCCGCACTCATGGGAGACAACGTCTTTTCAATAGCCAATGTTTCACTCGCTACATTACTCCTGGGGACAACAGGTTTGAGATCGGCCTTGAGCACGGTTAATGGCTGGACGGGGACTTCTTTCTTCTGGCTCTGGGTGGAGTGGTTCATCAGCTCGGTCAGGAGGTTCTTACAGCTCACCGCCACATCAAACATCTGAAGGCTGTCGGCCACCGAGATAATTTTGGTCAAGTTGTGCTTCCCTGGCGGTAACTTCCCTGAGTACATCATCTCCAGGAGCAGGGAGAACTCGTCGGGGGTGACGACAGAGGCATCTATTGAGATTGTTTCGGTAGTTTCCAGGAGGGATTTAAAGAGTAAACTCGCAGCGGAAAGGACGAGTTTGTGAGCGCGGAAATGTAAGGAGCCGACAAAGATGGTGCAATCACAAAACTGCTGCTCTTTGCACAAGGTGTAGACCTGCTGTAAGAGCTGTCTGCTGTAATTAGGCAACTCCATCGTGTGAAAGGATACCCTGCACCAAGGGATTATGGGATAGTCCGCTCAGAAGAACCTAGGAAAACAGGGGAAAAAGGAAAAAGCAGGTCAGATTTCTGTACTACCCAAGCAGCAGACGACTGGCATTTTATTACTATCACATTGTATAAGAAATATTAAATTATCCTACTTAAAGGGAACCTGTCAGGTGCAATATGCACCCAGGACCACGAGCAGTTCTAGGTGTATATTGCTAATCCCTGCCTAACCGTCCCTGTATACACTAGCATAAAAAGAACTTTAGGAAAAGTATATATAAAGATCTTTTATCTTATGCTAATGAGCGCGGGGACTAGTCCACTGGGCGTTGCTTCCCTTGCAAGTTGGCCCCATTAGCATGTTAGTACGCCCCTGTGGGCGTGCTATTGTACTAATAAATGCGAGAGGATGATCACTCACCTCTCAGCTGCCATCGCCGCCCAACACTGGATTTCGGCTCTGTGTGCATGACCCTGGAGTTCCGGTCATGCGCACTATGAAGCCGGGTGTACGCGTCCTGGCTTCAAACTGAAGCAGTGCACATGACCAGAAGTCCGGGGTCATGCGCACTGAGCCGAAATCCTGCGTCGGCCAGCGGAGAGGTGAGTGACATCATCTTCTGATACTGCGTATTCATTAGCATGTTAGCACACTCACAGGGGTGTATTAACGCCCAAAAAATACTTTTTGTATAGATCTCTTTATCTCTGCTAGTGTATACAGGGACAGTTAGGCAGGGATTAGCAATATACATCCAGAACTGCTCGTGGTCCTGGATGCATATTGGACCCGACAGGCTCCCTTTAAAGGGATCATGTTAAGAAACCCCCATCACATCACATGGACCATAGGCGGTCTGCAGCTCACACTCCCTTCTAACATACATATTTAACCCTTTCCCAATGCAGTCAATTTTCCTTTTTGCGCCTTCTCTTCTCAGTCGACATAGTAGATGAATGAGGCAGGGGTGGACATACCATTGGAGCAACCTGTGCAGCCACACAAGGGACCAAGAGGTCCGGAGAGGAAAGGGGGGGGGGGGGGGAACGATCGCCTCCAAAGCAGGTGGCATTGTGCATTATGATGAGCTCTTTGATTGCAAGGGCCCCTTATACACATCCTTCACAGGGGCCCTCTTCTGTGTCCACCAGTAGTATGAGGGCTTGTTTTTTTATAAAGTAAGTTGTAATTTTGAAAGATAAACGATCATTTAAAATATAATCTGGTGAAAAAAATGTAAAAAGAATAAACAAACAAAACAAAAGACAATGTGCGGCGAAATTCTAAAACAATTCTGCCATTAGTTTATTCTTTTTACAGTTTTTATTGGCGTGGTTAAAAATGACCCGGACACACGTGATATGTCACGACAGCGCGACTGTAGATCCAGAACATGCTTCTTTTTTTTTTTTTTTAATATATGTACTAATATAATGTTTTTACTGTGTTTCTGAAAGGTGATAATAGAGTTCAATTGAGAGTGAAGAGGGGGTTAATGCCGCGCATCAGCCAAAATAAAGATGTAGCACGTTGATGTTATAAACGTATTCTTTTATTCCATCAGTCTACGCGTTTCGAGGATATACCTCTTCTTCAGGACCAGTGCATCAACATAGTAATATCATAGTATCATAGTTGATACTATGTTGATGCACTGGTCCTGAAGAAGAGGTATATCCTCGAAACGCGTAGACTGATGGAATAAAAGAATACGTTTATAACATCAATGTGCTACATCTTCATTTTGGCTGATGCGCGGCATTAACCCCCTCTTCACTCTGATTTGTATGCACATCCACGTGGGGCTGCAGCAGACGCCATCATCCTATGCTCTATCAGTGGTTGTGACTATCACAACCTTTTCAGGTGAGTGTATTTTTCCTGATCTACCTCACTGATCTGTTGGTATTACACTATCAGCGCTCCTTATTTTTCAGTTAATAGAGTTCAATTGGAATTTTTCAAAACTTTTTTTCCACTTTATTTTTGGACTTTTTTTTTTTAATCATATTTTTTTATTAAACATTTTTTTTTTTTTATACAACTAAAATACACATACCTGAAAGCATGCAAAACAGTCCCCATCCCACCCACCCCCCCCATCCAAATAAAGTGCCGTACCTGACTCAACATACGGTAGATTAACATGTACCGTATTTTACGCTTTATAAGACGCACTTTTGTTCCCCCAAATTTTGGGGGAAAGTAGGGTGTGTGTCTTATAATCCGAATATACGGGTGCCAGCCGCAAGCCACAGGGGGGCTATATTCAATATAAGGGGGCCATATCCAGATTAGGGGGGCTAATTTTAGGATGGGGGGGGCTATGAGGGACATGTACCCTATATGATTTGTTAGACTAACACTGGCATAAGACGGACCCCATTTATTTTAAAAAAAAAAAAAATCTCTTTTCCTTCACCAAATTTGGGGGTGCGTCTTATAAAGCGAAAATACGGTTTATGCATAGATCAGCACCCAGCAGCAGCACATAGATTGTTTGACTGGAACGTATGAAATCCGACTTTATATTTAAACACATCTCTTTCCATATGGGCAAGCTAAAACAACCCTGCTAGCAAGGCTCTAGTCCACGTCAATGATACAGGGGCCAAATTTGGGGTGTCCAGCCATGGAGCCCATAGGAACAGACAATTGTTTGATAGCTTTTACTATTTCAATAATATGACGTTCTTCTATGAAGCTGGGCGTCATGAGGACAAAAGGTTTTCCCATTAGATAAATTCACCACCTATTATCAAGGACAGGACCTTTCACCAAATTTTTCTTGCGGAGCTGGACACACCATGGCAATGTGGCTGCAGAGAAGAATCATTTTGCTTTAGTAATCAAATATTTGGCCTCTAATACGTTAACATAGGTTGAGTGAAGGGTGCCATTATAGTTTTCACTGGGAAGATAAAGGGATCAGAACCACCTAGATATAGCAGAGCTCTGTGCACTAAACATTACAAGTAAGAAGGGAGGAAATGTGCACTAATAGCACCAGCAACTCCGTGCAATGGAGAAAGATACAGCCTGCATGTTGAAAAAAAATACAAAAAACACTTTATTCAGAAAATTACAATCCAGGTGCAAATAAAACAGGCAATCACATAACCCCTTATGGCATAAATAAGTGGGGAAGGGGGGACGACAATACTCCCTAGCAACCAAAGAATAATAGTAAGGCTAGAGTCAAATACAGAGCAATATGAGTTCGATCACATGATATAAAAGCCATTGAATGATTGCTTATATCATATGACCGGAGTTACCATTATACGGAGTTGGCGGTGCTGTTAGTGCATATTTCCTTTCTTCTTAAAGGGAATCTGTCACCAGGTTTTTGCCACCTAATGTGAGAGCAACATAATGTAGAGACAGAGACCCTAATTCCAGCAATGCGTCACTTACTGGGCTGCTTGATGTAGTTTTGATAGAATCACTGTTTAATCAGCAGGCGATTATCATTACAGGACTACTTAGCGGCTGCAGGTAGTCCAGCATATTCATGAGTTCTGTATACCTGCTAGATCTGCAGCAGAGAAAACATTGATTTTATCAAAATGACAGCAAACAGCTCAGTAAGTGACACATCGCTGGAATCAGGGTCTCTGTCGGGTCATTCCATGTCAAGTGGACCAGTGGTCCCCACTCGACCTTCTCCGATTTTGCTGAAAATTTATAAGGATGTACATATATGTTTGAAAAGAGGTTCTGTACATTTTTAGGGCCAGATCTCAAATACATTGGGCACTGTTGACCTTTCACTGGAGGCCCCCCCCAAGCCTGCGGCTTCAGCTAAGAGGATTTTGCAAACTTTGGCACATAGCCATTAGAGTTCTGTACTGGCTATGATGCTGAAATTTGGCATACTAGCTCAACTTTTGCTGCTAAACACGATACAATTATTACCGGCTATGACAAAACAATATTTCGGCCGCAATTTTGTGTCAAAGTAACTTGTAAAACGCGTCGCATTAAATTTATGCGTAACTTTGCCCATATATAACTCAAGACCAAAAACCAATAGTAACTGGTGCTTTACCCTGTACAACAAACATCTACATGACTTTGCATTGCTGCAATATCACGGTCAAAGCATATGTATTTGTGGAAATATTTTTTTTTTTTTTTTTTGGTTTGCATCTTTTTATTAACATTTTACAAATTTTAATACCAGAAATAGAAGGAATAAGGGAGGAATTAGGGAAGGGAAAAAGGAAAAGACAAAGGAAAAAAAGGCAAAACCAACAGTTAAGCGTCGCCTTTATGGCCAATGCTTCAAAAGTATTACCATCAAACGTTTTGTCACCAATGTACTTGGAACAACAAAAACAATAATATACATGAGAAATAATAATCATTACATGTCAGGAGGCTAAGTTATATGCAGACGAGGCATAAATGTTTTCACCCATAAAGGACCATCTCAATTTGTATCTCAAAAAGTTATTTTCTTTCAATGCAAAACTATATTCATATGAATTATGTGATGATATCCGTTCAATAATCTCTATTATGGAAGGTGCCTCTACCTGTCTCCATTTTGAAGCAATAAGATGTTTTACCACAAGTAGAATATGGCAAATTATGTGTCTGCATGGGTCTTTAAACTCTTCTATACCAATTAACCCCTTAACGACCCATGACGTACTGGGTACGTCATGGATCGTGTGCCGGTAAGCCCCGCCCCCCTGCCGCTGGCAGGCGGCGGCGATCCGCGCACATATCAGCTGTTATCATCAGCTGACATGTGTGCCTGCTAGCCGCGGGTGGAATCGCTTCCACCCGCGGCCATTAACCCCTTACATTTCGCTGCCAAAATCTGGCAGCAATATGTATATGGGCGCCGCCATGACAGTCACTTACCCCGCCCCCACCGGAAGTCACGTGACATGATCACGTGACTTTTCGGTGGTTGCCATGGTAGCACAGGGTCATGTGATGACGCCTGTAGCTAACATGACTCACTTCCTCTCAATGTCGGAATATAGCCGGCATTGAAAGCGAAGCAGCAAACCTGCAGTTCTCAGCTCTGTAGCTGAGATCTGCAGATAGTGCAGAGCGTTCGGATTGCTGATCGCAATAGCCCCCTAGGGGGACTAGTAAAATAAAAAAAAAAAAAAAGTAAAAAAAAAAGTTTTAAAATATTAAAAAAAAAATAAAAAAACCTAAAAGTTCAAATCACCCCCCTTTCACCCCATTGAAAATTAAAGGGTTAAAAAAATAAAAAAAATACACACATTTGGTATCGCCACGTTCAGAAATGCCCGATCTATCAAAATATAAAATCAATGAATTTGATCAGTAAACGGCGTAGCGGCAAAAAAATTCCAAACGCCAAAATTACGTTTTTTGGTCGCCGCAAATTTTGCGCAAAATGCAATAACAGGCGATCAAAACGTAGCATCTGAGCAAAAATGGTACCGTTAAAAACGTCAGGTCGAGACGCAAAAAATAAGCCATCACTGAGCCTCAGATCCCGAAAAATGAGAACGCTACGGGTTTTGGAAAATGGCGCAAAACGTGCGCCACTTTTTTTGGACAAGCTTGTGAATTTTTTTTAACCCCTTAGATACAAGTATACATGTTTGGTGTCTACAAACTCGCACCGACCTGAGGCATCACATAGATATATCAGTTTTACCATATAGTGAACACAGTGAATAAAATATCCCAAAAACTATTGTACGATCACACTTTTTTTGCAATTTTTCCACACTTGGAATTTTTTTGCTGCTTTCCAGTACACTATATGGTAATACTTATGGTTTCATTTAAAAGTACAACTCGTCCCGCAAAAAACAAGCCCTCGTATGGCAAGATTGACGGAAAAATAAAAAAGTTACGCCTCTCGGAAGAAGGGGAGCAAAAAACAAAAACGCAAAAACGGAAAGTGCTGAAGGGGTTAAAGCTTGACCACTCCAAAAAAATATGTAAAATTGACCCATTTTCTCCACACTCTCTCCAGCACAAAGGAGAGTTAGATACGGACATTTGGTGTAGCTTTTGAGGAGTAAAATACCAGCGTGAAAGCACCTTAAAGTAAGTTTCTTGCAACGTGGCGCAGGAAGTGTTGGATAACGTTAAATTCAATGATTTTTGCCACTGTTCCAATTGAAACGTCTGACCAAGATCTTTCTCCCAGTTCAGAATATTTGATCTTTTATCACATTGGAGGTCTTCATTAATAATGGCATACATGTTGCTAGTTTTCCAATATAACTTATTTTGTGGGTTAAATAAAATATCTAACAAATCTACTGGTAGTGAAAAGGTTAACTTTTTGTTTTTATTTAAGTACTGGTTAAGGAGTGTCCAATTTGCCAGTTCATTTAACCCCTTCACGACCGCGGGCAGTAAAATTACGTCCTATTTTAACGTGACTTAACGACCAGGGACGTAATTTTATGGCCTAAAGTTCATTTGATTGCCGTGGCCATAGCAACGGCTTTCAAATGATGTCCCCTGCTGTTTCTTACAGCAGGGGACCTTTGCTTCACCCCAGGGGGGGTGGCATTGCCACCCCCCATCGACGATCGATGTGATTGGCTGTTCAAATCTGAACCGCCAACCACATCTTTCGCACTGATGTCGGTAAAAATAATGCCGGAAATAGTGCGATACTGTGAGATCCGGCTATGAGATGCCGTAGCAGGTACAGCAGATCATAGGTGGACCTCAAACATGTCGCCCCCAGCCCCTGCAGCACTGATTGGAGCGATCGTGCTATGACGCGCAATCGCTCCAATCAGTGTGCAGTGGGGCGGTCTGATTTGCTGGTGGCCGCCCTCCCCAGGCCTGTCCTGGTCTGGGGACCCTCCCCCAACATGTCTGCAGCGTGCAGCACTGGCTGGTACTAGTGGTACCACGCCACCGCTGCTGCTGGCGCTGCCGTCACGTGGACAAGGAGCAGGAGCGGTGAGTATTGTGCTCACCTTGCAGCCCCTGCGCGCTCCTGTGATTGCTCCTGCGCGCTCCCGTAATGGCCCCTGCCCGTGCCCCCCTGCGATCTTCCCCCGACATCCTGATCTGCCCCCCACCCCGACCTGCCCCCCCCCCCGACATCCCGATCTGCCCCCCCCCCCCCCCCGACATCCCGATCTGCCGGCCTCCCCCGTGATCTCTATTCTGCAGCTCCTCCGGTATCTCCCTCCTACTCTGCTCTCCTACTCTGCTCTCCCCCTCCCCCTCTGCTGTCCCCCAGACGTCCTCTTAGGCTACTTTCACACCTACGGTTTTTGCAATGCGGCACACTCCGGCACTTTGCAGGAAAATCGCAACCGTTTTTTTTTGCTGCCGGTTGCGTTTTTCCTGCATAGACTTTAATTAGTGCCGCATTGTGCTGCAAGGCCTTGCGTTCCATCCGGTTTTTGCCGCATGCGGCAGATTTAGCCGATGCGGCGGCCGGATGGAACGTTGCCTAGCACGTTTTTTCGTGCGGCAAAAAAAACCGCATCGCGCCGCATTCGGCCGCTGCGGCGTATTTTTCAATGCATGCCTATGGCGGCCGGATGCGGAGCGATGCGGCAAAAACCGCATCCGGCCGCCGCATGCGGTTTTTGCCACTGCGCATGCTCAGTAGCATGCCGCAAGCGGCAAAAACCGGACGGGCCGCATGGGAAAAACTTATGCAAAGGATGCGGTGTTTTCACCGCATCCGTTGCATAGCTTGCACAGCCGGATTGAGCCGCACAGCTCAAGCCGGATGTGTGAAAGCAGCCTTACCTGTCTTCACCGGGTCCTCCGAGGTCTTCACTGGCCCGATCACATCTGCCTCCATCGCTGGGTCCTTCTTCCTGGGTCTTCTGCTGAGCTGTCCAACTTCCTGCCTGCTGCTCCTGTAAAGCTGTTCCTCCTGCTAATCCTCTGGGTACTGTGAGTATAACTTTTTTTTCTTTTTTTTTTCCTCTATCCCCTGTACATTTTTACACCTCATGCGTCCGTGCGTCCCGCCGAGCGCTGATCAGGGATGCAGATAACGTATCTGCATCCGTGGTCAGTTTTCGGCGGGACTTTTTTTTCCCCGTATTCCCGACGCTTTTTGTATCGCATCTGTCCGTGCGTCCCGCCGAGCGCTGATCAGGGATGCACATAACGGATCGGCATCCCTGCTCAATTTTTGGCGTGACAAAAAGCATCGGGGATACGGAAAAAAAAAGTCACGCCAAAAATTGAGCAGGGATGCCGATCCGTTATGTGCATCCCTGATCAGCGCTCGGCGGGACGCACGGACTGATGCAATACAAAAAGCGTTGGGGATACGGAAAAAAAAGTATCGCATCTGTCCGTGTGTCCCGCTGAGCGCGGATCAGCATCCCTGCTCAATTTTTGGCGTGACTTTTGTTTTTTTACCGTATCCCAGCGCTTTTTGTATCTCATCCGACCGTGCCTCCTGCAGCGGCCGATCAGTGCACTGCATCTGTGCGTTTGAAAAGTCAAATGGCGTTCCTTGTCTTCTGAGCCCCGCCATGAGCCCAAACAATTGATTTCCACCACATATGAGGTATCTGCGTACTCGGGAAAAATTGCACAATACGTTTTATGGTGCATTTTTTCCTGATACCATTGTAAAAAGAAAAAAAAAATATAAAAGCTACCTTGTTGCTGCAAATATTTAAAAAAAATTTTTTTAAAAAAAATAAATAATTTTCACGGTTCAACGTTATCAACTTTCAGTGGAGCCCCTGGGGGTACAAGGGGATCACTAAATATCTAGATAAATTCCTTGAGGGGTCTAGTTCCAAAATGGGGTAATTTGTGGGGGAGCTCCACTGTTTAGGCACCATAGGGGGGGGTCTAAAAACGCTAAGGATTCCAACCAATTTTGTTGTCAAATGGCGCTCCTTCTCTTCTGAGCCACGCCATGCGCCCAACAATTACTTTCCACCACATGTTAGGTATCTGCGTACTCAAGAGAAATTGCACAATACATTTTATGGTGCATTTTTTCCTGATACCCTTGTGAAAAAAAAAGCTACCTGGTTCAAGTAACAGTTCTGTGGTAAAACAAAAGAAAATTGTATTCATGGCTCAACATTATCAACTTCTGTGGAGCCCCTTGGAGCTCACTAAACATCTAGATAAATTCCTTGAGGGGTCTAGTTTCCAAAATGGGGTCACTTGTGGGGGAGCGCCACTGTTTAGGCACCTCAGGGGGTCTCCAAACGTGACATGGTATCCGCTAATGATTCAAACAAACTTTGCTGTCAAATGGTGCTCCTTCTCTTCTGAGCCCCGCCATGCGCCCAAACAATTACTTTCCACCACATATGAGGTATCGTCGTACTCAGGAAAAAATGCACTATAAATTTCATGGTGTATTTTTTCCTGATACCCTTGTGGAAAAAAAAGCTACTTAGTTGAAGCAGCAGTTTTGTGGTAAAAAAAAAAAAAAATTCTTTTCACAGCTCAACTTTATAAACTTCTGTGAAGCCCCCAGGTGTTCAAAGTGCTCACCAAACATCTAGAAAAATTATTTGAGGGCTCTAGTTTCCAAAATGGGGTCACTTGTGGGGGAGCTCCATTGTTTAGGCACCTCAGGGAGTCTTCAAACCCGACATGGCGTCCGCTAATGAGTGCAGCTAATTTTGCGTTCAAAAATTCAAATGGCGCTCCTTCCCTTTCGACCTCTGCCGTGCACCCAAACAATTGATTTTTCCCCCATATGGGGTATCAGCGTACTCAGGAGAAAATGCACAATAAATTGTAGGGTGCACTTTCTCTTTTCTCCCTTGTGAAAATGAAAATGTTATGGCTAAAGTAACATTTTTGTGTTAAAAAGTAAAATTTTCATTTTTTCCTTCCACATTGCTTTGGTTGCTGTGAAGCACCTAAAGGGTTAATAAACTTCTTGGATGTGGTTTTGAGCAGTGTGAGGGGTGCAGTTTTTAGAATGGGGTCACTTTTGGGCATTTTCTGTCACCTCGGCCTCTCAAAGTCACTTCAAATGTGATGTGGTCCCTAAAAAAAATATTTTCTAAATTTTGTTGGAAAAATTAGAAATTGTTGATGACCTTTGACCCCTTCTAACTTCCTAACGAAAAAAAAATTTCTTTCGAAAATTGCGCTGATGGAAAGTAGACAAGTGGGAAATGTTATTTAGTAACTATTTTGTGTGACATATCTCTCAGATTTATGGGCATACATTTTCAAAGTTTGAAAATTGTGAAATTTTCAAAATTTTCGCACAATTTCCTAAATTTTCACAAATAAACGCAAAAAGTATCGGCCTAAATTTACCACTGACATGAAGTACAATATGTCACGAAAAAAAAAACAGTCTCAGAATCACCAGGATCCGTTGAAGCGTTCCAGAGTTATAACCTGTCAAAGTGACACTGGTCAGAATTGCAAAAAATGGCCCGGTCATTAGGGTGTTTTAGTGGCCGGGGGTGAAGGGGTTAAAGGGAGATTAAATTTATGACGAATTGTCTGGAAAGGTAATAAGCTGTTATTACATGAAATATCATGAAAACTGTTTATATTATACTTCCTCCATGTTGTTAAATCTAGCCTAGGGACCAATACTTCAAATACTTCAATTGAGATTGTCCTGATGTCTACAAGTTCACTTTTATTTTTACATAAAATCCTATTGAGTTGTTTCCATGCAGAGATTGTAGCTTTTACTGTTATAAATGTAGGTAAGGGAGGTTTTGAATTTATAAGGTGAGCTAAGATTGTGGCTCTCATAGATCTGTTTTTATTTACACTTTTTTCTATTCGTACCCAACTAGATTCCGAATCATCCAAAAGACATTTCTGTGACTGTTTTAATAAATTTGCTAAATAATAGGCGGAAATGTTTGGCAAACCAATTCCTCCTCTTTTCTTATGTTTAAACCTTAGATAACCTTGGCCTGTTGTTTCTCCATACATGTCTAGATAGTTGGGTATGCAGTTTTGAAATTTCTTGCTTTGTCATGAGGATTGGAATGCATCGGAAAAGATACAAAATTTTTGGGAGAACAATAGCTTTATAGGTAATGATTTTCCCTAACCATGACATTTCTGTTTTAGCAATGTTTGTTTATTTGTGGAAATATTCACACCCACATATGATGACAAACTTTAAAAAAAACGAATTTTACCTATTTTTAGGTCAAATTTCTCAAAAAGGGTACCCCTAAACTATATTAATTCTGATATCATTAGAAAGAGCACATTTTTCTCTACAAGGATCATTGGGGTTTTTTTTGAGTCTCTCAGTTTAAGAAAAGAAAAATGCCACTGAACATGGTGTTATTTATTAATACGCAATGAATGCTAACTGCACTATTCAAACCCTTGCGTTGGTCCATGGTGGTTATACCACAACCAATTCCCTAAAAATTGGTCTTATAATCCTATTAAGAATTGTAATAATGCTGTCTTTCGAGAATTGGCAGCCCCATCGCCTAGGAGCCATGGCCGATAGCCGTGCAAGGCCAGCTGCGGGCGGTCCCTTTATCGCAGGTTCTGAAGCCTGAGGGTGGGTGTCTTTGCCTAGGATCCCAAGCCTAATATTGGGTATCTTTTGTTGGTTCCCAAGCCATAATGTTCAGTCTAAGGCTATGTGCCCACGCTGCGGAAAATGCGCGGATTTTGCCGCGGATTTCTCCAGGAAAAGCCGCGGATTTTCCAAAAATCTGCAGCACAGCTACTCCCCAGCCATTTCTATGGCATTTGGGAAATGCTGTGCCCATGCTGCGGATTTTTCCGCAGCGGAAATCGTGCGGATTTTCGTGCGGAAAAATCTGCAGCATGTCAATTATTGTTGCGGATTTCTCCGCAGGGTCCCATATACTTACCTGCCTTGATAGAATACAACGATGTCACTTTCTCCGTCCGGTGTACAGCAGCGCGGTGGATCCAGCCAGGTACAGGAAGGAAGAGGTGGGCGGGGCCTGCACGAGCTCCGGTCATGTGACAGCCGGAGCTAGTTCAGGCCCGCCCACCTCCAGCACAGTGCACCAGACGCTGACAGTGACCCGGCCGCCGAAAAGCGAGGTGCTGCGTGATGGTGGTAAGTATGAGCACCCCGATCACTGCAGCACTTGTTCTGCATTGAGGATGCAGTGCCGAAGCCATGGTACTGTATCCTCAATGCAGAATGTCCGCACCATATCCGCAGGACATTCCGCTGTATATCAGCAGCATTGAAACAGAGAAAGTGCTGTTGCGGATTTCTGGGAGATCCTGCGGAATGTCTTGCGGATATATGCGCAGGACAATGTCCCCGTGGGCACATAGCCTAAGTGGTCTGGAATTGTTGCTTCAGTGATGGATCTGCAGCCCAGTACAAACATTTTCTCCACTTGTGCCACCACAATGCTGATTTCAATATCAGCGCTGAATGGAATTTTTTTGGTACCAGTCATGGAAAGTCGCCCGGTGATGGGATAGGAGGGACAGCAAAGAGGTTGGCAGCTCGTGCCAGTCTTTAACGCCCAACTGAAAACCAAATACTGACCCCGGTGGATTTAATCAACTTTTGCAACGAGCAACTGCATGGAATCAAGTTGTTTTTTTGTTCCAAAAGAAAAAATTGACAAAATACGGGTAGTTCAAGAGGAAAGGTTCAAAGATGGACATACAATTGCTGGAACAAGAGAAAAATCACCAGTTTGTGCCAATTGATGACAAAAAGATTCGCATTTCAAGGGTGTGAAATGACCCTTCATCTTTCATTGCCCATGTAGATGGATCTGTCAGATCAGAAATGCCTTTTGTGCCAATTGCAAACCTCCAGCCAGGGCAATACATTGCCTGCATTTACGATAGGAACTGGTGGATTGGAAATATTTCTGAAATTTCAGTCGACGACCATGATGCATTAATACATTTTATGCATCCTCATGGAGCAGCTAGCTTCTTTCACTGGCCTGTGAGAAATGATACATGCTGGATTCCCGAGCAGTCGATCATTGCAATAATTCCAGCACCAGCTGCAACAGCAATGGGCCGACAATACAGCTTCTCTGAACCCATTATGTTGCAAATTCAGCAACAATTCCAGACCACTTACTTAAGGCCCCGTCACACTAAGCAACATCGCTAGCAACATCGCTGCTAACGAACAACTTTTGTGACGTAGCAGCGATGTTGCTAGCGATGTTGCTGTGTGTGACATCCAGCAACAACCTGGCCCCTGCTGTGAGGTCGTTGGTTGTTGCTGAATGTCCTGGGCCATTTTTTAGTTGTTGCTGTCCCGCTGTGAAGCACAGATCGCTGTGTGTGACAGCGACAGAGCAACAACTAAATGTGCAGGCAGCAGGAGCCGGCTTCTGCGGAGGCTGGTAACCACAGTAAACATCGGGTAACCAAGAAGCCCTGTCCTTGGTTACCCGATATTTACCTTTGTTACCAGCCTCCGCCGCTCTCACTGTCAGTGCCGGCTCCTGCTCTGTGCACATGTAGCTGCAGGACACATCGGGTTAATTAACCCGATGTGTGCTGTAGCTAGGAGAGCAGGGAGCCAGCGCTAAGCAGTGTGCACTGCTCCCTGCTCTGTGCACATTTAGCTGCAGCACACATCGGGTAATTAACCCGATGTGTGCTGTAACTAGGAGAGCAGGGAGCCAGCGCTCAGTGTGCGCTGCTCTCTGCACGTGTAGCTGCGTGCACTGGTAACCAAGGTAAATATCGGGTTGGTTACCCGATATTTACCTTAGTTACCAAGCGCAGCATCTTCCACACGGCGCTGGGGGCTTGTCACTGGTTGCTGGTGAGCTCACCAGCAACTTGTGTAGCCACGCTCCAGCGATCCCTGCCAGGTCAGGTTGCTGGTGGGATCGCTGGAGCGTCGCAGTGTGACATCTCACCAGCAACCTCCTAGCAACTTACCAGCGATCCCTATCGTTGTTGGGATCGCTGGTAAGTTGCTTAGTGTGACTGGACCTTTAGACTGAACATTATGGCTTGGGAACCAACAAAAGATACCCAATATTAGGCTTGGGATCCTAGGCAAAGACACCCACCCTCAGGCTTTGGAACCTGCGATAAAGAGACCACCCGCGACTTGCCTTGCACGGCTATCGGCCATGGCTACTAGGCGATGGGGCTGCCAATTCTCGAAAGACAGCATTATTACAATTCTTAATAGGATTATAATACCAATTCTTAGGGAATTGGTTGTGGCATAACCACCATGGACCAACGCAAGGGTTTGCATAGTGCAGTTACCATTCATTGCGTATTAATAAATAACACCATGTTCAGTGGCATTTTTCTTTTCTTAAACTGAGAGACTCCAGAAAAAAAAAACAATGATCCTTGTAGAGAAAAATGTTCTCTTTCTAATGATATCAGATTTAATATATTTTAGGGGTACCCTTTTTGAAAAATTTGACCTAAAAATAGGTAAAATTCAGTTTTTTTAAGTTTGTCATCATATGTTGGTGTGAATATTTCCACAAATACATATGCTTTGACCGTGATATTGCAGCAATGCAAAGTCATGTAGATGTTTGTTGTACAGGGTAAAGCACCAGTTACTATTGGATTTTGGTCTTGAGTTATATATGGGCAAAGTTTGGCATACATTTTATGCGAGGTGTTTTGCAAGCTACTTTGACACAAAATTGCGGCCGAAATATTGTTTTGTCATAGCCGGTAATAATTGTATCGTGTTTAGCAGTAAAAGTTGAGCTAGTATGCCAAATTTCAGCATCATAGCCAGTATAGAACTCTAATGGCTATGTGCCAAAGTTTGCAAAATCCTCTTAGCTGAAGCCGCAGGCTTGGGGGGGCCTCCAGTGAAAGGTCAACAGTGCCCAATATATTAGAGATCTGGCCCTAAAAATTTACAGAACCTCTTTTCAAACATACATGTACATCCTTATAAAGTTTCAGCAAAATCGGAGAACGTCGAGTGGGGACGATTTTTAAAACTGGTCCACTTGATGTGGAATGACCCTGTCTCTACATTAAGTTGCGCTCAGATAGGGGAGCAAAAATCTGGTGACAGATTCCCTTTAAAGCTACGTGCCCATGCTGAGCATTTGGTTGCAGAAATTTTTGCATCTCTTTAAGCATTTCATGGTGCTCTTTTTACACTTTTTTTACGGGCGGTTTCTATGGATTTTTGGATGGCAACGCTGCAAAAATGCTGAAAGAATTGACGCTGCAGATTTAGTTCTGCACCAAAACTGCAAGGGAAAAAAAAGCAACATCTGCACAAACCTTCAGAATTGTCAAGGACTTTTTTTGCCGCGTTTTTGGCTGCAGTTTTGTTGTCAGAAGTTTCTGATATTTGACTTCCCGGCAAAGTCTATGAGAAGTCAGATTTGCTGCGCACATTGCAGTTTGTCAGCGTTTTATTTGTCAAATGTTTATGACAAAAAAAAAACTGCAGCCTGTTCATTCTTCCTGCGTTTTTGTCAATATTTGTCACCCATTGAAATCAATGAGAGCATCAAAAACGCAAGGAAAAATGCGTGCTATCAAATCAGTGCATTTGGCGTGCATTTTACCTGCGGTTTTGTCAACAAAAACGCAGCTCACCAACTTAGTTCCAGAAGGCCAAAATCAATGCTGGAGTGATTTTGATATGCCGGTCTCCGTGTGTCGGTGCCTGTGTCAGTGCTGTGTTAGTATCAGTGTGGTGCCTGTGCCCGTGAGTGTCGGTGCCCGTGTCAGTGTCCGTTTCTCTTGCGCTCTCTCTCGTTCTCCAAAATCACTACATACTCACCGATCACCGGCTGTCACCCTGCTCCTCCGCCTCTCATCAGCCTCATACTTATTGACTCCTCCCCCATTTGTGATTGGTTGCAGTCAGACGAGCCCCCATGCTGAGTGACAGCTGTCTAACTGCAACCAATCACATCCGCCGGTGGGCGTGTCTAAATTGTACCGCACTGCAGAGAGTCGCTCTATCGGCGGTGGAGGACTCCAGCTGTTACAGCAAACCACCCGAGTGACTGAAGTGAGCCGTGCCATCGGCGGTGCCGTGACTCAGGTGTTAGCTGTGACAGCTCGAGTCCTCCACTCGTGAGCGCACATCTGGCCGCGACTGAAGTGAGCCGCAGCTGGAGGACTCACGTGAGTGAAGGCATCGCAGATCGCGTGGCTCACTTGAGTAGCGCCCTGAACCGCAGTGAACCCGGCCATGACGTCATTGCTGCGACACCCGCTGTACTGTGGGACCCGTAGCTGTGACGTCAGGGGTTCACCCCCAGTTCATTCTGGTTGCTGCGGCTCTGTCCACACTCACAGCTGGCAGCCATGCTGTATGACCGCTGGCTGTGACAGGACAGGGATGTAGCAGAGCTGGAAGCGTCGTGGGACCTCGTGTGGATTACTTCAGACCTGGAGGGGTGTTTTGGGTGGTGAAAGAGAGGGCTTTTTATTTTATTTCAAATAAAGGATTTTTTTGGCTGATTTACTTTCACCTACAGATTAGTGATGTGGGGTGTCTCAGACGCATGACATCACTAACCTAGGCCTTAGTGGCAGCTATGGGCTGCTGCCATTAACTCCTTATTACCCCGATTGCTACTGCACCAGGGCAACGGGAAGACCTGGTTCCAGCACCAGAATTGGCGCATCTTATGGATGTGCCACTTCTGGGGTGGCTGTGGGCTGCTATTGCTAGGTTGGAATATGCCAAATAACGATGGCCCTTCCCACCCTAATAATATCAGCCCTCAGTTGTCTGCTGCACCTTGGTCGGCATTAGAAAAATGAGGGGATCCCACGTCATTTAATTTTTTTTAATAAATCAAATAATTAAAAAAAAAAGTGTGGGATCCCCTCTATTTTTCATAACCAGCCAAGGTACATCAGAGAGCTGAGGGTTGCAGCCTGCAGCTGCTGCTGTTCCTGTGCTGGATATGAAAAATGGGGGGGACCCCATGTTATTTTTTTTTACCCCCAAAAAAATTAAAAAAGCTAACCAAGCTGGCTATCCCTCTATCAAGCTATTCTATTATTTCTATGTATTCTGTTCTTATTATCTAATCTATATGTTCTTATCTATCTATTCTATTTTTTCTATCATCTATTCCAGCTATCTATCCATTATCCTTTCCAATCATTTTGTTTCTCCTTTTAAAAAACGCAATGACAAAAGCGCACCTGCATTACAAGCGTTTTTTGGGACATTTCCAGGCTCTCTCTGGCAAGGTGCAGTTTTGGTTGCAGTTTGTGTGGAGAAAAAACTGCAGCGTGCGCATGTAGCCTAAGGATTTGCATACCGTTTTGTGACATAGCTGCACCTAAAAAACGCAATAAACACGCACTGTGTGCACAGGGTGTAATAGTTTTCACTGGGGGTGTGGACTTCTGCATGCCACTGACCAATCATAAGCAGACAGCAACATAGAATGGCTACACTAATGTGTGGTGTAATATATCATCAGTGCTTGTTCAGGCTGCACACTCTGGCTGGCAGAACCTGTGGACTCTGCGCCATATACAGCCATATGTCAGCAACTCAAAACAGGACGGGGAGTAAGGGGTTAAAGGGTCCCTAATATGACATCTTCTAAAACTACCGGATAAACAGTGCGGTCAGGGGATTCTCAGGACTCTACTGATGAGTAATATAAACGGCATTTCTGAAAGGGCAGATACCAGGGAACAATAGATGCAGCAGGGATGACTGACTGGTCCTGGAGCATCAGAAACACAACCACCAATCACAGCTCTTCTTTCATTTTCAAACCTGCCTTAGAAACATGAAAGCAGCGATCTGATTGGTCACAACGGGCGACAGCAGCACATCGTACTGGAGCCGCTTGGCGACCACCGCCCATGGTGACCGATACCCGCTCACCACCGACACTCACAGCGCCTATGGCGGCCTCCGCCGGACACTCACCCGCTGCCGCTCCCTCCTGTTAGAATCCTCCTATTTTGACATCTCCTTCATGTTGAGCGTTAGGCCCGAGAGTCCTTCCTTTCCCTTCGACCCCGTCAAAGCGTACGCATGACGTCACTACGTACGGCGCATGTCCGTGATACACAACATTCAGTGTTTGCTCGCAGCTGGGACAATAAAGTTGGTTGAAAAAAAAAGTAAAAAGAAAAAATGTGATATATATATACAAAAAAAACACTGTATTGTATTGGAAGCGATGAACTAAAAGTCCCAGCAAGTCCTGTGATATTAGATACAACTCATATGGGTATCAGAGAACTAGATATAGATATATAAAGATAAATAGAAAGATATTAGATAGACTTATAGATGAATAATTGTCAGAATAGTAAATACACCTGTGTCCTTGGGTCCTTGGCCTTTATATGTCACTGTGTCTTGTTTTTCTCCACTTTTTATCATTTTGATTTAATCTTTTTCTTTTTGGGAACCAAAGTGAAGTAACATCAGTGTTTCCTCTTCCGCTGATATCATGATGACTGACAGCCGGTCTCTGCTGTCTAACTGCGAGGAGCCGGCTGTCAGTCATCGGCAGTGACGTCCCATCGACAGCAGCATGGAAGAAGAAGAGCGCCTCAGGTGTCGCGGAGCTGCTGAAACACCATCAGGGCCATCCATGACCCGTAGAGGCGCTGATCGGTGCGAAACGGCCGTCGTCCGGCTCAGTGCTCCTGTCTGTACCCTCTCCCCCTGTTTCCAAAGACACTGTGGCTGCAGTTTTTATATACCTGGTATAATAAAAGTAGAATCTTTCATGATTGAAGTGTGCCGCTGTTCTTCTGTGTTCAGGAAGTTAAGGATTACCTAAATGTTAGTTTTTAGGTCCCTAATTTAAAAAAAAAAGTCCTGGATAACCACTGTAATATCATTGGGGTACACAGGACGGTGGGCGGATGCCCTTCCACTCGGAGGCTCCACACTCTGTGAAAAAGTATTGTCTCCGCCTGGTGGGCTGCATGGTCTTCTCTGACATGGGACAGCTCATTTCTAGTCTAGTGTCTGTAGGTGTGATTTCGGGAGCGAGTTGACAATGAAAGGCCCTGTCACTAGGGAGAGGGGTCACCTCCTAACATTTACTTGAGGCTGATCCCTGCACATGCTAATGTCTCTAGACGGGTCCTTCCCCGCATGCGCCATCACATGCCTAGGCCTTTGCTGGCCCTGAACTCACCCTGAAAAGTGAAGGACAGCGAGACATTATTCTTGCCATTACAATAAAACAACACAAGGATGTAAGACAAACAGGTGGAGGAAGGCTCAAAAAAGCACTCCACAACTTCTACAGCAGGAACTACTCAGCTGCACTGGAAACGAAAACCTAAGCTTCTCCAGAGACAAGCTCCTTCAAAGTGGACAGCATAGGTATGAGCTATAGCCGGCATAGGGAGGAGTTAGGATTGGATATAGCAGAAGGGAGTAGTGACTCGCCCACCCCAGGGCTATGGGACACCCGGTGCCGGGCCGGACTAGTCCGGGGGTAATCAGTGGTGGCGGGGCCCGACTCCGTGGCCCTGGTGGGTGTCAGTTAAATATGGCTGATGACTTGGGGTTTGTGTTCGTGACGCCACCTGTGGTATGCGGCTATTAAGCCGCCGCTGCTGTGTGAGGCCTCCGGGGTGATGATATGGCAGCAATGGTGGTACTGCTCCCCACAGGTGGAGCGGTGCCCCGGGGACACTGTTGGTGCTTATTCGTGTCTATGCAGAGAAATAACTGAGGCAACACCAGGGGTGCAGTTTCAAGGTCTTTACTCACAGTTCTTGTCAAGGCCTGCAGGAGCCTTTGGACTGCTGGGACCACCGTCAGGGACCTCCGCCGATCCCGGGTAGATCTGGGGGTTGATGCCAGTGCACCCCTCTAATTGTGTCCTTTCTCAGCTGACTTCACTGGCCACCAGCTCTGAAGCTATCTGTGGCCCTGGAATCCCTTCGTTCCCTGCTTGGTGTCACCTGGACCCTCCGAGTCCCAGGGTCTTCACCAGGAAGCGTCACTTTCTTCTTTCTTTAGCTCCTGCCTGACTAGAGCTCTTCTTCTACTCTCTGTTTCTCTCCTTCTCTGTTGCTTTCTTTCTCTGTTGCGGACACTCTGAACTCACAGAGCTCCTTTCTCTTTCACAGCTACATGCTGGCTCCTCACTCTCTCACTCTCTGAGGTAAACTGAAACTCTGACCTTCCTCTCTGCTCTACACTCGGCTGGCTTTTCCCACCACCCGGTTGCTAAGCTACCACCCTATGGGAGCAGGGATGGGTCTTACGACCCCTCCCAGCATGCAGCATGGGAGGGTTACTGCCACTGTCCCTGGTCCCAGTGTGTGCCTAGCAATGGGTGTAGTGCAGTTTTACCTGTGAACTGGCATGTACCCCTTTCCTTACCCAGGATGGGACATCACACCTCTGACTGGGGTGCAATGTCTCTGTGGCGACGGAAGCCTCAGGGGCGCCACACTCCCCCACAGCGAATCCCAGCACGTCCTCGGGCTGAAACAACAAAAACAATGGAAGAAACTGCAAAATTTTGTTATGCATAAAACATTAAAACTTTAGGACATTACATCCCTTTATGGGAGGCACATAAATAACACATTCACCGGGGACCACATTCCAGTCCAGTGGCCCGGTAACACATAAACAGGGGGGGGTCATCTTCAAAAAGAACAGGGGACAAGGATTCAGGACTAGGGTGTCATCTTCGAAAAGAACAATGGGCAGACATTCAGGGGCTATGTACTGTCCTGACTCCATTAACTCCTTGTCATCCTCCACCAGGGGCTCCGACCCTTGATGGCGCCCACTGGGACTCTGACCCAGCGACGGTCAACAAGTCAGACAAGGTCCTCCTCCTTCCACCTCTTGTGCTGGGTGGCGTCTCCTGGAGAACTTAGGGACGTTCAACAAAAGCAGGAAGCATTATTTCTGGAGCAGGTCCTTTAAAACTTTCAACTCGGACGTTTAACTTCAGGGGTTATATACAGTTCAGCATCTTCTTTCCTTCTTCATTACTTGTGAGGATAGATGCGGGGGTCCCACTCCGGCATTGCTCCAGGCAGCGGGTAGGCCGAGGAGATCATCGTCTGCGTCTCCTGAGTGCTGGTCGCTGGCCTACTACGGGGCGCTGCAGCCTGGGTAGGAGTGGGGCTGCTGCGGGGTGATGGTATCGGAGCTGCGTCCTCCTCTGGATGTTCAGGGGTCTGCTCTTTAGCCACAACAGTTGCTGGGATAGACGGCGTTGCGGCCTGGTCTGATCTGGCCGGATAGGGTGTTTTTGCGCCGGACGTCTCAGCAGGGACTTCAGTCAGGGTCGCAGCATGGACCTCAATGGGCATCGCAGCAGAGACCCCAGTCGGGATCACAGCAGGGATCGCATTCGGGATCGCACTCGGGATCGCAGCGGGGATTGCGGCGGGCATCGCAGTGGCCTCTGGTAGTAACGCCGGCGGGGTCAGCACACCCGATCGGGCAGGGGCAGTATAGGACTCACCCAGGGTTAGGCCGGAGATGCTCTGCAGCAGGATCACCATCGCTGGTGTGGGCTCCGGATGGTCGTGGGCGGCACCTCCACACAGGCCTTGCTGCACAGACACCTGCAGCTTCCTCATGGCCAGCACCATCTCCTTCCCCCACACGGCTGTCTCCCATCCGCTCTGCTCATTCATCCTGTCAGCCGTTCCCCCGACTTCAGCCTCCAGCTCAGCGGCGGTCACAGGCCTGATCCAGGTGAGCTCCTCCTGGCCTCCGCTTGCAGGAGCCATCTTCTTTCTTCCTCCATACAGCAGCATTCTTAGCGCGCCATTTTTCTCTCCTTTGCTCTGCATAGCGGGCACTGCTTCGCGTTCTTTTGCCAAGACCAAGGGGGCGGGGCTTCTCTTCGCGCCCTTTCTTCTGACACGCCCCCCTTCTTCCCGCTCTCAGCAGCGCTAATGGCAGTGGTTTCCACAGTAAAACACACAGTCTTTTTAAAGGCGCACAGTACCCGGTGGGCGCCGGCAATGAGATCCTGTTCGTGATGCCAAAATTGACTCGCCCACCCCAGGGCTATGGGACACCCGGTGCCGGGCCGGACTAGTAATCAGTGGTGGTGGCCCGACTCCGTGGCCCTGGTGGGTGTCAGTTAAATATGGCTGATGACTTGGGGTTTGTGTTCGTGACGCCACCTGTGGTATGCGGCTATTAAGCCGCCGCTGCTGTGTGAGGCCTCCGGGGTGATGATATGGCAGCAATGGTGGTACTGCTCCCCACAGGTGGAGCGGTACCACGGGGACACTGTTGGTGCTTATTCGTGTCTATGCAGAGGAATAACTGAGGCAACACCAGGGGTGCAGTTTCAAGGTCTTTACTCACAGTTCTTATCAAGGCCTGCAGGAGCCTTTGGACTGCTGGGACCACCGTCAGGGACCTCCGCCGATCCCGGGTAGATCTGCGGGTTGATGCCAGTGCACCCCTCTAATTGTGTCCTTTCTCAGCTGACTTCACTGGCCACCAGCTCTGAAGCTACCTGTGGCCCTGGAATCCCTTCGTTCCCTGCTTGGTGTCACCTGGACCCTCCGAGTCCCAGGGTCTTCACCAGGAAGCGTCACTTTCTTCTTTCTTTAGCTCCTGCCTGACTAGAGCTCTTTGTCTACTCTCTGTTTCTCTCCTTCTCTGTTGCTTTCTTTCTCTGTTGCGGACACTCTGAACTCACAGAGCTCCTTTCTCTTTCACAGCTACATGCTGGCTCCTCACTCTCTCACTCTCTGAGGTAAACTGAAACTCTGACCTTCCTCTCTGCTCTACACTCGGCTGGCTCTTCCCACCCCCCGGTTGCTAAGCTACCACCCTATGGGAGCAGGGATGGGTCTTACGACCCCTCCCAGCATGCAGCATGGGAGGGTTACTGCCACTGTCCCTGGTCCCAGTGTGTGCCTAGCAATGGGTGTAGTGCAGTTTTACCTGTGAACTGGCATGTACCCTTTTCCTTACCCAGGATGGGACATCACACCTCTGACTGGGGTGCAATGTCTCTGTGGCGACGGAAGCCTCAGGGAAGCCACAGTAGCTGCAGCTGAGATTGAAACTACCTGTTACATTACTGCAGCGTCGGGTACAACAGGTAGGGAGTTGGGAATTACCTGCCTATTAGATTTTAGGCCTATAATAATAAAAAATACTGGATAACCCCTTTAATATCATTGGGGGACACATGACGGTGGGCAGTCACCCTGCCACTAGGAGGCTCCACACTTAGTGAAAAAAATATTGGCTCCGCCTGGTGGGCTGCATGGTCTTCTCGGACATGAGACAGCTCATTTCTAGCCTAGTGTCTGTAGGTGTCAGACCAGGAGCGAGATAACAATGGAAGGCCCTGGTGCTAGAGAGTGGAGAGCGTGGTCACCTCATAACACTCAGCCCAGGCCGATTTCTGACTCCCTAATGTCCCTAATCGGGTTCTTCCCCACATGTGCAGTCAATTGCCTAGGCCCTCGCTGAACTCCCCCTGAATGTGAAAGCCAGCGTGACAAGCAGGTGTTGGAGAGACCCAACAAAAAGCACTCATAGGTTTCTTCAACAAGAACTTCTCAGCTGCATTTTTAAGAACATCTAAGCTTTTTAGCTTCTCCAGAGACTGGCTCCTTCAAAGTGGACAGCATAGGTATGAGCTATAGTCGGCATAGGAAGGAGTGATTGGTGTATACTTACAGCACAAGGGAGTGGCTGCAACTGACATTAAAACTACCTGTTAGATCAGAGCAGAATAAATTGGAACCTTAAACAACCACCGAATGGACTTAAATACACTTCAACTCAGGGTAAACAATGAGCGGGCACTAAGAGGATCTGCGATCAACTATATGCTGTGACCTTCTGATCCCAGATCCCCCCAAGATCACATCAGACCATGACACACTCATGACAGTAGGAGGCAGACACGACCTGTATCAAGGCTGCTGCATCTTTTTTTCTTTGTATTTATTTTTTACTATTCCTACTGTTTCCAGGTGGTGCATCACCTAAGATGGGGGATATTTACAGGGGATTTGTGAATAAAGTTATTAGTGACGCCACTTGCGGTGTTGCGGCTAAGTGTAGGGAGCCACCGCTGCAGAATGTCTCTACTGGGGCTGATGGTATTGCAGCAAGTATGGTAGACCCTCCGCAAGTAGGGTATTGCCCCAGCGGGTGTATGGTGCAGTGGGCGTCGGAAGAAGGAGTCCAGACAGGTATTCAGTGTAACTGGTTTACTCACTTTCTTGGGATGTTAACTGGTTGCCCGAGGCCGGCTGGTTTCATCTCCAGGTCCTCTTCGTCCCAGTGCCAGTCTGGTTCTCTGGTGCCTTCTTCCCCTGCACCTGTCTCCGGTAAGTGGGTGCCCGTGGTATGGAACACTGGGGTCCCCGGTCTGTGGTTTGTCCACTTCTGTCCGCCTGACGGTAGCGTGAACCCTGTGGGGATGGAGTCTCTGGTCCAGTCCCCGGTTCTCCCTTTGCTAATGAGTCTTCGGATTCTTTAGAGTCAGCAAGGTCCTTGATGGTCCCCTTGCTGTGCAGGTGTTAACAGGTCGACTTAAAGCTCTTTCCTGTTCTAGGGTCCTGTACCCCGTCGGTGCATAGTTCCGGGAGTACTCCACCACACTCCACTGGCAACTACCTCTCCTAGGTACCAGGTCACCGTCAACCTGATTTAGGGTGTCACTTCACTTCCACCTTCGCTCCTCGCCTGTCAGACACTTACTGACTACTCTCTGCAGTCTGCCCCTCCCACCTAGTCAACTAGTGGATTGAAGTGGCTCCACCTCCAGGTGGCCATCCATTGGTCCCACTCTAGCTATGTACCATTGTACGGGGGATTGTGTGGGAAAACTGGGATTAGTTGGGTTTTTGTTGTTACCGGCACTGGGGTTCTGGGCCCCTAAGGGGGTAGGCCCTGCATCCTTGTGGGGATGTAGAACCTTGTAGCACCCTAATGGTGTCAGGGGCGCTACACAGGCCCCCGAAGACATTAGACAGGAAAGTTTAATTCCCTCCATGTTCTTCCCTCCCATTTCCTTATTTCTCATGGGTTCTGTTAGGGTCTGTACCTTGGGGTCTTCCTCCTCTTTATTTCTTTTGGGGCTATTTTCCAGGCTTTGGCACCTTTTGCATCATTTTAGCCCCAGCCTTTTCTGTAACCTCTCCCTCAAGGGCAGTCTTTGTTTTCCAACTTTGGCGGGGGAGGGTGGGGGGTCAAGAAGAGATGAGCTTTACCATTTTCTTCAATGATTTCTCACTTATCTTGGGGAGGGGTCTATAATCCCAAGTTTTCTTTCTAAGACTCCAGGTTGTGTTTGCATTTCTGCAGGTACCTTTTCAGAATGTCTTTATCTGTTCTGACCTCCTAGGTTGCTAACTGTCCAAAAATTCTAGGACACTCCGTACAAATAGGACACTTTTTTACTCTGTCCGTAAATTTTTTTAAGGCGTCCATGATTTTTTTTCGATGCTTAAGAAACTTATACAGAATATTTTGACTGTAATTATCACCATTTTACAGTTTACAGTGAATGCAATTGATGGCTTCATATCAGACTTTGAGCTGTAGACATGGATTAGTCATAGTCATAACGATTATTTAAGGTTTTCTAATCTGTCCATAAATAGTTTTTCCCTCATGTCTGTCTTGCCTTCCGTTGTTGTGTTGTTTTAGTGCAGCGGTGGGACTAGTGATCCTTACCTTCCCACTCACTAGCCAGGGCTTACTGCAGGTTCTTTCAGGGATTCAGGTTCCTGCTTGGCGACAGGTGAGGAACCTGTATAGGGACTGGCTAGGAGTTCAGTGTACTGCAGCAGGTTAGCGGAGGAGGTGTCCATCTTCCCTCTCACTAACAACAGGGTCCACCGTTGTAAGGGCTCATGCACATGTTGTGTACTTACATGCATTTACGCTGTGTATAGTACTGCAGCGTAAATGCATGCGTCCTGCGTCCCCTGCACAATCTATGAAGATTGTGCATGAGACGTGCGCACGTTGCTTTTATAAACATGTCGCGGGCAGGGGACAGATCACAACCAGGGAGGGGGGCCGCTGGAGGCACTCGGATCCGGGCAGTGGCTTTGGCTCGAGTGGCAGTCGGATCCGGGGCTCGCGCAGCCGTCCGTCGCCCACAAGAGAAAAAGGGGAATATTTACAGGGGATTGTCTGTGACGCCACCCGTGGGTTGCGGTGATGAGATGGCAGCACCGCCGCTGCCTCTGGGGATGGTGCCCGGGACCGATGATGTGGGGGCAGCAGGATGGTATCCCCTTCATGGGTAGGGGAGGTGTAGTCCCGGGGCCCAGGTATTGTGTAGTATTGCTGGTAACAGTAAACTCACAGTTCGGTTGTCCTGGTGCTGGATGAGGCTGTACTGATGTGTGGAGTCAATAAACACAGAGTCCTTTTGTAAACCAAAGCCGAATGCCGGGAGCCTTTTGGAGGGGTGTGCTGGTCCCACACCCGGGGTGATGGTCTGTGTTACTTTCCTCTGCACTGTGTTTTTGGTGTGGTGGACTTCCCGGTGTGGAACACGGGAGTCTTCTCCCGGTACTTCTGTTGGGAGCCGTGCCCACTGATGCTGACCCTTGGGATCTATCGGGCCCTGGCGGATGCCCTATCCCCCGTGGTGGGCTGTTGTCTGCTTTTGGGACTTTGGTTGGGACAGGACCTATAATCCTGCCCTCAATTGGTTAATTAGCTAGACCGTTGGTTCCGGTCCTGGCTTCTGTGTCCAAGTACCCCCTCTGTGCACGGTTTCCGGGTCGGTTCTCCGGTGTCGGTACCGGCGGGCTCCAACCCTGCCCCGGTCCACCTCGGATCTCCGGCAGCCGTCTTCCCGTCTCCTGACAGACACGGACCACCGTCTGCCACCTAGCCCTTTTGCAAGTGCTGCTGTAGTCCAGAGGCTCCAACCCCTGACTACACTTCACTGAATGCTCAGCACGACACGACTGTCTCTTTCCCCGTCCAGCACTTCTCTGACTCTTTTCCCTCCCCAGATTCTCTAGACCCCTAGGTGGGCGTTCTCCATCCGCCTGGTCCCGCCCACTGGTGTGCCTTCCCTACCCTGGCAGGGGGTGACTAGGGTTTTTGTTTGGCATGATGTAACCTGTGTGTGGGATGTGATGTTAAATCACAAGAAGGAGGCGATTCCTGTACCCTTGGTGGAGGGCACAGTCATCTGTGACTCCCTGGTTTTGCCAGGGAGTCACAAACGCAGCGATTTGGGTGCTAAAATTTTTATCCAAATCCGTGCGTTCATAAAATGAGCATGTCAATTATTCCGTGCGCTATGGATGCAGCTCCCGCTCTGTCTATGGTGGGGGCAGCAGCCATAGCACATGAAATCGGCTTTTTTTTTTTACAGAAAAACTGCATTCATTACGCAGTGTTTCTGCAGCGATTTGACGCGCACATGTGCTGTCAAATCGCTGCAGAATATTCAGCAGTTACGTGTGCATGAGCCCTTAATGTGTACCCCATGTTTGTCTTGGTAAAACCCCTGTCTGTTGTGTATTTTATCTCACACTGGACCTTCTTTAAACTTATGCTGTGACAGTCCAGGGAAAAGAAACTGTCCAGGCTCTAAACTACTTTGAATTTTTTGGAACGCTTTGATTGGATCATCAACCAGAAGAAATCTTTGACCCCCATCCCAAAACCTGACAATTTTGAGCATGACCTTAGAAACTAGAATGGGTCTAGTCTACCTTCCCCCAGAGAAGTCCTCCCTTCTTCAAGCCAAGGTGTCTCATCAATGCTCTGACTGGCACATAGTCATCAGCGCTGCTTACAATGGTGCGCGCCAGTCAGAGCAGTCATGAAGCAGCTGGTGACCATGACCAGTCCATTTCTCCATTAGTAAGAAAACTGCAATTGAATAAATCAACCTGAAGAGCTATCGATAGATCTAAAGCCTCTTTCACTCCACCTCTATTCCCAGCTCCAGTTTGCCTAACAGCTCTTTTACACAGAGGCTGTAAATCAAGCTAGAGGAGGCCCAGCTGAGCAGGGAATAGAGCTGGAGCGACGGAGGCTTCCGATCTACCATAGTTCTACAGCCTCATTTACATATCAATTCAATTGCAGTTTTCTTAGTAATGGAGGAATGGACTGGCCATGTAAAGGCATTGCTGGACTTGTCTTTAAAAGAGCTACATGTACATATAAATAGTTTGGGGGGGTGAAATTCTACTGACAGATTCCCTTTCAGATCATTGGGATCCTAAGACTTAGAGGGAAGAGATATCCTACTATCTCTGGAGTTAAATAAAATGTGAGGTTTTGCCTAGCTGTAGACCTTGAAAGGAAATGATAATTTTATTTACAAAAGAAATTTAAAGTTTGTAACATTTTCTGATGGTAAATATAGATATTGGCTGAGCAGCAGGTGAAAGCAGCTTCTAAAGAAAGAAAAGCACTGACATGAACATAGAAATAGTTTGGGGGATGAAATCCTGCTGGCTGATACCCTTTAAGATCATTGGGATCCTAAAACTTTGAGGAAAGGGATATGCTACTATCTCTGGGTTTAAATAAAGTGTGAGGTTTTGCCTAGTTGTAGACCTTGAAAGGAATTTACTATTTTATTCACAAAAAATGTAAAGTTTATAACATTTTCTGATTATTTGTAAATAGAGATCTTGGCTGAGCAGCAGATGAAAGCAGCTTCTAAAGGAACATGAACTGGTCCTGATGAGAAAAAGCACTGACATGAACATATATAGTTTGGGGGATGAAATCTTGCTGACAGATTCTCTTTAAGATCATTGGGATTCTAAGACTTAGAGGAAAAAGATATGCTACTATCTCTGGGGTTAAATAAAATGTGAGGTTTTGCCTAGCTGTAGACCTTGAAAGCAAATTATAATTTTATTTACAAAAAAATGTAATGTTTGTAACATTTTCTGATTGTTTGTAAATAAAGATGTTGGCTGAGAAGCAGGTGAAAGCAGCTACTAAAGGAACATGAACTGGTCATGATGAGATAAAGTACTGACATGAACATATATAGTTTCGTGAATGAAATCCTGCTGACTGACTCCCTTTAAGATCATTGAGATCCTAAGACTTTGAGGAAAGGGATATGCTACTATTTATGGGTTTAAATAAAATGTGAGGTTTTGTCTAGCTGCAGACCTTGAAAGGAATTTACCATTTTATTCACAAAAAATTGTAAAGTTTGTAACATTTTCTCATTGTTTGTAAATAAAGATGTTGGCTGAGCAGCAGGCGAAAGCAGCTTCTAAAGGAACATGAACTGGTCATGACATATTCCCTTTAAATATTGTTGATTTCATGTTTTTAAAGGTGAATGAGGAGTTCATACTCCTTTAGATGCTGCTTTCACCTGCTGCTCAGACAATGATTATATTTACAATCAGAAAATGTTACAAACTTTACATTTTTTGTGAATAAAATGGTAAATTCCTTTCAAGGTCTACAGCTGGGCAAAACCTCACATTTTATTTAAACCCGGAGATAGTAGCATATCCCTTTCCTCAAAGTCTTAAGATCCCAATGATCTTAAAGGGAATTAGTCAGCAGGATTTCATCCCCCAAACTATATATGCTCATGTCAGTACTTCATCTCATCATGACCAGTTCATGTTCCTTTAGAAGCTGCTTTTGCCTGCTGCTCAGCCAACATCTTTATTTACAAACAATCAGACAATGTTACAAACTTTACAATCTTTTGTGAATAAAATGGTAAATTCCTTTCAAGGTCTGCAGCTAGGCAAAACCTCACATTTTATTTAACCTCAGAGATAGTAGCATATCTTTTTCCTCTAAGTCTTAGAATCCCAATGATCTTAAACAGAATATGTCAGCAAGATTTCATCCCCCAAACTATATATGTTCATGTCGGTGCTTTTTCTCATCAGGACCAGTTCATGTTCCTTTAGAAGCTGCTTTCATCTGCTGCTCAGCCAAGATCTCTATTTACAATCAGAAAATGTTACAAACTTTACATTTTTTGTGAATAAAATGGTAAATTCCTTTCAAGGTCTACAACTAGGCAAAACCTCACACTTTATTTAAACCCATAGATAGTAGCATATCCCTTTCCTCAAAGTCTTAGGATCCCGATGATCTTAAAGGTAATCAGTCAGGTCTGTCAGCAGGATATCTATCTCCATGGAAAACAAAAGGATGGGGCGTTAAACTCTAAGGTGTCTGATCTGATTCTTCTGTAAGCTGACATCTAAGGTGTGGGGGTGATGAGAGACCCCCATACATATCAGGCTGCTGTCAGGTCTGGTGGACTTTAATCTGATGTGTTAGGGATACTTTGCGTGGGTTTCCTCCGGGTTCTCCGGTTTCCTCCCATACTCCAAAAACATACTGATAGGGAATTTAGATTGTGAGCCCCAATGGGGACAGTGTTGCCAATGTATGTAAAGCGCTATGGAATTAATAGCGCTATATAAATGAATAAATATTATTATTATTATTACTTTTATCTGCTGGTTTCTGAGCACTCTCTTTATACTGCACCTCTTTGCACTGCTCTTCTCCAGCACTAGATGGCACTATTCACATATTAACTTATCAAACCATTTGCGTCCTTTATTTTTATTTTTTGACATCCATGTTTTGATTAATGGGACGTCTCTAGTTTTTCTCTCTCCTGAAATAGTTTGGTTCATGTGTGCATACTCAATTATTGCAGTCTCTGCAGACAAATTTTATGCATTCCTGAAGCACGATGTATGATGGTCTAAAATGACGGGTATATGGAGAAATGTCTTAAAGGAGCACTTATTTAACCACATGGATTTAACCCTTTTGCGGTCTTGTGATCCCCTCCTGTTGGCTGCAACGAGTTTCCTATCCCTGACCATCGATTACATTGACAGAGGACGTAATGTTAAATAGTGTGAATTTATGAGAATCTTGTGACAGACTGATGTTTGGGGGGCTAGTTTTGACGTATACCTACCACTAGACCACCAGGAATACTGTCATCAACGTCTTCTTTGTCATATATTGTTGATATTAACCGATTCTTTGACTACGACACTAGTGATGCTGGTAATAATAATTAATAATAATAATTTTATTCATTTATATAGCGCTGTTAATTCCACAGCGCTTTACATACATCGGCAACACTGTCCCCATTGGGGCTCACAATCTAGGTTCCCTATCAGTATGTTTTTGGAGTGTGGGAGGAAACCGGAGAACCCGGAGGAAACCCACGCAAACACGGGGAGAACATACAAACTCCTGGCAGATGGTGTCCTTGGTGGGATTTGAACCCAGGACCCAGCGCTGCAAGACTACAGTGCTAACCACTGAGCCACCACAAGGCTGCAGTGCTAACCACTGAGCCACCACAAGACTGCAGTGCTGACCACTGAGCCACCACAAGGCTGCAGTGCTAACCACTGAGCCACCACAAGACTGCAGTGCTAACCACTGAGCTACCACAAGGCTGCAGTGCTAACAACTGAGCCACCGGTATAAACCTTTTCTTTGCCCTAGCCCACCAGAGACGCTGACATTAGCCATCTCAGTTCTAGATCACCAGGGATCACCGGGCCTTATATAAGGAAGAAACTAAAGCTCAGAGTTCATAGGAATCTCCTGGATCTTCAGGATGTGAAGAGTGTTTGTGTGGAAGAATGGCCAAAATCCCACCTGAGCAATGCAGTTTCTCCATACAGGAGGCGTCTTGAAGCTACATCACCAACAAAGCATTTTGTACGAGTATTAAATACATTTCAGTAAGCGTGTTCAATACTTTTTCGCTCGGTCATTTCTCATTATTACACATAATTTAATTTATAATATAGTAGGCTACATCTACATTTATTATGGTACCAAATTTTGTCCAAATCTGCTCCATATTTATAATTTAATTTATGGACGTCTATGCTTTGATTTCTTTGCCTGTGTGGTTTGGATGGGTTGTTGCCGACATCTGGTGAGAAATTCATGTCAATGGCACCTTTAGAAATATATACAGTATTTCACCTGCTGTATATATACAATGGGGAAAAAAAGTATTCAGTCAGCCCCCAATTGTACAAGTTTTCCCGCTTAAAAAGATGAGGTCGGCCTGTAATTGACATCATAAGTGACCACAACTATGAGAGACAAAATGAGAAAACAAATCCAGAAAATCACCGCGTCTGATTTGGCAAGATTTTATTTGCAAATTATGGTGGAAAATAAGTATTTAGCCACCTAAATATATGCAAGATTTCTGACTCTCACAGACCTGTAACTTCTTCTTTAAGAGGCTCCTCTGTCCTCCACTCATTACCTGTAGTAATGGCACCTGTTTGAACTTCTTATCAGTATAAAAGACACCTGTCCACAACCTCAGTCACACTCCAAACTCCACTATGGTGAAGACCAAAGAGCTGTCCAAAGACATCAGAAACAAAATTGTAGCCCTACACCAGGCTGGGAAGACTGAATCTGCAATAGGCAAGCAGCTTGGTGTGATGAAATCAACTGTGGGAGCAATAATAAAAAAATGGAAGTCATACAAGACCACTGATAATCTCCCTCGATCTAGGGCTCCACACAAGATCTCACCCTGTGGGGTCAAAATGATCACAAGAACGGTGAGCCAAAATCCCAGAACCACACGTGCGGACCTAGGGAATGACCTGCATAGAGCTGGAACCACCGTAACAAAGGCTACCATCAATAACACACTACACCGCCAGGGACTCAGATCCTGCAGTGTCAGACTTGTCCCTCTGCTTAATCCAGTTCATGCACGGGCTCGTCTGAAGTTTGCTAAAGAGCATTTGGATTTTCCAGAAGAGTATTGGGAGAATGTCATATGGTCTGATGAAACCAAAGTAGAGCTGTTTGTTAGAAACACAACTCGTTGTGTTTGGAGGAGACAGAATGCAGAGTTGCAGCCAAAGAACACCATACCTACTGTGAAGCATGTGGGGGGCAACATGATGCTTTGGGGCTGTGTCTCTGCAAAGTGACATAAAAGAATGAATGAGCATTTTTTTTTCCGGAAAAATGCTCTTATTCCCCATTGACTTCCATTATACTCAGTACACGAGTCGCACCCGTCCAAGTGTCCAACTGCTCGTTACAAGAACTGAGCACTCATACATGGTAGTGCCCGCTCATCACTAGTTACGAGTACTGAGCATCCGAGCATGGTAGTGTCCGCTCATCACTAGTTACGAGTACTGAGCACCGGAGCATGGTAGTGCCCACTCATCACTAGTTACGAGTACTGAGCACCCGAGCATGGTAGTGCCCGCTCATCACTAGTTACGAGTACTGAGCACCTGAGCATGGTAGTGCCCGCTCATCACTAGTTACGAGTACTGAGCACCTGAGCATGGTAGTGCCCGCTCATCACTAGTTACGAGTACTGAGCACCTGAGCATGGTAGTGCTCACTCATCACTAGTTACCAGTACTGAGCACCTGAGCATGGTAGTGCCCGCTCATCACTAGTTACCAGTACTGAGCACCCGAGCATGGTAGTGCCCGCTCATCACTAGTTACCAGTACTGAGCACCCGAGCATGGTAGTGCCCGCTCATCACTAGTTACAAGTACTGAGCACCCGAGCATGGTAGTGCCCGCTCATCACTAGTTACGAGTACTGAGCACCTGAGCATGGTAGTGCTCACTCATCACTAGTTACGAGTACTGAGCACCCGAGCATGGTAGTGCCCGCTCATCACTAGTTACCAGTACTGAGCACCCGAGCATGGTAGTGCCCGCTCATCACTAGTTACAAGTACTGAGCACCCGAGCATGGTTGTGCTCACTCATCACTAGTTACCAGTACAGAGCACCCGAGCATGGTAGTGCCCGCTCATCACTAGTTACAAGTACTGAGCACCCGAGCATGGTAGTGCCCGATCATCACTAGTTACAAGTACTGAGCACCCGAGCATGGTAGTGCCCGCTCATCACTAGTTACAAGTACTGAGCACCCGAGCATGGTAGTGCCCGCTCATCACTAGTTACAAGTACTGAGCACCCGAGCATGGTAGTGCCCGATCATCACTAGTTACGAGTACTGAGCACCCGAGCATGGTAGTGCTCGCTCATCACTAGTTACAAGTACCGAGCACCCGAGCATGGTAGTGCTCGCTCATCACTAGTTACCAGTACTGAGCACCCGAGCATGGTAGTGCTCACTCATCACTAGTTACCAGTACTGAGCACCTGAGCATGGTAGTGCCCGCTCATCACTAGTTACGAGTACTGAGCACTCAAGCATGGTAGTGCCCGCTCATCATTAGTTACGAGTACTGAGCACCCGAGCATAGTAGTGCCCACTCATCACTAGTTACGAGTACTGAGCACCCGAGCATGGTAGTGCCCACTCATCACTAGTTACCAGTACTGAGCACCCGAGCATGGTAGTGCCCGCTCATCACTAGTTACGAGTACTGAGCACCCGAGCATGGTAGTGCCCACTTATCAGTAGTTACGAGTACTGAGTACTCGAGCATGGTAGTGCCCACTCATCACTAGTTACTAGTACTGAGCACCCGAGCATGGTAGTGCCCGCTCATCACTAGTTACGAGTACCGAGCACTAGAACATGGTAGTGCCCGCTCATTATCATCATGAGTTGTCCTGATGAAGGAGATGGAATCTCTGAAACTCGTTGTACAATAAAATCACCATTGAGATAACTTTGGATTATCTCTCTCTTCATGATGGAGCAGCATTAACTCTTTCCACCACTGCATTACAGTTTTATTTGTTTGGACATAAATGTAAAACTCTCTCTAAGTTACTTATTTGTGCAATCTTTAGCCTCCTATCCATACAAAGAGAGTAGAGCTGGGTACCATTGGTACAACTCCATCTACCATAATCAACCTACCTGTAGTGTGTGATCACGTTGATGGCGCTAGTGGGGTGACAATGGGAGCCTTGTCCAATAGGGATGACCGAATATCACAAATATTCGGCAATATTCGGCTTCGCGAATATCTGACGTATAGGTCGTCACTATGCGAATATTCGACGCGCAATGTAAGTCTATCGGAAGCCTGAATAGTTGCTATTCGACAACTATTCGGGACTTGCATTGCGCATCGCATATTCGCAAATAGTCGAATAGTGGTGACCTATTCTGCGAATATGGGCGTTGCTGAATATTTGAGGTATTCGATCATCCCTATTGTCCAACTGTTTAGCCACTCACATGTCACTTTTAGGACTGAGATTACAGGGGCTAAATGTCCTGGATCAGAGTTATCTCTCATCCCGGTATCACAGTGAAAGCCTGTCCGTCAGCGCCGAGCTTCTGCGTTGATAACACAGGCACAGAATCTGTGCTTCCACAATCACCGTGACACATATGTTTAGCATTTTGAAGGAACCATGCACATAAATGCAGTCACATCTGAACGCAACATATTCCACAGCATTGTGCGGGCGTCACCCACTTCACTCCTTGCTACAGATGGGGCTCCCAATATAATTTCCTATCTCAGACACTCACTGGGACCAACTTCTTCTTATTTTTGGTTTTGGAGAATGATCGAAAACAAGAAACAAAGAAACAAACAAAAGCAGATCATACAAACACCAGGCAGATGTTGTGCTTGATTATATTCATACCCAGCAGTGTCAACCAGGAGCCACTAGGGTCAATTCATCACGTGCAATTTTTTTTTAAGTCTCCTTTTAGTCTTGTGATATTGACTAACTGGGCTTATGTGCCGCCCCTGCAGCGGATCGAACCTCTCGGAGTGGTGATTACTGGTGGCTCGAGGGTCTCTGGTCCCGGGGGCTTAGGGGCCACACTCAAATGGGAAAGGGAGTATTTACAGGGGATTTGGTATAGTTCATGACGCCACCCGTGGTGTGCGGTAATTGGGAGTACCGTCGCTGCCGTTGGGAGTACCCGGGGTGATGGAGTAGGGCAGCTAGGTGACGTTGCCCTCCACGGGTAGGGGCAGGCCCCGGGACTCTGGTGGGTGATGCGGGGAGTGCAGTGCAGGGGTCAGTTGGGTACTCACTCAGCAATGAAGCAGACGCTGACAACAGGGTAAACCAAGTCTCTGGCTGCCGTTGCCTCTCGAGGGGAGCTCGTCCGGGTCCCGTCCCCTGCAGCACTACCTGGTGGTCCGTGACCTTCCTCCTGGCACAAAAGTTTAGATTGTCCGTTGTGGCCCGGTAGCTTGGAGCTGTCTGGGCCCCGCTGCCCACTATGGCTAAGTGAAGGAGTCTGCTCTCAGGAGCTCACGCTTGGAATTTCAGTGGGCCGCTTGCTAGGAAAGCCCTATCGCCCTCGTTGCGCTAGTGCCCCCGATCTCTGAGCTGGGTGGGAACAGTCCATAAAGGCCCTGTCCTCCGCAGGTTAATTGCTTCTCCCCGACCTAGGGTCCGTGTACCCCATCGTGCCTTCGGTCCCAGACCGGTGATAGGACCAGGCTGCTGACCATCCTCCTTGACAGGTTCCAGGCACCTAGCCTCAATCTCCTGCGACCGGGAGGTCCGACTCCTCTAAGTCCAGACCATCGTCTGCGACCTAGTCTACTTCTCCCCTGGGAGCTCCAACTCTCAGCTTCCTCAGAGCTCCTTACAGCTCGAGGCCTACCACTCAACTAACTTAACACCTCACACCTCCCTGTCTGACCCCTAGGTGGGCAGCCCTATTCCTGCTTAAGGACCCCACTGGTGTACCTGACAGGTGTGGTGCAAGGTGTGTCTAAGATTTGTGAATGCTGATAGAGGCAGTACTGCAGGAGAGAGACCCAGAACCATGGGGAATTGAGTCCTGCACGGGGAGGGCAGATTGTGCAGAACTCTGTGACGACCCGAATAGTCCAGGGCGTCACACTTACTTTGCACTAAGTTCAACAAAAAAAGAGCATTTGGTTGATGAATTTTGCCCAATCTAAAAAAATGCTAACTTTTTCCAAACTTGTAGTATAAAATTCACATAGTCGGCTAAAACGCAGTAAACTTTATGAAAAAAAAAAAATAACCAGGGGGACATAAAATCACCCCAGAAGTATGTGTATCACATTTGTGCAAAATTGTTGCAATTTTTAAAAAAAAAAAAAAAAAAATTTAAAAAAATAAAAATTGCAATTGAAGAATCAGCTTTGTTTTGAAAAGTCACAAATTATGGTGTACATCAATTTGCCACTTTTTCCAGCTCTTAGAACATTTCAATACAGTGGGCAGAACTTAGCTGACGGTAGCATTCCCACCAGTGGCATAAGAAATTCACTATAATTTGCATAAAATATTGCTGTGAGTTATAGCAGAAATATTTTCCAGCCCAAAACTGGTTAGATTTTATTTTTTGGGCACATTAAAGGGAAGCTGTATACCATTTTTTATATTAAATCATCCCAATGAGTTTGAAATGATGCAATGTGCATCACTATCATGGTTTTCTAAACATAAAATCCACGTATTTATCTTAAAAAAAAGTCATTATATGCTTAGGTGAATTCAGTATATACCTTATTATTCAGTCATAGGAGTGGTGCTTTTGCTTGGTTCAGTCACTATCACTCAAGTTCAGTCACAGTCTTTTCTTAATTTAGCCACGCCCCCGCTTTGTAATTGCTTGCCATCACCACAGATCCTTCATCGTCAGTTCTCGAATGCTGAGCTCTGCCGATTATGGTCACATGGTCGTGACATCATAACAGGTCCTTCACCACCAGTTCTCTACTGCTGAGCTCCCGCCATTACGGTCACATGGATGTGACAACACCACAGGTCATTTACCACCAGTTCTCCAATGCTCAGCTCCACGCACTATGGTCACATGGTCACAACGCTCCCAAGAAGACGTGTAACACCTGGAGCTGTGACAATGTGACCATGATGGGCGAACTCAGGATTTGAAAACTGGTGGTGAATGACTTGTGGTGATGTCAAGACAACGTGACCGTAATGGGTGAAGCTCAGCATTGAAGAAGTAGTGGAGAAGGACTTATGGTGATATCATGACCAAGTGACCATAATGGGTGAAGCTCAGCATTGAAGAAGTAGTGGAGAAGGACTTATGGTGATATCATGACCAAGTGACCATAATGGGTGAAGCTCAGCATTGAAGAAGTAGTGGAGAAGGACTTATGGTGATATCATGACCAAGTGACCATAATGGGTGAAGCTCAGCATTGAAGAAGTAGTGGAGAAGGACTTATGGTGATATCATGACCAAGTGACCATAATGGGTGAAGCTCAGCATTGAAGAAATAGTGGAGAAGGACTTATGGTGATATCATGACCAAGTGACCATAATGGGTGAAGCTCAGCATTGAAGAAGTAGTAGAGAAGGACTTATGGTGAAGTCACGACCATGTGACTGTAAGGGGTGAAGCTCAGCATTATAGATGTGGTGGAGAAGGACTTAGGGGTACTTTGCACGTTGCGACATCGCTACTGCGATATCGTTAGGGTTAAATCGAAAGTGACGCACATCCGGCGCCAGTAACGACGTCGCAACGTGTAAAGCCTAGATGTACTGATAAACGATCGCAAAAGCGTCGTAAATCGGTGATCTGTGTAGCGTCAGTCATTTCCATAATGTCGCACCAATAGGAGATACGATGTTGTTCCTCGTTCCTGCAGCAGCGCACATCGCTGTGTATGAAGCCGCAGGAGGGAGGAATTTCTTCTTACCTGCCTCCACCGGCTATGCGGAAGGAAGGAGGTGGTCAGGATGTTTACGTCCCGCTCATCTCCGCCCCTCCGCTTCTATTGGCCACCTGCCGTGTGACGTCGCTGTGACGCCGCACGACCCACCCCCTTAGGAAGGAGGTGGGTCGCCGGCCAGAGCGACGTTGCAGGGCAGGTGAGTGCGTGTGAAGCTGCCATAGCGATAATGTTCGTTACGGCAGCTATCATAAGATATTGCATGTGCGACGGGGGCGGGTACTATCGCGATCGGCATCGCTAGCTGATGCTAGCGATGTCGCAACGTGCCCCTTATGGTGATGTCACGACCATGTGACCATAATGGGGGAAGCTCAGCATTGGAGAAGTGGTGAAGAAGAACTTATGGTGATGTCACGACCATGTGACCATAATAGTCAGAGCTCAGCACTGGAGACATGGTGGTGAAGGACCTGTGGTGATTGCAATCAATTAAAATTGGTGGGAGTCATGATTAAGTTAACAAAATTTGTGACTGAACTTGAGTGACAGTGACTAAAGGTCCCGTCACACACAACGAGATCGCTAACGAGATCGTTGCTGAGTCACAGTTTTTGTGACGCAGTAATGATCTCGCTAGCGATCTTGTTATGTGTGACACCTAGCAGCGATCAGGCCCCTGCTGTGAGATCACTAGTCGTTGCCGAAGGCTCCGGACCATTTTCTTCAAAGCCGACGTCCTGCTGGGCAGGACGCATCGCTGTGTTTGACACCTACCAATGACCTCCTATACAGGTCACTCATCGTTACACAGGTCGCTCATTGTTATACAGGTCGCTCATCCTTATACAGGTCGCTCATCCTTATACAGGTCGCTCATCCTTATACAGGTCGCTCATCCTTATACAGGTCGCTGATCGTTACTGCATCGTTGGTAAGGTCTGACTGTGTCACATCTTTGGACTAAAACCTAATGTATATACTGCATTCACCTAAGCATATAAAGTCTTTTTTTAAGCTAAATAAGAGGATTTTTTTTTTTTTTAAATCATGTTAGTGATGCACATTTAAACATTTAAAACAAATTGGGGGCAGTTTAATATTGAAAAACGACACAACAAGTATCCTTTAATTACCATAGATTTGCCGTTTCCTTTCCAAAATCCTTTCCGGGAGCTGAGCCCGCACCATATCCGGTAGATGACGACTGTGTTATATAACCGGCTTCTGCCTTTTGCCCCCATTTGTGAGCAGAGCTTTGATAAATGCGTTAGAAGGAATCTGCGCTGATACATTGTAGCAAACTGTGCTCTTTCTATACAGTCCTGCTCATCGTTATTGGCACCCATGAAGTTTAAGTACATAATGTGGAATATCTCCTGAAAAAAAGGAATCACATGGAACAGCTTTTTTGGAGAATCACTTGTGATAAATTGTCGGTGCCCATGTGACATTAATTAGCCAATGAATGATGACTTTAGAGTTTTAAAAAAGCCACATGGTAGGCCCTGTTCCTTTATCACAGTGGTGAAGATAAAGGAGCTGGCAGAGGACATCTGCTATTATTACCAAGCACAAGACTTCCAAAGGCCATCTCCAAGACCTGGGTTACCCAGTTTCAACAGTGCGCATTGTTATTAAGAAGTTTGCCAATCATGGAACCGTCAAGAACGTCCCTGGACGTGGTGGGAGGAGGAAAATTGACAAGAGATATCTTCAAAGGTTGGTGCAAATGTTGTAAAAAACACTACGTCAAACATTCAAAGACCTGTAGGCCAACGTGGAACAGTCTGGGGTCATTGTTTCAGCAAGTACCATACATGAGCAAAGGCCTAAGAAAAAAACCATGAAATGGAATGACTGATCTTTGCCAAAGAGTACCCTAACAAACCACAATTCTTCTGGGAAAATGTTCTGTGGACAGATGAAACAGAAATAGACCTTTTTGGCAAAGTAAAGTAACAGAGTGTTTACAGACGGCGTAATGAAGCTTATAAGGAAAAGAACACCCTACCAACAGTTAAGCATAGTGGAGGATCCATAATGCTGTGAAGTTGGTATGCTGTGTCTGGTACTGGAGGACTTTCCTTTATCACAGGAATAATGAAATCAGAGAATTATCAAGACATTTTAGAGCAAATTGTCCTACCCAGAGTAAGAAAACTTGGTTTGAGTCAAAGATCATGGGTTCTCCAGCAAGACTATGACCCAAAGCACACATCCAATAGTAAACAGGAATGGTTGAAAAAGAAAATATTAACTATTTTAAAATGGACAGCAATGAGTCCTGACCTCAATCCCATTGAACATTTTAGGGTGAACAGAAATCTACCATTGGGGAAAAGAACCAAACATTCAAGAGCATGAACAAACTGCAAAGGGAGAGTAGGAGAAAATATCAGCGGAGAACTGCAAGAAGCTTATAGATGGCTACAAGAAGGGTTTTGAGACTGTCCTCAATGCCAAAGGATGTGCAACCAAGTAATAATTAGGGGGCAACCAAGTATCAATTAGGGGGGCAACCAAGTATTAATTAGGGGGCAACCAAGTATTAATTAGGGGCAAACAAGTATTATATAGAGGGGCAACCAAGTATTAATTAGGGGGCAACCAAGTATTAATTAGGGGGCAAACAAGTATTAATTAGGGGGGAAACCAAGTATTAGTGGGCAACCGAGTATTAATTAAGGGGGCAACCAAGTATTAATTAGGGGGCAACCAAGTATTAATTAAGGGGGCAACCAAGTATTAATTAGGGGGGAAACCAAGTATTAATTAGGGGGCAACCAAGTATTAATTAGGGGCAAAAAAGTATTAATTAAGGGGGAAACCAAGTATTATATAGAGGGGCAACCAAGTATTAATTAGGGGGTAACCAAGTATTAATTAGGGGGGTAACCAAGTATTAATTAGGGGGGAAACCAAGTATTAATTAGGGGGCAACCAAGTAATAATTAAGGGGGCAACCAAGTATTAATTAGGGGGGCAACCAAGAATTAATTAGGGGGGAAACCAAGAATTAATTAGGGTGGCAACCAAGTATTAATTAGGGGGCAATTAAGTATTAATTATGGGGGAAACCATTAATTAGGGGGCAACCAAGTATTAATTAGGGGGGAAACCAAGTATTAATAGGCAACCAAGTATTAATTAAGAGGCAACCAAGTATTAATTAAGTGGGAAATCAAGTATTAATTAGGGGGTAATCAAGTATTATTTAGGGGGCAACCAAGTATTAATTAGGAGGGCAACCATGTAGTAATTAGGGGGCAACCAAGAATTAATTAAGGGGGCAACCAAGTATTAATTGGGGGGCAACCAAGTATTAATTAGGAGACAATTAAGTATTAATTAGGAGGGCAGCCAAGTATTAATTAAGGGGGCAACCAAGTATTAATTAGGGGGTAACCAAGTAATAATTAGGGGGGCAACCAAGTATTAATTATGGGGGTAACCAAGTAATAATTAGGGAGGCAACCAAGTATTAATTAAGGGGTAACCAAGTAATAATTAGGGGGCAACCAAGTATTAATTAGGGGGTGACCAAGTAATAATTAGGGGGGCAACCAAGTATTAATTAGGGGGTAACCAAGTAATGATTAGGGGGCAACCAAGTATTAATTATGGGGGTAACCAAGTATTAATTAGGGGGCAACCAAGTATTAATTAGGGGAGCAACCAAGTATTAGGGGGCAACCAAGTATTAATTAGGGGGGCAACCAAGTATTAATTAGGGGGGAAGCCAAGTATTAATTAGGGGGCAACCGATAATTAATTAAGGGGGCAACCAAGTATTAATTAGGGGGGGCAACCAAGTAATAATTAAGGGGGCAACCAAGTATTAATTAGGGGGGCAACCAAGAATTAATTAGGGGAGAAACCAAGAATTAATTAGGGTGGCAACCAAGTATTAATTAGGGGGCAATTAAGTATTAATTAGGGGGGAAACCATTAATTAGGGGGCAACCAAGTATTAATTAGGGGGGGAACCAAGTATTAATTAATGGGCAACCAAGTATTAATTAGTAGGCAACCAAGTATTAATTAAGGGGGCAACCAAGTATTAATTAGGGGGTAATCAAGTATTATTTAGGGGGCAACCAAGTATTAATTAGGAGGGCAACCATGTAGTAATTAGGGGGCAACCAAGAATGAATTAAGGGGGCAACCAAGTATTAATTGGGGGGGCAACCAAGTATTAATTAGGAGACAATTAAGTATTAATTAGGGGGGCAGCCAAGTATTAATTAAGGGGGCAACCAAGTATTAATTAGGTGGTAACCAAGTAATAATTAGGGGGGCAACCAAGTATTAATTATGGGGGTAACCAAGTAATAATTAGGGGGCAACCAAGTATTAATTAGGGGGTGACCAAGTATTAATTAAGGGGGCAACCAAGTATTAATTAGGGGGTAACCAAGTAATAATTAGGGGGGCAACCAAGTATTAATTATGGGGGTAACCAAGTAATAATTAGGGGGCAACCAAGTATTAATTAGGGGGTGACCAAGTAATAATTAGGGGGGCAACCAAGTATTAATTAGGGGGTAACCAAGTAATGATTAGGGGGCAACCAAGTATTAATTATGGGGGTAACCAAGTATTAATTAGGGGGCAACCAAGTATTAATTAGGGGAGCAACCAAGTATTAGGGGGCAACCAAGTATTAATTAGGGGGGCAACCAAGTATTAATTAGGGGGGAAACCAAGTATTAATTAGGGGGCAACCGATAATTAATTAAGGGGGCAACCAAGTATTAATTAGGGGGGCAACCAAGAATTAATTAGGGGGGAAACCAAGAATTAATTAGGGTGGCAACCAAGTATTAATTAGGGGGCAATTAAGTATTAATTAGGGGGGAAACCATTAATTAGGGGGAAACCAAGTATTAATTAGGGGGGAAACCAAGTATTAATTAATGGGCAACCAAGTATTAATTAGGAGGCAACCAAGTATTAATTAAGGGGGAAACCAAGTATTAATTAGGGGGTAATCAAGTATTATTTAGGGGGCAACCAAGTATTAATTAGGAGGGCAACCATGTAGTAATTAGGGGGCAACCAAGAATGAATTAAGGGGGCAACCAAGTATTAATTGGGGGGGGGGGCAACCAAGTATTAATTAGGAGACAATTAAGTATTAATTAGGGGGGCAGCCAAGTATTAATTAAGGGGGCAACCAAGTATTAATTAGGTGGTAACCAAGTAATAATTAGGGGGTCAACCAAGTATTAATTATGGGGGTAACCAAGTAATAATTAGGGGGCAACCAAGTATTAATTAGGGGGTGACCAAGTAATAATTAGGGGGGCAACCAAGTATTAATTAGGGGGTAACCAAGTAATGATTAGGGGGCAACCAAGTATTAATTATGGGGGTAACCAAGTATTAATTAGGGGGCAGCCAAGTATTAATTAGGGGAGCAACCAAGTATTAGGCGGCAACCAAGTATTAATTAGGGGGACAACCAAGTATTAATTAGGGGGGAAACCAAGTATTAATTAAGGGGCAACCGATAATTAATTAAGGGGGCAACCAAGTATTAATTAGGGGGGCAACCAAGTAATAATTAAGGGGGCAACCAAGTATTAATTAGGGGGGCAACCAAGAATTAATTAGGGGGGAAACCAATAATTAATTAGGGGGCAACCAAGTATTAATTAGGGGGGAAAACCAAGTATTAATTAATGGGCAACCAAGTATTAATTAGGAGGCAACCAAGTATTAATTAAGGGGGCAACCAAGTATTAATTAGGGGGTAATCAAGTATTATTTAGGGGGCAACCAAGTATTAATTAGGAGGGCAACCTTGTAGTAATTAGGGGGCAACCAAGAATTAATTAAGGGGGCAACCAAGTATTAATTGGGGGGGCAACCAAGTATTAATTAGGAGACAATTAAGTATTAATTAGGGGGCAGCCAAGTATTAATTAAGGGGGCAACCAAGTATTAATTAGGGGGTAACCAAGTAATAATTAGGGGGGCAACCAAGTATTAATTATGGGGTAACCAAGTAATAATTAGGGAGGCAACCAAGTATTAATTAAGGGGTAACCAAGTAATAATTAGGGGGCAACCAAGTATTAATTAGGGGGTGACCAAGTAATAATTAGGGGGACAACCAAGTATTAATTAGGGGGTAACCAAGTAATGATTAGGGGGCAACCAAGTATTAATTATGGGGGTAACCAAGTATTAGGGGGCAACCAAGTATTAATTAGGGGAGCAACCAAGTATTAGGGGGCAACCAAGTATTAATTAGGGGGGAAACCAAGTATTAGGGGGCAACAAAGTATTAATTAGGGGGGCAAACAAGTATTACGGGGCAACCAAGTATTAATTAGGGAAGCAACCAAGTTTTGATTAGGGGGAAATTAAGTATTAATTAGGGGGAAACCAAGTATTAATAAAGGGGGCAACCAAATATTAATAAAGGGGGCAACCAAGTATTAAGAGGGCAACCAAGTATTAATTAGGGGGCAACCAAGTATTAATTAGGGGGCAACCAAGTATTAATTAGGGGATAACCAAGTATTAATCAGGGGCCTTTATTGCCTTTATTTGGTTTCTTCTTTGAAATTACCACATGTAAGTTGACAATGTTTATTGTTTTATTACTTTGGACACTAATTAAAAAGTCCTGAACATATAACTTTGTTACGTTTCCATTTATTCCTGAAGATATTGTACAATCTATGAAAAAAATGAAGGGATGCCAATAATGGTGAGCAGCAGTGTATGCGGCACAGAGAATATTGCCGAGAAGAGATACAACTGAAGCAAAACGTGAGAACTGCACTGGATATAAAAAGACAGCCTCCATTCACTCGGAAAATCATAAAATACCTGGGGAACCCCTTTAAGTATAATGTCTCCTTCTAAAATCATTAGAAGAACTTAGTGTAATTTAATAATTCACTTTAGTCATAAAGCAAACATTCTTCCGCTCTTTTTCGGCACAAGCGCCCGTCTGAGGAGTCTTCCTACCGCACAATGGAGGAAAAATGAAAAGCATGTTTAAAAGCTGTGAAGTTATTTCAAGTATGTTGTCTGCGAAGCGCCACTCATTCCCTAACTGTATGTAACTCGTAAATTCTTCCTGGGAACGCGCTGGTTTATAAATACTTGGGGAGAGGCCGGGTGAGGTAATGCAATTATGTCTTAGACGGGAGGATGAAGTTATGTAAATCGGACGTGTACGTCTGAATGAAGGGGCCTCGTTGGCTCATGGTCAATTTAATCAGCATCTCATGAGCAAAGGATTTATACTGCGACTTATATTGACCGTCCAGGTGGGATCCGGAGAGGGTCTGGATTTATTCCAGTTGATCATATATACGTTATACTGCATCTATTGTGTTGGAGCCTTTATCAGTTTTTCTAATGTCCATCTAAGCTGTTCCCCATCTCAAAGTTAAGGGGTGCCATAAACTTTTTGCCTCAACTTGCACCCCTCCTTATTGGTGTCCCCTATAAAATCTTCTCTCTTTTCTGGCCCATTGGACGCCCTTTATTGCTGAGCATCTGGAAAGCACAACAAAATGTATAGGAAAACTGCAACTAATTATTTTTGTAAGGCTAGGTTCACATTTCCGTTGTTTTGCATCAGTCACATGCGTTGCTTAACGCATGTGACTGATGCGTTGTACAATGGATGACAAAGAACAGAATTCATTGTCGGACTCCGTTGTGTGCGGGAGGCGGAGCACGAGGGGGGCGGAGTTCAGGGTGGGTGGGGCCGAGCGGGGCCGTGGCGCTGAGGACGTCAGTGCCGTGGGGACTGCAGGGCTGAGGACAGGTGAGTGTGTGAGTGAGTGAGCGCGTGAGTGTGTGTGTACATGCGAAGTGCGGGAGGGGGCGGAGTAGAGTGAGGAAGTGTCGGCCTCCCTGCACATGTATCCAGAGTAAATATCGGGTAAATAAAAGCAAAGCACTTTTTCCTTGGTTACCCGATATTTACACTGGTTACCAGCGTATACCGCTTAGCGCTGGCTCCCTGCACACGTAACCAGTGTAAATATCGGGTAACTAACCAAAGCGCATTGCTTGGTTACCCGATGTGTATCCTGGTTACAGGTGCAGGGAGCCAGAGAGAGCATGCGCGGCGAAATCCTACGGATTGCGCTGCTCAAAAAACGTTACAGGCTGCGTTTCTTTTGCCCCGCGGTCAGTCGTTCCACGACTGATCAGTCGGGCGGAGGGTACAACGCATCATCAGTCACAATCCGCCACTCATACAAGTCTATGAGAACAACGGAATCCGCTAAACGGATTCCGTTGTTTACCAGAGCAGCGGATTGTGACTGATACAATTTAACGGAAGTGTGAACCTAGCCTAAGAGACATACTTACCAATGTTTGAATTCCTAATTGCTGAATGTTATTGGGGTTATTTGGGCAAATGACAGCAGGATCTATAATGATTACATCTTAATAATCTAGACTCCACGTTGAGTTTGGGTGTATCTACTGTATTTTTCAGTTTATAAGATGTAGGGAAAGGGTTCATCTTACAATCCAGTGGTCTCTTACCAGGGGGTGGTGGAGCGGGGTCACAGGAGGCAGGGGTGGTGGTGGAGCAGATCGATGCTACGGGCTGTGGGCGGTGGGTGTCCCAAATGTTGTGAGGAACGCAACTTCCAGAAACTGTTGGCTGTGCGGGATTCAAAGAAATGTCACCTGGAGTTGGTGCGTGTGCAGATTGAACTATCAGCTCAATGACAAGCCGAGATCTCCTCTGCACATGCGCCACCTCTGGCCGCCATTTTTCTTAAGTCCGCTGCTGAGACATCAATGGGCCAGAGGCAGCGCGTGCGCAGATCAGATCTTGACCTGAGAGATCCATCAGCGCACTCGCCACCATTATTTGAACCCTGCACCGCTGACATTTTCAGGATGCCGCTGCCTCACAGCCCCCCAGCACAGGCCCCAGCACAGCGCCTGCCTCCTGCGATCCCTCTCTACCACCTCCTGGTAAGATGCATTCGGATTATAAGACGCACCCCTCATTTTCCTCACAATTTTTTGGATCAAAAAAGTACAAGGCACTCTCAAGGGTTAATTTTCATATAATTTATTCCAAAATAGTTTTAAACATGTGACATTTCAGCCACTAGGTGGCCTTTATCAGACAACTGGTATCATAAACTGGCCACAATTGGGGTGTCAAGGCAACGGTATCCATCGCTATGCTGCTGCTACTGTATATATATATAGAATACATAAACAATCCATAAGCATACAGTCACTAAATAATTAAATCATAAGTAGAGACCACGGAAAACTTGTCAGGTTACCCATGGGAATTTTTGCATACCACAGATGCAATAATGATAAAACTGGAGGACAAAGTGGATAATACTGCAAAAATGGTTTATAATTTATTGAATAGGGAAGTAAAAATAGTAGACAGATAATACAGTGGAGAAATATTATAGACAATGAATTACTGGCACATATATGTATAAACAGGTTACAGACAGTAAGTAAGCACTCACAAGAAGTCCCACTCCTTAAAAAGGGTAAAAGATATTTTGTCTGAGGCCCTCTTCTACGTGTCTTCCAGAGGGTATTGCAGTCCCTCCTTATAATTTTTGGCAGCCCTTAGTGCTTTCGTTTTAGAAATCTAGCAGTCTTACTCCTTACAAATGGTAAACATTTTTTTTATCTGAGGCCCTCTTCTACCTCTCGTCCATGGGGTAATGCAGTCCCTCCTGCTAATTTTTGGCAGCCCTTGCACTTAGTGCATAGGCTTTATGAGTGTAGCAGTCCCACTACCTAACAATTTTAACAGAATGTGTATGAGTCCCTCCTTTATGTCAGCGGTGTAATACTCTGACAACATTGTTCCCAGCAGCGACCTGAGAGTCAGAGGTGGATCAAGGCGTCTTCCCCATGTTGTTCCCATTCCATTTCAGTGCCGTTTAAATCCATTTCAGTGATTTTCATGCCACCCCTCAAACGTCTTGGGAGGGTATTCCAAAAAAATGCTCAAGTTTCCATTGACTTCATTTATACTTGTTACTCGTGGCGAGCACTTGAGCAGTCAGATTTGTCCAATTTGCATAACGAGCACTCAAGTATTTGAGTGCTCACTCATCACTATTTATCATATTTGTATGTATTTATACATTATGTAGAGTTTTTGTGATACTATATTAGAGAAGTACTTTATGTGAATATGTGTCATGGTCGTCTCTCTTGGAGGTTAGTGACAGGCTCAGTTCCGGAGTTCCTTTTGTACTATTCGAGACAATACACATTAAATCTGTTTTTTTATTTTTTGGTATTTAAGGGGTTAATGGTGGCACGGTGGCTCAGTGGTGGTTAGCACTGCAGTCTTGCAGCGTTGGGTGTTATGATCCGGAACCATGGAAGACCACCACAAATCATTGGTAAAAGGTGACAAGAGCATTGGCAACTAATCTGGCCGCCATCCCCTTACTAACCATCACAACTAGATGTAGCCAAGGGGTGAACTAACATCCTGTGCACCGCGAACCCAGCCGAGAACTAGCTATCCTAAAGGGAGGAAAGATGAATATCTCGCTGCCTCAGAAAATAGGCAAGAATAGCTAGCCCCCCACATTCAAAGACTGCGGTGATATAGGAAAAACACAATACACAGGTAGATGACAGGATTAGCAAAAGGTGAGGCCCCCACTGACTAAAATAGGAAAGGACAGGAAAGGGGCTAATGGTGGCCAGAGAAAAACCCTAGAAAATTCCAAATTCCTGATAGTACAAAATGTCCCTCAGATCGCACAATCTGAACTCCGTCCTATACCAGGCGCTCTTGTCATACCAATGAACAGAAAACAAGAATCATTACAAATTCAACAAGCCACAAACACATGGACTTAAAGGAACTATACTCCAAACAGAACAGCAGGGAGTTCCCCAGTCAAGCAACTGAGGGGGAAAATCCCTGCATGCAAATAAACTGAAAACAACCACAGCAAAAGACAAACCCAGATAAGAGCAAAAGAACCAAACAATAAATAAAAAGCAAGCACTTATCTGGGGTAGATGTGGTGTGGAGCAGAATGAAGCAGGCTGGTGATCAAAAGGACAACTGACATCCGGCATAGCCTGCTATCAGACCAGGATTTAAATAAGCAGAGAGTTAGCAAAGGAAACGCCCATTGCACAACACACCTGGTCCAAGTCCAAACCATTCCTGGCCACCAGAGGGAGCCTCCCAACAGCCAAAACATAACTAACATTCACAACAGTTGGGGTCCTGGGTTCGAATCCCACCAAGGACAACATCTGCAAGGCGTTTGTATGTTCTCCCCGCATATGTGTGGGTTTCCTCCGGGTTCTCTTGTTTCCTCCCACACTCCAAAGACATACAGATAGGGGATTTAGATTGTGAGCCCCAATGGGGACAGTGTTCCTGATGTATGTAAAGCTCTGCGGAATATGTTCTACTATATAAAAATAAAGATTTATTTATTTTATTTTAATGTCAGTTTCCTTGCTAGTAGCAAGCTCATTACCTCCGCTCTAGTGTATACGCTTATAACCACTCCCAAGCTGCATAAATACCCTCTGCTCCCAGCAGGGGGTACTGGTTATTCAGAATTCATTATTGAGCTTGGTCTGGAGCATGAAGGAGGCATTTTCTGCTGCTGCTGGTGTTTGGTGTGGAAGTTTCCCCATTGTTTAGTTACCCTCCCCTTACCTTATTTACCTGTATACCTTTACGCGGTCCCCCTGGTGTTTGCTCTTGTTGTGCGTGAGTTTGGTTGTCATCCCTTGTCTGTCTTATTTGTTGGTGAGGTTTTTGTGATGACTGTCCTGGTCTGTCCCCTGGGTGGTGGGTGTGGAGGGAGTTACACCAGGGCCTAAACAGGAGTCAGGGAGACGGTGGGGGCCCAGACCACACTACCTTCAAGTGTACCTTTGGTAGAGGGAATGCTCGAGGTACATTTAGTCTGAGAGTCAGTGCGGGGCTCCCCATCCAGTATCCAGAATGACCCTACTTAGTGTTATAAGATACACTTTTGGGCATTCAATCTTTAGCTTGACAAAGACCCCCATATGGTCTGAAGGTCAGAGTGTTGCTGCTTCTCACTGTATATGTTGTTGGCACAATAAAAGACAATTGATCAACGTTGGATGCTGTCCTAACTTTTCTACTTTGCACAGTCTGCATAAACCATCAAGTCCCTCTGCCAAGGATGACATCTGATTGCTCTCTATGAGATGTAGACTGACATCAGTTGTCTAATTAGGAACATACGCACAGCAACGAGCAGCAATTAGAAGAAAAATAAAATAGCGCCTAAAGGCAGAGGTTGTAGGGTAAACTGTAATTGCTCCTCCTGATTATAATGAAACATTCCTGCAAAGCCCTGGGGTCAATCAGAACCGGTATTTTTCTGGGTGTTCTGAACCATGAGTGATACCCAGTGGCAGCCTAAGGGATCAGAAAGGCAGAAGCTCTGAACACAAGACCTAGGAGAGCGAATGTGGAGCTTAGGATACAACGTGCCTTGACAGGGTCTGCTTGTGTTATATCCAATCCTTATTCAACACAGGACCTCAAACTTTACCGTCATTTTCTGTTTGCTATCTATAAGCTGTGACATCACTTTTTTTTTTTTGCTTTGTGACATCACTGTGCATGATTCCCCCCCCCCCCCCCCCCGGGGTGATACAGTGGTGCATCATTCCTGCTCTCTGACATCACTTTGTGCATGATTCCCCCAGTGTGATACATTGTGACCATGATCACTGTGTGCATCATTCCTGCTCTGTGACATCACTTTGTGCATGATTCCCCCAGTGTGATACATTGTGACCATGATCACTGTGTGCATCATTCCTGCTCTCTGACATCACTTTGTGCATGATTCCCCCAGTGTGATACATTGTGACCATGATCACTGTATGCATCATTCCTGCTCTGTGACATCACTTTGTGCATGATTCCCCCAGTGTGATACATTGTGACCATGATCACTGTGTGCATCATTCCTGCTCTCTGACATCACTTTGTGCATGATTCCCCCAGTGTGATACATTGTGACCATGATCACTGTATGCATCATTCCTGCTCTGTGACATCACTTTGTGCATGATTCCCCCAGTGTGATACATTGTGACCATGATCACTGTATGCATCATTCCTGCTCTGTGACATCACTTTGTGCATGATTTCCCCAGTGTGATACATCGTGACCATGATCACTGTATGCATCATTCCTGCTCTGTGACATCACTTTGTGCATGATTTGCCCAGTGTGATACATCGTGACCATGATCACTGTATGCATCATTCCTGCTCTCTGACATCACTTTGTGCATGATTTCCCCAGTGTGATACATCGTGACCATGATTCCTGTATGCATCATTCCTAATCTGTGACATCACTTTGTGCATTATTCCCCTAGTGTGATACATTGTGACCATGATCACTGTGTGCATCATTCCTGCTCTGTGACATCACTTTGTGCATTATTCCCCTAGTGTGATACATTGTGACCATGATCATTGTGTGCCTCATTCCTGCTCTGTGACATCACTTTGTGCATGAGTCCCCCAGTGTGATACATCGTGACCATGATCATTGTGTGCATCATTCCTAATCTGTGACATCACTTTGTGCATTATTCCCCCAGTGTGATACATTGTGACCATGATCACTGTGTGCATCATTCCTGCTCTGTGACATCACTTTGTGCATGATTCCCCCAGTGTGATACATCGTGACCATGACCACTGTATGCATCATTCCTGCTCTGTGACATCACTTTGTGCATGATTTCCCCAGTGTGATACATCGTGACCATGATCACTGTATGCATCATTCCTGCTCTGTGACATCACTTTGTGCATGATTTCCCCAGTGTGATACATCGTGACCATGATCACTGTGTGCATCATTCCTGCTCTCTGACATCACTTTGTGCATGATTTCCCCAGTGTGATACATCGTGACCATGATTCCTGTATGCATCATTCCTAATCTGTGACATCACTTTGTGCATTATTCCCCTAGTGTGATACATTGTGACCATGATCACTGTGTGCATCATTCCTGCTCTGTGACATCACTTTGTGCATTATTCCCCTAGTGTGATACATTGTGACCATGATCATTGTGTGCATCATTCCTGCTCTCTGACATCACTTTGTGCATGATTCCCCCAGTGTGATACATTGTGACCATGATCATTGTGTGCATCATTCCTAATCTGTGACATCACTTTGTGCATGATTCCCCCAGTGTGATACATCGTGACCATGATCATTGTGTGCATCATTCCTAATCTGTGACATCACTTTGTGCATTATTCCCCTAGTGTGATACATTGTGACCATGATCACTGTGTGCATCATTCCTGCTCTGTGACATCACTTTGTGCATGATTCCCCCAGGGTGATACATCGTGACCATGATCACTGTGTGCATCATTCCTGCTCTGTGACATCACTTTGTGCATTATTCCCCTAGTGTGATACATTGTGACCATGATCATTGTGTGCATCATTCCTGCTCTGTGACATCACTTTGTGCATGATCCCCCCTACAGTAGTGTGATACATTGTGACCATGATCACTGTGTGCATCATTCCTGCTCTCTGACATCACTTTGTGCATGATTCCCCTAGTGTGATACATTTTGACCATTCTGTTTTGATTGTTTTCGTCCCCTTCTTTAAATGGTCACAACTTATTTTTTCTTTGTCCATCAACATAGACACTTCATGGCTTGTTTTTTTTGCAGGAATATCTATAGTTTTGAACAACACCAGTGATGAGCAAGCACACTGCTTGATACTCGATCGAGCATTGGGGTGCTCAGGATCACTCATCGTGTATCGTGGATGCTTGAGGGTCATGCTTGAGTTCCCGCCCCATATGTTTCAGGTCTGTTAGACAGCCAATCAACATGTGGGGATTACCTGCCATATACAGTAATGCTGTAGCCATATTGATGACATCACTGGACTAACAGGAAGTTGTCCAAAGCAATGTTCTGCCCCTATAGTGCCTTTCATGTGGCACTTAATAAATGAATAAATAATTAAAAAAAACAAAAACGACATGGAGTCTCCCATATTTTTGATAACAAGCCAAGGTAAAGCAGACAGCTGGGGGCTGATATTATCAGGCTGGGAAGGTCCATGGTTATTGGGCCCTCCCCAACCTAAAAATACCAGCCAGCAGCCACCCCAGAAGATATTAGATGCACCAATTCTGGCACTTTGTCCAGCTCTTCCTGATTGCACTGGTGCGGTGGCAATCGGGGTAATATGTTTGGGGTTGATGTCAGCTGTGAATTGACAGCTGATGTTATAAGGCTGGGAAGGTCCATGGTTATTGGGCCCTTCTCAGCCTAAAAATGCCAGTCAGCAGCTGTCCTAGATTTGGGGAAACTCTGCCCACAGACCAGTCACTCAGGAAGACTGGGGCCGGCTTCGTTGATGTCAGGTCAACTGGAAGTTGACGTGACATCATCGGATCTTGGAGGTCACGGAGCCCAGGGGTCATGCTATGGGGATGAGCAGACCGCAGTAGCGCCACTCAGAGGCTGAATTGGCAGCACAAGGTATTTGAAAAAGCCGTCCCCATCAGTTTTACAGAGATATACAAATATAAGATGCAGTAGAGGTGGCAATTGATCCAGCTAAATATACACCTGCCAAGGTTACAGTAAGATATACATAATACAGTTTTTTCAGGAAGAATATAAGATTTCTTGACTCTCAATTTGTTTTTCTTTTCAGGGCTGGAGTGGCGCTTTAAATGTAAGCCGCCTGTCCTATACTCACCTTCTGCAGGCTTCATCTTTTACTTGTCACCGGTGACAGACAGTCATGTGGTTTCTGGCAATAGAAGGTCACAGCATTTGGCTATGTAACATGCTCCCTGACTATCCATTGTTCCCGCTCTCAGTATTCATTGCATTAGGTAGCTTTCCTGCTGGGTTTGCATCTCTTCCCATTTAAGACCCAACGGAGACCTCCTTACACCCAGCTGCTTATCGTCAGTATTCTCTTGGTGCTTAAATACTCCCATCTTTCCTAGACTGGTGCTGGTGATATTAATCAGCTCATTCAAGCTCTGGTAGCAAGCAGGTGGCTTGTAGTCATCTGTGGTGTTGTTGCTGTTACTTTGCTGAACTTCTACCTGAGTCATCTATAGATATGTAGTTCATCATTTCCCCCCTGTGCGTCCTCCCTGTGTCTTCTATAGTGTTTAGTGGGGTTGACAAACCGCTCATCCCAGCCATTCCTTATTTAGGACCCAGCACTAGGGATTCCCAGGGTCAGGTATCTGGCCTGGCGCATAGGTGCGGAACTGATGTAGGGTGGTGAGGGACCCCAGGGACCAGCAATAGGTTTGGTTACGGGTCACCATTTTCCCCTTCCCTAGACACTGAGTTTCCCTTCCCTTCCCTTTCACCGTTCGCTTGGTATTTCTCCGTACCTAATGTGACATTACCGTTGCTGATACGGTCTTGTGACAATAAATTCAGACTGGCCAGAAGTTACAACACAAGTACTCAATACAAGTCTAAGAGGGCCAAAACGAGGCTCTCATAGATTTGCATTGAAAAGTGACCTCCATGAAACACTGAAGTGCCCTGGAAGGTCACAAAGACCCGAGTGGTCATAGAAGATGAAGCCACCTCAAGGTGAGTATAACATGGGGGCAAGGGATTTAGATTTAAAGCATCACTCCAGAGGTACAATTGAAAAAAGTGAGTGGTGCTGAGCAGTTCTCTAACATATATGTACAGTACAGACCAAAAGTTTGGACACACCTTCTCATCTTTAGAACAACTATTAAGAGGAGACTTTGAGCAGCAGGCCTTCATGGTAAAATAGCTGCTAGGAAACCACTGCTAAGGACAGGCAACAAGCAGAAGAGACGTGTTTGGGCTAAAGAACACAAGGAATGGACATTAGACCAGTGGAAATCTGTGCTTTGGTCTGATGAGTCCAAATTTGAGATCTTTGGATCCAACCACCGTGTCCTTGTAGAAAAGGTGAACGGATGGACTCTACATGCCTGGTTCCCACCGTGAAGCATGGAGGAGGAGGTGTGATGGTGTGGGGGGGGGGCTTTGCTGGTGACACTGTTGGGGATTTATTCAAAATTGAAGGCATACTGAACCAGCATGGCTACCACAGCATCTTGCAGCGGCGTGCTATTCCATCCGGTTTGCGTTTAGTTGGACCATCATTTATTTTTCAACAGGACAATGACCCCAAACTCACCTCCAGGCTGTGTAAGGGCTATTTGACTAAGAAGGAGAGTGATGGGATACTACGCCAGATGACCTGGTCTCCACAGTCACCAGACCTGAACCCAATCGAGATGGTTTGGGGTGAGCTGGACCGCAGAGTGAAGGCAAAAGGGCCAACAAGTGCTAAGCATCTCTGGGAACTCCTTCAAGACTGTTGGAAGACCATTTCCAGTGACTACCTCTTGAAGCTCATCAAGAAAATGCCAAGAGCGTGCAAAGCAGTAATCAAAGCAAAAGGTGGCTACTTTGAAGAACCTAGAATATAAGACATATTTTCAGTTGTTTCACACTTTTATGTTAACTATTTCATTCCACATGTGTTAATTCATAGTTTTGATGCCTTCAATGTGAATCTACAATTTTTTGAGTCATGAAAATAAAGAAAACTCTTTGAATGAGAAGGTGTGTCCAAACTTTTGGTCTGTACTATGTATATGTTCCATAAAGTAGCCCCCAACAGGGATCCCTAAACACTAATAAATAATAATCCAAGTCCCAAGTGTTGGACATTGTGCAGAATGTTATCAGATAGGGCTTAGGATGATGAATAGCTGCGACATTCCCGCATTGTGGCGGTCCATCTCTGTGTCCATGAGCCGGGAAGCAGCGCTGTCTCCTGCCAGCATCCATGCGTGCATACAGGGCAGTGCTCAGACTTCACATATTTGTGGCGTCTGCAGCAGATTTAGAATAGGAAAAAAAAAAAAAGAAACAGTAAAATGTTACCCTTCGCAGGCGCCAGTGCAGACGACGAAATCGCTAATGAGAAAAATGTTTTTTTTTTTTCAGAATGCCTTGCCATATAATTCAAACCAGATAGACAAGAGCCATCGTCTTCTTTCGGGAAGTGGAATGTGTTTCTTATCGGCTGGAGCGGAGGGCTGAATAAGGTGCGGATACAGAAATCAATGCCATAAACCTGATGCAAATGATGCAAACACAAAGTATACTGCTCAAAAAAATAAAGGGAACACTAAAATACCATTCTGTGGTTTATGTGTTCCCTTTATTTTTTTGAGCAATATATATTCACATTGTATCAGTGAGTCAATGGTTCACCGGTAGGAGTATATTCACACCACGTCAGGAAAAAGTGGCCCAGTTAATATAGCCAATGTACCCATAGTGGACCAAGTTTCATGTTTGCACTTTTATTTTTTCCTCCAATTTTTTTTAATTTTTTCTGGCATGTTTTTTTAGCAGCACGAGTTGTAGTGATGAATGACACCATTCATGTTATCATACAATATATGGGAAAGTGGGGTAAAAAAACCTAAACATACAAACAATGTGGGGAGTGGTAAATAAAATATACAGGAAAATGGGGTAAAAAACCCCCCAAACATATAAACAAAGCAGTGAGGGGTAAATAAAATATATGGGAAAATGGGGTAAAAAACTCAAAACAAAAACAATGCGGTGAGGGGTAAATAAAATATACAGGAAATGGGGTAAAAACCCCAAAACATATAAGCAATGCGGGGATGACCAAAAGTTTGGACACACCTTCTCATTCAAAGAGTTTTCTTTATTTTCAGGACTTTGAAAATTGTAGATTCACATGGAAGGCATCAAAACTATGAATTAACACATGTGGAATGAAATACTTAACAAAAAGGTGTGAAACAGCTGAAAATATGTCTTATATTCTAGGTTCTTCAAAGTAGCCACCTTTTGCTTTGATTACTGCTTTGCACACTCTTGGCATTCTCTTGATGAACTTCAAGAGGTAGTCACTGGAAATGGTCTTCCAACAGTCTTGAAGGAGTTCTCAGAGATGCTTAGCACTTGTTGGCTCTTTTGCCTTCACTCTGCGGTCCAGCTCACCCCAAACCATCTCGATTGGGTTCAGGTCTGGTGACTGTGGAGGCCAGGTCATCTGGCATAGCACCCCATCACTCTCCTTCTTAGTCAAATAGCCCTTACACAGCCTGGAGGTGTGTTTGGGGTCATTGTCCTGTTGAAAAATAAATGATGGTCCAACTAAACGCAAACCGGATGGAATAGCACGCCGCTGCAAGATGCTGTGGTAGCCATGCTGGTTCTGTATGCCTTCAATTTTGAATAAATCCCCAACAGTGTCACCATCAAAGCCCCCCCACACCATCACACCTCCTCCTCCATGCTTCACGGTGGGAACCAGCCATGTAGAGTCCATCCATTCACCTTTTCTACAAAGACACGGTGGTTGGATCCAAAAATCTCAAATTTGGACTCATCAGACCAAAGCACAGATTTCCACTGGTCTAATGTCCACTCCTTGTGTTCTTTAGCCCAAACCAGTCTCTTCTGCTTGTTGCCTGTCCTTAGCAGTGGTTTCCTAGCAGCTATTTTACCATGAAGGCTGCTGCACAAAGTCTCCTCTTAACAGTTGTTCTAGAGGTGAGAAGGTGTGTCCAAACTTTTGGTCGGTACTGTATAAACAATGCAGTGAGTGGTAAATAATATATACATGAAAATGGGGTAAAAACCAAACATACAAACAATGCAGTGAGTGATAAATAAAACATAAAGGAAAATGGGGTAAAAAAAACCCCAAACATTTCATTTTTTGGGGGATTTTGTCAAAAATTAGCAATTCTGGGGTTTGTTTTTTTATTTGCTTGTTTTCCAATGTTTACTCTACCACCTAATTCATTTTGGATGTTAATCAATGAGATATTTTGTGGACATGGCAATACTGAATATTTTTTTTCATTATTTTTTTTAATGTCCTTAATTTTAGATAGATATTTCATTTACCGTACATTTTTTTGTTTTTCATACTGTTTAAAACTTGTTTTTTCTTTTGCTTTTCATTTTCATTTTTTAGTTGACCTTGTGATTGATTGTTTATTTTATATAATTCAATACTACAGTGTCCAGGCTTTATAGGAGGCAGCCATGGGGGTTTTCAGCAGGCTCCAAGCTGAATAGGTAACCAACTGTCACCATGGTATCACATCACAGGGAGACCATTGGGCACCAAAATGGCAGGATCACATGGCACCATGGGACCACAACACACGGAGGCCATTGGGCACCAGAATGAGAAGATCTCTTGGCACCATGGCATCATATCACAGGGAGACCATTGGGTGCCATAATAGCAGGTTCTCATGGCACCATGGGATCACATCACAGGGAAACCACTGGGCACCATAATGGCAGGTTCTCATGGCACCATAGGATCACATCACAGGGAGACCATTGAGCGCCATAATGGCAGGATGACATAGCACCATTGGATCACATCACAGGGAGACCATCGGGCACCAGAATGGCAGGATCATATGTCACCATTGGATCACATCACAGGGAGACCATCTGGCACCAGAATGGCAGGATCACATGGCACCATTGGATCACATCACAGGGAGACCATCTGGCACCAGAATGGCAGGATCACATGGCACCATTGGATCACATCACAGGGAGACCATCTGGCACCAGAATGGCAGGATCACATGGCACCATTGGATCACATCACAGGGAGACCATCTGGCACCAGAATGGCAGGATCACATGGCACCATTGGATCACATCACAGGGAGACCATCTGGCACCAGAATGGCAGGATCACATGGCACCATTGGATCACATCACAGGGAGATCATCTGGCACCAGAATGGCAGGATCGCATGGCACCATGGGATCACATCACAGGGAGACCATCGGGCACCAGAATGGCAGGATCACATGGCACCATGGGATCACATCACAGGAAGACCATTGGGCACTAGAATGTTCAGTCTCTGAGCACTAGGGATATAGAGCAACGATCGGTTGCTGCTGTTAACTACAGATGCAGGCTGTGAAACACAGCTGACCTTCATGTTTGTGGAGCAGGCTCAGCTCATGAGTCCAGTCCTTACCCCGGCACCCAAAATAGGATGTTCTATTATGTCCTATTCTGGGAAGTGGTTAAAGGGGTACTCCAGCCAGAAGCAGAACTGTTGTTGTGCTCAACGGTTTCAATCTGTGCTATTGAATTTGAGTGGAGCGACATGGTGTATACTTGACCATTTCTGCAATGAAATTCCTCCTACCCATGGCCTTATGGTTGGGGCAAACAAGGACCCTCCATTCAGGTCATTACTGGGTGTTCAAGTGTTTAGCTTCCAACCAATTTAGCAGTTATCCCCTTTAAAAAAGACCTGTCACCAATTCAAAAATGACCAGTTTTAGATCCTACTTTATTCCTGATGCTTCCATGAGTATTTTTTTTTTTAATCCATCATATGGTCCCAGAAGAATGTGCATTTTTATTTAGTGCCTTTTCTTGACAAAGGCAACTTTGATCACAGAGTAATAATGCACAGTTAAAGACTTGCCCCCGAGCATCCTCTAAGCCACACCCTTATACAAAGTAACACTGATAAAAAGTCAGGTATCTCTGGGACCGTGTGGCCGATTTAACAAAAACAAACAACAGAAAACTCAAGGCAGCTGCAGGAAAAAAATGGCCATGTCTGACCTACTGACAGACACACGGCGTTTTGCTCTAGACTCACCGAGTATCATGGTGGCATCAGACGCTGTTCAGACCACAAACTATTACTCCTCAATATGCCTTCTCTGGTGCTTCTGAGTTGCACAGACAGGTTCGGGTGTCAACTAGCTGTGTGCTCATTAGTGATTGGTCTAGCATGAGTTAATTTCTGCTAGCCTACTGGTTATCTTTTGGATCATATGTTGCAGGAGACCTATCACAGGTATTACTTGCCTTTTTAAGATGGAGGAATTTGTCCTCCTATGCCGACTATAGCTTTATAGCTTGCTACACCAGTCCATATGCTGTTGTTTTCCAGTCTGGTGATTTACTGCATGTTGCTTGGTGTGCTGTGGAATCCCTCCTGTAATCTGGTATTTCCTCCTTGCTTTAGTTTTCCTCCTTATCACTTGTTGTCTGATTACTCTTTGTGACCGTGCTGTGTGATAGAGGTTTGGTTTCCGCTATTTGTCTATCACTGTTGGTGTTTACATGGTCCTGTCGTGAGCCTCCCCTGGGGTAGAGAGGGAGGGGGTACTAGATCTGGGCTGATCAGGAGCAGGGGTAGGAAGGTGGCTCAGACATCGTCACCATCAGATGTATCTCTAGGATCTGAGACAGGTAGGACACCCTAGCCTTAGGGCCAGCTTAGGGGCCCTGGTCCCGTTATCCCCTCACACTTGTGACAAAGTCCTTTTTAAAGGGGTTGTGTTATGATCCGGAACCATGGAAGATCACCATAAATCATTGGTAAAAAGGTGACAAGAGTATTGGCAACTAATCTGGCCACCATCCCCTTACTAACCATCAACACTAGATGTAGCTGAGGGGTGAACTAACATCCTATGCACCGCAAACCCAGCTGGAGAACTAGCTATCCTAAGGAAGGAAAGATGAATAACTCTCTGCCTCAGAAATAGACCGCAAAGGTATAGCAAGCCCCCAACATTCAAAGACTGCGGTGATATAGGAAAACACAATACACAGATAGATGATAGGATTAGCAAAGGTGAGGCCCCATTGACTAAATAGGAAAGGATAGGAAGGGGGCTGATGGTGGCCAGAGAAAAAGCCTACAAAAATCCAAAAACCTGATAGCACAAAAAGCCCTCAGATCTCTAGATCTGAACTCCGTCCTATACCAGGCGCTCTTGTCATACCAATGAACAGAAAGCAGGAACCATTACAAATTCAAGAAGCAACAAATACATGGACTTATAGGAGCAATACTCCAAACATAGCTGCAGGGAGCTTCCCAGCTAAGCAACTGAGAGGGAAGATTCCTGCATGCAAATAACTGACAATAACCACAGTAAATGACTAACCCAGATAAGAGCAAAAAGAATAAAACAACATAAGAAAGAACCAAGCACTTATCTGGGGTAGATGTGGTCTGGAGCAAAATGAGAAGGCTGGGGAACAAAGAACAAATGACATCCGGCTCAGACTGATAGCAGACCAAGGTTTAAATAGGTAGAGAGTTAGCAATGGAAACGCCCATTGTCCAAACCATTCCTGGCCACAAGAGGGAGCCTCACATCAGCAAAACCATAACTGACATTCACAACAGGGTTGTCTCTTGAACACTACCTATATTCTCATCATGGAAGAACCGCTCATTACCCTCGCCCAATAACAACTCCACGTAAAAATAAAAATTCACGCATGGCAGATCCAAACATACATGTACAGAACATGGAGGAGTCAGAAGAAGGGCATATGGGCAGCTTTTAGATATATTCTGCAGGACCCGATGTAAGGATGACACCTTGTAGACTTTAAATTACCAGAGAAAGCGCTGCACAGATATTGATCCAGCAAGGAATGCTGGGAGATTTCAGCTCTGAAGACTTCAGAATTTTGAATACTGCTCTGGAGTATAATACTGGACTTAGTACAGGATAAGAATTGCCGACCAAGCACTTTACGTGTAGGGGCCAATACAGTGCCCACTCGACCTGTGCATCTTCATGTATGGGCTAGTGAATGAGTTGATTTCTGTAGATAGGACTACTTCTAGTTTGCTGTCTCTTTAAGATGAGGTGATGAGTATGAAGAAGTAACCAGTATCCTAGACATCGTAATGAGGAATCCCAGAATCAGATGTCACAAATCTATTTTGTGGTTTTTACATGATTAATCTGTTTCTCTGGTTTCCCCAATCCCGATGTAAATGGCAACAACCTCACTTAACCGATGGTAGACATAGACTAATGGTAATGTAATCATCAGGATCATCATTGTCTGGCAGGGACCACACATATTGTAGCTGATGATTGCGGCAAGACATCAGCATATTCCCACGGTGGTGTATAATGCCGGTGCCAGGCCGCTCGTAATATTTTCATTTTTTGGAAAATGTTGGAAACTCGAACAATAAACTGATTGGTGTCACTTTCTGGGGAGTATATAAAATGATTGAAATATTTTCCCTTATAATGTTTGTTACATTTGATGGGTAGAGGGCTATGAAATGTGGACTCAGGAGCCATATGTAAGAGAGGGGGTCAGTTTTTAGGCCTCCGAACCATGTCTTTGTATCCCGCAGGAGGATGGTGAAGTGACAAAGGTGTAAAACAGGAGGCAGAAGCGATCAGTTTCAGTATGAGCGTGCAACGAGTGGCTATTTTGAGTCTATATGTGGCACCCCTGAGGCTTCAGTCGCCACAGAGGTACTGCATCTCAGCCAGAGGTGTGGTATCCCATCCTTGGGTAATGAAGAGGTCGTCCACTGGTGCAAACAAAACACACAACACCCTTTATTAGCAGCTCCCCACTGGAACCGGATTGGGGCTTGGTGTCATTAATTCTATGTATAGCCACCACTGGTGATGGCATCTCCCTCCCCCTAATCTGACCTAATCTGGAGGTGGACTCTAGTGAATTGGGGAACACTGTAGTGACAGGGAGTCGAGAAGGAGCAGTGGAGGAGTGAAGACCTGTAGTCTGGAGCTGTTACAGCTCAACCCAGGCATTTGAGAGAAGGGGTCCTAGAGCCCACGGGAAGTGCGCCAGACACCCGTGGACTCATTCCACATACAGCTAATTGGAGTGGAAGGACTTGGCCGCAATACGGGGACAGGTCCCTAGACTTGAGGAGAAGAACCAATGTGCTCAGCTAGTAAATCCAGAGGCCAAGGACACTACATGTACAGAAGCCAACTCTGCACACAAATCCGCTGTAAGGTGACCATAGAGGGCCAGGGGTACAGAGCTTCAGGCCACCCCACAGGGTCCGCGGACTACAGCTCAGGGCACTCTGTGTGTAGGCGCGGGAATAGATGAGCGAGAAGTTAGCGCAGGAAGTTGACCAGGGAAGGAACACAGCAGGGTGCACCAATCTAGGCCTCTGAATTATCCGGGATTGGCTGGAGCCTGTCACAGCAGAGCTCAGCACTCCGAGGGCGGCCACTGACATGTCGTGTTGACCTGGAATGGACATTTGAGTGAGTAAAGAACTTTGACTGTATCCCTGTGTCGCTCCATTATTGCCTGCGCCTCCAGCCCTGCGATTGCGGACTACAACCCCCAACAGCCCTGGGGCCTAGGTCTACCTGTGGAGAATTATACCAACTAAGCTGCGTCACCATCTGCCCCAGAGGTCCCATCCCACAGCAGCGGCTATCTCTGGCTGAGTACCAGAGGTGGCGTCACGAATAACTACTACTATTCCAACCATTCTTCCCCTTTTGAACGACAAAATAGGAACTATACAATAGGATAAAGACTTGCACACCAGTCACAATGTATAGGGGAATGATGAAAAGCAGAACTGCTATGGGAATACTAGACTGAAAAATACAATGAACTATCTGAAAAAATGAAAAACATGAAAATGGTATGTGCATAACTGCTATGAATAATAGGAATGAGAGATGTTTAGCCATTGTATTGATCAATGCAAAAGAGCCCCAAACCAACGCCAAGGTAATCTTTATTTTTGGGATCCCTAACCTATGTGTAACCTCACCTGCAGTTAAAAAACTTTCTCTGTATGGGAAGCAAGGGACCAAGCTATATATGTGAAATAAGATACATGGCTATGGGTGGGGCAGGGTTCTCAGACAGTAAATGCATACTAATTAAAGAATGTACATCTGGAACACCAATGGTGTGAACAAGGTGCAAAACTGCATCATTCCCCTATACATTGTGACTACTGTGCAACTCTTCATCCTATTATATAGTTATATGTTTTTGAGTCTTGCACCTTGTTCACACCATTGGTGTTCCAGACGTACATTCTTTAATTAAGTGGTTAAATAACGGTCCTATAGACAAAGACCGTTCAGGAATTTCTGGACAACTTTGAACCCCAATATCCGGTCATACAGGTATACAGATTATAGTTTTTTTAATTAACTTGTTTCCCATTGTGCTTTATACTCTGTAAATCTTATATACATATTATTTTGTCCATACAATTTTTTTTAATTTTTTTATTTCATGATTTGTGTTCTATGGACAAGTAAAAAACTTTGTTTCTTTATTTTAAAGTGTTTTCTTCCCTGTGACCAGTTTTGAAAAGTGAGTGAAAATTCCCTTTAATAACATACACAAGGTCAAGGGTAACATATTTCCTATAGAATTTCACATGTGCTAACGATTAAGGGGACACATATGTAGCATAGCAAGTCATCAGGAATGTGTGCAGTCATACTAAGCTATGTACTGACCATCAGGAGCAAAAATAGAAGACTAATTACACCAAAAATGCAGATTCCCAGACAAGGAGAGATGATCTGTACCTTCAGATGGGGAACTGGGTTCCTTAATAATGAAGGTCATATCTATAGACAGTATGTGACTGCTGCAAAAAAAGAAATATATATTTTTTTAATACAAAAATACATGAATTTGATAGATAGAGGAAAAGATAGATAATAGATAGATAGATAGATGGATAGATAGATAGATAGATAGATAGATAGATAAGGGCCGGTGATGTCTCAGGTCTCTGGGATGTCACGGATGGCCTTGCCCGATTTCATGTCCCGAGGTGTCCACAATGAAAAGGAGGAATGGAAGTGGAAGTGGATGTCGGGAGTTGTAGTTTGTCGTGATGCCACCTACGGTATGTGGCCAGTGGATTAGCCGCCGCTGCAGTCGGTTTACTCACAGTCAATGTGCAGCCTGCAAAGTACCGGTCACTGTTGTGATTGATCCTGGATAAGCAAAGGTCACCACCAGTGTCCGGGTGAAGAGTCCTTTCCCAAGTGTAGTTCCTTGCAGAAGTAAAGGAACCCAGGCTGAGCTCCAGCTCTAAGCCACAGGCCCAAAGAAGAAAAAGATGAGTCTCCTGTTGCCAGCACTGTCGTCCTGACTAGACTCCCTGAAGTGTGTTTGTGACGCCCTGGCCTATCAGGTCGTCACTGGGTGCCGTGCAACCTGCCATTCTGCATGGTAGCCGCGCCTCCTTGGTTGCGGGTCCTGTCCCTTTGGTGTTGCTAAGAACAGGTATACATAAATCCTGAGGAACACTCTGCACCACACCCACCAAACACCCATTGGGCAGCCTGAGGGGAATAGGGCCGCCCAGATGGAGGGATGGTAGAAGGAGGGCCAGAAGTGTCAGGAGAGGAGTAGTAGTAGTGAGGAGAGGAGGAAGTGCCAGCGAGTAGTGACAGGAAAGGTCACGCTGCGGAGCTGGGCTCCTGTACCCGTCCCAGGTGCTGGACCTTGGCCTAGCCTGGAAGGAGCTAGAACCTTGGTTGCAGGGGTAGTGACAGGGGGCACGGTACTGACACGGAAGGCAGACCGGCGGCCTTGTGCTACAACCGGGCAGGTGCCAGGGCACGACGGGGTACGCGGACCCTAGGCTGGGAAGTAGCTTCACGTAGCCCAGTAATTCACCCCACGGGAATGGAATCTTCATGAACCGCTCTCCATCCGCTCCAAAACTGGGGTACTAGTGCACTGAGAGGGATAGGACTTCCCAAAACCGTCAAGAAAATCCCAAGCGTGAACCCTGAGAGCAAGCTCACTCTGCTAGCCACGCAGGTGAGTGGGCCCCGAGTAGTTTTAGGCGAAAGGGATGTGTAAACACAGTGCCAAGGGATAAGGCTTCAGACCAACCAGCAACGCTAAAAGGGCATGGACCCAACATGTTCGGACAAAGGCTGCAGGGCGTTCAAGACTTTGGTTTACCTGGTGTCAGTGTCAGCATCTCTGGACGGTGTGAGTACGATGTGCCCCTTTACTCCCAACAGGTCCCCAGCCTGCCATCAACGAGCCCCGGGACACCTTCCCTCTGCCCACGGAGGGTATACATCTATAGCTGCCACTCCATCGCTCCCGGGCGCTCCCCTCCTATCTTCTAAACGCAGTGGTGGTATCCCATTTGACCACGAACTGTGGGTGGCATCACGAACACTATCCAATCCACCCTTCCTTTTACCCCCTTTTATTTTTGAGAGGCCGCGCAACCCCGCCTCGGGTCCGGAGACCCCTCGAGCCACTGCGGATCCGGATCCGAGCAGCCCGTTGGCTGTCGCGGGGACGGCACATGTTTGTTGCGCCTACCTTACCCCAAGTGGTGCTGCCCACCAGGTGGTTGCCTCAGTGACCGGAAAGACCCATGCATCGTTGTGACCACCCTCTGCCTACCCTGGTTCAGCCCCCTGTGGTGATGGCTCCTAAGCTGTTGTGTGAGGTGGAATTTGGAGAACACCGGTAACTAACCTCCACTTACCCAAGACGAGTACTGCACCTTAACTGAGGTCCCTGTTAAGGTACAGTACCTTAACTGAGGTCCCTGTGGCAACCGAAGCCTCAGGGGCGCCACAGTAGTGTGACGCCCTGGACTAGCGAGGTAGTCACAGGTAGGCCCTTGCACAAACACCCGTCCCCTAACAAGGTAACAGCAGCCAACCTGAAAAACCCTGAGTCACCATTCTCGGGTCTTAACGTTCACACCCGGGGGCGGAGCCAGGCGGTTGGTCACGCCCACCGAGGAGTTCGGATAGCGTGAGGCGGGAAAAGCACAAACAGATCAGTTTTGGATCTGAAAGAGTGTAGTAGTCGAGAGTAAACGTCTGTCAGGGGTCTGGGTCGTAGCCCAGACACCCTGTGACCAGGAGGCAGACGGTGGTTGCCGCCAGCAGGAGCCGGGAAGATGGCTGGTGGAACCGTGAGGGACCGGGACAGGGTAGTGGCACCGAACCGGGGAACCAACTGGAAACCGGAGCACCAGGAGGGGTACTCAGACCCAGAACGAGGTCCAGAAGCCACTGGACCACGTCGAATTTACTGATGAGGTCCGGACCTTAGATCCTTTCCCGTCCCAAGACCCGAAAAATGGCAACAGCCCACCGAGGGGGATAGAAAGCCACCGCACAGGCAGAGAGATCCCACGGGCCAGCGCCTGCGGGCAAACGGGTTCCCCGACACACATAAAGCCGGGGAGCGGACTGCCGTTGCTGAAGCATAGGCAGTCGAATTCTACAAAGCGAGGTGCAGGAGAAAGGCGGGAACAACCGAACCGGGTGGAGGACCAAGCGCAGCTGGCTGCGGGCACTGACCATCATCCTTTTGGTTTACCAGAGACTCCGGTGTATTTGTCATAGTGAGTACAACAGTGCCCTCGGGCCGCGCACTGCGCCGCACCAACACACCCGCACCTCACAACCACCGGGCCCCGGGACCATCACCCCCTGCCCACGGAGGTGTCAATACCAGGCTGCACAACACCGTCCCCGGGAGCCTAGATAACGGCAGCGGTGGTGCCACATTCACCACGGCCCTGGCCGTGAACATCCCCACCGAAGATCACCCTCCTTCACGTAGCGCCAGCTTCCCTTCAGAGGGACGTGACCCCTAGGTGCCGGAGGCGCTCGAGCCACCCACCGAAAGAGCCTGGACCAGAGCGGCTCGGCTGCGGCCGAGCGTGGGGCGGTACTGTAGCACTAGAGAAAAACCTGATCTACAGCAGCAAAAACACACCCACACCAATATTCTGGCCTGGAGGAGTATAATCTGTTTTAGGCCACTTTCATCCCAGGTATAGTCTGATCAGGCGGCTAATTTTGGCCTAGGCCACTTTAACCCAGGGTATAGTCTACCCTGTTACACTGGCATTCCCCCCGATCATATCTACCCGTACCAAAATTACTCAGCTGTGGGTATGCACAACACAGCTCCATTGACGGAATATTGTTCTGCACATCTGTCACGGGCGGGAAGGGAGCCGTTGCTGCTGCGTTCTCGCTGGCGCTCGGGTCCAGCGCTGCTGCGGTGGCTGCTCGGTGGCTCGAGCGGTGGGCAGGATCCGGGGACTCGAGTGGCGCTCCTCGTCCGTGAGTGAAAGGGGTAGTTTGGGATGGTTTGGTTTGGGGATTTGGTACGTGACGCCACCCACGATTTGTGGTGAAGGTGGGCACCACCGCTGCTGGTGACGGGGATCCCGGGAGCGTTGTTAGGGAGCAGCTGAGATGTTTTCCCCCTCCGTGGGTAGGGGGTTGGTGGTCCCGGGGCCCAGTTGAGGTGACGGGGAAGCAGGGCTGGCAAGGTGCAGGGTCGCTTGGACTGCGCAGCGCGGTGCCAGTCGGCTTGGTAGTACTCACTCAGCCACAAATGGATGCACAGTCTCTGGTAAAACAAACGGCTGGATGGACGGGTCCCGCAGCCGGCTGCTGTGGCTTCTCTCTTCTGTGACGGTTGGTGGTGGCTGCCTCTCCCTGCACCTTTTGTGTGTGTTCGGTCCCGATGGCTTCCCACCGGTAACCCGCTCCCCAGCGTGGATATATGCCGGAGGAGCTCTTTTGCACGCAGGCTCTGGCCCTGGGAACTCTAGCTGTGGCGGTAGCTGTATTTCCATTTTGCTGTTTGAACGGTTGCCTTCAATCGGGTCTTAGTTGTTTGGAAACCCCTGGGGTTCCGGTCACTAACAGATTTGACCTGTTTAACGGCGACTCCAAGCCTGGTCGGAGTCCGCAGGCCCTGCCGGTTCGTGCTGGCTTCACTTCGCTCCCCGGTTCGGTACCGGCGGGCCACCGACGGTCCCCGGTCCTACGGTTCCGCGTCGATCTGCCTCTCCTGCAGACGGCTACCACCGTCTGCCAACCTTGCTCTCGGTGCCCGGGCCACGTACCCGGACACGGTCAGTTTTGCTCCTCTACTACCACTTCCCTAACGCAACTCCAACTTCACTCGAGCTCTGCCCGAGCTTAACTGACTTCCTTCTTCCGCCTCCAGGACTGTGAACTCCTCAGTGGGTGGGGCCAACCGCCTGGCTCCAACCCAACTGGTGTGGACATCAGCCCCTGGAGGGAGGCAACAAGGATTTGTGTCTAACTGATGTGCCTATCTCGGGGTGGGGGGTGTTGTGTTGTAGTACCTGTGACGACCTGGCTAGTCCAGGGCGCCACACATCCACTCCCTGTTAATTCAAATAGGGGGTGGATATGCAGTATCCGGCTATGACCACTGCAGTTGATGGAGCTGTGCTGTGCAAAACCACAACTAAGTAGGTCTGGATGACACCAGGAGCAGTTGATCGGCGGTGGTGCTTGGTGTTGCACCCTCATCGATCAGAGATGAATCAGAGATCCTATCAAGTTGCGGACAACCCATTTAACACAAAAAAAAAAATGATTTAAACAATAGGTAATTTACTAATCACTAGTGATGGGCGATCCCGATCTGTAAAGATCGGGGATCGTACCAATCATATAGTGATCGTGTACACGATCCTGATCACGAGCTTTCCTGGGAAGCTCGTGTTACAGATCGGTTCAGTTTGAGTCCAAGCGCTGTAAAAAAAAGCACATTATTATAAAACATTATCATTATACTTACAGGTCCCGGGACACGTCCTGCAGACTCTGTCCGATCATTGCTGTGACCCCCAATAAGCACCACTGCCTGCCTAAAGGACCTTCCTGATGCTATAGCCATGTGACCAGTCATTCGTGAATGTTGTACAGACATTGTCTGATCGATGAGGGTGCAACACCCGCCATCACCACCAATCAACTGTTCCTGGTGTTATCGCCATCCAGACCTACTTAGTTTTGGTTTTGCACAGCACAGCTCCATCAATTGAAGTGGTCATGGCTCTGTACAGAGCGAGAAGCAGACTGACAGTGAGGGGATGATTCCACATGCACAGTGACAGTCAAAGTTCAGTTAACAGGACCTTCGATGACGTCATAGCCATCTGACCAGTCTGTAAGCCAATGTCTGTACAACATACACACCAGACTGGTCACATGGCTATGACGTCACAGAAGGTCGTTGTATCCCGGTGGCACTGCAATAATCGGACCTGGAAGCAGAAGCGGCCGGGAGACAGAGTCTGCAGGACGCGTTGCGAGACCTGTAAGCATAATGACAATGTTTATTATTAACTATATTCTTTATTTTACAGCCCCTCCCCCACCATCCCATAACTGTAAAGTCCAAGTTCGGTGATTGGACACAAGTTTGCGTTATCTCGATCCCAATCTCGATCTTTACAAAACGATCGGGCAAGGCTCCCGATCCCGACCATCGGGGGGATCGTCCATCACTACTGTCACGCTTCCCGGTCCCCTGGCCCCGCTCTCCGGTCCCCGTGGCCCGCTCCCCGCTCCCCGGCGGCGTCCCCTGCTCACCACTCCGGTTCCGGCCTCCTCTTCCCCGCCTGCGGCCTCCATGCGTCCAGCTCCCCGCTCCCGGCGCTCCTCTGCGACGTGGGACACCCAGCCGGGCACCCCTGCTTCCTCTGCACCGCTCCCTGGACTGGCTTCTGGTACTCGGGCCTCGCGCATGCGCATTAGGGCGCGCGCGCGGTCATCGACCCTTTCTTAAAGGGCCAGCACCTAGAAACAGGAAATTGCATAGACAGGTACAGGGTATATTAAGATTCACTTTCCTGGTGGGCGGGGCCTGTTCTACGTGTTTGATAGACTAGGAGTTCAGGTCCCCGTATTGCTTGCTCTGTCTTAACCCTGTCCTGTCTCGTAGAGCCTGTTCTGCCACGCCAGCCGCTCCGAACCACGTCCACTACAGTACCCTGACGGTGACTTCGGCGGATGTTCCACCACCTCTGCAGCTCCGCCAGTCTCCAGTCCCTGGCTCCGTTTGGTGGCCCGTCCCATCGCTCAGCAGGTTCCGGATCCCGCCTGACCCTACTACCCGGCCTCGGACCCTGAGCCTCGTCACCCGGACTACCGTCCAGAACTCCGTTTGTTCCACGACATCCACCTTTCCAGCTCTCCTACGGACTGTCTGACTACCAACAGTGCTTCGGCTACCGTGCATCCAGACCCTCTGGCGGGGTGACCGGCCTGGCTGCCTCCTCAAGGGAAACCGGTGTACGGTCCAGAGTTTCCACCACCCGGACGTAACAACTACTAATCACACATTCCCTTTCAGCAATTGTTGAAAGTGTTATTTAGTTAATAGCTTTGATGGATCTTATAATGTATAGGATAGCGGTTTGTGCACTATGTGACCATACACCATGGGGCGGAAACAAAAGGTGCAGCACAGTGCACCGACCATTGTAAATCCAGGTCGGTCAAATTGTTAAATACAATAGCAATGAATAGAAAATGATATGGAAAATCCGATCATTTTCCTTTTAAGTCCCGGAAGATGAGCCGTAGAGTTAATAACGGCTATTATCTGCAATTTCCAATACTCATATAACTTCATAGTTCTTAGGTTGGAAAGGAAAAGTCCATTTCTTTTGTCGTTATTACCAGTTCAGGAAAATCTTGCTCATGAGAATTAAATCCCACATATTTCAGACATCATGGACCTAATTTATTTTAATAGCTGTTCACTCATTTTAACGTACACCCACTTTTGCCCTTTGGATGTCAAAAAAGCTATTTAAACTATTCCCATCCTGAGAAAACTCATAAGTCATATGCCAGAGACAAAGAAGAAACGATGTATTGGAAAATGCACATGGCCTCGGACTGTACGTCACCATATCGGTATTCTGTTTATTAACTGGATGTGATATAGAAAGGTTACCACTACTATCCCAAAATTGTATGGACAGAAGATGGATGTTTTTTCCCCTTGAATTTACAAAATCTACACATAAACCCAACTTTATGTCCCCTATTAATAATTTATTAGGAAGTTTATAGTCTGGATCATTTGTTGTAAGCTACAGAGTCAGTGGCAAACAATGGGCCCCATAGCCAGTGAGCTTCTAAGACGCTAGGACTCTCCTCCCAGTCCAGTATTGAACATCTTATCCCCAACCACAAAATTATTTTTTGTGCTTTGACCTCTTAGTTTTATTTTCCTTTACATTTTTTCACGATTCCTCTGTGCAGAACATCTTGCACATTAGGAGATGCTCGGCTGTGTTTCCTGGACTACTGAGCTGGCAGGTTGATTGACAGCGCAGGATTCCATGCAGGTTCTGGGAGGTGCTGATTACTTAGATGTTCCCTCTTCCTGGTAATTGCTCGACTTCTTTACTGAACATTCTCTCCCAGAACCTTGCCAGTCGTACGTTCTGGTTCTGTAGTTGTGCTGAATGTCACACTGGACTAGGAAGATACTGAAGTTACCAGCAATGTAACTTCAGAGTGCAGTTAGCAGGTCAACCAGCAGATGGCAGCAGCGTCGTCAACAAGCATGCTCTCTCAGAACCTTGCCAGTTGTATATTCAGGTTCAGTTGTTGTGCTGTTGGCCTGTCTTTCTGCAAGTATTCTGATCTTTGTTTTCTGATCTTGGACTCTTATTTGACTCTTCTCTGCCCGCTCCCTTTTACTGTCGTGACCTCCTGGCTTTTACCTCACACTGTTACCTGACCATGTCTCAGTTTACTCCCTGAATCTATTACGTACATTCCTGGAATTCTGACACCCGGATTGTGACCTGGTTACGCCTCTGTGTATTCCCTGTATCCATATGTGTCCTCCTGTTACCAGACCCCGGCTTTCCTGACTACTCTTCCATCTGTACTACCCATAAGTAGTGACTTGCATTACACATTTAATTAAAATGTTTTATGTTGGTAATTTTATATTGTTTTTTTGCTCTTTTTTTATTATATTTTCTTTATGTAACAATTTTATTACTCAGCCTTATGCCTAACCCTAAGGCGGGCTTTGCACGTTGCGACATCGCAAGCTGATGCTGCGATGTCGCACGCGATAGTCCCCGCCCCCGTCGCAGGTGCGATATCGTGTGATAGCTGGCGTAGCAAACATTATCGCTACGCCAGCTTCACATGCACTTACCTGCCCTGCGACCGTCGCTCTGGCCGGCGACCCGCCTCCTTCCTAAGGGGGCGGGTCGTGCGGCGTCATAGCGACGTCACGCAGCAGGCGGCCAATAAGAGCGGAGGGGCGGAGATGAGCAGGATGTAAACATCCTGCCCACCTCCTTCCTTCCGTATAGCCGCCGGCGGCAGGTAAGGTCATGTCCCTCGCTCCTGCAGCTTCATACACAGCGATGTGTGCTGCCGCAGGAACGAGGAACAACATCGTACCTGTCGCGGTGGCGTAATTATGAAAAAGTCGGAGCCTGCACCGATGATACGATAACGACGCTTTTGCGCTCGTTAATCGTATCATCTAGCCTTTACACACTATGATGTCGAAAGTGACGCCGGATGTGCGTCACTTTCGATTTGACCCCACCGACATCGCACGTGCGATGTTGCAACGTGCAAAGCCGCCCTAAGTCTAACCCTAGCCCTAAGCCTAACCATGAAACAGTCTCTAGATCTATCTCTAGTGAGGGTTATAAAAAGTACAAAAATATAAAATCAGCTCTTAGTAATGAATGAAGACAGTATTGAATCATGTTTTATTCATTAGCTGCACTTTTTTTTATCAACTTACCATTTTTGTCTTCTCCACTTGTGAATGTATGAATAAATTGACAAATTGGTGTTAAAGGGGTTTTCCACTACTTTTTCATCCCCTTCATATATATCATAGTTCTTCTAAACAATACCTTTTGTAATATATTTGTATTGGATGTACAGCTGCTGTGAGCGCATCTCTGTAGGGATCACATAATACTGGATTGTTATGCAGAGTCTTCTTCCCCTGTGATACTTCCTTTTTTTGTACAGCTGTCAAACCAAATGAAAGGAAGTTGTCACTGGGCTCCTGATGGCGGGTGTAGATGTTTTGGAGTGAATCACAATTAACCTGCCTCACAAGCTGAGCTGACAGTTTCATTCAGCAGTAACATCAGGTGCTGACACCTTTGCTTTTGAAATGCAGATTGCAGCACTTTACTAGAAAAGGGTTTAGGTAATCCACTGAGGTGGACAGCTCAAAAGTGGTTAAGTTTGCATAACTAACACAGTGACAGAGCTGTACTGGTTATCTGGCAAGTGCCAGATGGGCTGGTACCTACTCTGGGTTGCTCTGACACTTGGTATCTCCCAATATCTTCAGCAGCACAGGGTGGAGAATGGAGGGGGGCATGCTAAGTGCTGGATCACAGGCTACTGCAATGCATGATGGAACTTGTAGTAATAGAGCACAGTAAGCTGCTGGTAGACACCATCTGCATGAAAAAAAGGTTTATATTACTATAATAACAGTATGGATGTGGTTAGTGGCACATAATAACATGATTGATGAATAAAAAATTAAATGAGTTAGGGTGGTGGATAACTCCTGTAATGTTCCCCTTGCCAATGAGGGAATCAATACAAACAGTGTTGGTCTGTGAAAACACATATCTTTGTGAAAACACAATTTTAAATTTATTATTTTTGTATCCGAATGTAAGAATATTCTAAAACAATCACATCAGGAGGATTTGGTCAGAATTAATGGTGTCCTCAATACTGACAAATACAGGCAGACAGGACTTATCCATCATGAAATACCATCAGGAAAGTATCTGATTGGCTCCAAATTTATTCTGCAGCGGGAAAATGACCCTATACATCCAGACAATGTCATTAAGGAATATCTTAAGCGTAAAGAAGAACATGGAGTCCTGGAAGTGAAGATCCTGCCCCAACTAAGCCCTGATCTCAACATTATCCAGTCTTTCTGGGATTACATGAGGAGACAGATGGATTTGTACAGAAGATCTTGTAACCTTGAGATTGTTCATATTTTTCAATCATTTTGGTTCTCAAGTCCTCAGACAGTTCTTCTCCTCTTTCTGTTCTCCATGCTTTTAGTGTGGCACACACAGACACACAATGCAAAGATTGAGTCAACTTCTCCTCTTTTTATCTGGTTTTAGGTGTGATTTTCATATTACCCACACCTGTTACTTGCCACCGGTGAGTTTGAAATGCTTGAAACAAAGATGGATAGTTAGCGCTGACATAGCATTTCAGTTTATTCAAATGTGGACGGATAGTTCACGGTGACACTGATGCACCCTGAGCCTGCAGGACAGCTTGTAGTTCTTTAGAACTTGATTGTGGCGGCTTGTCCAGCATCCAGGCTATCCTGCGTTGCAACCTTTCATCAATTTTTCTCTGCTGTCCACGTTCAGGGAGATTAGCTGCAGTGCCATGGCATATAAACGTCTTGCTTATGCTGCACACCGTGGTCAAAGGAAAATCAAGAGCAATGTTTACTCTCAAGTCTTCAGACAGTTCTCTTGTCCTCTTTCTGTTCTCCATTCTTTTAGTGTGGCACACTTAAACACACAATGCAAAGATTGAGTCAACTTCTCCTATTTTTATCTGGTGTCAGGTGTGATTTTCATATTGTCCACACCTGTTACTTGCCACAGGTGAGTTTGAAATGCTTGAAACAAAGTTTTTAACTCTTTTTGTGTGTGTTTGTTGTTTCAATACATACAAAGGAAATAAGCATGTGCATGACAAAATGTGTAATTGCAATACTTTTGTGGGAGAAATACTTCATTTTCTAGAACAATTTCAAAAGTGGCGACACTTTGGGTCATGACTGTATGTATTAAATATATATAAACAGCAGGTGAAATTAGTATTGAGCACCTCACCAATTTTATTTTTTTTGTCTGTGTAGATTGGATGGGTTGTTACTGACATCTGGTGAGAAATTCATGACAATAGCACCTTTAGAAATATATTTATTTAGGAAATTGGTGACGTGTTCAATACTTATTTCACCTTTCACCAAAAGTTTGGACACACCTCATTCAAAGAGTTTTCTTTATATTCATGACTCTAAAAATTGTAAATTCACATTGAAGGCATCAAAACTATGAATTAACACATGTGGAATGAAATACTTAAAAAAGTGTGAAACAACTGAAAATATGTCTTATATTCTAGGTTCTTCCAAGTAGCCACCTTTTGCTTTGGTTACTGCTTTGCACACTCTTGGTATTCTCTTGATGAGCTTCAAGAGGTAGTCACCGGAAATGGTCTTCCAACAGTTTTGAAGGACTTCCCAGAGATGCTTAGCACTTGTTGGCCCTTTTGCCTTCACTCTGGGGTCCAGCTCACCCCAAACCATCTCGATTGGGTTAAGGTCTGGTGACTGTGGAGTCCAGGTCATCTCGCATAGCACCCCATCACTCTCCTTCTTAGTCAAATAGCCCTTACACAGCCTGGAGGTGTGTTTGGGGTCATTGTCCTGTTGAAAAATAAATGATGGTCCAACTAAACGCAAACCGGATGGAATAGCATGCCGCTGCAAGATGCTGTGGTAGCCATGCTGGTTCTGTATGCCTTCAATTTTGAATAAATCCCCAACAGTGTCACCAGCAAAGCACCCCCACACCATCACATCTCCTCCTCCATGCTTCATGGTGGGAACCAGCCATGTAGAGTCCATCCATTCACCTTTTCTACAAAGACACGGTGGTTGGATCCAAAGATCTCAAATTTGGACTCATCAGACCAAAGCACAGATTTCCACTGGTCTAATGTCCATTCCTTGTGTTCTTTAGCCCAAACAAGTCTCTTCTGCTTGTTGCCTGTCCTTAGCAGTGGTTTCCTAGCAGCTATTTTACCATGAAGGCTGCTGCACAAAGTCTCCTCTTAACAGTTGTTCTAGAGATGAGAAGGTGTGTCCAAACTTTTGGTCTGCACTGTATATATATATATATATATATATATATATATATATATATATACAGTATATGCACTGCTCAAAAAAATAAAGGGAACACTTAAACAGCACAATGGTATTTTAGTGTTCCCTTTATTTCTTTATTTTTTTTGAGCAGTATATATATAGTGACCACCAATGATTAAACAAGCAAAAAATCAAATTAAAAGGGGTAAACTTTATTCACAAAATAGATTTAAAATCACATCAAAAGAATGGAACCGCCCAGGTGACGGATGAAAATTAAACACATGGGGGTACAACACCAATGGTAACTAATAGCACCACCATATACCACATAAATAAACAGTATATCGGTTTTATATCTATGCATGTTTGTCAGTGAATCACATAGCCAAAGAAGGATACAAGTGTATCGTACATAAAGAGTAATATAGCAATAGGTAAAGAGGCTATGTGGTAAAAAAACTTATAAAACAAGCATCATGACATCATATTACCGAATAAAGCAGGTGGTATCAGTGTGGTAACCCCCACCAACACTGACGCGCGTTTCGCAGCTCGTGTGCTTCGTCCAGGAGTGATAGATCAAGAATCCCAGGGTGCCTATTTATAGGCAGCTATATCCGAAGAAACAGCATGCGTGCAATTATCCCAACAATGTCCGTAGCGTCATTTCCGGTACATCCCCCTCCTGAGTCATGCGGTTGTCATGGTGAGTCTTGAAAACAACCTTGTGATTGCAATCCCGAGAACCGGCACGTCATATCCGGAAGCCAATGCCGTGACGCGCACCATCACCAAGGTGAATTCTGTAAACACTCGGTAAAGTCCGATTCGTCATATCCGGAATCTCCATGCTGTGACGTATATCATCACCAGAATAGGTTTTGCAGATGGAAAGCGTTCAGAAACGTAACAATATACTACGAGATTCATTCAAAGAAACTCGAAAGAATCCATGACAATAGTAATCACAGTATCCCCATACTTTAGTAGTATAGCTGAAAAAATGCTTTTCCTGCACATGAATACATAGCCTAAATGACCAAAGATCACACAGAAAAAGTATATATAATTTACTAAAACTACTTATATATCATAAATTATAAACCAATCATACCACATTTAACCATATACATATCAGACATCCATATAAAAATATATACCAAAGTGATAAGAGGAAGCTGGTAGCCGTCCGAAACATTTCGGGCAGATAGCAGACAACCAAAAAAATATGTGCACACACATATGACATACACGTGTATAAAAAGTGAAAAAAGTGAAAAAAATATATATATAAAAAATTTTTTGTTACTAATGATGATAGTGTGTAAAAACCGCGTGCGAGAGAAATATGCCAAAAGGGAATGTGGAACCAAAAAGTGCATGGTGAAAAAAAGGGGGGGGAAAAAAAAAAAAAAAAAGGGGGGGGAGCTGTGAAAAAAATTTTTTTAAGTTAAATATTCATAATAAAACTCTGCATGGAAAATGAAAAAATATATATATATGTATATAAATATAAAAAATATATTATATTATATTACCAATAAAAATCTATGGTCTACATATAAAGAAGCATAAATAATTTCATAAGTTTACTAATATATATTCACCGACAAGCATGCATAAAAAGCTAGGAAGAAGACCCAGGAGAAAAATGGGGAAGGGGAAGGAACCCGCAAAAGCTGGACTGGAGAGAGAGTTGTACATGGACCCTGGGAAAAGAAAAAGTTTATTTTAGAAAATACCAAAATTATATTCCATCCAAACAAGGATAAACAATAAAAACACAATAAAATAATAAAATTACAGAAGACCACATAAAAAACACACCCAATAAAAACCGCACAAAAAACCACATAATGGGACAACATAGTCCCCAACCTCACTTTTTTTGGGAAAAGAGGAAAAAAGGAAAAAAGGCCCCGAACAGAGGGAAGCCACCCCGCAGAGAAACAGCCTCTATACAGGGAGAAATGGGACAAACGAATTATGGTCATTAAGACCATTGGGAGTGAGAGTGTTGAGCTTGTAAATCCACATAGCTTCCCTTTGTGCCACCAATCGTTTCCAGTCACCACCTCTTTCTCCTATCAACACCCTATCAATGCCCTTAGCCAAAAAAAAGAGCTGTCACACCCATGGACCAGCTTGAAATGTCGTGGGATTGTTTTCAGTTTATTAAGATCTTCTTCCTGTTGAGCATTTTCTATATCAAGGACATGTTCCCGGATACGGCGTCTCAGCTCACGTGTCGTCATGCCCACATAAAAAAGATTGCATGGGCAAGTTGCCTGATAAATTACTGCTTTTGTTGTGCAGCAGATGGTATGGGTGATGTTATATACTCTTTGATGGCTCGAATCCACAAAAGTGTCACTTGTACAGATGTTCCTACATGCCACACATTTCCCACATGAGGTACATCCCCACTTAGTACCCTTGGAGCCAAAGAATTTTATACCTGGTGAAATATCACGATAGTGGCTCCGTACCAGGGTATCACGAAGGTTTTTGGATCTCCTATATGTAATTGATGGGTGATGCTCAATGTATTTGGCAATTGTCTTGTCCAAAAGAAGAATGGACCAATGTTTTTCCAACACTTTTCTAAATTCATCACTACGTGAATTAAAGTCCAAAATGCAACGTACCTTAGAAAAAATACAATCTTTCTTGGTCTTGTTTTGAAGTAGATCCTTCCAGTATATATATAGTATAGTATATAGATCTGCTTCATGCATGCATCCTCTAAAGCCAGCTTTACACCTTACAATTAGGTGTGCGATCTCGTATGCGATGTGACACGCCCAGGTCGCATATGCGATCTAATGAGATCACACGTAGGTCGTTCATTTGCTGTCACACGTGCGTTAGTAGCCTATGTTAAATTGATGAATTTTGTGTGCGATCCTTTAGATCATGTGTTCTGTGACGTATGCATTGGGCACCCTTTTTTTTTTTATTTATTGACTTGACAAGCGTGTGTAATGTGTAGGGATGCGTTTTTACTATGTCATCTGCCATTCAGCTCTGCTACATGGCCGCTGACAGTAGACACAGACAGCCATGTAGCAGAGGTGAATGGCAGATGACAGCAGACACAGACAGAGCCGCACTGTCAGAATGAACTCGGGTGAACTTCACCCGACTTCATTGTCATGCTGCGGCTCTGTCTGTGTCGCGCCCTGATTAGCGGTCACCTGTGAAGGACTCACCGGTGACCGCTAATCCCCTGAGTAAGTGAATTGAGCAGCCCTCTCTCATACTCACCGATCCCCGATCCCCGGCGCTGCACGGCGTTCACACTGCTCCGGCGGTGGCCGCGGGTAACCTCAGTGACAGCTCAGCTGATCGCGCTACTCACCTCCGCTCCGGTCAGCTCCAGTCAGCAACTGAGGTGAGTAGCGCGATCAGCTGAGCTGTCACTGAGGTTACCCGCGGCCACCGCTGCATCCACCGCTGGATCCAGTGACAGCGGGTAACCTCAGTGACAGCAGCTGATCGCGCGGCTGTCTTCATTAGCTGTGTGGAGGTGACCGGAGCGGCGGTGTCTGCTGCAGCTCCGGTCACCTCCATGCAGCAGCGCTGGATGAGACGCTGGAGCATCCTGGATTACGCCGGACATGGAGGGCTTTTTGGGGCTGATTAAAGTGGTTAACCAGGGTATGTGTGTGTTTTTTATTTCTAATAAAGGATTTTTTCAGGTGTGTGTGTGTTTATTTACTGTAATTTACAGATTAATCATGGAGGGTATCTCGGGGAGACGCCTGACATGATTAATCTAGGACTTATTGGCAGCTATGGGCTGCCAATAACTCCTTATTACCCCGATTTGCCAACGCACCAGGGCAAATCGGGAAGAGCCGGGTACTGTCCCAGAACTGTCGCATATAATGTATGCGGCAATTCTGGGCGGCTGTTGGCTGATATTGTTAGGCTGGGGGGCTCCCCATAACGTGGAGCTCCCCATCCTGAGAATACCAGCCTTCAGCCGTATGGCTTTATCTGGCTGGTTTTAAAATTGGGGGGGGACCGCACGCCGTTTTTTTTAATTATTTATTTATTTATTTCACTACACAGTATAGACACGCCCACCGGCTGCTGTGATTGGGTGCAGTGTGACACCTGTCACTCAGCGTGGGGGGCGTGTCTCACTGTAACCAATCATAAGCGCCGTGGGCGGGGTAAGCAGGGAATACGAGATTGTTTAATGGGCGGCCGGCTTTTTCAAAACAGTAAAAGCCGCCGGAGCAGTGTGAACGCCGTGCAGCGCCGCGCCGGGGATCGGGGATCGGTGAGTATGAGAGAGGGGGTAAGAGGGATAGACTGACATGGACAGAGAGAGAGGGACAGAGATAGTGACGGACTGACAGAGATTAGTGCATGACAGACATTGTGAGGCGCTTCAGAACGCAGCTTTTCAGCTCCGCTCTGAAACAGACCTTTTTTAAGCTGCGGTGCAGAGCGCACACCTGCGCACATAGCATCAGACACCAAAATCGTATGAGGGATGTCACACGTTACAATTGACTAGTTTCAAACTACCAAACGTCCAATGTATGAGGAATAAACGACGTGTATGCGATCACCGTATTTTCGTTCAATATCGATCGCATGTAGGTTTCACACGCACATACGTCACGAACGATGCAGGATGTGCGTCACTTACAACTTGACCCCGACGACGGATTGAAAGATTTATTGAAGTGTGTAAAGCAGGCTTTAGTCTGTATATGGGTTAAAGAAATGGTATGGATAATGTTGTATTAATCGGCATTTGTCTGTAAGAAAGTTCCCATGTTCTTACCATATAATAATGCACATTCCTGCAGTAACGGTTCTGAAGACATGGTAATATGGCTCCAGACTTTGGCTCCAACTCACTTAATATTAGACCTGGCTCTTTTTATCCCTTTCTAGAGCCAATCCAGGCTCCTGGGAACAGCTTTGATTTAGCTTTTTATTAGACTTTTATTGCTGAGTTCACCTAAATATGAGACCTGTGATAGCGTCGCTCTATTACATTCATACATTATAGGGGAATGTGTATGAGATACTGGGCCACATTTGGTGTTCGTGCTGCCCTAGGCACTTTAAGGTGTCAGGCCCCCTACTGGTAAATCAAACTAAGGGTATGTGCACACGACATATTTTTTTTTTTAGGTGAATCTGCTTCATAACAAAAAAGCACAAAATAAACTCTAAAAATACTAGATATATGCCCGACAGTGTATAAAGGACTTGCTGATCATATGTTCAGTCTTTTGAGCTTCTTTTAACTGTTTCAGGTTTCCAAAGATGGGAAGCAGTTGAATGAAGTGACCCGAAAATTCCTCAGGTGACTAAAAGTCATCGTGTGCACATACCCTGAATGTGCCCATGCTCTTTAGATAGTAGTTACCCCACCCATACACATTAAATAAAGTTGTCAGAATCCGCCAATATCTACAGATTCCGCCCACAGTCTAATGTGCATGGGGGTCTCCGACGGAAGATTGTCCGCAGAGATAAGGATCTAGCATATCAGATTTATAGTTTCTAAATGATAAGCCTCCAGATATGTCTGGCAGCGGTTCTCTTATAGAGAACACAGGATATGTCCTGTATATGGCAAAGTCTGGTGTGATAGCTGCTGGCCAAATAATCAGACAGCTGTCTATATGTATAGGGGCATTAGTTAAACACTTGTTCAGCTGAGAAATACAGCCTAATTCAGATGGCTGTATTATAATCCTAGCACAATGAACCTATAATGATCAAGTATCATGTCTAATAAATTAAATTTTACAACATCTACACTGACAAATCACCAGAACCACCATAAGTACATGACTAAATTACCAAAACCATTATCATCACATAAATACATCACCAAAACCACCATCAGTACACAAGTACATTACCAATCCATTGTCAGTACATGACTACATTACCAAACCACCATCAGTACATGAATATGTCACCAGAAACAGAGTCAGTACTTGCCTACATCACCAGAACAATCATCTGTACAGAAACACAGCGGCACAACCACCATCAGTACATCTAAACATCAAAAAGGTTATTACAAAGATCACTTGCAATGTCAGGTTAGCCCCTAGCATATATACAGTACTTGTATTGTGTGAAACTGCAACTCCCATGGTAAGGAGATGATTGGAGTTGTTGTTACCAGCCATCAACAAACTATGGACCGCACAGGAACCACAGTAATGATTAGTTGCAGGTATTAGAAATTACCAAATCCATCATCAGTACATGACTACATTACCAGAACAATCATTAGTACACAAATACAGCACCAGTACCACCATCAGTTCATGTATACACCACCAAGGTTAGTACAGTGATCACTTGCAATGTCAGGTGAGCCCCTAGCATATGCACTTGTATTGTATGAAACTGCAACTCCCAGTATATCCTTAACAATGTTAAGGAGATGATTAGAGCTGTTGTTACAAGCCATCATCAAAATTTGTACCATACAGGAACCACAGTACTGATTAGTTGCAGGTATCAGCACTAGTAAACATTAAGGTTATGTTCACACAATCAGTGTCAGCAGAGTTTTGGATGCATTGTGTTTTCCCTGCTTGCAAAATATTGTGTTGTACAGTAGAAACATAGTGGATGAGATTTTTAGAAATCCCATGTCCACTGTGCTTTTTTTTCCGCAGAGTAAACTGACAGACGGCATGTCTTCCCGAGCTGCAGCATGTCAATTTATGTTTATAGAGACGCGAGTGTTCTCAGCAGGGAGAACAGAGAGAAAAGTCTGCAGCGCCCAGAACTCTGATCGTGGGCACGGACGCTGCAGTCTCCCATGGAGAACACTAGCATCTCCACCGGAGGGATGACACTTCGTTTAGAACGCAGTGTCATCCGGATCGTGAGAGCATACCCTTAAAGGGAACCTGTCACCAGATTTGGGGCCTATGAGCTGCAGCCACCACCAGTGAGCCCTTATATACAGTATTCTAATATGCTGTATATAAGAGCCAAGGCTGCTGTGTAGAACATAAAAATCACTTTATAATATTCACTTAAGGAGCGGTGCAGACTGGTCAGATGGGTGTCTCCATTCTCCGGTACTGGCACCTTCTCTTTTGGCCATCTTTGTCCTCCTCCTTCTGAAGCCTGGGTGCATGACACGACCTATGTCATCCACACGCGCCGGCATTGAGGTCCTGCACATGTGCACTTTGATCTGTCCTGAGCAGGGTAGAACAAAGTATTATAGTGCACCTGTGCAGAACCATCAATGTCAGCCTGTGTGAGTGATGTAGGACGCGTCATGCACCCAGGCTTCAGATGAAGCAGGACAAAGATGGCCGAAAGAGGAGGCGGCGCCAGTACTGGAGAACGGAGACACCCATCCGACCAGTCTGCACCATAATGCCCCTTAGGTGAGTGTTATAAAGTGATTTTTGTGTTCTACATAGCGGCATGGGCTCTTATATACAGTATTTTAGAAGGCTATATATAAGAGCCCACTGGTGGTGGCCGCAGCTTATAGTCACCAAATGTGATGACAGGTTCTCTTTAAAGAGTAACTTAAAGAGGTGTTCTAGAAGATTTGGAGCAGAAAATAATCTGCAGCATGTCAATTGTTGGTGCGTTTTTTCCTGCATTTTTTTTTGCTCTTCCACTCATTGACTTCATTAAGAAAAATGCATAGCACAAAAATCCACCAAAATACACAAAAAATGCATGTGTTTTTTGGTGTGTTTTTCTGCCAGAAGGTGCAGATTTGATCCAGAAAATGTCTGCACCAAATCTGCAACGTGTGCACACAGCCTATCAGTTACAGGAGTAGTGAGTGCCCCTGCTGACAAGCTTACAACCTATCATTCTCAGAATGCATGGTTTACCATCATCAGTACAGGAATACATCACCAAAACCATAATCAGTAAATACAACTTACAGGGATAAGTGACTCTGTTTTATTTTAAATTTATATCAATGGATAGGAATAAATCACCAAAACCATAATCAGTACATGAATGCAGCACCACAACCTTCATTATTTCCTAAATGCTGCATCAGATTCACAAGAACCATTATTTGTATATAGATACAGCTTACAAGGATCAGTGACTCTCTTTTATTTTAAATTTATAACAATGGATAGGAATACATCACCAAAACCATAATCAGTACATGAATGCAGCACCACTACCTTCATTATTTCCTAAATGCTGCATCAGATTCACATGAATACGTCACCAGAACCATTATTTGTATATAGATACAGCTTACAAGGATCAGTGACTCTCTTTTATTTTAAATTTATAACAATGGATAGGAATACATCACCAAAACCATAATCAGTACATGAATGCAGCACCACTACCTTCATTATTTCCTAAATGCTACATCAGATTCACATGAATATGTCACAAGAACCATTATTTGTATATAGATACAGCTTACAGGGATCAGTGACTCTGTTTTATTTTAAATTTATATAAATGGATAATAAATCTAAGGAAACTCTTGTAAAAAAAAAAAAAGTGTCAAAAAATGTGAGTATTAACCAAAGCATAACTGTGGAAAAAGTCACTAGCAACAAGCTGAGACACCGGCTTCTCCTCCTGTCCGGTCCATTTAGAATTCCACCGCACAGATTGTGATGTCATGAAAGAATGTTATGTCTGAATAGTTGTATGACAGCAGCGGTTCCATTCCGTCAGTTGGATTGATTTGTGAAGAGATGCAGTGACAGTACAGGATATCATATGCACATAATGGATATTGAGGAATCCCCCACCTGCAGCATGGAAACCAAAATGCACCCAAAAGATTGCGCAATGTTTAATAAGCTGAGATTGAAGGGCAAGATTGGTGACGTTGTAATCAAAGCCAGCGGTGTGGAGTTCAGCGCCCATAAGAGTATCCTATGCCGTTGCAGTCCGTACTTTAGGTCAGTACTTGGTCAGCAGCGATTTCTAATACCCATTTCTTAAAACATTTTATTTAATCCATTAAGTGTTTATCATGGTCTCAACAGCTCTGATCCTGGCTTTACAAAATCCCGCAGTATAATATTGTTTTTTGGGTTTTGGTTTTATGGTATTCATAGTATCGTGAATGACATATGAACATGATTCTAGAGGTTCGCGTAATTGTTGCAATATTAAACTTTACTTCTATAAAACTAAAAACATTGGCTTGTGATGCCACTTTTTGAGATCCATAACATTTTTCTTTTTCTTTCCATGGAGCTGCATCAGAACTTTTTTTGTTTTTTTGCTTGGTAAGATTACATCAGCAGTAGTTCTGAAATAATCAGAGTTCTTAGAGGCACCATGTAGCAGAGCTGAGAAAGCTTCCCCCTCCCACATCACAGTTCCCTGTGTACATTGTCTATAGACACTGAGCTTCTTATCAGAGGAGAGGCGTGGTTGGAACTGGGCTCAAATGCACTGTAGTCCAAGCAGTGATTATCTCCTGGTTATAAAACCTTCATTGTATGTAAACAGCACACAGCTTAATAAGTGACACATGGCTGAAATCTGTGTCTCAGCCTCTACATTATGCTGTTTTTAGATTTCACAGAAAAAAATAGGGGAAAAGGGGATATCAAATACAAAGGTTTAATGCTCCTAACATAGATATACAGTACAGACCAAATGTTTGGACACACAATTTTGAATAAATCCCAAACAGTGTCACCAGCAAAGCACCCTCACACCATCACAGCTCCTCCTCCATGCTTCACGGTGGGAACCAGCCATGTAGAGTCCATCCGTTCACCTTTTCTACAAAGACACGGTGGTTGGATCCCAAGATCTCAAATTTGGACTCATCAGACCAAAACACAGATTTCCACTGGTCTAATGTCCATTCCTTGCGTTCTTTAGCCCAAACAAGTCTCTTCTGCTTGTTGCCTGTCCTTAGCAGTGGTTTCCTAGCAGCTAATTTACCATGAAGGCCTGCTGCACAAAGTCTCCTCTTAACAGTTGTTCTACAGATGAGAAGGTGTGTCCAAATTGTTGGTCTGTACTGTACATGTAGTAAACCTTAACTTGTCAGACAGCATAATACTTTATTAACATAGCCATGTATAATGTCATTAGATAAGTTATGGATTACTACATGAGTACATCATCAGAACCATTATCAGTACCTAAAAACAGCACCAGAACCATTATCAGTATAGGAATGCAGCACCAGAATCATCATCAGTACAGGAAAATAGCACAAGAACCATCATCAGTACATGGATACACCACCAAAACCATAATCAGTACATGAATATGACACCAGTATCTGCATTAGTTCACATATACTACATCAAAACCCCATGATTACATCACCAGAACCAAAGATAAAGGCAGGAATACAGCTCCAGAACCATCATCAGTACCTGAATGCATCACCAAAACCATAATCAATACATGAATACAGCACCAGTACCTTCTTTATTTCCTAAATGCTGCATCAGATCCACATGAATACATCACTAGTATATGAATACACCATCAGAAACATAATCAATACATAAATACTTCACTAGATCCACCATCTTTTCATGAATACACCATTAAAACTGTGATGAATAAATAAATACAACACCAGAATCATTATCGGTATAGGAATACATCAGCAAAACCACCATGAATACTTGCATACATCACTAGAACCATCATCTGGATAGGAAAACTGCTCTAGAACCTTCATCAGTACAGGAATACTTTCATGGCACCACTCTAAGTTCAAACCAATGATCTCGGGTTGTTGGTCAGATTCCCTCTTGGTTTGACCATAGCCTGTTTTGTGTTGGTCCAACTGCTGAAGGATCTATTGTCTTTCTTTCTCATGACTGGACGCGTGTACCTGTCTGTTGTCACTGCCACCGACACCAGGTGTAGGCTCAGTGCGCATGATCAGAAGTACCAACCCTTCCGGTCATGCGCATTAGACCTCTCTGAAGCTGGGAAACATGTACGCCCGGCTTCATAGTACGCATGACCGGAAGTGCCGGGATTAACCCCTATTGTGATTCAGTATGGCTAGCCTTGAAGAGTCATTAAGGTTATTGTGACTGTTCTTTATGACTTTTTTTTCAGAGCTTTGTTCAAAAGCAGTTGGCACAATGGCGTAAAGAAGATGTATGATATCCCCGGTGTCTCCCCAGAAATAATGAAGTTTATTCTTGAGTATGCCTATACCGAGACCGTCAAAATCAATACTAAGAACGTAGAGAATCTCTTCATCGCTGCCGACTACCTGAACATCCTGGGCCTTGTACGACTTTGTTCCGAATTTCTTGGACGTCAACTGTGTCCTCAAAATTGCATTGGTATCCTTAAATTTACAGAAAATTATTACTGCCCTGAGCTTCACCAGGAGGCATTTATGTATATACTACACAACTATAAGAATATAAGGAAGACTTCGGATGAGTTGCTTGCCCTGTCACCGATGGAACTTAGAGATCTTTTGGAGAGAGTGGAACAGGGGAAATCTGCATTTGAAGCTACGACATAGACAATCAGTCACAGCAGCTAATTATAATGCTGAACTTTGATACAATAAAATCAGAATAAACAAATTTAAATTGCCGGTATATCAATTAATTCCATGTATAATAAAAAGGGTTCATCCATTTAAGAGGAGATAAAGAAGTGTTTTATGGCTTCGTAGCCACTTTTATAGCCTATCCGGTGAGGTGGATTTGCCAAGCTGTAGGTCAGGATGACACGCATGGATCGGAGGTGTTGAAGCAGCAGAGTTGGAAAACAATCTTCCACCATTATGACAGACATGGCCACACTTCACCAGTGCTGCTGCCACTCTCTGCCATGGTATTCCGTTTGTCCTATCCCTGTTAAGTGGAACCTAGTCCTCCAGCTGCTGGGCCTATGCCTCCTCTTTCCCTCTTCTCTCTTCGGTTACCCGTGGTCCTCTCACTGCCTCTGATGGCTTCCAGTCACTCGACTTTTTTTGGCCCATCCAAGTTTCTCTGCCCCGACTGCTGTGTAGTCCTTGGCCTTTTCTAAGCCCATCCCAAGGTGAGCTGTAGGCTCCAATCCCTTGGACGATTCCCAGATATGCCCAAGTTACAAGGCCATGTCCTCACTCCAGTAACCCTACTGCAGAACTGGCACCTCACAAGGCCCAAATCGCTAACCAATCCACTGGCTATCTGTCACTCCTCCCACCTTGCTCTAAGCTTCTAGTGGGATGTGCTATATAGCTTGTGGAAAAGCAAAGATCTGTAAAGTCAAGTGTGCGGGCTGCACCTAGGAGCGGCAAGGCTGTGTATAAAATAAAGCACCTTGATACGGAAGGAATACTGCTTGTAAACTGCTTTGGATGGGGTGTACAACACTTACAGTTCTCTGCAGAGCAGCGTCTACTACCTCGCAGTCAGTCACCATCATAGATGTAGCAGATAGACACATGATGCTGGGGTTCTCTTGAAAGTTTATTTGATCTTCCACCATTATGCCTCACTTCTACTGTCCTACTTCCACTCTCTCCTGGGATATTCCATCTGCCCTCTCCCGCTAACTGGAACCTAGTCCTCCAGCTGCTGGGACTCTGCCTCCTCTTCTCCCTCTTTTCTCTTCGGCTACCCATGCTCTTCTCACTGCCTCTGATGGCTTCCATCATATAAAAACTGAAAAGACAAGAAAAAGGGGGGGGCGCAAATGGTGTTTTATCCAGCGATATCGGCCAAAAATTAGTATAGGTGCACTAACTTGGCACAGTTGTGTAAAGACACAACTGCTATCAACACCTAGTATATCCAGCTGCTGCAGAACCCATGTCACACCCCAGGGCTGCGGGGTACTGGGGTCCGGACCGTGAATCAAAGGGACACATCACAAGACTGGCCGATGACTGGTTCCGTGACCCTGGGGGTCACTTAAAAAGGGAAATGAAGGAAAAATAAAAATAAAAATGTTTTTTGTGACGCCAATTGCGGTATGCGGCTAGGTGAGGAAAGCCGCCGCTGCAAAGTCTCTCACTACTGGGGTTGATGATATTGAGCAGCTTGGATCTTAGGGCCCTACACAAGTAGAGCTGAGCCCCAGGGGGAAATGATGGTGGTTGTAGTATGGTGAAAGTCGGTAAAAGAGGTGCAGGAAGAATTCAGACAACACAGGGGCTGCGGTTTAACTTCTCTTTTACTCACTGGTTCTGAGTAGCTGTAACCCGGCTGGTGCTGGTCTCTACAAATTTGGACCTCAGGTAATCCAGTATTCCCTTTGTTCCAGTGCCGGTGTAGTGACATGGTGAGTTTAATTCCATGCACCCGTCTGTAATTGGTGGGTCCCCGTGGCCTGAAGTGTTCTGGGGCCCCCTCCTGTTATCACAGTCCTGGACCGTATGGCAGGTAGCTTGACCCTCTCTTGGGTTTGACCTCTGTCTCAGTCCCTGGATTCTCCCTTTGCTGCTGTGCCCCGGACACTAACATTGGTGAAGAACCCTGATGATTCCCTCACCAGGCAGATTTATCAGGTGAGCTTGAAGCATCTTCCTGAACTAGGGCTCCGCACCCCGCCCGTGCCTGGTCCCGTGAGTACTCACACCGTACTCTCCCTGGCGACCGTACTCCTTTAGCCCAATAAGCCACTTCACACTTTCCGTCTGCACGTCGACTTCAGACTCGACCCACTATCCGACTACTGTCTGACTACTGTCTCCTGTCAACTGCTCTCATTAGCCTCCCCCTCCCGGGTTTCTGACTAGCAGATTGGATAAGTCCCAGCTATAGGTGGCTATCCATCAGGTCCATCCCTAGCCTGTTACCCAGTCAGGGAAAAAAGGGCAGAATAGTGTGTGTTTGAATGTCATTTACCGGCACTGGTCTTCCAGGAACCCGAGGTTAGTACTGCACCTGTTACTGGGTGCAATACCCTGTGGCACCCGACGCCTCAGGGGCACCACACATGGAAACAGCAACAGAAGTAGGTAGAAGAAAAGGGTTAATCTGCGCTGCCAGAAGAAGATCACTGAAGATCGAAGTAGATTCAAAGCATTTGATTATTTTATCGTTCTACACGTTTCAGAGTCATGCAATCCCTTCTTCAGGAAAAAAAATCAATAATGTACATGCATTCTGCTATTGGGCCCCATGATAAAAATTCTCAATTCACTTATAAAGTCTTTCTTTATTGAATACAGATATTCCCATTACTGAGATAGGAGATGACAGTTGGTGCTTATAAAGTTCTATGGAGAACTGTAACTGTCATTTCAGATGATCTTGTAGTACAATTTCATTGTCGGCCTCTAGCTCCTCCTCCTCCATAGAATCTTATAAGCGCCAACAGTCTTCCAACAAGCCGACAACCTACAATAGCCCTCAGTCCAGTACACCACTGCGCAACCAGCTCTGTCCTCACCTATTGTACCATCACCCATTCCCTGTAGACTGTGAGCCCTCGCGGGCAGGGTCCTCTCTCCTCCTGTAGACTGTGAGCCCTCGCGGGCAGGGTCCTCTCTCCTCCTGTAGACTGTGAGCCCTTGCGGGCAGGGTCCTCTCTCCTCCTATACCTGTCTGTTTTGTACTGTTAATGATTGTTGTACGTATACCCTCTTTCACTTGTAAAGCGCCATGGAATAAATGGCGCTATAATAATAAATAATAATAATAATAATAATCTACTACCCCAGTAATGGGAAAATCTGTATTCACTGAATAAAAAATTTCCCCATCAATTAAGAATGAATGATCAGTCCAGGAGGAGAAAAAAAGCAGAATTCTCTGATAACATATATTACATTACATTATATTATTATTATATAATTATTATATTATTATATAATAATATATTAATAATAAATAACTAACAATAATAATAATAATAATAATAATAATAATAATAATAATAATAATAATAATAATAATAATTATTATTATTATTATTATTATTATTATTATTATTATTATTATTATTATTATAAATTATTATTATATTATTTTTTTATTAAATAAAAAAAAATAACTGAAACAACGGTCACTCTTTCAAGGTCTTCTGGAGAAGAAAGGATTTTATGGAGGCACTTGGTATTCTACATAAAGCCATGAAAACTGCCCAAGGTGAGATGTGGGCAATATTTATTGTAATATCACAGATCTTGAGCTTTCATGATTTTGGAATAAACCTGTAGTAAATGTCATCTCTTATTATTTGTGTAAGCTCGCTCATCCTTTCAAAAACAAACCTGGTCTACCTTCGCCCAAACAAGTCCTCCGTTGCATAGTTTGCTTGATGTTTGGTAGGGAGCGCACATTCCTGCTGTGATCTTAGCCCGGAGAGGTTGAATTTGGCTCTAGAACACCACATTCTTCTGGCACTTGCTTGCCAACTTAGGCTTTAGTCAATGCCACCTGACCCTGGTCTTTGAGGGCAATCTTTTACCACCAAAGTTTTCAGAGGGGGTCATACAAGTTCACCTTTGTATAAGGTTTTTCAGACCCTATGGCTTTAATGGAAAAGATGGACATATTTGCCTCATAAAGTAATTTTTTGGGCATTCTTGTTTCTAATATTTTTTATAGTATATGGATAAATAGAAACTATCACACCAGACTTGAGCTTCATGGTCACCTGGTGCTGAAAATCAGGTCCATTTAGACTTTTTGTTATGATCCTAAAGTTGCTTGTAACTTTTCTCCCCTGGAAAAAATATTGAGGTGTGCTGCGATAACCCAGCCAAAAGGAGAATTTTTTTTTTCTACCTCATAGGTTCCGTAAATATCAAAGGGAACCTGTCACCAGATTTGTCCCCTATAAGCTGCGGCCACCACCAGTGACCCCTTATATACAGCATTCTAGAATACTGTCTAGAAGAGCCGAGGCCGCTGTGTAGAATATATGGGTATCGCCAGTCTCTGTCCGATGGGTATCGCTGGTCTCTGTCCGATGAGCATCACTGGTCTCTGTCAGATGGGCGTCACTGGTCTGTGTCCGAGGGACATCGCTGGTCTCTGTCAGATGTGTATCACTGTTCTCTGTCTAATGGGTGTCGCTGGTCTCTGTTCGATGGGTGTCGCTGGTCTCTGTCAGATGGGTATCACTGGTCTCTTTCCGATGAGCATCGCTGGTCTCTGTTCAATGGCCATTGCTGGTCTCTGTCCAATGGGCGTCAGTGGTCTCTGTCCGATGGGGTCGCTGGTCTCTGTCCGATGGGCGTCGATGGTCTTTGTCCAATGGGCATCAATGGTCTCTGATTGATGGGTGCTTCTGGTGTCTGTCCGATGGGCATCACTGGTCTCTGTTCAATGGGCATCGCAGGTCTCTCTCTAATGGGCATCACTGGTCTCTGTCCGATGGACGTTAATGGTCTCTGTCCAATGGGGTCGCTAGTCTCTGTCTAATGGGCGTCGATGGTGTCTGTCGTCGATGGTCTCTGAACAATGGGTGTCGCTGGTCTCTGTCCGATGGGTGTTGATGGTCTGTGTCAGATGGGTGGTGCTGGTCTCTGTCCGATGTGCGTCAATGGTCTTTTGAACGATGGGCGTCGATAGTCTCAGTCGAATGGGCGTCGATAGTCTCAGTTCAGCACCTCCTATTTTCCTTCCATCACCATCCTCCTTCTTGCTTCATGTGGATGCCTCTTCCTACGTCATCCACACAGAGGCCTCCATTGCGCTCCTACGCATGCAAACTTCTCTCTGTCCTGCTGAGGAGCAAAGTACTGTAATGCGCATACGGAAGGAAAGGTCAAAGATTGCCTGCGCATGCACACTTCAATACTTTGCTCTTCCCCAGCAGGGCAGAGAGGAGTGTGCTTGCGCAAGAGCACAATGTAAGACAGTGTAGATGACGTAGGACGCGTCATCCACACGGAGCTGGGTGGTCGGGAGGACGGTGATGGAAGGAAGATAGGAGGTACCGGATTGAGACCTCAGGCCCGATCGCCCCCGTGGTTAGTATAATAAAGGCATTGTTTATGTTATACACATCGTCCTGGTCTCGTATATACAGTATTCTAGAATGCCGTATATAAGAGCTCGATGGTGGTGGCCGCAGCTTATAAGGGACAAATCTGGTGACAGGTTCCCTTTACCTATAAAGGAACCCTAATCTATCAATTGACATCTGATTATCTCGTAGAATTAGCAAATTCTCTTTTTGGCCACATTTGAGATGTATTACATGAATGGTGCTCATTGTGAATACTCTGGGCTGTCCTCCTCATATTGACGTACGCTGTCCAGCTGCTGAAACTGGACGGCCTCAAAAGAACAGAAAATGTTAATTATTACAATTTTTTGAGCTGCTCTGTGTAGAAGGAACCAGTAAGAAGATGTAATTAATCATTTTACCTTTACACTCACTGGTGGCAGAATGAAGATCGGGGGAGAGTAACAAGTCAGCCTTTTTTTGGATGTCATTTCTTATCACCCACGTTTTGTGCTGTAGGGCTAATTAACAATTCGCTCGATTTTTTTCGTGAGCAAGTAAAGTTAAAAAAATTATACATAATTCAAGGAATGGATTTAAAACCCCCAAATCTCTCACAAAATATCTAGAAATTAAATCCTGCATTTTCTGAATAGTGAATGAGGTATATGTGTGTGTGTGTGTGTATGTGTTAGGACCAGGAGGACAGGTAGGCCCAGGAGGTGGATCCACTGGACTGAGCACCCCACCGAGGGCAAGGAGCCCGGTAGCCGATGCACTACAGGTAGCAGGACAGTCCGTTCAGAGGACCGGAGTGAAGAAGTCCCTGGGACCACAGAGTCTCTGAAGGTAGTCCGGGTGACGAGGCTCAGGTTCGGAGGCCGGGATGATGTCAGGCAGAATCCGGAACCAGCTGAGCAAGGAGGTCGGTCACCACACGGATCCAGGGATCGGAGACGGTAGGGACTGATGAGATGACGGGCAGTCACCGTCCAGAGTTCTGGAACCGTCAGGACCGGTTGGCGAGGTAGGAGCGGCTCTACAAGACAGATAAGTGAGTACGGGACAAGGCACAGGGGGACCTGACTCCTAGCTTACTAAACACAAAGAACAGGCCCCGACCACTTGGAAAAAGGAAACCCCTTTATACCCTGTACCTGTGTGTGTAATATCCTGTGGACGCTGGCCCTTTAAGAAAGGGTCAATGACTGTGCGCGCGCCCTAACGCGCATGAGCGAGGCCCGGGTGCCAGAAGCCAGGGCAGGAAGCGGTGCACAAGAAGCAAGAGTGCCCGGCAGAGGGCTCGGAGTCGCAGAAGGGTGCCGGGAGCAGGGACCAGGACGCCTGGAGGACGCAGGTGAAGGAGAGGAGGCAAGGAGGCTGTGGAGCGGAGGACCGGGGAGTGTGGCACGGGAGCCGGGGAGTGTGACACGGGAGCCGGGGAGCGTGGCACGGGAGCCGGGGAGCGTGGTATGGGAGCTGGGGAGCGTGGCACAGGAGCTGGGGAGCGTGGCACGGAAGCTGGGGAGCGTGGCACGGGAGCTGGGGAGCGTGGCACGGGAGCTGGGGAGCGTGACACGGAAGCCGGGGAGCGTGGCACAGGAGCTGGAAGCGTGGCACGGGAGCTGGGGAGCGTGACAGTATGTATGTGAATGATGTCTGTACAGCCGCCTGAGTATACATGTGTATGAATGTTTGTGTACAGTATATGTAAACTTAACGCATGAATGTTAATGTATGTGTATGTATATCTCTGTATGAGACTCTGTGTAAATGTTTCTTGTATGTATGAATGTCTGTGTATATGTAAACTGTAAGAATGAATATTTGTGTATATTTCTACTGCATGAATGAATGAATATACAGTACAGACCAAAAGTTTGGACACACCTTCTCATCTCTAGAACAACTGTTAAGAGGAGACTTTGTGCAGCAGCCTTCATGGTAGAAACCACAGCTAAGGACAGGCAACAAGCAGAAGAGACTTGTTTGGGCTAAAGAACACAAGGAATGGACATTAGACCAGTGGAAATCTGTGCTTTGGTCTGATGAGTCCAAATTTGAGATCTTTGGATCCAACCACCGTGACTTTGTAGAAAAGGTGAACGGATGGACTCTACATGGCTGGTTCCCACCGTGAAGCATGGAGGAGGAGGTGTGATGGTGTGGGGGTGCTTTGCTGGTGACACTGTTGGGGATTTATTCAAAATTGAAGGCATACTGAACCAGCATGGCTACCACAGCACCTTGCAGCGGCGTGCTATCCATCCGGTTTGCGTTTAGTTGGACCATCATTTATTTTTCAACAGGACAATGACCCCAAACACACCTCCAGGCTGTGTAAGGGCTATTTGACTAAGAAGGAAAGTGATGGGGTGCTACGCCAGATGACCTGGCCTCCACAGTCACCAGACCTGAACCCAATCGAGATGGTTTGGGGTGAGCTGGACCGCAGAGTGAAGGCAAAAGGGCCAACAAGTGCTAAGCATCTCTGGGAACTCCTTCAAGACTGTTGGAAAACCATTTCCGGTGACTACCTCTTGAAGCTCATCAAGAGAATGCCAAGAGTGTGCAAAGCAGTAATCAAAGCAAAAGGTGGCTACTTTGAAGAAACTAGACTATAAGACATATTTTCAGTTGTTTCACACTTTTTTAAGTATTTCATTCCACATGTTTTAATTCATAGTTTTGATGTCTTCAATGTGAATCTACAATTTTCAGAGTCCTGAAAATAAAGAAAACTCTTTGAATGAGAAGGTGTGTCCAAACGTTTGATCAGTACTGTACAGTCATGGCCGAAACTGTTGGCACCCTTGAAATTGTTCCAGAACATTAAATATTTCTCCCACAAAGCTATTGCCATTACACATTTTGTTATTCACGTATTTATGTTCTTGGTGTGTATTGGAACAACACAAAAAAAAACAGAGGAAAAAGACAAATTGGATATATTTCACACGAACGCCAAAAACATGGGCCAGACACAATTGTTGTCCTCCTCAACTTAATATTTGGTTGCAGACCCTTTCGAATACCAGAAATCAATCGCTTCCTATAACTGTCCACAAGCTTCTTACTCCTCTCACCTGGAATTTTGAACTCTTCTTTATAACCTGTTCCGGGTCTCATATTTGAAGGCGTCTTCTCCCAACAGCAATTGTTAGATTTCTTTCTCCACAGGTGTCAACGGGATTTAGATTCGGACTAATTGCTGCCACTTCAGAACTCTCCAGCGCTTTGTTTTCATCCATTTCTGGGGGCTTCTTGAACTATGTTTCGGATCATTGTCCTGCTGGAAGACCCATGGCCTAGGACGCAAATCCAGCTTTCTGACACTGGGCACTACATGGCACCCCAAAATCATTTGGTATTCTTCAGATTCAGATGACGCCTTGCACACAGTCAAGTGACCCAGTGCCAAAGGCAGCAAAAGAAGCCCAAAACATCTTTGAGCCTCCACCATGTGTGACTGTAGGTCCTGTGCTCTTTTCTTTGTAGGTTTCATTCCATTTTCAATAAACAGTAGAATGATGTGCTTTAACAAAAAGCTCTATCTAAAGGTGGCTTTACACGCTACGAGATCGCTAAAGCGATATCGTTGGGGTCAGAGAATTTGTGACGCACATCCGGCTGCTGTAGCAATCTCGTTGTGTGTGACTGCTATGAGCGATTTTGAATCATCGCAAAAACGTTCAAAATCGCTCATCAGTGACATCACCCCCTCTTCCCAATTATCGTTGCTGCTGCAGTAACAATGTTGTTTGTCGGTCCTGTGGCAGCACACATCGCTATGTGTGACACCGCTGGAACAACAAACATCTCCTTACCTGCGTCCACCGGAAAAGGAGGAAGGAAGGAGGTGGGCGGCATGTTCCGGCCACTCATCTCCGCCCCTCCTTTTCTATTGGGTGGCGGTTCAGTAACGCTGCTGTGACGTCGCTGTGACGCTGAACGAACCGCCCCCTCAGAAAGGAGGTGGTTCGCCGGTCACAGCGACGTCGCTGCACAGGTATGTGCGTGTGACGCTGCCGTAGCGATAATGTTCGCTACGGCAGCGATCACCACATATCGGCCATATGATGGGGGCGGGTGCTATCACGCTCGTTATCACTAGCATCGGCTAGCGATGGCGCAGCGTGTAAAGCCCGCTTTAGTCTAATCTCTACACAAGATGCTTTCTCAGAAGGATTTTGACTACTCACATACATTTTGACAAGCTGCAGTCTGGATTTTTATATCTTTGTGACAGCAGTGGGATCCTCCTGGGACTCCTTCATAGCATTTGGATAGATAGCTCGGACTGACACTGATGCATCGGGAGCCTGCAGGACAGCTTGAATTTCTTTGGAACTTTGTTGGGGCAGCTTATTCACCATCTGTATTATCCTGCTGGACGGTGTCCTTCTCCCACATCACACAATCAACAGAGCGAGAAATGGATGAGCAATCCAAAGAACATTTATTCTAAGCAAATCAAACGGTGCATAACATAATCCACCACACAGAGGGTAAAGTAGTCCAGAAACACGAATATAGTCCAGTAAGCGATAAGTGTCCAGGTCTCTCTGGGGAGCCACAGCTTTTGCCCACAGAGGATGAATCTTCCTGCTTCACTCTTGAAGTTCTCAAACAGGCTGATTAATCTCCCAGGTAAACAGAGAGTTTGGGTGGATCCAGGCCTCCCTCCCTCAGACTTAGGAACAAAAGCCCGGCAGGTGTGATTAAACCTGCAAACAGGACAATCTACACACAAGGAATACAGAATGGACAGATTACCACGCCCAAATATGAACCCACACAAAACTACACACAACCCACAATATCCCACCATCACACCTGCGTTGTATGGTGCCATCCACATTCAGGGAGATTAGCTACAGTGCCATGGGTGGTAAACATCTTGATTATGTTGCGCATCGTGGACAAAGGAACATCAAGATTTCTGGAGACGAACTCGTAACCTTGAGATTGTTGATATTTTTCAACAATTTTGCGTCTCAATTCCTCAGACAGTTCTCTTCTCCTCTTTCTGTTCTCCATGCTTAGTGGACAGACACACAATGCAAAGATTGAGTCACCTGCTCCCCTTTTTATCTGGTTTCAGGTGTGATTTTCATATTGCCCACACCTGTTACTTGTCACAGGTGAGTTTAAATGAGTATCACATGCTTGAAACAAATTAGTTTACCCACAATTTTGGAAAGCTGATAAAAATTGTGTCCGGCCCATTTTGGGGGTTTTGTGTGAAGCTATGTCCCATTTGCTTTTCAATACACACAAAGGAAATAAACGTGTATGACAAAAAGTGAATAATTGCAATAATTTTCTGGGAGAAATACTTCCTTTTCTGGAACAATTTCAAGGGTGCCAATACTTTAGGCCATAAATGTATGAATATTATAAATGTCTGGGCATATGTATACTGTATGTATGTATGAATATCGATGTGTATGAATGTCTGTGTATATATGTATACTGCATTTATGAATGAAGGGGTGTACATAGAAATCATGGGACCCCATATCAGAAATTGTAATTGGGCCCTCCCTCCAAAAAAAAAATAAAAAAAAATGAAGTAATATTTATCTGAGTCACATAAGAACATATCTCACAACTTTACAACCCTTACAAAGTAATTTTCCTTCTATTGAAGCCATAGATTCCCCTTTCACTGGACCCGTAAAGTATGATGTCAACAAAAGTGTCCCACAAACACTATATGATACCTCCACAGTGAATTCCTCCACAGTACCTTCCACACACAGTATGATGACCTTACTGTACCCACCTCAACTACCCCAGAAAGGTATAGTGACCCCAATTCATTTTGATCCCTAACTGTGACCCCCACACAGCCCTTCATCCAGTATATAAGGCCTACATACAGTATAATGGCTCCCACTCCTCTTCACACTGTATAATGGCCCCCACTAGCCCTCAAAAAAGTATGATGAACCCCACACAGCTCTCCACACAGTATGATTGATCCCAAGGAAAACTTTACACTGTACAATTGCTTGCATACAGTATAAACACCCTCAGATAGCCCTCCAAAAAGTAAAAAGCCCTCCAAATAGTATATTGGTCTCCACATAACCTTCCTAAAAGTATAGTTGGCCCCACGTAGTCCTCCATACAGCATAATTGGCCACACATAATCATCTATACAGTATAATGCACCCCATAGTCCTCCGTGTAGTATAATGCACACCCCATAGTCCCCCATATAGTTTATTGCACCCCATACATTTCCATATGGCATAATAGTATAATGCACCTCATAGTCCTCCATATATTATGTGGGCATAACTCTCCATATATTTTAATTCACCCCCATAGTCCTTCATATAGTATAATGCACCCCCATAGTCCTCCATATAATATAGTGCACCCCCATAGTTCTCACTATATTATAATGCGCCTCACATAGTCCTCCTTATAGTATAATGCACCCCCATAGTCCTCCATATAATATAGTGCACCCCCATAGTTCTCACTATATTATAATGCGCCTCACATAGACCTCCATATAGTATAATGCACACACCATAGTTCTCCATATAGTATAAGGCACCCCATAGTCCTCTATATATCATAACACACCCCATAGTCCTTCATATATTATAAAGCCCCCCCATGGTCCTCCATATATTATAATGCATGCCCATAGTCCTCCAAATAGTATAATGTACCCCCATAGTTCTCACTATATTATAATGTGCCTCACATAGTCCTCCATATAGTATAATGCACACCCCATAGTCCTCCATGTAGTATAATGCAACCCCATAGTTCTCACTATAGTATAATGTACCCCCATATATATACAGTATATTTATGTCTCCCTTGTGCTGGATGAGGGGGCAGATAAAGAACCATGTGGTTTGAATTTACCTTTTTAAATGGAAGGAGTCCCCAAACACCTGGCAATACACATGCCCCCTGTGATATCAAAGTTTTCAGCCAATGATAGGGGGAAGTAAAACTTGATCACAGGCCCCCTATATAAGCCTAGCACAGTTCCTGTTAGCTTCTTCTTTTGCTTTATCCTGACTTGGACCAACATTATAGAGGACCACATGGCTGAGTATGGACCCATATAGGGTTAGTGTTAGGGTTGCGTGGGCTGTAACTGTGTGTATTTTAGCCATCATGGGTGATATATTAATTGTGGGTTTCATAGTGTGCTTGTGAAGGTATTATTTACTGGTGTTTTCCTGTGTTGTAATTGATTATCATTTAGTATATGCTTTTCATATTGATTCATATATGTATTGACATGTGGTGGCATTATATTGTGAATTAAGCTTAATCTTGTTAGTGATTAAATTTGTTATATTTTACTTTTATAACAAAGTGTTGTGAGTCTGCGCGTGTCTGGGATATAACAGATAGATAGGGCAAAACACCAGGATCTAAGACTTTTTCTATGTACAGAAGGTCTTTTTCTCTCAAATATTGTTCACAAATTTGTCTACATCTGTTAGTGAGCACTTTTCCGACGTAGCCCAGTCACCTCAATTGTGGCATATCAAGATGCTGATTAGACAGCATGATTATTGCACAGGTGTGCCTTAGGCTGGGTTCACACATAGCGACAGCGACAACGACGTCGCTGTTACGTCACCATTTTCTGTGACGTACCAGCGGCCTTGTAAGTCGCTGTTATGATCGCTGCTTAGCTGTCAAACACAGCGACGCAGCAGCGATCATAACGTCGCTACATGTGCAGAGAGCAGGGAGCCGCGCACACTGCTTAGCGCTGGCTCCCTGCTCTCCTAGCTACAGTACACATCGGGTTAATTAACCCGATGTGTACTGCAGCTACATGTGCAGAGAGCAGGAGCCGGCACTGGCAGCGAGAGCGGCGGAGGCTGGTACCGAAGGTAAATATCGGGTAACCAAGGACAGGGCTTCATGTATATTTGTGTATGTGATTCTGAACTTATCTTCTGTCTCCGTTGTCCTGCTGAGAGAGGTGTAGTTTACAACCTACCGTTCTTTTTGGTTTTATAAGATGCACCGGATTATAAGACGCACCCCAAATTTAGAGAAAAAAAGAGGTACAAAAAAAATATGGGGTCCGTTTTATAATCCGGTGGTGTCTTACCGGGGAGGGGGGCAGTAGCGGTGGTGGAGTGGGGTCATAGGAGGCAGGGGTAGAGCTGGAGTATGGTGATGCTGCGGTGGTGCAGAGGGGGACCCAGATGCTCACTGCAGGCACTGCGCCAGGGCTGTGGACGAGGCTCTGCTCTGTGCCTGAGCTATTCTGTGCCTGCGCTGTGAACGTGGCTCTGCTCTGTGCGGGGCTGTGGATGCTGCTGTGTGTGGGGCTGCTCTGGGCTGCTCTGTGCGGGTCCATTCTGAAGATGTCGGCGGTGTGGGCTTCAAAGAAATGGCAGCCGGAGTTTGCGCATGCATAGATGAGAGCTTGAGCTGAGAGCTCCATCTCCGCAAGTGCCGATTCTGGGCACCATTATTTGAAGCTCTTACTGCCGACATCTTCAGAATGGCCCGTGCCTCACCACTTGCCACACAGAGCAGCGCCACGCCCACAGCTCTGGCATAAAACAGCGCCGTACAGAGCAGCCCCACAGCCCCGCACAGAGCAGCGCCGTACAGTGCAGCCCCACAGCCTCACACAGAGCAGCTCCACACAGAGCAGTGCCTTCAGACTGGCACAGGGCAGCACCACGTCCACAGCCCCGCACAGAGCAGCGCCATACAGAGCAGCCCCACAGCCTCACACAGAGCTGCTCCGCACAGAGCAGTGCCTTCAGACTGGCACAGGGCAGCACCGCGTCCAGAACCCCGCACAGAGCAGCGTCATACAGAGCAGCCCCACAGCCCCGCCTAGAGCAGCCCCGCACAGAGCAGTGCCTTCAGACTGGCACAGGGCAGCACCGCGTCCAGAGCCCCGCACAGAGCAGTGCCATACAGAGCAGCCCCACAGCCTCACACAGAGCAGCCCCGCACAGAGCAGTGCCTTCAGACTGGCACAGGGCAGCACCGCGTCCAGAACCCCGCACAGAGCAGCGTCATACAGAGCAGCCCCACAGCCCCGCCTAGAGCAGCCCCGCACAGAGCAGTGCCTTCAGACTGGCACAGGGCAGCACCGCGTCCAGAGCCCCGCACAGAGCAGTGCCATACAGAGCAGCCCCACAGCCCCGCCTAGAGCAGCCCCGCACAGAGCAGTGCCATACAGAGCAGCCCCACAGCCTCACACAGAGCAGCCCCGCACAGAGCAGTGCTTTCATACTGGCACAGGGCAGCACCGCGTCCACAGCCCTGGCACAGAGCAGCACCGCGCCCACCCCCCTGGAACAGAGCAGCGCCTGCAGCACACCTCATAGCATTTGACCTATTTACCATCCCCCGGTAAGCTACATTTGGGTTTTAAGATGCACCCCTCATTTTCCTTCCAAATTTTTGGGAGGAAAAGTTCGTCTTGTAATCCAAAAAATATGGTATATGTAGAAAATTTTTTTTTAAATTTTCCAGTTTTTCTTTGACCAGTGAGGATCAGAATTCTGGATCTAACCTTGACAAGTCAGCACCTCGTCCTCCTCCCTCCCTGCGCAGGGACCTCTGCACAGATCATGCCCACTACTCTCCTCTACAGTCGCCAGTGCCTCTTTTTTTTTAGGTTTTTGTGTTTTTCTTGCCCCATATCGTTGTACAGCAATGCTCTTCCCTCTCACCAGACCTTTTTGATGCTCTGGTGCAATTCTTCTCTTGTAGACAGGTTGATACATGAAGCCCATAATGTTTCTATAAATGTAGAGAGCTCTATATGATAAAGACAAAGTATAATGGAGGGGGGGAAACCATATTTTATAAATCTCCGCTCACCATAAAATAACCGGTGTGAGAAAATACAATATGCCCAGACTTTCCTGATGAAGTATGACCTTTCAGGATAGCGTGTAGAATACATTTAAAGTGAATGATGACCAAGACGGTCTGGCATTTCGGATTGTTTCCACATGCCAAATATTAAATATTATGGGTTCCTATTAAATGTGTGTATTTTTTTTTTTTACAAGCCGGAGGAGTCCATAACCTCCTTCTACATAGCGATTTACAGCCACAATGGAACCTTTAAATGTTTATCCCAAAAGTTGCATCAAACCAAAAATAATTAAAGAGCACCAACCAACAAGATTTCCCTATATAACCTAAAGCCAGTGCTGTACTGACACTATCAGGCTGATTCTATATATACCTGTAGTTGTGAGATTGGATGTATAGGTTTTGAAACACAAGCAAGTAAAGTTTGTAAAATGAGCAGCTTTTTGAATGACAGCAGCTGCTGATCAGCTGATAGCTGGGGTGGGTTTTCATAGTGATTCCCGCCCCCCTGCCTGTCCGTCCTCCCCCTGTTATTTATGCCAGTTCTATTATAGAATCATTTTATTAAGTGACTAGAAGGACCTGTGCTGATATCATAACCCATGTGACCAAAAGGGGCGGGGCCTCAGCCAACATAGCTGATACCAAGAAGCAACATTATTTTTCTGTTGGCTGAAGCCCCCCTGAGCTTGTTTTTGCATTTTAATGCACTGTTGCGGGGACCAAAAAAACTTAATTCTGGCATTTTGATTTTTTTTATTACCACGCCGTGTACCGATCTAATTAATTGATTTTATATGTTGATAGATCGGGCATTTCTGAATGTGGCGATATGAAATATGTGTAATTTTTTTTATTATTTTATTTTCAATGGGGCAAAAGTGGAGTGATTTGAACTTTTAGGTTTTTTACATTTTTTCAAATTTTGTAAAACATTTTTTTTTTACATTTTTTATTGATTTTACTAGTCCCCTTAGGGGACTATATGACTGCAGTGTCCGATTGCGACTGCTGTTCAGAGTAATGTTGCAGCAGCAGCAGCAATTCTGTGTTCCTGTGAGTGTCAGCACCCTGCTGGCATTCACAGGAAGTTAGTCATGACAGCACCATGAGTCATCATCATCTGACCCCATGCTGTCATGACAACCCACTGGCGCCCAAAGTTCGTGTCATAGGGCCGCCTATGGCGGCAAGGAACAGCGCCATTCCCACTGGAGCACGATATATTGCGCGGTCAGAGTTTGACAGCGCAATCTAAGGGGTTAACAGGCATGGGTGGATCTCCTATGCACCAGCGCCTGTTAGTTGCCATGTCGGCTGATCAGATCAGCCAACATGTATGGGAAACGTGGGCTCACCACATGAGACTACATCAAAGGGAGGGAGGCGACCTAGGACGTATATATACGTCCTAGGCTGTTAAAGAGTATAAGGGGAGGTACAGGCATAAATTATTGATGACATATCCTTGTATAGACCATTAATATCAGATCTGTGGTGGTCCATCACCTTAAACCTCCACCAATCGGCTGGCAGCCGAATATAAACAATGAATGGCACTGCTTCGATCAATGTGTAGTGCCTGCCAGGAGCGGATACTAGCTGATGGATGGGGGCGTCGGGTGTCGGACCCCCCACAGGCAATCTGATATTGATGTCCTATTATAATAATAGAGAATTAATATGATATAAATAGACAACCCAACGAGCGCATGACATTCGATGTGAGAGATATGCCAATGCAGATTTTTGCTATCTAATCTGACAGTAAAATGATGTAGGGACTGAGACCCTGATTCCAGCAATGTGCCACTTAGATTACTAGGTGCAGCAGTTGTGATGGAATCACAATTTTCTCTGCTGCGGACCTAGCAGAGCGTGGAATGCTGAGCTGTGTATAACCGCGCCCACACCACTGATTGGTAACTTTTTGTGTCCACTATATATTGGCAGAAAGCTGCTAATCAGTGGTGGGGTTTGGTTGGACCAGGAGGCACAAGACACCTAGTCCTTTAGTGATAATTGTTGATTTTATTGAAACAAGAACACAACCCAATAAGTGACACACATCTCAGATAATGAAGCAAAAACCTGCTGACAGATTCCCCTCAATGTTCGATGAGTTTTTGGTATTTCTCCTTTAATCACTATTCCCTTTGAGGATGTTGCCTCATATATGGAACGCAATATGGATTAACGAAAATATATTAATTGCACATGTTGTCGTTGACTTTTCCCATGTTGGTAACATCTGTTGCACTTTTTCCTGGAATATCTTGTGCCGGACGCTTTTTAAACAGGTATTATCGGAATAGAAAGATTGAAATCGCGGTTACTGGAAGTGTCTGATTCAGGAGCTCATCATGTCTGCGCTGTCACTGCCATCAGACGGAGCCGGCACCGCTCACTCATATGCTCCACACTAACGGCAATGCGATGCAAGCGATCATCATAGAGTTCACACAATGGTTTCTGGAATCCCCTACAATAGAAAATAACTTGCGGCGCTCAGCAATAAAATATTATCTCCTTTATTTCGAATGCATATGCAAGACAGGGGAGTACAGACAGACAGCACCCGGCTCACGGCCATTTCACATCATCTCATATACTTCCTTCAGGCCTGTCGGAAAGATGCCAGAAAGCACTTTTAACCCCCATGACACTGTATCTATTTACATAAATGTACAAACATTTAAAAAACAAATAACATTTGCAAGTCCAAAATGACACAGTAGAAATTTATTGTTAGCCAAATAAATTATTTGTTTAAAATTAAAAAAAAAAAAAAAAAGTGGCGTCTCCCTAAATTGGATCACCAACTAAGGTGAAGCTGACAGCTGGGGTCTGGTATTCTCAGTTTGGGAAGGGCCAAGGGTATTGGTCCCGCCCCAGCCTAAAAATAGCAGCCCACAATCGCCCCAGAAGTGGCGCATCCATAAGATGCAACAATTCCGATACTTTGCCTAGGCTCTTTCTTTCTGTGTCTCTCTATCTGTCTGTCTCTCCCTGTCTCCCTGTGTTTGTCTCTGTGTCTGTCTCTGTGTCTGGGTGTCTAAGTCTTTGTGCATGTGTTTGTGTCTCTGTGTCTGTGTCTCTGTGTGTGTCTTTCTGTCTAGGTCTGTCTGTGTGTGTCTCTGTCTGTGTCTTTCTCTGTCTGTCTCTGTGTCTCTCTGTCTCTCTTTCTGTCTGTCTTTTTATGTATCTTTATCTCTTTTTATCCATTTCTCTACCGACATCATATTACCTCACACACAAGCTTCTTATATAGCAACCAATCATAGCTCCTATTAATGACCTGTAACTCCCAGCTCTATTGACTTTAATGTAAGCAGGTTTTTTGGAGAGTAACTGTAAAGTGCGGGGTTAAATTTTCCCCTAAAAACATAGTCTATGATGTTCCCTGAGTCAAATGAGGTGGCTGTGCAGAATTTCGTGATTGTAAATGCGATGGTGTGGATTCCTTTAGCGGACATACATACACACACACACACACACAAACACACACACACACACACACACACATACACACACACAAACACACACACACACACAAACACACACACACACACATACACATATACACACATACATACACAAATACATACACATATACAGTATGTACATAAACACATACATAAACACATACATACATATACACATACATATACAAATACATGCACACATACATAAACACACGCATACACACATGCATACACACATATATGCACATACACACATACATACACACATGTATAGAAATTCACACATACATAAACACACACATACACACATGCATACACACATATATGCACATGCACACATACATACACACATGTATATACATTCACACATACATAAACACACACATACACACATGCATACACACACACATATATGCACATACACACATACATACACACATGTATATACATGCACACATACATAAACACACACATGCACATATACATATACACATACACACACACACATACACACACACACAGACACATACATAATAAACACATACACTCAGCTTTATATATTAGATATTTATAAATAAAATAAACAAATACATAACAGATAAAAAAACAAGAAACAAAATAAATAAAATAAGTTGTATAGTGCCACATCAGTATTAAGAAACTGGCTTAAAAAGTGAGATCTCAGACATATAGAGTGTTATGGATGTTATTTGTATTCTTTTTTTTACAGTTTTATTTTAGACTTTTCTTACTGTTTTTTTATAATGACTTTTTTTTAATCACCGAATTCTGATTCTTTTTTTCCCCTCTTTGGATCTGAGTTTTGCTTCTCACAATTTCTGCTGTTTTTATCTCCCTCCTTACATACGGTATACGTTCTCGTATCACTACCCTTCGCCCACGTTAGATGTGGTCGACCCCCCAAGTCTTGTAACAACAGATTATCCATACACTTCCCAATACAATGATCAGAGCTACTTTCTAAAACATCACTTCTGTGCTTTGTGTGGGAAAAAATAAAGTCTTGGATCCGATGTCCTGTAATGAAGAAAAGCTGTGTATAACGAGGCACGCCGATACGTTATCTTGTCCCTTAAGAATGCACAATCAGTTTTGCCACGGCACACTGAGCCTCCATGATGAATAACAGTTCAGCGAGGCTTCGTCTAATATGCTGAAAATATGTTATTGTACGGCTTCTAAATCAGAATAACAATACGACTCCAGAGAGGTCACCACTTTTTTTTGCATGTATGGTATGCGATCTATACATTGAAATCTGGAATACATAGACCGGCCTGACTAAGGCTTAATCTGCAGAGCTGGAAATCTGACATATTTGTGAAGTACGGCAACCGATAACGAATAAAATGAAAATTGCTTGTCAGAAGTTATCAAAATACCATTGTTAAAAAAGCCTGAGAGAAGTCAGAAATCTGCAAGAGCATTATAGATTTGTTGCAGGCAACGAACATTATAAGATTCCTGCATAATGACTTGGGGGGGGGAGGAATTATTAAGTCGGAGCGAGATGTGATCACTTACATATTGTAGAGATTTCCATCTTGCTCAAAACTTATATACATAAAATATTGGTAGAGTATAAAGAATATTACAAGTCGCCAAGGAATCCTGATTAGTGTTGAGCGGACCCGGACTGGAAAAATCCGGATCCGCGCGGTTTCAGCGGTAGATCCGGGTCCGACCCGGACGCGGGATTCCGGGTGCACGATCCGGATTCTGCTTTTTTTATTATAATTTTTTTTTTCTCTCTCTCTCTCCTGCCGGGCCCGGATTATTAGCAATCCGCTCAACTCTAATCCTGATATATCTATTATATATATATATATCTTACAATATATACCTTAGTTGCTACATATCTTCTTTCCAAAGAATATAGTGACATGCAAAGGTTGGAGCACCCCTGGTCAAAATTACTCTTATTGCAAACAGTTAAGCAAGTTGCAGATGAAATGATCTCTAAAAGTCATAAAGGTAAAGATGACACATTTCCTTTGTATCTTAAGCAATAAATAAAATATTTTCATATTTTACATTTTAAAATTACAAAAAGGAAAATAGGCAAAAATGTAGACATCCTTGGAGACTTGTGTGCTCAGATAACTTTGACCAAGGATTCAGAGCTTAATTAGGCTGTTAGGGTTATGCCTTGTTCACTATCATCGTTAGGAAAGGCCAGGGGATAAAAATCTCACAGATTTATAAAAACCCAGCCTCCTCCAATTTTGTGCCAAAAACAGCAGCCATGGGTTCTTAAAACAGCTGCCTAGCACTCTGAAAATGAAAATGATGGAGGCCCACAAAGCAGGAGAAGCCTATAAGATGATAAAATGTATTCAAGTTGCCTTTTCCTCAGTTCTAAATGTAATTAAGAAATTACAGGAACAGTGAAGGTCAAGATAAGGTACGGAAGACCAAGCAAAATGTCTATGAGAGCTGCTTGTTGGATTGCCAGAGAGTCAAATCAGAACCCCTGCTTGACTGCAAAAGACCTCCAGGAAGATTTAGCAGACCCTGGAGTTGTGCAACTGGTTTTACCGTTCAGAGACACTTGCACAAATATGGTCTTCATGGAAGAGTAATCAGAAGAAAACTTCTCCTGCGTCCTCACCGTAGAACTCTGTATCAGAAGTATGCAAAAGAACATCTATAAAAGTCTGATGCATTTTGGAAACAGATTCTGTGAACCGATGAGGTTAAAATAGAACTCTTTGGCCACAATGATCAAAGGTATGTGTGGAGAAAAAAGGGCAGAGGATTTCAGGAAAAGAATATCTTACTAACCATTAAGCAAGAGTTGGATCAATCATGCTTTGGGGTTTTGTTGCGGCCAATGGCAAGGGGAACATTTCAGATGTAAAGGCAAGAATGGATTTGTTGAAATTTCAACAAATTCTTGATGCAAAGATAAAACCATCTGTAAAAAAGCTGAAGTTGAAAAGAGGAGAAAAGAAGATTGCTTCTATAAATGGATGACGATCCAAAACACTCGTCAAAATCCACAATAGGCAACCTCAAAACTTTGGCATGCCTTGTAGTTATCACCTATCCATGGAATATAACTTGCTGATTGTTGGGGGTCCAACTGCCGGTACTAGCATCGATCGGTAGATTGGGGAATTTTTAGCAGCAGTGTGCATTCTCAATAAGGGCTCTATCCATTACCTACATAGCTGCGCCATGCTCAGCTTTTTCCATAAGCCCCATAGAGGGATAAAAATTTCTCGTTTTGCTGATGAGTGCGGGTCCCACCAATCAGCAAGTTATAGACATTGATGGATGATAACTAGGGATGATCGAATACCTCAAATATTGGGCTTCAGGAATATTTTCCGAATAGGTCGCCGCTACTCGACTATTCGCGAATATTCGATGCGCAATGTAAGTCTATGGGAACCCGAATAACAACTATTCGGAACTATTCGGGCTTTCCATAGACTTACATTGCGCATCGAATATTCGCATAGCGGCGACCTATTCATCGAATATTCGCAAAGCCGAATAATTGAGGTATTCGATCATCCCCAATGATAACTTGTTTTAATTGTCAAACCCCTTTAAGCCTTAGAGGTAATGCGGAACAGATAGTACTGCCTTCCGTTTGTGCATATAAATAATGTAATGCAAAGCAATTTGCATATAAATAATAAAGGCATAGATGATACTGTCTACTTCTTAGGGGTACTTCTCACATAGCGAGATCGCTGCTGAGTCACGTTTTTTGTGACGCACCAGTGACCTCATTAGCGATCTCGCTGTGTGTGACCAGCAGCAGCGATTTGGCCCCTGCTGTGAGATCGCTGCTCGTTACACACAGTGCTGGTTCATTTTTTGGACGTTGCTCTCCCGCTGTGAAGCACACATCGCTGTGTGTGACATCGAGAGAGCAACAATCCTGAATGTGCATGGAGCAGGGAGCCGGCTTCTGGCAGCCTGCGATAAGCTGTAACCAAGGTAAAGCGAAGTGCTTTGCTTGGTTACCCGATATTTACCTTGGTTACTAGCGTCCGCCGCTCTCAGGCTGCCAGTGCCGGCTCCCTGCTCCCTGCACACATAGCCGGAGTACACATCGGGTAAATAAGCAAAGCGGTTTGCTTATTAACCCGATGTGTACCCTGGCTAGGAGTGCAGGGAGCCAGCACTAAGTGGTGTGCGCTGGTAACCAAGGTAAATATCGGGTAACCAAGCGCTTGGTTACCCGAAATTTACCTTAGTTACCAAGCGCAGCATCGCTTCCGCGCGTCGCTGGGGGCTGGTCACTAGTCGCTGGTGAGATCTGCCTGATTGACAGCTCACCAGCGACCATGTAGCGACGCACCAGCGATCCTGACCAGGTCAGATCGCTGGTGGGATCGCTAGAGCGTCGCTAAAGTGTGACGGTAACCTTACTCATGTAAGCACAGATAGTGCTGTCTTCTTATTGCTATCTCAATACCATAAAGCTACAGATTATACTACTCCCTGTTTTCTGCCTGTATAACATGTACGCAGATAGTAATGGAACCCTGTCTCTTCCTGTAAATAAGAAACACGCATAAAGTGCTGTCTTTTTGTCTCCCCCTGTAAAATACGTAGACGTTAATAGTACTTCTTCCTTGTCTGTAAAAGTAAATGATATAGGCACTTATAGTACTGCCTCCTTGTCTTTCCTTGTAAACAATGAAGACATGCGTGACAAAAAAAATGTTTCCCTCATGGTTTTTTTTTGCATCCCTCTGGATCAATACTGAAGCATAATAAGGAGAAACTGCTTGGCTTTGCGCATCAACATCATCTGTGTCGGTAGAGAACGTAGAACAGCTTCATTTTTTTCACTTTTTTAAAAATGTACACTGTTTACATTATGTTTTTACCGTTATTTGACTATGGCCTCTTTAGAGACTTGGGACATTGGGCAATGCCTAACCGCCCTAATGGCCAATCCACTCCTGATTTCCTCATCAAAGTTACTCTTTCAGAACACGAGCGACGATAAGCATGGCCGATGAATCAGGGTTGAATGATTGTTACGTGAGGAAGTCAACACTCACTACTCTTGAGAAGAAAAGGACGGCATGGTTGGGTCACGGAGTCATTATGCAGAAGAAATCAGCGGGCGATGGGAAAGAATATTTATGAATATAAAGCTTGTTTTTGAAGTCTTGTCATCAGGAGGAGAGATGTTTGGAGGGAAGAGCTGAAAGGGTAATGATATTCATTCGAAGCCGAAAAGACGAGGGTGGTCTACCATCACACGTCATACCAACACGTCCCAAAAACCTCAACTTTCCATCTGTTGTTCTACAAAGAGGTACAAGGGCAGCTGAATCAGATTGTCTCCCGCCTACTGAGAATTTATCACATTCTGTTCCATGACAAAGCAAATAAAATAAAAATCTCCTTGAATGAAAAAAAACAGAGTTTAGATTCTTGAAGTAGGTCAATGATCTTTCATTACAGAGCAATAAGTGTCCACTAAAAATCCGTAGTCAGGTTTTCTTTAAGAAACAAATTATTGGACATTAAAGACTTACTAAACTCGACTGTTTGGAGGACAATGAAATATAGGCCAACCTACTGTCTATGGTCAAATTAGGCATTTCCCAATCTAATGATTACTACTAATGATTAATGATGAGCGAGCGTGAGTTGAGTGCACGTTACTCGAATTGAGCGCGTCGATTCGAATAGCAAGAATAATGTAAGTCTATGGGGAGCTTGAGCTTTTTTCCTGCTGGCCAATCTAGGAGAGATGGGGGGGGGGTGTCGGAAAATAGCTGAAATGGATGGAAACAGCACTTAAAAGGAATGGGCATGGTGAAGGTGCCTGGGCGCATCTCTGACTTCCCGGTCGGTGCTGGGAAGTTAGAAATGAAATAATTTTGGCAGCGGAGAACAAGCAATAAATGGCAGCCAACAGGAAGACAGTAGTGACGGGGGGTGCAGACGGGGGGAAGTGTCTCCTCAGCGAGAGCCCATAAATTGTGCGCACTGGTGGCTGGCGGACACTATGCGGAGGCGGACATGGGCGCTCGAGTAGGCTGGTGGCGGTTGTATATATATGTATATCATATGTGTTGCAAGAAGACTGATTATTACTTCACTCTCTGTCTGAATCTAGAGCGTTTACTGCCGCTAGTAATTGACTGCTGGATAGACAACATAAGGTTAATCTATAACACGACCACCAAGACTACTGCCCCTCCTGAAGGCGTTGATGTCTGTGTCCCAGGCTTTGGCCAGACGTACCCATTGGAGTTTCTGGATCCTAGCAAAATGAGTGTTGGCATGTATTTCTACACTCTTGTCCAGAGTATGGCTGACTGGCGGTACATACGTGATATAAATGTAAGAGGAGCCCCTTATAATTGGCGGAAAGCTCCTAATGAGAATACGGAATATTTTGAAGCTTTGCAGTGTGGCGCCCTGGAGAAGCCAGGACGTCACAGATACTGCAACAACACACCCCACACCCCGGCTAGGCACATCAAGGTCAGACAAAAATCCTTGTTGCCTCCCTCCAGGGGCTGATGTCCACACCAGGGGGTGGAGCCAGGTGGTTGGCCCCACCCACCAAGGAGTTCACAGTCCTGGAGGCGGGAAAAGGGAGGGTTGAAGAAAGAGAGTTGAAGTGGAGAGTGGAGTTGAAGTGGAGGAGTGAAGTGGTAGCGGAGCAGACTGACGGTGTCCGGGTGCGTGGCCCGGGCACATACAGCAAGGTTGGCAGACGGTGGTGACCGTCTGCAGGAGGGGCTGATTGACGTGAACCGTAAGGACCAGGGACGGGCGGTGGCCCGCCGGTACCAGATCGGGGAGCGAAGAGAAGCCAGCACCATTCGGCAGGGCCTACGGACCCCAGAACAGGCTTGGAGTCGCCGTAAAACCGGTCAAATCCGTTAGCGAAGGGAACCTCCGGGGTTTCCCAGCAGTCAAGACCCAATTGAAGGCAACCGCTCAAACCATGAAGGGAAATACAGTCACCGCCAAGGCTACAGTTCCCAGGGCCAGAGCCTGCAGGCAAAAGGGGCTCCCTCAGCCTCCATCCAAGCTGTGGAGCGAGTTACTGGTGGGAAGCCACCAGAACCGAGAACATAACACAGATGCAGGGAAAGGCAGTCACCGCCAACCTACCGGGAGAAGAACCACCGCAGCCGTCTGTGGGACCCGTCCATCCAGCCGTTTGTTTTACCGGAGACTTTGCATTCATCATTGGCTGAGTGAGTACCACTGTGCCGTGCGGCACCGCGCTGCCCCCGCGACCCTGCACCTCACCAGGCCCCATAACCCACCTGCCATTCCTCCCTCACCGGGCCCCGGGACAACCAACTCCCCTACCCATGGAGGGGAAAAACAACATCCAGACTGCTCCCTGTCATCGCTCCCGGGATCCCCGTCCAGAGCAGCGGTGGTGTCACAACCTCGCCACAACCGTGGGTGGCGTCACGGACAATAAATCCCCAAAACCATTCCCCTTTTCACTCACGGGTGAGGAGCGCCACTCGAGTCCCCGGATCCGGCCCACCGCTCGAGCCACCAAACAGCAAGCGAAGCAGCAGCGCCGGACCCGAGCGTGGTGAGCGCAGCGTCCCCTCCCCGCCGGTGACAGCAGAAGTTCATAGAAACGATGTATGAGGACTTCAAGAGCCCAGTGGTGCTAGTGGCACACAGTATGGGCAATTTGTACACCCTGTTTTTTCTAAATCATCAAAAACAGAGCTGGAAGGACAAGTATATCCATTCTTTTGTGGCTCTTGGTGCTCCTTGGGGAGGAGTGGCAAAAACGTTGCGAGCTCTTGCATCAGGAGACAATAATAGGATTCCAGTCATCAGCTCCTTGCGGATCCGCGACCAGCAGCGCTCGGCAGTCTCCACCAGTTGGCTCCTACCCTACAATAACACATGGCCAGCCAGGAAAGTTTTTGTAACTACACCAAGTTCAAACTACACATTGAAGGACTACCAGAATTTTTACAATGACATTGGCTTTAAGGAGCGTTGGTTCATGAGAAAAGAAATGGAAAACCTGATCTCTTCTCTTGCTCCTCCTGTAGTAGTACATTGCCTTTATGGAAATGAGGTTGACACTCCCGATTCATTTCACTATGATTCTTTTCCAGACAAGGACCCAAACATAATTTATGGGTCCGGAGATGGAACAGTGAACATAGAAAGTGCCTTACAGTGTCGTAGGTGGATAGGCCTTCAGAAACAAGCCGTATATCTGGTGGTCTACCAGGAAATTAACATATTGCCCTGTTGTCAAATGTTACCACTATATCCAACATCAAGAAGGTCCTTTTGGGGCTCTAGCTTGCATCTGAGGTGTGGTGTTGCCTTCTGTGCACTGTGGTTTTTGTAGTTGTCTACCATATGGTTTGCTGCACAATAGTGGAATTCTGCTGATCAGAAATAAAGCCAATTTTTATACAATAGGTCTTTATTGCAGACGTACAGTCTGTTATTTATAGAGATCATGCATTGCTGGAAGGTGGTTTCTTGGATATCTACAATATGACACTTGTTTCTCAGGCTTCATTTGTACTCCGTTATCCTGTTCAACAACTTGCAATCCACAAATGCATTTTTTAATATTTGAAAAAATGTAATGTTCAGATATTGCATTAACAATATTCTATTAAGTGTTTAATAAGACATGTTTTTCAGTCACGTTTTGATGTAACTAGAAAATTCTTAAAAATCCATGTATGTGATATTTAATTGCTCCCCAAATCAACTTCTGATCACAAGACACAGATCGTTTACAGCACAGACGTTTACTCATAATAGCAAGTTATGAGACCTACAGGAACAAGTGATGGTGTTTACAAAATGTCATTTAGTAATGTTGGCTGTTTGGCACTGTACCTCGATATTGTTAAAGGGGTTATCCAGCTTATTTTGACTTTTTTTTTTATTATTTCCCTATTGGGCTACACTGGGGCAGGTAAGTAGATAGTGACCACTTACCTGCCCTGCTGTCAGCCCCTCTCCCCCAGCTCAGAGCGATCATGTGACCGCTCCTGCCGCGATTTTGCTGCTTCCGGTCATTTCATGTCAACATGGGCAGGACCATGTTGACATGCAAATCTGTGAACAGCATGTTGCCGCCCTCCTGGGCGGGTACAGTGCATGAGTCCCCGCCCCCTTCCCTGTACCCTTCCACACATTTCCCCGCTCCCGTACTCTCCCCGCAACCTCCCCCTGCACTGCTGTGGGACCCGTGAGCTGAGGGGAGGGGCCTGCCTGCGGCTGCCGTGGTGTCACCGCCAGCACCGGGCCCCCTGCTCAGGATCGCACATTCAAATGTATCAGCAGCATCTGTGATGCCGATACATTTGAAAGCACCGATGAGAAGGAGCGCTGCTTCTCATCACTGCCCGTGCAGTCTGTGTCTGACAGTTCAGGACAGCGGTGACGTCACTACTGTGCTGATATGTCCAGACCAGACAGCGGACGAACGTGCAGGAGCGGCGGGGACCGAGGAGGGGTAAGCATGTATTCCCTACATGTGTTCCCTATGGGGGTAGGGGGGTCGGTGCAGAATGATGGTGGGGGGGTCGGTACAGAGCGCCGTGTGTGTGTGTGTGGGGGGGAGGGTTGCAGAGCCCGATGTGGTGGGGGGTGCAGAGCCCGATGTGGTGTGGGGGTGCAGAGCCCGATGTGGGGCTGTTATTTCCAATGCTAGAGTGATAACAGGTCAGTGCTGGGGCAGAATACTGACAGGGAATGAGTGTGCAGGGGGCGGGCAGGGGGCGAGGCTGGACACTGAGGCTTGGCAGGGGGCGAGGCTGGACACTGAGGCCGGGCGGTGCCAGCTCTGACTGGGAAGTTTGGCACAGGAAGAGGTCGGTTTGCTGGAGCTGAATGTAAACAAAGAGCTGCAGAGAATAAAGTCATAATTCAAGAGGAACAAAAGTTAGAAAACAAAAAATAACAATGTAGGGGTGTTTTATATGACAATACAGCACAGATTAGCTTACCAAAAATTTTTGAGTTTATGTCGGACAACTCCTTTAAGTATGTAAAAATAAGATGATATTTGTCAGGACCGGGAGGACTGATGGGCCCAGGAGGTGGATCCACTGGACCGAGTATCCCACCGGGGGGCAGGGTACACGGCAGCCGGAGCACTGGCGTGGCAGGGACAGGTATAACCAGGTCAGCAGAGTCACAGAGTTCTTCAGGACGGTAAGGAAAACAGGCACAGGTACCAGGAAGCAAAGACAAGAAGTCTACAGGACACGGCACCAGGGGGCCTGAACACCTAGCTCAAAAGACAAAGCTTCCAGACACGTTGATCAGGCAACGCCCCTATGGAAGGGCCAGTCTTATATATCCAGCACAGCCGTAGGTCACTTCCTGCTTCAGGTGTGCTGGGTCCATAAAACCAGGAGAGTGGGCGCGGCCTGGTCCTATACAGAGGCATGAGGCTAATACTCAGAGTCAGACTCATGAGACCAGGAGCAGGACACAGGAGAGCACGAGCGGGAGCGGCAGCCATGACCGGTGGACACGTGGAGTGGATCAGTGGGTAAGGAGCAGTGCAATGACGGTGAGGCCGGATCAGTGGGTACGGAGCGGTGGTGCGATGCAGGTGCGACTGGATCAGTGGGTACAGAGCGGTGGTGCAATGCAGGTACGACTGGATCAGTGGGTATGGAGCGGTGGTGCAATGCAGGAACCGGCTCAGTGGGTAAGGAGGGCTGCTGGGACACCGGGAGCGTGACAGTACCCCCCCCTTGAAGCCCCCCTCCCCGCGGCCGGGACATGTAGGCGCGCCGAAGAGGGGCAGCAACGTACTTCCGGGACAACCAGGACCGAGCCTCGGGACCGCAATCCACCCAATCGACCAGGAAGGACTGCCTACCCCGGACCGTTTTCATGGCCACTATGTCCCGTATCGGAGAACCCAAGTCAGCGGCAACGGAGGCAACGGATAGGGGAAGACAGTCAGAAGCAGGACTGGAGTCGTGGGCGACCGGTTCGGGCGTCTCGGACCGGGTACAGGATAGTGTGTCATCCTCAGTAGCAGGGGGCATCAAAGTCTCAAGTGCCAGGGATGGTGGCACAACGCTGGGCTGCGTCGACTCTGCTTCTGGGTCCGGTGGCACCACAGGCACAAGTGCCAGGAGCTGTGGTACACCGCTGGACTGCGTCGTCGCCTCTTCTTCTTCCGGCGGCATAGCAGGTTCAGGTGACAGGGGCCGAGGAACGGGCTGTAGGCAGTGGTCATGACACCAGGACCCCCAGCGAGTAATAGCGCCAGAGTGCCAACTAATGGCAGGGTCATGGAGTTGAAGCCAGGGTAGGCCCAACAGGAGCTCAGGAGCCATCCTCGGGATCACATAGAAGGTGATGGTCTCAGTGTGCAAAGTGCCAACCTGGAGTCTCACTGGTTCAGTGGTATATCGGACAGGTTCGTATAGCAGTTTGCCGTCCACGGAGGCGAACCAGAGGGGCTTGGCAAGCGGGATCACAGGTACCTGGTATCGGTCCACTGCAGACTGGTGTATGAAATTAGCCGCTGCCCCAGAATCGATGTGGGCCTCTGCTGTGAACCTGGTCTTCTTCGTCGTCACCTGGACAGTCTGTGTAAGTGGAACGGAGGGGATTCCGGTGCCAAGGGTAGCGGTTCCCACCATCCCTTGGGCCTGGGGTCTACCAGGTTTCTCAGGGCATGTCCGAAGCATGTGTGACCCGTCTCCACAATAGAAGCACAGGCCCAGGGCGAGCCGTTCTGCACGGCGTTGCTTGGCTTGGTTCAGTCGGTCAATTTGCATGGGTTCCGGAAACATGTCACAGGAAGGCAGGGGCAAAGGAGCGATAGGCCTCTGCGGGGACAAGGCGTGACGGGGTGGTCGCTTCTCCCGGAATACCTCTTTGGTTCGCTCCTGGAAACGGAGGTCAATTCGGGTGGCTAAGGATATTAAAGCGTCCAAGGTGCGTGGAACGTCACGGCCAGCAAGCTCGTCTTTGACGCGGCCAGAGAGTCCTTCCCAAAAGGCCGCCGTCAAGGCCTCATTGTTCCAGCCCAGCTCAGAGGCGAGCGTGCGGAACTGGATGGCGTATTGGCCGACGGTCAGGGTCCCTTGGCGTAGCCGGAGGAGCGAAGAGGTCACTGTGGTGGTACGTCCGGGTTCATCGAATGTACTTCGGAAGGCGTGCAAGAATTCCCGGATGTTAGTGGTCATTGGATCCTCATTCTCCCACAGGGGGTTAATCCAGGCTAGAGCTTCGCCTTCCAAGTGTGACATCAGGAACGCCACTTTAGCCTGGTCTGAGACAAACAAATGAGGAAGCAACTTGAAATGCAGGGAGCACTGATTCAAGAAGCCGCGGCAGGACTTGGGATCCCCTGCATAGCGAGGCGGAGCAGCGAGGCGAAGTTGCGAGGCCGTGGCGGAAACTGGTTCGGAGCCGGAGACTGGTTGCTGCGTGGACTCAGACGAGGCAGCGGTCTGCAGTGTATATAACCGGTGGTCCATGGACGCCAGGAATTTCAGCATCCGGTGTAAGGTGTCACGCTGTTGCACCAGTTCCTGGCGTAGTTCGGCCAGCTCAGATGTTTGTGCTCCAGCGGGATCCATGGCCTGATCAAACTGTCAGGACCGGGAGGACTGATGGGCCCAGGAGGTGGATCCACTGGACCGAGTATCCCACCGGGGGGCAGGGTACACGGCAGCCGGAGCACTGGCGTGGCCGGGACAGGTATAACCAGGTCAGCAGAGTCACAAAGTTCTTCAGGACGGTAAGGAAAACAGGCACAGGTACCAGGAAGCAAAGACAAGAAGTCTACAGGACACGGCACCAGGGGGCCTGAACACCTAGCTCAAAAGACAAAGCTTCCAGACACGTTGATCAGGCAACGCCCCTATGGAAGGGCCAGTCTTATATATCCAGCACAGCCGTAGGTCACTTCCTGCTTCAGGTGTGCTGGGTCCATAAAACCAGGAGAGTGGGCGCGGCCTGGTCCTATACAGAGGCATGAGGCTAATACTCAGAGTCAGACTCATGAGACCAGGAGCAGGACACAGGAGAGCACGAGCGGGAGCGGCAGCCATGACCGGTGGACACGTGGAGTGGATCAGTGGGTAAGGAGCAGTGCAATGACGGTGGGGCCGGATCAGTGGGTACGGAGCGGTGGTGCGATGCAGGTGCGACTGGATCAGTGGGTACAGAGCGGTGGTGCAATGCAGGTACGACTGGATCAGTGGGTATGGAGCGGTGGTGCAATGCAGGAACCGGCTCAGTGGGTAAGGAGGGCTGCTGGGACACCGGGAGCGTGACAATATTCCTATCTGGCATTATTGCACATGAATAGTATTCGCCTCTAGATATCGTAATGTGTTGTACCTTGCCTCAATGTCTTAAGGCTGTTTAGCACACAGCAGATCTGCCATTCTCCATTTGATACACATTGTGGTGAGATGGTGAAGGTGTGTTCTGCCATGTCTGTTCCAGATGTTCAGAAAATGTTAGAAATCGAGTCGTACGTCAAAGCTTAAACTGCCAAATTTATATACATGTGATATGTTTCCTTGTTCTTGGGGTGTGAATTTTTCTTCTAAATGTTTGCCTTTTGTGCCTCAAAATTGTAATAAATATGTTTTAAATATAAAAAAATGAAATTTTTTTTTTTTTTTAAAAAGTGTGGTGTTCCCCCTATTTTCGATAACCAGACAAGGTAAAACAGACAGCTGCGGGCTGGTATTATCAGGCTGGGAAGGTCCATGGTGTTTTTGCCCTTCCTAGCCTAAAAATAGCATCCCGCAGCCGACTCAGAATTGGTGTATCTATTAGATGCATCAATTCTTACGCTTTGCTCTGACTCTTCATGATTGGCAATAAGTATACTATTTTGGGAGGTTGTCATCTGACATCAAGCCAAGGGGTTGGTAATGGAGAGTAGTCTATCAGACAGCCCCATTACTAACCCACCAGTAAATGTAAAGTTAAAGAAACACACACACAGTCAAAAATAGTTCATTTGAATAAAGACTCCCAACACAATCCCCTTTACTAATTTATAAAAACCCCCCATAAAGATGCGACGTCATCCATTGTGTAGAGGTCCCAAGACGTCTTCTAAATCCGTACTTCAACCTATGGATTTAGTTCAGAGAATGAGACTTCACAGCTCCCTCCCAGTTAGTGCCGGACCCGGAGTTTCTCAGGCACGGTGACATCAGTAACTCACTGACAACACCGCTTGTGAGAAACTCGGGGTCTGGCGCTGTCCTGAATGACCTAGAGAGCCTTGTTCTCTGAACGAGGCTCTATGGGTTGAAGTACAGATTCGGGGGACGTTGCGGGATACTAGAAAATGGATTACATTGGATCTTCATGGTTTTTTTAAATAATAAATAAATTGGTGAATGATGTTTAGTGACTGAAAAATAGAGCTCGGGCACCCCGATGCTCGATCAAGTATCAAGCAGTATCGAGCATGATTGCTCATCACTAGTTAGGCTATGTGCGCACGTTGTGTAAATACATGCAGTTACGCTGCGCTTTGTAGCGCAGCGTAACTGCATGCGTCCTGCGTCCCCTGCACAGTCTATGGAGATTGTGCAGGGGCCGTGCGCACGTGGCGTCTTAGAGCGCAGCGCTTCGGCTGCTGCCCGAAGCGCTGCGTTCTAGGAAGTGACATGTCACTTCTTCCGTGCGCTTTGCCGGCAGCTCCTGCTCTGTCTATGGCAGGAGCTGCAGGCAGAGCGCATGGAATCTGCTTTTTTTTTTTTCTCTACGGACATTTTCTGCAGCGATTTGAAGCGCACGTGTGCTCTTCAGATCGCTGCAGAAATTTCTGCAGTGACTGTACGCAACGTGCGCACATAGCCTTACAATTATCTGCATTATTTATAGGGAAAAGCAGTATTATCTGTACATATGTGACGCCCTGGCCAGCCAGGTAGTCACAGATAGGGCCCTCAAAACACTAGTCCCCTAACAAGGTGACAGCTGCCAAACACTAAAACCCTAGTCACCCCCCTCAGTGCTGGATGGACACACCAGGGGGCAGAGCCAGGTGGTTGGCCACGCCCACCGAGGAGTTCAGAGAGCCTGAGGCGGGAAAAGTAAAGAGATCAGTTTAGGAGGTGAAGTAAAGTGGAAGCAGGCCTGTGTGTCAGGTCTGCAACTAACTGACAGGTGCCAGGGTTGGAGCCCGGGCACCTTTGGCTAGGATAGGAGGCATACGGAGGCATCTGCCTGCAGGAGCCGGGAAGACGGCTCGGTGGAACCGTGGTGGAACCGTGGTAGACCCCGGGAATCCGACTCGGAAACCGGAGCACAAAGGGGGTACTCAGACCTTGAAGCTAGGTACAGAAGCTACTGGGGGCTAGCTAATTAACTGATTGCGGCCAGGACTATAGGTCCTGTCCCACCCAAGGTCCCGACTGAAGACAACAGCCCAACGAGGGGGATAGAAAGCCACCGCCATGGCAGAGAAATCCCACGGGCCAGTGTCTGCGGGCAAAGGGCTCCTCCGACAACCACAAGCCGGGGAGAGGACTCCTGACGTTGCAGGCGCAGGTAGTCCATCATCACAAAACGGGTGCAGGAGAAAGGCAGAGACCACCAACCGGGTGGGGGACCAGACTGCAGCCGGCTGCGGGCACCGACCACCATCAGCTTGGTTTACCAGAGACTTGTGTGTGTTACTAATCGTGAGTACACCAGTGCCCTCCAGCCGCCCATCTCCCTGCAACACCCAACTAGCCCCCCAACGGGTCCTGGGGCCACCATCCCAACCCACGGAGGGGTTAACAACTTGCTGCGCAACATCTCCCCCTGGTGCCCCGTAACCACAGCGGTGGTGTCCACCTTCACCACAACCCGTGGGTGGCGTCACAAACTCAAACACGGCTCCGGCCGTACAACTACGTCCCCCTAAACCACCAACCCCTTTTAGATCGGAGTGACCATGGACCCCCGGGTCCGGAGACCCTTGAGCCACCCACTGAAGGTCCGGACCCGAGTAGCTCGGCTGCAGCCGAGCACGGGGCGGCACACATACGTCACTTAAAGAGATGAGAGAGAAGGTTTTGTGATTTCATTATTACATGCAGGGAAAGAGAGTCAGTGCAATCTTAAATAGTAACAGGGAAACAGTACTATCTGTGCCTTCATCACTTAAAAAGGGGAGATACATGGTCTTGTGCCTTCATTATTAACAGGAACAGAGAGTCAATAAAATCTGATATAGGAAAAACAGGGAAACCGTACTATCTGTGCCTACATTATTTAAAAGGAGAGGAAGAGGAAATACTGTGCCTTCATTACTTACAGGCAGAAAAGGGAATCTAGACTATCTGAACTATTTACAAGGAGGGGCAGGAAAACAGTACTATCTGTGTCTACATCATTTAAATGGGAGGATAAAAAGATAGTTGTATGCCTTTATTATTTTCGGGCAAAGTAAGAGAGTCATTACTATTTGAACAGTTTATAGGGAGAGACAGGGAAACAGTAATATCTGTATCTACATCACGTAAAGGGAAGAAACAAAAAAAATTGATTTATGCTTTAAATACTTATACTGTATGCGGAAAAAGGGGAGTCAGTACTATCTAAACTGATTACAGGGAGAGACAGGGACATAGCAGTATCTGTGACAATGGTATTTTAAGAAGCAAACAGAGAGATAGTTCAATGCCTTCATTATTTACAGACAGAGAAAGGGAGTCAGTATTATGTGAACTGTTTACAGAGGGAGACAGGGAAATCATACTATCTGTGTCTACATCATTTATAGAGGTTACTAGCTGTACTACCCGGCTTCGCCCGGGTAAATAACTGTTGTTAACAAAATAGAATGTATTAACATTCCCGGGATAGAATGTATAAATAAAATGTATTAACGCCCGGGATAGTAACTGTCTCTCTGTTTCTCTCCCATTCTCTGTCTGTCTCCCCCTCTGTATATATCTCTCTGTCTCTCTCTATCGCTTTGTCTGTCTCTTTCCCTGTCTGTCTCTGACTGTTTCTGTCTCTTTCTCCGTCTGTCTCAATCTCTTTCCCTGTCTGTCTATCTATCTCTTTCCCTCTCTATCTCTCTGTCACTTTCCCTGTCTGTCTCTTTCCCTGTCTGTCTCTTTCCCTCTCTTTCCCTGTCTGTCTCTTTCCCTCTTTCCCGCTGTCTCTTTCCCTGTGTCTGTCTCTTTGTCTGTCTCTTTACCTATCTTTGTCTGTCTCTTACCCTGTCTGTCTCTTTCCCTCTCTTTCCCTGTCTGTTTCCCTGTGTCTGTCTCTGTCTCTTTATCTGTCTCTTTACCTGTCTGTCCCTTAACCTGTCACTCTTTCCCTCTCTTTCCCTGTATGCCTCTTTCCCTGTCAGTCTGTCTCTTTGTCTGTGTCTGTCTCTTGTGTCTGTCTCTTACCCTGTCTATGTCTGTTTCTTACCCTGCCTGTGTCTGCCTCTTTCCCTGTCTATGTCTGTCTCTTTCCCTGGCTGCATTGTGACACGCCAACATTCCATATAAGGGCGTGGCTGCGCATTCTTCTGAAGTTCTGGCTGCACTGTGGCTCCCAGCTCCATTCGCTATAATGGAGGCAGTTTTTTTGGCGAATAACTGTAAAGCACGGGGTTAAAATTTCCCCTCAAAACATAGCCTATGACGCACTCGGGGTCCAGATGTGGCTGTAGCTGCGACGGTGCAGATGCCAATCCCGGACATACACACACACACACATACATACACACACACACACACATACATACACACACATACATACACACATTCAGCTTTATTTATTAGATTGACTCATAGATGCAATAACAGATCCTACAAACACAAAGCATAAACATGACTAGATGTGATCTGTTTGAGACTCTATTAAATAATTTATATTAATCCAACACAAGACAATATAAAAAGCATAAAAAGGAAGGTGAAATATCACGGATCCCTAAAAATGTCTTCCAAAGGGGTCAGAGGCAACAGAGCAGAAGTAAAACATATATCAAAACATACATGTAAATATACAAAAAAAGAGATAAAATACCAATGGACTTGTAAAATTACTACCAGTGATGACATTGATTCTATTTAATGATGTGGATACAAAAAAGGAGCATACTTCATATCGCGAATAACAATGTGACTGTGGGATAGTGAGGGACAGGGGCCCCTTTGCTGTCCCTCGCACTAAGGGTCCCTAGGCTATCTCTAACTTCAGTGTTACTCCTGATGGTGGAGATGCCTGAGTCTCTTGCCTGGCTATGCTCCTTACCAGAACTAATCTGATTCTCCCCCTTCCACCAGGGAAGGAAGGGGCAGCATTGAGAAAGAAACACAGTTAAAAACAGAAAAGGGAGAACCAAAACTCTGACACACTGCAGACACACAGAAATAGTCAATAACTGAGGAGAAAAGCAAGAGCAGGAAGGTAGCAACAAAAAAATAGCATTACCACACTCAACAAGTACCACAATCACCAGATAGTCTGGATCACAACACCTCACAAGACCAGCTAAGATAAACTATAGCTGGCATAGAAGAAAGAATCTAGCCAGCATATATAGCAGGGGACCAGATGTAATTGGCTCCACCACATTTTACCAAAGGAGACTAAAGGCCCTGTCACACACAGAGATAAATCTGCGGCAGATCTGTGGTTGCAGTGAAATTGTGGACAATCAGTGCCAGGTTTGTGGCTGTGTACAAATGGAACAATATGTCCATGATTTCACTGCAACCACAGATCTGCCAAAGATTTATCTCTGTGTGTGACGGGGCCTTTAGAAGCAATCTAGCAGAGTTTAACTCTTTCTAGCCTGCCTATGAACTACCACTCTGCAGGTCAATGCCTGAGTCTGCCTGTGTAGATCACATATTGTACACAAGAGAAGTTATTGTCAGAATCTGTTGTCTGAACAGATCCCAACGCCGGAATGGCAGTAGGTGAAGTTTATAAAAATCTTCATACTTCATAGATACAAGAGCTCAGGAAAAGAAACAAAGTAAGAATGTAATACCAATTCTTGTAGAATTAAGGAGTTCAGATGTTCTCCACACTCGATGATTGTTTCACATGTGCTTCGTTATTTACAGAAGGAAGATAGAGAAATGGCTCTGTGCCTTCAACAGTTACAGATTTCACTGGAATAGACAGAAAAGTACAGTAGTTAAATTTTTTCATACATCATTTACCAAAGAGACAGGGAGGCAGTACTATCTGTGCATTCACAAGTTATAAGAGGAGATAGAAAAGCAGTATAATCTTTGTCGACATCATTTGCAAAGAAAACAGGGAGGCAGTACTCTCTGTGAATTCACAAGTTATAAGAGTAGATAGAAAAGCAGTATAATCTTTGTCGACATCATTTGCAAAGAAAACAGGGAGGCAGTACTATCTGTGAATTCACAAGTTATAAGAGTAGATAGAAAAGCAGTATAATCTTTGTCAACATCATTTTCAAAGAAAAACAGGGAGGCAGTACTATCTGAATTCACAAGTTATAACAGTAGATAAAAAAGCAGTATAATCTTTGTCGACATCATTTTCAAAGAAAACAGGGAGGCAGTACTATCTGTGAATTCACAAGTTACTGTATAAGAGGAGATAGAAAAGCAGTATAATCTTTGTCAACATCATTTGCAAAGAAAACAGCGAGGCAGTACTATCTGTGCCTACAAAATTCAAAAGAAGAGACAGAAAAACACTTTGCCTACATCTGTTGCAGACTGAGGCTGTAGTATTGTGCCAAAGGTTCTAAAGTTAAAAAAGACCACAAGTCCGAGGAGGTTGATCCTGGCAGCTTCTGGGCTACTGGCTGTCTTCTTCTGCTGGTTATTATGTTGCATGTGTAGCGCCCCTGAGCCACTCAGGGCACTACAGGGAACTGCATCCTCCCGGGGATGCAGGACCTACCCCCTCGGTCCTGTAACACCAGTGCCAGAAACAGCAGCACACACCTAAATTCCCAGTTCCCACACCAGGTGAGCACTGCTAGTCAAATAAGGGGAGGGCCACCCAGTGGGCAGAGCCTGACCAGGGAACTAGACAGCCTGGTAGGAGTGGACAATAGGGAGTCTGCAAGAATGTAGTGAAGGGAGCAGACGTGCCTCCAACTGGGTCTGTGTAACGGTGACCCAGGGGCACGGGAGAAAGTTGCCAGTTTAGGAGCGAACAAGTACCTCTGGAACAGAGAGGGTCGCCAGGGACAGTACAAGGGAGCAAAACTGGAACCAAGCACGCATGGGGCACAGGGCCCTAGGTCAGGCAACAGTTTCATACGACCTGGGAATTGCCTGCACAGTGAGGACTCTTATCTCCCCTGCAAATACTCCCTTTTCAAAAAGGCCCCAGGGCACGGGACCGGGCAACGGCCACCACAGTGACATCACCAATTGTATACACTGCCTGGGACCGAGTATGCCATTCCCTGGGCGACACACATGTATTTGTGTGTCTTGGACTTGCTCTGCTGCGATGACTGTGCTTTGCTGTACAGACCCTTCCCAAGCTTAGGCACTAGCTACAAACCGGAGCTATATTGTACACTGCTGTCAGAGGGGAGGTGGTCTCTCAGGTTCATTTCTATGGGAAGTCTGAAAATTTTCCGGCATGATGGCCTATGGTTATAATCGATTTTTGGTATATTCTGTTAATCTGAAAGGTAAGAACCCCCCCTTAAATATATATATATACATTTAGGATCAAAATATACAGTCATGTCCAAAAGTGATGGCACCCTTGAAATTGTTACAGAAAATTAAGTTTTTCTCCCAGAAAATTATTGCAATTACACGTTTTGTTATACACATGTTTATTTCCTTTCTGTGTATTGGAACAACACAAAAAAACTGAAAAAAAAGGCAAATTGGACATATTTCACACATAGCCGAAAAAGGCCAGGACAAAATTGTTGGCTCTCTCAACTTAATATTTGGTTGCACGCCTTTGGAATAAATACCTGCAATCAATCGCTTCCTATAACTGTCCACAAGCTTCTTACTCCTCTCACCTGGAATTTTGGACTCTTTTTATAATCTGCTCCAGGTCCCTCATACTTGAAGACACCTTCTCCCAACAGCAATTTTAAGATCTCTCCACAGGGGTCAATGGGATTTAGATTCGGACTCATTGCGGCCACTTCAGGAGTCTACAGTACTTTGTTTCCATCCATTTCTGGGGGCTTCTTGAACTATGTTTGGGGTCATGGTCCTGTTTGAAAACCCATGACCTAGGACCAAGGACTTAGCTTTCTGACACTAGACACTACATAATGCCTTGCTGTTACGTCACCGCCGGAGTCTGCTCCAGCGACTTCTGCTCCGATCGCCAGGCGACGCCGTGTTCCTGCCGTGGATGGTGCTGGTGATGGGAGAGAAGTCGATGCCAGCGGCACCAGTGGGCGCAGGCTCCTATCATCCACTGGACTGGGTTAGCTTGGGATCTGCAGTACCGCTGGCTGACTGTGGGTGGCATGTGTCTTCCAGCTGAAGTTGCCAGTGTTCAGCTACAGCCAATGGGAAGACACCACACCCTTCTTATTCCCCCTCCTGTCACATGATTACTGCCAGATATAGTTCTGATTTTCCTGGCTCCTGTTACATCCTATTCTGTTGGTGATTCCTGTGTTGACTTCTGCGTGTTTTGACTACTCTTCTGCCTACTGTTTTTGTACCTTGCTGCCCGACCCGGATCTGACCTCTGCTACGTTTGCTGACTACGTCACTGCCTGCCAATTCTGTCCCTGTTCTGCTATTCCTGGTTTGACCCTGCCTGACTACTACTCTCATCGGACTGCAGCCTTCCACAGGTAGTGATCTCCAGTTCCCTGTGTAATTCCAAATCCCTGTATAGGGGTTAAAGGGTTTCAGGGTTCTGGGGGTCCTACTTGGTGAGTGGCTTCCCTCTAGCCTCCCCGTTACAGCCCATCTGAGTCTGTGGATCCAGGCAGGCGTTACACTTGCACACAGTCAAGCCACCAAATGCCAAAGGCAGCAAAACAACCCCAAAAAATCTTTCAGCCTCCACCCTATGTGACTGTAGGTGCTATGTTCTTTTCTTTGTAGGCCTTTTTCCGTTTTTGGAATACAGTACAGTGGAACCTCGCTTAACGAGTAACCCAGTTAACGAGAATTTCGCTTAACATGCAAAGCTTTCTGTAAATTTGTAACTCGGTTTACGAGAAAGCTTTGCTGTACGAGCAAAATACTCACCGCACACACTTCCGGTTCCGTACATCCACCGCGCTCTAACCCACTCTTGCAGTCCACACAAACACACACAAACACGCACAAACACGCACGCACACACATACAGTATTATGCTCACCTTACCTTCCGTTCCATCGCCGGCCTCATGGTTCTTGTAGTTCGCTGGTACATCGCGACGAGGGAGGAATCCTCGCGGCGAACTACAAGATCCAGGAGGCCGGCGATGGAACGGAAGGTAAGGTGAGCTTAGTATGTGTACCTTCTGTTCCATCACCGGCCTCCTGGGTCTTGTAGTTCGCCGCTCCAGGATGTGTATCGGCAAGCATCGTGACGAGACAGGAACTTCCCCTGTCAGCCGCTACTCAAAGGCAGCGCGCTGACCAATCAGAGGCAAGTGGCTCCTGCCTTTGACGTCAGCGCTCTGGGTGCGGAAGTTCCTCCCTCGTTGTGATGGTTACCCGATACACATCCTGTACCGGCGAACAGCAAGTCCCAGGAGGCCGGCGATGGAACGGAAGGTAAGGTGAGCATAATATTTGCGTGTGCATGCGTGCTTGTGTGTGTTTGCGTGAGTTTGTGCGTGTTTGTACGTGTTTGTGTGCGTTTGTGCATGTGTGGAATGACACAATAGGGACAGGATGGGACATTTAACAAGTTGTGGAACGCATTGTCTGCATTGCAATGATTCCCTATGGAATCCTACGAGTAACTTGGTTAACAAGCACAGTCCCAGAACGGATTGTTCTCGTTAACCAAGGTTCCACTGTATAATGATGTGCTTTACCAAAATGCTCTATCTTGGTCTCATCTGTCCACAAGACGCTTTCCCAGAAGGATATTGGTTATTCACATATATTTTGACAAACTGCAGTCTGGCTTTTTTATGTCTCTGTGTCAGCAGTGGGGTCCTCCTGCGTCTCTTCCATAGCGTTTCATTTATTTCAAATGTGGACAGATAGTTTGGTCTGACATGGATACATCCTAAGCTTGCAGGACAGCTTGACTTTCTTTGGAGCTTGGTTGGGGTTGCATATCCACCTTCCGGACTGTCCTGCATTGCAACCTTTCATCAATTTTTCTCTGGCGTCCACGTCCAGGAAGATTAGCTACACTGCCATGGGTTGTAAACTTCTTGATTATGTTGCGCATCGTGGACAAAGGAACATCAAGATCTCTGGAGATGGATGTGTACCCTTGAGATTGTTGATATTTTTTTTATCAATTTTGCTTCTCAAGTCCTCAGACAGTTCTTTTCTCTTCTTTCTGTTTTCCATGCTTAGTGTGGTACACACAAACACACAATGCAAAGATTGAGTCAACTTCTCCCCTTTTTATCTGGTATCAGGTGTGATTTTCATATTGCCCACACCTGTTAATTGCCACAGGTGAATTTGAATGAGCATCACATGCTTGAAACAAAGTTGTTTACCCAAATTTTTTTAAAGCTGCCAACAATTTTTTTTGGGACCATTTTTAGGGTTTTTGTCTGAAATGTTGTCTAATTTTCCTTTTTTACTTCTGTTTTTTTTTTTTTCGTTTTGTTCCAATACACACAAAGGAAATAAACATGTGTATAACAAAACTTGCAATTGCAATAATTTCCTGGGAGAAAGACTTTATTTTCTTTAACAATTTCAAGGGTGCCAAGACTTTTTGGCCATGACTATAGAGATTAGACAAAGAGATAGATAAATCGTAGTCAAAAAATGCAAAACTCCAGTGAAACTATGAATAGTACTTTATTCTTCCATATCACAGATATGAGCAATGTTATTTTCCCACTAAATTGTTTTCCTTCCATCGATCTATCTATCTATCTGATTACATAATATAGACAGATATATAGAGTAAATTGTCAGACATAAGATATATAATTATATTAGATAGCTAGATAATAATTAAATAGCGATATTTTATATATACTATATATATATATATATATAAAAATAAAAATATCGCTCTAAATATACAGTATATATATATATTTGTGGATCCCTCATATATACTCATACATAATTTGAGGTGATTTTCTGTTATTCATTAGGCAAAACAGGGTGAAATCAACATCATATAAGGGAACACGCCGCCCAAATGCTTCCTTGTTCTTTGGCAACATCTTTATTCACTTAATCTGGGATTCAGGAAATTCTCGTCCAAGCCAGTTTTATTGGGCGGTTTAAAGAAAGTTCTTGGTCTCCCAATCAGTAACAGATGAGCACGGCTCTATCACATAGTTCTCATGTTTGCTGATCCTCTAATGTCTCCATTATATATGGCTGTCCTGATACTACTCTGCTAATCCTTGATTTGGAAATTGCAGTAATGATACCTGATAATGCATTAGAAATGGAAAAAAAGAGATGAATGATCTGAACCTATGCATAATCTGATGTGACCTCTCAGTCTCTTAAAGGGGCATACCAGACCATAATATTTTTTATATATTTACTTTTCTGCCAGTGGAAAAATAGAGAGTGAAGCAGTCAGCTCTCACACTGCCTCTGCAGTCGGCTCTCACACTGCCTCTGCAGTCGGCTCTCACACTGCCTCTGCAGTCGGCTCTCACACTGCCTCTGCAGTCGTCTCTCACACTGCCTCTGCAGTCGTCTCTCACACTGCCTCTGCAGTCGGCTCTCACACTCCCTCTGCAGTCGGCTCTCACACTGCCTCTGCAGTCGTCTCTCACACTGCCTCTGCAGTCGTCTCTCACACTGCCTCTGCAGTCGGCTCTCACACTGCCTCTGTAGTCGGCTCTCACACTGCCTCTGCTGTCAGCTCTCACACTGCCTCTGCAGTCAGCTCTCACACTGCCTCTGTAGTCGGCTCTCACACTGCCTGTGCTATCAGCTTTCACACTGCCTCTGCAGTTGGCTCTCACACTACCTCTGCTGTCAGCTCTCACACTGCCTCTGCTGTCAGCTCTCACACTGCCTCTGCTGTCAGCTCTCACACTCCCTCTGCTGTCAGCTCTCACACTGTCTCTGCTGTCAGCTCTCACACTGCCTCTGCTGTCAGCTCTCACACTGCCTCTGCAGTAAGCTCTCACACTGCCTCTGCAGTAAGCTCTCACACTACCTCTGCTGTCAGCTCTCACACTGCCTCTGCTGTCAGCTCTCACACTGCCTCTGCAGTAAGCTCTCACACACCCTCTGCAGTCAGCCCTCACACTACAGTCATGGCCAAAAGTTTTGAGAATGACACCAAAATTATATTTTCACATGATCTGTTGCCCTCTGGTTTTTAATTGTGTTTGTCTGATGTTTATGTGGCGCCCTGGACAAGCCAGGACATCACAGGTACTGCAACAACACACCCCACACCCCGGTTAGGAACACCGAAGTCAAACACAAACCCTTGTTGCCTCCCTCCAGGGGATGATGTCCACACCAGGTAGGGCGGAGCCAGATGGTTGGCTCCTCCCACCGAGGAGTTCACAGTCCTGGAGGCGGGAAAGAAGGTCAGAGAGAGAGATAGTGACGAGGAGTAGAGAGAGAGAGTCAGGGGAAGTAGTAGTAGAGGAGTAGACTGACCGTGTCCGGGTACGTGGCCCGGGCACCTGACAGCAAGGTTGGCAGATGGTGGTGACCGTCTGCAGGAGAGGCCGATTGACGCGCAACCGTAAGGACCGGGGACGGGCGGTGGCCCACCGGTACTGAACCGGGGAGCGAAGAGAAGGCAGCACCATCCGGCAGGGCCTACGGACCCCAACCAGGCTAGGAGTCGCCGTAAAACCGGTCAAATCCGTCAGCAACGGGAACCTCCGGGGTTTCCCAGCAGTAAAGACCCGACTGAAGGCAACCGTCCAAACCGTGAGGGAGATAAAGCTACCGCCAGAGCTAGAGCTCCCAGGGCCAGAGCCTGCGGGCAAAGGAAGGGCTCCCTTAGCCAACATACCGCTGGGGAGCGGGCTATCAGTGGGAAGCCATTGGGGCCGAGAACAGAACACCGATGCAGGGAGAGACAGTTACCGCTAACCTACTGGGAGTGACCGCCGCAGCCATCTGTGGGACTTGTCCATCCAGCCGTTTGTTTTACCAGAGACTCCGTGTGCGTTACTGGCTGAGTGAGTACCACCGTGCCGTCTGGCACTGCGCTGCCCCGCGACCCTGCACCTGGCCCAGCCCCGCAACCCACTTTCCGACCTCCACCACCGGGCCCCGGGACCACCAAAACCCCCCTACGGAGGGGAGAAAACATCTCAGCTGCTCCATGTCAACGCTCCCGGGATCCCCGTACAGAGCAGCGGTGGTGTCCCAACCTCACCACAAACCGTGGGTGGTGTCACGGACAATATCCCTAAACCAAACCACCCCGTTCACTCACGGGCGAGGAGCGCCGCTCGAGTCCCCGGGATCCGGCCCACCGCTCGAGCCACCGACCGAGCGAGCAGCAGCAGCAGCCGGACCCGAGCAGTGGGTGAGCGCAGCGCCCTCCCCGCCCGCGACATTTACATCACATACAGAAATATAATTGCAATCATATTATGAGTACCAAAAGGTTATATTGACAGTTAGAATGAGTTAATGCAGCAAGTCAATATTTGCAGTGTTGACCCTTCTTCTTCAGGACCTCTGCAATTCTCCCTGGCATGCTCTCAATCAACTTCTGGACCAAATCCTGACTGATAGCTGTCCATTCTTGCATAAGCAATGCTTGCATTTTGCCAGAATTTGTTGGTTTTTGTTTGTCCACCCGTCTCTTGATGATTGCCCACAAGTTCTCAATGGGATTAAGATCTGGGGAGTTTCCAGGCCATGGACCCAAAATCTCTATGTTTTGTTCCATGAGCCATTTAGTGATCACCTTTGCTTTATGGCAAGGTGCTCCATCATGCTGAAAAAAGGCATGTTTGGGAGCCAAACTGCTCTTGGACAGTTGGGAGAAGGACATTCTGGTACCATTCTTTATTCATGGCTGTGTTTTTAGGCAACACTGTGAGTGAGCCGATTCCCTTAGCTGAGAAGCAACCCCACACATGAATGGTTTCAGGATGCTTAACAGTTGGCATGAGACAAGACTGGTGGTAGCACTCACCTCTTCTTCTCCTAATAAGCTGTTTTCCAGATGCCCCAAACAATCGAAAAGGGGATTCATCTGAGAAAATGACTTTACCCCAGTCCTCAGCAGTCCACTCCCTGTACCTTTTGCAGAATATCAGTCGGTCCCTGGTGTTTTTTCTGGAGAGAAGTGGCTTCTTTGCTGATCTCCTTGAAACCAGGCCTTGCTCAAGCAGTCTCCGCCTCACAGTGCGTGCAGAAGCACTCACACCAGCCTGCTGCCATTGCTGAGCTAGCTCGGCACTGCTGGTAGTCCCATCCCGCAGCTGAAACAGTTTTAAGATACGGTCCTGGCGTTTGCTGGTCCTTCTTGGGCGCCCTGGAGCTTTTTTGGCAACAATGGAAGCTCTTTCCTTGAAGTTCTTGATGATGCGATAGATTGTTGACTGAGGTACAATCTTTGTAGCTGCGATACTCTTCCCTGTTAGGCCATTTTTATGCAGAGCAATGATGGCTGCACGTGTTTCTTTAGAGATAACCATGGTTAACTGAAGAGAAACAATGATACCAATCACCAGCCTCCTTTTAAAGTGTCCAGTGGTGTCATTCTTACTTAATCATGACTGATTGATCGCCAGCCCTGTCCTCATCAACACCCACACCTGTGTTAATGGAACAATCACTAAAACAATGTTAGCTGCTCCTTTTAAGGCAGGAATGCAATGATGTTGAAATGTGTTTTGGGGGTTAAAGTTCATTTTCTTAGCCAATATTGACTTTGCAAGTAATTGCTGTTAAGCTGATCACTCTTTATGACATTCTGGAGTATATGCAAATTGCCATTAGAAAAACGTAAGCAGTAGACTTTGTAAAAATTAATATTTGTAGCATTCTCAAAACTTTTGGCCATGACTGTACCTTTGCAGTCAGGTCTCACACTGCCTCTGCAGTCAGCTCTCACACTACCTCTGCTGTCAGCTCTCACACTCCTTCTGCTGTCAGCTCTCACACTGCCTCTGCTGTCAGCTCTCACACTCCCTCTGCTGTCAGCTCTCACACTGTCTCTGCTGTCAGCTCTCACACTACATCTGCTGTCAGCTCTCACACTGCCTTTGCAGTCAGCTCTCACACCCTCTGCAGTCAGCTCTCACACTGCCTCTCCAGTCAGCTCTCACACTACATCTGCAGTCAGCTCTCACACTGTCTCTGCTGTCAGCTCTCACACTACTTCTGCTGTCAGCTCTCACACTACATCTGCTGTCAGCTCTCACACTCCCTCTGCAGGCAGCTCTCACACTACCTCTGCTGTCTGCTCTGACACCCTCTGCTGTCTGCTCTGACACCCTATGCTGTCTGCTCTGACACTCTCTGCAGTCAGCTCTCACACTACCTCTGCAGTCAGCTCTCACACTACCTCTGCAGTCAGCTCTTACACTACATCTGCAGTCAGCTCTCACAGTACTTCTGCAGTCAGCTCTCACACTACATCTGCAGTCAGCTCTCACACTACCTCTGCAGTTAGCTCTCACACTACATCTGTAGTCAGCTCTCACACTATCTCTGCCGTCAGCTCTCACACTACCTCTGCTGTCTGCTCTGACACTCTCTGCTGTCAGCTCTCACACTACATCTGCAGTCAGCTCTCACACTGCCTCTGCAGTCAGCTCTCACACTACCTCTGTACTCAGCTCTCACACCCTCTGCTGTCAGCTCTCACACTACCTCTGCTGTTAGCTTTTAGGCCCTGTGCGCACTAGAAAATGGAATTTTCTGAAGAAAATTCCACAGGCTCTGAAAGATTTCCGCAGCCACGGAAAAAAAGCGCAAAAAAACGCACCCCAATCCGCATGCGTTTTGTTGTAGTTTTGTTGCGGTTTTTCCACGGGTTGGTACATGTGCTTTAATGCATTCAATGCAATAAAGCACATTGAAAAGAAAAAGAAGGTAATTTCCTTCTGAGATAGCTAGATAGATAGATAGATAGATAGATATGTGGCGCCCTGGCCTAGCCAGGTCGTCACAGATAACACTCAAACACCCCCACCCCCATTAGACAGGGACACCAGCCAAACAAAAACCCTTGTTGCCTCCCTCCAGGGTCTAATGTCCACACCAGGTGGGGCGGAGCAAAGCGGTTGGCCCCACCCACCGAGGAGTTCACAGGCCTTGAGGCGGGAAAAGTGGCAGTTTAGTGTTGGAGTTTGAGGAGTGAGGAGTAAGCACTTGGGTGTCTGGGTTGTGGCCCAGGCACTGACAGCAAGGTTGGCAGACGGTGGTGGCCGTCTGCAGGAGTGGTGGAGCAACGCGGAACCGTAGGACCGGAGACTAGCGACGGCCCGCCGGTACTGACCGGGGAGCGAAGTGAAGCCAGCACTCACAGGCAGGGCCATCGGACCCCGACCAGGCTTGGAGCCGCCGACAATAGTCAGATCCGAATGTGACTGGAACCCCAGGGGTTTCACAACAGCGAAAGTCCCGTTCGAAGGCAACAGCCCACAACTTGAGGGTATACAGCTACCGCCTAAGGCTAGAGACCCAAGCGCCAGCGTCTGCGGGCAAACGGGCTCCTCCGGTACCCATACACCGGGGAGCGGACTACCGTTGGGAATCCATAGTAGTCAGAAAGAGAACATTAAGATGCAGGGAAAGACAGCCGCCATCACCTGTCCGGGGAGAAGCACTGCAGCCGGCTGCGGGACCCGTCCATCCAGCCGTTTGGTTTACCGAGGACTTTGTACCTTTCTTGCTGAGTGAGTACACCCGTGCCATCTGGCACCGCGCCGCGCTGTCCCTGCAACCCTGCACCTCACCAACCCTGCCTCCCCGTCACATCATCGGGACCACCGACCCCTACCCACGGAGGGGGAAAATGACATCCCAGCTGCTCCTTACCATTGCTCCCGGGATCCCCGTCATCAGCCGCGGTGGTGCCTATCTTCACCATGACCCGTGGGTGGTGTCACGGACTAAATCCCCCAAACCAACCACCCCTTTCACTCATGGGCGAGGAGCGCCACTCGAGTCCCTGGATCCGGCCCACCGCTCGAGGCTCCGAGCAGCAGCCGCAGCAGCAGCCGCAGCAGCACCGGACCCGAGCTTTAGCGAGAGCGCAGCAGCGACGGCGTCCTCCCCGCCCGCGACAGATAGATAGATAGAGGGATAGATAATCAATAGATAGAGGACAGATCAATCAATAGATAGGAGTCCCTTTGAGGACACACTGCAGTTCTCACGAGCGGTAGTGTGTTCACATTACCGACTGTGAGAAATGACCTGTGGTTACCCCTGCAGTCTCGTTACGAGGCTGCATTGATTACTATGTGTCAGACGCAGCTGCAGCAGTCTGCAAGCGTTGTGGGACCTGCGTGGATTACGCCGGAGCTGTGTTGGGAGGGGTTAAGGGGTGAAAGAGGGGGCTTTTTTTGCTATTTTATTTAAAATAAAGGATTTTTCGGTGTGTGTGTGTTTATTTACTTTACTTACGGGTTAATCATGGAAGCTGTCTCATAGACGTTGCCATGATTAAGCCAGGACTTAGTGGCAGCGATCCGCTGACATTAACTCATTATTACCTTGATTGCCACCGTATCACGGCAATCTGGAAGAGCTGGGGACACGCCGGGACTGTCGCATAATGGATGCGACAGTCCCGGGGCAGCTGCGGGCTGATATTCTCGGTTGCGGGGAAGGGGGAGTAGGCATTAACCCTGGCCCTCGCTCTCCCCAGCCTGAGAATACAAGGCCGCCGCTGTGTGTTTACCTCGGCTGGACGGTAAAAATACGGCAGAGCTGGTGTTTTTTTATTTTTATTTTTATATGTACGTTTGATTTCTATGTGTATTCTATATGTCTCTGTGTGAGTGTGATATGTGTGTGTTTATTCTGCTCCGCTTCCTCTTCCTGTCATAATGACATCACTTCCCTGCAAAACGCAGGCAGTGATGAACATTATGTCCCGAAAAACGCGAAATCCCGCAGGGAATAACGCAGGAAAACACAATGAACCGCACAGAATTTGCTGACTGCGTTATTCCCTGCGGGATTTCACGATTACATTACAGTCAATGGAGTGAAATCCGGCAGCTATCTGCGGAAAAGAAGTGACATGCAATTGTTTTTGCTGCGGGAATCCTGCAGCAAAACATGCATTTTTTTCCCCATACGATTTGCTGGTGAATCACTGCAGAGATGTTATGAACATTTTCTGCAGCGAAACATGCAGCAAATCCACGGGAAATTCCGTCTAGTGTGCACAAGGCCTTACACTACTGTGACGTCCTGGACTATTCGGGTCCTCACAGGGTTCTGCACAATCTTTCTCTCCCCGTGCAGGGCTCAACCCCCTATGGTTCTGGGTCCCTATCTTGCGGTACTTATTCCACCAGCATTCACAAATCCTAGTTGCACCTCGCACCACACCTGTCAGGAAAACCAGTGAGCTGCTTAAGCTGGAATAGGGCTGCCCACCCAGGGGTCTGACTGAGTGGTGGGAGGTGACAAGTCAGTGAGCTCCAGGGGGGCAAAGGAAGAGGAAGTGTAGTAGAAACTCTCCAGAGGGAGAGAGAACCGGGGGGTTGGAGCCCCCAGGAAAAGGGAAGTAGTGGCCCTCATAGTGTGAGGGGCCGAGGAGTTGAAGCTCCGGAGAGGTCGGACTAAATTGGGACACAGCAAAAGCAATACTATTGGGAGCGGATACCTGGACGTGTTCTCCTTCCCAAGCAGCAGTGGTGCACTGGGACTTTTGGTTCACCTGCAGCATGTGTGTGTAATGACTTTACAAAACATCATCCAGCCCCACGATAACCAGCCTGAGTGAGTATACTGTCATTTCCTGCTACCACCTAGCCCTGTGCTCCCCTGCACCCCACCATCCAGAGTCCCGGGGCCTTCCCTACCCGTGGAGGGAAAACGTCATCTAGCTGGCTCATTCCATCAACCCCGGTACTCCCCTCGGCAACAGCGGTACTCTCCATGACCGCACACCATGGGTGGCATCACGAACTATATCTCCCCTGCAAATAGCCCCTTTTTCATTTGAGAGTGGCCCCTAGCCCCCGGGTTCGGAGACCCTCGAGCCACGAGTAATTACCCCCGGATCCGAGCGGTTCGACTGCTGCAGGGGCGGCACACTACCTCTTCAGTCAGCTCTCACACTCCCTCTGCTGTCAGCTCTCACACTGCCTCTGCTGTCAGCTCTCACACTACCTCTGCTGTCAGCTCTCACACTCCCTCTGCTGTCAGCTCTCACACTACCTCTTCAGTCAGCTCTCACACTGCCTCTGCTGTCAGCTCTCACACTCCCTCTGCTGTCAGCTCTCACACTACCTCTTCAGTCAGCTCTCACACTGCCTCTGCTGTCAGCTCTCACACTACCTCTGCTGTCAGCTCTCACACTCCCTCTGCTGTCAGCTCTCACACTACATCTGCTGTCAGCTCTCACACTGCCTCTGCTGTCAGCTCTCACACTCCCTCTGCTGTCAGCTCTCACACTACCTCTGCTGTCAGCTCTCACACTCCCTCTGCTGTCAGCTCTCACACTACCTCTTCAGTCAGCTCTCACACTGCCTCTGCTGTCAGCTCTCACACTCCCTCTGCTGTCAGCTCTCACACTACCTCTTCAGTCAGCTCTCACACTGCCTCTGCTGTCAGCTCTCACACTACCTCTGCTGTCAGCTCTCACACTCCCTCTGCTGTCAGCTCTCACACTACCTCTTCAGTCAGCTCTCACACTGCCTCTGCTGTCAGCTCTCACACTCCCTCTGCTGTCAGCTCTCACACTACCTCTTCAGTCAGCTCTCACACTACCTCTGCTGTCAGCTCTCACACTCCCTCTGCTGTCAGCTCTCACACTACATCTGCTGTCAGCTCTCACACTGCCTCTGCTGTCAGCTCTCACACTCCCTCTGCTGTCAGCTCTCACACTACCTCTTCAGTCAGCTCTCACACTACCTCTGCTGTCAGCTCTCACACTCCCTCTGCTGTCAGCTCTCACACTACATCTGCTGTCAGCTCTCACACTGCCTCTGCTGTCAGCTCTCACACTACCTCTTCAGTCAGCTCTCACACTACCTCTTCAGTCAGCTCTCACACTGCCTCTGCTGTAAGCTCTCACACTCCCTCTGCTGTCAGCTCTCACACTACCTCTTCAGTCAGCTCTCACACTCCCTCTGCAGTCAGCTCTCACACTACCTCTTCAGTCAGCTCTCACACTGCCTCTGCTGTCAGCTCTCACACTCCCTCTGCTGTCAGCTCTCACACTCCCTCTGCTGTCAGCTCTCACACTCCCTCTGCAGTCAGCTCTCACACTACCTCTTCAGTCAGCTCTCACACTACATCTGCTGTCAGCTCTCACACTGCCTCTGCTGTCAGCTCTCACACTGCCTCTGCTGTCAGCTCTCACACTGCCTCTGCTGTCAGCTCTCACACTGCCTCTGCTGTAAGCTCTCACACTCCCTCTGCTGTCAGCTCTCACACTACCTCTTCAGTCAGCTCTCACACTCCCTCTGCTGTCAGCTCTCACACTGCCTCTGCTGTCAGCTCTCACACTGCCTCTGCTGTCAGCTCTCACACTCCCTCTGCAGTCAGCTCTCACACTGCCTCTGCTGTCAGCTCTGACACTACCTCTGCTGTCAGCTCTCACACTGCCTCTGCTGTCAGCTCTCACACTCCCTCTGCTGTCAGCTCTCACACTGCCTCTGCTGTCAGCTCTCACACTGCCTCTGCTGTCAGCTCTCACACTCCCTCTGCAGTCAGCTCTCACACTACCTCTTCAGTCAGCTCTGACACTACCTCTGCTGTCAGCTCTCACACTGCCTCTTCAGTCAGCTCTGACACTACCTCTGCTGTCAGCTCTCACACTACCTCTTCAGTCAGGTCTCACACTACCTCTTCAGTCAGCTCTCACACTCCCTCTGCAGTCAGCTCTCACACTACCTCTTCAGTCAGCTCTGACACTACCTCTGCTGTCAGCTCTCACACTGCCTCTGCTGTCAGCTCTCACACTCCCTCTGCTGTCAGCTCTCACACTGCCTCTGCTGTCAGCTCTCACACTCCCTCTGCAGTCAGCTCTCACACTACCTCTTCAGTCAGCTCTGACACTACCTCTGCTGTCAGCTCTCACACTGCCTCTTCAGTCAGCTCTCACACTACCTCTTCAGTCAGGTCTCACACTACCTCTTCAGTCAGCTCTCACACTACCTCTTCAGTCAGCTCTCACACTACCTCTGCAGTCGTCTCTCACACTACCTCTGCTGTCAGCTCTCACACTGCCTCTGCAGTCGGCTCTCACACTGCCTCTGCTGTCAGCTCTCACATTGCCTCTGCAGTCGGCTTTCACACTCCTTCTGCTGTCAGCTCTCACACTACCTCTGCAGTCAGCTCTCACACTGCCTCTGCTGTCAGCTCTCACACTGCCTCTGCTGTCAGCTCTTACACTCTTCTGCTGTCACATTCACTTTTACATATGGACGGGGAGATCAGACCTTACTTTTATGGCCAATGTATATTAGGATGTGTTAGCCTAAATTCACACCATGTTTGCGGCGCACTGTCAATATAGACATATTTTGTTAATGTGCTCCTATGTCAAACATACCAAAATTGTGTCTATTTCTGACCATTTGTTCATCACAATTGTAACCCCTTCCATGATTACAGTCACAGGGCCATATAATTATGCGTGGCCTTTGCTGGGACTGCAGCTCAATCCCTGATTTGCTCTACACTTGAATGGTCCTGTTCTGCACTTGAATGGTTCTGCTCTGTAATTGAATGGAGTAACGGGGTAAGAATCGACAGAACAGGGGCTAAGCTGGCCCTCAGACTTGAGACCCTGCGCTGTCTCTTTTCTCAGAGGTACGCTCGATGGTAGCGAGGTCTGAGCCCCCAGTGTAACCCTGACTCCTGTCCAAGACCTGATCTTACTCCCCCACTCTTGGGGCGGGCCAGAAACAAAATAACAAAACCCCATAGAAATGACATGGACAAGGGAGAATGAAAACTTGTACACACTGCACTCAAAGACAAAGGAGAGACTATTTGTGTACAGGGAAATAAGAAAAAATGAAGAAAGTAAACGCACAACAGGGGAACTTCCACACCACTCAAAATAGCAACTACAGATCACCAAAGACTGGATCACCACTAAGACTGGAATAACTGGAGCTATGCTGAAGCTATTATCGGCTCAGGATCATAAAGCTCCCATACCTTAAATAGGAAAGAGACAGTTGTGGGTGGTAATTAGCACCCCGTGAGTGTGGAACAGACTACTGCATGAGAGTACCCCTCCCTCTACGAGGGGTTTCTGGACCCTCAAGCCCCACAGACCTGGGTCTCTCCAGATGTCTACAATGGAAGGCCCTGACCAGGCAATCCTCATGGATCTCTGATGCTACAACCCAAGTTCTCTCCTCAGGACCGTAACCCCGCCAGTGTACCAGATACTGAAGGGAACGACACACCACCTGAGAATCAGTAATTTTATATACCTCAAACTCCATTGTGCCGTCCACTAAAACAGGAAGAGAAGGGATGGGAGGCAGGGTTCCCGGACCCACATATCTCTTTTAAAGAAATTTGTGGAATACATTGTAGATCTTGTATACTGCTAGTAATGCCAACCGATAGGCCAGTGGGTTGATGATAGCCGACATTTTGAAAGCCCCCTGAGACAGAGTAGATGAGACAATGGCCATAATCCGTATTGGATTGGGTAACTTATCCACCCTTAACCCAGAAGAGCGAGCAAAGTGCTCATCAATGATATTTGCCCCTGCTCCACTATCCAAAACTACCTTAATGTCGACTTCATGGCCCCCAATCTTTACTCTAGCAGGTAAACACTAGGTAGCCATCAATAAGGAGATGTGTAGGCCCAGGCAGGAATCCTCAAATTCGACTGAGCCTAGCAATTTTCTGACAGCCAGCCATTCTTGGGTATGAGTCGACACGCATTAATGAAGTATCCCTTTTTGCAACGGAAAAAAACATGCCCCACCAGATTTATGAGCAAGGGGATCCCCCTTCAACTGAGTCGTCCCACCGAGCTGCATGGGCTCACCTACGGTCTCCAGAGGTGTCACATGATATGCTGCGATCTATCCGGATTACTACCACCATTGTAGGGGTTTCATACATGACCAAGGCCTCCTTAACCCTCTCTGAAACGCCCTGAAAAAAACTGGCTCTTGAGAGCTGGGTTGTTCTTTTGGGTGTCTAGCAACCAGTGCCAGAATTCGGTTCAGTAATTCTCCGCCAGTCGATTACCCTGTTTAAGTGAACGGATTTTGAACTCGACTAACAACACTTTATCGCGCTCATCATAGATGAAACCGAGTGCCAAAAAAAAACGCCCACTGAATCAAACACAGAGGAATCGTGAGCCAGTGTAAAAGCCGATGGCTGTGGATCACCGCTTAGCAGGGAAACAACTATCCCTACCTGCTGAGCCTCCTTCCCAGAAGAGAGAGGATGCAGTTGTAAGTACAACTTACAGGCCTCCTGGAAGGAGACAAACCAACAGCGATCCCCCTTAAACTTCTCTAGAAGAGGCAATTTGGGCTCTGGAGCAGTGGCCCCCAATCCTATCTGCAACGTAGGGGGAGATTGGGCTTGCAACTGAACTGCTCCCATCAGCTACACTACCTAGAGTCTTAATGCCTGTATTTATTTTGCTATGCTGGTGACAAAGTCCATGGGTATAATAGGTTGGGCCGATAATAATATGACAGGGTAAGAAATGACAGAGCAGAACTCCTCCTCCCTTATCTTGAAGGTAGGCTCGAACGTAGCGAGGTCTGAGCCTCCAGCGTGACCCTGACTCCTGTCTGGGCCCTAATCTTACCCCCCTCTCCTCCACCTTTGGGGCAGGCCGGAAAACACAATAACAAAACCCCACAGAAACGACACGGGCAAGGGAGAATGAAAACTCGTACACACTGCACTCAAACACAAAGGAGAGACAATATGTGTGCAGGGGTGTGAGGGAAATCCTGAGATATGATGAGAATTATGGCAAAATCAGCCAGCTGGCCCTACACATACACCCCCCCCCCTCCCTGCACACACAGAGATTCCCCTCAGATCGCTCAGCATCTAGGAAGGTGTCAAATCCAATTACACTGCCAAGGAAGAGGAAGACCCCCCTGGGGGGATATGTCCATTCATCAAGGGAGTGGGTGGGAAACTGGAAAATCTTGAGAAGCTTCAAAGGGATCCAGGACCCTTTTTCCCAGCAGGAGTTCATATTCCTGACTCCGTAACGTCATACACAGTTATGATATTACCGTGCGCCTGAGCCATACACCCACTATATCGTTAAAATCGGGACTCCAAGCTGCACCTCTGCATACCCTCGAATTCTTTGTCGCGCCCTGGGGCGGCGAGATACAGAGGACTGCGAGTAGGAGTCCAGTAGAGGAGTCGTGCTTGGACTCAGTATGCAGAGGGGACACAGATGGATCTGATGACACCAGAACTGCCCCGATCGGACCTCCCAGTCCGGAGTTGCGGATCATATTCACTTTGGGATATTAGTTTAGACTCAGGACAGGGGTGGGGCAGTACACCCCTACGAGGTCACCAGGTGGGAGGGGACATGGATTGTAGCCAGTTTCATAAAGACAATGTGGACATTCTTGGCTTCTCTTTAGTCCGGGGTCATGCGTACTATACACATGTGAGGAAGTCCATGAAACCCTGGTCAAACGGCGCCACCCTGTGGCCAGACGCATAAGGTAACTGCTTGATCTGACTCTGTTTGTGACCACGTATTATCTCTAAATGTACTCTGACATATCTATATATATTCTGTAAATTCCTTATTGTATATATTGTAGTATCTAGTGTGCCCTTACGGCGATTAAATATATATAATTTAATCTTGGGCTGTTCTGTTATCTCGATCCTGAATTACACGTCTGTGGGCTTGGCTTAATAGTTATCGTAATTGATTGGTGGCAGCGAGTTTATGCCAAGGATCATTGTGGGTTATTCAGTGAGATCAGGGGAGGATTAGATATATTCCGCTCGCAGGAGTCTGGGGAATATATACCTTACTCTCACCGGGAACCCTTCAATCATTGGCATAGTAGAATAGCGGCCTCCTTGCTTATTGTTGGGCAATTCCATAATTGGCTTGACTATAAGAGGGGCACTAGACAGCGAGTCACGTGCTCGGCCGGGTGGAAAGGGGGGAGGAAGTGAAGTTGCACACAAAAGTTTTATCTCAGTATTTGGTGAGTTTTTTACCTCAGTATTTGATGAGTTGTATACCTTAGCATTTGGTGAGGGTTTTACCTCAGTATTTGATGAGTTTCTAACCTCAGTATTTGATGAGTTTTTTTTACCTTAGTATTTGAGGAGGGTTTTACCACAGTATTTGATGAGATTCTTACCTCAGTATTTGATGTGTTTTTTACCTCAGTATTTGGTGAGTTCTATACATCAGTATTTTGTGAGGTTTTTTTTACCTCAGTATTTGGTGAGTTGTTTACCTTCATATTTGGTGAGCTTTTTACCTCAGTATTTGGTGAGTTTTTTACCTCAGTATTTGGTGAGTTTTTTACTTCAGTATTTGGTGAGTTTTATACATCAGTATTTATAGCTAAAATCAGGAGTGGGTAAGTCAGAGGAAAAGTATAATAGAAACACCAGCGCCACTTCTGTATTTTTCACCCACTCCTGGTTTTGGCTTAAAAATACTGAGGTAAAAAACTCACCAAATACTGAGGTCAAATACTGAAGAGGAGAATGTGGCCTGAAGGTGCAAACAAAGCAAAATAGCAAATTTAACCCCATTATGACCTAGGATGTACATAGGTCGCCTCCTTCTCTTTAAAGGGAACCTGTCACCAGATTTGGCGACTATAAGCTGCAGCCACCACCAGTGGGCTCCTATATACAGCATTCTAACATGCTGTATATAAGAGCCCAGGCTGCTGTGTAGAACAATACTCACCTAAACGGTCGGTGCGGACTGGTCAAATGGGTGTCTCTGTTCTCTGGTACCGGCGCTTCCTCTTTCGGCCATCTTTGTCCTCCTTCTTCTGAAGCTCGGGTTCATGATGTGTCCTACGTCATGAACACAGGCTGGCATTGCAGTCCTGCGCAAGCACATTTTGATCTGCCCTGAGCAGGGCAGATCAAAGTATTGTAGTGTGCATGTGGGGGACCTCAATGCCGGCTAGTGTGGATGACGTAGGACGCATCATGCACCCGAGCTTCAGAAATAGGAGGACAAAGATGACCGAAAGAGGAGGCGCCGACGTAGGATGCGACATGCACCCATGCACCATGGTGCCAGGTTCCCTTTAATGCGAGCTCGCGATCAAGGGGGGATGCCAATGCTTTACCATGATATCGCGGAGGTCAGCTGATGACCACTGTCATGACGTGTTTTCTATGCATGCCAGCAAAGCGCCAACACTCACAGTAACAGAGCAAGGATGCTAATGTTAAAGCATCACTTTGTACAGCAAAAGCGATCGGGCAATGCAGGCATAAAGCTCCCTAAGGGTAGTAATAGAATCAATAAAAAATGTAAAAAATAAAAGTTTTTAAAAATATGAACAAATAAAAACAACCCTAACATTCAAATCACCCCACTTTTGCCCCATTGAAAATAAAACACTAAAACCCCCCACATGTTTGGTATTGCCACGTTCAGAAAAATGCCCAATCTATAAAAATATTAAGTCAATTAAACTGATCAGTACACAGGGTAGCAAGAAAAAAATGAAAATGACAAAATTAATTTTTTTTGGATGCTGCAAAATTGCAATAATAGGCAATCAAAACATTGCCTCTACACAAAAAGGGTATAATTAAAAATGTCAGCTCAAGACGCAAAAACAAAGCCCTTACTGAGCCCCAGATTCCGAAAAATGAGAATGCTACGGGTGTCAGAAAATGGCGACAAAAGTGCAATTCTTTTTTTTGACAAATTTCAGGCTTTTTTTACCACTTAGAGAAAGATAAAACTATACATGTTTGGTATCTACGAACTCGTACTGACCTGGAGAATCATAATGCCAGGTCAGTTTTACCATATAGTGAACAAGGGAAATAAAAAAAAAAAAATAAAAAAAAATGTGAATTTGCACTTTTTTTGCAATTTCACAGCACTTGGAAATTTTATTCCCACTTCCTGTACAATATAGGGCAGAATGAATGGTGTTGAAAAGTACAACTCATCCTGCAAAAAATATGCCCTCAAATTGACGGAAAAAATAAAAAGGTTACGGGTCTTGGAAGAAAGAGAGGAAAAAACAAAAAAAGGACAATCACCAGATGGTCATGGGGCTAAAACCGTCTTTGAATTTGTATCCAGCACATCAAGCACCATTTTTTATGAATTGGATGCAAAATCTGCCAGTTAAAAAAACAAACAAAAATAAAATAGAGAAGATAAAAAAATGTTCTTCATTGAAGAAATCTGATGATTTGGAGCCATAAAGTTTTTTTTTTTATAATCTAATATATAAAGCTGAGTGTATGTATGTGTGTGTGTGTGTGTGTGTGTGTGTGTGTGTGTGTGTATGTGTGTATGTGTGTATGCCTGCTAAAGGAATCGGCACCGTCGCATTTACAATCACAACATTTTGCAGACACCTCATGTGACTCAGGGAACGTCATAGACTATGTTTTGAGGGGAAAATATAACCCCGCGCTTTACAGTTACAGTTAGGTCCAGAAATATTTGGACAGTGACACAAGTTTTGTTATTTTAGCTGTTTACAAAAACATGTTCAGAAATACAATTATATATATAATATGGGTTGAAAGTGCACACTCCCAGCTGCAATATAAGAGTTTTCACATCCAAATCGGAGAAAGGGTTTAGGAATCATAGCTCTGTAATGCATAGCCTCCTCTTTTTCAAGGGACCAAAAGTAATTGGACAAGGGACTCTAAGGGCTGCAATTAACTCTGAAGGCGTCTCCCTTGTTAACCTGTAATCAATGAAGTAGTTAAAAGGTCTGGGGTTGATTACAGGTGTGTGGTTTTGCATTTGGAAGCTGTTGCTGTGACCAGACAACATGCGGTCTAAGGAACTCTCAATTGAGGTGAAGCAGAACATCCTGAGGCTGACAAAAAAGAAAAAATCCATCAGAGAGATAGCAGACATACTTGGAGTAGCAAAATCAACAGTCGGGTACATTCTGAGAAAAAAGGAATTGACTGGTGAGCTTGGGAACTCAAAAAGGCCTGGGCGTCCACGGATGACAACAGTGGTGGATGATCGCCGCATACTTTCTTTGGTGAATAAGAACCCGTTCACAACATCAACTGAAGTCCAGAACACTCTCAGTGAAGTAGGTGTATCTGTCTCTAAGTCAACAGTAAAGAGAAGACTCCATGAAAGTAAATACAAAGGGTTCACATCTAGATGCAAACCATTCATCAATTCCAAAAATAGACAGGCCAGAGTTAAATTTGCTGAAAAACACCTCATGAAGCCAGCTCAGTTCTGGAAAAGTATTCTATGGACAGATGAGACCAAGATCAACCTGTACCAGAATGATGGGAAGAAAAAAGTTTGTAGAAGAAAGGGAACGGCACATGATCCAAGGCACACCACATCCTCTGTAAAACATGGTGGAGGCAACGTGATGGCATGGGCATGCATGGCTTTCAATGGCACTGGGTCACTTGTGTTTATTGATGACATAACAGCAGACAAGAGTAGCCGGATGAATTCTGAAGTGTACCGGGATATACTTTCAGCCCAGATTCAGCCAAATGCCGCAAAGTTGATCGGACGGCGCTTCATAGTACAGATGGACAATGACCCCAAGCATACAGCCAAAGCTACCCAGGAGTTCATGAGTGCAAAAAAGTAGAACATTCTGCAATGGCCAAGTCAATCACCAGATCTTAACCCAACTAAGCATGCATTTCACTTGCTCAAATCCAGACTTAAGACGGAAAGACCCACAAACAAGCAAGACCTGAAGGCTGTGGCTGTAAAGGCCTGGCAAATCATTAAGAAAGAGGAAACCCAGCGTTTGGTGATGCCCATGGGTTCCAGACTTAAGGCAGTGATTGCCTCCAAAGCATTCGCAACAAAATATTGAAAATAAAAATATTTTGTTTGGGTTTGGTTTATTTGTCCAATTACTTTTGACCTCCTAAAATGTGGAGTGTTTGTAAAGAAATGTGTACAATTCCTACAATTTCTATCAGATATTTTTGTTCAAACGTTCAAATTAAACGTTACAATCTGCACTTGAATTCTGTTTTAGAGGTTTCATTTCAAATCCAATGTGGTGGCATGCAGAGCCCAACTCGCGAAAATTGTGTCACTGTCCAAATATTTCTGGACCTAACTGTATTTGCCAAAAAACCGGTTTACATTAAAGTGAATGGAGCTGGGAGCTACAGGTCATTAATAGCAGCTGTGATTGATTGCTATAGACAACGAAGGACATTATTAGTATAAGAAGCTTATGTGTGAGGAAACATGATTTCTGAGGAGAAAGAGAGACAGACAGACGGAGAGGGAGAGAGGGAGACAGAGAGGGAGAGAGGGAGACAGAGAGAAACAAAGAGACAGATGTGACGCCCCAGAACTAGTCAGGGTGTCACAGGGTGCTGCACTCATTTCTCTTTTGGTGCAGAGCTCAAACACCCATGGTTCTGGGATCCTAACCTTTTGTATTGCTCCATCAGCATTCAAATCCTAGCCACACCTCACACCACACCCTGTCAGGCACATCAGTGGGTGGTCTAGCTGGAAAAGGGGCACCCGCCTAGAGGTCAGGCAGACTGGTGGGAGGGGATGAGTGAGTCGAGTAGTAGCTCCCAAAGAGTGAGGAGCTGAAAATAGCAGCTCCCTGGAGTTGAGTGGTAGCCCTCAGAGAGTGAGGAGCTGAAGGGAGTTGGAGCTCTCTGGGAGACTTTGGCTAGGTCGCAGACGGTGGTCTTGGACCGGAGGAGTCGGAGACCAGGTCGCAGGGTATTAGAGAGGCATGCCAGAGTTTTTGAGAATGGTCAGCACCAGAAAATCTAGTAACCAAACCGGTACCGAGCACGGCGGGGTACTGGACCCTAGATCAGGGAGTAGCTTCACGCAACCTGATAATTAACCTGTGGAGGATAGTCTCTTCATGAACTTTCCCCAAGAGCTCAGAGATCGAAGGCATCAACACACCGAAGGGGATAGGGCTTTCCAGCTTATGCGGCCCACTGAGATCCCAAGTGCCAGCCATCGAGAGCACAGCTCCTCTAACTAACCATCGGAGCGAGACCTCGAAAGCTAAAGGGCTGAGGGGTCACTCAGAACAGTCAGCAATACCCACGGGGATGGATTCCCGGACGAGCTCCCCCTAAAGTGGCAGCGGCACCCAGAGACTTGGTTTACTTCTGTGTCAGAGTCTGCTTAATGTGACACCCTGGCGCCGCCAGGTGGTCACACAGTGTAGGCCCACACCTTCCCTCACAGGGTTAAACCTTGCCAACCAAATCCTAGTCACCCCCCCAGGGTAGGAAAGGCACACCAGTGGGCGGGACCAGGCAGATGGAGAACGCCCATCTAGGGGTCTAGAGAACTCGGGGCGAGAAAAATTGAGTTCTGAGTTGAGTGTCAAATGCAGAGGAGTGAGGAGTTGGAGAGAAGCAGGAGAAGAAAGTCTGAAGCTCAAGTACAGAGAGCAGAGGCGTCGGGGTTGGAGCCCCGGCGTATTGGCTAGGTGGCAGATGGTGGTCCGTGTCTGTCAGGCGACAGGAAGACGGCAGCCGGAGATCCGAGGTGGACGGGGGCAGGGTTCGAGCCCGCCGGTATTGATACCAGAGACCCGACCCGGAAACCGTGCACAGAGGGGTACTTGGACCCTGAAGCCAGGACCGGAACCAATGGCCTAGCTAATTAACCAATTGATGGCAGGATTATAGGTCCTGTCCCAACCAAAGTCTCAAAAGCAGACAACCACCCACCGAGAGGGTTAGGGCATCCGCCAGGGCCCGGTAAATCCCATGGGTCCGCGTCAGTGGTCAAGGCTCCCAACAGAAGTACCGGGAGCGGACTCCCGTGTTCCACATCGGGAAGTCCACCACACCAAAAACACAGTGCAGAGGAAAGTGACACAGACCATCCCCCCGGGTGAGGGACCAGAATACACTCGGCCACGGCGGCCGGCCACCAGCACCTTGGTTAACCATTGGACTTGTCTGATTCATTTAATCGTGACTAAACTGAGACTCCCTGGTCTGACCAGGCGCTCCAGCCCCTGCCATCACCGTCCCCTGCATCGAGTCACCGGGTCCCGGGGCAACCATCCTTACCCCCGGGTGTCCCACAACAGACTGCGTACGGCAAATCCCGTACAAATACGTCCCCTTTCATTTGAAGTGTCCGCGTGACCCCCGGGTCCGGAGAATCCCTCGAGCCACACTGCGGATCCGGATCCGAGCAGCCCGGCTGCTACTGATGTGGGGCGGCACACTTAATGGTCGCACCAACATCCACACAGCTTGAGTGAGTACGCTGTTCTCCCCTGAATCTCCCTGCCTGGCCTGCACCACGCTACCCTACACCTCCACCATCCAGAGTCCCGGGGCCTCCCCTACCCGTGGAGGGAACGTCATCTGGCTGCCCCACTCCATCTCCCCTGGGTACTCCCATCGGCAGTGGCGGTACTCCCCTTACCACGAACCACGGGTGGCGTCACGAACATTAATCCCCTGTAAATAGCCCCCTTTCACTTTCGAGTGACCTCAAGCCCCCGGGTCCGGAGACCCTCGAGCCACAGCAACTGTTGCGGGCGGCGGGGCGCTGCGCTCGCTAACGCTTGGGTCCGGCGCTTCTGCTGCTCGGTGGCTCGAGCGGTGGGCCGGATCCGGGGACTCGAGCGGCGCTCCTCGCCCGTGAGTGAAAAGGGGGTGGTTTGTTTGGGGATTTAGTCCGTGACGCCACCCACGGGTTGTGGTGAAGATGGGCACCACCGCTGCTGGTAACGGGGATCCCGGGAGCGATGGTAGGGAGCAGCTGGGATGTTGTTTTCCCCCTCCGTGGGTAGGGGTTGGTAGTCCCGGGGCCCGGTGGTGTGACGGGGAGGCAGGGTCGGTGAGGTGCAGGGTTGTTGGGACAGCGCGGCGCGGTGCCGGATGGCACGGGTGTACTCACTCAGCAAAAGATGCACAAAGTCTCCGGTAAACCAAACGGCTGGATGGACGGGTCCCGCAGCCGGCTGCAGTGTCTCTCCCCAGACAGGTGATGGTGGCTGTCTCTCCCTGCACCTTTTTGTGTACTGTGTTGACTCCAATGGCTTCCCAACGGTAGTCCACTCCCCGGTGTATAGATACCGGAGGAGCCCGTTTTGCCCGCAGGCGCTAGCCCTTGGATTTCTAGCCTATGGCGGTGGCTGTATATCCTCATGGTGTGAGCGGTTGCCTTCAATCGGGACTTGGTTGTTAGGGAGCCCCGGGGGTTCCTGTCACATTCGGATTTGACTATTGACGGCGGCTCCAAGCCTGGTCGGGGTCCGATGGCCCTGCCTGTGTGCTTAGCTTCACTCCGTTCCCCGATCCGGTACCGGTGGGTCACCGCCCAGCCCCTGTCCTTACGGCTCTGCGGCGTTCCACCAACTCATGCAGACGGCCACCACCGTCTGCCAACCTTGCTGTCAGTGCCTGGGCTCCGACCCAGACACCTCAAGTGTTCACTCCTCTCACTTTCACCTCCAAGACTAATCTGACACTTTTCCCGCCTCCAGGCCTGTGAACTCCTCGGTGGGTGGGACCAACCGCCTGGCTCCGCCCCACCTGGTGTGGACATCATACCCTGGAGGGAGGCAACAAGGGTTTTTGTCTGACTAATGTAACTGTCTGGGGAGTGGGTGTGTGTGTTCTGTCTCTGGCTACCTGGCTAGTTCAGGGAGCCACACAACCCTGGATACGAGCAGTCCGACAGCAGCAGGGGCGGTACACAGAGACAGAGAGACACAGAGAGAGACACAGAGAGAGACACAGAGAGAGAGACACAGAGAGAGAGACACAGAGAGAGACAGACAGAGAGATAGATACAGACAGAGAGACAGAGAGACACACAGATACAGACAGAGACAGACAGAGAGATAGCAGACAGAGAGACACACAGATACAGACAGAGACAGACAGAGAGATAGCAGACAGAGAGACAGACAGAGAGACAGACAGAGAGACAGACAGAGAGACAGACAGACAGAGAAACAGAGAGAGATACAGAGACAGATAGAGAGAGGCGGACAGGGAGAGAAATAGAGAGGAACAGATAGAGAGGGGTGGAAAGATAGAGAGAGGGAATGGGAGAGAGACAATTAGTTACTATCCTCGGCAACGCCGGGTACAACAGCTAGTTAAAAATACTATTAGAATATGTGACGTTCTGATAACTTTCTTTTAGTAGATACTATTCAATCTTAATAGGAAATTGCACCGATTCCCCCAACTAAGAAAAAAAGTGTTCATGATGGCTCCGAAACTGCAGAGTAATAAGATGTCTGAGCGTCTGCAATTCTGAAAATACATAACACCTAAGTAATACGGTACATTCCTACCAAAGTGTCCCCCTTGGCTGCCAAATTTCCAAAATATTCACGCTGAAATAACCGGCATTCTTCTAAGTTTGTTATCTGTAGAATTAGAAAAAAGATATCTGGTTTCTGGCAACCTAGACAGCAAGATCCCAAGATGTCACCGTGAATCTGTGTCCTCCATAAGAAAACGAAATCTGTCATTCTCCACTAAAATGGGCTCATTCTCCCGAACGTCCAGGGGAATGTAGTCAGCAGCCGCGTGATTCATCCTGATATCCTTCGTATTTGTATAACCCGGCACCGCTCTCCATATTGGCAATTTTTTTTCGGGTCAAGGCATACCAGTTGTTGATTAGAAACGATTACGTTAATCACGAGACGCCTTCAGGGTGTTGAGATGTCTCTTATAATTTGGGAGTCGATTTTCTGGCTTCGGACTTGGCTCCGTCTGAGAATATTCGCCTGCTATGATTTCATTCTGCAAGAATAGCTCAAACAAAGTCTCTTCCAAATCTTAAAAAAAGAGATGATCGGTAATCTTTTTTTAGGAGCATGTGAAAAAAATGATGTTTGCTGATAAATCAAATAGACATTCAAGGGTTAATCCCCAAAAAGTATGTTATTCACTATCCATAACATTCCCAAGAACGAGGCCATCCCAAGATCACCAATGATCCCAAAAATGAGGTGTTGGAACCCAGGATCCAGGCGCCGCAGAGCCGTGACCTGAATGGAGAAAAGGTGGCCGTGGAACCCAGGAACCAGAGACTCGACTAGATTGGAGCAGAGGTGGCTGTGCTTGACCTCCGCTGCATTTATGGTCTAACAGGCCATCCCAATATCACCAATGATCCCAAAAATGAGGTGTTGGAACCCAAGAAACAGGCGCCGCAGAGTCTTGACCTGAATGGAGCAGAGGTGGTCGTGGAACCCAGGAACCAGAGTCTCGACCAGATTAGAGCAGAGGTGGCCGTGCTTGACCTCCGCTGCATTCATGGTCCAACAGCGCTGCAATAGGCTATTTTCAGCAGTCCAATAGACAATGAATGGAGGTCAAGGATAAATACCTCTGCACCCCACCATGTATTTGTACTATGTTTTAAAGACTATTGAATACTCTAAGATGTATAAGTTTGTGTCAACGGCTGCTATCTAGCGGTGAGTCGCCTATAGATCAGATGATTAGATAAGATAGGGTTAAGGTAGTTTAAGGAAGGAGTGGCGAATGGAGGGAAAGAGAACAGGAGGGAAGGCGCGAGAGCAGACCAGTAGAGAATAGGGTTCCAGTGTGAGAAGACTTGATCTCTGTGCTAAGGCCAGTAAGGAACCTTGAGGTAACCTCGAGAGGTCCGGAGCCTACGGCTCACCCTGACGGGCTTAGAGAGTCGGACGAATGTGAATGGAGTTAGGGAGAAGTAGACACAGACCCTGACCCATGAGGACAAAATCCAAGACCGTGTGTGCGTGCGTGTGTGTGTGTGGGGGGGGGGACAGGTTGAGGAGCAGACTCCCACACAGAGAGGAAGGAAGGAAAGGAAATCCATGTCTTTCATAACAATGTGAAGAGTAAAAGTGAATGATTCTGGGTGGCTAAGCGAACTCTGTGATTGTGTGTGTTACTGACTGTCCACAATGGCTTCTGCCAGTAATGGACACCAGCCTGAAGAAACCAGTAAGTGTCATGCACCCGAAGTCACATCAGCTCACCGGGTCTCCTTGGCGAAGGATTGCGACTCCCGCATGGCCTGGAGCCAGCATCTTCCTTCAAGTCCATTCTGTTCGTAATGGCGTGCTGCATTGTCAGGGTTCCAGAGCCCCATTTTTGAGATTGCTGAGAGTCTTGGAAATCAGACCCTAAGCAATCAGTATGTTATGACCTAAACTATGGACAAGGGATTATTTTTCTATTTTGGGATTAACCCTTTAAAGGGATTGTAGAGGATTGTACCATATCCAGAAACAGTGCCACCCTCTAGACTAGTTGTGCCTGGTATTGCAGGCAGCTCAACTGAAATGAATGGAGCTGAGCTCCAATACCACATATAACCTGTGGACAGGAGTGGCACTTTTAGAAAGTAAAGCTGAAAATGAATAATATAAATTGCAATTAGTGCAAATGATTAAATGATTTATTGCTCAGCTTCCAATGTAAACTGAAGAGCAAAAGGGTAACAATGTTTTGAACTTTTACCTTTCAGACTCCATATCTCACCATCCACTACAACTTTGAGCGTGAGACGACGTTCATTTTATAGACAATCATCTTGGCTATCTCATACATAAATTTGACTTTCAACTATTCAGCATATGATTATTTATGTAAAATCTTGTCATATCACTGTATTGTTACTGTTTTGCTCCTGGATTAAAAAAATCTTTTTCTTTCTGTATACTACAAATTACAACCTGTTGTCACATTCCTTAATAGCTCAGTGTGTGATTAGGTTGATTTCTAAGTGAAAGGTCACTGGTTCCAATCGAGGAGTAGCCATGAAGAAGATTTCCCTAGAAAAGATAAACATCATCAGCCAGCTCATTGATAGAGGTCTCTCGGCCAAGAAAATTGCCAATCTGCATCAGGTGAGGCCATGACAGCTGGAGGAATACAAATGAAGTTTATCCATTCAAAAACCAAGAGGTGACATCCAGGCTAAATATCGGAGTCAATAAGTCACTCATCACAAGCTCTATCAGTTCTGGCAACAACCCGGCAGTGGAGGCGGCTCATGTGCTTCATAATTGTGACATCACAAACGTCCATACAAGCACCGAATGACATACGTTACACAAGTCTGGAATGGTGGCCCGAAAAAGGTGAAGAAGCCTCAATTTCAATATCATCATAAGACGTGTTGGCTTGAGTTTGCAAAGAAGTACGAAAACTGGAGACTAGAAGATTGGAACAAGTAATTTGGAGCGATGAGATGAAAGTTAATAGACGGATCTGATGGGGGCAAATGGGTCTGGAAAAAACAAGGAAAAAAAGGGCTAACAGATCGAGAAATTGATGGCGTCCCAGCAGGAGAATGATCCGAAGCATACTGCGAGATTGGTGAAGAAATGGGTCAATAACAATGAAGTAGAGGTGCTGGATCGGGCCCTCCGGGGTCCAAAGACCTCAAACCCAATCCAACACTTGTGGGCAGAGGTGAAGAAAAAGCTGTATACATCCCCAAGTGAGCCAACCAGTATACACCAACACAGGGAATCTTGACCTGGGATCAGATTTTGGAAGAGACATGCTTGTGTCTGATGGAGCGCCCAGAAGAATTCAGGCAGTGATGGAAGACAAAGGTGGGTTTACAAAATACTAACAAAATAATAAATATTTAAATTTAGATTTTTAGGAGCAAAACAGTAACAATGCAATACTCTGGTCAGGAATTTTTAGAAATATTTTATATATATTTTAGATATACACTGTGTGCAGAATTATTAGGCAAATGAGTATTTTGATCACATGATACTTTTTATACCTGTTGTCCTACTCCAAGCTGTATAGGCTGAGAGCCAACTACCAATTAAGTAAATCAGGTGATGTGCATCTCTGTAATGAGGAGGGGTGCGGTGTAATGACAGCTACACCCTATATAAGGTGTGCTTAATTATTAGGCAACTTCCTTTCCTTTGGCAAAATGGGTCAGAAGAGAGATTTGACGGGCTCTGAAAAGTCCAAAATTGTGAGATGTCTTGCAGAGGGATGCAGCAGTCTTGAAATTGCCAAACTTTTCAAGCGTGATCACCAAACAATCAAGCGTTTCATGGCAAATAGCCAACAGGTTCGCAAGAAGCGTGTTGGGCAAAAAAGGCGCAAAATAACTGCCCATGAATTGAGGAAAATCAAGCGTGAAGCTGCCAAGATGCCATTTGCCACCAGTTTGGCCATATTTCAGAGCTGCAACGTTACTGGAGTATCAAAAAGCACAAGGTGTGCCATACTCAGGAACATGGCCAAGGTAAGGAAGGCTGAAAAACCACCACCTCTGAACAGGAAACATAAGATAAAACGTCAAGACTGGGCCAAGAAATATCTTAAGACTGATTTTTCAAAGGTTTTATGGACTGATGAAATGAGAGTGACTCTTGATGGGCCAGATGGATGGGCCAGAGGCTGGATCAGTAAAGGGCAGAGAGCTCCACTCCGACTCAGACGCCAGCAAGGTGGAGGTGGGGTACTGATATGGGCTGGGATCATCAAAGATGAACTTGTGGGACCTTTTCGGGTTGAGGATGGCGTGAAGCTCAACTCCCAGACCTACTGCCAGTTTCTGGAAGACAACTTCTGCAAGCAGCGGTACAGGAAGAAGTCGGTATCGTTCAAGAAAAACATGATGTATATGCAGGAAAATACTCCATCACATGCATCCAACTACTCCACAGCGTGGCTGGCCACTAAAGGTCTAAAAGATGAAAAATTAATGACATGGCCCCCTTGTTCACCTGACCTGAACCCCATAGAGAACCTGTGGTCCCTCATAAAATGTAAGATCTACAGGGAGGAAAAACAGTACACCTCTGGGAGCAGTGTCTGGAGGCTGTGGTGGCTGCTGCACACAATGTAGATCATAAACAGATCAAGCAATGACAGAATGTATGGATGGTAGGCTGCTGAGTGTCATCAGAAAGAAAGGGGGCTATCTATATTGGTCACTAATTTTTGGGGTTTTATTTTTGCATGTCAGAAATGTTTATTTCTAAATTTTGTGCAGTTATATTGGTTTACCTGGTGAAAATAAACAAGTGAGATGGGAATATATTTGGTTTTTATTAAGTTGCCTAATAATTCTGCACAGTAATAGTTACCTGCACAAACAGATATCCTCCTAAGATAGCCAAAACTAAAAAAAACAACTCCAACTTCCAAAAATATTAAGCTTTGATATTTGAGTCTTTTGGGTTGATTGAGAACATAGTTGTTGATCAATAATAAAAAAATGCAGTAAAATGCAACTTGCCTAATAATTCTGCACACGGTGTATATGTATATATATATATATATATATATATATATATATATATAGATTTTTTTTTTTGTATATATACAGATATAATTTATTAAGTATATATATATATATATACACAGTATATTTATTTAAATATTTAATCTTTGCGAGTTTTGCCATCCCATTATTTTAGATTATTCCAGATATTTTTTTTTAATACCCTCAAGTCCTCTTTAATAAATATGTGGCTCATCTACAACTAAGAAATTTACTGCTACACCATGCAGTGCTTGACAAAATTAAAGAGTATCCCATAGGCTGGTTAATTGGACCGCAAATTATTCTTAAAGTGGCATGGTGGCTCAGTGGTTAGCACTGTACAGTAGGCAGCACGGTGGCTCAGTGGCTAGCACAGTGGCTCAGTAGTTAGCACATTAGCTCAGTAGTTAGCATGGTAGTTCAGTGGTTAGCACTGCAGTCTTGTGGTGGCTCAGTGGTTAGCACTGCAGTCTTGTGGTGGCTCAGTGGTTAGCACTGCAGTCTTGTGGTGGCTCAGTGGTTAGCACTGCAGTCTTGCAGCGCTGGGGTCCTGGGTTCTATTCCCACCAAGGACAATCTCTGCAAGGAGTTTGTATGTTCTCCCCGTGTTTGTGTGGTTTTCTTCCCACACTCCAAAAACATACAAATAGGGAACTTAGATTGTGAGCTCCAAAGGGGACAGTGTTGCCAATGCATGTGAAGCGCTGCGGAATTAATAGCACTATATAAATGAATAAATATTATTATTCTTGATAATTGATACATCTCTACAAGCACTATTCTGCTACATTAACAAATTCAGCTCTGCTATATCTTTTACAAAACCACCCAACCCTAACCAATAGTCAGCTATGCTACTTACGGCAGAACCACCACAGACAAGTTTTGTAGGATGTGCATAATACCGGTACTTAAAAAGCTGCACAACTCATGCAATTAACCACTAGGTGGTGCTGTTGTTACTATTGTGATTATAGGATTTCTTCTCATTGGACGGATTCTGCGCTAATAATAAAAAGAAATAATAGTAATAGGCAAAAAAAAAATAAAAAAATTCTGCTAATTTCTTACCCCATCACCCTAAAATATTATGTCTTGGTTAATCAATATTATTTTTAATGGTCAATAATATTTTGCAAAAATTTTGACAAAATATATAAAATTAAATGTTAAAAAAAAAATAAAAAAAAAAAAAAAAATCATTTTTTTTGTATTGTCATTTAAAGCAATAGATTTATTGGATACAACAGCATTTGATGCAATCTGTACAGAAGAGTGAGACATGCATAACCTCCAGTAGGGGGCAGCATCCATCCAGGCCATATGACGTTACCACAAATACATGATGTGTATGAATAAAGTGATCTGCACGGTGGTATTCCCAGTATGTCTTCTTGATATGATACCATAATTAAGGTTATATCTTTATGTCAGCAGCATCTGAGGTTACTCCGGCTGAACACTATATACATGGGCGCTGAGCCTGAGAACATTTCCTTTGGCTTGCAGCTTCTATTTTATATGCTGTAAATGACAGGATGTGTTCTTAGCCGTTGGACTAGCCAAGTTCTATATTCAGGGTTTTCTCCTTTCTGCTCGTATTTATAACCCAAGCCCTGTCATTGCTCGGGCCTTGGAAAGTATTTAACCTCATGACAAACGTCTATGGATTAAGAACACGATGGGAGGCCACCCTGATTTACATTGACAGCACAGAGCATCTCTAATATTGGAGGATCCAGGTTCCAACTGCAATTACTGTTTGTTTGTTTTTTTTAAAGTTGTAATGCTTCATTTCGCCTGCGGAGGCGCTGCAGGAAAAAATTAAAACTGTCTTGTGTCCCCGCAGACTTCAGCTCATCAAGGTGGGTCTCAGCTGTGTGTCAGGATTTGAGTAAAACAGTAGCAATCCCTTTAAAATGGACCTGTCACCAGATCAAAACTGGCCAGTTTTTGCTTTTATTTTATTCTCCCTGCATCCCTGATTATGTTGTTTTAATATTTTTTAAATCCACCATACGGTTCCAGGGATATGGGCCTTTTTTTGTACTTATTTTCAAGGTATTTTCAAGGGGATTTGGCTTTCAGGATCCTCAGGGGCGTGTCCTTATGCTCTTCTGCTTTATTACCATTGAGCCGAACCCCCTTGTTAAAAAATCTTAAAAATTAGCACTAAATAAAAATGCCAAATATCTCTAAAATAGTATGGTGGATTGAAAAATAAATTAAAATCTAGAATGATCCTCAGGGGCGTGTCCTTAGCTCTTCTGCATTATTACCCTTAAGCCAAACCCCTTGGTAAAAATCGTAAAAACTAGCACTAAATATAAAGGCCAAATATCTCTGGAACAGTATGGTGGGTTGAAAAACAAATACAAATCTAACATGTGTGGCTCTCATGATCCTCGGGTGCGTGTCCTTAGGCTCTTTTGCATTATTACCCTTGCGCCACACCACCTTGTTAAAACCAATAAAAATTAGCACTAATTAAAAAGGCCAAATATTTCGGGAACAGTATGGGGGATTGAAAAATAAATAAAAATCTAACATGTGTGGCTCTTATGATCCTCGGGGGCGTGTCCTTAGGCTCTTTTGCATTATTACCCTTGCGCCACACCACCTTGTTAAAACCAATAAAAATTAGCACTAATTAAAAAGGCCAAATATTTCGGGAACAGTATGGGGGATTGAAAAATAAATAAAAATCTAACATGTGTGGCTCTCATGATCCTCGGGGGCGTGTCCTTAGGATCTTTTGTGTTACTCCCCTTCAGCCACACCACCTTGTTAAAACCCATATAAATTAGCACTAAATAAAAAGGCCAAATATCTCTAGAACAGTATTGTGATTGAAAAATAAATAAAAATCTAACATGTGTGGCTCTCATAATCCTCGGGGGCGTGTCCTTAGCTCTTCTGCTTTATTACCCTGAAGCCATGCCCCTTTGTTAAAAAAACCCCCATAAAATTAGCACAAAATAAAAAGGACACATCTCTGGATCCGTTTGGCGGATTTAAACATAAATAAAAATCTGACATTCAGGGGAACAGCGGGAATAACATAAGAGCAAATACTGTTCACTTTGACAGGTCTTTAAATAGTAATCGTAACAATATATATTGTATAGTACATTACAGGATTTTGCTATTTCCTATAATGTGTCTCTGGCTTCTAGTAACATTTTTGGCTGTTCACCTTTTCTTTTGCTATAATTTTGTAAAATGTGCGTGTATCATGAGAAAATATCCTATTCTTTTTACATACCGTAGTTACTTAGGTTGAAAAAAGACCTAGGTCCTTCTAGTTCCCCCTTCCTCCACCAGTTCTACATTTAGTCCCTAAGTCACTTATAACCGACAATGTTGTGTAGTGAGGAAATCCTCCAGCCCTGATATAAAAGCTGTTATAGTATCTGCCATTACTACCTCTTGTGGTCGGCATTCCACAGTCTGACTGCTCTAACTGTAAAGAACCCTTTCCTATTTAGCTGCCGGAATCGCTTTTCTTCCATTCACAGTGTATGCCCCCTGGTCCTTAAGGCCCCGTTACGTGTTACACGCAACGACGTATCTAACGATATATATCGCCGGGGTCACGGATTCCGTGACGCACATCCGGCATCGTTAGCGACGTTGTTGCGTGTGACACCAACGAGCGGCCGTTAACGATGGAAAATACTCACCAAATCGTCCATTGTTGACACGTCGTTTATTTTCAAAAAATCGTTGATTGTTGAGGACGCAGGTTGTTCATCGTTCCCGAGGCAGCACACATCACTATGTGTGACACCTCAGGAATGACGAACTACAGCTTACCTGCGGCCGCCGACAATGAAGAAGGAAGGAGGTGGGCGGGATGTTACGACCACTCATCTCCGCCCCTCCGCTTCTATTGGCGGGCCGCTTAGTGATGCCGCTGTGACGCCGCACGAACCGACACCTTTGAAAGGAGGCGTCGCTAGGCAGGTAAGTCCGTGTGACGGGTCCTAACGATATTGTGCACCACAGGCAGCGATTTGCCCGTGACACACAACCGACGGGGGCGGGTACGCTCGCTAGCAACATCACTAGCGATATCGCTGCGTGTAAAGCCCCCTTTAGTCCTTTGGTCCTTTAACTCAGGATTTTGTGTGAAATTTATTTTTTTGGCAACTTTTGCTTTTTTCATATCACTATCTCTATTTAAAAATCAAAATCTTGCTATTTTAACATTAGATGCTGGACCTATTTTAGACTCCTATTTCCTGTTTTTTTAGGAATACTTTTCAGCAGGCTCTTTATCAGCAGAGGCAGCGTATAATGACAGGTAACTAGAAAATGGCCGGACCCGATGAAGTTCGGTTCCGCAGGTTCATCCAAACTTAAGATAAAGTTGGGTTTGGGACCCTGACTTGACCTTAACCCCAATGGAAGTCACTAGTTGGTCAGTCACAATAAGCGATGTTTAAGTTCCCCCTTCCTTCACAATGATATTTGCACACGCTCACTAGATGCTTCAATACAAAAAAGGGCCTAAATCCATCTATTGCTGCTAATGTGCATGTGAATTTCCTGCAAATTGGGATTCTGATCTGGCTTATATATCCTGAGTCATATTGCAAAGGATTGTTAAAAATCCACTTGTGACTTTTAGGATCGCTACTTCCAATAGGTGGCGCTGTGCTAGAGTTTGTCTCCTTTACTGGAGAGACAATTTGAAAGAACAAGAAATTTGTGTTTAGAATAGCCTCAGTGGCTTGTGTAAAAATTGCCATATTTTATTTAAATACTGATTAGGATATGAAAAATATGTCAAAAATGTTAAAATTCATCTAACACAAAAATCTCATTTATTTTTTGATGATACATTCCTGTAAATTTCCCACAATATAAATTCAATACAATCCTTCAAGGTGTTAATCACATCACAAGCAATAGTTGGCTTTATATAGACACGTACAGCATAAACATCTCCTAACAGAGTGTTGTAAAATAATGTTTTTGTGTTTTTTGCTAAAGAGTTCATTTAAAACTATTCATGTTATGCCTCTTTCACACGTCCGTGTCTCCGGTACGTGTTTGGTCCGTTTCCTCATGTACCAGAGACACGGCCACACGTAGACCCATTAAAATCAATGGGTCTGCGCTCACGTGCGTATTCTGCCATGGACCGTGTGTATGTGTGGAGCATACGTGTGTCCGTGGGCTCCACACGTAGACATGTCCGTTTCTCTCTGGCATCACGGATGTCACACGTAACGCAAACGGACCACACGGATGTGTTCCGTGTGACATGCACCGGAGAAAACACATGTGTATGCGAGAAAAAAAATAAACTTTACTCACCTTCTCCAGCCCTCCTGTCTCTGCCGCTGCTGTCACTTGCTGCCGACCGCCGCTCATTATGCTCATTGCATATTCACTTCACTGCGGCCGGAAGCAGCAGCAGCGGGGACTCGGCAGGACCGGAGACCGTAGATCAGCACCACGGACAGCGACGCCAGGGACAGGTGAGTAGAAAGTTCCCCTTCTCCGTGTGTTATCACGGATAACACACGGAGAACACACGTGTGCCATAAACACGGCTCACGGAGGACAATACGCACCTGTGACACGTCCGTGAAAAACGTGCGTGATTTTCATGGATGTGTAAAAGAGGCCTTACGATGTGAGGAGCAAAGGTAAGAATTGGAAGGACACATCTATACTGTATATTACTGCTGGACAAATGCTACACATAACCCGCATTGTAAGACATCAACGGTTTTTGCAGGAGAGGATTGTGGCATTCAGCTGCTCACATTGTAAACCCAATTTTTTTATATTTTTTACATGGGATATTTTTTACATATGTGATGTACAGTATGTTTTTTTCTGCCTATGCAGTGGCCTAGGTAGGAGGCATCTATTGGAGGAAAGGCATTAGCTGGGTAATAGTGCTAGTCACTGACACTGTGTGGATGAAATAAAAAGGACAATCTACCCATAGAACTACTGCCATTAACGGCTGGCTTGTTATGCCACTGTAGTAAAGTGTTAGATAAACCCCCCTGTAAATAGAATGTGTCACTTGCCATAATTATATAATATTTTTACATGGCATAAATGCCGCTGTTCTCCTGAATCCGGCGATGTTTTTCTTTTCTTTCTGCGCCTCTGCGTTCCTGAGATATGGCAACTTCATTCCTTTATATAAATCTAGTCGTTTTACCAAGTGGGCGTGGCACTCAATTCTTCTTTGCGGGTTTCTTTTTTAGGACCACACCCAAATGGCTAAAAAGACTACATTTATATACAGAGAATAAAGGGCAATATCTCAGGAACGGAAAGGCACAGGAACAAAAGAAAAACATCACCGGATTCAGGAGAACAGCGGCATTTACACCAGGTAAAAAAAAAATACAGTTATGATAAAGTGACAGATGCCCTTTAAAAGACAGGCACAATGGCTCACGGTAAAATTAAGTAGCTGAGAGGGTCGAGACTACAGTTTGAGTTTTCAGGCCAGACGATATAAATCATTCGATGCTCATATGCCAAGAGGAACAGTAACACTTGCTGAATCATAAAACACATATTTCATATAATAAAACTGATTGTTTGCAGACCTGTGTTATGTGCAGGTTATGTGCCGAGTACAATGGAACAAAAGCTAAATTTACCTCGCCATTCACTACGCTGCTAGGGAACGTGGATAATGTCACCCCAGATTTTCCAAATTATTAGATTGCTATTGATCAGACCGGGATTCCACACTATTCTCACCATCCACCTGTCCAAACACTTTCCTTCTAATTCCCGCCATTGTGAGACCTTTATGATAAGTTCACATGACGGAATATTACTTTGGAAAAATCATCTGTGTTGAATCCTTAGCCGAAATTTGGGTCTGATCCTCATATGTCTGTCCCTAATTTACAATTTAAAGGGGATGTGTCTTCAGAACATGACCAGATTTTTGCGTTACATCATTTTTTCTTTTCATTTTTGGCAAACGTTTTTTTTTAAGACCATGATCTTTATTAAAAAAAAAAAGCAAAATTTATAAATACTTTTTGTACTTTCAGGAAGAGTTTTCAGCATGATCATGATCATCAGAGGCAGGATTACAATGACAATTGAACAGTTGGTAACACAGAATCTACCAATCAGAGCTTCCTCTGCTCCCCTTCCCTTCATGATGATCTTTGCACACGCTCATTAGATGCTTCACTTGCTTCACTATGGGCTGTTTAAGACTTATACTTTTTGAACTTTCAGGAAGAGTTTTCAGCAGGATCATTATCATCAGAGGCAAGATTACAATGACATGTACCATCTTCTTATACAGTTGATAACACAGAATCTACCAATTAGAGCTCCCTCCGCTCCCCTTCCCTTCATGATGATCTTTGCACATGCTCATTAGATGCTTCAATATAAATGGGCTGTTTTAGACTCATACTTTTTGTCCTTTCAGGTAGAGTTTTCAGCAGGATCATTATCATCACAGGCAGGATTACAATGACAGTTGAACAGTTGGTAACACAGAATCTACCAATCAGAGATCCCTCTGCTCCCCTTCCCTTCATGATGATCTTTGCACATGCTCATTAGATGCTTCAATGTAAATGGGCTGTTTTAGACTCATACTTTTTGTCCTTTCAGGAAGAGTTTTCAGCAGGATCATTATCATCACAGGCAGGATTACAATGACAGTTGAACAGTTGATAACACAGAATCTACCAATCAGAGATCCCTCTGCTCCCCTTCCCTTCATGATGATCTTTGCACATGCTCATTAGATGCTTCAAAATAAATGGGCTGTTTTAGACTCACTTTTTGTCCTTTCAAGAAGAGTTGTCAGCAGGATCCAATTTCATCAGAGGCAAGATTACAATGACAGGTAACACCTTCTTATACAGTTGATATCACAGACTCTACCAATTAGAGTTCCCTCTGCTCCCCTTCCCTTCATGATGATCTTTGTACATGCTCATTAGATGCTTCAATGTAAATGGGATGTTTTAGACTCATACTTTTTGTCCTTTCAAGAAGAGTTTTCAGCAGGATCCAATATCATCAGAGGCAAGATTACAATGACAGGTAACACCTTCTTATACAGTTGATATCACAGACTCTACCAATTAGAGTTCCCTCTGCTCCTCTTCCCTTCATGATGATTTTTGCACACGCTCATTAGATGCTTCAATATAAATGGCTTTTTTAGACTCATACTTTTTGCCCTTTCAGGAAGAGTTATCAGCAGGATCATTATCATCACAGGCAGGTAACGCCTTCCTTCACAGCAGATAACGCAGTTTCTACCAATCACAGCTCCCTCTGCTCCCCTTCCCTTCATGATGATCTTTGCACATGCTCATTAGGTGCTTCAATATAAAAGATGTTGGTTATTGTGGCTAATGTACATGTGAATTTCTTGAAACAACAAAAAGTTATAGTTTAAAAAAGCCCGAGTGACCAGTGTGAAAATGGCAAGATTTATTATTTATTATGATAAATTATATTATATATTATTTATTTATATTTTTTAATATTATTTATAATTTATTATTATATATTATTTCTTAATTATTGTTAAGTTATAACATTATTCAGTAATGGATAGAACCTGTAACCATCCTAGATTTCCTTTGAGAAAATGGATATCAATAATAATCCATTTATCACCCTAGACTACCAGGGAGATTAGGCCTTTATCCCCTGGGACTATACCAGACATAGTATCACTGAGCCATTAACAATCCCATGTAAGTATGAATGTAAAAAGATGGAAAGTAAATGTTTTTCTCATTTTTCATATAACTATATATAAAAAATGTGATTATTTTTTTTTTATTTTTTTTTTTTATTTTTCACTGTAGCCTCTAGGTTAAATATTAGACTTACAATTTCCATCCTGTACAGAAGACTTTTAGGCAGTCTCATAATCATCACAGACAGGATTATAATGAAAAGGGACAACTTTAAACACAGTCGATAACACAATTTCCACTGTTCACAATTGATGATGTCACAGCTCACCTCCTTCCCTTTCTGCACAGTGACTGATAACATCACTATATAAAGTAGACGACACAAGATCCACCATTCATAATAGATTATGTCACAACTCACCTCCTCCTCCTCATGTACAATGATTGATAACACCTCTATATACAATAAATATCACAAACAAGAAAGGACAATGGAGTTTTATAGGTGAAAAAATGAAAATATAATTTTATTATAAATACACTTAAAAGTTTACATGAGTATATGAAGCGTCCCTGAAGCCATCAGGGAGCTACAAGGTTCTACATCCCCACAAGGATGCAGGCCAGGGCCTACCCCCTTAGGGACCCAGAACCCCAGTGCTGGTAACAACAAAAACCCAAGTAATCTCAGTTTTCCCCAACTATCTCCCATACAATGGTACCCAGCTAGGGTGGGACCATGGATGGCCGCCTAGAGGTGGAGCCACTCCAGTCCACTAGTTGACCAGGTGGGAAGGGCAGACTGTGGACAGAGAGAACACAGGAAGTCAGTAGTCAGTTGAGAACAGACAGAGTTCAGAGTTGACTGTGGAAATGTGAAGGTGGAAGAGAAGGGACTCCCTGACTCGGGTTGACGGTGACCTGGTACCCAGGAGAAGTAGTTGCCAGTGGAGTACTCCCGGAACTACGCACAGACGGGGTACAGGACCCTAGGATAGGAAAGAGCTCCACACCGACCTGTTAATACCTGCACAGCAAAGGGGACCATCAAGGACCTTGCTGGCCCTAAAGAATCCGAAGACTCAATAGCAAAGTGAGAACCGGGGACAGGACCAGAGACTCCAACCCCACAGGATTCACGCTACCGTCAGGTGGACAAAGGTGGACAAACCACAGACCGGGGACCCCCAGTGTTCCATACCACGTGGACCCTCTTACCAGAGACAGGTGCGGGGGAAGAAGGTACCAGAGAACCAGACTGGCACTGGGACGAAGGGGACCTGGAGGCGAAACCAGCCGGCCTTGGGCAACCAGTTATCAACAACAGTGAGTAAACCAATTGCACTGAATGCCTGTCTGGACTCCTTCTTCCAACGTCCACCGCACCATACACCCTCTACGGCAATACCCTACTTGCGGAGGGCCCAAATCATCAGAGCTGCACATTCCATCAGCCCCAGTAGAGACATTCTGCAGCGGCGGCTCCCTACACTTAGCCGCAATACCGCAAGTGGTGTCACGAATAACTTTATTCACAAATCCCCTGTAAATATCCCCCATTACAAAAAGGGCCAAGGGCACGGAACCGAGTAACGGCCACCACCGTGACATTCCCAAGAGAACACAACACATGGGAAAGAGTGGGCACTCTTTCCCATGTGTTGTGTTCTATGTTCTATTTATGGGTTGGAGCACACTTCCATAATTTATTTATTTAAGGTGGTGCCGTCCCCATTTGTTTTTTGATTTACATTCCCAAGAGACACACTGCCCGGAACCGAGTACCCCATATCCCTGGGTGCGGCATATATGCTAGTCTACGTGACACAACATAATTGTAAATACAAAGAAGCGCGGTGGGTGGGCATACTTAGTGACTGGAAATACACCGTCTCCTGGCGCAACCCAAATAACACTATCCCCAAACCTAAAGGCACAATGGCATTACCACACTGGAGGGGAACGTATCTTTCATATCATCTTCTTTATTCACCGATGGAACGTTCTACTGTGGTCAGGATTCATGTATTTCCTCGTGGTGATAAATAATGACAAGGAGAAGATTTATGGGAAGGTGGAGCTGCGATTCCGAGCGGGCGTCTGGTAATGGAAATATACTGGAGTAGGAGATAAGTCGATGTGATTGTGCACTGTAGACGGGATCATCGGGGGGATCTGCTGCCAACTCCTTTTACAATGCAATGGAAAAAGGCATTTGAGGGATTGTTCGGTGAAGTCTGTACTTTTCCCATCCTTGATTAGCAGAAGCCGGCAATGATTTGTGCATTGGGAAAAAGTATGTGAGTGTTTCCCAGAAACTTCCAGACAAGCGTCTTCAGCCTCAAATATGGGGCACATGAATCCATGTGGTCCAAATATTTTGCATTACATTTTCTATTCGGCGTTGATCTCTGACCAGATGATTTCCAGAAAAAGACATATTTTTCAATGAGCCTCTCGTATCTGCAACTAATAAAGTGCAGATAACCCCAAGAACAATCCTATTATTAACCCATGCTACGAAGACTCCTTCTGAGGTTGGGTAAGATCCCCGCCATCCTCTTGTGAAACCGAGAGGTTACTTCCAGGATACAGCGTGCCATGCATGAGGAACGAGACCAGACTAGGTTTAACTTTAAACTCTTTATAACCCGGTAAGGGAACCGGGAAGTGAAACTCAGTATGAGATGCGAATATAGACACCAATAAATGTACAAAAAACAGTTACTAAACCAGGATCAGCATGCTGGTCTAGGGACCGATTCCAGTAGGACAGGAACCAGCAGGAAACAATTTACTTAACCGGGAACTCCAGAGAGGAACTAAGAGGTATAAAAAGAAGCTGTCTCAGGACCATCACACCAATTAACAAACTTAGCCAAATCTCTATTTCCCAGACCTTCACCCACACATATGAACAAACAGGAAAGTACCCTGGGTTCAAACACCTGCTAGCAGGAATACACAGTAAGTAAGGTTCAGTTCTGCAGCAGTGGCTACTGCATATTATGTATAATACCTGTTTTGGCGCCAAAATCACTACTGCATAATTGTGTGCACACTTGCCTGCAAAAATAGAAAGATATAGGAGGGCCTGAGCTCAGGACTTACAGTACCAACGTATTTATCTGGGAAGGTCTCTGGTACAAAGGGGTATTCACTCCACAGCAGTTCTCTATGGCACTGGCAATCACGGGGACAGATCACCTTAGGGCTCAGCTTCGCAGCTTTTCTCTATGGCACTAGTAATTACAGGGACAGTTCACCTCAGGGTAGAAGTCACAGTTTGATACGAAGGTCTCAGATGCAGATCATCTCAGGGCAGGAGTCAGGTCTGGTAGGAAGGCCTCGGGTACGGATTATAAGACAATCGCTCCACCTACAATTCTCTCTCTGGCAGCCGTTTATGTACACGCAGCTGCATGTCCTCTATTTGCACAGCAATTGGCAGGCTCTCTCTATTCTCCTCCCAGGCTACGCAGACATCCCTCTGGTGGCCGGGAGGAGACACTGCTGTTGGCTCATCAGGAGACACTGCTGCTGGCTCATCAGGAGACACTGCTGCTGGCTCATCAGGAGACACTGCTGCTAACTCATCAGGAGACACTGCTGCTAACTCATCAGGAGACACTGCTGCTAACTCATCAGGAGACACTGCTGCTAACTCATCAGGAGACACTGCTGCTAACTCATCAGGAGAAACTGCTGCTGGCTCATCAGGAGACACTGCTGCTGGCTCATCAGGAGACACTGCTTCTGGCTCATCAGGAGACACTGCTGCTAACTCATCAGGAGACACTGCTGCTGGCTCATCAGGAGACACTGCTGCTGGCTCATCAGGAGACACTGCTTCTGGCTCATCAGGAGACACTGCTGCTAACTCATCAGGAGACACTGCTGCTAACTCATCAGGAGACACTGCTGCTAACTCATCAGGAGACACTGCTGCTAACTCATCAGGAGACACTGCTGCTGGCTCATCAGGAGACACTGCTGCTGGCTCATCAGGAGACACTGCTGCTGGCTCATCAGGAGAAACTGCTGCTGGCTCATCAGGAGACACTGCTGCTAACTCATCAAGAGACACTGCTGCTAACTCATCAGGAGACACTGCTGCTAACTCATCAGGAGACACTGCTGCTAACTCATCAGGAGACACTGATGCTAACTCATCAGGAGACACTGCTGTTGGCTCATCAGGAGACACTGCTGTTGGCTCATCAGGAGACACTGCTGCTGGCTCATCAGGAGACACTGCTGCTGGCTCATCAGGAGACACTGCTGCTGGCTCATCAGGAGACACTGCTGCTGGCTTATCAGGAGACACTGCTCTTGGCTCATCAGGAGACACTGCTGCTGACTCATCAGGAAACACTGCTGCTGGCTCATCAGGAGACACTGCTGCTGGCTCATCAGGAGACACTGCTGCTGGCTTATCAGGAGACACTGCTCCTGGCTCATCAGGAGACACTGCTGCTGGCTTATCAGGAGACACTGCTCCTGGCTCATCAGGAGACACTGCTGCTGGCTTATCAGGAGACACTGCTGCTGGCTTATCAGGAGACACTGCTGCTGGCTCATCAGGAGACACTGCTGCTGACTCATCAGGAGACACTGCTGCTGACTCATCAGGAGACACTGCTTCTGGCTCATCAGGAGACACTGCTGCTGGCTTATCAGGAGACACTGCTGCTGGCTCATTAGGAGACACTGCTGCTGGCTTATCAGGAGACACTGCTGCTGGCTTATCAGGAGACACTGCTGCTGGCTCATCAGGAGACACTGCTGCTGGCTCATCAGGAGACACTGCTGCTAACTCATCAGGAGACACTGCTGCTAACTCATCAGGAGACACTGCTGTTGGCTCATCAGGAGAAACTGCTGTTGGCTCATCAGGAGACACTGCTGCTGGCTCATCAGGAGACACTGCTGTTGGCTCATCAGGAGACACTGCTGCTGGCTCATCAGGAGACACTGCTGCTGGCTCATCAGGAGACACTGCTGCTGGCTCATCAGGAGACACTGCTGCTGGCTCATCAGGAGACACTGCTGCTGACTTATCAGGAGACACTGCTGCTGGCTTATCAGGAGACACTGCTGCTGGCTCATCAGGAGACACTGCTGCTGGCTCATCAGGAGACACTACTGCTGGCTTATCAGGAGACACTGCTCCTGGCTCATCAGGAGACACTGCTGCTGGCTTATCAGGAGACACTGCTGCTGGCTCATCAGGAGACACTGCTTCTGGCTCATCAGGAGACACTGCTTCTGGCTCATCAGGAGACACTGCTGCTGGCTCATCAGGAGACACTGCTGCTGGCTTATCGGGAGACACTGCTGCTGACTCATCAGGAGACACTGCTGTTGGCTCATCAGGAGACACTGCTGCTGGCTTATCAGGAGACACTGCTTCTGGCTCATCAGGAGACACTGCTTCTGGCTCATCAGGAGACACTGCTTCTGGCTCATCAGGAGACACTGCTGCTGACTCATCAGGAGACACTGCTCCTGGCTCATCAGGAGACACTGCTCCTGGCTCATCAGGAGACACTGCTGCTGACTCATCAGGAGACACTGCTGCTGGCTCATCAGGAGACACTGCTCCTGGCTAATCAGGAGACACTGCTCCTGGCTCATCAGGAGACACTGCTGCTGACTCATCAGGAGACACTGCTGCTGACTCATCAGGAGACACTGCTGCTGGCTCATCAGGAGACACTGCTCCTGGCTCATCAGGAGACACTGCTGCTAACTCATCAGGAGACACTGCTGCTGACTCATCAGGAGACACTGCTGCTGACTCATCAGGAGACACTGCTGCTGACTCATCAGGAGACACTGCTGCTGGCTTATCGGGAGACACTGCTGCTGACTCATCGGGAGACACTGCTTCTGGCTCATCAGGAGACACTGCTTCTGGCTCATCAGGAGACACTGCTTCTGGCTCATCAGGAGACACTGCTGCTGGCTCATCAGGAGACACTGCTGCTGGCTCATCAGGAGACACTGCTGCTGGCTCATCAGGAGACACTGCTGTTGGCTCATCAGGAGACACTGCTTCTGGCTCATCAGGAGACACTGCTTCTGGCTCATCAGGAGACACTGCTGCTGGCTCATCAGGAGACACTGCTGCTGGCTCATCAGGAGACACTGCTGCTGGCTCATCAGGAGACACTGCTTCTGGCTCATCAGGGGACACTGCTTCTGGCTCATCAGGAGACACTGCTGCTGGCTTATCAGGAGACACTGCTGCTGGCTCATCAGGAGACACTGCTGCTGGCTCATCAGGAGACACTGCTGCTAACTCATCAGGAGACACTGCTGCTAACTCATTAGGAGACACTGCTGTTGGCTCATCAGGAGACACTGCTGTTGGCTCATCAGGAGACACTGCTGCTGGCTCATCAGGAGACACTGCTGTTGGCTCATCAGGAGACACTGCTGCTGGCTCATCAGGAGACACTGCTGCTGGCTCTTCAGGAGATACTGCTGCTGGCTCATCAGGAGACACTGCTGCTGACTTTTCAGGAGACACTGCTGCTGGCTCATCAGGAGACACTGCTGCTGGCTCATCAGGAGACACTACTGCTGGCTTATCAGGAGACACTGCTCCTGGCTTATCAGGAGACACTGCTGCTGGCTCATCAGGAGACACTGCTTCTGGCTCATCAGGAGACACTGCTTCTGGCTCATCAGGAGACACTGCTTCTGGCTCATCGGAGACACTGCTTCTGGCTCATCAGGAGACACTGCTTCTGGCTCATCAGGAGACACTGCTGCTGACTCATCAGGAGACACTGCTCCTGGCTCATCAGGAGACACTGCTCCTGGCTCATCAGGAGACACTGCTGCTGACTCATCAGGAGACACTGCTGCTGACTCATCAGGAGACACTGCTGCTGGCTCATCAGGAGACACAGCTGCTGACTCATCAGGAGACACTGCTGCTGACTCATCAGGAGATACTGCTGCTGGCTCATCAGGAGACACTGCTCCTGGCTCATCAGGAGACACAGCTGCTGACTCATCAGAAGACACTGCTGCTGACTCATCAGGAGACACTGCTGCTGGCTCATCAGGAGACACTGCTCCTGGCTCATCAGGAGACACTGCTGCTAACTCATCAGGAGACACTGCTGCTGACTCAGCAGGAGACACTGCTGCTGGCTCATCAGGAGACACTGCTGCTGGCTCATCAGGAGACACTGCTCCTGGCTCATCAGGAGACACAGCTGCTGACTCATCAGGAGACACTGCTGCTGACTCATCAGGAGACACTGCTGCTGGCTCATCAGGAGACACTGCTCCTGGCTCATCAGGAGACACTGCTGCTAACTCATCAGGAGACACTGCTGCTGACTCATCAGGAGACACTGCTGCTGGCTCATCAGGAGACACTACTGCTGGCTCATCAGGAGACACTGCTGCTGGCTCATCAGGAGACACTGCTGCTGGCTCATCAGGAGACACTGCTGTTGGCTCATCAGGAGACACTGCTGCTGACTCATCAGGAGACACTGCTGCTGGCTCATCAGGAGACACTGCTCCTGGCTCATCAGGAGACACTGCTGCTAACTCATCAGGAGACACTGCTGCTGACTCATCAGGAGACACTGCTGCTGGCTCATCAGGAGACACTACTGCTGGCTCATCAGGAGACACTGCTGCTGGCTCATCAGGAGACACTGCTGCTGGCTCATCAGGAGACACTGCTGTTGGCTCATCAGGAGACACTGCTTCTGGCTCATCAGGAGACACTGCTTCTGGCTCATCAGGAGACACTGCTTCTGGCTCATCAGGAGACACTGCTGCAGGCTCATCAGGAGACACTGCTGCTGGCTCATCAGGAGACACTGCTGCTGGCTCATCAGGAGACACTGCTTCTGGCTCATCAGGGGACACTGCTTCTGGCTCATCAGGAGACACTGCTGCTGGCTTATCAGGAGACACTGCTGCTGGCTCATCAGGAGACACTGCTGCTGGCTCATCAGGAGACACTGCTGCTAACTCATCAGGAGACACTGCTGCTAACTCATTAGGAGACACTGCTGTTGGCTCATCAGGAGACACTGCTGTTGGCTCATCAGGAGACACTGCTGTTGGCTCATCAGGAGACACTGCTGCTGGCTCATCAGGAAACACTGCTGCTGGCTCATCAGGAGACACTGCTGCTGGCTCTTCAGGAGATACTGCTGCTGGCTCATCAGGAGACACTGCTGCTGACTTTTCAGGAGACACTGCTGCTGGCTCATCAGGAGACACTGCTGCTGGCTCATCAGGAGACACTACTGCTGGCTTATCAGGAGACACTGCTCCTGGCTCATCAGGAGACACTGCTGCTGGCTTATCAGGAGACACTGCTGCTGGCTCATCAGGAGACACTGCTTCTGGCTCATCAGGAGACACTGCTTCTGGCTCATCAGGAGACACTGCTTCTGGCTCATCGGATACACTGCTTCTGGCTCATCAGGAGACACTGCTTCTGGCTCATCAGGAGACACTGCTGCTGACTCATCAGGAGACACTGCTCCTGGCTCATCAGGAGACACTGCTCCTGGCTCATCAGGACACACTGCTGCTGACTCATCAGGAGACACTGCTGCTGACTCATCAGGAGACACTGCTGCTGGCTCATCAGGAGACACTGCTCCTGGCTCATCAGGAGACACAGCTGCTGACTCATCAGGAGACACTGCTGCTGACTCATCAGGAGATACTGCTGCTGGCTCATCAGGAGACACTGCTCCTGGCTCATCAGGAGACACAGCTGCTGACTCATCAGAAGACACTGCTGCTGACTCATCAGGAGACACTGCTGCTGGCTCATCAGGAGACACTGCTCCTGGCTCATCAGGAGACACTGCTGCTAACTCATCAGGAGACACTGCTGCTGACTCAGCAGGAGACACTGCTGCTGGCTCATCAGGAGACACTGCTCCTGGCTCATCAGGAGACACAGCTGCTGACTCATCAGGAGACACTGCTGCTGACTCATCAGGAGACACTGCTGCTGGCTCATCAGGAGACACTGCTCCTGGCTCATCAGGAGACACTGCTGCTAACTCATCAGGAGACACTGCTGCTGACTCATCAGGAGACACTGCTGCTGGCTCATCAGGAGACACTACTGCTGGCTCATCAGGAGACACTGCTGCTGGCTCATCAGGAGACACTGCTGCTGGCTCATCAGGAGACACTGCTGTTGGCTCATCAGGAGACACTGCTGCTGACTCATCAGGAGACACTGCTGCTGGCTCATCAGGAGACACTGCTCCTGGCTCATCAGGAGACACTGCTGCTAACTCATCAGGAGACACTGCTGCTGACTCATCAGGAGACACTGCTGCTGGCTCATCAGGAGACACTACTGCTGGCTCATCAGGAGACACTGCTGTTGGCTCATCAGGAGACACTGCTGCTAACTCATCAGGAGACACTGCTGCTGACTCATCAGGAGACACTGCTGCTGGCTCATCAGGAGACACTGCTGCTGGCTCATCAGGAGACACTGCTGTTGGCTCATCAGGAGACACTGCTTCTGGCTCATCAGGAGACACTGCCTCTGGCTCATCAGGAGACACTGCTGCTGGCTCATCAGGAGACACTGCTGCTGGCTCATCAGGAGACACTGCTGCTGGCTCATCAGGAGACACTGCTTCTGGCTCATCAGGGGACACTGCTTCTGGCTCATCAGGAGACACTGCTGCTGGCTCATCAGGAGACACTGCAGCTGGCTCATCAGGAGACACTGCTGCTGGCTCATCAGGAGACACTGCTGCTGGCTCATCAGGAGACACTGCTGCTGGCTCATCAGCCCTCTCACACTCTGAAGGAGTTACGGTCTGATGGTACAATTGCCTAGGCTTCAACCATTTGTTTCTAGTGACCGTTCCCCACGCTCTTCTCATATTTGGTCAATTAACCATTTTACTATTGTTTTTCTAGATGGTCTCATTTATTAACTGAGCAGACTATATTTGCAAATGGGCCCCAAGAGGTTTTTTTTTCAAGACAAGGAGCCTATTATGAACAATCCTCAGAGATTAATGGAGGTATAAATCATGTAATGTCCAAAAATGGACATTTCTAATTTTCCATCTGCTCAGGTTTACATGGGTCCTTATGTGCCTGAGTGTAACAGCCCCCTGTCCACCCAACACTTGCCTTGAATAGTATAGAGCAGGATTGCCTATATCACCATGGATCACCCTTGCCCAAGTTGTGTCTGGTGCCGAGGTGGCAATTGAAGCATGGTACATCTGTTCTCAGTGGCAGAAAATGGCCCCTGTGCAAGAATAGTATTTGGGCCCCATGGAGGTAGAAGTGCACAGGTTGCACTAATGCTGTCTACCCCTGTGGGAGGCACGGGGCAGGCAGTGATACTTGTGCATGCAGGGGTCAACAAGCTGCAGCGCAGCCTCTCGCTAACCCCATGCCTCCCCGTCACCATGCCACACACAGGATGGCTCCTCAAAAGTCACCGTCAAGGAATCAGAGGCATAGTTCCTACTTGTAACCAACCGAACTTTATTGTACTTCAACTTCAGGAATAACCTCTACAGTGCTGGCCAAAAGTATTGGCACCCCTGCAATTCTGTCAAATAATACTCAGTTTCTTCCTGAAAATGATTGCAATCACAAATTCTTTGGTATTATTATCTTCATTTACTTTGTCTTCAATGAAAAAAAATGTCATAAAGCCAAATTGGATATAATTCCACACCAAACATAAAAAAGGGGGTGGACAAAAGTATTGGCACTGTTTGAAAAATCATGTGATGCTTCTCTAATTAGTGTAATTAACAGCACCTGTAACTTACCTGTGGCACCTAACAGGTGTTGGCAATGATAAATCATACTTGCAGCCAGTTGACATGGATTAAAGTGGCCTCAACCTCTGTCCTGTGTCCTTGTGTGTACCACATTGAGCATGGAGAAAAGAAAGAAGACCAAAGAACTGTCTGAGGACTTGAGAATCCAAATTGTGAGGAAGCATGAGCATATCAAGGCTACAAGTCCATCTCCAAAGACCTGAAAGTTCCTGTGTCTACGGTGCGCAGTGTCATCAAGAAGTGTAAAGCCCATGGCACTGTGGCTAACCTCCGTAGATGTGGAAGGAAACGAAAAATTGACGAGAGATTTCAAAGCAAAATTGTGCGGATGGTGGATAAAGAACCTTGACTAACATCCAAACAAGTTCAAGCTGCCCTGCAGTCCAAGGGTACAACAGTATCAGCCCGTGTCACAAACCACCGGGGGGGTCACTCAGAAATCCCCCGCGCTGGCTACCAGTACGTCACAATCGGGGGGTAACAAGTGGGGGTCACCCCTCCTTTATACCTCCCGACCGACAGACAGAGCACGTGACGCGCTCTCTAGCGCCCCTCTTATAGTCAGGCCAATTATGGAATTGCCCGACCATAAGCAAGGAGGCCGCTATACTACTTATGCCGATTATTGAAGGGTCCCCGGTGAGAGTAAGGTATATATTCCCCCGACCTCCGCGGGCGGAATATATAAAATCTCCCCGAATCTCACTGGCCTCCCCACAATAATCCTTGGCACAATTCGCTGCCACCAACCGATTTACGGTAACTATTAGCCGAACACACAGACGTGGGATTCAAGATCGAGATAACAGAACAGCCCAAGATTAATTATATAATTTAATCAGCCTAAAGCACACTAGAACTACAATATATACAATAGGGAATCTACAGAATATACATATGTCAGAGTACAGTTACAATCAAAGCATGGGTTACAAACAGGCATACACAGTTCCAGCAGTTACCTTGTTGCGTCTGGCCACAGGGGGGCGCTGTAGACCAGGTTTCCAGGAACTCCCACAGATGTTTCCTACACGTGATTCCCAGCGAAAGAACCCTGGAAAATGGCCGAAGTAGGGTTATCAACCTGGGCAGATCCAGGTCCCCTCCTACCTTAGTGACCTCACAGGGAAGCACTGCCACTCCCCCTGCATGGATCAGAATTATCCAGCAAAGGGGATATTGGCCATAACTTTGCCTGGGAGCGTCGTAGGCGGACGCCAATGCTCTCATTGTGACAGTTATGAATTTAGCTACAGAACGAGGGGACTCATGACCTGTCTGCCAGTTCCCCATTGGCTGATATCACGCCTGGGGCATTTCCCAATGTCCTGCTCCCATAAAAAGGGTGTGCCGGCATCGTCCGCATGCGGAGACACCATTTTTATGGTTGCCATATTTATCGGAAATATGGCTTGCGAGATATGAACCATTTTTTACTGGAGTCGTTCTGTCTGGCTATTTCCATAGCCTTGCTAATGAGATACAACTCTTGTTACAGGGTGACGGCAGGGAGTCATCCTGTGTCCATTGTTCCCACACCACCTCATTTCCATATCACAGGACATGGCCATGGAGGTGTAAGTGGAACACTGAGAACAAGAAGGGAGGGGGCACTGCCAGGGAGTGATGAGGGATTATGACTGGAGTCATAATTCATCTTCATATCCCGGGATTTGCCTCACACCTCCCCCCTTTTGAGGGCGCTAGGGGGCAGCACACTCCGGTGTTCCCCCGTGCGCCCGTCCGCGACCTCTCCTTGTCGGGACAGCCCGTCTGCGTTACCGTGGTCACGGCCCCTTTTGTGGCGAATGGTGAAGTTGTATTGCTGGAGCGCAAGGCTCCATCGCAACAATCACCCATTCGTCCCAGAGACGGTGTGCAACCAGCTGAGGGGATTGTGGTCCGTCTCCACGATGAAGTGGCGCCCGTATAGATAGGGTTGCAGACGCTGCAGGGCCCACACTATGGCCAGGCACTCCTTCTCCATCGTGGAATAGGCAACTTCCCTTGGTAACAGCTTCCTGCTCAGGTACAAGACTGGGTGCTCTTGGCTCGCAGAGTCCACCTGGCTGAGCACCGCACCGAGGCCGAAGTCACTGGCGTCGGTCTGTACTACAAACGGCCGCGTGAAGTCGGCTGCCTGTAGCACGGGCGGGCTGGACAGGGCGTCCTTTAGGGCCCGGAAGGCTGTCTCGCAGTCCATTGTCCAATCGACTGCAGAGGGCAGCTTCTTCTTGGTGAGGTCCGTCAAGGGCTTTGCCAGGCTACTATAGCATGGAACAAACCTCCTATAGTACCCAGCGGTCCCCAAGAAGGACATCACCTGCTTCTTGGTCCTGGGGGTGGGCCAGGATGCGATGGCTTCCACTTTCTCAGGCTCGGGCTTCAGTGTTCTCCCACCTACCCGGTGACCGAGGTACTGGACCTCGCTCATGGCCAGCTGACACTTTCCCGGCTTGATGGTCAAACCTGCCCGGTGGATCCGCCTGAGCACCTGTGCTAGATGCTCTAGGTGGTCCTCCCAGGTGGGACTGAAGACGGCAATGTCATCCAGGTACGCGGCCGCGTACCCTTCAAGTCCCTTGAGCAGGGTGTTGACCATCCGCTGGAAAGTGGCAGGGGCATTCCTCATCCCGAATGGCATCACCGTGGACTCGTACAGTCCAAATGGGGTAATAAAGGCAGAGCGTTCCCTGGCCTTGCGAGTCAGGGGGATCTGCCAATATCCCCGGCTCAGATCCATGATGGTCAGGTACTGAGCCCCGGCCAACTGATCGAGCAGGTCATCGATGCGTGGCATTGGGTACGCATCGGCGACCGTGACCGCATTGAGCCCCCTGTAGTCCACGCAGAACCGAGTGGTTCGGTCCTTCTTAGGGACGAGGACTACAGGCGAGGCCCAAGCGCTGTTGGATGCCTGGATCACCCCCAGCTTCAGCATCTCGTCAATCTCCTGGCGCATGTGTTGCTGCACCTCCAGGGAGACCCGATATGCTGAACGCCGGATCGGGGGATGATCCCCAGTGTCCACGTGATGGACAGCCAAGTCAGTCCTTCCGGGCTGGTTGGTAAACAACCCCCGGAAGGGGAGGAGGGTGGCCCACAGCTGGGACCGTTGGTCCTCCAAGAGCTGGTGGCCAACCTCCACATCCTCCATGGATCCGCCTGCCCTAACCTGGGCTAGCATATCCAAGAGGGTTTCCGCTTCTCCCTCCTCGGGCAGGTTGCACACGGGGAGCGCACATGCCTCCCGCTCATGATGTGCCTTCATCATGTTCACATGGAAGGGCTTCCGCCTTCCACGGGCAGGGTCCAGGGTGACCAGGTACGTCACAGGGTTGAGCTGCTGGTACACGAGGTATGGGCCTTCCCAGGCTGCCTGAAGCTTGTCCTGTGGTACGGGGACCAGTACCCACACCTCTTGACCCACTTGGTAGGTCCTCTCACAAGCGTTCTGGTCGTACCAACGCTTCTGATCGGCCTGGGCTTGAGCCATATTGTCGTGTACCAGTTGCGTCAAGGCCTGCATTTTGTCCCGGAAGCGCATGACATACTCGATAACCGACACTCCAGGGGTGGCCAAATCCCCTTCCCAAGCCTCTTTCACCAGAGCCAGGGGGCCCCGCACACGTCGCCCGTACAGGAGCTCAAACGGTAAGAATCCTGTTGAGGCCTGTGGAACCTCCCGGTAAGCAAATAACAGGTGTGGGAGATACCGCTCCCAGTCACGCCCATGGGAGTCGACCAACATCTTAAGCATCTGCTTTAAGGTGCCATTGAACCGCTCGCACAGGCCATTAGTCTGTGGATGGTACGGGCTGGCCACCAGATGTCGCACCTGGACTTGCTTACAGAGGGCCTCCATCAGCTGGGACATGAATTGGGTCCCCCGGTCAGTGAGCATTTCCTGGGGAAAACCCACTCGGGAGAAAATCTCCAGCAATGCGGTGGCCACCTTGTCAGCCCGAATGGACGACAAGGCCACTGCTTCTGGGTACCGGGTGGCATAGTCCACTACCGTCAGTAGGAAGCGTTTCCCGGAGCTGCTGGGGATGGCCAGCGGGCCGACCAGATCCACAGCCACCCTCCTGAAAGGCTCATCGATGATTGGCAGAGATACTAGTGGGGCTTTGGGGCGTGGCCCCGCCTTCCCCACTCTCTGACAGGTTTCACACGAACGGCAGTAGGCAGCCACATCGGCCCCCATTTTTGGCCAGTAGAAATGCTGGTTTAACCTGGCCTTGGTCTTAGCGATCCCTAGGTGTCCGGCCATCGGAATCTCATGTGCGATCCGCAACAACTCCGTCCGGAACGGATAGGGTACCACCAACTGTCGGTCCCTGGGCCACGCCTCCGGTGAACCCTGCTGGACCGTGGCCCGGTACAGCCGTCCTTGGTCCCAGACCACTCGCTCCGGGTCCGAGTCCGAGGGAGGCTGTGCCGCCTGCTCCTTAAGAGCTTTCAGGCTGTCGTCAGCTTCTAACGCTGCCTGAAACCCCTGACTAGATGTGGCCAGAATCGACGAGACTGTCACATCTTCGGTCAGTACCCCGGGACCTGTGTCCTGGCCTCCACCTGACTCGGCTGCCACTTGGTCAGAAGGGGAAGAGCTATCGGACCTCCGGGAGGCCCCTTGGCTTCCAGCACTCCCACTGCGGGTGACAGCGGCCACAGCCGCTGCGACCGTGGGTCGTGCCTGCTCCTCCTCCGTTCCTGACCAAGTCGCCGGTTCAGGCAGACCTACCTGGCTTCCTGACACCCCGGTTGTGGGGGAACCATGCACCGAGATCTTACCTGGGAGCACTTCCGCTCCTGGACCGGCCCCAATCTCACCTGCCTGTTCCCCTCCTGCAGCAACAGAACCCCGCTGTGAAATCTCTGGGGACCCCACATTTGCTGTGGTAGCCCCCACCCCACACACTGGTCCTCCCCCTGCAGCACCCTGCTCTCTGCTTATCCCTGCAGAGGGCAACAGATCCCAGCTCACAGGCTGGTTACTTGTAGAGGCATTGTCACACCTTTCTCTGACCCCCTCCCCTGTCACAGCTGCAGCTGTGTGTGTGTCTATGGTGTCTGTGCAAGCAGAAATATCAGAGTTCACTCCCTCCTCCCTTACATCATTCATAGATAACACATTAACATTGTCCGGAGGCATGTCAGTACGGGCTGAAGGTTCAGCCCTTGGTTGGGGCCCAAACTGGGAGGTTATCTGCCCCAAATCTGTCCCAAGTAGCACGTTTGCAGGGATCCGATCAGTTACCCCCACCTCCCTCACCCCTCGCCCTGCGCCCCAGTCCACATAAATGTCAGCAACAGGCAGCGCCGGGTCAATGCCTCCAATCCCGGAGACAGCGAGGGTTTTTCCAGGGATCAAGTCTTGGGGGGACACCATCTCAGGCCGCACCAGAGTCACCTCCGAGGCGCTGTCTCGCAGTCCTATGGTCACAGACCGGCCGACGGTGACAGGTTGGAAGCTGTCCAGGGACCTACCACCACCCCCACCCACACAATACACCTTGGGCGGCCCTTGGGACGGGGACGGAGCCGGGGCCTTGGGACGCTGAGGGCACATGGCCTTGAAGTGTCCAGGTAGGTTGCACTGGTGGCACCGTCTTGGTTCCGCCACGGGCCTGGAGAGGGGAGTTGAGGGGGACACCCCCTGCAGTCTAGGGGCAGGTGGGGCAGTCGCAGAATTCATCTTACCCCCTCTCCAGGTGCTGCTGGTGGCCGCTCTCCTGGCCTCAGGGGCCCGGTTGTTGGTGTAGTCATCGGCAAGGGCAGCTGTAGCCGTGGACCCCTTTGGCTTCTGGTCTCGGATGAACTGGCGGAGATCCTCAGGGCAGTTCCACAAGAGTTGCTCCGTGATGAACAAGTCCAGGATCTCCGGTCCGGTGGAAAGCTGCAGGCCTTGGGTCCAGTGGTCGGCAGCTCGGGCAAGTGCCCGCCGGTGGTCAGCCCAGGAGTCCTTTGGTCCCTTCTGTAGGCTCCGGAACTTCTTGCGGTAGGACTCTGGAGTGAGGTTGTACTGTTGGATCAGGGCCCGCTTGATGGTGTCGTAGCCCTGATCTGCCTCAGCAGGCAAGTCACCAAGGATATCCAGGGCCTTACCCCTTAAACGGGGGGTCAGGTATTTGGCCCACTGGTCCTTGTCCAGATGGTGCTGCAAGCAAGTCCGTTCAAAAGCAGTCAAGAAAGAGTCCAAGTCTCCATCCTTCTCCAGCACTGGGAAGTCCTCAACACGGACCTTTGGAAGTTTGGTGTCTCGAAGGTCACGTGTGGCTGATGAGGGCCGGAGCTGAGCTAGCTGCAGCTGGTAGTCACGGTCTGCCTGTCGCTCTCGCTCTCGCTCTTCACGCGCTGCCTGCCGCTCTCGCTCCGCAGCCTCACGCTCTGCGTGCCGCTCCGCAGCCTCAGCGTCACGCGCTGCCTGCCGCTCTGCCCTGCGCTCTGCCAGGAGTTCCTTGTAGCCCTTCTGGTCTCCAGCCTGGAGAAGGGCCATAGCCATTTGAAGAAGGCTATCCGAGCCTCCCAGGCTCGGTGGAATGGCACGTGGTGATCTGCGGCACGCTGCAGAGCTAGGCGATTCACTGTCCCTTTCAGAGCGGAGGGCTGGCATCTGGCTCGTTGAGGAACCTTGGGTGAGCTGCTCCTCATCTTGTCCATAATTGCCAGGTTGTGCAATGTCCTCGGCAGAACGGTTTTCTGGCGTCGAGCTCCTGGAGGACTCGTGGGCAACCTCCTCATTGCTGTCCACAGCACCGTCCTCCCTCTCTTCGGCTCCTGCCTTAGCATTGGCCAGTTGCATAGCTCTGCTCCTGGTGCCATCAGCCATTCTTGCAGACTTTTGGTCACTGACACAGAACTGACACCTGATGCCTCCACACACCTTACAGTATCTGCACTCTGACACTCTAGTGTTGAGCTAGTCTGAAGACCCCAGCAGCCACAGCTGCTGCAGGCAGTCTTTAGTGTCTGGGAGTATGGGTCTCACACTCACACACACTATTATCTCGATCCCACCGCTTGCCACCAATATGTCACAAACCACCGGGGGGGGTCACTCAGAAATCCCCCGCGCTGGCTACCAGTACGTCACAATCGGGGGGTAACAAGTGGGGGTCACCCCTCCTTTATACCTCCCGACCGACAGACAGAGCACGTGACGCGCTCTCTAGCGCCCCTCTTATAGTCAGGCCAATTATGGAATTGCCCGACCATAAGCAAGGAGGCCGCTATACTACTTATGCCGATTATTGAAGGGTCCCCGGTGAGAGTAAGGTATATATTCCCCCGACCTCCGCGGGCGGAATATATAAAATCTCCCCGAATCTCACTGGCCTCCCCACAATAATCCTTGGCACAATTCGCTGCCACCAACCGATTTACGGTAACTATTAGCCGAACACACAGACGTGGGATTCAAGATCGAGATAACAGAACAGCCCAAGATTAATTATATAATTTAATCAGCCTAAAGCACACTAGAAACTACAATATATACAATAGGGAATCTACAGAATATACATATGTCAGAGTACAGTTACAATCAAAGCATGGGTTACAAACAGGCATACACAGTTCCAGCAGTTACCTTGTTGCGTCTGGCCACAGGGGGGCGCTGTAGACCAGGTTTCCAGGAACTCCCACAGATGTTTCCTACACGTGACCCCCAGCGAAAGAACCCTGGAAAATGGCCGAAGTAGGGTTATCAACCTGGGCAGATCCAGGTCCCCTCCTACCTTAGTGACCTCACAGGGAAGCACTGCCACTCCCCCTGCATGGATCAGAATTATCCAGCAAAGGGGATATTGGCCATAACTTTGCCTGGGAGCGTCGTAGGCGGACGCCAATGCTCTCATTGTGACAGTTATGAATTTAGCTACAGAACGAGGGGACTCATGACCTGTCTGCCAGTTCCCCATTGGCTGATATCACGCCTGGGGCATTTCCCAATGTCCTGCTCCCATAAAAAGGGTGTGCCGGCATCGTCCGCATGCGGAGACACCATTTTTATGGTTGCCATATTTATCGGAAATATGGCTTGCGAGATATGAACCATTTTTTACTGGAGTCGTTCTGTCTGGCTATTTCCATAGCCTTGCTAATGAGATACAACTCTTGTTACAGGGTGACGGCAGGGAGTCATCCTGTGTCCATTGTTCCCACACCACCTCATTTCCATATCACAGGACATGGCCATGGAGGTGTAAGTGGAACACTGAGAACAAGAAGGGAGGGGGCACTGCCAGGGAGTGATGAGGGATTATGACTGGAGTCATAATTCATCTTCATATCCCGGGATTTGCCTCACAGCCCGTACTATCCGTCGGCGTCTGAATGAAAAGGGACTGTATGGTAGGATACCCAGGAAGACCCCACTTCTTACAGCGAGACATAAAAAAGCCAGGCTGGAGTTTGACAAAACTTACCTGAGAAAGCCTAAAATTTTTTGGAAGAATGTGCTCTGGTCAGATGAGACAAACGTAGAGCTTTTTGGGAAAAGCCATCAACATAGAGTTTACAGGAAAAAAAAAAGAGGCATTCAAAGAAAAGAACACGGTCCCTACAGTCAAACATGGCGGAGGTTCCCTGATGTTTTGGGGTTGCTTTGCTGCCTCTGGCACTAGACTGCTTGTCCGTGTGCATGGCATTATGAAGTCTGAAGACTACCAACAAATTTTACGGCATAATGTAGGGCCCAGTGTGAGAAAGCTGGGTCTCCCTCAGAGGTCATGGGTCTTCCAGCAGGACAAACACACTTCAAAAAGCACTAGAAAATGGTTTGAGAGAAAGCACTGGAGACTACTAAAGTGGCCAGCAATGAGTCCAGACCTGAATCCCATAGAACACCTGTGGAGAGATCTCAAAATGGCAGTTTGGAGAAGGCCCCCTTCACATCTCAGGGACCTGGAGCAGTTTGCCAAAGAATGGTCTAAAATTCCAGCAGAGCATTGTAAGAAACTCATTGATGGTTACCGGAAGCAGTTGTTCGCAGTTATTTTGGCTAAAGGTTGTGCAACCAAGTATTAGGCTAAGGGTGCCAATACTTTTGTCTGGCCCATTTTTGGAGTTTTGTGTGAAATGATCAATGATTTGATTTTTGTTTCATTCTCTTTTGTGTTTATTCATTGCAAGCAAAATAAATGAAGATAATACCAAAGAATTTGTGATTGCAATCATTTTCAAGAAGAAACTTCAGAGTATTATCTGACAGAATTCCAGGGGTGCCAATACTTTTGGCCAGCACTGTAGTTGTCTTACATGGGGACCGTTCCAGGCCCGATAGGGATTCTCTCTCATCTTCACCTCAGCATTAAATTTAGTGGATCTCTGTTCTCTTGACACCTGGGTTCCTTTCGACACCGCTAGGCCCCTCAACTTCTGCTTAATGTCATGCTAACACAGACCGGATCATTAAGTCTTCTAGATCGCTCGGTCTCACCGACCGGGACAGCTTTCGTGTTAGAAGGACCACGAGTGACAGTGTTTCCCTGTCCGTGCTCAGGTCAGGAACCAGACATACCCTTCTCCGTGAGGGTGCAACTGACTTTCAGTTTTGCAAAGGGAATCTTCGGGCATTTTGAGCCAGAAGAATATGACCGTCAAACCTATACCCCGCTTCTGGGGATGCAGATGACCAATCCTTTCCGCACAGGATCCCACGTGTCCGTGATTGTGGGGGTGACCCGTTGAATCACACACACTATTTTGGCTTCTTTCTCTCACTACTACAGGGGGGACTCTCCTTCTTTACTCTTCCTAACTCACCCTTTTATATGTATTGCTCCCCTCCTCTTTCTTAACTCTTTCCCCGTCCTTTTACACAATGCACATACATATTATTACATTAGACATAGACCACCAGTGTGTCGGCTACTTCTGCAGGGGTGGGCATAATCCTGACCCCCTACACCCCTATCACTCCTCTAGGGTGCTCTAGTATTGGCCCACTTGGCATTCAAGACCTAAATCCAGCACATAGGTGTGAAACATTCTGTCTCTCGGAAAACTGATGCAGCACCACTAGTCTCAATCTGGAATAATATAGTTTTTTAATTCTGAAATTTGTTTGGGAAAAGTTGGGCAGAATAGTATAATATATCCTGTATAAACAATTCTGACCTCACCAGTCCTCGCTTCCTTGGTTATTACTTCCTTCTTCCTCTAGTGACACAGAATTTGACGGCTGAGACAATCACTGGCTATGAGGTCACTGTTGTGGCAAGTGATCAGTCATTTCCTTGTGTCTACAGGTTCCAGAAAGTAGAGACCAGTAGGGAGTGGGACTAGTGATGAACAAACACTACCATGCTCGGGTGCTCAGTACTCAAAATGAGCAGGTCAGACACTCAGATGGGCATGACTCAAGTATCGAGCATAATGGTAGTCAATGGATGACTTGAGTATTCAAGATCTTCCGGAAAAAGGTTGAGTTCCCCATTGACTTCCATTATATTCGGTACTCGAATCGAGCCCGTCCCAGGCATCTGACCTGCTCATTTTGAGTACCGAGTACCAGAACATGGTAGTGCTTGTGTCGCGGGCGGAGGGGTTGGGAACGCTGCTCGCCTGGGAATCGCTGGCGCGCGGGTCTGGTGCTTCTGCTCCTTGGTGGCTCGAGCACGGGGCCGGACCTGGGGGCTCGAGCGGCGCCTCCTTGCCCACGAGTGAAAAGGGGAGGTTAGGTTTGTGGTGGGATGTCGGTTGTGACGCCACCCACGGGTTGTGGTGATGGTGGGCACCACCGCTGCTGGTGACGGGGGATCCCGGGAGTAATGGCGGAGAGCAGCTTAAGGTGTTGACCCCTCGTGGGTAGGGGCTGTTGGTCCCGGGGCCCCAGTTGGGGAGCAGGGAGGAGGGATAGGTGCAGGTGCCGAGGCGGGGAGGCAGCGTGGGCGCAGGTGCAAGGTTGCGATGCAGCGCGGTCCCGGATGGCACTGGTGTACTCACTCAGGTAGACAAGGACAGAGTCTCTGGTAAACCAAACGGCTGGATGGACGGGGGCCCACAGTCGGCTGCGGTGTTTTCACTCTCCCCGGACGGGTTGATGGTGGCTGTCATTCTCTGCACCTATGTGTATGTGTTTGACTCCTATGGCTTCCCACGGGTAGTCCGCTCCCCGGCGTGTACGTGTCGGGAGAGCCCAATTTGCCCGCAGGCGCTGGCCCTTGGATCTCTGGCCCTTGGCGGTGGCTCTTATCTGGACGGGTTGCGCTGTTGCCTTCTGACGGGACTTGGTTGGGAATGAACCCCTGAGGTCCAGACCGCAATCAGAGAATTTGACCTTTACAGCGGCTTCCGAGCCTAGTCGGGGTCTGAGTGTCCTGCCTTGGTGCCTGGCTTCAATCTGCTGCCCGACCCCGGTCCTACGGTTCCGCAGACGTCTACCTACTCCTGCAGATGGCCACCACCGTCTGACGACCTTGCTGATTGTGCCTGGGCTCCGACCCAGACACACACAGACTTTACTCCTCTCACTTTCACTGTCTACTACAATCTGCTGTCTTTTCCTGCCTCCAGGCCTGTGAACTTCTCGGTGGGTGGGGCCAACAGCCTGGCTCCGCCCCACCTGGTGTGGACATCAGACCCAGGAGGGAGGCAACAAGGGTTTTGTTTGACTGGTGTTCCTGAACAGGGGAGGGGTGTGTGTATGTGGTGTTATTCTGTGACCCCTGGGGTCCAGGGCGTCACACTTGCTCATCACTAGTAGGGACCCAGGAATTGCCAGAATGGGATCGTTGGATGAATTGGAAGAATTCTTTCATATTTTTTTATGCTAGGAAAAATTGCTAGCCATAAAACCCTATTAGGCTATGTGCGCACTTACCGGATTTTGCCGCGGATTTTCCGCGGATTTGCTGCATGTTTCGCTGCAGAAAATGTTCATAACATCTCTGCAGTGAATCACCAGCAAATCCTATGGAGAAAAAAAATCCTGTGCGCACTGGGCGGAATTTGACAGCTGCATGTTTTGCTGCGGGAATCCCGCAGCAAAAACAAGTGCATGTCACTTCTTTTCCGCACATCGCTGCGGATTTCACTCCATTGACTCCAATGTTAATCATGAAATCCCGCAGGGAATAACGCAGGCAGCAAATTCTGTGCGGTTCACTGCATTTTCCTGCGTTATTCCCTGCGGTATTTCGCGGTTTACCTCCGGTAATGTACATCGCCTGTCTGCGGTTTTGCAGGGAAGTGATGTCATTACAGGAAGAGGAAGCCGTGCAGAGAGTAAACACAGACATCACAGACACATAGAACACATCACAGACATAGAACACATAGACACAGACACATAGACACACATAGAAAGAAAACGGAAATATAGAAAACAAAGAATGTGGGCTCCGCTGCATATTTACCTTCCAGCCGAGGTAAGCACACAGCGGCGGCCCGGTATTCTCAGGCTGGGGAGGGAGAGGGGCAGGGTTAATGTCCCCCGCCTCACTCCCCCTCCCGCAGCCGAGAATATCAGCCGCAGCTGCCCCGGCACTGTCGCATGCATTATGCGGCACTACCGGCGTGTCCTCGGCTCTTCTTGCCACCATGTAGCAGTGGCAGCAAGGTAATACAAGGGGTTAATGATGGTGAGGGACCACCGCCATTAACTCCAGGCTTGATCATGGCAGCGTCTATGTGACAGCTGACATGATCAACCTGTAAGTAAAGTGAAAAAAACACAGACACCGAAAAATCCATTTTATTAACCCCTCCCGCACCAAAGCTCTGGCGTAATCCACCGCTCCGGCGTAATCCACAGGTCCTGCGCTGCTTCCATCCAGCCGCGACTGTCACAGACACAGCGCTGAATGAAAGCAGCAGACAGCAGAGGTAATTACCGGTCATTTCCCACGGCCGGTAATGTGAACTCACTGCCGACCTTGGGAAATGCAGCGATCTGTCCTCTATCTATCTCTCTATCTATCCCTCTATCTATCTGTCTGTCTATCTATCTATCCCTCTATCTATTCTTCTGTCTATCTACTATCTCAGAATTAAATGACTTTTTTTTTTTTTTTCAATGTGCTTTATTGCATTGAATGCAATAAAGCACATCCCAACCCGCACGCGGCAAAACCGCGGCAATACCGCGAATAATACCGCGGTAAAACTGCAGCAAACCGCATGTGGTTTTCGGGTGCGGTTTCCCGCGGTTTTTTACCGCGAGTGCGGTAATCTTTGAGAGCATGCGGAATTTTCTCAAGAAAATTCCATTTCCCAGTGCGCACAAGGCCTTAAGGTTTATCCAGGGATAGAAAGCCATTGCTGCACCACACTGTCACGCTAGGTACAGGGATTTGGAGAGGTACCAAGCAAACGGCAAAAGGGAAGGGAAACCCTGTGTCTAGGGAAGGGGGAGATGGTGGCTGATGGCCAAGCCTTCCGCTGGGTTCTCTCACCGGTCTAGATAGGTTCCGCACGTATGCGCCGAGCTGGATACCTGACCCTAAGCTGACCCTGATCTGGGCCCTAAGTAGGGAGCTCTTAACCCCACTAGGAACTACTGGGATAATAGACAAGGGAAAATGACAAGCAACTTATCTTCAGTAGACTCCGGAAGAGGGACTGCAACAACCACCCAGATTCTCCTTATGTGTGCAAACCGCCTGCCTGCAATGAAGACTTCTCCAAGGTGATTTCTAGCTTTGGCTGCTCAGCTCCATCCATGTCAATTGGACTAAGCTGCAATATAGTACCCTACCTGTGGACTATTATGGCGCTGTTTCTTTTTTAATTCAGAAGAAAGTAGCTACGTTTTTTGTGCTGTCTACGATCCCTTTAATATAGTAGAGTATTCCTTCTATTACTATATTTAGGGAGTTATACAGAATGAGATAATGAGAATGATCATGGGTGTGATCACATAGGAGTGCATCTCCATTTTGCTATGAGGTCCTGCCTGCACTGCATACACTTCTTCTTTAAAAAATATTGAATATATTGCATCTCATGTTGTATTGTTGTATGTCACTATGTGTGACTACATATTGACCTAAATTTCCCAACCCCAGCATTTGAAAAAGGGGACCCAGAGTAAATAATATGGTATTCCTTCCTGGAGCTGTTTCATGTTGCAATACTTCCAAGACTTGAATTGACCAATGGAATGGGAGCAACCAGTGGATTGGGACCGACCAGTGGAATGGGATCGATCAGTGGAATGGGATCGATCAGTGGAATGGGATCGATCAGTGGAATGGGATCGATCAGTGGAATGGGACCGATCAGTGGAATGGGACCGATAAGTGGAATGGGACCAGCCAGTGGAATGGGATCGAGCAGTGGATTGGGACCGACTATTGAAATGGGACCGATCAGTGGAATGGGAATGACCAGTGGAATGGAACCGACTAGTGGAATGGGACCGACCAGTGGGATGGGACCGACCAGTGGAACGGGGTGACCAGTGGAATGGGACCGACCAGTGGATAGTGGAATTGGACTGACCAGTGGAATGGGATCAACTAGTGGATTGGGACAGACTATTGAAATGGGACCGATCAGTGGAATGGGAATGACCAGTGGAATGGGACCGACCAGTGGAATGGGACCGACCAGTGGAATGGGAGCAACCAGTGGGATGGGACCGACCAGTGGAATGGGACCAACCAGTGGATTGGGACCAACCAGTGGAATGGGACCGACCAGTGGAATGGGATCGATCAGTGGAATGGGACCGATAAGTGGAATGGGACTTCAGTGGAATGGGACCAGCCAGTGGAATGGGATCGAGCAGTGGATTGGGACCGACTATTGAAATGGGACCGATCAGTGGAATGGGAATGACCAGTGGAATGGAACCGACTAGTGGAATGGGACCGACTAGTGGAATGGGACCGACTAGTGGAATGGGACCGACTAGTGGAATGGGACCGACTAGTGGAATGGGACCGACTAGTGGAATGGGACCGACTAGTGGAATGGGACCGACTAGTGGAATGGGACCGACCAGTGGAACGGGATCGATCAGTGGAATGCGATCGATCAGTGGAATGGGACTGATCAGTGGAATGGGACCAGCCAGTGGAATGGGATCGAGCAGTGGTTTGGGACCGACTATTGAAATGGGACCGATCAGTGGAATGGGAATGACCAGTGGAATGGAACCGGCTAGTGGAATGGGACCGACTAGTGGAATGGGACCGACTAGTGGAATGGGACCGACTAGTGGAATAGGACCGACTAGTGGAATAGGACCGACCAGTGGGATGGGACCGACCAGTGGAACAGGGCGACCAGTGGAACGGGGCGACCAGTGGAATGGTACCGACCAGTGGATAGTGGAATTGGACTGACCAGTGGAAGGGGATCAACTAGTGGATTGGGACAGACTATTGAAATGGGACCGATCAGTGGAATGGGAATGACCAGTGGAATGCGAATGACCAGTGGAATGGGACCGACCAGTGGAATGGGACCGACCAGTGGAATGGGACCGACCAGTGGAATGGGAGCAACCAGTGGGATGGGACCGACCAGTGGAATGGGACCAACCAGTGGATTGGGACCGACCAGTGGAATGGGACTGATCAGTGGAATGGGACCAGCCAGTGGAATGGGATCGAGCAGTGGATTGGGACCGACTATTGAAATGGGAATGACCAGTGGAATGGAACCGACAAGTGGAATGGGACCGACTAGTGGAATGGGACCGACTAGTGGAATGGGACCGACTAGTGGAATGGGACCGACTAGTGGAATGGGACCGACTAGTGGAATGGGACCGACTAGTGGAATGGGACCGACTAGTGGAATGGCACCGACCAGTGGGATGGGACCGACCAGTGGAACGGGATCGATCAGTGGAATGGGACTGATAAGTGGAATGGGACTGATCAGTGGAATGGGACCAGCCAGTGGAATGGGATCGAGCAGTGGTTTGGGACCGACTATTGAAATGGGACCGATCAGTGGAATGGGAATGACCAGTGGAATGGAACCGGCTAGTGGAATGGGACCGACTAGTGGAATGGGACCGACTAGTGGAATGGGACCGACTAGTGGAATAGGACCGACTAGTGGAATGGGACCGACTAGTGGAATGGGACCGACTAGTGGAATGGGACCGACCAGTGGAATGGGACCGACCAGTGGATAGTGGAATTGGACTGACCAGTGGAATGGGATCAACTAGTGGATTGGGACAGACTATTGAAATGGGACCGATCAGTGGAATGGGAATGACCAGTGGAATGGGACCGACCAGTGGAATGGGACCGACCAGTGGAATGGGAGCAACCAGTGGGATGGGACCACCCAGTGGAATGGGGCAACCAGTGGAATGGGACCGACCAGTGGATAGTGGAATTGGACTGACCAGTGGAATGGGACTGATCAGTGGAATGGGATCAACTAGTGGATTGGGACAGACTATTGAAATGGGACCGATCAGTGGAATGGGAATGACCAGTGGAATGGGACCGACCAGTGGAATGGGACCAACCAGTGGAATGGGAGCAACCAGTGGGATGGGACCGACCAGTGGAATGGGGCGACTAGTGGAATGGGACCGACCAGTGGAATGGGATGACCAGTGCAATAGGACCGACCAGTGGAATGGGACCAATCAGTGGAATGAAACTGACCAGTAGAATGGGACTGATCAGTGGAATGGGACTGATCAGTGGATTGGGACCGACGAGTGGAATGGGACCGACCAGTGCAATGGGACTGACCAGTGGAATGGGACCGACCAGTGGAATGGGACCGACCAGTGGAATGGGACCGATCAATGGAATGGGACCGACCAGTGGAATGGGACCGATCAGTGGAATGGGACCGACCAGTGGAATGGGACCGATCAATGGAATGGGACCGACCAGTAGGATTGGACCGGCAATTGATGGGTTCCCAAATCTACCCAATAATTACCCTCCACAGCTTTCTTACTTTTGACTCGTTTATTGGGGCTCCAAGTGAAGGAACTTTAATGGTCTCCATGGAAGACTTTGCCAAAAGTCCAGCCGGAACGTCAGTATGATTATAGTACGTTGGATGGTAGAAGACGCCAAACATCCTACTGCCAAAAGAAGCCTTGTGCTGCCCTCAGAGGAGGTGACATCTCAGGAGACATCACTTGCTGTGTAGCCCAAGACAGAGGACAAGAAAAAAAATCCCGTTGGATGAAACGTCTTTCTGTCAAAGAAACCAGAATGTTTGCACATTAAAAGCTGGAAACGAGTATAAAAATGTAACACAATTCAGAAATTGTACTTCTGCACTTAAAAAAAAAAAAAAAATTGTAAAATGTCAAATACTTTCTGATCTGGCAACGTTCAGTACTATTTCGACCCCAAATGATCCGGAAATGTGTTTCTACATTTTGGCAGTAGGGCTGGAATCTAGCACCAAACACTGATAAACCAAAGTGCAAGAAAAATCCAGCCATTCACTGCCTGGGAGAACGAGCTGAGCGTGGTTTCTACACAGCTATAAACCGGGATATGGGAATCATTGCGTTGTTTTATATTTCCGGTAGCTACAGCATTTTTTACAGTCATTTTGATGCTTTTGACAGAGAATTTATAGATACATTCAAATTCCATAACTATTAAGTTATTTCTTAAATACATCATGGACTGGAAATCAAAAAGGTCGGATCGACACAGACAGCATCTGGACTACTCTGCGTATGAGACCTAGTCCGGTGGTGATAATCTCCTGCAGATAAAATACTGATTGTATTGAAACTACAGCACATAGCCTAATCAGTGACACATGCCTGGAATCGGGCTTTCTTGCTTGGTGGTCTCAGATTAAACAGCCAAATCCTGTTGATAGATTTATTTCCAGGCCTTGATGTTCCTGTTTCATACGTCTCATCTTTTCTCTGTATTTTAGGTAGATAGAACACATATCCACTATACACTGTTGGATTGTTCACATGTCCATGTTTTCTTGACACTCTGTCCAGAAAAAAATATATAAAATGGATATTTGGCCACTTTTGCTCCAAGCCATTGATCAAGTTCATCCATTAAAATCAATGGTTCCTTGAAAAAGAAAAAAGGACTGCACATGATTGCTATCCAGGCACTGTTCATTTATTACTGATTAATGGGTATTATGGTAGGATGTTAGATTGTTCCAAACAAGAAGAATAAATAAAGAAACCTATGATAAACTAATTTCTGCATGCAAAAAAAGGCCCCCTTACCTTTTGGGCACCTGTTTCGGTGCACAGGTTGCACCAATCATATGTCCACCCCTGATGCAGATAGTGGTGAGATTGGGTCACAGGTGGCAGTGGGTGAGGGAGGGCATGGATTGGCTCAAGGTCCACTGTTTTCTGTCCTTCGGCTGTCTCAGTCCATGGGCTACACTGGAACAGCAGGAGGTCCATATGTGACCCATGTGTCACACTGGAACAGCAGGAGGGCCTAATGTGACTCAGGTACAACACTGGAACAGCAGAAGGGCCTAATGTGACTCAGGTACAACACTGGAACAGCAGAAGGGCCATATGTCACTCAGGTACCACACTGGAACAGAAGGAGGACTACATGTGACCTATGAGCCATACTGGAAGAGCAGGAAGGCCAGATGTGACCCATAGGCTGCACTGGAACAGAAGAAGGGCCAGATGTGACCCACAGGCCGCACTGGAACAGCAGAAGGGCCATATGTCACTCAGGTACCACATTGGAAGAGCAGGAGGGCCAAATGTGAACCTTTAGCCATACTGGAAGAGCAGGAAGGCCAGATGTGACCCATAGGCAGCGCTGGAACAGCAGAAGGGCCAGATGTGACCCACAGGCCGCACTTGAACAGCAGAAGGGCCAGATGTGACTCCGGTACCACAATTGGACCAGCAGAAGGGCTATATGTAACCCATGAGCCACATTGAAACAACAGTAGGGTCAGATGTGACCCATAGGCCACACTAGAACAGGAGGAGGGCCAGATGTGACCCATAGACCACACTGAAACAGGAGTATTTCCAGATGTGACCTCTGGGCTGCACTGGAACAGCAGCAGGGCCAGATGTGATCCACAGGCCGAACTGGAACAGCAGGAGGGCCAGATGTGACCCACAAGCTGCACTGGAACAGCACAAGGGCCAGATGTGACCCATGGGCTGCACTGGAGCAGCAGGAGGGCCATATATGACCTACAGGCCATACTGGAACAGCAGCAGAGTCATATGTGACCTACGATCTGCTCTGGAACAGCAGGAGGGCCATATGTGACTCACAGGTGGCACTGGACCAGCAGGAGGGCCATATGTGACCCATGGGCCACACTGGTACAGCAGGAGGGCCACATGTGACCCATGGACAGCAGTGGAACAGCAGTAGCGCCACATGTGATCCATGGACAGCAGTGGAACAGCAGGATGGCCACATGTGACCCGTTGGCCGCAGTGGAACAGCAGGAGGGCCAGATGTGACCCATGGGTTGCACTGGAACAGCAGGATGGCCACATATGACTAACGGACCACATAGGAACAGCAGGAGGGCAATATTTGACCACGGGCCACACTTTGCCTGCGACCAGTTTAGACAGATGATTGCCTAAATTGGATATACAGTAATTGTAACGAACCCTCAGTTGTAAGAAGTCCAAGCACTATATGACCAACTTCTGGATTTACTGACATAAAGCAGTGATCTTGAAAATGATGAGGAATTTGGATACAAAGTATATTAGGAAGCGATGAATCGTTATTTACACAAAACGTCTTCTTATGTCGTCTTGGTATAGGGAGCGTCAGTGCATACAGGAGGGAATGTGAGGCTGAGCAGACATTTTTGTGAACTTAGAGCATTTTTGGGACAGTAACTAAATTTAAATTAAAAATATCAAAGGCAGCACATGGACATTGAGCGTAAAAATGAGCGGAGAGCCGCACAGTGACAAATGTAACCTCTCGGCAATTTATGGCGATAAGTAAAAATGTTACATTTTAGTGTAAGTCATTGATGTTTGGGTCATTTTTTGGCCAATACAGATTTATGAATGTTAGTACTGTAGTTGAGTGGGAATATAAAAGACCTGCATTTGGGGGGGAGGTAGAAGTCGGGGGCGCACACTCCTCTCTTTGAACTGTATTGTTATTAACTTATTCTTGTTGAAATATTTAAAATCTATTATTTTTGGATACAACAGTTACAACTGTGAAACAAATATATAAGAATAAGTAATAGAGTTAATATATCACGTCGTGGAGGAGGAATAGATGTCTTCCATCTGCTACGTCACCCATCATTTAGGAAAAACTATTCTTCGTCAGTGCAGGAAATTTTACACACTGAGTGCTTGATTCAACCTTTGTAATGCTACCACCAGGGGGCGCAGGTACACAGGAGTGATGTCCAGGTCCTAGGTGTAATGCTGCATCTGCCCACTAGATGTCACCAGTATCTATACGGAGAGGTAGCAAAATGGTCGTACACGCTGAGAGTCAGAGCCGGGAGGTCACGTCAGTGCAAAGGAGGAAGAGGAGCTGAAGTCACGTGGAAGCCTAGAAGTAATATCAGGTTCAGATTGGGAGCAGAACCGTAGTCAGAGAGCAAGCCGAGGTCAGACGTCGAAGGGGAACGTAAGTAGAAAAGAGGGGAAGCGGAACTGAGGGAACCAGACAAATGGAGGGTCAGGAAGTCAGGGATCACAGACAAGATGGATAGAGTGGACAGGGAGAGGTGTCAGGGTAGCGGGATGAGGAGCAGAATGAGCTTACAGGAACCAGAAGCGCACACTGCAGAGCAGGAACTATTACTGGCAGAGTTTCAGTGGAAACAGCCCAAAGATAAAGCAAGGCAAGTACCGGAATGAGGCACCAAACAAGCCCCGCCACCGGCAAGGACCTACGGACTACAAATAACTGAGCAATAGACAAAACCCAATGACTCTGCAAGGAGCAGAGCCAAAGGTGAATCGTGACACCCTTGTCCTGTGTTCCCATTTGGCATGGTCCATATGTAAGGAATAGTAGCCACAGCAATGTATATGTCCCTGATAGCTCATCAATATCTGATTGGTGGAAAGCCATTGTCTACAATCAGCCGGAGAAAGGTGCATTCGCCTGGTGGGCTGCAGTACCATGGTTGTATCACCACCAGCGGGATGCATCCATGCGCCACCATGCTGAGAACACGCGAGGCACTGCTGTCCCGTTGGACCTTCTGACTGCGGTGGTCACATGGTATACTAATAATTATCAAAAATCCATCAATCCCACACATGTGGTCCTGTGTCCGCTGTTTTAATGGAGCGATAGTGCGCATGCATTATTATTCTTACTTATGGATAAGTGGAATGTGATGGTGCCTGAACAGACCGCTTCTTCCTGGGCCCTTCGTATTGACCTGTACTCACGTTCATAACAGTTCCTCAGATAGTTTAACTCGGCCACAATCTCATTGCAAGAAGACTCCATGAAAAGAGGGATGCTTTAACTGAAAATCTTGTATTCATGACAATGCGGCAGGTACAAAGAGTAATTATTTTCCGGAGAGCATACGACATGTACATAAGATGGCTGGTACTAAACACTATATGGGGAAGAAGGGCGAGGAAACTGACATCACAGAACTACAGGGAGAAAGTAGGGACAAATACAAGGAAAGTCAAACCTTAACCTCGCAACAGAAAAGACAATATGCAGTAATGCAAAACAGTGAACAATTTCCAAGTCCTAGGACATGACAGTTATCACTAAATTGTTTCTGGATTAGTTTATCACAAAAATTCTAAAATGCAGATTTTAGCAAATGCAAATTTTTGGATATTCGATTCATGCTGCCATTTTGCTGCATTCATGAAAGTGTTAAATAAAAATTTCTGCAATATCATACTGACCGCTCACATGTCCCTAAGACCACCACTTCCTACTACTTGCCCCCCCCCCAAGGCAGTAGCTATGTGTCCGGACTTCTCATCACTCTTCGGCCTCATTACACATTATGATGTCATGACGTCATATTGTGCGTTATCCATCACAGAAACAAAGGGATGTCGTGACTGGAGATGATGATGAGTATTATATCTTTGCATTGCCCTTCTGATTTGGGAGTTGACTAGCAATTCCGATTTATTTTGATGCGTTTCAAGTCCTATGCTGGTTTCTTCTTCAGGAAAAGCCTATAAATCCAATGTTTTCTACCTGATTTTGTTATTAGAACACCACACTGACCCATGTTATTCAAAAGGGCTGTTGAACTTAAATATGTACCCCTTGGTCCGATTGTCCGCTAAAAACAAAAAATGGCACCATGCATTTTTCTCGTTTGAGTATCAGATGGGATTGTTATAGTCTATGGGTGCATAATATAAATATGGACACCATATTGAATATTCGTACGGCATCTGATTTTTACAGATATATTACCATTATTAAACTAGGAAACTGTATTCGATCATGTAAATTTTTAAATGTAGATATAGGAAATAAGATGTCACATAGATATAAAAAACGGAGAAATGGATGGCACATGGATGAAAATCGTATGAGTTTTCTGATCGAAACTTAGATGATTTTTCATGGGATCGTCTGCAGCCAGGCTGGATGTCTAGTCCTAGATGTATGTCCTTGGCAGCTTCTCCCCATCTCGCTCACTTAGGCTGTCAGGTCCCTTCCTATGTGCGAGATAGAGAAAGAATGAATGACAGAAGAGAGCAAACCTCCAGCTGCTTCCCCTTCCTTCCCTACTCTATTGTCACGGGTATGTCATGGTTGACAGACAGTCCTGTGGTGTCCGGCTGTAGAAAGTCACAGTGTTTGGCTACATAAACTGCTCCATGCTATTTTATTCTACCTGATGTGGTGTAAATAGACACCTATGTATCTTCTCTGTTTGGGATTAATCCTTTTCCTTTTAGGATCCTGCAGATATCCTCACCTCTCAGCTGTTAATCCTTATCACTACCCATTGTGTCCTTATAACCTGCATTTCCCCTTGGTGTTTGCTGATGATTAAGTAAGGACCCTTTCACACTGCGTTAGATTGCCTACGTTCACTGGTCCCGTTTGGGCTTCCATCCAATCCCCCTGCAAAACGGGTTTCGGACGCATGCTCCGATGGGGCCATTGACTATAATGGTGCAGACGGAGTTACCGTGTGCTCTATCTTGCACCATTTTTGGGCTTATACGCTTTCTGTAGGTGGACTCTGTCTGCACCATTATAGTCAATGGCCCCGTCGGCACATGCGTCCAAAAACCGTTTTGGGGGGGTTCAGATGGAAGCCCTGACTGGACCAGTGAACACAGGTAATAACTCAGTGTGAAAGCAGCCTTATACTTCTATATGATCGGCTTGTAATCATCTGGAGAAATATTGTTTTTGTTGCTGTTCCTGTCCCAGAGTCATCTTTTAGATAAGTTGTTAGTTTAGTTTCTCCTTGATTGTGTTCCCTGTATGTTCTATAGAACTTAGTGGGGTTGACTAAGCACTCATCCCATCCGTTCTTTACCTAGGGCCCAGTTCACGGTCAGCCAGGGCCTAGGTATCCTTCTCTGAGCATAGGTGTGGAACTTATCTAGGGTGGTCAGGGGAGCCAGGGGCAAGTGGAAGGTTTGATTATGGGTCACTGTGAAGCCCCTCCAGTGTTGTGTCGGTGCATTACCTTCAGGGACTCCACGCAGCTGGATCTTGTCACAGGTAGGAGATCTTCTTTTAGGATTGTCGTGACGCCACTCTCAGAATTGCGGTCAGTGGGGACCGCCACTGCAGGTTAAGGGATGCCTGGGGCTGATGGTGGGTGCAGCCAGTTGTAATAGCCTCCTGAGAGTGAGGCAAGCCCCAGGGCCCTGTGTAGGTGTGTAGAACCACAAGGCGCAGAATAACTCCACACAAGCAGAATGTCTTTCAGGGGTTTTACTCACAGAAGGTGGCAGAGTGAGTAACCCGGGCGTAGCTGGGATGAACCAGGTTGGAACCAGGTGTCCTTCAGGCTGACTGATGAGGGTGGCTACCGACTCGCCTTCCTTAGCCCTTCTGTGGTTTGTGGTAACCCCGACTTTTAGTCCCTATGGGGGTCACCCAGGGAAGTAGCTGCTCCCCTCGTTTGTTTGCCGTTTGCTTGTCGCCTGGACCAGATCACTCCAGCTGCTTGCCTCCTGTGAACTATGGGCCCTAACTGTGGCTACGTGGCTGCGGCTTTTGTGGTGTTGTGGCGTGGGCTTTAAGGGCCCCACACCGGCAGGTTTAGCAAGGAAAGGTGGATCTATCCCCGCACCGGGATCTGCCGCCCGTTTGGGCCTGGTACTCCCTGACAGTCTCCGTACTTTCCACTACGCTGCTCTCTCTAGCTGTGTGTGGAGTTCGGGCAGCACTACCAGGTGACCGTTCTCCCCCGTCGGTAGTCACTGCGCGGACGCTGTTAGACTGCAACAGCTCCAGGGTCTGCTTCTGCTCTTCCTGAGCTGCACACTAAACTGGCTCACTCGTGGGACCTGCACTGCTGCTCCTGTCTGAGCTCCTCTGCCATGCTCCTCACTCCTCCACACTCTGCTTCAGACTGTTTACTCCTCCTTCTCTTTTCCCCTTGTGCCTGCCTACGCCACCTAGCAACCAGGCTCTCTACCACACCCCTTGAGTGGAGATGGAGGCTTCGCCCCCTCCACCCCTCGGGTGGAGGTGGAGGCTTCGCCCCCTCCTGGGATCCCCAGGGGTCCTCCCAAAGGTACATGTGTGAGACCTGATCACTATGCGCCTGTGTAGTCACACCTCGGTCAGCCTTCTGGATTACCTGTATTGTACTGTCCCCAGCATGGGTGCAGTACTCAGTGGTGCCTGACCAGGTCAGGGGCGCCACATTCCCCCTTAGTTATCACCAGCACGTCCTCGGGCTTCAAGACAACATTTTAAAATGCATAAAACATTAAAACATGGTAAAACTTTTAAAACCACCAGGTACCATACATCACCACCCTCCACCCACAAGTTCGTTAACCCACCCTAAACCCTCTCACGTTGGCCGCGCCTTCAGCCACTTCTGGCAGGATGTAGAGGCGGCTTTCATGGGCCGGTGGTCTTCAGGGCATACCTGGCCTGGTGAAGCCGCGCCTTCAGCCACTTCTGGCAGGATCCAGAGGCGGCCTTCACAGTTGGTGCTGACCAGGTACCCTCTTTGTGGTGGAGAGCCAGGCCCCATAAACAGGCATGCTCCCTGGTTGCAGGCGAGCCAAGGCCCCATAAACGGACGTGCTCCCTGGTTGCAGGTGAGCCAAGCCCCTAAACAGGCTGGCTCTGGTGGTGGTACCTCTGGGGTAACTATGTACACTGCGAGAGTTTGTGGCTATAGCCAGTTCATAGCCTTAAGGTTCATGGGTTTCTCACATTAGTTCATGTGGGCGCATTTCTTAAACTTATAAACGTTGCAAACTGGTCAAAACTGTAACTTGCTGTACTTCTTTCTTTACTTTACGCAGATTCCTCCTTACCAGGGCTTGGGCCTGTAGGGCTGCGGCACCTGTTGTTTTCTCCATCTCTGTCTTTTCCTTCTTCTTCTACATCTGTTTCTTGTTCTGTATCTGTTTCTTTTTCTTGTGGTATGGAGACAACTGGGTTTCTATAGGAATCTCTGGTACATGGCGTAACGTCAAGTGCATACCATCCCCTTTCTCCTTGATGCATGGTGAATTCCACTGAATCTCCTGTCCGTAGATTCCTTCCTGCATGTCCTCTGGGCAAATGGGCTCTAACGTCTCTTCTGTTAACAAAGATGCCTTCTTTTATACCAGGAGCTACTATGAAGCCATATCCACTCTTCAAACTGAAATCCTCTACTACACCACGACAAAGTGGACCTCTAACCTGGGATTTGGCCCTTCTCAGGAACCGTTTCTCTTCTAAGTCTCTGGCCATGACTTCGCCTTTCTGCTCTGGAGACTGCGGTGCAGGGGAAAGCTTGGTTCTGCTACGGTGCCGTGTCCTACGGGCTGGATTCTGCTGGGCTGTTACTTCACTGCCTGCAGGCCCCCAGGTGAGGTTTCTAGGCAACTCTTCCTCTTCATCCCAGCGGGAATACGGCAGCATCTCTGGCTCTGGGCATGGATCCACTGCTGATGGCTCCGGGGTCAGCTCCTCAGCTTCCTGGCCTTCTCTCCCCCTTAGTTCTTCGGAGCACTCCTGTTGTGGCAGCGCCGGGGATGGGTGGTCATCAGCAGGCCCGGGCGGGGGACTCTTTGACGTGGATATTGCCGGAATCCTCCTGGGGGTGTGTGGAGGGAGCAGATACCGATCCACCATCTCCTGTGGGAACTGGGCCTCTAAGTCAGCCTTCAGCTTCCAGTATGCGGGGTCCTCTCCTATCAGGGACTTCCTAGCAGGGACTTCCTTAGACTGGGGAGCGGTGTCTGCTCTGGCCTTGCAGGCCGGGGTAAACAGAGGTACATTCTTGTCTTGGCGGGCCGCGCCTGACATGGCGGCGGCCTGGTCTTGGCGGGCCACGCCCTGCATGGCGGCGGCCTGGTCTTGGCGGGCCGCGCCCTGCATGGCGGCGGCCTGGATCAGCGTTGCTGTCGCAGCTGGAGTCTTAGCGGGCATCGCTACTGTGGCCGGTTCTTGGCGGGCCGGGCAGGGCATCGCTGCAGCGGCCTGAATTGGCGTCGCAGCCGCGATGGGATCTGTGCAGGCTGGGCTGGGCGTCGCTGCAGCGATCGGGGCTTGGCGGGCCGCACCTGGCGTGGCTGCGGCCTGGTTCAGCACCTCGCCTGCGGCGTGGATGAGGGTCGCGGTGGCAGCCGGATCTTTGCGGGCCGGGCAAGGCATCTCTGCGGCGGCCTGGGCTTGGCGGGCCGGGCAGGGCATCGCTGCTGCGGCCCGGTTCAGCGTCGCCGCGCCGGGCGCCTCTTCAGGGACCGCGGGCGTGGCAGCAGGGGTCGGGGCACTCGCGCTGGCAGGGGCAACACTGGACTCACCCATCGGTGGTATCATCGGGGTCTGAGTCGTCGCCGTCCGGTCTGGCACTCGTCGTGCGGTTCCCCTCTCATAGGCCTGAACCGCTGCAGCCATCTCCAGAAGCTCCGTGCGTTCCTCTCTGATCTGCTCTACGACCCGGGTCTCCAGTCGGTCGCAGAACTGGGCAAGCTCCCGATACCACCAGGCAGCGGAGCCTGGTTCTGGGCCTCTGCGTTCAGACGCCATTTCTTCTGCGCCTTCTTCTGCACGATTTCCCAGCAGTGGACTCGTCGCTGCCTCCAGTTGCAGGCTCTTCAGTTTCTGCTCTGCCTCTTCCAGCAGCAGGCTTCTGGCTCCCTTTCTGTCCCGACGTCTCTGAACGCCTCCGCTCTCTTCACTTGCGAGGTCAGGACTCTGCAGGGGATCTCTGGGTAGCCACACCTCTTCATGGGCGGTAACTTCTCCCAGCGCGGGCTGCTGTTGTTTTTCAGCGCGCTTTTCATGGTGGCAATATGGCGGCGCTTCCAATTTTCCAAGCGGACCGCCCAGGCACATGGTCACCTGTCTGGACAGGTCTAGTCCTTATCCTGTTCGTGACGCCAGATGTGAAGCCCCACCAGTGTTGTGTCGGTGCATTACCTTCAGGGACTCCACGCAGCTGGATCTTGTCACAGGTAGGAGATCTTCTTTTAGGATTGTCGTGACGCCACTCTCAGAATTGCGGTCAGTGGGGACCGCCACTGCAGGTTAAGGGATGCCTGGGGCTGATGGTGGGTGCAGCCAGTTGTAATAGCCTCCTGAGAGTGAGGCAAGCCCCAGGGCCCTGTGTAGGTGTGTAGAACCACAAGGCGCAGAATAACTCCACACAAGCAGAATGTCTTTCAGGGGTTTTACTCACAGAAGGTGGCAGAGTGAGTAACCCGGGCGTAGCTGGGATGAACCAGGTTGGAACCAGGTGTCCTTCAGGCTGACTGATGAGGGTGGCTACCGACTCGCCTTCCTTAGCCCTTCTGTGGTTTGTGGTAACCCCGACTTTTAGTCCCTATGGGGGTCACCCAGGGAAGTAGCTGCTCCCCTCATTTGTTTGCCGTTTGCTTGTCGCCTGGACCAGATCACTCCAGCTGCTTGCCTCCTGTGAACTATGGGCCCTAACTGTGGCTACGTGGCTGCGGCTTTTGTGGTGTTGTGGCGTGGGCTTTAAGGGCCCCACACCGGCAGGTTTAGCAAGGAAAGGTGGATCTATCCCCGCACCGGGATCTGCCGCCCGTTTGGGCCTGGTACTCCCTGACAGTCTCCGTACTTTCCACTACGCTGCTCTCTCTAGCTGTGTGTGGAGTTCGGGCAGCACTACCAGGTGACCGTTCTCCCCCGTCGGTAGTCACTGCGCGGACGCTGTTAGACTGCAACAGCTCCAGGGTCTGCTTCTGCTCTTCCTGAGCTGCACACTAAACTGGCTCACTCGTGGGACCTGCACTGCTGCTCCTGTCTGAGCTCCTCTGCCATGCTCCTCACTCCTCCACACTCTGCTTCAGACTGTTTACTCCTCCTTCTCTTTTCCCCTTGTGCCTGCCTACGCCACCTAGCAACCAGGCTCTCTACCACACCCCTTGAGTGGAGATGGAGGCTTCGCCCCCTCCACCCCTCGGGTGGAGGTGGAGGCTTCGCCCGCTCCTGGGATCCCCAGGGGTCCTCCCAAAGGTACATGTGTGAGACCTGATCACTATGCGCCTGTGTAGTCACACCTCGGTCAGCCTTCTGGATTACCTGTATTGTACTGTCCCCAGCATGGGTGCAGTACTCAGTGGTGCCTGACCAGGTCAGGGGCGCCACATCACCATCTCCCCCTTCCCTAGACACAGGGTTTCCCTTCTCTGTTGCTGTTCACTTGGTATTTCTCCATACTTACCATGACATCTATTTACTGTTCTATTATTATTTCTATTATTATTATTATTATTATTATTATTATTATTATGTCACGCTGGGTGTGGGGAGAGACACCCAGTAAGTGGACTCCTGGGAATAAAGGAGGCTGAAACACAAAGAGGGGGGAAAACCAGTGGCTCCGGCGCTGACCCTGACACTGTGGGGCCCTGCGCTAGCCCTCAAACCACAGGTACCTATAAGGGTTAGGAGGTGTGGCCCACCAACGTGCCTCTGTCTCCTAACCAGAACCTAGGACTAAATCTCACCACCCACCAATCCACGGAGGGAAAAACAAACACAAAAATTAACATCAAAAAGGGGAAAAAGGAAAGACGACAACTTATCTTGAGAGGGAATCTTCAGAATCTACAGCAACAGTAGTCTGAAGCCACATCCACTCCTGAGCAAGCAACTTCTCCAAGTGAAGAGTATAATCCGCACTGGAGGAGTGAGAGGCCCCACGTTATAAAGGCCCTAAATTACCAGCTGGAGGAAAGGCTCCTCCAACCTGGCAAGGAAACAGAAAATAAAACCCTAAATCAAGTCTGGACGATCGCCGGGCCCTTCTGCACCGGTCCCACCAGCAGCAGCAGCACCTGAAGGTCCAGACACATCCGTGACATATTATTTCAGATTTGAAAATATATAAATAAAACATACAAAAATGTATACAGTTTTACTACAACCAACCAGCTCTAACCCAACCCACTAAACCATCAAAGAGAAGAAAGTGAAGAAGATAAAATATAATGTCCGATACCCGCTTTATTATAATGATGTTGCTAATAGTAGCTTCTATAATAAATTCTTCTATAATACTCCTCTGTGCACTATGTAATAATATAATGATACATGAATGATATATTTTTTTGCACTCAGTAGATGTTTTTATGAACCGTCTCTGTTTGTGAAAAAAAAAGTGGCATTCATTGCTATTGAAAAGGAAGAAAGTCTGTCTCGCCTGACGTGACCCTCGCTGTCATCCCTGATCAGCGTCCTTAGAAGCAGCCTGAGAAGGGATATACTATAAACAGTGTGCGCTGTCTGTAGGTGACTACTCTTTGTCTAACCTTCTCTGTTATTGCAAAAATGTCAGCCAGAAGTAGGGTGGGTAGGCCTAATTTAATTTATTAGTAATGGACACTACCGCTTGCAGGGTTCCCAACAGTGTTTGATTAGGGATTCCCAGAGGAAGCGGCCTGTTCTCAGATGGCCAAGTGACAGGGTTTATATAGAACAGCAACTTGTGTCTAAGCAATGCTGTCAGCCGCCGAGACGGATGAAGTGAACCGGAGGGCCCATTACTTCATTCACACCTCAACAGTCAAACAATAAAACATTTACATACAAGACTGATTTACTGTGGAAAAATGATTTCCCCCACGATTTACATGTCAGACTGTGAAAAATTTCTAAATGACTCCTCATGTGTTTGTTAGCTCCCTGGTCAATGCCGGAATCAGCTGCTGATTTACCGAAGCAGCTCGAGAACAAGTAAAATACATGTTTGCAAAGTTTTCATTTCAAGACCCTATTCAAGTTAATAGGACCCTCTGACTCCATTATCTCCTATTAAAAACACCCACCACAATCATTCTTTTTTTTTTTTAGCATTTTAAACAATAACCCTCATTTTAATTTTTATTTAATAAATCAATAGTACACATGACAATAAGAAACTTTATAATATATCTTATGAGAGAAATTTTCTTCTTTCTCCTCCTGGATTCATCTTTCACTCTCAATTCATCAGTCATTTTTCCATTATTCCATTACTAGTTGTAGTACCCGGCGTTGCCCGGGATACTAGCTGTCTATCTTTTCTGTCTCTCTCCCAGTCTCTGTCTGTCTGTCTCTGTGTGTCTGTATCAGTCTCTCTGTATCAGTCTCTCTGTTTGTCTCTCTCTATCTCTGTGTCTGTCTGTCTCTATCTCTGTGTCTGTCTGTCTCTATCTCTGTCTGTCTCTCTCTATCTGTCTTTCCCCGCCTGTTTCATTCCAGGCGTGTCTCTTTCCAGGTCTGTCTCTTTCCAGGTCTGCCTCGTTCCAGGTCTGTCTCGTTCCAGGTCTGTTTCTTTCCCCTTCTGTCTCTTTCCCCAACTGTCTCTTTCCCCATCCCTCTTTCCCTGTCTGTCTCTTTCCCTATCTGTCTCGTTCCCCGTCTGTCTCATTCCCTGTCTGTCTCATTCCCCGTCTGTCTCATTCCTCGTCTGTCTCATTCCCCGTCTGTCTCATTCCCCGTCTGTCTCATTCCCCGTCTGTCTCATTCCCCGTCTGTCTCATTTCAGGTCTGTCTCGTTCCAGGTCTGTCTCGTTCCAGGTCTGTCTCGTTCCAGGTCTGTCTCGTTCCAGGTCTGTCTCGTTCCAGGTCTATCTCTTTCACCGTCTGTCTCTTTCCCCGTCTGTCTCTTTCCCCGTCTGTCTTTTTCCCCATCTGTTTCTTTTCCAGTCTGTCTCATTCCAGGTTTGTCTCGTTCTAGGTCCATCTCTTTCCCCATCTGTCTCTTTCCCCACATGTCTCTTTCCCCAACTGTCTCTGTCTCTTTACCTGTCTCTTTACTTGTCTCTGTCTCTTTCCTTGTCTCTTTCCTTGTCTCTGTCTCTCTGTCTATCTCTGTCTGTCTCTATGTCTCTGTCTGTCTCTTTCTACAACCTGTTTCTGTCTCTCTCTCTGTCTCTTTCTGTCTCTCTCTATCTGTCTCTCCACCGACATCTTATTGCCTCACACATAAGCTTCTTATACTGACAATGTATTTTGTTCCTATAACAACCAATCACAGCTGCTATTAATAACCTATAGCTCACAGTTCCATTGACTGTAATGGAGGCAGGTTTTTTGGAGAGTAACTATAAAGCGCGGGGTTAAATTTTCTCATCAAAATATAGTCTATGACGTTCTCTAAGTCACATGAGGCATCTGTGAAAAATGTTGTGATAGTAAATGCGACAGTGCAGACTCCTTTAGCGAATACACACACACACATACATACAGTTAGGTCCAGAAATATTTGGACAGTGACACAAGTTTTGTTATTTTAGCCGTTTACAAAAACATGTTCAGAAATACAATTATATATATAATATGGGCTGAAATTGCACACTCCCAGCTGCAATATGAGAGTTTTCACATCCAAATCGGAGAAAGGGTTTAGGAATCATAGCTCTGTAATGCATAGCCTCCTCTTTTTCAAGGGACCAAAAGTAATTGGACAAGGGACTCTAAGGGCTGCAATTAACTCTGAAGGCATCTCCCTCATTAACCTGTAATCAATGAAGTAGTTAAAAGGTCTGGGGTTGATTACAGGTTTGTGGTTTTGCATTTGGAAGCTGTTGCTGTGACCAGACAACATGCGGTCTAAGGAACTCTCAATTGAGGTGAAGCAGAACATCCTGAGGCTGAAAAAAAAGAAAAAATCCATCAGAGAGATAGCAGACATGCTTGGAGTAGCAAAATCAACAGTCGGGTACATTCTGAGAAAAAAGGAATTGACTGGTGAGCTTGGGAACTCAAAAAGGCCTGGGCGTCCACGGATGACAACAGTGGTGGATGATCGCCGCATACTTTCTTTGGTGAAGAAGAACCCGTTCACAACATCAACTGAAGTCCAGAACACTCTCAGTGAAGTAGGTGTATCTGTCTCTAAGTCAACAGTAAAGAGAAGACTCCATGAAAGTAAATACAAAGGGTTCACATCTAGATGCAAACCATTCATCAATTCCAAAAATAGACAGGCCAGAGTTACATTTGCTGAAAAACACCTCATGAAGCCAGCTCAGTTCTGGAAAAGTATTCTATGGACAGATGAGACAAAGATCAACCTGTACCAGAATGATGGGAAGAAAAAAGTTTGGAGAAGAAAGGGAACGGCACATGATCCAAGGCACACCACATCCTCTGTAAAACATGGTGGAGGCAACGTGATGGCATGGGCATGCATGGCTTTCAATGGCACTGGGTCACTTGTGTTTATTGATGACATAACAGCAGACAAGAGTAGCCGGATGAATTCTGAAGTGTACCGGGATATACTTTCAGCCCAGATTCAGCCAAATGCCGCAAAGTTGATCGGACGGCGCTTCATAGTACAGATTGACAATGACCCCAAGCATACAGCCAAAGCTACCCAGGAGTTCATGAGTGCAAAAAAGTGGAACATTCTGCAATGGCCAAGTCAATCACCAGATCTTAACCCAATTGAGCATGCATTTCACTTGCTCAAATCCAGACTTAAGACGGAAAGACCCACAAACAAGCAAGACCTGAAGGCTGCGGCTGTAAAGGCCTGGCAAATCATTAAGAAGGAGGAAACCCAGCGTTTGGTGATGTCCATGGGTTCCAGACTTAAGGCAGTGATTGCCTCCAAAGGACTCGCAACAAAATATTGAAAATAAAAATATTTTGTTTGGGTTTGGTTTATTTGTCTAATTACTTTTGACCTCCTAAAATGTGGAGTGTTTGTAAAGAAATGTGTACAATTCCTACAATTTCTACCAGATATTTTTGTTCAAACCTTCAAATTAAACGTTACAATCTGCACTTGAATTCTGTTGTAGAGGTTTCATTTCAAATCCAATGTGGTGGCATGCAGAGCCCAACTCGCGAAAATTGTGTCACTGTCCAAATATTTCTGGACCTAACTGTACATACAAACACTCAGCTTTATATATTAGATTGAGATATGAAATGACAGTTGGTGCTTATAAGAGTTTATGGAGAGTTTTATTTAATAAATCAATAATACACATGACAATAAGAAACTTTGTAATATATGTTATGAGCGAAATCTGCTTCTTTCTCCTCCTGGATTCATCTTTCACTCTCAATTCAGCAGTCATTTTTCCATTATTCCATTATTGAGAAATGAAATAACAGTTGGTGCTTATAAGAGTTTATGGAGAAGGAGGGAAAAGCCAGAGGTGGACACTATACTGCAAAATGTCCTGAAACGACAGTTACAGTTCTCCATAGAACTTTATAAGCACCAACTGTCATCTCCCATATCAGTAACGGGAAAATTTGTATTCATCGAACACAAATTTTACCTGCGAACTGAGAATTTTGAGAATGCGTGATCAGTCCAGGAGGAGAAAAAAGCAGATTTCTCTAACATGATATACAGCTGCATCTCAACAAATTAGAATATCATCAAAAAGTTAATTTATTTCAGTAATTCAATACAAAAAAGGAAATGTATATATTACATAGAGTCATTACACACAGAGTGATCTATTTCTATATATTATATAGAGTCATTACACTCAGAATGATCTATTCCTAAATATTATATAGAGTCATTACATACAGAGGGATCTATTCCTATATATTATATACAGTCATTACACACAGAGGGATCTATTCCTATATATTATATAGAGTCATTACACACAGAGGGATCTATTCCTATATATTATATAGAGTCATTACACACAGAGGGATGTATTCCTATATATTATATAGTCATTACACACAGAGTGATCTATTTCAATATATTATATAGTCATTACACACAGAGGGATCTATTTCTATATATTATAGAGTCATTACACACAGATGGATCTATTCCTATATATTATATAGAGTCATTACACACAGAGTGATCTATTTCTATATATTATATAGAGTCATTACACACAGAGGGATCTATTTCTATATATTATATAGAGTCATTACACAGAGAATGATCTATTTCTATACATTAGGCCTGTTTCACACGTCAGTGAAAAATACAGACGTTCTTCACTGACGTGTAAAACACGCACATGTCCCTCCGTGTTCCGTGATTCATGGCACACTTGGGTTGTCCATGTGCAATCCGTGATCCATGATTGCATATGGACATTACTCACCTGCCTTCACTGCTGCTGTCCATGGTGCTGAAGTCTCCAGCTCTGCAGCGTTCGCCCACTGCTCTCAGCACCGACTTCCTGGTCGGGTTTTCCTGCTCTCATGAATATTCATGAGCCAGGCAGGAGCTGCCGAGAGCAGAGGCTGCACAGCGAATCACAGGCAAGGTAAGTTGAAAATATTTAATATGTCCGTGATTTTCTGGTACGTGTTTCACTGATCACACACGGATCACACCATAATGTGGTCCATGGGTCATCAGTGATGCCAGAAAAATACTGACTTGTCTCTGTGCAGAATCACGGCCACGCGTGCACGCAGCATGGAGACAAGTTCAGTGAAAAATCACTGATGTGTGAGCAGACCCATTGATTATAATGGGTCTGCGCATGTCAGTGATTCTGGTACATATAAAAAAAAAAGCACATACGTACCAGAATCACTGACGTGTGAAAAGGGCCTTATATAGAGTCATTACACACAGAGTGATCGATTTCACGTGTTTATTTCTGTTAATGTTATTGATTATGGCTTATAGCCAATGAAAACCCAAAAGTCACTATCTCCAAAAATTAGAATAATTACCACAAAACACCAGCAAAGGCTTCCTAAGCATTTAAAATGGTCCCTTAGTCTGGTTCAGTAGGCTACATAATCATGGGGAAGACTCCTGACTTGACAGATGTCCAGAAGGCAGTCATTGACACATTCCATAAGGAGGGTAAGCCACAAAAGGTCATTGCTAAAGAAGCTGGCTGTTCACCGAGTGCTGTATCCAAGCATATTAATGGAAAGTTGAATGGAAGGAAAAAGTGTGGTAGGAAAAGGTGCACAAGCAACCGGGATAACCACAGCCTTGATAGGATTCTTAAGAAAAGACCATTCAAAAATTTGGAGGAGATTCACAAGGAGTCAGTGCTCGAAGAGCCACCGCACACAGACGTATCCAGGACATGGGCTACAAGTGTCGCATTACTTGTGTCAAACCCCTCATGACCAATAGACAACGCCAGAAGCGTCTTACCTGGGCCAAGGAAAAAAAAGACCTGGACTGTTGCTCAGTGGTCCAAGGTGTTGTTTACAGATTAAAGTAAAATTTGCATTTCATTTAGAAATCGTGGTCCCAGAGTCTGGAGGAAGAGTGGAGAGGCCACAGTCCAAGCTGCTGAGGTCTAGTGTGAAGTCTCCACAATCAGTGATGGTTTGGGGAGCCATGTCATCTGGCTGGCTGGTTTAGGTCCACTGTGTTTAATCAAGACCAAGGTCTTACTTTTTCCAAACTGACTACATCCAAGTTTAATAACCCTTCTTGGTTTTGCATTCCATCCATTCCCTTAATAACCTTGGTCGCTCTTCTCTGCACCCGTTCTAGTTCAGCTATGTCCTTCTTATATACCGGAGACCAAAATTGTACACAGTGACTTGTACTATGTTTTTCTCATGCTTTTCTAATGCATCCCTCCCATTATTTCATTAGCCTTGGCAACAGCTGCCTGACTCTGGTCAGTAAAGTTGAGTCTGCCATCCACCCATACACCCAAGTCTATTTCAGTTTTACCCAGTATTTTATAATTGAGTACATAGCTGTCATGCGCTGTCCGTCTCTATACGCGTGGAGTACTACTACAGTGTCGGACTCTATTCACACTGCATGCAGAGTCCGACATGCAGCCTGGTCTCTCTTAGGCTTGAAACACACATCCGTGAAACACGGGCGTGTTTGGTCCGTTTCCGTGTATACTGGAGACACGGCCAAACGTGCACCAATGTTACTATATCTCAGCGGTTACACTTGCGTTTTTGGTTATGTCCGTTAGTCCGTCTCCGTGATGCATTTTGTGGGCCGTGTCTCACGCCAGCATGTCCGTTTTCTGCACGCAACACGCAGCACGGACCCAATGAAAGTCAATGGGTCTGTGCGCACGTCCGAGTGACACGGACGCATCTCTGTTTGCTCCCTGTACGTTTTGTGCTTTTTTCATGTGATGTCGGTCTTTTTTCTTTTTCTGTTTCGTTCTCTCCCTCAGCCCGTCGGTCGGTCTCTATGTCTGTCGGTCGGTCTCTGTGTCTTATCTGTCCCTCTAGCTGTCTGTCGGTCAGTCCCCCCCCCTCTCTCATACTTACCGTTCCCCGATCTCCGGCGCGGCGCTGCACGGCTGTTATAAAGAGTTCGGCGGCTTTTACTATTTTGAAAAAGCCGGCCGCCCATTAATCAATCTCGTATTCCCTGCTTTACCCGCCCACCGGCGCCTGTGATTGGTTGCAGTCACACACACCCACCACGCTGAGTGACAGCTGTCTCACTGCACCCAATCACAGCAGCCGGTGGGCGTGTCTATACTGTGCAGTGAAAAAAATAAATAAATAATTAAAAAAAATGGCGTGCGGTCCCCCCCCATTTTAATACCAGCCAGATAAAGCCGTACGGCTGAAGGCTGGTATTCTCAGGATGGGGAGCTCCACGTTATGGGGAGCCCCCCACCCTAACAATATCAGTCAGCAGCCGCCCAGAATTGCTGCATACATTATATGCGACAGTTCTGGGGCTGTACCCGGCTCTTTCCGATTTACCCTGGTGCGTTGGCAAATCGGGGTAATAAGGAGTTATTGGCAGCTCATAGCTGCCAATAAGTCCTAGATTAATCATGTCAGGCGTCTATGAGACACCTTCCATGATTAATCTGTAAGTTACAGTAAAAAAACACACACACCCGAAAAAAATCCTTTATTAGAAATAAAAAACACAAGCAAATTCCCTCATTACCAATTTATTAACCCCGACAAACCCTCCATGTCCGGCGTAACCCACGGACCTCCAGCGTCGCTTCCAGCTCTGCTGCATGGAGGTGACAGGAGCAGCAGAAGACACCGCCGCTCCGGTCACCTCCACGCAGGTAATGAGATGAGTAGCGCGATCAGCTGCTGTCAGTCAGGTAACTCGCGGCCACCGCTGGATCCAGCATAATCATCAGGGTAATCATTTGTCTTGGCTCCTTTTTGGTGTTTTTTTGATATAGTTCTTTGTGGTTTTTCTAACTAATTCAAAGTAGGGACTCGCAAGTGTGAGAATCCTTGACGAACGGATTTCGAGCTTACATATTTTGGGCCAAAATATAAACTAATATCTCACTATTTGAGGTATGGCACATTTTATCCATTTTTGCAGGATGTGTGTGGACCTTTTGAATTCAGGTGGTTAAATGGTGAGCCTGTCATGTGTTATGTACTCATATAGTGCTAACTGACCCGCCTGGACCTGGTGTTGTGCGTCATTTATAGGCCATTATTCAGACACAGTGCGTCTCGTGTATCCGTGCGAGATGCACCTATATAGCGCTGTTTTGCCCGCCTGACCTGGGTTTCTGGCGTCATTTATAGGTCACAGTTCAGACACTGTGCATTTCACTCATTATATGATGGGCTCCCAGTGCAAGTCTTATTAGTGTGCATGTCTTATGCTAAGCAGCCGCCCCTCCCCCCTAGTGTGGAGGTTGAGTGGCTGTGACATCAGCATCTTGCACCTCGGCTGCAGCCATCTTTATGAGGAAGGCTCACCACATTCTGTGTGTGCACATATCATTTGTCTTGGCTCCTTTTTGGTGTTTTTTTTATATAGTTCTTTGTGGTTTTTCTAAACTAGGAACTGCCAGTGTCCGCAGCCTTCGGTATGGAGGGTGTTTTTGGGATCCCACACACGGTACAGTAGACCCCTGTTCTTGCCCTGCAGCCAGATGCCTCTTTCTCCTGCCTTGTTCTCCACTCTCTCTCCTCAGTCGGGAATGGGGAGCCCACTCCCCCTGCAGTGATCCGGGTCTTTTCTTGATGCCGGCGGGCCGCTACCCTACCCCGGTCACCTCAGGTCCCTTCCTCACACATCCCTTCTTACAGCAGCCAGGAGCTATCCTCCCCTGGTCTGCTCTCTTCACTCTCCTCACTCACTCTGCTCCAGCCCCTCCCCCGCTGCTCTGTTTAGCTCTTACACTGGGGGGGGTTTCTGTCCTGCTGCACTGGTGTGGGATCAGGTTACCAAGGAGGAGAATGGCCCGCACTTTGCTGGATTTCTGCAGGCTCTGTGACACCCTGATTTTGCCAGGGCGCCACAAATGTCCTGCTTCATTGTTTGCTCGTTACTCTCCCGCTGTGAAGCACACATCGCTGTTTGTGACAGCGAGAGAGCGACGAACTGAAGCAAGCAGGGAGCACGGAGACGGCTTCTGGCAGCCTGCGGTAAGCTGTAACCAAGGTAAATATCGGGTAACCAAGGGAAGCCCTTTCCTTGGTTACCCGATATTTACATTAGTTACTAGCACCGCCGCTCTCACGCTGTCAGTGCCGGCTCTCTGCACACGTAGCCGGAGTACACATCGGGTAAATAAGCAAAGGTTTGCTTATTAACCCGATGTGTACTCTGGCTAGGAGTGCAGGGAGCCAGCGCTAAGCGGTGTGAACTGGTAACCAAGGTAAATATCGGGTAATGGTTACCCGATATTTACCTTAGTTACAAAGTGCAGCATCGCTTCCACGCGTTGCTGCTGGCTGGGGGCTGGTCACTGGTCGCTGGTGAGATCTGCCTGTTTGACAGCTCAGCAGCGACCATGTAACGACGCAGCAGCGATCCTGATAAGGTCAGGTCGCACGTCGTGATCGCTGCTGCATCGCTATGTGTGACAGGGGCTTAAGTTGTTCCTATTACCCTCTTTTCTTTGTACCCTTACCCTACCCATGGACTTTTGGTTTCCGTAGTGCAGGTTTTTGGTGTGTGTGAGTTTTTATTTTCCTCCCGTCTGTTGTTTTGTGTTGTTTTTTTTGGGATCTCCATCCCGGTCGGTCCCCTGACTGGTGGGGACAGTGTTATAAGGGCCAGGATGGGATACAGGACCACGTTGGAGGCTCAACCCTGACCACCTTCAGGTCTACCGTCAGGATAAGGGACAGCACAGAGTCCCCAGTTTTAGGGTCAGCTTAGGGTTCCCTGTGCCATTATAGTCTCCCCACCACAGAGTTCAGCAGATTGGCCTGTCCTTCATCCTATTCCACCATTTCATCCACACTATTTTTGAGGGGCCCAAAACTATCATATTTGAGTTTCTCACTGTTTATGTAGTTGAAGAATAATTTTGGATTATTTTTCCTCTTCTCTGTGTTAATCTTTGGTGCTTTGATTTACTTTTTACAGAATTTATTTAATTTTCTATAAGTAACTGAGACTGCCGTAAAAACAAAAATTCACAAGTGAAACCTTATAGAAACTATACTTTTAAAAGAAAAAAGTCATTGATGCACCATAGCAAAATGCTGAACAATAATCTTTTCTATATCCGTACATAATAAAACAAACTTCCTTAAGATAGAATGACAAGTCTTGTCTACCCTGGTTGAGTAGTCATTCAATGAACCCTTGATAAATGGGAAAAATCATCAAGTCGTTCCTCGGGGTGTGTTTAGGAAGAACCGTACCTCTCAGTGATATCAATGTAATCTTCAATGTCTGGACTCTCCTACATTGGAACTGGAGGAACCTCTCGTGACTCACCTCAAGTGTCCAGTCAGACAGATGTTTCCTTGTGACCAGGATTTTTTTTCCGTTAAATATATTACATTTCTTAAAAACCAGAATAAAATTATGGATATTTTAACTCTTTTCCATCATTGGAACTTCACAAATGTTTTGTTTATTCTTGAGCCATAAATCAATGAAAAATAACAACCAGACTTAGAAGAAGTAACGTCTCAGTGGGAGAGAATCGAAGAGATAAATATTAAGACTGGGAAGCATTTCCAAGGTTGCAGAAGTCAGAGTTGAATTATAGGACATTCTTGGGGAGATGATCTTGAAGATAGTCATGGGTCTTCTTTGTTATGCAGAAAAATGCACATAAGTTTACATTAAACTGGGGACATGGGTCTAGATTTTGACATAATGGGTCTACAGTTAAGTACAAGAAATATATTCTTTGTTTGAGGTCTCGATGATCTACTTATATACTTAAAAAACAGTATAAATAATTTCTTAAGATTTTTTTTTGCCATTTAAAGACCACTCATGAATACTTAGACTTGGACTGGTTCCACCAAAGAGAAGCCTTAGAGGAACCTCCGATTGACCTAACTTCTTAAAATATCCAGCAGAAGACAACCTCATTAGACGATACCTTCAAAGATATTCACCTTCCACTACAGCTTAAATCTTACAGTATCTTTGACACCTAAGCTATTAGATCTCATTGCTGATATGCCCTTAAGCCCACTTTACATGTTGCAATTAGTTGCACAATCGCATTTGCGATGTGACACGCCCAGGTTGCATACGGGATCTATGAGATTGCACGTAGGTCGTTCATTTGCTGTCACACTTGCGTGAGTAGTCTATGTTAAATTGGTCAATTTTGTGTGCGATCCTTTAGATCATGTGTTCTGTGACGTATGCATTGAGCACCTTTTTTTTTTTTTATTTATTGACTTGCCAAGCGTGTGTAATGTGTAGGGATGCGTTTTTACTATGTCATCTGCCATTCAGCTCTGCTACATGGCCGCTAACAGCAGACACAGACAGCCATGTAGCAGAGCTGAATGGCAGATGACAGCAGACACAGACAGAGCCGCACTGTCAGAATGAACTCGGGTGAACTTCACCCGACTTCACGGTCATGCTGCAGCTCTGTCTGTGTCGCGCCCTGATTAGCGGTCACCAGTGAAGACTCACCGGTGACCGCTAATCTCCTGAGTAACTGAAGTTAGCAGCCCTCTCTCATACTCACCGATCCCCGATCCCCGGCTCTGCACGGCTTTCTCACTGCTCCGGCGGCTTTTACTGTTTTGAAAAAGCCGGCCGCCCATTAAACAATTTCGTATTCCCTGCTTTCCCCGCCCACCAGCGCCTATGATTGGTTACAGTGAGACACGCCCCCACTCTGAGTGACAGGTGTCACACTGCACCCAATCACAGCAGCCGGTGGGCGTGTCTATACTGTGTAGTGAAATAAATAATTAAATAATTAAAAAAAACGGCGTGCGGTTCCCCCCATTTTTAAAACCAGCCAGATAAAGCCATACGGCTGAAGGCTGGTATTCTCAGGATGGGGAGCTCCACGTTATGGGGAGCCCCCCACCCTAACAATATCAGCCAACAGCCGCCCAGAATTGCCGCATACATTATATGCGACAGTTCTGGGACTGTACCCGGCTCTTCCCGATTTGCCCTGGTGCGTTGGCAAATCGGGGTAATAAGGAGTTATTGGCAGCCCATAGCTGCCAATAAGTCCTAGATTAATCATGTCAGGCGTCTATGAGACACCCTCCATGATTAATCTGTAAGTTACAGTAAATAAACACACACACACCAGAAAAAATCCTTTATTAGAAATAAAAACACACACATATACATACCTGGTTCACCACTTTAATCACCCGGTGGATGCAGCGGTGGCCGCGGGTAACCTCAGTGACAGCAGCTGATCGCGCGGCTGTGTTCATTTGCTGTGTGGAGGTGACCGGAGCGGCTGTGTCTGCTGCGGCTCCGGTCACCTCCATGCAGCTGCGGTGGAAGCGACGCTGGATCATCCTGGATTACGCCGGACAAGGAGGGCTTTTTGGGGCTGATTAAAGTGGTGAACCAGGGAATGTGTGTGTGTTTTTATTTCTAATAAAGGATTTTTTCGGGTGTGTGTTTATTTACTGTAATTTACAGATTAATCATGGAGGGTGTCTCATAGACGCCTGACATGATTAATCTAGGACTTATTGGCAGCTATGGGCTGCCAATAACTCCTTATTACCCCGATTTGCCAACGCACCAGGGCAAATCGGGGAGAGCCGGGTACAGTCCCAGAACTGTCGCATATAATGTATGCGGCAATTCTGGGCGGCTGTTGGCTGATATTGTTAGGGTGGGGGGCTCCCCATAACGTGGAGCTCCCCATCCTGAGAATACCAGCCTTCAGCCGTATGGCTTTATCTGGCTGGTTTTAAAAATGGGGGGAACCGCACGCCGTTTTTTTTAATTATTTAATTATTTATTTCACTACACAGTATAGACACGCCCACCGGCTGCTGTGATTGGGTGCAGTGTGACACTTGTCACTCAGAGTGGGGGCGTGTCTCACTGTAACCAATCATAGGCGCTGGTGGGCGGGGAAAGCAGGGAATACGAAATTGTTTAATGGGCGGCCGGCTTTTTCAAAACAGTAAAAGCCGCCGGAGCAGTGTGAATGCCGTGCAGCGCCGGGGATCGGGGATTGGTGAGTATATGAGAGAGGGGGATAGACTGACATGGACAGAGAGTGAGGGACAGAGATAGTGACGGACTGACAGAGATTAGTGCATGACAGACATTGTGAGGCGCTTCAGAACGCAGCTTTTCAGCTGCGCTCTGAAGCAGACCTTTTCTAAGCTGCGGTGCAGAGCGCACACCTGCGCACATAGCATCACACAACAAAATCGTATGAGGGATGTCACACGTTACAATTGACTAGGTTCGTGCAACAAAACGCTCAATTCTAGAGAATGATACGATGTGTTTGCGATCAACGGTTTTGCGTTCAATCCTGATCGCATGTAGCTGTCACACGCAGATACGTCACAAACGATGCCGGATGTGCGTCACTTACAACTTGACCCCAACGACGGATTGTGAGATATATTGAAGCGTGTGTAGCGGGCTTAATAATGCAATAATAGTAGATCTGTACTGATCAACAATAAGAGCTCAGAATCATTGTGTCATGTGGTGTTCAGGTCCAGACTCATTAGTTATTATGGCGGTGTTAGGCTCTGTTCACACTGCAGAGCCTGACAGGCAACCTGATGTCTCCTAGTTGTTTAGCCAGAGCTGGCAGTCGGTGGTTTCATGTGCTCTATTCCTCAGTCCCTCAGGAGTTAATTCCTGTTGACCTGGGGAACTCTGCTAGGATCTCAGGTTGCCAGTTACCAATCATAGCCGTCTCCTTCCTATATAAGATTCTAGACCTTACTACCCAGCGCCGATTATAGCTTCAGCATAGGACCTGCGATTCCGTTCTTTGTGGTGATCTATTTTGAGTGGTGTGGAAGTTTTCCTGTTGTACATTTATTTCCTTTTTCGTGATTCCCCTGTACACTTATTGTCTCTTCTTTGTGTTTGAGTGCAGTGGGTACAAGTTTTTGTTTTCCCTTTCCGTGTTATTTCTGTGGCGCTTTATTACTATGTTTCTGGCCCACCCCAAGTGTGGGAGAGAGAAGGGGAGTAAGATCAAGGCTCAGACAGAAGTCAGGGTCATGCTGAGGGCTCAGATCTGGCTACCATCAAGTCTACCTTTGAGATAAGGGACAGCACAGGGTCTCAATTCTGAGGGCCAGCCTAGTAGCCCCTATTCTGTCATTTCATACCCTGTGACACATTGCCTGGGATGAGCTAAGGAACCTTTGACTGTCCCTTCTATAATTTTTCAGCTTTTGCCCTCATTATTGATGCAAAAGATGAGGATGTCCAGCTCTTCAGGCAAAAAAATCACGTCTTTATTTTATCATGCAGGCACAAAGAATGACATGACCAGCGCAACGCGTTTCAGGTGAAAGCACTCACCCTTAATCATGATACTGGATAGATGGTGCTGCAAAGCTTATATGCAAATGCTAATCAATGTAACAGATGTTTAAATTACTTCAGCACCTTACATGCACGAAATAGGTTTTACCATGAAAAACATTACATACATATACAATTAAAAAACAATGATACAATACAATACAAAAAAGTACACATTTTTGAATGGTTTTCTGGATTTGAAGATATATACGTTTATAACCAAACCAGTTGGTAACCCAGACAATGAGCTGTAAGCAATAAAACTTAAATTCTATCCTTTCTCGACAACTTAGAGGATTATTAATAACAAGTAAAATTGCAAAGTTACTTATTTTTACAAGCACTTTGCAATTTAACCTGTTGAGAAAACCTCATGAAGTGCTGCCGTGAAGAATGCCTGAGAAAGCAAATAAAATATCCACTTTTGGTCATGGCCTGCATAAATGTCCCTCCAAAATGTAGATAGTTGGCAAGTATGCAGTACCAGGCACAGCTGGGTTCATGGAAAAAAGTTGAGAGCATCTCAGAGTAGGTGAAAAATTACATAGCTTCTTTATTTTGCCATGAATGCAATGTTTTGACCAACCGAAGATCTTTTTCTAGCAAGGGTTTATGGATGTGCTGCTGAGCCTTCATAAGCATTGAAGGGGCCCTTTTTATTTAGCTCAGATCAATATTGTTTTTTTGGATGGGTTGGACCCAGAGTAGTCCATAGGTTTTCCTTCTGACTAAAGGACCCAATACACACTATACTGTCACTGGCCAAAACTGCCGATATCAACAGGTTTGTCCAATAGCCCAATGTGTATGAGGAACCAGCAAAATATCTTCCGACAGATGATATCAGTGGACAGAAAGATCCGGCATGTTCGATTTCAGACTGTTGATACTTTTGTTCTTCAAGAGATAAGCTATTGCCAAGCATGTCTGTCATTGGCTCTTTCATAAAGAACACAGGAGCTATCGGCCAGCTGAGCACTCCTGTTTATGGAAAATTGGGGTAGATAGCTACCAACTACCGTATCTAAAGTTTACCTAAAATTAATAACCTTGTCAAAACAGAATTGGCACCCAGTACCTGGGGCATATTGTCACTGATGTCTCTGTATTTTGAGACTAGTGTCAGGATCAGGACTAGAGTGTCTCATTGTCATCTGAGACTCTACATATTTAACATGTTTTCTTTCTTTGGGTGTGGCAAGGGGTAATAGCAGTTTTCCTTGCCAGCAGCCACTGACTCTTGGTCAGGTGTTTCCAGTTTGGGACCACTCCCAGTCCTTTTATATACCGTCGGCTTCCAGCAGAGGGTGCCGGTTATTCTCTTTGCCATTTGCATTCTGGGCCTGGATCTGAAATGATCTGCTGGAGTTCTTCCTGTTGGTTATGGTGTAGGCTGCAGTACTGGTGCTTGACTGCAGCCTAGTGTGTTTTTTAATGCAGCAGTGGGACTAGTGATCCTTACCTTCCCAGTCACTAGCCAGGGCTTACTGGGGGGACTTGCATGGCTTCAGGTTCCTGCCCGGTGACAGTTGAGGAACTAGGGACCGGTAGGAGTGCTGGGTACAGTGGCAGGTAAGTGGAGGAGGTGTCCATCATTCCTCTCACTAGCATCAGGGTCAACCATTTTTAATTTGCCCCAATGTACTCCTTGTTTGTCTTTGTAAAAACCCTGTCTGTTGTGTGTTTTAACTCACATTGGACCTTCCTTAAAGGGTGCTTTACATGCTGCAACATCGCTAGTGATCTTGTTAGCGATGTGACACGCCAGATCGCAGATAAGATTTGCCGAGATCGCACATAGGTCACTTTTGTAGCGCCGGTCACATGTGCGATCTCGGCAAATCGTATGTGCGATCTGGCATGTTACATTGCTAACGAGATCGCTAGCGATGTCGCAGCGTGTAAAGGACCCTTAAGTCCGTGTTATGACACATCTTCCCTGTCAATCTGAAATACTTTGGTCCCAGTCATACAGTCATGACCATTCCTGATGATCTCAGGCCATCAATGTGTTCTCCTGTAGACTCTTCTGAGGCATGTTGTTGTACCTTATCATGACACATCCACTGTATACACTGTCTTTCTACTTTGCTACATTTTCCTGACCCGGTGTTGTGCCCTGTCCATCTAGACCAAATGGTGCATACTCTTCTGTTGACCACAACATTGACCTCACAGTTGATGCGCCAACCCTGTTCTCTCCATCCATCCTTCGTTAATGTAATGTTTCACTTAACGGTTTGACTTTCTTTCCAAGTTTAGAGTTAACCTTCGTCTTGAGAACATGTACAAAACCAATTTATAGAAATATGCCGCTTGTGGTTTACAGAACGCTGGAGCTGTATCTAAACCAGGCTAATTACAATTGTTGCTTCGCTAAGTTTTAATGCAATCATTGGTAGTTATCACGTGTATTTTCACAGCTGTGTAAGTGTGGGCTCTATCAATCATTGCCTCTGTCCTCGTAGCCGGCTGAAGACAGTCATGGCTTAGTCAAGGAATGAAATGTGACATGCGATATGGTTTTCTGACAGATTAGTACATAAATGTTACTGCAGTGAATTGACAGTAAATTGACCACCAATTAGTAGAACTCAGCGCGTTTGTCAGAATGTGGTATCGCTGAGTTGTTGGAGCTTAGTTTCTGTGTGAACCTTTGGGCGCTCAGTCAATCACCTATTAGGAGGTCCTTGTGGCTTGAGGAAACTGTTTGCTTAACACAAACATGACTTTTAATTACATCCTTGTCTTTTCTCAGGCTTCTCACATACTGTATATTATAGGATCTGGAATATTGTCAATTATGTGACCTCATAAAACACCTCTTTATCGCTTTTTTCTAATTATGTGTTCTTATTTTGACTCAAATGAATCCTTATTTCTCCTACGTTATTCAGAATATTAAAAGGTTTGCTCCACCAGGGCAGTCTCTTCTTAAAGAAGACCTGACACATGATAACAAAAAAAATGAGTTAAATACCAGTCATGCTAGGTACAGTGAAGTACCAAGTGACCGGCGAAAGGGAAGGGAAACCCGGTGTCTAGGGAAAGGGAAGATGGTGACCCTTGACCAAGCCTACTGCTGGTCCCTAGGGTTCCTCACCACCCTAGATAGGTTCTGCACCTATTCTCCGAGAAGAATACCTGACCCTAGGTATCTCATTTGCTGGGCTTTAAATAGGGAATGGATGGGATGAGCTCTTGTCAACCCCTCTAAACACTATAGATAACACAAGGAGGACACACAGGGAATATGCATGAACTACTTATCTACAGATGATACAAGTAGATGTTCAGCAAAGTTTTCAACAACGATACCACAGAGGCAGGGTCGGTCTGGCCCGGCGGGGTAGTGGGGAATCCTCCGGTACGACTCGGGCCCTCAGTGGGCCCCTGTGCCTTATATAGTGCGGGGCAGTGTATGTGCCGTGGGGCCGCCGTTTTTTCGGGGCCGGCGTTAGTTGCGGCAGACTGGGCAGGGCCCCCACGCTCTGATGCCCCCCTCCCCACGCTCTGAGGGCCCCCAGCCTTTCAATTACAAACTGCAGCGATAGCGCAGGGCTGCAGGTAAGCGCTCAGGGAGAGCCGAAGAAAAAAATATATATATATATTCTCACCTCTCCTCCTCTTTCCCGCGGTGCCTCCAGCTGTTCCTTCCAGACCCCTCGGTGATCCCGTCCTCTGCACGGAGCCGCCGCTGCAAGTGCATTCATGGCTTTTCTGCAGTTAAATGCTTTACGGTGCTGCAAAGCATTTAACTGCAGTAAAGCCATCATGGCATCCTGCGGCAGCGGCTCCGTGCAGAGAATGGGATCACTGAGGGGTCTATGAGCCTGCGGACTGGTAAGGTAAGGACCCCGCAGGAACGCAGGACAGATGAGAATAACGTGCGTGTGAACAATGGCATAATAGGGGACAGGATGGGGGACCCATTCATACACAGCACAAGGCTGGGGGGCCCATTCATACACTGCACAAGGCTGGGGGGCCCATTCATACACTGCACAAGGCTGGGGGGCCCATTCATACACTGCACAAGGCTGGGGGGCCCATTCATACACTGCACAAGGCTGGGGGGCCCATTCATACACTACGCAAGGCTGGGGGGCCTATTCATACACTGCACAAGGCTGGGGGGGCCCATTCATACACTGCACAAGGCTGGGTGCCCCATTCATACACTGCACAAGGCTGGGTGCCCCATTCATACACTGCACAAGGCTGGGTGGCCCATTCATACACTGCACAAGGCTGGGGGGCCCATTCATACACTGCACAAGGCTGGGGGCCCCATTCATACACTGCACAAGGCTGGGTGCCCCATTCATACACTGCACAAGGTTGGGTGGCCCATTCATACACTGCACAAGGCTGGGGGGCCCATTCATACACTGCACAAGGCTGGGAGCCCTATTCATACACTGCACAAGGCTGGGGGCCCCATTCATACACTGCACAAGGCTGGGGGGCCCATTCATACACTGCACAAGGCTGGGTGCCCCATTCATACACTGCACAAGGCTGAGGCCCCATTCATACACTGCACAAGGCTGGGGGCCCCATTCATACACTGCACAAGGCTGGGGGGCCCATTCATACACTGCACAAGGCTGGGGGCCCCATTCATACACTGCACAAGGCTGGGGCTTCAATCATACACTGCACAAGGCTGGGGGCCCCATTCATACACTGCACAATACACTGCACAAGGCTGGGGGACCCATTCATACACTGCACAAGGCTGGGGGCCCCATTCATACACTGCACAAGGCTGGGGGCACCATTCATACACTGCACAAGGCTGGGGGGCCCATTCATACACTGCACAAGGCTGGGGGGCCCATTCATACACTGCACAAGGCTGGGGGGCCCATTCATACACTGCACAAGGCTGGGGGGCCCATTCATACACTATGCAAGGCTGGGGGGCCTATTCATACACTGCACAAGGCTGGGGGGGCCCATTCATACACTGCACAAGGCTGGGTGCCCCATTCATACACTGCACAAGGCTGGGTGCCCCATTCATACACTGCACAAGGCTGGGTGGCCCATTCATACACTGCACAAGGCTGAGGGGCCCATTCATACACTGCACAAGGCTGGGGGCCCCATTCATACACTGCACAAGGCTGGGTGCCCCATTCATACACTGCACAAGGCTGGGTGGCCCATTCATACACTGCACAAGGCTGGGGGGCCCATTCATACACTGCACAAGGCTGGGAGCCCTATTCATACACTGCACAAGGCTGGGGGCCCCATTCATACACTGCACAAGGCTGGGGGGCCCATTCATACACTGCACAAGGCTGGGTGCCCCATTCATACACTGCACAAGGCTGGGGCCCCATTCATACACTGCACAAGGCTGGGGGCCCCATTCATACACTGCACAAGGCTGGGGGGCCCATTCATACACTGCACAAGGCTGGGGGCCCCATTCATACACTGCACAAGGCTGGGGCTTCAATCATACACTGCACAAGGCTGGGGGCCCCATTCATACACTGCACAATACACTGCACAAGGCTGGGGGCCCCATTCATACACTGCACAAGGCTGGGGGCCCCATTCATACACTGCACAAGGCTGGGGGCACCATTCATACACTGCACAAGGCTGGGGCTCCAATCATACACTGCACAAGGCTGGGGGCCCCATTCATACACTGCACAAGGATGGGGGCCCCATTCATACACTGCACAAGGCTGGAGGCACCATTCATACACTGCACAAGGCTGGGGCTCCAATCATACACTGCACAAGGCTGGGGGCCCCATTCATACACTGCACAAGGCTGGGGGCCCCATTCATACACTGCACAAGGCTGGGGTCCCCATTCATACACTGCACAAGGCTGGGGCTCCAATCATACACTGCACAAGGCTGGGGGCCCCATTCATACACTTCACAAGGCTGGGGGCCCCATTCATACACTGCACAAGGCTGGGGGGCCCATTCATACATTGCACAAGGCTGGGGGGCTCATTCATATACAGCACAAGGATGGGAGGGACCATTGCTACACTCCACAAGGATGGGGGGGACCATTGCTACACTGCACAAGGATGGGGGACCATTGCTACACTGCACAAGGATGGGGGGACCATTGTTACACTGCACAAGGATGGGAGGCCTATTCATGCACTGCACAAGGATGGGGGGGCCCATTGCTATACGCACAAGGATGGGGGGGCCCGTTGCTACACGGCACAAGGATGGGCACATTACTACAAGGGGCACATTACATTTTATTGGGGTCTATTTTTATTTTTGAAATTCACCAGTAGCTGCTGCATTTCCCACCCTAGGCTTATACTCTCATTGCGAGAGAAAGTAAAAATAATCCTAAAATATTCTTTAACTACATAAACAGTAAAAAACTGAAAAGCGATAGTGTTGGCCCCCTTAAAAATAGTCTTGGTGAAATGGTGGAAGGGGATGAGGGTAAAGCCAACCTGCTGAATGACTTTTTTTCTACGGTTTTTATACAAGAAAATGCCATGGCAGATGACATGACCAGTGATACCATAAATTCACACTTGAATATTACCTGCTTAACCCAGCAGGAAGTACGCCGCCGCCTCGAAATCACTAAGGTTGACAAATCTCCGGGCCCGGATGGCATACACCCCAGAGTACTACAGGAATTGAGTTCTGTGATAGATAGACCATTATTTTTAATCTTCTCAGATTCCTTAATAACAGGGTCGGTACCGCAGGACTGGCGCATAGCAAATGTGGTGCCAATATTCAAAAAGGGGACAAAAACTGAGCCGGGAAATTATAGGCCGGTAAGTTTAACCTCTACGGTTGGTAAAATCCTTGAGGGTTTCTTGAGAGATGCTATATTGGAGTATCTCAAGAAAAATAACCTTATGACAGAGTATCAACATGGGTTTATGAGGGATCGATCCTGTCAAACTAATTTGATCAGCTTCTATGAAGAGGTAAGTTCAAGCCTGGACCAGGGAAATGCGGTGGATGTTGTGTATATGGACTTTTCAAAAGCTTTTGATACGGTGCCACACAAAAGGTTGGTACATAAAATGAGAATAATGGGGATAGGGGAAAATATGTGTAACTGGGTTAAAAACTGGCTAAGTGATAGGAAACAAAGGGTGGTTATTAATGGTACGTACTCGGACTGGGTCTCAGTTCATAGTGGGGTACCACAGGGGTCAGTATTGGGCCCACTTCTTTTCAACATATTTATAAATGACCTTGTTGGGGGCATGCGGAGTAGAATTTCAATATTTGCAGATGATACTAAACTCTGCAGGGTAATCAATACAGAGGAGGATAATTTTATATTACAGGGAGATTTATGTAAATTGGAGGATTGGGCTGAGAAGTGGCAATTGAAGTTTAATGTAGATAAATGTAAGGTCATGCACTTGGGTAGAGGAAATAACATTTATGATTATGTACTTAATCGTAGAACACTGGGTAAAACAGACACAGAAAAAGACTTGGGTGTATTGGTGGATGGTAAACTTCACTTTAGTGGACAGTGTCAGGCAGCTGCTGCCAGGGCTAATAAAATAATGGAATGTATTAAAAGAGGTATAAGTGTTCATGAAAAAAATATAGTTCTACCTCTGTACAAGTCACTAGTGCGACCACACTTAGAATACTGTGTACAATTCTGGTCACCGATATATAAGAAGGACATAGCTGAACTAGAGAGGGTGCAGAGAAGAGCCACCAAGATTATTAGAGGAATGGGTGGGCTGCAATACCAAGACAGGTTATTAAACTTGGGGTTATTTAGTTTGGAAAAACGAAGGCTTAGGGGGGATCTAATCACAATGTATAAATATATGAGGGGACAGTACAGAGACCTTTCCAAAGATCTTTTTACACCAAGGCCTGCGACTGGAACACGGGGGCATCCACTACGTCTTGAGGAAAGAAGGTTTAATCATAATCACAGACGAGGATTCTTTACTGTACGAGCAGTGAGACTATGGAACTCTCTGCCACATGATGTTGTAATGAGTGATTCACTACTAACATTTAAGCAGAGCCTGGACGCCTTTCTTGAAAAATGTAATATTACCAGTTATGTATATTAGATTTTATGACAGGGTATTGATCCAGGGAACTAGTCTGATTGCCGGATGTGGAGTCAGGAAGGAAATTTTTTCCCCATTGGAACTTGTTTGCCACATTGGGGTTTTTTTGCCTTCCTCTGGATCAACATGTTAGGCTACGGGTTGAACTAGATGGACTTAGAGTCTCCCTTCAACCTTAAAAACTATGATACTATGATACTATGATACTTGAGCCAGTCATTAAGTTTTCAGTTTTTTGTGGTTATATTAGGGGCCTCAGCTTCTACTCGGGTCGGCTTATACTCGAGTATATATGGTAATTTGAGATGTGGGGGCCTTGGTGGGGGAGGAGCGGTATTACTTTACAAGTGACATTATGGGGCAGTGGGGGACTTTATGGGGAAATGAGGGTCGTTATGAGGCAATTAGGAAGGGAATTGTGACAGGCAGCATAGTATACTGAGGAGCGGGGGGAATTTATGCAGAGAGATATTATAGAAAGGGCAAGATTTGGGGGTACATTATAGAAAGGGGCACTTAGTGGCTCTATTTTGGAGAGGAGCAGTGTGTGGGGGGATATTTTGTGCAGGAAGCAATTAACGACCCCTTCTCATTCCACTCGTTCCCCCAGATATTATTAAATAAAAGGGGCCAGGATGAGGGACATACATTATTGGTTTATGGTGGCACTTAGGGCATAATTACTGTAGGAGCAAATTAGGGGCCATTATTACTGATGAAATATAGGTTCATTTTCAGGATACTGTCTCCAATGGGGGAACAAAATTCTGATGTAGTGTAGAAATTGGGGAAACAGTGTGGAATGTGCCCTTGGAGTGATCGGCTATAGGTGACTGTGTGTATTATCTGCAGAGCCATGTTCTGGCTGGAAGAAGTGAGTCAGTGCTGGTCAGTGCTGGATAAAGAGGAAAAGTGAAGATGAATAACCTCAGCTAGAGACGTCACTGGTAAGTCAGTGTGTTACATGTACACACACACACACACACACACACACACACACACTGTATACTATATACAGAGCTCCTGTGTATAATGTCACTGGGGATCACTGTATTACCTATATACAGATCTCCTGTTTATAAAGTCATCTGTGATCACTGTATTACCTGTACACTGACACTATATACAGATCTCCTGTGTATAATGGCACTGGTGATCACTGTATTACCTGTACACTGACACTATATACAGAGCTCCTGTGTATAATGGCACTGATGGTAATATTAATGTTATTAGTATTGTGGTTTTTATTCATGATCATTTCTTGTAGTAGTCGTCACTGTGTAGTAGTAATATGTGGTCTTGTCATGGTTTGGTGGTATTTGCCTCTTGTATGTAGGATTATTTGGTAGTCTGGTCATAGTGTTGTGGTATTTCTCCCTTGTATGTGGTAATATTTGTTTACTATGTGGTCTAATTATGGTGTGGCGGTATTACTCTCTTGTATGTGGTTGTGTTTGATCACTACAGTATGTGGTGGTAATATGTTATCTGGTCACGGTGTGGCGGTATTTTCCCCTTGTATGTGGTATTATTGGTCTTGTATAGTAGATTGTGTTCTGTATGGAGGTCACTTTTTCTCTCTGATATCAATATAGGGAAAATACTTTATTTCCAATAGTTTAAATATTTGAATGTTTAACCCCTCCCTGTCCTGTGACTATTGCACTGTAGCAAATATGCACTTATAGAGGTTCTGCAGTGAAAACAAGTAATCTCCTTTACTAAGGCCACGTGCACACAGTATTTGGGGAGTTTTTTACCTCAGTATTTGAAGCCAAAACCAGGAATTGTAAAATCAGTAAAATGAGAGGAAAAGTATAATAGAAAGACGGGCACCAGTTCTGCATTTTTCACCCACTACTGATTTTGGCTACAAATACTGATGACCAAATACTGACAGTGTGAACGTGGCCTAAGCATGTGATAACATATTCATCAGTGGTGGTCTGATTGCTGGGACCCGAACTGGAGCTCGAGTCCGACTCGACCCCTGATCCATTCATTCCCTCGGTGGCTGTACTGATGTACTGCTGTGCTTGGCTTTTTCTGACCGCCCCAAAGAGGATGAATGGAGCTGCGGTCGCATTCCACCTGCCGCCGCTGCATTGTATAATGGGCATATAAGTGCCCTGTCAGGGATAAAAGTTCCACATTCTTCCGATCGGTGCGGTTTCCACTGGTCTGGTTCCACTGATCAATAAGTTATCACCTAGCAAACCTGTGGATCCTGTGGATTGGTCATAACTTGTCACCAAAGAACCCCCTTAGGCTGCTTTCACACCTCCGGTTTCTGCAATGCGGCACACTCTGGCACTTTGCAGGAAAATCGCAACCGGTTTTTTTTCCTGCCGGTTGCGATTTTCCTGCATAGACTTTAATTAGTGCCGCATTGTGCCGCATGGCCTTGCGTTCCGTCCGTTTTTTGCCGCATGCGGCGGCCGGATGGAACGTTGCCTGGCACGTTTTTTTCGTGCGGCAAAAAAAACCGCATCGCGCCGCATTCGGCCGATGCGGCGCATTTTTCAATGCATGCCTATGGCGGCCGGATGCAGCGCGATGCGGCAATAACCGCATCCGGCCGCCGCATGCGGTTTTTGCCACTGCGCATGCTCAGTAGCATACCGCAAGCGGCAAAAACCAGACTGGCCGCAAAGGAAAAACTTATGCAAAGGATGCGGTGTGTTCACCGCATCCGTTGCATAGCTTGCACAGCCGGATTGAGCCGCAGAGCTCAAGCCGGATGTGTGAAAGCAGCCTCACTGCAAACTACTGTAATTGTACATTAGTTATTGTGTGTGCACAGGAGATGTGCAGGAGACGCCTGTGCTTTACAGTCAGCGCTCCACAATAATGGGGATAGCGGCTAATAGATATTTGCATGTAGCTGTAGGGTGGTGGGCCCCTAGAGTTATTCCCCCAGGTAGACCCCAGACACCCCACTCCGACCCTGCTGCAGAGCTGCTTTTGCATTTTTGCACATTAAGCCTAACTGAGGTTAGGGCTGAGTTAAGAGCTAGGGTTAGATTAAGGACTAGGCTTAGGAATAAGGATAGAGAAAGCATTAGTGTTATGGATAGGGTTAAGGCAAGGGTTATGGTTAGGGATAGATTAGAAATAGGGTTATAGTTCAGTTTATGGATAGAGATAGGTTCTAAATAGGGTTAAGGCTACAGTTATGGCTAGGGGTTATGGTTCGGTTTAGGACTAGGGTTAGCAATAAGGATAGGGCTAGGATCAGAGTGGGACTGGCCCACCTGGCCGCCAGAGGAACCCTCTGTGTGCCTCTGGTCCTTAGTGGGCCCCTTCCATACTTCATATAGGTCTGGTTAACCCCAGGCTGGTAACCGCAGGCTGGGCTGGGGTAGGGGCCCCAATCAGCTCCACCAGTGGCTGTGCCAAGGCCACGGAGCCGCTTGGTTCTATGTCGGATGGGGCTGCATTGCACCTGTAATTGTTCATGTGCCGTCCCAGCCATGTCACAGTTAATAGACGTGGCCGTGTCTGCTAACTGTGATGTCAGGCAGCGTGCCCTGCACTGTTGCTTCCCACCGGAGAGGATCTTCAGTGAAGCTTGCGGTCCGTCCCGGAGACCAGCCAGGGGAAGGTAAAAACTCCCCTCATATATGTGTGTATGTTTGTGTTTATGTCTGTTTATATGACTTTTTTTTTTATAAATGAGTATAATCTGTGTACATGTGTGTGTATGTATGTCTGTACATTAGTGCATGTGCCTGTCTGTGTTCATGTGTATGGTTGTGCATGTGTGTGCCTGTGTGTCTATGTTTTTGTGCTTGTCTGTGCGTGTGCCTGACTGCATTCTGTGTGCATGTATGTGCCTATGTGTGTGCATGCTGGTGCCTATGTGTGTGCATGCTGGTGCCTGTGTGTCTGTGCATGTGTGCATTGTTGTGCATGTGTTTTACTGTCTGCATGTTTACATATGTGTGTGTATCTGTGTGTGCATGTGCCTGGCTGCATTCTTGTTCATTTCTCTGTCTACATATGTGGCTGAGGAGTGATGTACTGCAGGATGCACTGAGAGGAGCGATGTACTGCAGGATGGGCTGAGAGGAGTGATGTACTGCAGGATGGGCTGAGAGGAGTGATGTTTTCCATGATGAGCTGAGGAGTTATATACTGCAGGATGTGCTCAGGAGTGATGTACAGCAGGATGGGCTGAGGAGTGATGTACTGCAGGATGGGCTGAGAAGTGATGATCTGCAGGATGTGCTGAGGAGTGATGATCTGCAGAATGGACTGAGAGGAGTGATGTACTGCAGGATGGGCTGAGGAGTGATGTACTGCAGGATGGGCTGAGGAGTGATGTACTGCAGGATTGGCTGAGGAGTGATGTACTGCAGGATGGGCTGAGGAGTGATGTACTGCAGGATGGGCTGAGGAGTGATGTTCTGCAGGATGGGATGAGGAGTGATGTTCTGCAGGATGGGCTGAGGAGTGATGTTCTGCAGGATGGGCTGAGGAGTGATGTACTGCAGGATGGGATGAGGAGTGATGTTCTGCAGGATGGGCTGAGGAGTGATGTTCTGCAGGATGGGCTGAGGAGTGATGTTCTGCAGGATGGGCTGAGAGGAGTGATCTACTGCAGGATTGGCTGAGGAGTGATGTACTGCAGGATGGGCTGAGAGGAGTGATCTACTGCAGGATTGGCTGAGGAGTGATGTACTGCAGGATGGGCTGTGAGGAGTGATGTACTGGAGGATGGACTGAGGAGTGGTGTTCTGCAGTACGTGTCTATATATAATGTTATAACAGAGTTGATGTTTTGTGCAAAACATGAGAACAGAGCAAAATCATCAGGTGGGTTGTTGTTGTGAGCCCCTGCGTCCTGTCTCCTGCGTCCTGCCCCCTGTCCTCTGTATTTTTCCCCCTGTGTCCTGCCCCCTGCACTCTGCGATCCCCATAATAAAGGTTATTGGGGTATTTTATATATTTATTGTACATAGTTTTTGTCTCAGGCTGTATGACACCAGACGCGGCCAACATCACATCTCCAGGGGTCTCTCCTGGATTTCTAAATATTCAGAGTTTTTATTTAGTTCATCATCTGTCACTCAGTTTCCCCAGAATCCTCGGTGGCCGATCTGCGGCTCCAGAGCTGTGAATTGGGGGCGGCCATTGATCGCACATTTGCCTTTTATAGAACTAAGTCCTCTGCTTTGTAACTAGACATGAAAACTGAGACATCTGTGCGCCGCTGTTTTCAGATGATGATGACGGCCGGGATCAGAATGGAATATTCATGTCTGTTCTCATGGTGGTGACATCATAGGTTTATGACATCATGTAATATGCAAATTATAGCTGACCACACCGATGACTACATAAAGGGGCCCACTCACTTGCATATGGCATCACTTTGTGATGTCACAGTGATCAAAGGGTCTAAAACTCCGTTCCTGAGAGCCTAACAGCCATTATACTTCATAAAGGAACAGGACGATGAACCGAGCTACGCAAGCAAGAAAGAAGAAAGAGGAGCTCTTGGAAAAAGAAACCGTGGAGCCCATGGAAAAGAAACCGTGGAGTCCCTGGATTATGCACCGTGGAGTCCCTGGATTATACACCGTGGAGTCCCTGGATTATACACCGTGGAGCCCTTGGATTATACACCGTGGAGCCCTTGGATTATACACCGTGGAGCCTCTGGATTATACACCGTGGAGCCCTGCACCTTTACTGCCTTTTTGGATAGTAACCAGGATAGGAACACCCCACGACGCAGGACCGTGAGCATTGTGAGATACGTTACCTGGTAACCGTATCACTGCTCGTTATCCGCTAATGTCATGTAAACCTTTGATGGGCAATTTAGCAAGGCTGGGGCTTTTCTGCGCCAACCTTCATGAAGCGCCCCCTGGAGTAAGATCTGTCAGGGATATTTTGCACCACTTTTGCTCCCTATATTATACTAAGCTCCGCTCACTTTTTATTTAAAAAGATGAAAGAACCGGTGTAAAAAGGGGAAAAGTGATCACATGTAAGGTGTGTGGGACGTTTTCAGGATTTCAGACAGTTTTACACTTCTTTTCTGGTGCTGGTCCCCCTGACCTAAAATCGTCAGCCTCATAAAGTGTATCGTATATGGAGATGTCGAGTTCTGGTCAGGGTTGTGTCCAAGAGACCACAAAACAAGAAACTAATATATTTACGGTTATGAGTTATTTGTTAATTTGTACAGATTTGTGTTAGTATTGATAGTTGGGGTTTATTTCAGTTATGGTTGTTTTGATGTCACTAGTGGCAAGCTCGCTCCTCCGGCCAGCAACTACTCTGTAGATGCAACCCTGGCCCTGTGGTAAGGCTTTATTATGCCTGTTAAGGGGTGTAATGGTGACGGTCAGGGTTCCTATGGAACCTACAGAATGGAGTGGCTTGTGTGAAGTCTGTCTGAGGAAGCCTTTTTGAGCTGATGGCCTTAGACAGATCCCAATATTTAGGAAAAAGAGCTTTTGTTAGTTTTTTCCATTAGGGATAATACAACCGCTCTAGTATTAAGCTCCTAATTCCTTTGGTGTAAAGGACATTTATACAGTGTGAGCAATGAGATGATGGATCTCTCCGCCTCATTATCTTACAGTCATGGAGGCCTGTGCACCTTTCTTGACTATTTGCAGGTTATTGGCACTAGATTATGGGATGTTGATCCAGGGAACTAGTCTGATTGCCGTATGTGGAATCGGGAAGGAATTTTTCCCCTAATATGGGGCAATTGTCATTTGCCTCATGGGGTTTTTGCCTTCCTCTGGATCAACACATTAGCTTTTAGGTTGAACTTGTGTCTTTCAACCTTAAGGCTATGAAACTGTCCCGCTATTGAGGTTCAAAGGTGCCTGTGCTGGAAGTCTTTTTGAGCCGATTGCCTCAGAATTCTTTATTTAGGAAAGTAGCATTAGTTAGAATTTATTTTGGTGAGGGTTGGCTATTGTGTACCCACTGTAGCCTTAAGCTCGCTCCTCCGGCCAGCAGCTACTTTGTAGCTACAATCCTGGCTCTGTGATAAGTCTTTATCACCGTATAGGGGTGCAAGATTGAAATCTAGGGTTCCTTTGGAACCTGAAGGATAGAGAGGCTAGTGCCAAGTCTGTCTGAGGAAGCCTTTTTAATTCAACGGTGTGAGCAATGAGATGATGGTTCTCTCCACCACATTATCTTACAGTCATGGAGGCCTGTGCGCATTTCTTGACTATTTGCAGGTTATTGGCACTAGACTATGGGACGTTGATCCAGGGAACTAGTCCGATTGCCGTATGTGGAGTCGGGAAGGAATTTTTCCTCTAATATGGGGCAATTGTCTTTTGCCTCATGGGGTTTTCGCCTTCCTCTGGATCAACACATTAGCTTTTAGGCTGAACTTATTTCTTTCAACCTTAAGGCTATGAACTTGTTCCTGGGGCCGACGGCCTCAGACAGATCCCAAAATTCAGGGGAAAAAAGGTTTAGTTAAAGAGGGAGAAATTAAAAGTAAAGCTACAGAAACATAAACTAAAATCACCAAAAATGTTTAAGTTCCAAATAATATAATATAGAGCAAAAGTATTATCTGTTGTGAATATATTTTCCAGTTTGGGGCTCCTCTTGTGGTCAGTGCTGACGGTGCAGTTGACTTGTGGAATGAAAGCCACACACCTGTACAAGGACTGGCAATCAGGCCTTTCAGATTGGACTATATAACTGAGTAGTTTTCTCCTGTTACTTGCCAATCCTCAATGGATATCCTGTGTGTTAAGGACATTCTGAAACCAGCCCTGCTCACTACCAGAACTCCTCTCAGATAAGTGGTCTTGTTTCTTTGCTTATTGTTTTCACTTTCTTGTTGTTTTTTTCTGCTTTGATACTAATGCTTGATTCCTATTTTGTCTGTGTGGAGTTCTTGGTGGAATTGGATCATTCCCTGCTGGGAGTGTCAGTATACTTAGCTGTATGATTCTGCAATGTGTTTTGTTATGCTTGGTATTAATTCAGTCCCTCATCTATATTAGTATTTTTAAATCCCAGTAACAGTGTGCTGATATAGTGGGGGAGAGGCCGTGTGGCCTCAGGGGTTTTCCATATCAGCTGTGTTGGTATTTTTTATTATTTTTACGGCTGCAGACAGTGCTCCTTCCTATTCTTTCATATAAAGAAAGTTTGGGCCTCACCTTTGCTGAATCTGTCTTTTCTAGCTTTGTATTGTGTTTTCCTATATCACCGTAGTCTTTACATGTGGAGGGCTATCTATACCTTTGGGGATTGCTCCGAAGCAGGTTAGCTTTCTTATATCTCTATCTGAAAGAATATTTAGTCCTCCGGCTGTGTCGAGATGACTAGATCATCGTAGGCTCGTCCCACGGCTACTTCTAGTTGCGTATCAGGATTAGGTCTGCAGTCCGTTAAGGTTCCAGCCACTCTGTTACATTTTGGGTTTCCGCATTTTTTGATCCTCCTCGGTCCCTGAATCATAACAATTATCCTGTCCGTCCCATGTCAGGGCATTAGTCTGTGATCTGGGCAGAATAATGCTGTTGCTCTTCTATATTAAATAGGAAATTTTGGGGAATTTTAGTTTTTTTTTCTGTAGCTTTGCTGTTAATTTTAGGGTAGGGACTCGCAAGACATGAGGACCCTTGACGTGGGTTGCGAGCTTTGTGTATTCTGGCCAAAATATCAACCAATGCCACATAAATGTATTATATATATTTTTTCCATGTTATATTTACTTGTATAAAGGCGCTGGGCTCTTCATGTGTGTGACCAGCGCCCTATACAAGCCTTATCTAATACTGAGGAGTCACCCCCTCCATGAATCGGTAGGTTGTGAGTGGTGGTCTCATCAGTATTTTGCCTCCATCTTTAGTGCAGTATTTTCTGTGACCCGGGCAGGTAAATTCTGCTGCCCCTATTTTTGCTATATTGCTCAATTTTAGGACATTTTAATTCCTTATTCTGTGGCTTTTGCTTTTAATTTTAGCAATGGGACTCACAAAACAATGAGGACCCTTGACAGTTGTGTTTTTTGGCCAAAATATCGACCAATACCTCATATATTAATTATATACTATATATTGTTTTGCACATAATATATATACTAGCTGTAGTACCCGGCGTTGCCCGGGATAGTAACAGTCTATATGCCTCTCTCCCACTGTCCCTCTCTCGCAGTCTCTGTTTGTCTCTGTCTCTTTCCCTGTCTGTCTCTGTCTTTCTGTCTCTTTCCATGTCTTTCTCTTTGTCTGTTTATGTCTGCCTCTTTCCCGGTCTGCCTCTTTCCCTGTCTGTCTCTGTGTGTTTGTCCCTGTCTGCCTTTGTCTTTCCCTGTCTGTCTATGTGTGTCTGTCCCTGTCTGCCTTTGTCTGTCTCTGTCTGTCTCTTTACCTGTCTGTCTCTTTCCCTCTATGTCTGTCTCTTTCCCTGTCTGCCACTTTCTCTGTTTGTTTGTCTCTCTATCCGTATCTCCACCGATATCTTATCTCACACATAAGCTTCTTATACTAACAATGTCCTTTGTTGCCTATAGCAACCAATCACAGCTCCTATTAATAACCTTTAGCTCCCATCTCCATTGACTTTAATGGAGTCAGTTTTTTGGCGAATAACTGTAAAGCGCGGAGTTAAAATTTTCCCTCAAACCATAGTCTACGACGTTTCCTGAGTCACAGGAGGCATCTGTGCAAAATTTTGTGATTGTAAATGTGACGGTGCGGATTCCTTTAGCGGACGGACACACACACACACACACACACACACACACACACACACATACATACATACTCAGCTCTATATACTAGCTTTATGTAGCATAGTGGGGGCTTCACTAATTTTCTGTAAGCCAGGTGCTGTGTACTACATGTGTGTGACCAGCGCCCTATACATGCCCTATCCCTGTGCAATATTAATAGTGAGCAGTCACCCCCTCCATGAATTGGTAGAGTGTGCGTCGTGGTTGTCTTCTCATCAGTATTTTCCACCTGTGTTTCATCCATCTTTAGATGCATTACTGCACAATAGATGTGATAACGCTATCTTACTTACAGGGCAAATATACTGGCAAAACTGTGCTGGTGGATGTTACAGACCTTACTCCTCCACCTTCCCTTTGATGAGGCCCCACAGATGCTCCAAAGGGTTTAGGTCTGGAGACACTCGGCCGGTCCAGCACCTTTACCCTCGTGAGGCTGTGGGTGTGTTGGAGGTGTTTGGGGTTGTTATGTTGGAATATGAAGGGAGGGAATCCTGTTCTGCTCCAGGATGTCTCAGGAGATGTTGGCATTCATGGTTACCTCAATGACCTGTAGCTCCCACAGGTGGCAGCACTTATACAGCTCCCAGCCGTAACCCTCCACCACCATGCCTGACTGTAGGCAGGACATACTTGTCTTTGTCCCCTCACCTGGTTGCCAGACACACGCTGACACCATCTGAACCAAATAAGAGTATTTTTGTTTTATCAAGTGGGTCCTGTAATTTATGTACTTAGTCTATTGTCTTCAGCAAACTGCGGCTTCCTTGTGCATCATCTTTAGAAGAAGCTTCCTTCTGGGATGACAGCCATTCAGAGCAATGTGATGTGATGCATTGTGCGGAGACACTAGTTGTTAGTGATAGGTTCAAGACATGGGTTAGGGTTGGGATGAAGACTGTGGTGAGATTGGGGATGGTGGTGGTGAGGTGGTGAGATGTGATCGTGAAAGTAGAGAGGAAAGATGATCTTCTGTCATGGTGGAGAAACTGGATATGGAGGTAGAAGGCTGAGGAGTTATGAGGAGGGGCTGTGGGGATTGTGGGCCGGGGGAGCCCCTAGAGTCAATTCCCCCTATGGGCCCCAGATACCCCAGTCCGACACTGCACAGAGGAGTACAAACCATCTGCTTGCAACCAAGCCTTGAATGACTGAAAATATCACCAGCACTGTCCAAAGGAAGGAAGAGGTATTTAAGCACCAAGAGTATGCTGATGCTCAGCAGCTGGGTGGAAGGCGAGCTCCTGCTAGGTCCAAATGGGAGAGAGATGAGTCCAGCAGGAAAGCAAAAACAATGGAATATCAGGGAGCATTCTGCACGGCCAAATGCTGTGACCATCTATAGCCAGAAACCACATGACTATTGGTCACCCGTGACAATACCATGGAAAACTCCCTGAGCTGTTTCTTCAGCTTTTTAATTACACACCCTCAGATAAGACTCTCAAAAACAACCAGTGGCACTACAAGCAGAGGTTTCACATATTGCTCTCCAGAAGAAATAAATATGAATATCTCTATAATGGAGCTTGTCACCTGTATACATAGGGTGATATGCTGCTGATAATGATGATTTTTATGAATGCATAAAAATCCAATCATCTAACAAAGGAGTATCTTGCTTATTCGTTGCTTGATTACCGGCATGGTTACACCAGTGTCATGTGGTGTTCAGGTCCAGACTCATTAGGTGTCATGGCGGCGTCAAGCTCTTTTCACACTGCAGAGCCTGACAGGCAACCTTATGTCTCCTAGTTGTTCAGCCAGAGCTGGGCGTCGGCTGTTTCATGTGCTCTGTTCGTCAGTCCTGCAGGAGTTAATTCCTGCTGATCTGGGGAACTCTGCTAGGATCTCAGGTTGCTAACCACCAATCACAGTCGTCTCCTCCCTATATAAGATTCTGAACCTTGCTACACAGCGCTGATTATAGCTTCAGCGTAGCTCCAGCAATTCCGGTCTTTGCGATGATGCAGTTCGTGGTGATCTCTAGTTGCGATTTTGAGTGGTGTGGAAGTTCCCCTGTTGTGCGTTTACTTCCTTCCTTTTTTTTTAATTCCCCTGTACATGTATAGTCTCTCCTTTGTGTTTGAGTGCGGTGTGTACGAGTTTTCGTTCTCTCTTGTCCGTGTTGTTTTTGTGGGGTTTTGTGGGATGAGGAAGAGGGGGAGTAAGATCAGGGCTCGGACAGGAGTCAGGGTCACGCTGGGAGCTCAGACCTGTCTACCATCAATCCTACCTCTGAGATAAGGGACAGTGCAGGGTCTCAAGTCTAAGGGCCAGTCTAGGAGCCCCTGTTCTGTCTTTTCATACCCTGTGACAACCGGCAAATAATCAATAAACGAGCATTCCTACGGTCACTCGTTAGCCGAATCAGCCCTTGTAAAAGGGCCATTAGACTTAAAATATCTCTTACTTTTACTGTAAGGAAGGATTATTTTTCATTTTGAGTGTAGTGTATCCCATTTTGTTTTATTTCCAGTCAACAGGAACAAGTGAACTCTCAAAAATAAACACAAAAACAAAAAACCAAAGACTTTGAAGATAGATAATGTCTAATGTAAGAGGTAGAAGACTAAAAACCTCACTGTAAAAATGGAGCACGTCTGCTCTAATAAAGATTAATGGCTGGAAAAACAAGGCCGCTGTATAAACATTTGTAACATGGACTCCCTCCCTTTGAAAAACAAAGTTTCCGCTTTATGTTCTTGAAAGGGAGCTGCTGTCCACTATCAACATTTTTAGCTTTCCCGCCCTTCTTTTAAAGATACAATCATAATACCTTGTTTATTATGTTTGGCCGGTCTCTTGTAAGTGGACACATGGTAGGAAGAGCCTGTGTAATGATATATTAGATGTACAGTCACTTTTTCTAGGCTGCTGAAAAATTAAAGGGGCATATGACTTAAAATAAAAAGCTTAGAAAAGTATAGTTTATCATTGAGTTTATAATATTGATCATACATATGTATGTAAATGTATCTGAAATGTCTGTGAACTAGAGATATATGGCATAAATGCATGCTCATGGGAGCAGCCATATTTCTGAACTCACAGCTTTTTTGTTTACTGCAGCCTGTCAATTACTCTGTAAGTGTGGAAGTATGACTCAGAGTTTCTCTATGGGTTGTGGTAGCAACAGATATCTTTTTAGAGGGATTCTGTTTGCAGGATTTCACCCCTCGAAGTATGTATATGTGCAGGTAGCTCTTTCAAAGTCAAGTCTAGCAATACCTTTAAATGGCCTGACCGTTCCTCTGTGATCAACAAATAAGTGTTTGAATGTCCTGACCAGCCGAGGGTCTCCTGACTCAAACCCAACAGTTTCATATATGCCCATGATGCTGCTGAGTTACAGTCAGCAGACCCACGGCCGGTCCAGACATCAGGATCTTATTTTTCATATGTCTCAATTTGACCTAATGTTAAGTTATGGAGGGAGGGCAGGGATGTACGGTGGATTTTTTCAAGAGGAGGAGTGGCTTTTTTAGCCATAGCTGAAGTATTATGCGCAATGCACATTCCTTCTATTCTCATAATTAACAGTACCAACCAGCTGTAGCAGTTCCCTCCTTTGTATCGGCTCTCAATAGCAGTGCCTTCATAGTGCCCAACTGCAGTAGCAGTGTTCTCTTTTGTATCTGAACTCAGTAGTAGTGCCTTCTTAGTGCTGCCCAAAGACAGTAATAGTGCCCTCCTTTGTATCCGCACTCAGTAGTGCCCTCTTAAAGCCCACTGAAGTAGCAGTGACCTCCTTTGTATCCACACTCAATAGTAGTGCCTTCTTAGTTTAGTGTCCAACTGCAGTAGCAGTGCCCTCCTTTGTATCTGCACTCAGTAGTAGTGCCTTCTTAGTGCCCAAATACAGTAACAGTGCTCTCCAATATATCCGCACATCGTAGTGCTTTCTTAGTGCCCAACTGCAGTAACAGTGCCCTCCTTTGTATCCACACTCAGTAATAGTGCCTTCTTCAGTGCCACAGCGATGTGTGCTGCCGCAGGAACGAGGAACAAAATCGTATCTCCTATTGGTGCGACATTATGAAAATGACCGACGCTACACAGATCACCGATTTACGACGCTTTTGCGATCGTTTATCGGCGCATCTAGGCTTTACACGTTGCGACGTCGTTACCGGCACCGGATGTGCGTCACCTTCGATTTGACTCCGACGATATCGCAGTAGCGATGTCGCAATGTGCAAAGTACCCCTAACAGTGCCCTCCTTTGTATCACCATGCAGTAGTGTCTTCTTCGTGCCCAACTGCAGTAGCAGTGCCCTCCTTTGTATCCACACTCAATAGTAGTGCCTTCTTAGTTTAGTGTCCAACTGCAGTAGCAGTGCCCTCCTTTGTATCTGCACTCAGTAGTAGTGCCTTCTTAGTGCCCAAATACAGTAACAGTGCTCTCCAATATATCCGCACATCGTAGTGCTTTCTTAGTGCCCAACTGCAGTAACAGTGCCCTCCTTTGTATCCACACTCAGTAATAGTGCCTTCTTAGTGCCCAACTGCAGTAGCAGTGCGCTCTTTTTGTATCTGCACTCAGTAATAGCGCCTTCTTAGTGCCCAACTGCAGTAACAGTGCGCTCCTTTATATCCGCATTCAGTAGTGCCTTCTTAGTGCCCAACTGGAATAACAGTGCCCTCCTTTGTATCCACACTCAGTAATAGTGCCTTCTTAGTGCCCAACTGTAGTAACAGTGCGCTCCTTTTATATCCGCACTCAGTAGTGCCTTCTTAGTGCCCAACTGCAGTAGCAGTGAACTCCTTTGTATCCACAACCAATAGTAGTGCCTTCTTAGTGACCAAAGACTGTAAGGGATACTTTGCACGCTACGCTAGCCGATGATAGCGATGCCGAGCGCGATAGCACCTGCCCCCGTCGCACATGCGATATCTTGTGATAGCTGCCGTAGCGAACATTATCGCTACCGCAGCTTCACACACACTTACCTGCCCTCACTTACGTCACTCTGGCCTGCGACCCGCCTCCTTCCTAAGGGGGTGGGTCGTGCGGCGTCACAGCGACGTCAAACGGCAGGCGTCCAATAGAAGCGGAGGGGCGTAGATGAGCGGGACGTAAACATCCCGCCTACCTCCTTCCTTCCGCATTGCCGGTGGAGGCAGGTAAGGAGATGTTCCTCGCTCCTGCGGCTTCACACACAGCGATGTGTGCTGCCGCAGGAACGAGGAACAACATCGTATCTCCTATTGGTGCGACATTATGAAAATGACCGACGCTACACAGATCACCGATTTACGACGCTTTTGCGATCGTTTATCGGCGCATCTAGGCTTTACACGTTGCGACGTCGTTACCGGCGCCGGATGTGCGTCACCTTCGATTTGACTCCGACGATATCGCAGTAGCGATGTCGCAATGTGCAAAGTACCCCTAACAGTGCCCTCCTTTGTATCACCATGCAGTAGTGTCTTCTTCGTGCCCAACTGCAGTAGCAGTGCCCTCCTTTGTATCCACACTCAATAGTAGTGCCTTCTTAGTTTAGTGTCCAACTGCAGTAGCAGTGCCCTCCTTTGTATCTGCACTCAGTAGTAGTGCCTTCTTAGTGCCCAAATACAGTAACAGTGCTCTCCAATATATCCGCACATCGTAGTGCTTTCTTAGTGCCCAACTGCAGTAACAGTGCCCTCCTTTGTATCCACACTCAGTAATAGTGCCTTCTTAGTGCCCAACTGCAGTAGCAGTGCGCTCTTTTTGTATCTGCACTCAGTAATAGCGCCTTCTTAGTGCCCAACTGCAGTAACAGTGCGCTCCTTTATATCCGCATTCAGTAGTGCCTTCTTAGTGCCCAACTGGAATAACAGTGCCCTCCTTTGTATCCACACTCAGTAATAGTGCCTTCTTAGTGCCCAACTGTAGTAACAGTGCGCTCCTTTTATATCCGCACTCAGTAGTGCCTTCTTAGTGCCCAACTGCAGTAGCAGTGAACTCCTTTGTATCCACAACCAATAGTAGTGCCTTCTTAGTGACCAAAGACTGTAAGGGATACTTTGCACGCTACGCTAGCCGATGATAGCGATGCCGAGCGCGATAGCACCTGCCCCCGTCGCACATGCGATATCTTGTGATAGCTGCCGTAGCGAACATTATCGCTACTGCAGCTTCACACACACTTACCTGCCCTCACTTACGTCACTCTGGCCTGCGACCCGCCTCCTTCCTAAGGGGGCGGGTCGTGCGGCGTCACAGCGACGTCAAACGGCAGGCGTCCAATAGAAGCGGAGGGGCGTAGATGAGCGGGACGTAAACATCCCGCCTACCTCCTTCCTTCCGCATTGCCGGTGGAGGCAGGTAAGGAGATGTTCCTCGCTCCTGCGGCTTCACACACAGCGATGTGTGCTGCCGCAGGAACGAGGAACAACATCGTATCTCCTATTGGTGCGACATTATGAAAATGACCGACGCTACACAGATCACCGATTTACGACGCTTTTGCGATCGTTTATCGGCGCATCTAGGCTTTACACGTTGCGACGTCGTTACCGGCGCCGGATGTGCGTCACCTTCGATTTGACTCCGACGATATCGCAGTAGCAATGTCGCAATGTGCAAAGTACCCCTAACAGTGCCCTCCTTTGTATCACCATGCAGTAGTGTCTTCTTAGTGCCCAACTGCAGTAGCAGTGCCCTTCTTTGTAGCTGCACTTAATAGTAGGGTTTTCATAGTGCCCAAAGACAGTTACAGTACCCTCCTTTGTGTCCACACACAGTTATAGTGCCTCCACAGTGAAATTAGCTTTGAAAAAGGTGCTCACCTGAAGGAGAACCCATTTAAAGGGTTTGCCTCAAATTTCGAAATAGTTAAAATTGGAAAGTGCTGGTAAAAACAAGCTACTTTGTAATCTAAATTTTTATTAAAACACCTCTCCATTCTCAAGAACAAAGAGATTTTTAATAATATAGTTTACTGCTCGTTGCCTATGTTACCGACCACCGTGTAGCCTCAGAGTAGCCAGTTACCTAGGCAAGGGGCGTGTGGCAGGTTGAGGCTGGCCAGATCGCTGGATCCTGGCCAGATCGCTGGGTCCGGCTAGATCATTGGATAATGGACAGATTGCTGGATCCAGCCAGCTTTAGGCGGGCTTTGCACGTTGCGACATCGCAAGCCGATGCTGTGATGTCGCACGCGATAGTCCCCGCCCCCATCGCAGCAGCGATATCTTGTGATTCCTGGCGTAGCGAACATTATCGCTACGCCAGCTTCACATGCACTCACCTGTCCTGCGACGTCGCTCTGGCTGGCGTCCCGCCTCCTTCCTAAGGGGGCGGGTCGTACAACGTCAGAGCGACGTCACACGGCAGGTAGCCAATCAAAGCGGAGGAGCGGAGATGAGCAGGATGTAAACATCCCGCCCACCTTCTTCCTTCCGTATAGCCGGCGGCGGCAGGTAAGTTGATGTTCCTCGCTCCTGCGGCTTCATACACAGCGATGTGTGCTGCCGCAGGAACGAGGAACAACATCGTACTTGTCGCGGCAGCGTAATTTTGAAAAAGTCGGAGCCTACACCGATGATGCGATAACGACACTTTTGCGCTCATTAATCGTATCATCTAGGATTTAAACACTACGATGTCGAAAGTGACGCTGGATGTGCGTCACTTTCGATTTGACCCCACCGACATCGCACGTGCGATGTTACAACGTGCAAAGCCGCCCTTAGTCCCCCTGCACTTCTCTGATGGTGTGGCAGTGTAGCTACCTAAGAGATCGCTGGGTCTGGCCAGCGGCGATGCCATGCTGCTAGTCCGAACTGTCAATCTGCAATGGCTCCTGAGGATTAGGACACTCTGTTATACTAATACATCATAAAAATGTTCTGTACAGTGAGATTTAGTTCCCGTCCAAAGATTTACATTTTAAAAGACGATGATAAAACGAGGAACCATATTTCTTCTTTGTAAAGTAATTATCTTTAAGTAAACTGTTATCCGTTCAATGACAAATGGATCTCAACTTTCTTTCCAAACGATTTGCAATTAATCATCCCTTTTATTAGAACTTGGATGGTAAAAGGAATTGTTAATTTCCTCCTCATAAGTAATATATAAATGGATTTCTCGTCGTCTGGCTGGCCTTGTGTTCCCCTTGAGAAATGCCTGGAAATATACACAGAATATAACATGCACAAACTACAATGCCCCCTGGAATCAAACCACCGCCTGCATGCACTTTGTTTCTGAGGTTTATACTTGTAAGATAATTTCTTCTACTTCGTTATTACATTTTTACGTACGATCACAGCCATTAAAGGGGTTGTCCAGGCATACGTTATTAATAACCCATCTGCAAATATCACGCAACACGCATGGCGAGTGCGTTCAGACCAACTGAAGTCTGACGCACAACGCAAAACACACAACAGACAAGGAGGACACCAAAGAAACAATAACAATGTTGGGCCCTGGGACTAGTGAGAGGGTAGATGGACACCTCCTAACCTCACCTGAGCTTTCCCTACTCTCCTAGTCAGTCCCTATACAGTTCCGCAACTGTCGCCGAGCAGCACCCTATAGCACCCTGGGAAACCCTATAGATGCTCTGGCTAGGGAGAGGCGGGGGAGGTTTACTAGACTGACCACTGCACTAAGACAGGAGGGTAGGGGAGACAAAGAACCAAAATGAAGTGGATATGACATCAGGAGAATCCACAGCAGCTCCTTCCACCATGGCGGCTTGCATACAAATGGCTTTGTATAGTCAGCAAAACTTGCTTGGAAACCTAACTATATAAACACAAGGGAGTGTGGCTACTGGGCAGGTAAAGCTGACCTCAACTGCAGGAGAGCTCCTGGCAGAAAAACTGATGTTTAACTACTTCCGTACCAAAGGAAATGAAACATTTAAATGCAGAGTCCAGAGAGAGAGAAGGGGCTCTAGTCCTCAAGCTGCCACTAGTCTCCAAAAGCAGGGAGATGGCCGTGACAGTCGTAACAGCAGGATTAATAGCAGATTAGTGGTGGTCACCCTCATCAACAACCTAGTTTTTACTTTGGAAGTAGCCGCTGTTTTTTGATCTGAGCTGCGCTGAGCAGCTTTTCTCAAAATGTTTACATCAGGCCATCGCCAGAGCAAAAAACAGTTAATTGAAAGAGGAGCCAAGTGTTGGATTCCCACCAATCTGCTATTGATTACCTTTCCTTTAGATAGGTTATCCATACCATATACCCGGGCATCCCTCTAAGCAATCCCTTTAAGTAACTTCTGATCTGCTCCATTATCTAACAGACTGTTTAGACATGCTTAAGAACATTCTATACACATAGAATGACCATTAACATGATCATCCTGTGCGATCATCCTGTGCGATCATCCTGTAGTGTAGGACATCATGTTCTCGCCAGCACATCCCATTTACATAGGACGATGTGCTGCCAATAACAATGAATTTCAAATCTGCTTAAAAATTATCACACCAGATACACAAGCGTTTTGCTCATTCATCAACTGATTGCCGCCTTGTTTATATACAGGCTGATAATCAGACATGAACTGTCACGGCCGTCTCTCTGTAGTATGTGACTAGTGACAAGTTCTGGGTTAAAGTCATTTCATTGCCATGTAAGACTCTCTATATTAAATCCAGTTCCCTTTCTTTTGGCGAGCTAAGAGTTAATGCCTGCTTCTCCTTGCCAGCCGCATTCTCATTCCCCCCCCCCCCCCAGGTGCTTCCAGTTTGGGACCACTCCCAGTCACCATATATACCCTCTTTTTCCAGTAGAAGGTGCCGGTTATTCTAATCCATTTCAAAGCTAGGACTCGAGGTGGAAGGAGCTGGTGGAGCACTTATCGCAAGTGAAACGCCAGCGCCGGGGCCACCGGGCTGGTGGTATTCGGGGTCAGGCTGTAAGTGGCCCGACCCGACTTCCGTGACCCCGGCAGGTTTCAATAAAAGGGAAAGTCCGACAGTTAGTCCAGTGTGACAAGGGGGATGGAAGGAGGGTAACGGGGTTCCTGGGGAGCTCGCCGCTCTTCCCCCAGGAAATGGTATGGGACGGGGATGGGGGATCTAGCAGCGCCACCCATGGTATGCGGCCAGGTGTTCAGCTGCCGCTGCACAGTCTCTCTCCCGGGCAGGTGTTACAGGCAGCCAGATGGAATTGTTCCCCATGGGGGGAGCAGGGGAGCCCTGGGAGGTTAATGAGACCCAGGGAAACAGTCCTCAGGGACACCAGGGGCACAGGGCGGCGGCATCTACTCACACCAGTCACCGAGTGCGGGTCCCAGTTTCTCTTTATTCACAGTCCAACTCACAACGCACCCGGGTGCTGGTCCTCGCCGCCTGTAGCCTCTGGTCGGTCCCGGGCAGGTAGGAGGAAGGGGGTCCGGTGAGTTGATCTGGGGGGGTCTCTCTCTCTTTCGGTGCGTTAATGCTGTCCCCGTGGCATGGAGCATCTTGGAGACCCGCTGTCATTCTGTCTATCTCTCTTCCGGTAGCGCATAACACCAACCACCACCGGGTGCAACATTCTCCAAAGATCCCCAGTGCCCGGCTCCATCCCCTTCCTCTAGATGTTATCAGCCCTGGTCTCGTGGCATCTCCTCAACAGGAGCTGTTCCCTGGAGGTCTGCACTTTCTAGCAGCCTCTGACGTTCTGCCTAAAACTTCTGTCTGCTCTGCACTGAACACACTCATTCAGGGCCCTCCTCCCCTTGGGTTGTCATGGGGACCTGCACACCTGCTCAATTAGGAGACCGGATGAGTCATGCAGGCTCACACTACATGCTGAAGAATTTTTAACTCCTTCCTGCCAGTGTGTGTGTGGGGACTCTTCTCCTCCTGCCCGGGAAAAATGGGGGTAAAATTTAATACCCTGTAACGACCCGGTTGCAGGGGCGTTACACAAGTAGCTGTGTAGGCTGCAGTCATTGTTCTAAGCTGGATCTTTATCATTTGTTGTTGTCCCCTGTCTGTCTTTCCTTTCCCTGGTGTTGTAGGCTAGTGTCCCTCACCTGCCTGCTCACTAGCCAGGGTTGTTACATTGTCTGCCAGGGTCTCAGGAATCCTGTTCAGCGACAGGTACGAAACCTGTATGGGGACTGGCTAAGAGAGCAGGGTACAGCTACAGGTGAGAGGAGGTGGTATCCCATCTTCCCCCTCATTAGCACTAGGTCCCACTGTTGTCATAGTGTCCCCAGTGTACCCATTGTTTTGTTGTGTGTAGCTCCATACGCCAGACTTCCCTTAGTCACTACGTGACATGAACATTCCTATGAATCACCATTCCCTAATTATTGTCTCATCTAAATGGGCCTTAAAGAGAACCTGCCACCAGCTCAGAATTGGCCAATTTTGTTCTTATTTTATTCCCTCTGATCCTCTGAGTATTCAGTTTTCTTTCTTTTTTTATTCTTAAACCAGACCCCAGGCATGGGTCTTTATATTTAGTGCTAGTTTTTATAATCTTTACTAAGTGGGCGTGGCTCTCAGGATCCTCTGGGGCGTAGCCCTCAGGTTCCTCTGGGGTGTGTCCTTGGGCTGCTCTGCATAATTACTTTGTGAGCCACGCCTCCTTAGCAAAGACCATAAATTAGCACTAAATAAAAAGTTCTACCGTATATCTTTTGAACTGTATGGCAGATTTCAAAAAAGCAAAAAAACAAAACTATTCAGGGGAGCAGCGGGAATAAAACAAGTTCAAAATCTGGACACTTTTGACCGGCTGACAGCTCCTCTTTAAATTGCCATGCTGTAGATTTTCAATCTAATTTTTGCTTGTTTACAACACTGCTAATGAAGTACGCTGCACATTTTACGAGGATATTGAAAATCTGCTCGTATAATGGCTTAAAGTCAGCATACCCTATATATTATAATGTTGTCCTATTGGATTTTACGCAAAATACGACTAAACACCCCAAATAGCAGAGTAGTACCAATTAAAATACAAGTTATATTTGAAAATTCTAGCTCTTTTAAATCAAAGCATGAATACATTACAGACTTCTTTAGTCTCCAGAGTTTTTGAGGGAAGAGGAGGTGCGGATGTTTTTTTTCCATTAATATGACGAATGCTCAAGAGGAAACCATCTTATAGTCAATGGGATCTCTCATTTGTATAGGATCCGTTTTTTTTCTGTTCCAATGACAAAACTGAAAATCAGAATGTAAAGTGAACCCAATTTTACGTAAGACCTTTACTATTCTTATGACATCATTGATCATGCTGCCCATTTACACACATTTTTCCCCCTCTCCCCGCATTAAAGGGAACCTGTCAACAGATTTGACAACTATAACCTGCGGCCATCACCAGTGAGCCCTTATATACATCATTCCAGAAAACTGCATATAACAGCCCAGGCCGCACTGAATAACTTAAAAAACACTTTTATAATACTCATCTAGGGGGCGGTCCGGTCCGATGGGTGTCGCTGCTCTACGGTCCGATAGGTGTCGCTGCTCTCTCGTCTGGTGCCTTCTCTCTGCTGCTATCTCTGTCCTCCTTCTATTCTGCCCAAGCTGGAATTGTGGTCCTGCGCAGGCGCACTTGATCTCCCTTGCTCAGGGCAGATCAAAGTACTGTAACATAGAGGTGCGAGGAAAGGTTAAAGACCGCCAGCGCATGCGCACTACAATACTTTGAGCTGCCCTGAGCAGGACAGAGAGAAGTGCGCCTGCGCAGGACCTCAATGCCGGCTAGTGTGCATGACGTAGGACATTTCGTGCACAAGGGGCCTCAGAAGAAGGAGAGTGCGATCTCTGCAGAGAGGAGGCACCAGACCGGAGAGCAGCGACACCCATCAGACTGGAACGACGCCCCCTAGGTGAGTACTGTAAAAGTGTTTTTTTTACATTCTACAGAAAGGCATGGGTTCTTATATACAGTATTCTAGAAAGCTGTATATAAGGGCTCACTGATGTTGGCTGTAGGTCATAAGTGAAAATCCTGGTGACAGGTTCCATTTAAAGGGAACCTGTTACTAGTTTTTGACCCTATAAATAAATGCCACCACCTTTAACTGTTCCTTTGCTGCAATCCACAATTGAGTCTATCAGCTCCTGACTCCCCCTGTATGCCCCCAAAAGATTTAAATTAGGGTGGTCTGGTCCAATGGGCATCCTCACTGCGGTATCTGTCCCTCCTCTCTGCTGCTAATCATGTCCTCCTGCTTTGATTGACATGGATGGCACATCCTGCGTCATCCAAATAGTGAACCGAGATTTCGCGCTTGCGCAGTAGCTTCGGAGGCCTGCGCAAGCTCACTGTGCCTAAATCATAATTACAGTCAGGGCCAGAAATATTTGGACAGTGACACAAGTTTTGTTATTTTAGCTGTTTACAAAAACATGTTCAGAAATACAATTATATATATAATATGGGCTGAAAGTGCACACTCAAAGCTGCAATATGAGAGTTTTCACATCCAAATCGGAGAAAGGGTTTAGGAATCATAGCTCTGTAATGAATAGCCTCCTCTTTTTCAAGGGACCAAAAGTAATTGGACAAGGGACTCTAAGGGTATGTGCGCACGTTGCTTTTTACCTGCTTTTTACCTGCTTTTTTGCTGCTTTTTCTTCTGCGCTGTTTAATGCCAAAATGGATGTGTTCTTCTATTCAAGCAAAGTCTATGGGAATTTGGGTTTCTTGTTCACACTATGTTGTTCAAACTGCTGCCTTTTTGAGGCAGAACTTTGGTCAAAAACTCAGCTTTTCAAAGAAGCAACATGTCAATTGTTTTTGCCATTTGGGTTTTGCACTGCAAAGCTGAGTTTTTGACCAAAGTTCTGCCACAAAAAGGCAGCATTTTGAACAACATAGTGTGAACAAGAAACCCAAATTCCCATAGACTTTGCTTGAATAGAAGAACACATCCATTTTGGCATTAAACAGCGCAGAAGAAAAAGCAGCAAAAAAGCAGGTAAAAAGCAGGTAAAAAGCAATGTGCGCACATACCCTAAGGGCTGCAATTAACTCTGAAGGCGTCTCCCTCGTTAACCTGTAATCAATGAAGTAGTTACAAGGTCTGGGGTTGATTACAGGTGTGTGGTTTTGCATTTGGAAGCTGTTGCTGTGACCAGACAACATGCGGTCTAAGGAACTCTCAATTGAGGTGAAGCAGAACATCCTGAGGCTGAAAAAAAAGAAAAAATCCATCAGAGAGATAGCAGACATGCTTGGAGTAGCGGGTACATTCTGAGAAAAAAGGAATTGACTGGTGAGCTTGGGAACTCAAAAAGGCCTGGGCGTCCACGGATGACAACAGTGGTGGATGATCGCCACATACTTTCTTTGGTGAAGAAGAACCCGTTCACAACATCAAATGAAGTCCAGAACACTCTCAGTGAAGTAGGTGTATCTGTCTCTAAGTCAACAGTAAAGAGAAGACTCCATGAAAGTAAATACAAAGGGTTCACATCTAGATGCAAACCATTCATCAATTCCAAAAATAGACAGGCCAGAGTTAAATTTGCTGAAAAACACCTCATGAAGCCAGCTCAGTTCTGGAAAAGTATTCTATGGACAGATGAGACAAAGATCAACCTGTACCAGAATGATGGGAAGAAAAAAGTTTGGAGAAGAAAGGGAACGGCACATGATCCAAGGCACACCACATCCTCTGTAAAACATGGTGGAGGCAACGTGATGGCATGGGCATGCATGGCTTTCAATGGCACTGGGTCACTTGTGTTTATTGATGACATAACAGCAGACAAGAGTAGCCGGATGAATTCTGAAGTGTACCGGGATATACTTTCAGCCCAGATTCAGCCAAATGCCGCAAAGTTGATCGGACGGCGCTTCATAGTACAGATGGACAATGGCCCCAAGCATACAGCCAAAGCTACCCAGGAGTTCATGAGTGCAAAAAAGTGGAACATTCTGCAATGGCCAAGTCAATAACCAGATCTTAACCCAATTGAGCATGCATTTCACTTGCTCAAATCCAGACTTAAGACGGAAAGACCCACAAACAAGCAAGACCTGAAGGCTGCGGCTGTAAAGGCCTGGCAAAGCATTAAGAAGGAGGAAACCCAGCGTTTGGTGATGTTCATGGGTTCCAGACTTAAGGCAGTGATTGCCTCCAAAGGATTCGCAACAAAATATTGAAAATAAAAATATTTTGTTTGGGTTTGGTTTATTTGTCCAATTACTTTTGACCTCCTAAAATATGGAGTGTTTGTAAAGAAATGTGTACAATTCCTACAATTTCTATCAGATATTTTTGTTCAAACCTTCAAATTAAACGTTACAATCTGCACTTGAATTCTGTTGTAGAGATTTCATTTCAAATCCAATGTGGTGGCATGCAGAGCCCAACTCGCGAAAATTGTGTCACTGTCCAAATATTTCTGGACCTAACTGTACATGGCAATAACGTTGCTGGGTGCTTGAACAGGGGTGTGTTATGCTCTATTCGCAGTAGGGCAGAACAGAGTGTGCCTGCGCGGGCCTGCTAGATCTCGGCTCATTATGTGGATGATGCAAGATGCGTAATCCATGTCAATCAAAGCAGGAGGACGCGATTAGGAACAGAGAAGAGGGACAGAGAGCTCAACGAGGCATGCACAAAAATGGGGTTAGATTCATGGATCCATTGGGGCTCTGTTGAGGTTTCCATCAGCATCTTGTTTTTCTGAGGTTCAGACAGAATCCCCGATGTAGCGCTCAGTGGAGAGCAATGTATTGAGTGAACCAAGCCTTACAGTCTGGTCATTTATCATGGAAAGAAATCTTCCTCTCGGCTCATTTATTACTAAGTGTTTAGGAGATTAAGCAGATATCAGCCCTCTGTTCTCCCGAAAATTAGGAGAGCTTTTATTTTTCATATCTGATATTTGCTCAACCACTCCTGGTTGTGACTCACTCAGTGTCAGGACGATTGTACGGTTCTAACCTTTTTATTAGCTTTTAGCCAAAATAAGCAGATCAGTTGTCAGTTAATGAGCCTGTTGAATAGCGAGAGATAAAATAGCTCGAGTGGAATGAAGTCCGCAGGCTCCGGCTGCCAAACTCAATCCATGGCGGAGCTTTAGATACGAATATACACATATGGATAATAATAAGAAGCATTATCAGTAAGTTCAGGGAAAATTCGTCAGACTAGAACATCATAGTATTCTGGGACATTGTAATATAATCTGCATTCCGTATAGTAATGGTGGGGTGTCAAGTCATACTGGGAGTTATAGGATTTTTTTTACAGCTGGAAAAGACAATATGGAGACCATTGTTATAGACCATAATACTAGTTCCGGACCTCACTATTCGAGATGAGACGATATTTTGCAATTCAAATTTGACAACTTTGCCAAATTTCCCCAAATTTTTTTATTTGCGTTGAATAAATTAGTGTGAATGGAAAGGTTGTAATTCTCAGAAAATACAAGCGTGAGAGATGAAATGGAGAGAACCTTGCTGACACTAAGAGCTTACCCTCTACAGTTGTGCTCAAAAGTTTACATACCCTGGCAGATTTTTTTTTGCTTTCTTGGCCTTTTTTCATAGAATATGAATGATAACACAAAATCTTTTTTGTCCACTCATGGTTAGTGGTTGGGTGAAGCCATTTATTGTCAAACTACTGTGTTTTCTCTTTTTAAATCATAATGACTCCCAAAAACATCCAAATGACCTAAGGCGCCCCTGAGGGCCCAGTCGCCATAGAGGTTCTGCACCTCAGCCAGAGGTGTAATATCCCATTCCCTGGTAAGGAGGAGGTCACAGGCCGTTGTACACACATACACTCTTAGTATAGCTACACCACTTCAGGCCATGGTTAGGGCGAGATTGCTCCTTACTACCAGGGTCACGGAGTCGGGCCCTGCCGCCGTGACCTCCCATCAGAACTGGACTGGTTCCGAGTGCCCCATGGCCCTTTTGGGCGTGTCAACAAACAGGATTTCTTGCCCATTACAATGGGTACTGTGTGCCTAGAGACTGTGTGAAAGACCATGTAATAGTGTCTACCAAAAAGAACAGGCGCCATGTGTAATCAGAGAGGATGGGTGTGTCCTCCCTTCATGGGCTGGATTGGAAAACGGCGGGAAGAGCTGTGCCCACCCACCGCAGAGGTTGCAGAGAAACGAAACTTACCAAATGGCTCAAAAGCCCCGCCTCCCCAGGAAGCAGATAGAGGAGTAAGGGAGAGGAGTGAAGCACCTGTGTAGACGAAGAGCGGTGACCAGATAGGCCTGGAGCGTGGGTGAAAACCATGGACTCCCCCAGCTGTCCAGAAGAGATACCGACGAAGCTGTCCGCCTTAGAACCGCACATGGAGCACACGTCAGCGGTGCCAGACTTGGGCGCTGTACCAACCCACTGAATGATGCAGTGTGACCAGGAAACCCAGACACCATAGAAACCTGCAAAGTGTAAAACATGTAAATAGGTTTTGTTGTAGAGTATAAAAGTAAGTTTATTGAATCGGAAATGTTGACTGCTAGGTTGTGGACGGTGAACAACTGAACTCGTTGTAAATAGTTAGCACCTAGTTAGTGTGCTCCCCAGTAGATTTAACAGACCACAAAGTTAAAACCCGTTTGGCATGGGCGAAGAACCAAGAGATGGTCAGTCCTCGCTCTGTCATCACGCCCAGAGCCTACATTGTGGGTTTGTTGGTGATGAGTCCCCCATTCTGCTGCTTGTAATTGGAGTGGTAAAAAAGAACACTCGGAGAGTGGATCATTGTGGACTCCTGAAAAGTTGTACAAAGTGTTAATTATGCAGATGTTCTATTTTCTTAAATTCCATAATTTTGTTAGTAATGTTCAAGAAATGGTACCTCCCATAAAGGGCTGAAAAGTTTAATTGCTACCTGTTGCATTTCTACAAATAACTCTGCATGTTTTAATACCAGTTGTGTTTTTTATCTGTTCCAGCCCGAGGATGTGCTGGGTTTTGCTGTGGGGGAGTGTGGTGCCCCTGAGGGTCTAGTCGCCACAGAGGTACTGCACCTCAGCTAGAGGTGTGATATCCCATTCCCTGGTAAGGAAGAGGTCACAGGCCATTGTACACACATACACTCTTAGTATAGCTACAGCACTTCAGGCCATGGTTAGGGCGAGATTGCTCTTTAGGGAGAGAACAGTCCCAGAGCCAGTTTGGGGGTGGGGTTAGTTAGTGGGTGGACACTTTAGAACAGTGTGGAGAAGGGAAAGCAAAACTAGACAGATCAAGTAAGGTGCAGAATGAAGTAGGACGTGAAGGGGAGAGGTCCTGAGGACTGGAGCTGGAGGAGCTCATCCCAGGACAAGGAGGAAGAAAGGAAGAAGGGATCCTAGAGTCACGGGAAATGAGAGATCCACCTGTAGATTCGCATCCACAGCTGACGCACCGGTGTGGAGGGACTAGGCCACAAAGGGGACTGGCCCCTAGACTAGTGGAGAACTACAAGGCTCAGCTAGCAAAACCAGAGGCTGAGGTATCTTTATGTGCCGAAGCCACAACCACACACTAATGCACTGGAAAGTGACAAGATAGGACTAGGGGACAGAGCAAGAAGCCACCCAGCAAAGGGTCCGCGGGCACTGGTTCAGGGCACTGTGTGTGAAGCGCAGGGCAGGCGGGAGAGGCCAGCGCAAGAAGACGACCTGGGAAGGCTATTACAGAAAGGGACACCGGTTTTTTACCTCCAAGTTACCTGGGGATTGGCTGGACCCCGTCACTGCAGGACTCAGCATTTCGAGGGTGGTGTTTGACAGGTCGTGATAACATCGAATTGCCAACTGTGAGTAAACACCTTATGACTGCACCCTGCTGTGTCCTGGAGTCATTGCCTGCACCACTAACCCTACATCAGCGCGAACATTACACCGAGTGTCCTACACAATCACCTGCCCTGTGGTTAAGCTCTACCTGTGGAGAGCTGAACCACCTCTGCTGCATCACCACCGACCCCAGGGGAACTGAATGGCAATGGCGGCCCATATCTTGCCGCATACCATGGGTGACATTATGATTCATCCCATATAAATATCCCCTACTCAATTAAACGACACCGCCAGGGTCACGGAGTCGACCCTTGCCGCCGTGACCTTCCAACAGAACCGGCCCGGTTCCGAGTGCCACAACGGCCCTGGTGGGCATGTCAGACTCTGATTAAAAGTTCACAAACCCTGGTTATTTTTATTTTAACCCTTGGTTACATATTATTGGGAAAATATAGTGTAACTGTATAAAATAGGAAAGGGATACTTAAAGCTGTCCAAGCAAATACAGGATACAGAGAGGTAAAGGACACAACTGACCAAAAAAGCTTACACTCTACATGTGAAAAAGAGAGAAAAAAGGATACAACAGACCAAAATAGCTTACACTCTATATGCAAGAAAGAGAGAAAAGACACAACTGACCTAAAGAGCTTACACTCTACATGTGAGAAAGAGAGAAAAAGGACAAAACAGTAAAAAAGCTTACACTCTACATGCGAGAGAGAGTGAGAAAGGACACCACTGACCAAAAGAGCTTACACTCTAGAGGTGAGAAAGGACACAAATGACCAAAAGAGCTTACACTGTACATGTAAGAGAGAGAGAGAAAGAACACCACTGACCAAAAGAGCTTACACTCTACATGAGAGAGAAAGGACATAACTGACTAAAAGAGCTTATACTTTACAGATGAGAGAGAGAGAAAGGACACAACTGACCAAAGAAGCTTACATTCTACATGTGAGGGAGAGAGATAGAGAAAGGACACCACTGACCAAAGAAGCTTACACTCTACATGAGAGAGAGAGAGAGAGAAAGGACACCACTGACCATAAGAGCTTACACTCTATATGCGAGAGAGCGTGAAAGGGCACAACTGACCATAAGAGCTTACACTCTACATGTGTGAGAGAGAGAGAAAGGACACAACTGACCAAAGAAGCTTACATTCTACATGTGAGGAAAAGAGAAAGGACACAACTGACCATAAGAGCTTACACTCTACATGCGAGAGAGAAGGAAAGCACACAGCCGACCAAAAGAGCTTACACTCTTCATGTGAGGGAGAGAGAAAGGACACAAGTGACCAAAGAAGCTTATACTCTACATGTGAGAGAGAAAGGACACAACTGACCAAAGGAGTCTATACTCTACGAGAGACAGAGAGAGAGAGAAAGATAGGACCTTGCTGACCATAAGAGCGTCTATCTCAAGTAAGTTAATATCAGATATGCCCAGGCCACCAGCCTCTGAGCCATGAGTGTAGAAGACCTTTCCAGTGACCATGACCACCCCTGTCTCAAAACATATTACCAATCCACAAAACAATCTGGGTACTTCCTATAACTATAAAGCTAGTATACACAATGCATACAGAATGGACTGATACAGTTGGCTGAACCAAATGTCCTTGTTTATGGTGGAGTTGGGATAAAAAAAACTTCCTATCAACATTGATTAATCTCCAAGGTGAAGGAATTGGAGTAAAAACATATTTTTGAGAATTATTTTTCTATAAATTTTCACAAAATATAATAAATGTAATGTATTGAAATAAAACAGCAGCGGTTTTGTATCAAACAATGAACATCCTCCACCACGTGAGCACCACACATCAAGTTGGAGAAGACATCTTATTAAAATAATGGCAGCATGTCAAGAGCATTCTGGGAAAAGTGGAAGCGGCTCAGCCAGAAACTCCGCTCGGTACATTTGAATCTGTTAATAAAGGAGTAACTGAAGAGTGCGGCCGTATTGTCAGCTAGGAAAGATGGCCTCTAGTGAGAAACCGGAGGAAGATAGAAGCTCGTGCCAGAATATTTCTGTCTGGAGCAGATAAAGCAATGACTCCCCCATCTGACTCCATGGACGCCTGTCTATAGTCGTGGATGAGCATGGATGGGTTTTCCTAGCACAAAGCAACCGGACCCTTCCGTAAGGAATAAATCAGGAACTTATATGTCTCTTCTTGTTTCCGAGACAATTTATGACTGTCTGATATGGCGCTGAATGGATTTGCTTCAAGGATTTAATGTAAGGATTGTTCTTGTTAGGTCTTCTCAGGAGAGGCCTATGTGTGAAGAAGACATAATAATGTACATAGGAAATGTGCATGCCCTACATATTCTGACCATGTCCAATCATCAAAACAATAAAATGCAAAAACATTTGTAAAAAATATTACATACTAGGTAAATTAAAAGGGTTATCAGGGTGGCACAAGTTATCTCCTATCACAGGATAGGTTGTAAGTTTTCGATTTGTTGGGGACCCAATGGTCAGACCCCCACGATCACCAGAACAGGATACTTTTATCCAAGTTAGAACAGAGTACCAGCGTGCATGTTGGGTCCCCGCTCCGTTCATCTTCTATGTGTCAGGGGGTGCTATGCTGGCCCTGCGTCTGTGGGCCCTGCGCTCGCCCTGATCCTGGAGGTACTCTTCATGGAAGGGAGGTACTCGTCAACATCCTAAGCCCTGTCCTAATAACACCAACCCCGGCATGGGCAGGACCCCAGGTAACAACTTCCCAAAGGTACAGCCAAGGGGGTAAAACTGAAACACACTCACACCGCAAATGACCACAGATGAGAGACGAGAGACAAAACGACACAAGAGGGAATAAACCAAAAGGGTAGGAGTAATTCACACCAGGGAACTCTCAAACCGAGCAGACAACGATTAGCTGGTCACCCAAAAGAGGTGTGCCACAAACCCCGGGATTTCACCACCGCAAGCAGAGACTATAGGCCGCTTTACACGCTACAATATATCTAACGATATGTCGTCGGGGTCATGTCGTTAGTGACGCACATCCGGCCTCTTTTGACATATCATAGTGTGTAACACAAATGAGCGACTGTGAACGAGCAAAAATACTCACCTTATCGTTGCTCGTTGACACGTCGCTCATTTTCAAAAAATGCAACGGCCTTCTGTGCTCCGGTTGTTCCTCGTTCCCGAGGCAGCACACGTCGCTCCGTGTGACACCCCGGGAACGATGAACTGCAGCTTACCTACGGCCGCCGGCAATGCGCAATGAAGGAGGTGGGCGGGATTTTTATGTCCCGCTCATCTCTGCCCCTTCGCTTCTATTGGCCGGCCGCTGTCTGATGTCGCTGTGACACCGAACGTCCCTCCCCCTTCAGGAAGAGGATGTTCGCCGCCCACAGCGAGGTCGTTCGGGAGGTAAGTACGTGTGACGGGGGTTACCGAGTTTGTGCGACACGTGCAACAAATTGCCCGTATCGCACAAACGATGGGGGCAGGTGCGATCGCACATGCGAACGCACGATAAATTGATACGTGTAAAGCGGCCTTATCTTTGGCAGTCTCCTACTACACACCTAAGCATTAAATAGGAGGAGACCAGCTGTGGAAGGAAATGAGTAACCTGGCTCTCAACACTCTGCTCCACATGGATTAACTCCTGCATGACTGGGAGCAGTGAAACAACTGAGCCGACACCCAGCCGAGCTGAGCATGTAAGAGAGACCAGGTTGTCTATCAGATTCTGCAATCTGCTGCAGTAGAAGTAATCCGCGTGCACGGATACGGATGGCGCATTACACTATGGTAGTGCCGAAGAGCTGTTTTCTGCTTTCTCCAAAAGCCTCATAGGGAATGAATGCATTTGAGAAAGGTCTGAGATACTTGACCGAAACGCGTCACTGTTATTATTGTAATTTTTGGAAAACAAAATAAATAAGAAAAAGGAAGCAAGATTTATGTGAGTGCCGATCTTCATTTATTACTGAGGGAATGAATGCGGTGACAGTCTAGCCCATCTAACGGGGCTATGTGTTCCATTCTGGCAATTCGTAGGGGTCCAAGTGGTCAAAACGCCCTCTGATCTAAGAATTATCACCTATACCATGGATAGGTGATCGCTTGTTCTGGCTAGTCAAACCCTTTATATCTGAAAAGAAAATTTTCCAAACTCTGAAAGTGTCATAATGCAAATATACCCAACTCTACAGAATAGGCACAAGTGTGTACATACCATATAGGCAAACAGTACAGCTTTCATGGGGACTTTGGAGAAACGAAGTTGTGCCTTTGTTTGTAAATTATGAGTGGAGTATCCTCTCCAGAGGAATTACGCTGACAAGCAAAAGGTTAACAATGTGTTGCACTTTTGACTTTCGGGCTCCATATCTCTTCATCCACTACAGCTTTAAGCGTGAGACTTCCTTCATCTTCTAGACAATCATCTTGGCTATCTAAAACATATATTTGAGTTTTTTTACTCTTTTACTCCTAAAAATCTAAATTTAAATTTTTATAATTGTATTAGCATTTTGTAAATCTACCTTTGGCTTTCAGCTCTGCCTGAATCCTTCTGGACTTTCGATCAAATTCAAGCGTTTCTTGACCGAAATGTGATCCCAGGTCTCTTTTCCACGTTCCCAGTGTTGGTGTATATTGGTCGGCTCACTTGGGGATGTATACAGATTTTTTTTACAATTGTAAACAATTTTAATACACTGATAAAAGTTACAATTGAATTCACATCCTTCTTTCCCTCTCTCCCATTCCTATTTGCTAGCTGGCCATGTGGTGTCCACAAATGTGAATCAATTGCTTTTTGACAACCATATAAGTAACTAATTTTTCTTCATCTCTACCTACAAGTGTTGGATTGGGTTGAGGTCTGGGGACTGTAGGGACAATCCAGATTCTCTACTTCCTTCTTATTGAACCATTTCTTCACCAATCTTGACATATGCTTCGGATCGTTGTCCTGCTGGGACACTGTCTTCCTGTTCATACCCATAGTACTCGAGTGCATGGAGTAACTAGTCTTGTAGGATTTTCATATTTAGCTCAACAGTGAGACCACCTGGTCAAGTATCGAACACCTTTGCCTATGAAATAACCCCTTATCATCAAGCTTCCTCCAATAAAACTGACTGCTCCATCAATTTCTCGATCCATTTGCCCTTTTTTCCCTTGTTTCTTTCCAGACGCATTTGCTCCATTAGAGCAGTCTATTGACTTTCATCTTATCGCTCCAAATCACCCATTTCCAATCTTCTACTGTCCATTTTTCGTACTTCTTTGGAAACTCAAGCTAATGTTTCTTATGCTGATATTGAAGTCGAGCCTACTTCACCTTTTTTTGGGCCACCATTCCAGTCTTGTGTAACGTGCGTCGCTTGGTACTTGCATGGAAGTCTATGACCTCACTATTACGAAGCATATGAGCCGCCTCCACTGTCGGGTTTGTCGCCCCAGAACTGATAGACCTTGTGATGAACCGACTTGTTAACTCCGATATTTTGTCTTGGCTTTTGAATGGATGGATGGACTTCATCTCATATTGTTCCAACTGTCATGGCCTCACATGATGAAATTTGGCAATTTTCTTGTCTGAGAGACCACTATCAATGAGCTGGATGATGCAGTTTCTCTTTTCTTGAGAAATCTTCTTCATGGCTGCTCCTCAATTCAAACCAGTGACCTTTCACTTGGGAATCAACCTAATAACACACTGAGCTATTAGCTTTGAGAACAGGTTGTAGTTTTTAGTATACAGAAAAATAAAAAAAATTCAAACATCAGGATCCAAACAGTAACATGACAATAATCTGCATAACTAATCATATACTAAATAGTTACAAGTCAAATCTATGTATGAGATACCCAGGATGATTGTCTATAAAATGAAGGCAGTCTCACGCTCAACGTTGTACTGGATGGTGAGATATAGAGCCCGAAAATCAAAAGATCAAAACATTGTTACCCTTTTGCACATCAATGTATATTAGTGGAAAACATGCAGTAGAAAAATGGCCCAATGTTCATAGAAAGGGAGTGGAAATGGAAACAAACATTATCAAAGAAGACCTGGCATCTTAGGTGGCTTCGGAGAGTATGTAGCCCACCCATTTGCCAACACATGTGCTAGACGTTCCCTGTGTACAAATCAGTTGTGGCCTCCTTGTACAGATCTTGGCGATCAATCTAGGAGAAAAGGACCTTGCATTGTACCTTGTGCAAAGTCCAATGCAAAGTCCAAATTACTTTTTCCTTTTTGGTCTTTCATGCATATTGGGGACCTAAGGCTGTATTTACTCATGAGTTCTGACATTCTATTGGTCAATTACATTTTAAGGAACAGACAAATGGAATTAGTGTTCAAAACAGATCTACTGAATAGCTCATGTAACAGAAAAACGGAGACACCATCAATCTCTCTCTCTATCTATCTATCTATCTACTTATCAGGTAACTACTCTCTGCTTATTCTTCTTGATCTCTCTGTCTGTCCACAGTTTCCAACATCATGTCTGCTCTCTATCTGAAACTTAACCTTTCCAAAACTGAACTTCTTCTATTCCCTCCGTCTTCTAACCTCCCTAAATCTGACATCTCCCTCTCTGTGTGCAGCACCATGATAACTCATAGGCAGCAGACTCGCTGTCTGGGTGTTATGCTTAACACCGGTCTTTCCTTCATTTCCTATATACAATCTCTTGCCCGCTCCTGCCGCTTGCACCTCAAGAGCATCTCTAGAATCTGCCCCTTTCTAACTATGGAAACTACAAAAACCCTGATCTACTCCCGCCTTGACTATTGTAACTCTATTAATTGGTCTCCCCTTAACTAGACTCTCTCCTCTACAGTCCATCATTAATGCAGCAGCCAGGGTCACCTATCTGGCTAACCGCTACTCGGATGCTTCTGCTCTGTGCCAGTCATTGCACTGGCTGCGCATATATCACAGGATCCAATTTAAATTGCTTGTTCTCACCACAAAGCTCACCACAGTGCAGCACAGCACCCATATATTTTATAGCAGAAGTGGACCATTCATGTTACAACATGACATTTTTTTTTTTAAAATATAACCTTTATTAATACTGATTAAAATACTGTAATCAATAAAATCGTGGATATAAAATGTAATACCCGGTTCTAGGTCACTAAGCTCAAACGGACCAGAAAACCCGGGTATGGCGCACAAATAAACTTCCTCTATAAGGTCAGGTTCTCAGCCACACTGCCTTATCCTTCTCAAAGATAGAATATTACAGGGTACCGCCCTCCACAATCTATCCTCAAGTTCAAACAATTATATGAGGAATATGGGTGAAACTCAATACCATTTCATTTTCTTTATACATATGTCATTTTCTCACCATAAATGACCATTATGAAAAAATTGGAATAGTCTCACCAGCGACGGGCTTATTCAAAGTTATCAATTTCATAAGATGTGGGGATATTACTGATAGACCTCCTCTGGCTATCTTATTACTCCATCCTCCAAGCAGATATCATGAGAACTCCCAACGCGTTTCTTTCACTTCAAATTCGTCAGGGGAGCCTGTGTCAATCAGACACTGCACATCCAAATGCCACTGTTAAATCCACAGAGTGGTCTTTAAGAAACAATGCCCACAGCGGACATAGTGTGTCCACAAACAAACATAGTTTTCTGCGCCGCCCCCTACATCTCCGCCCTCATCTCTGTCTATCACCCTACCCATTCTCTATGGTGCGCAAACGATGTTCGATTAGCATACACATTAATCCAAACCTCCCACTCCCGGATCCAAGACTTCTCCCGAGCTGCACCAATCTTCTGTAATGCTCTACCCCAAGAAACTGTGAGAACTAGGATGAATCACAACTTACTCTGCTTCAGACGCTCCCTAAAAACACATCTTTTTAGGGTGACCTATTACACTCCCTAATCAAATTAAATTCAGAGTCCCTTCACGACTTCTCAGACTATAACTCCCCGTCAAACTCCACCGTAGCCGAAAGCATCTGACTGGTCCAGGCAGCCTTTATCGATCCCCCATTTCCCTGAGATAGCTGGATTGTCATTGTAAATAAGCACTTGTACCTTGTCCCCCTCCTCACCTCATTGTAGATTGTAAGCTCTCACGAGCAGGGTTGTCTTTTTTGCTCTAATTATTGTATCTTGTAAAGCACTACGGAATGTTGGCACTATAGAAATAAAGATTTATTATTATTTTCAGTATTATTATTATTACCAAAGTAAGAAGTGGTGATCCAGAGGGAGCAGTGGTTATCCTAAGTGAGAAGTGATGATCCAGAGGGAGCAGTGGTTATCCTAAGTGAGAAGTGATGATCCAGAGGGAGCAGTGGTTATTCTAAGTGAGAAGTGATGATCTTGAGAGAGAAATCATGATACAAAGGGAACGGTGGTGATCAAGAGAGAGCTGTGGTAATCTCAAGAGGGTATTGCTATTCAAAAGGGAGCAGTGGTGATCCAAAGTGAGCATTAGTAATCAAGAGGTAGCAGTAATGATCCAGAAGGAGCTTTGATGATCCAAAATAAGTAGTGGTGATCCAAAGTAGGGATTAATATCACGGGGTATGAAATGATTGCACAGGGGCCCATAGACTGACCTTCAGATTAGAGACCCTGTGCTGTCCCTTATCTCAGAGGTACGCTTGATGGTATTAAGATCTGAGCCTCCACCATGACCCTGACTCCGGTCCAAGCCCTGATCTTACTCCACCTTTCTCCCACCCTTAGGGTGGGTTGGAAAACACAGTAATAAAACTCCACAAAAAGACTCAGACAAAGGAGAACCAAAAGTCATACACATGCACTCAAACATGAAGGAGAGGCTATTCATGTACAAAAGGAATAAAGAACAGAGGAAGGAAGTAAACGCACAACAGGGGAACTTCCACACAACTCAAAATAACAAACTATAGGTCACCAAGAACTGGATCACCACAAAAGACTGGAATTGCTGGAGCTATGCTGAAGCTATTATTGGCTCAGAGAAACAGACTCCCATCCCTTAAATAGGGTGGAGATTAGGGATGATATTTGCCGAATAGATCGCTGCTATTCGACTATTCGATGCGCAATGTAAGTCTATGGGAAACCTGAATAACAACTATTTGGAACTATTCGGGCTTCCCATAGACTTACATTGCGCATCGAATATTCGCATAGCGGCGACCTATTCGTCGGATATTTGCGAAGCTGAACATTTGAGGTATTTGATCATCCCTAGTGGAGATGGCTGTGAATAATAATCAGCAACCTGAGCTCTCAGGAGCTCCACACCAATGCACAAGAATTATCTCCTGCAGGACTGGGGAGAAATGGAAATGAATCAGCCGACGCCCAGGTCTGGATGAACAACTAGGAGACATCAGGTTGCATTTCAGACTCTATGATGTGAACAGAGTCTGACGCCATCGTGAAGCCAAACACCACATGACAATTGGTGGTCGGTGGTGCAGAGGGAGCACTGACTCTTAAGTGGGTGTCCAAGTTTTTACCCTAAACCCACATCTATGGGCTAGGTTGTAGTTTTGGTTGGGTGCAGGTGGCCCTGCAGACATCAGCATTAGAACTAATAATGACATTTAATATTTTTAATAATAAAGTTGGTGATATATACTATTTTGGTATGGTAGAGCCGGGCTGTTCTGGAATTTAATAAGAGACATCTCACGTACTGTCAGTACAAGAGGAGAAAACAACGAGCAGAAAGAGTTGCACAGGAGCAGCGTTTAATCTGCATCTGTATTTCAGCGAACACTCTTAAACTGAAATTTCAATTTCCTGTCGTAGAAAATCCTATATGCAGGATTTATATCCGAGTAGGTAAATATTTGCTTTCATTTGCCTCCTTCTTTCCTGAGTCCATGCGTTCTCTCTCAGCCCGTAGATTATCTGGATACTATGTTCGGACACATTTCACTAAGACTAATTATTTGCTGTACTTAGAAACATAATCAAACCGAAGCACAGCTTGTGTATTCACGAATCTACGAGCATGAAGCTGAAATAACACAGGCCCTATTTATACAATAATATCATTCACATATCTCCCGTCCACCTCTCCAAACAGAAAATACTTGTCTTATTTCTTTTCTCTCTGCCCGGTTTACACAGCTGGGCCGTGAATCGCTTCCTTCTGATTGTACTTATCAAATTAAACTTGTCTGGTATAATTACGCTCCCTACGATCGGGGGGCACGACTTTGCCGAAAGTTGGGTTCAACTTCTGCAGAATGCAAATCTTCTACTGTTTGCGAATGGGCTTAAAAGATTGTGTTTATGGCGGTATTTGGCAAATTCGAACAGTTGTACAGTTAAATTCTTTTAATCTGACTCTCGATAGTCTGGAAAGCCAATAAATTGTTATTCCGTTGAATTATTCTAGTATCAAGTGTTGGATGGGTTGTCGGCTTTGGAAATATTGAAGGGTTTCCGAAGCAAGCGCTTATCAGGAGTTGCCCTCCTACCGGGACCTTCTTGGATCAACAGTAATGTGAAGAAGGAAATATTCAATTCCCCTATAGCACCACCACAGGATGAATGAAGAATTGCACCATGGATACAATACAGTCTCTGGTTGTAGAAACAGTAGCAGAAACTGGTGTCGTAGATTCGGCTGAGATGGATGGGTGGATGTGTAGCGCCCCTGAGACCATCAGGGTGCTACAAGGTTCTGCATCCCCACCAGGATGCCCAGCTAGGGTGGGACCACTAGATGGCTGCCTCGAGGTGGAGCCACTCCCGTCCACTAGTTGACAAGGTGGGAGGGGCAGACTGTGGAGAGTAGTCAGTTGAGAGTTGACAGCAGAGGAGTGAAGGTGGAAGCAAAGGGACGTCCTGACTTGGGTTAACAGTGACCTGGTACCCAGGATAAGTGGTTGAGTACAGTGGAGTACTCCCGGAACTACGCACCGACTGGATACAGGACCATAGGACAGGAAAGAGCTTCAAGCAGACCTCTGAACACCTGCACGGCAAAGGGAACTATCAAGGACCTTGCTGACCCTAAAGAATCCGAAGACTCAGTAGCAAAGGGAGAACCAGGGACATGACCAGAGACTCCATCACCAAAGGGTTCACGCTACCGTCAGGCGGACAGAAGTGGACAAACCACAGAACGGGGAACCCCAGTTGTTCTATACCATGGGGGCCCACTTACCAGAGACAGGTGCAGGGGAAGAAGGTACCAGAGAACCAAACTGGCACTGGGACAAAGGGGACCTGGAGGCAAAACCAGCTGGCCTCGGGCAACCAGTTAACATCTTCAGCAGTGAGTAAACAAGTTGCACTGAATACCTGTCTGGACTCCTTCTTCTGACACCCACTGCACCATACACCCTCTGGGGCAAAACCCTACTTGCGGAGGGTCTACCATTCTAGCTGCCAATACCACCAGCCCCAGAAGAGACATTCTGCAGCGGTGGCTCCCTACACTTAGCCGCAACACCACAAGTGGCGTCACATATGAACATTAATTTATTCTCCCCTGTAAATATCCCCATTACAAAAAGGGCCCAGGGCACGGAACCGGGTAATGGCCACCACCGTGACATTCCCAAGAGAGACACTGCCCGGAACCGAGTACCCCATATCCCTGGGCGCGACAAATGCGTATACTTGTAGCAGTGGATATTGTGGTAGGCGAATGGCGTGGATACTTGCAGCAGTGGCAGTGGATATCATGGTAAGTAACTGGCATGGATAGTTGCAGCAGCGGACTTATAATGCACTGAAACATGGATACGAATGATAGCAGCAGAAAGGACCTGAGAACTAGCAATGTATAAAACTTGTTGTCCACGCACCTTCCTTAAGGGGAAGGTGCCCTAAATCTTGTTGCCTCTCAGCCGAGCTGAGAGGCACTTCCAGGTCAGGGTGTACTAACTCTTCAAAAAAATGGGGCGTGTCCGTGCAAGCACCCTACGGGCAATCCCCGGAGGTCTTTGCAGTGTTCACAGGCCCTGGGAGACAGCAGCATGGAATGGGGATGGGACAGCAACTTTTGGGCAGCAGGGAAGGTAAGAGGGTCAGTGTCTCCACCGGGGAAGGTGGCAGGACAGCATGGAGATGGCGGTATGGGTGAATCTGACAAACCAAACTTCCATGGGTTCATTCATCCCTAAATATGAATAATCCAATATTGAAATTTCTGTGTATAAAAATAATATTAGAGATCTAGTTAGTTACGTATAGGCGATTGTCCAGTGAAATTAAGCTATCACCTATAAAATTGGATGGGTGGTCCGACCACTGACACCAATCGGCCAAACAGTGCAAGTTACTAACTATCCTCCGGATTGATGATAACTTGTATCCACTGGACCTTCACGGGAGGCTCCATAAACATCAGTTACAGATTATACTTTGCATTTTTGCAAACATTTTATTTATATGTGGAAATTCTCATTAACTGAAGACAGTATATTCCGGAGTCCCGTTTGCAATCTATATCAGTAAAAGTTGGCTCGGGCCCATGCAGTTTGTCAAGATAATCTCTGCAACTTCCACTGGTGCTGGGGGGGCTACAGATGACAAAGGAGTTTGTTTTGACTAGTCAAGTGAGCATGCTTGACCTGGAAGTCACAGCAGACGTGTTCCCTATGCACAGACACGTGTGGATATACGGTGCAGAACTACAGCTGCCACCAGTGACATATGTTAAGCTTCCCGAGCTTTAAAACGGCATATAAATATAAAAATGAGGCAGTGATATAGAGCGGGGGGTGCATGTAATAGTGCTATAGATTTTCTTTTCTAAGCAAACTGTCACAAAGATTTACAGGATCTTGTCTACGAGATGGACTCTGCGAAAACACAATGTTCCGTTGAACAAAAAGAAAAAAAAAACTACAGAACTCCCTCTAATTTATTTAATTTATATATTTTCTATCTAACCATTTTACTCACTTATACAGCACTATTAATTCCTCAGCGCTTTATAGATGGGATCATCACTGTCCCCATTGGGGTTCACAATCTAAGATCCCTATTAGCCTTTGTAATGTGGGAGGAACCCGGAGAACCCGGAGGAAACTAACGCAGACACAAGGAGGACAAAGATTTTGTCCTTGGTGGGATTTGAACCCAGGACCCCAGTACTAGAAAGCCAAAATGATAACTACCGAAACACCGTGGCCCATCCATCAATCCATCCTTGTATTCATCAATCCAAGTATCTACCATCAAACCATCTATCCATCTACATATCTATCATCAATCCATACAGTTAGGTCCAGAAATATTTGGACAGTGACACAATTTTCGCGCGTTGGGCTCTGCATGCCACCACATTGGATTTGAAATGAAACCTCTACAACAGAATTCAAGTGCAGATTGTAACGTTTAATTTGAAGGTTTGAACAAAAATATCTGATAGAAATTGTAGGAATTGTACACATTTCTTTACAAACACTCCACATTTTAGGAGGTCAAAAGTAATTGGACAAATAAACCAAACCCAAACAAAATATTTTTATTTTCAATATTTTGTTGCGAATCCTTTGGAGGCAATCACTGCCTTAAGTCTGGAACCCATGGACATCACCAAACGCTAGGTTTCCTCCTTCTTAATGCTTTGCCAGGCCTTTACAGCCACAGCCTTCAGGTCTTGCTTGTTTGTGGGTCTTTCCGTCTTAAGTCTGGATTTGAGCAAGTGAAATGCATGCTCAATTGGGTTAAGATCTGGTGATTGACTTGGCCATTGCAGAATGTTCCACTTTTTTGCACTCATGAACTCCTGGGTAGCTTTGGCTGTATGCTTGGGGTCATTGTCCATCTGTAATATGAAGCGCCGTCCGATCAACTTTGCAGCATTTGGCTGAATCTGGGCTGAAAGTATATCCCGGTACACTTCAGAATTCATCCGGCTACTCTTGTCTGCTGTTATGTCATCAATAAACACAAGTGACCCAGTGCCATTGAAAGCCATGCATGCCCATGCCATCATGTTGCCTCCACCATGTTTTACAGAGGATGTGGTGTGCCTTGGATCATGTGCCGTTCCCTTTCTTCTCCAAACTTTTTTCTTCCCATCATTCTGGTACAGGTTGATCTTTGTCTCATCTGTCCATAGAATACTTTTCCAGAACTGAGCTGGCTTCATGAGGTGTTTTTCAGCAAATTTAACTCTGGCCTGTCTATTTTTGGAATTGATGAATGGTTTGCATCTAGATGTGAACCCTTTGTATTTACTTTCATGGAGTCTTCTCTTTACTGTTGACTTAGAGACAGATACACCTACTTCACTGAGAGTGTTCTGGACTTCAGTTGATGTTGTGAACGGGTTCTTCTTCACCAAAGAAAGTATGCGGCGATCATCCACCACTGTTGTCATCCGTGGACGCCCAGGCCTTTTTGAGTTCCCAAGCTCACCAGTCAATTCCTTTTTTCTCAGAATGTACCCGACTGTTGATTTTGCTACTCCAAGCATGTCTGCTATCTCACTGATGGATTTTTTCTTTTTTTTCAGCCTCAGGATGTTCTGCTTCACCTCAATTGAGAGTTCCTTAGACCGCATGTTGTCTGGTCACAGCAACAGCTTCCAAATGCAAAACCACACACCTGTAATAAACCTCAGACCTTTTAACTACTTCATTGATTACAGGTTAACGAGGAAGACGCCTTCAGAGTTAATTGCAGCCCTTAGAGTCTCTTGTCCAATTACTTTTGGTCCCTTGAAAAAGAGGAGGCTATGCATTACAGAGCTATGATTCCTAAACCCTTTCTCCGATTTGGATGTGAAAACTCTCATATTGCAGCTGGGAGTGTGCACTTTCAGCCCATATTATATATATAATTGTATTTCTGAACATGTTTTTGTAAACAGCTAAAATAACAAAACTTGTGTCACTGTCCAAATATTTCTGGACCTAACTGTACTTCTATCCATCCATCCATCTACGTATCTATCATCAATCCATCTATCCATCCATCCAAGTATCTATTATCTACCCATTCATCCATCTATCCATCTTCGTATCTATCATCTATCCATCCATCTATTTATCTACGTATCTATAATCTACCCATCAATCCATCCTTCTATCCGTCCATCCAAGTATCTATCATCTAACCATCCATCTATGTATTTTTCATCTATACATCAATCCATCCAACTATTCATCTATCTATCCATCCAAGTATCATTTAACAATCCATCCATCTATCCACCCAAGTATCTATCTCCAGATATATCATCTATTCATCCATCCATCCATCCATCCATCCATCCATCCATCCCAGTGTAGCACTCCTGAAGCCATCAGGGAGCTACAAGGTACTGCATCCCCACCAGGGGACCCAGAAGACCAGTGCCGGTAACACCACAACATTCCAGTTAATCCCTGTTATAGTCCACAAAATTCCCCAAAGACTGGTGACAGACTAGGGTTGGACCCATTGGATGGCCACCTAGAGGGTGGAGCCGATCCAGTCCACTAGACGACCAGGTGGAAGGGGCAGACAGTGGACGGACAGTCAGTCAGTAGTTGGTCGGTGAGAGTGAAGGAATGAGGAAGCACTAACAGGAGTGTGACGGTGACCTGAGGGCCCAGGAGTGTGGTTGCCGGTGGAGTACGGTGGAGTACTCCCAAAATCATAGCACCAACGGAGTACTGAATCCTAAGTCAGGCAAACACTCCAGGCAGACCTGATAAAATCTGCACAGTGAGGGGACCATCAAGGACCTCACTGACCTTGAAGTTCGGGACACAGTAGCAACAGGAGAACCGGGAAACAGGACCAGAGACTCCGACCCCACAGGGGTCATACAGACTACCGTTGAGAGACTAGCAGGAGTGGACCCCCAGATGCTCCAAGCCACGGGGACCCACCAGCCAGAGACAGGTGCAGGGGAAAGAAGCCACCAAGTCACTACATCGGCACTGGGACTAAGGAAACCAGAGGTTAAAACCAGCCTTCCTCCGGTAACCAGTTCACCAGAGACTGTGAGTAATGACACCAGTTATACTGAAACCCCTTGTGTTGCCTACCTTCTTTCCGCACCCATCAACATAACCATCCTCTGGGACCCAGCCCTGCTTGCGGAGGGCCTAACATCCAGGCTGCCACCAACACCAGCCCCAGTAGAGAGAACTGTGCAGCGGCGGCTCCATCTACATATCCGCAACCCGCAAGTGGCGTCACGTTATAAACTTTATTCTAACCTCCCTTGTAAATATATCCCTTTTAAAAAGCTTTCCCAGGGTCACGGAAGCGGGCAACGGCCACAGCACATCCGTGACACAGCATCCCCGTTCATATACGACCCGGGACCGAGGACCCCATAACCCTAGGCGACACATAAATATCTATGATCTAATTATCCATCCATCTATTATCTATTTACATATCTATCAGCTATCCATCCAACCTTCTATTCATCCATTCATCCATTCAAAATTTCTTCTGATTTTCTCAACAAATTACAGGTGATCTCTGTGGATCCTGGTGGGGTACCCACATAACGAGAGGTCAGGTGCCCCTGGAAGCTCTATGGCTTGAATAATAAAAGTTATATAATGGGCCCCCACCTTATTACTGATTCTAAAATCTTGTCCTTAAGGATTTACTGAATGGGGAAAGGTTTCCTGGAGAAGGAAAGCACATATAAAGGCCGCTTTACACGCTGCGACGTTGCTAGCGATCACACCCGCCCCTGTCTTTTGTGCGTCACTGGCAAATCGCTGCCTGTGGCAAACAATATCGCCGGTATGCGTCACACCAACTTACCTTCCTAATGACGTCGCTGTGGCCGGCGAACAACCTCTTTTTTAAGGGGGAGGTTCATGCGGCGTCACAGCGAAGTCACACAGCGGCCCCCCAATAGAAGCGGAGGGGCGAAGAGCAGCCGCATTAACAACACACCCACTTCGTTGCCGGAGGACGCAGGTACGCTGTTGTTCGTTGTTCCCGGGGTGTCACACGTAGCGATGTGAGCCGCCTAAGGAACGACGAACAACCTGCGTCCTGCACCAGCAACGATATTTGGGAAATGAACGACGTGTCAACGATCTATGATTTTGGGCATTTTTCGGATCGTTAGTGGTCGCTGGTAAGTGTCACACGCAACTACGTCGCTAATGAGGCCGGATGTGCGTCACGAATTACGTGACCCCAGCGATATCTCGTTAGCGATGTCGCTGCGTGTAAAGCGGCCTTAAGACAAAGGCTTACCTACTGCGGGTTTTTTTGCCTCACAATCTCCAAAAAACATTCTTTTTTTATTTTTCTTAGGTTTTCTGAATATCCCAAAGACGAGCCTCCAAACTGATGAAGTACTTCTTACTCCAATTAAAAGTTTCTGGGATTAATGATACAGTGCCAATAAGAATTAAAGAAGTACACAGGCATGTGATTTCCAAAGCTCTCCGAATGATTTTAATGAGAATCAGTTATTCTATAGTCTTTAGAAATATAGGCGTACCGTGCATAAATTTAGGCATTTCTTACATGATAGCAAATAGTAGAATATACTACTGCATAATAAGTAAAGATACTCCCAGCATCCACCCAGTTTAGCCACATCCCCTGAACAAGTGTGAACAGTGTGTCCCGCCGGTAAAGACCAGAAGGTCACAGCACCTTGTTGCTGGCAGATCCCCTGCTGTTACTTGAATAGCATCTTCTTGCTCGTGGTGCTGTAAGGGTTAAGCACTCATTCCTGCCTGGCTGCAGGCTGCAGTTTTCAATGTAAGGTGTGGCTCTTTGAACTTACTCCCCTTCACTATTTTAGATCATGTGTCTCATCACATGATGCCTGTGATAGAAATGGAATCCTCATATCTATGTGGTCCACTTTGGAAAGAGCCTGCTCTGGAAGACATTTGTTGTGTTGTGTGCAGCAGTGGTGTCAGCTGCACTGAAGGTGCCTGGAGTGTTTTTACTTTTCATGTTTTTTTTCCCTGTCTGTTTTCCTACCCTTGTGTGTCTGTATTGCAGTGGTGAGACTAGCAATCTTGTCAGCCTGCTCACTAGCCAGGGTGAATTTAGGGCAAGCGAGGGCTTAGGACCGGTTGAAAGAACCCATATAGGGACGTCAGGGAGTGCAGGGTTCAGCCGCAGGTGAGTGTTGGTGACCCCGCTCCCCTCTCCCAGGGACCTTCATTGTATTGTGACCCTTGTGTACGCTGTGTGTAGTTACACCTATTGGGGGTATGTGGTTTTTTTTTTTTTTTATTAAACCCTGCTAGTCCAAAAATTCTTTGTTCCAAAGGGGAAATCCCAAACCCTAAGACATTTTTGGCACGAATGAAGACATCAACTCTTTCCTTACATTAACAGTCATCAGTGCTGATATTGCAGGGACAATCCCATGAACTGAACCACAAAGGGGTTATGGTTTAGCAAAACCACACAATAGTGGACATTTTTTGGGGTTCCGAAATCTCTAAAAGTTTTAATTCTTACTGTTGATAATTGATAACAATTTTGGGATCCTTATTTCATTGGAAAGTCTCTGTTATATAACGTTACAGTACTCCCCAGGGAGGCTTTGCAGTCAGGTAGGCCGCAGCCTTGCACCCTCTTCACCCCTTAAACCACTTATCACAAGTTATCCTTTTAGGATTAGGCTATTACTCATATTATTTTTCCCCAAAATTGAATTTTCCCTTTAGGGAGGAATTATCCATTATTTGTCCGTGGGTCTGTTTCTGATATATTTGCATTGTTCTTGCCCTTCTAGAACATTTGATTTATCTCCTGGTCACTTGGAATGTTTTGTATGTTCCTCAGTTGGTTGATTTACTGTTGCTGAGGAGAAAACGTACCCCAAGCTGGTTTTTCCTCATCCTTAACAGACAGAGATATATTTTGTTAACCCTGTGGTGAGAGGATTTTCCTTGCCCCATCCTGCCTGGAGCTCTGATTTATGTGCTCCTGATGTGACTGGTGTTGTGACACGGCAGAAATTCCCTGTTCCAGCGTAGGTTTGCTTTTTATATGAGGTAATGTTACACTACATGGTATGTGGTCTTCACAGTTGTCAGAGCAGCGCTATGAAACAGAAACATTCATTGTATACTATATAAATATTGCATTTGTCTGGTTTCATTCTGGACCATATATTCCAAAATTTATGGAATGGGGAAGGAACATATGAAATAGATAAGGCATATCTAGACCTTACGGGGAGCACATAATTCACTGCCGACCGTCGTTCTTCAAGTTTCCAGGTCTTTTTCTTATATAGAAATAAAATGGAGGGCACTTTACCATCCATAACAAAAATAAAAAAACCTGAGTTGCCATAACTGCCATTGAACTGTCGTTCTCGGCAGCACATTGTCTTGTGTACGCAGCACATGTGCTGACGAGAAGATTGTAGTATATGGCGAGATGGGGTTACTCACTCTGATTACTCAACGAGGTAATGACAGGACCACTTCTTACTTAAAAAGGTCAGCCGGTTTATTATACAACACATAAACCGCTCTCACAAGCCTCACAAGCCTTCCTTTGGCTTTGCAGGGCACAACTATGGTCCACAGTCTGTTTAACTTTTGGTACGCCCACACAGGTTCGGAGGTAGAGGAACACAGTGGAGGTATATCCCTTTCCATTCACTGACAACGGTCAATACATACAACCCCTCTCTCTGAGGTTCCTTCTGGAGGTGTCACAAACCTCCACACACTGATCATATGTTGCGGACAGGGGCCGCCGCCGCTTCTTCTCGGGGGCCTGCTCGGATCTGGGTTCGCTGCTGCGGCTCGAGTGCTGACCGGACCTGGGCTTGGTCGGTTGCCCGTCCACTGAACCGTCGGAAAGGGGATATTTACAGGGGAGGTGTTGTGTCTGTGACGCCACCCGTGGATTGCGGTGAGGGATGGTGGCACCGCCACTGCCTGGTGATGGGACGCCCGGGGCTGATGGAGCGGGGCAGCAAGATGGAATCCCCTCCACGGGTAGGGGAGGTGTAGTCCCGGGGCTCACGGTCTGAACACAGGAGTGATGGCTGCTGGAGGTGGCGCGCCGGATTGCACCAGGGCATAATAGTGTACTCACAGTTCAGTAATTTCACACAAGTCCAATAGTAAACCAAGTTGCCAGTGGCCGGCTGCCTTTGGAGGGTGCATTCGGGTCCCGCACTCAGGTTAATGAACAGGTGTCCCTTCCTCCTGCACTCTGTGTTTGTCTTTCTTATTGGACGACTTCACATGGAACGGAGAAGTCCACTCCTGGTTCTGTGTGTAGCTGGGAGCTGTGGACCGCGAAAGCTGACCCTTGGGATCTCAGTGGGTTCTGACGGACACCCTATCCCCTGCGTTGGGCTTCCGTTTCGGTCTATCTGGGCAGTTAATGGGGCAAAGTCTGTAACATTGTCCCCGGCTGGTTATTTGGAGAGGGGCTTGCAACCCTCCTCGCCCTAGGGTCCAGGCACCCCGACTGTCACTGCCTCCGGACCGGATTCCCTCTGTCGGCACTGGCGGCCTACAACCCTGCCCCGGTCCACTTTAAGTCTCCTGCAAATGGATCTCTGTCGCCTGTGGCCCTGTTCACCGTCTGCCACCTAGCCGGGTAGTCCAAGGGCTCCTACCCCTGACTACACTGCACAGCCTGCACTTGACTTCCACTTGACTCCTCTCTCTCACTCAGACTGTTCTCTGAACTGAACTCAGGCTTAAACTGACGTGTTCCCCTAAGCTTGACTCTGCTTGACTCCGCCTCTGACACCTCAGGACCCCTAGGTGGGCGTTCCCATCCTCCTGATCCCACCCACTGGTGTGTTCCTATTATCACGAGGGGGTGGCTAGGGATTAATGGCTGTGTGTTGCCTGAATGTGGGTTTCTGGTGGTAACAAGGAGAATGTGGACTTTAGTGACTACCTGGTTTTGCCAGGGCGTCACACATATATCAAACAATTAGTCTCCATTTTGACACATGAAACACACCCATGGGCAGAGATATGTGGATAGCGAGACTTGGGGTAACAAAAAACATTCCTGCAGCTGCAATAATAACCGAAAGATATCACACATACCTGTCCATTACTAAAGCATTGTAATAGAGTTAGAGAAGTTGTCATAGAGAAAAATCGTAAAACCCATAATGACATCTCCGAGGAGGGGACATATCACCCCCCACATTGCAGATATGGGATTAATTATAACTGGGGAAGTGAGAAACTAATTCTAACTGCTGAAGAGAGAGGGAGCTCAGCTGACACATCAACCGCCATTGAAGTAGGACCTCCTGTAGTGGCCAAGTGTAGAGGGAAGTGTCTCCCAATAATAGCAGGAGATCTGCTCTGAGAACCAGACACCAAGGCTGGGGTTGGTATATACAAAGATTGAGAAGCGACAAATGTATCACCTCTGTAGGACTTTTAAGGTTGACAACTCGACTCTTCGGAGACACCACACAGTTATGAATATATGGGTTCGTATGTCAGGCATAGTTATGGTAGACATGCATGTTATTACATAACTGTGCAATCGGTGCATGAGCCCCAAATTAAAATCAGTCAGATGGCTGATGCTATCCATGACATATTTTATCTCTATGGAAAGGTAAAATCATGATAGGAAACATGATCACACTATCTCCTGCCTGGGACCTCCATGGGCGAAGATATCTTGAAAGTTGGGGATCTCTTAAAATTCTAAAATACCTAGCACATCAAACAACGAGCCCCCATATGAGCTCACCAAGGGGAGGTATGCGTAACCTTAATCTAAAAATAATGGCGTTTGGGTTTCTGTCTTTTGTCAGTCCTTGTCATTCAGTGTTCTTCTGTTTTACACTCCCTAGGTGTCATGGCGGTGTAAGACTCTGTTCACACTGCAGAGTATGACAAACAACTTGAGTTCTCCTAGTTGTTCAGCCTGAGTCTTGGCGTCGGCTCTGTTTTAGCTTCACTGCTTTTCAGTCCAGCAGGAGTTAATTACTGCTGGCTTGTGAACTGCTGCTAGGAGCTCAGGCTGCTATGACAATTCACAGCCTACTTCACTCTTTATAAGGTGCTGGATCCGGTTTCTCATCACCAAATATAGCTGAGCTTTGCTTCAGCGATACCGGTCCTTTTGTGGTGATCCAGAGCCTGGTGATCTGTTGCATGCTTTCTTGTGTGGTGTGGAAATATCCCTTTGTTAATTTATTTTCGCCCTGTGTTTATTTCTTCCTGGGCACTTATTGTCTCTCCCTGTGACTGATTACTCTGTGTATGAGTTTGATTTTTTCCCCTGCCTGGGGTATTTGTGGGGTTTGCTACTCTGGTCCCGGCCCTCTTCTGGGGTGGGGGAGATGGGGTGTTAGATCAGGGTCATACTGGTGGTCCAGACCTCGCTACCATTAAGCATACTTCTGGCATGAGGGATAGTGCAGGGTCCCTAGTCTGAGGGTCAACTTAGAGCTCCCTACTTCAGTTACCCTCACACTCCCATGACAGTCTTGAAAGGTACAGCTGGCTGTGATTCTGACTGTTTTTCAAAATAATAGCTCCCTCCACTAAGCTCTGAGCCATTTCCATGCACAGATTTAGTACCTTAGTACTTTTTGTTATCCCTTTTATTTTATGTAATTGTATATACTGTATTGTTTTGTCCCCTTTGTAATACCTTTTGTATACTTTTATAAACACTGCCTACTTTTTGGATTAAATATATAAAATTTAATAGATTAATTCCTCTTGCTCTATAAATCACATCCCTGAAGCCATATGCTACGTCTAACGAGTGTCCAACTGGCCTGTATAAACGATTGGTGGTCGCAGCTAGTAATTCCTTTAGTTATTGTGGAGTTCACAATCACTGTACCAGGGTATATATCTATATATATATAGATATATACTTGACTGGATTTGGAAGAGTATATACCATATGTTCACTGTGATTAACCAATAACTGGCCTGGTAGTGGAAACTGCCGCGGCCTCTTCCATCACTCCTCAGTCAATTGCTTAATTGTCTTGATGATTGGAGGTGATGGAGTGCTGTTTATAACCATTGCAAAAATATCTTTTTTAAAAAAAAACCTTTCTGGACACTTTTATTAAAGAAATGGAACCCGTGCATTTCGACATGGTTCTGTGATTCTTTGTCTAGTCTTGTATTATTTCTATATACCTGTATGGGGGGGGGACCCAACAATGATACTCTCTGGTGGGCCCCAGGTACTCCAGTCTCTCTCATTGCCTGTATATATATACACACACAGTATATATATATACATATATCATTTATATATATACATATAATATATATAAAGCTGAATGTGTGTATGTGTGTGTGTGTCCGTCCGGGATTGACATCTGCACCGTCGCAGCTACAGCCACAAAATTTTGCACACTCACACGTCTGGACCCCGAGAGCGTCATAGGCTATGTTGTGAGGCGAAATTTTAACCCTGCGCGTTCCAATTTACCAATCAATGTTGCCCCTATCTACATAATGGGGAAAAAGTGAAACGAAAAGTGTATCCGCACCGTCGCATTTACAATCACAAAATTTTGCACAGACATCTCATGTGACCCAGGGAACGTCGTAGACTATGTTTTGACAGGAAAATTTAACCCCGCGCTTTACAGTTACTCTCCAAAAAACATGCCTTCATTAAAGTAAATGGAGCCTGGAACTACAGGTTATTAGTAGGAGCTGTGAGTGGTTGCTATAGGAACAAAAGACATTCATAGTATAAGAAGCTTATATATGAGGTAATAAGATGTCGGTGGGGAGACGGATAGAGCGAGGCAGACAGAGGCAGACAGGGAAAGAAACAAAGAGATAGAGACAGACAGGGAAAGAGACAGACAGAGACAGACTGTGAAAGAGACAGACAGAGACAGACGGTGAAAAAGACAGACAGAGAAAGACCTGAAAGAGACAGATAGGAAAAGAAACAGTCAGACATGCAGACACGGACAGAGACAGGCAGACAGGGAAGGAGGAGACAGCCAGAGAGACAAAGATAGATGGGGAAAGACACAGACCTTGATAGAGACAGACGGGGAAAGAGACAGAGAAATAGAGACAGACAAAGACAGGCAGACAGGGAAAGAGACAGACAGGAAAAGACACAGACAGAGATGGGGAGACAGAAGGGGAAAGAGACAGACCTGGGAAAGAGACAGACCTGGAAAGAGACAGATGGGGAAAGAAACAGAGAGATAGAGACAGACAAAGAAAGAGACAGACAGAGACAGGCAGATGGGGAAAGAGTCAGACGGGGAAAGAGTCAGATGGGGAAAGAGTCAGACGGGGGAAAGAGTCAGACGGGGAAAGAGTCAGACGGGGAAAAAGTCAGACGGGGAAAAGGTCAGACGGGGAAAGAGGCAGACGGGGAAAGAGGCAGACGGGGAAAGAGGCAGACAGGGAAAGAGGCAGACGGGGAAAGAGGCAGATCTGGAAAGAGACAGACGGAGCACATTACTTGGCCAATTTAGTTAAATCTGTGTGGAATATCTGTGGTGATGAAATATATGTTGTGAAATGCTTCTATTAGCTTAGTTTTTGCCTTTTAATAATTCTAATTTCTATCTATTTGTTTTGTGGTTTTTGTGTGCAGAATACATTTTTGTTAATACATTCTATTTTGTTAACAGCAGTTATTAACCCGGGCGAAGCCGGATAGTACAGCTAGTACATAATATATGTACATGGTCCTATGATTTCTGTGTATTTCTTTGTAAATGGATCATCTGTTTAATGGACAAACTTTCTGGATTTTTAGGAGTGAGAGCGACCCTGGATACCAATGATTGACCAAAAAGGACGTAAATGCCTTTACAAGCTGCATTAAGAGAAAACACATTCCATATATCTATTACGGCTCGGGACACAGAACAATGTAGATATTAGTAGCTAAGACATAGATAGGGCTCGCCCATCACCAGGGAGGCATAACCCGGCACATACTTCCATTTTCTGCCATACTTGTAGAAGACGCTCATAAAACACTTGTTTTGCTCAGCAGGGCGGCTCTTTGAATTTACGAGCTCCTAGAAAGTTAAGTTGTTGCAAGTGGAACTATCTTACTGCTTCCAGGAGCAAAAGGAAACGGGGCTCTAATTCTCACACTCCCTGTTATTTTCTCTCAACCCTATGCCAAATGTCAGCACCATGGGGAACATGGAGAGCAGCGATGGAACCGAAATATTGAAATCTGGATTCTATGTTTTCTTTCTCTTACATATAGACAATGAACGATACATTTCGCGACCACATCCTATGAATTGGATTGACCACAAAAATGGACCCAACGCCCTCTAACAATGGCTGCTGCCCCCTGATTCATCATCATCGCCACCATAGATATTCAATAGAAATTTTGCAGAAAATTTGCGACCTAATGAATCCTATTTTTGGCCTTGATGCTTGGTAAATATATCCAGATCTCCATGCGATATTTACAATTGGGCACCTTTGCATGCCCCTTTAGTGTGCAGACTGTAATGCAAGCCTTTATTTACGGGTAGGTCAGACGGATGAATAGTCAGGAAAGCCGGGGTCTGGTAACAGGAGGACACGTGGCATAGTCAGGTCCCGATCCGGGGTCAGTATTCCAGGAAGACACGTAATAACTTCCGGGAGAAAACTGAGATGTGGTCAGGTAACGGTCCGGGATCAAAAGCCAAGAAGTCACGACAGGAACAGGGAGCGTGCAAAGAGAAATCAAGCAACAGTTCAGGGTCAGAAAACAGAGATCAGAACAAAGCAAAGACACAGGCCAACAGCACAACTACAGAACCAGAATGTGCGACTGGCAAGGTTCTTGGGGAGCATGCTCAGTAACAAAACAGGGCAATTACCAGAAAGATGAAACACCTGAGCACACACCTCCTCCCAGAACCAGCATGGAATCCTGCACAGCCAATCAGCCTGCCAGCTCAGCAGTCTAGAAAACACGGCAGAGCACCTCCAGTACAAGAAGCTCTGCACAGAGGAATCGTGCAGGCAAAGAGAAGTCATGCAACAGTCCGGGGTCAGAAAACAGAGATCAGAACAAGCAAAGACACAGGGCAACAGCACAACTACAGAACCAGAATGTATGACTGGCAAGGTTCTGGGAGATCATGCTCAGTAAAGAAACAGGGGAATAACCAGAAAGATGAAACACCTGAGCACACACCTCCTCCCAGAACCAGCATGGAATCCTGCACAGCCAATCAACCTGCCAGCTCAGCAGTCTAGAAAACATGGCAGAGCATCTCCAGTGTAAGATGCTCTGCACAGAGGAATCATAACACAGACAATATTCTTGAACCACAGGTGACAAGAATCAGACATTGACTCCATTATTACAGCTGTGTATGTTTTACTAAAAAAATCTCTATGACCTTGTTTTCTCCTCTTCATTCTTCATGTTGCAGTCTTGCTTAAAAAAGTTCTCCAACTTTTGAAACATTTTTTTTAAATTTTACTTAAATGCATAGAATTTGGGGCCAAAAATATATTTTTTTTACAATTGGGTTTCCTTAAAAATGTTGCACAATTTGGTTTCTACAAGCTATTTGAGTAGCCGCACATTCAACTTGTGGTATGCAGCTGAACATTCAACTTTGATGTGGTATGCAGCTACACATTCAACTTTGATGTGGTATGCAGCTGCACATTCAACTTTGATGTGGTATGCAGCTGCACATTCAACTTTGATGTGGTATTCAGCTGCACATTCAACTTTGATGTGGTATGCAGCTGCACATTCAACTTTGATGTGGTATGCAGCTGCACATTCAACTTTGATGTGGTATGTGGTATTAAATCAGCTGAGAAGAGCTCAGAAAGGACAGCTAAAAGAGTTACAAACTCTCAGCCAGAACATCATAGAGAGCTTACTGATAGAATCTCAGTTAACTCATTCTGTACCAACAATACAGAGTGTAGTGTAACACAGAGATCAAAGATTTTTAATGACAATTATAAAAAGGATGTGTAGCCCAAAAATTCATGCATTAAAGTTAAAAAGTGATCTGATTCAGTCCCTCTTTCTCTTGAGCATTGTATGTAGATCATACTCCCCAGTAAGCCCCATTGCATAGTTTCATATGCCAGGGTTCAGCATTTTTGAACCAGTGCTCAGTCTCATTCTTGTTATGTGCACTGATGTGCACACGTGGAATATAACATAAACTATGGTCTAAATTAAAAATACTACACCTGACCCGCTCGTTCCTGTACAGACTAGGGGTCCCAGCTTTACAGTCCTTAATGGCCCTTACGCAGACTAAAACAACCCTAACTGGATGACTCAGATGACCACCGAACCTTTGTTCCCTAAGCAGCCATCAAAGGTATCATGTACCTCCATAAGGTAAACCAAAAGTGATAATCTGAGAAATACTAGGCAGACATGCTGTAGTTCCATATGGGGAGATAAGGTATGCACACCAGTGACTATGGAAGGGGAATACATGGAATAGCAGAAACTGCTGTGTGAATACTGACATGAAAAATTCAATAGCTATTTGTAAGAATGAAATGTGAAAAATGGAACCTGCATTACTGCCATGAATATATGAATAAAGAGAAATTTAGCTACTGAATTGATCAATGCAGAAGAGCCCCAACACTACGCCAAAGTATTTCTCTACGTTGGGGTCCCTAGCTTGTGTGTGTCCTCTCATGCAGTTAAAAAACTTACCGTGTATGGGACGCTGAGACCCAGGCTATATATGCGTATAATGTGGATTGGCAATAGGTGTGTATGGGGAGGGTTCACAAACGAAAAACTACTAACATTAAGGAATAACGTTTGGAACTCCATTCTATGTCTGAACTGGGTGCAAAAAACCTAAAAAACATCACTATGGGGAGATAAGGTATGCACACCAGTGACTATGGAAGGGGAATACATGGAATAGCAGAAACTGCTGTGTGAATACTGACATGAAAAATTCAATAGCTATTTGTAAGAATGAAATGTGAAAAATGGAACCTGCATTACTGCCATGAATATATGAATAAAGAGAAATTTAGCTACTGAATTGATCAATGCAGAAGAGCCCCAACACTACGCCAAAGTATTTCTCTACGTTGGGGTCCCTAGCTTGTGTGTGTCCTCTCATGCAGTTAAAAAACTTACCGTGTATGGGACGCTGAGACCCAAGCTATATATGCGTATAATGTGGATTGGCAATAGGTGTGTATGGGGAGGGTTCACAAACGAAAAACTACTAACATTAAGGAATAACGTTTGGAACTCCATTCTATGTCTGAACTGGGTGCAAAAAACCTAAAAAACATCACTATGGGGAGATAAGGTATGCACACCAGTGACTATGGAAGGGGAATACATGGAATAGCAGAAACTGCTGTGTGAATACTGACATGAAAAATTCAATAGCTATTTGTAAGAATGAAATGTGAAAAATGGAACCTGCATTACTGCCATGAATATATGAATAAAGAGAAATTTAGCTACTGAATTGATCAATGCAGAAGAGCCCCAACACTACGCCAAAGTATTTCTCTACGTTGGGGTCCCTAGCTTGTGTGTGTCCTCTCATGCAGTTAAAAAACTTACCGTGTATGGGAAGCTGAGACCCAGGCTATATATGCGTATAATATGGATTGGCAATAGGTGTGTATGGGGAGGGTTCACAAACGAAAAACTACTAACATTAAGGAATAACGTTTGGAACTCCATTCTATGTCTGAACTGGGTGCAAAAAACCTAAAAAACATCACTATGGGGAGATAAGGTATGCACACCAGTGACTATGGAAGGGGAATACATGGAATAGCAGAAACTGCTGTGTGAATACTGACATGAAAAATTCAATAGCTATTTGTAAGAATGAAATGTGAAAAATGGAACCTGCATTACTGCCATGAATATATGAATAAAGAGAAATTTAGCTACTGAATTGATCAATGCAGAAGAGCCCCAACACTACGCCAAAGTATTTCTCTACGTTGGGGTCCCTAGCTTGTGTGTGTCCTCTCATGCAGTTAAAAAACTTACCGTGTATGGGACGCTGAGACCCAGGCTATATATGCGTATAATGTGGATTGGCAATAGGTGTGTATGGGGAGGGTTCACAAACGAAAAACTACTAACATTAAGGAATAACGTTTGGAACTCCATTCTATGTCTGAACTGGGTGCAAAAAACCTAAAAAACATCACTAGAGAAATACTTTGGCGTAGTGTTGGGGCTCTTCTGCATTGATCAATTCAGTAGCTAAATTTCTCTTTATTCATATATTCATGGCAGTAATGCAGGTTCCATTTTTCACATTTCATTCTTACAAATAGCTATTGAATTTTTCATGTCAGTATTCACACAGCAGTTTCTGCTATTCCATGTATTCCCCTTCCATAGTCACTGGTGTGCATACCTTATCTCCCCATAGTGATGTTTTTTAGGTTTTTTGCACCCAGTTCAGACATAGAATGGAGTTCCAAACGTTATTCCTTAATGCTAGTAGTTTTTCGTTTGTGAACCCTCCCCATACACACCTATTGCCAATCCACATTATACGCATATATAGCCTGGGTCTCAGCGTCCCATACACGGTAAGTTTTTTAACTGCATGAGAGGACACACACAAGCTAGGGACCCCAACGTAGAGAAATACTTTGGCGTAGTGTTGGGGCTCTTCTGCATTGATCAATTCAGTAGCTAAATTTCTCTTTATTCATATATTCATGGCAGTAATGCAGGTTCCATTTTTCACATTTCATTCTTACAAATAGCTATTGAATTTTTCATGTCAGTATTCACACAGCAGTTTCTGCTATTCCATGTATTCCCCTTCCATAGTCACTGGTGTGCATACCTTATCTCCCCATAGTGATGTTTTGTAGGTTTTTTGCACCCAGTTCAGACATAGAATGGAGTTCCAAACGTTATTCCTTAATGTTAGTAGTTTTTCGTTTGTGAACCCTCCCCATACACACCTATTGCCAATCCACATTATACGCATATATAGCCTGGGTCTCAGCGTCCCATACACGGTAAGTTTTTTAACTGCATGAGAGGACACACACAAGCTAGGGACCCCAACGTAGAGAAATACTTTGGCGTAGTGTTGGGGCTCTTCTGCATTGATCAATTCAGTAGCTAAATTTCTCTTTATTCATATATTCATGGCAGTAATGCAGGTTCCATTTTTCACATTTCATTCTTACAAATAGCTATTGAATTTTTCATGTCAGTATTCACACAGCAGTTTCTGCTATTCCATGTATTCCCCTTCCATAGTCACTGGTGTGCATACCTTATCTCCCCATAGTGATGTTTTTTAGGTTTTTTGCACCCAGTTCAGACATAGAATGGAGTTCCAAACGTTATTCCTTAATGTTAGTAGTTTTTCGTTTGTGAACCCTCCCCATACACACCTATTGCCAATCCACATTATACGCATATATAGCCTGGGTCTCAGCGTCCCATACACGGTAAGTTTTTTAACTGCATGAGAGGACACACACAAGCTAGGGACCCCAACGTAGAGAAATACTTTGGCGTAGTGTTGGGGCTCTTCTGCATTGATCAATTCAGTAGCTAAATTTCTCTTTATTCATATATTCATGGCAGTAATGCAGGTTCCATTTTTCACATTTCATTCTTACAAATAGCTATTGAATTTTTCATGTCAGTATTCACACAGCAGTTTCTGCTATTCCATGTATTCCCCTTCCATAGTCACTGGTGTGCATACCTTATCTCCCCATAGTGATGTTTTTTAGGTTTTTTGCACCCAGTTCAGACATAGAATGGAGTTCCAAACGTTATTCCTTAATGTTAGTAGTTTTTCGTTTGTGAACCCTCCCCATACACACCTATTGCCAATCCACATTATACGCATATATAGCCTGGGTCTCAGCGTCCCATACACGGTAAGTTTTTTAACTGCATGAGAGGACACACACAAGCTAGGGACCCCAACGTAGAGAAATACTTTGGCGTAGTGTTGGGGCTCTTCTGCATTGATCAATTCAGTAGCTAAATTTCTCTTTATTCATATATTCATGGCAGTAATGCAGGTTCCATTTTTCACATTTCATTCTTACAAATAGCTATTGAATTTTTCATGTCAGTATTCACACAGCAGTTTCTGCTATTCCATGTATTCCCCTTCCATAGTCACTGGTGTGCATACCTTATCTCCCCATAGTGATGTTTTTTAGGTTTTTTGCACCCAGTTCAGACATAGAATGGAGTTCCAAACGTTATTCCTTAATGTTAGTAGTTTTTCGTTTGTGAACCCTCCCCATACACACCTATTGCCAATCCACATTATACGCATATATAGCCTGGGTCTCAGCGTCCCATACACGGTAAGTTTTTTAACTGCATGAGAGGACACACACAAGCTAGGGACCCCAACGTAGAGAAATACTTTGGCGTAGTGTTGGGGCTCTTCTGCATTGATCAATTCAGTAGCTAAATTTCTCTTTATTCATATATTCATGGCAGTAATGCAGGTTCCATTTTTCACATTTCATTCTTACAAATAGCTATTGAATTTTTCATGTCAGTATTCACACAGCAGTTTCTGCTATTCCATGTATTCCCCTTCCATAGTCACTGGTGTGCATACCTTATCTCCCCATAGTGATGTTTTTTTAGGTTTTTTGCACCCAGTTCAGACATAGAATGGAGTTCCAAACGTTATTCCTTAATGTTAGTAGTTTTTCGTTTGTGAACCCTCCCCATACACACCTATTGCCAATCCACATTATACGCATATATAGCCTGGGTCTCAGCGTCCCATACACGGTAAGTTTTTTAACTGCATGAGAGGACACACACAAGCTAGGGACCCCAACGTAGAGAAATACTTTGGCGTAGTGTTGGGGCTCTTCTGCATTGATCAATTCAGTAGCTAAATTTCTCTTTATTCATATATTCATGGCAGTAATGCAGGTTCCATTTTTCACATTTCATTCTTACAAATAGCTATTGAATTTTTCATGTCAGTATTCACACAGCAGTTTCTGCTATTCCATGTATTCCCCTTCCATAGTCACTGGTGTGCATACCTTATCTCCCCATAGTGATGTTTTTTAGGTTTTTTGCACCCAGTTCAGACATAGAATGGAGTTCCAAACGTTATTCCTTAATGCTGTAGTTCCAGGCAGGGTCCACTTCACCTGTGGGATATGCATGCCCGGGGAAGCTTTAAATAGTTACATTAGACGGGTGATAGGGCAGAATGAATTACAGCATAAGAAACACTTGTTGGCAAAAAGGCAATGAATACACAACAAAAGTGTTCAGAACCAGGACACTGACTGAACCTGACTGTGACTCAGTGGAGAGAAAAACAGACCACACTAGAGGCTGAAGGATTAGATCTTCAAAAATGGAGCATGGGCACCTTGCCATTTTTATCATTTTTTAGGATGGGGCAAAAGGAAATGTGATGATCCTCTAGTGAATCCATCAGCTTAAGTAGACTATCATAGGAAGACTTGACTCTACCCTGCCGAAAGCACTCTTGGTACTCACTTCTTCACTCCTGCCTTCCCTGCAGGAGCCCCAATGGCTACATTTTAAGGTTACATGCTGGTCGGGGGTCAAGTCCAAAAAGAACACAAAGAGTCAACCCAAAATCAGTGCACCAGGGCTCTAATACGATATAATGGCTATCAAGAGGCAATTGAATATTAAGTATTTACACCTCCCAGTGGCAACCAAAGTCACCCTGCCTTGCTCCAGAGACCCACCGTAGCAATTGTCCAGTCAACTGAGCCTTTATGTGCTTATGACCCACAGGAGGCGAAAATACTTCCCCTTTGAAGTATTTAACAACAATAACGCATTCTGGATAGTAATAGCTAGGCGCAATGCTTAGCTATAAAGTGATCAGTTTTTTGGTGCAAGCGATAGGGTAATTTATTTATTGATCCATTGTGAATCATGTCTCTTAAGGTTACATTTAAATTATTGATTAGTTTTGCTTGCAATACCCCATTTTACCAGATGGTGTGCTGTTGCTCACAGTCATCTGCAGCAAAATAATCAATGCTGCCATCTGGTGGTGGAAATGTTCTCCTCTGTACAACGCATGGACCATTTTGTAATTTATTAGAACATAAAAAATAAATGATGATGAAAGTTTAAAGAAATTAAAATCAAAAAGGATATATATTTGTTTTCCATCGTCGCTGTTTGACTTGAAATAACTCCTTTAAAAAAGTCTAACAACCTGTGTAATGTAGATGAGTGCAGCACAGATAGCTGCACATCCTGCCGTGACTTCACTAATAGGAGAAGCCAAGACAATGGCCTATATCCAATGATGATCTATATATTCACCGTCTCCAGTAATAAAATGATGATGTGACAACTGATTGTTCTGTCAACCTGGCCACGTTCCATCCATGTGTAGAGAAAAGAGCAGATTGTTTATAGAGCTTTAATATAGGGTTAGGCAACCCCATCCCCATATGTAGATGTCCTCTTAAGCCCGGGACATGGGGTTAAAATCCAATCAGGTCCGAGATTGTGGAATTTACCCCATGCATTTGTCCGATTCTTCACCACCATTCCCAAAGACATCTTGGAAGCTTAGCTGGTTTCTTGTGAAACTGGCCCTAACGTGTGTATGTATCCGACAGATTAGATTAGATCATATACCTTCACGAGCTAGAGGCCGTATATCAGTCCGGACTATGCTGGCTCTGTATACACAGTGGATAAAAATCTCTTGCAAGTTATAAATAATAATAATAATAATTTTATTTATATGGTGCCAACATATTCCGCAGTGCTTTAAGGCCCCGTTACACGCAACGACGTATCTAACGATATATATCGCCGGGGTCACGGATTCTGTGACACACATCCGGCATCGTTAGCGATGTTGTTGCATGTGACACCAACGAACGGCCGTTAACGATGGAAGATACTCACCTTATCGTTGATCGTTGACACGTCGCTCATTTTCAAAAAATCGTTGATTGTTGAGGACGCAGGTTGTTCGTCGTTCCCGAGGCAGCACACATCGCTACGTGTGACACCTCGGGAGCGACGAACTATAGCTTACCTGCGTCCTCCGGCAATGCGGAAGGAAGGAAGTGGGCGGGATGTCACGTCCCGCTCATCTCCGCCCCTCCGCTTCTATTGGGCGACCGCTTAGTGACGCCACTGTGACGCTGCACGAACTGCCCCCCTTAGAAAGGAGGCGGTTCGCCGGCAACAGCGACGCCACTAGGCAGGTAAGTCCGTGTGACAGCTCCTAACGATTTTGTGCACCATGGGCAGCGATTTGCCCATGACGCACAAACGATGGGGGCGGATGCTTTCACCAGCGATATTTCTGCGTGTAACGCCCCCTTTATAGCTGAGATTGTTTGCAGAGATATGTTCTTTGCCATTTTCACCTTACAACAAAAAAAATCCCAAGAAGAGGAAGGCATGACCAAGATGGAGGCAGCGGCAGATCCAAATGTTTGATATAAAAAAAAAACCTCAAAAGAATAGTGAGCACAATCTAAGGGCGGCTTTGCACACTACGACATTGCAGGTGCGATGTCGGTGGGGTCAAATCGAAAGTGACGCACATCCGGCGTCACTTGAGATGTAGTAGTGTGTAAATCCTAGATGATACGATGAACGAGCGCAAAAGCGTCGTTATCGTATCATCGTTGCAGCCTCCGACATTTCCATAATGCCGATGGTGCGACAGGTGCGATGTTGTTCCTCGCACACATCGCTGTGTGTGAAGCTGCAGGACCGAGGAACATCTCCTTACCTGCCGCCGGCCAGAATGCGGAAGGAAGGAGGTGGGCGGGATGTTTACATCCTGCTCATCTCCGCCCCTCCGCCACTATTGGCCGCCTGCCGTGTGACGTCACTATGACGCCGCACGACCCGCCCCCTTAGGAAGGAGGCGGGTCACCGGGCAGAGCGACGGTCGCACGACAGGTGAGTGCATGTGAAGCTGGCGTAGCGATAATTTTCGCTACGCCAGCTATCACGATATCGTACCTGCGACGGGGGCGGGGACTATCGTGTGCGACATCGCAGCATCGGCTTGCGATGTCGCAACGTGCAAAGCCCGCCTAAGCCCCCTGCCCCCAGTCTTATACTCAACCGCCAATGGCTTCATCCTTTTTCTGCACTGCTCCAATCCACAGCTCCATAACTTCTGTCTGGAAGTCAGAAGTTATGTCACAAGCTCTCAATACAAGTCTGATATGGATTTGCTCAGATGTCGCACGGAGGTGGTGACTCAGATGTAACAGCATGGAGGAGGTGGTAACTACAGGCTCAAGGAAGAGACAGGTTAGTGGGTACAGGTAACTGGTACTAGGACATGAGACGTAGGACTAGACACAGTAACAGGTGCGGGACCTGAGAACTAGCAACGCACTATGGATAGGCAATGTTGGTCAGGCACCTCCCCTAAGGCGGATTGCCTTCAATACCTACAGGGAGATTGCTGACCTCAAAAGGTCACTTCTGGGTAATAGGACACCAGCCCTTTAAGAAAGGGAGCATGGCCACATGTGCACCCTATGGGCATTCCCAGAAGGCGAGTGTGGCCAGGAAGCAGGAGAAGGTTGTGGCAGGCCCTCAGGCAGGAACAGGGTGCATGGGCCTACAGGGCAGGTGAGGAGAACGGCGTCCCTGACAAGGCATGAGAGCAGGGGCGCCGCGCCGGGAACAGGTGCTACAGTAGACTACATCATATACCAAAGCTTTAAATATGTTCCTTAAGGCTAAACCAATGGTAGTCATGATGACTTTGGGATAGTGGGAACCGGGGCTCCTAAGCTGTCCCTCAAGCTAGGGGACTCTACTCTATCCCTAACCTCAGGGATAATCCTGATGGTGGAGAGGCCTGAGTCTCTTTCTTGGCCCTGCCCCTGACCAGTCCTGATCTGATTCCCCTCCCCCTGTTCCCAGGGAGGGACGGGACAGGAGTGTGTTGAACCCACAGATAAAAAGATACAAGGTAAAAAACAAATTATCTCTCCAGGAAAGGAGACAAACTCTAGTGCCACCTATTGGAAGTAGCAATCCTAAAAGTCAAAAGTGGCCTTTTAACAAGCCTTTTCATATGACCTAGGATATATGCCAGATCAGAATCCCAATTTGCAGACACGGTGTTTCGGGGTGATTGCCCCTCGTCAGTGCAAAGTGTGAAGGTAAAAAACAAAAATTTGTCACACAGCATGGTTCATTGAAATTTATATAAGAGGCTCTAAACAAGGACTTAACTGCAAAATATCTGTTATATCCCTTTAAATCAAGTACAAATCATCAACATCTTTTTCTAATTGGCCGGGTTCCTAAAATCACATTTTAAACATATGTATTTTTTTTTCTAAGAAAATTGTTTTTACCTTGAGACTTTGCACCGAAAGCAAATGATTAACTGCAATTAGATATTAAACTGATAGGTACAGACTGGAAGAGCCAACCCAACGATGGTCCCTCTAATTAAATTCAATGTCAATGCGGATAGACTTGGAAGGAGGAGGAGGAGGAATTATTTGAGGATTTACAGCTTTCTAGTGGCAGAGTCAAAATAGAATTTGGAAAATGTATCCTTTACGAGGAGAGGGAGTGAAAATGAGGACTGAGCAGCGGACCCTGAACACCGGAGGAAATATTAATTACATAGGAGCCGAGCTTAGTGCTTAAAGAGCTCATTAATTACGAATTGTATCTTCTGTTAATATACAAGCATCAGATGTATATAAGCTACTATGAAGAATACCTATACAAACCATGTCTGTGAATGGGTCATAAATTCTATTAAACTGTTTCTTATTTTTATGGGTCTTTGGAAAAGCTCATTGATAACCAGTATAATGACAAGCACTTTGGGGGTGTCTGTTGTGGGCACTTTGAGTACTTCTAGGGTGCTCTAGGTGCATCTGAGGCAGATATTCTCATGTCATCAATGGAAAACATTCTAGGACATATGAGGCAGGCACTCTAGGTGCATCTGAGGAAGACATTCCTATGTCACCTGTGGGAAAACATTCTAGGACATATGAGGCAGGTGTGGCGCCCTGGACAAGCCAGGTCGTCACAGAAGTACACCAACACACCCCACACCCCGGTTAGGCACACCGAAGTCAAACACAAAATCCTTGTTGCCTTCCTCCAGGGGCTGATGTCCACACCAGGGGGTGGGCCAGGTGGTTGGTTCCACCCACCGAGAAGTTCACAGTCCTGGAGGCGGGAAAAGGAGTCAGTTAGTTTGTTGGGAGAGTGAAGTGGTAGAGGAGCAGACTGACAGCGTCCGGGTGTGTGGCCCGGACGGAACAGCAAGGTTGGCAGATGGTGGTGACCGTCTGCAAGAGAGGCCGATTAGAGTGAGCCGTAAGGACCGTGGACGGGCGGTGGCCCAGCGGTACCGGATCGGTGAACAAAGAGAAGCCAGCACCATCCGGCAGGGCTTACGGACCCCGACCAGGCTAGGAGTCACCGTAAAACTGGTCAAATCCGTTAGCGAAGGGAACCTCCGGGGTTTCCCAGCAGTCAAGACCCGATTTAAGGCAACAGCTCAAACCGTAAAGGGAAACACAGTCACCGCCAAGGCTACAGTTCCCAGGGCCAGAGCCTGCGGGCAAAACGGGCTCCTTCAGCACCCATCCAAGCTGGGGAGCGGGATACCGGTGGGAACCCATTGGAACCGCAAACACAACCTAGGTGTAGGGAAAGGCAGTCACCATCAACCTGCCGGATGGAGAAACACCGCAGCCGTCTGTGGGACCCGTCCATCCAGCCGTTTGTTTTACCGGAGACTTTGCATTCGTCATTGGCTGAGTGAGTACCACTGTACAGCGCTGCCCCCGCGACTCTGCACCTCACCAGGCCCGTAACCCGCCTGCCATCCATCCCTACCCCTCACCGGGCCCCGGGACAACCAACCCCCCTACCCACGGATGGGAGAACCAACATCCTAGATGCTCCCTGTCACCGCTCCCGGGATCCCCGTCCAGAGCAGCGGTGGTGTCACAACCTCACCACAACCGTGGGTGGCGTCATGGACAATATCCCTAAACCCAAACCACCCCCTTTCACTCACGGGCGAGGAACACTTCTCGAGTCCCCGGGATCCGGCCCACCGCTCGAGCCACCACCGAGCAGCAGCAGCAGCAGCCGGACCTGAGCAGTGGGTGAGCGTAGCGTCCCCTCCTCCGCCTGTGACAACTTGGTGTCACGAACAGGATCTTACCGCTCTGCCATCTGGTAGAGGTGCGCCTTTTGACCGCCGTAGGTGTCCGGCCGAAAATTTTGAGAAGCCGCCATTTTGGGCGCGAAAAGTCCCCGCTCGAGCGTCTTCCCGAGTAGTGGAGGAGCGAAAGCCGAAACCCCACCCCTGTAGAGGAGGAGCCGGAAAAAGACTAAGGGGGACGGAAACAAGATGTCTGCGCCTGACGAAGCCGCTGGAGGAGTGGCGGTCGCAGCCGCAGTGGCACCCGCGGATGGGAATGTGTTACGAGGGGGACCCGGGGAAGCGTGCCAAGATGGGAAATGCACAGCTTCCGCCGGTCAAGGTTCACTGTGCGGTGTAAGGGACCTCCGCTATGGTGGGTGAAGAGTGAGCGGGTTGCTGCTAGCGATCGTCTGGAATGTCACAGACGATCTATGTACACCGATCTGCCCTAACCCGTGAGGGTTGTATGGCAGGGATCTCACGGCTCGGTGTACCTGTCGCACGGGGAAGCACAGAGGTGCCCACGCACGTGTGCCAGTGGAAGTCACGAGAATATGGCACGAGGGTAGCACAGAGGTGCCCACGCACGTGTGCTTTCAATAACCAGGTGAGTCCGGTGGAGGCTTGAGGAGCTCACCTGGGACAGGAACACGGCCTGTTGAAGGGGATACTGCCGGAGCAGCAAGGCAGGAACACTGCCTGCAAACGAGGTACTGCCTAAGCAGCAAGGGCCAAGCCCACAGAAGACAGTAATGCCTGAGCAGTGGCGTGGCAGCACGCTGCCAGACATCCAAACATAGAAGGACGGTCGCGCGCCGCCATGATGGGAGGAGGAGCTTTTAAGGAGGTGTCGTTCCACCCAAGGGCGGGCGCGAGGCGGAGATGACGGACTTGACCCAATCAGGGTCCACGACATCCCAGCCTGGCCAGTCAGGATTCACCACGTCACCTGCCTTGTCATCAAGCCGTGTGACGTCAGTGGGCGAATCAGAACCCACCACGCATAGCACATGCTCACCCTCCTGCCTCTGGGAAATAGAGGCGGGATCCTCGGTCTCACAATGTGCAGAGATAACGGGAGTCTCACTGCTTCCCTGAGCAGTAAACCTCTGCACATTGCGCAACCTCGCAGACCTTCGGGGCCGCTGAGCAGGAGGGCCTGCGGCAGGCCATGAATGGGAGACCGCTTCACTCCTTGTAACAGGAGAACCACTAGGTGTCGCCCTTATGCTGCCTCTCTGAGAAGGTATCTCCTGCACACTGCGCAGTCTGGCAGACCTTCGGCGCTGCTGAGCAGGAGCGCTCGTGGCAGGCAAGGAATGGGAGACTGCCTCAGTCCTTGCCTCAGGAAAGCCACGAGATGTAACAGGAATGTGCCCGCCCAGGTCCTGGCCGCACTGGCAGGAGGTGCCGTGGCCCCAGCTCTCGCTCAGGTGATGCCGTTCTCCTTGCCCTATGTGCCCGGAGCTACCTGGCTGCCGCAGTACGATGGGAAACCTGATGCGTTGCAGGTCTTCCGGAAGAAGCTTAGCCCGCTACTGGAATTGTACCCCCTAACTGATAAGCAACGGGCAGCGGTAGTGCTGGGACAGCTAACCGGCGCGGCTGAGCAGGAGGCGGAGACCTGGGCTGAGGGGGACCGGTTCTTTGTAGCCACCATCTTTGAGAAGTTACAGACTGCCTTTGAGACCCGTACCAAAGCCGAGTTACGGATGCAGTTTTACCAATGCCGGCAACGGCCCGCGGATAGCATTCGGGACTTCGCCTTGCGTCTGCAAACCGCCCTCCGCACACTGAAGCGGGTAGACACCATCAATGATGCGGATAGCAACAAAATGCTAGTGGAACAGTTTGTACAAGGGATGAGGTCCTCGGAGGACCGCAAGCAACTTTGGCTCTGGGCCCTGGAACACCCTGATGTGGGCTTTGCCGTGTTAAAGGAACGGGCTATTAAAGCTCTGCAGCCTCCAGCGTCGGAAGTCCCTGAGGCAGCCCCATGGCCGGCTGAGACGGCTCCCGTCGTGGTGGCCCCTGTCCTCCCAACACCTCCAATACCTGCAACCCCAAGCAGCATGATGGAGGAGCTGGCTGCCCAAGTCCGCCGCATGGATGGGGACCTCGCAAAATCCTTGCCGCACTCCAGCCTCTGACCAGGTCCCAGCCTCCGGCAAAGATGCAGCTCGCCGACAGCCCCCAGGACGTCCCCTGGATGCAGCGGAGAAGGGCCAATGACCCACGGTATGGACCCCCGATTTGTTACAGGTGCAGCAAGCCCGGCCACTACTCCCGACGGTGTCCGTTAAACGAGCAACCCCTGGGGCCACGGGCCAATCATCAGGAGTAGAACCCCATGGCCCCCCAGACTGGCGGGACCGGTACATCGGAGCCCGACCCATCATCCCCGTGGCAGTGGACGGTATCCCGCTGATGGCTCTCCTGGACACTGGATCACAGGTAACCACCATACCATACACACTGTATCAACGGTATTGGGGAAAAGACGAACTGGCCCCCCCAGATGCCAGTATGACACTGATTGCCGCTGATGGACTCCCGTTGACCCAAGTGGGGTACAAACAAGTGGCCATGACCGTGGGACGAGCTGAACTGCAGCACCAGGGAATGATTGTGATAATGAATAAACGCAGTGATCATAACCCGAAGGTGGTGCTAGGGACTAATGTGATGGAACACTGTATGAGTGACGTGCTGACCCTACTGCAACAGCTGGCCGCCACTGCGGCGGGGAGCCGACAGAGAGCTGTGCAGCGTGAGATCCGAGCCTTGATGTACCGCCAGCATGTGAACTCGACAGGAGGAGAGATTGGAGGAGTGAGAGTGATGGATGCGGCCCCTTTGATTGTGCCTCCCAGGAGCGAGATGATGATTTGGTGTAGGGCAGCGGTAGGGCCCCAGGGACGTGACTACCCCGCCATGATAGAGCCCATGCCCTCCGAACACTGGCCCACAGTAATGGCCGCCCGAGGGGTGGTAGATGTAAAGAAGGGGAGAGTGCCCGTGAGGGTGCTGAACTGCGGGGAGGAAGAGGTCAGGCTTCCCCGGTACGCTACCCTTGCCAAGTTGCTCACTTTGGATCCCCACACCATCCACGAGGCTGTTCCCCCAATCTCACCGCCTACTGCCAGCACTCACCCATCCCAGGGGGAGTTAGACGAGTGGTGCCGAGAGCTACACGTAGGCACTGACGATACCCTTACACATCACAAAGAAGGGGTATACCGGGTGATACAGGAGTACGAGCGAGTTTTTAGCAAACATCCCCTAGATTTTGGGCAGATTAAAGGGGTCCAACACCACATCCCCACCGGTGAACACCCCCCTATTAAAGAGAGGTACAGGCCTATCCCCCCTGCACACTACCAATGTGCCAAGAACATGTTGAGGAACATGAAGGAGGCAGGGGTTATTAGGGACAGCTGTAGTCCCTGGGCCGCCCCGTTGGTGCTGGTTAAGAAGAAGGATGGCACCATACGGATGTCTGTGGATTACCGGAAGATTAACCGGATAATGCATAAGGACGCTTACCCTCTGCCCCGCATTGAAGAGTCCCTGGCTGCGCTGAGAACCGCTAACTACTTTTCCACCCTTGACCTCACCAGTGGGTACTGGCAGGTGGCTGTGGCGCCAGAAGACCAAGAGAAGTCTGCATTCGCCACTCCTATGGGACTCTGCGAGTTCAATAGCATGCCGTTCGGGCTGTGCAATGCCCCTGGAACCTTCCAACGGCTGATGGAATGCTGTCTGGGGCATCTAAATTTCGAGACCGTCTTGCTGTACCTGGATGATGTGATTGTGTACTCCCAGACGTATGAAGCCCACCTGGAGCACCTAGCCGAGGTGTTCGCGTCCCTTGCTAAGTATGGGATGAAGTTGAAGCCCTCAAAGTGTCATCTGCTGAAACCCAGGGTGCAGTACCTAGGGCATGTGGTTGGTGCGGAAGGTGTCGCCCCCGACCCCGAGAAGATCACCGCCATCCAAGACTGGCCGAGACCGACCACGGTGAGGGAAGTGAGGCAGTTTCTGGGCCTGGTGGGATATTACCGTCGCTTCATTAAAGGGTACACGAAGATGGCCGCCCCCATGCAAGACCTCCTCGTGGGACAGACCAAGGGTGGTAGACCCCCAGGAGCCCCATTGGTGTGGGAAGAGAAGCATGAGGAATCCTTCCGCCAGCTGAGAGCAGCCCTGACCAGAGAGGAAATCCTAGCATACCCTGACTACAGCCGCCCATTCGTCCTCTACACTGATGCCAGCAATGTGGGCTTGGGGGCTGTCCTATCCCAGGTCCAAGACGGAAGGGAAAAGGTAAAAGCTTATGCTAGCCGAAAACTCCGACCGACTGAGAGGAACCCTGAGAACTACAGCTCCTTCAAGCTTGAGCTCTTGGCCCTGGTGTGGGCTATCACCGAGCGGTTCTGCCATTACCTGACAGCAACCAAGTTCACCGCGTATACAGACAATAACCCGCTGACCCATCTAGATACGGCCAAGCTGGGCGCGTTGGAGCAGCGGTGGGTGGCCAGGTTAGCCAACTATGATTTCACCATCAAGTACCGGGCCGGCCGTACCAACGTCAATGCCGATGCACTGTCCCGGATGCCCCACCTGTCGGAAGAGGGGCCAGAGGATGATGATCTCGAAGAGATCGAGTTGCCTGCATTTCACCGGCCGTTGACTGAGAAGGTGTATGTCCATCAACAACGGCTGAACCTGGACCCACTGCCCAGTCAGGAGTGGCAGGAAGCTCAGGACCAGGCACCTGCTGTCCGCCTGGTCAAGACCCTGGTGGAACAGGGCTCTGCTGGGATAGACCCTGCCGCCCCTGCCGAAGCCCAACGCCTGTGGCGAGAACGGACCCGGCTGTACTTACACCAGGGGAAGTTGTATCGTGAGCTGATTAATCCGAAGACCCACGAGAAGATCCGCCAGCTGGTGATTCCCCAGGCTAACGTGCCCACCGTCCTGCAAGCATACCATGATGGTGCTGGGCACTTCGGGTGGAAGAAGCTGGAGATGTTGTTGAGAGAGCGGTTCTATTGGAGTGGAATGCGGGAATCTGTAGAGGCCTGGTGCCGAGAATGTGGCCCTTGCGCGTTGAGAAGGAAGGATGAGGCCAGCCAGATGGCACCCCTACACCCGATCATTACGCATCAACCGCTGGAGCTGGTTGCCCTTGACCATGTAAAGCTCACCCATAGCCGAAGTGGGTACACCTACGCCCTAACCATTGTAGACCACTATTCAAGGTTCATGGTGGTTGTCCCAGTTAAAGACCTAACCGGCCGTACCGCCGCTAGAGCGTTTCAGGCTTATTTTTGCCGACCACATGGGTACCCTGAGAGGTGCTTACCGACCAAGGTCCGGCCTTTGAAGTGGAGGTGTTCCAAGAGTTCTGCCAGTTGTACGGCTGCAAGAAAATCCGGACCACGCCTTACCATGCCCAAACTAATGGCATGTGTGAAAAGATTAACCACCTGGTCCTGAACCTCCTTAAAACGTTGCCGCTAGAAGAGCGGAACCTGTGGCCGGAGAAGCTACCTGACTTAGTCGATATGTATAACAACATCCCTTCCAGCTCGACGAAATGCACTCCAGCATACCTGATGAGGGCTCGCCCTGGCCGGCTACCAGTGGATTTAGAAATGGGGTTGGAAGCCCCGGAAGCGCTCCCGTCGACAGCTGAATGGGACACTCAGCGGAGGGTACAGTACAGACAGGTCCAGGAATATGTTGAAAAGAACCTGTGTCGGAGTCGGGGACAACAGGAGGAGTGCTTCAACAAGATGGCGACTGCTGGTCCCTTCCAGCCTGGAGATGTAGTGCTGAAGCGAAAAAGGAGGACCCACAAGCTGGATGATCAATGGGAACAAACCCTGTATGTAATACAACCCACAGGATGGGAGAATGGGAAGGCTTACCAGATCAGCCGTGACCAAGGAGGAACTTTGGCCACGGTTTCCCGAGACCATCTAAAGAGGTGCCCACCAGCGTTGCGGGTAGCGGCTGAAACTCCAGTTCCCAGACCAGCGGAGAAAGGAAAGGAGGTAATTCATACCATGATGGGCGATTTTCCGGCAGATTGGCCTACACAGAACGGCGCGGTGATTCTTCCAGTAATACTGTTCCCACAACCCGCGGATGAGGAAGTAATGGAAGTGATCAACCATGAGCCAGTGCCCAGGGATGAACCTGTACCCAGCTCCCCTACACCTCCGCCTGCCCCACATGATAACTGGCTGTTCCCCCTGCCCCATTGCCTGTCACTACTGACACCGGGCCCTGAAGGTCCACTCGTCCCAACCTAGGTAGACCCCCACTTAGGTACAGGGAAACTACTCTTTAGAGGGGGGGCTTTATGTGTTGAGAGTACAGTTAGAAAGTTTGAATGATAAGTGAAAAGGATCAACTGAAGTTTACCTGATTTACAACCGTGATTGAACCGGCCGTTGCCGGCAACTGTTGTCCCCGTCTGGACTGTCCTTAATCCTTGCGTAAGGGACTCCTTACGGACAAGCCCGAGAACTTGCAGGGCAACCACAAACTGAGTGGCATGTAAATAAATATGTTTTGGCTTATACCGTTACCGCCTCCGGAGAGGCTGATTTGGAGGATGGACCTGGAGGAAAGTGATGGCCCAGGCCTGCCACTACCGTAACCGGTGGCGATCCTCCGGGGGTTCAGGGGTTCCCCCATGGAAGCGGGTCCCCTGAAAGAGACAGAACCCGCTCGGGCAACTTGGTGCTGGACTGGGGTCAAGGGGTGCTGCCCAGTTGCTTAGGGGCAGCATCAGGGCCAGGTTGCTTGGGTGGGAGAAGAGCGGAAGCCGTAACCGTTATTTATTAAAAATGTTGGTAACGTTTAAGTAATGTGCCTCCTGATGTGGGAAGATTGAAAAATGCATGTTTTATATGTTTTACCGTTTTACTCTTTTGCAGTTAAAATAAAACCGGTGATGGACGGGCAGCCCGTGGACGGTCTGCATTTTACTAAGGGGGAATGTGGCGCCCTGAACAAGCCAGGTCATCACAGAACTACACTAACACACCCCACACCCCGGTTAGGCACACCGAAGTCAAACACAAAATCCTTGTTGCCTTCCTCCAGGGGCTGATGTCCACACCAGGGGGTGGGCCAGGTGGTTGGTCCCACCCACCGAAGAGTTCACAGTCCTGGAGGCGGGAAAAGGAGTCAGTTAGTTTGTTGGGAGAGTGAAGTGAAGTGGTAGAGGAGCAGACTGACAGCGTCCGGGTGTGTGGCCCGGACGGAACAGCAAGGTTGGCAGACGGTGGTGACCGTCTGCAGGAGAGGCCGATTAGAGTGAGCCATAAGGACCGTGGACGGGCGGTGGCCCGGTGGTACCGGACCGGTGAACAAAGAGAAGCCAGCACCATCCGGCAGGGCTTACGGACCACGACCAGGCTAGGAGTCGCCGTAAAACTGGTCAAATCCGTTAGCGAAGGGCACCTCCGGGGTTTCCCAGCAGTCAAGACCCGATTGAAGGCAACAGCTCAAACCGTAAAGGGAAATACAGTCACCGCCAAGGCTACAGTTCCCAGGGCCAGAGCCTGCGGGCAAAAGGGGCTCCTTCAGCACCCATCCAAGCTGGGGAGCGGGTTACTGGTGGGAACCCATTGGAACCGCAAACACAACCTAGGTGCAGGGAAAGGCAGTCACCATCAACCTGCCGGGAGGAGAAACACCGCAGCCGTCTGTAGGACCCGTCCATCCAGCCGTTTGTTTTACCGGAGACTTTGCATTCGTCATTGGCTGAGTGAGTACCACCGTGCCGTACGGCACAGCGCTGCCCCCGTGACCCTGCACCTCACCAGGCCCGTAACCCGCCTGCCATCCATCCCTACCCCTCACTGGGCCCCGGGACAACCAACCCCCCTACCCACGGATGGGAGAACCAACATCCTAGCTGCTCCCTGTCACCGCTCCCGGGATCCCCGTCCAGAGCAGCGGTGGTGTCACAACCTCACCACAACCGTGGGTGGCGTCACAGACAATATCCCTAAACCCAAACCACCCCCTTTCACTCACGGGCGAGGAACGCCACTCGAGTCCCCGGGATCTGGCCCACCGCTCGAGCCACCACCAAGCAGCAGCATCAGCCGGACCCGAGCAGTGGGTGAGCGTAGCGTCCCCTCCTCCGCCCGCGACACAGGCACTCTAGGTTCATCTGAGGAAGACATTCCCATGTCATCTGTGGAAAACTTTCTAGGACATATGAGGCAGTCACTTTAGGTGCATCTGAGGAAGACATTTCCATGTAATCTGTCGAAAACATTCTAGAACATGAGGCAGGCACACTAGGTGCATCTGAGGCAGATATTCTCATGTCATCTGAGAAAAACATTCTAGGATTTATGAGGCAGGCACACTAGCTTCATGTGAGGAAGACATTCCCATGTCATCTGTGGAAAACATTCTAGGACATATGAGTCAGGCACTCTAGGTGCATCTGAAGCAATTTTTCTCACGTGATCTGTGTAAAACATTCTAAAATGTATGAGGCAGGCACTCTAGGTGCATCTGAGGCAGATATTCTCGTGTCATATGTGGAAAACCTTCTAGGACATATGAACCAGGCACTCTAGGTGTATGAGATATTCGTGTGTTACAGTATCTATGGAAAACATTGTAAGACTTTTGACGCAGGCATTCTATGGCGGGCTTTGCACACTACGACATCGCAGGTGCGATATCGGTGGGGTCATATCGAAAGTGACGCACATCCGGCGTCGCAGTCGATATCGTAGTGTGTAAATCCTTTTTGATACGATTAATGAGCGCAAAAGCGTCGTTATCGTATCATCGGTGTAGGGTCCGACATTTCTATTATTTGGCAGCATCGACAGGTATGATGTTGTTCCTCGTTCCTGCGGCAGCACACCGCTGTGTGAGAAGCCACAGGAACGAGGAACATCTCCTACCTGCGTCACTGCGTCTCACACCGGCTCTGCGGAAGGAAGGAGGGGGGCGGGATGTTTACGTCCCGCTCATCTCCGCCCCTCCAATTCTATTGGCCGCCTGCCGTGTGACGCCCCCTTAATAAGCGACGTCGCAGGGCAGGTGAGTGCATGTGAAGCTGGCGTAGCGATAATGCTCGCTACGCCAGTTATCACCTTGATATCGCAGCTGCGACGGGGGCGTAGACTATCGCGCACGGCATCGCAGCATCGGCTTGCGATGTCGTTGTGTGCAAAGGGCCCCTATGTGTATCTCAGGCAGATATTCTCATGTCACCTGTGGAAAACATTCCAGGAATTATAAAGCAGGCACTCTAGGTGCATCTGAGGCAGATATTCTCATTTTATCTGAGGAAAACATTCCAGGACTTACGAGGCAGGCACTTTAGGTGTATCTGAGGCAGATATTCTAGTGTCATCTGTGGAAAACATTCTAGGACATATGAGGCAGGCACTCTAGGGGCATCTGAGGCAGATAATGTCGTGTCATCTGAGGACAACATTCTAGGACTTATGAGGCAGGCCATCTAGATGCATCTGAGGCAGATATTTTCATGTCATCTGAGGAAAACATTCTAGGATTTATGAGGCAGGCACTCTAGGTACATCTGAGGCAGATATTCTCATTTCATCTGTGGAAGACTTTCTAGGACATATGAGGCAGGCACTCTAGGTGTATGAGATATTCTCGTTTTACGGTACATGTGATGAAAAGAGCTAAAACAACCAAAACAGATAAAAAAGTTATAATCTACCCATCAGACCATCATAGCAGGCTGACTGATGGATTCTCAGTTAATTCGTACAGCAGTTTGCAAGACAGAAGCCATAATAGGTAAACCCTGTAAAATTATTAATTAAACCCAATTGGAAAAACTATTCTTAGCCTCAAATAAAATGCATCGCTATAAAAAATAAAGAGAAATTGTTTTCAAAGATAGAAAACCGATATCTGAGACAGATATTTTGGTGAAGTCAATGATAGAACCTCAGGGGGCTTGTGAGAAAGGCATCTACGGCAGGTAGTCTGAGGACCCCTGAGTCAGCTCATTGGGGGCATCTGAGTCAGCCCATTAACGGTCCCTTGAGTTAGCCCATTGAGGACCCGTGAGTCAGCCCACTAAGGGCCCCTTGAGTCAGCCCATTGAGGTTCCCTCATTTAGCCCATTGAGGCCCCCTACGTCATCCCATTGAGGCCCCCAAAGTCAGCCCATTGAGGACCCCTGATTTTGCCCATTGAGGGCACCTGAGTCAGAGGACCCCTAAGTCAGCCTATTGAGGACTCCTGAATCAGCCCATTGAGGACCCCTGAGTCAGCCCATTGAGGACCCCTGAGTCAGCCCATTGAGGACCCCTGAGTCAGCCCATTGAGTGCCCATGAGTCATCCCATTGAGGGCACCTGAGTCAGAGGACCCATGAGTCAGCCTATTGAGGACCCCTGAGTCATCCCATTGAGGACCCCTGAGTTTGCCCATTGAGGGCACCTGAGTCAGAGGACCCCTGAGTCAGCCTATTAAGGACTCCTGAATCAGCCCATTGAGGACCCCTGAGTCAGCCCATTGTGGACCCATGAGTCATCCCATTGAGGGTACCTGAGTCAGAGGACCCATGAGTCAGCCTATTGAGGACCCCTGAGTCAGCCCATTGAGGGTCCCTGAGTCAGCCCATTGAGGACCCCTGAGTCAGCCCATTGCTGACCCCTGAGTTTGCCCATTGAGAGTACCTGAGTTAGAGGACCTCTGAGCCAGCCTATTGAGGACTCCTGAATCAGCCCATTGAGGACCCCTGAGTCAGCCCATTGAGGACCCATGTGTCAGCCCATTGAGCACCCCTGAGTCTGCCCATTGAGGACCTCTGAGTCAGCCCATTGATAACCCCTGAGTCAGCCCATTGAGGACCCATGTGTCAGCCCATTGAGCACCCCTGAGTCTGCCCATTGAGGACACCTGAGTCCACCCATTGAGAGCACCTGAGTCCACCCTTTGAGGGCCCATGAGTCAGCCCAATAAGGACCCTTGAGTCAGCCACATTGATGACCCCTGAGTCAGCCCATGGAAGACCCATGACTCCGCCCATTGTGGACCCCTGAGTCAGTCCATTGAGGACCCATGAGTCCGCCCATTAAGGACCCCTGAGTCAGTCCATTGATCACCCATGACTCTGCCCATTGAGGACCCCTGAGTCAGCCCATTGAGGACCCATGAGTCAGCCCATTGAGGGCACCTGAGTCAGAGGACCCCTGAGTCAGCCCATTGAGGACCCCTGAGTCAGCCCATTGAGGACCCCTGAGTCAACCCATTGAGGACCCCTGAGTCAGCCCATTGAGGCCCCCTAAGTCATCCCATTGAGGCCACTTAAGTCAGCCCATTGAGGACCCCTGACTTTGCCCATTAAGGGCACCTGAGTCAGAGGACCCCTGAGTCAGCCTATTGAGGACTCCTGAATCAGCCCATTAAGGACCCCTGAGTCAGCCCATTGAGGACCCCTGAGTCAGCCCATTGAGGACCCCTGAGTCAGCCCATTGAGGACGCATGAGTCATCCCATTGAGGGCACCTGAGTCAGAGGACCCATGAGTTAGCCTATTGAGGACCCCTGAGTCAGCCCATTGAAGACCCCTGAGTCAGCCCATTGAAGACCCCTGAGTCAGCCCATTGATGACCCCTGAGTTTGCCCATTGAAAGTACCTGAGTCAGAGGACCTCTGAGTCAGCCTATTGAGGACTCCTGAATCAGCCCATTGAGGACCCATGTGTCAGCCCATTGAGCACCCCTGAGTCTGCCCATTGATAACCCCTGAGTCAGCCCATTGAGAACCCATGTGTCAGCCCATTGAGCACCCCTGAGTCTGCCCATTGAGGACCCCTGAGTCAGCCCATTGATAACCCCTGAGTCAGCCCATTGAGGACCCATGTGTCAGCACATTGAGCACCCCTGAGTCTGCCCATTGAGCACCCCTGAGTCTGCCCATTGAGCACCCCTGAGTCTGCCCATTGAGGACACCTGAGTCCGCCCATTGAGGGCACCTGAGTCCACCCATTGAGGGCCCATGAGTCAGCCCAATAAGGACCCTTGAGTCAGCCACATTGATGACCCCTGAGTCAGCCAATTGAGGACCCCTGAGTCAGTCCATTGAGGACCCCTGAGTCCGCCCATTAAGGACCCCTGAGTCAGTCCATTGATCACCCATGACTCTGCCCATTGAGGACCCTTGAGTCAGCCCATTGAGGACCCCTGAGTCAGCCCATTGATCATCCATGACTTCGCCCATTGAGGACCCCTGAGTCAGTCCATTGAGTACTCCTGACTTCGCCCATTGAGGAGCCCTTAGTCAGCCAATTGAGGACCCCTGAGTGCGATATTCTTAGGTTATTTGAGGCACCATTTGCACATCTGTGGTAGGTATTTAAAGGTCATCAAGAAAACACTTTGGGGTATTCTGTGGCATGCACTCTGGGGGCAAATACATATTTTTGACATTGGTTGTACCCAAAGAAAAGTCATGAGAACATAGTCTGACCGCACAAATATGGATGTGGTCCTGATAGAGTTGACATTAAGACCATTAAAATACATAACTTTGTTATAACACGTTCGTAAAACAGCTAAAATTACAACAAAAATCTATATTTAATGACAATTCTGTTATCAAAACAAATGGAATAAAAGAAAATAAATTAAACATATTAAACACAATATTTTTCTCCACAAACAGATGATATATTTTCCCTAAATGAATCACGTTTCTATCCTCCACGACTCAGCATGATATTTACACATGATAATATCTATTATTTCACCAGTCTGGTCAGTGTACTAATATATAAGAAGTTTTGAGATGTTTCTTATTATAGTGCTTATAAAATTATTGAAAACCCTTTTGGAATTTTTCCGAGAATGATTTCTTAACTTTTCCTGTTGAGAAGTGTCAAAAAGGTCCCCCTGATTGTCTGCGGTACCCAGGACATGTCTGATGGAGCTGAAAAACAAAAACTTTTTTATTAAAGCACCACTCCACTGTTTTATTTTTTCGATGTTAGAGTGGTGCTTTAAATGCAAGTCCACTGTCCCCTGTCTGATACTCACGATCCGGCAGATTCACCCACTATCACCGCTGCTCCGGTCGGTCTCTTATGATTTGTGATCTGCCGTAAGTTCCAGTGTGTCATGGAGAGCACTGGAGGTTAGATATCAATACAAATCTATGAGAGCCTCGTGCTGGCCTCGTTCTGGCTCTCATAGACTTGCAGTGAGATCTTGTGATGTTACTTCTGTTTTCCGGCCAGTCAGACGCTATGGGCACAAGATGACGCCGCAGGATCAGAGTGGCATTGGTAAAAGGTGAAGCTGCTGCAAGATGAGTATATGTTCCTGCTTGTACCATGGTGCCATATCCCAGTTCTACTGGACCTCCATTACCTACGATGGCTAGGTGAACTATGCTGACTCTATTATCTCCAATTCATCCACCTACCCTCATCGGTTCGTTTCAACTTAGACTTCCCAATTTCATTGCTCGTTACAACCATAGCTTCAATTGATTCCCTTGTTAAAAGGGGTTATCTCAGGTTGCTTTATTTGGGACCACACTGTGCCTCTGCATCCTGGCCTCCTGCTTATGAAGATGGACAGTTCTTTCCGGTGGCATGGTTGAACCATTGGCCCAAACAATAAGTGGCAGATTTTCTTCTGTAGCATAGGAAAAGTGCTGCGACACGAAGCTTGGTTGGATCCATTGGTCTGGCCAGCATCAACGCAACTCTTGAAAGTTGCACAGCAAGCATGAACTCCATGCCTAGGAGAGCGGTCACTTTTGGGGATGGCGTGCACCCATACAAGTCTATGGGTGCATGGAAATCATCGGATTGTACTCACATGTCATCCGACTGCAGTCCAATATACACTGACACAGACAATGGAGAAGATGGAATAGTTAATCTCTCTGTCTTCTCCTCACCTCGAGCGAATCGGATCATAATGAAGGAATGAGCCGGCCCCGGTACACACAGGTGCTGCTCTCCTTCGCCAAGGAGACTCTGAGTGTAGAGTTGACTTTGTGGTGGGTTTGCTTGCTGGCAATCATCGACGTGGAGTAAGACATGTAAGACATATCATACCAAAGTTCCCTTATCCAACCACAATTCATTTACTGTTATTGCTCACACTGTTCTGTCAAACATGGCTTTCCTTCCTCTCCCTATGGGTTACTACTGTTTGTGCTGTCCCCCGCTATCCACAATACTCCATGGTTTGTGCCTCCTTCCCCCTCATACCGCACACTTTTGTCTACTTCTGGGCCCAGACGGCTCTGTAGCCAAATGACTCTCTAAGCCTGTCAGGGTGAGCCATAGGCTTCAGACCTCTCGAGGTTACTTCATGGTTGTCTGACTGGCCCTAGCACTGAGGCCTCATTTCCTCAACTTGAACTCAATAAAAAACTGAGTACCCTCGGGCCTTCTCCCCTGCCTCCGTTCTCTCGCCATCTGTCACTCCTCCCTTCCACTAAACCCTATCTTATATTAACATCAAATCTAAAACTAGCTCGGCACTGCTCTGACTCAACCGTGAGGTGGTAGCCTTTGTTATTCTGGCAGACAGTCTTAATTCTGCCATATACGGTACTTGTTCTATACTCAAACTCATCTAGACACTGTTATATGCATATACATCCGTCATCTTTAGCATTACATAAAAAATATGGTACATTACATAGTAGGGTGCAGCCCTCCTTGCTACAATAGTAACATGACACTCGGCTCATGCTCGGAGAAGAATTTGAGCTGAATGTCATTTGCATCCAATTCCTTTGCATAAGAAAATAGAAGTGTCATGTGTATAGGACAGACTCACGGTTAGCGTTCTCATTTACCATTTGAGACCATGCACATTTAATTGCTGCTTTTTTCCTTTGGGCATTTAAGGGTTACTCTATTCCCTGGTGCAGAAGCACACTTACTCAGCTGTCTTCAGTTAGGTACTTTGAGCTGTATTTAATCCCTCTGCTTCCTAAAGAGGTTTCTGGTTATTCTATTCAGTTAGGAGCTAGCCAGGGAGCAGAGAGGACGTGTTCTTACTGCTGCTGCTATCATCTGTGATTGTTGTGAGTTATTCTACTACTCCCTTTCCTTTGTACCCTTACCGGTACACCTTTGGTTATCCCCAGGTGCAGGTTTTTGGTGTGTATGTGTCAGGCTGCCACTAGGGGGAGCTGGAGCCCTGCAGGACAGAAGCTAGACAGTGCCGAGTCAGTGGGAAGGTGGACACGCCGTATGTGCTTGGTGCAGTAACTCTGTACAAGCCGGAAAGTAGATGCCGCGAGGCGTGTGTGGGATGGTCGGGCAGGCCGGGTCATACACTGAGCAGGGAGGATGAAGACCAAAGGAACGAGCAGAAGCGAGGTCGGGGTCAGGCTGACGTCAATACCAGAGGAGCAACTGATAAGGGGAGGTAGGAGGGGGATAAACAACTGGAGATACAGGGAGTAACGGAGGTGGGGACATGGAACAGACACAGACAGAGGGCTTGGGCTCATGAGGAACAGGTCACAGGCAGAGCAGCGCTAAGCTTATAGCCGGCACTGTGTCCCCGGGAAGACACTATTTAAAGCATCCTAAATCTGGGAGGGAGGCCCGGGATAAAGGCTCCGCCCCCTAGTCATGTGGTCAGGGAGTCGAAACTGTGACAGTATGAGTTTTTTTTTTACCCTTGTTAATCATTTCTTGTTGGTGGATTCTTGGGATCTCCATGGGGTGGTGGGGACATAGTCATCAGGGCCAGGACAGGAGACAGGGTCACGTTGGAGGCTTGACCCTGACTACTTTTAAGTCTACCATCTGGATAAAGGACAACACAAGGACCTCAGTCTTAGGGTCAGCCAAGGAGAGTAAGCTCTAAATAAAGATGGTATTCAGCATTGAGGGATCTAAGTCTGGAGAAACTTCTCACCATCCATAGCTGCTGGTGGGACATTTGTCTTCCTGGGTGGCATAGTTATGGAGCACTCATATGTGTAAGAACTAAACCTATCCAAAACTCTGTGACAACTTAAAGCCGAATTTGTGTGTTCTCATTTTCTTACATGACCCAAAGTAATGAATCTTGTCACATACTCGCTTGAAAATGTAGAAAGTCTGGGGTCAAGTTTGCATGAGGCATAAAAACAGTCCAAGTGTTCGAAATATTAATTAAAAGTACTTTGGATTTATGTTCCTTGTGATACATTGTATAATATTACATAGGGGCAGAATAAAATACTTTTCTAACATAGGATATATCATTGATGTCTTTCCAACCTTTTGTACCCTAAAACTTTTTACATTTCCAAAAAACCGTTCCAATTTACTATCTTTTAGTAGAATTTTTTTTTTTGATAGTGGTTTCATTAGGCAAATTATCTAAGACTCCATTAGACACCAAAATAAATGAAATGTGAAAAAAAAATGTCCGACCTTGGAAATATTTACAGCTTACTGAACTTAATGAGGTGTTGCCAGCCGTAATATATCAACCGAAAGGTTATGAGGAGCTTGGAAGGAAGATTAGACAGCGGATAAACATTTATGTCTCTCTCCCGACAGCGGGGAAGAAAACCTAATTTATTTGTAAAAACTTCTAATTAGGACTATTAGAGGTCATGGGTTCTATAGGGAAGCAAAGTAGTGAGAATCGTATTGTAGGACGTGTTACTTTTGCCTATTTGTAATATTAACTGGATTTTCCGACTACTTGTGTTAACAGCTGTTGTGTTTCTATCTTTGTGTTTTCTCAAGTTCTAAAATTTGTAGTTTTGAGAAGTTTTTATCCTGATATTCCATAGCTTGTTATGATACATTTTAAAGAGGACCAATCACCATAAATTTGTATTGGTTTATCTGGTGTAAATGCTTCAATTTGGCATTGTTTTGCTATTGTTCCTGCACTACTTCATTTCTTAAACATGCCCCCTTTATCTAACTATATTCTTTGTAGCCAAATGGGCACGGACCTCAACTCTTCTTTTTGGGTACCTCATTGAAGACCAAGACTAAGGCGGGCTTTGCACGTTGCGACATTGCAAGCCGATGCTGCGATGTCGCACGCGATAGTCCCCGCCCCGTCGCAGGTACGATATCGTGTGATAGCTGGCGTAGCGAACATTATCGCTACGCCAGCTTCACATGCACTCACCTGCCCTGCAACCGTTGCTCTGGCCGGCGACCCGCCTCCTTCCTAAGGGGGCGGGTCGTGCGGCGTCATAGCGACGTCACACGGCAGGCGGCCAATAGCGGCGGAGGGGCGGAGATGAGCAGGATGTAAACATCCCGCCCACCTCCTTCCTTCCGCATAGCCGCCGGCGGCAGGTAAGGAGATGTTCCTCGCTCCTGCGGCTTCATACACAGCGATGTGTGCTGCCGCAGGAACGAGGAACAACATCGTACCTGTCGCGGCACCGGCATTATGGAAATGTTGGTGAATGCAACGATGATACGATAACGACGTTTTTGCGCTCGTTCATCATATCATCTAGCATTTACACAGTGCGATGTCGAAAGTGACGCCGGATGTGCGTCACCTTCGATTTGACCCCACCGACATCGCACGTGCGATGTCGCAACGTGCAAAGCCGCCCTAAAATTAATGAACAATGTCTGATTTTCATGGGTATGTAACGTGTGACAGACAGTCATGTGGTTTCTGGCCATAGAAAGTCACAGTGTTTGGCTGCGCAGAATGCTCCCTGACTTTCCATTGTTCCTGCTCTCGGTAGTCATTGGTATAGGTGGCTTTCTTGCTGGATTCATCTCTTTCCATTTTGGAACCAGCAGGAGCTCAACTCCCACCTAGCTGTTGATTATTAGTATTCCCTTTGTGTGTAAATACTCCTTCCTTCCTTTGGACTCTACAGGTGACATTTTCAGTTTCTTCAAGCTGAGGTTGCAAGCAGATGGTTTGTACTCCTCTGTGGTATCATTACTGTAAGCTCTGCTAAACGTCTACCTGACTCATCAAATGATAATCATTAGAAGGAAAAACAGGGAGGGAAACAAATCCGGCACGGTTGTCTTTAAAAATCTTGAAGTTTATTAGGTCACATTAAAAAAATGTTAATGGGTCAACAAAATCTCTCCATATGCCTTGCCACGCCTTAGGCGTTTCAGAGAAAAAACTCCTTAATCATAGGACCGACCCAAATGGAATTCTATGCAGAGGAGTGGTGAGCTGGAACTTGTTTTTTGTTACTCTTTCATCAAATGATAAGTAGTTCCTCCTTGTGTCTTCTATAGTTGTTTAGTGAGGTTGATAAAGAGCTCATCCCATCCATTCCCTATTTAGGGCCCAGCACTAGGGATACCTTGGGTCAGGTATCTGGGTCGGCGAATAGGCGCGGAACCTATCTAGAGTGGTGAGGGACCCCAGAAAGCAGTAGGCTCAGTCAGGGGTCACTATCTTCCCTCTCCATACTCACAGGGTTTCCCTTTCCTTTTGCCGTGCACTTGGTACTTCCCCATACCTAGCATGACACTGATTCAGGAAAACTGTGGCATTTACACCAGGTAATAAAAAAATTACATACTTATTACAAGTGAGAGGAGTAATGGTCGTGACTAACAGGGTTAAACCAGATACCAAAAAAACCCCAAACCAGTAGATATCACTACAGGCAGGGTACACAAGAGTTGTGATACAACAGCAGTCTCTGGTGCTAGGGAGAGGAGAGCAGGGTTACCACCTGCATTCATCTGCGGCTGAACCCTGCACTCCTTGACGTCTGTATAAGGGTTTTTTTACCCTGTTGCCAACCACGTTCCTAAGCTCTCGTTTGCACTAAACTCACCCTGGCTAGTGAGCAGGCTGACAAGATCACTAGTCTCGCCTCTAGAATACAGAAACATAGGGGTAGTAAAACAGACAGGGGAAATAGACATGAAAAGGGAAGACAGTTCAGTGCTGCAAACACCACTGCTGCACACAACACGACAGACTTCTTCCAAAGCAGGCTCCTTTCACAGTGGACCACATAGAAATGAGGTTTCAGTTTCTATCGCAGGCATCAACTGATCAGGCACATGATCTTATATAGCAAAGGAGAGTGAGCTCAAAGAGCCACATCTGAGATTGAAACCTAGAACCAGCAGCCAGACAGGAAAGGGTGCTTAACCTTTAGGGGGGCTTTGCACGTTGCGACATCGCTAGCCAATTGTAGAGATGCCGAGCGCGATAGTCCCCGCCCCCATCGCATGTGTGATATCTTGTGATAGCTGCCGTAGCGAACATTATCGCTACGGCAGTTTCACATGCACTTACCTTCCCTGCGACGTCGCTCTGGCCGGCGACCTGCCTCCTTCCTAAGGGGGCGGGTCGTGCGGCGTCACAGCAACGTCACACGGCAGGCGGCCAATAGAAGTGGAGGGGTGGAGATGAGCGGAACGTAAACATCCCGCCCACCTCCTTCCTTCCTCATTGCAGGCGGGACTCAGGTAGGAGATGTTCCTCGCTCCTGCGGCTTCACACACAGCGATGTGTACGAGGAACAACATCGTACTTGTCGCTGCAGCGAAATTATGGAAATGACCGACACTACACAGATCACCGATTTACGACGCTTTTGCGATCGTTTATCGGTGCTTCTAGGCTTTACAGTTGCGACGTCGATACCGGCGCCGGATGTGCGTCACTTTCTATGTGACCCCCGACGAGATCGCAGTAGCTATGTGGCAATGTGCAAAGCCCCTCTTACAGCACTACTAGCAAAAAGATGTTATTCAAGTGACAGCAGTGGATCTGTCTGCAGGAAGGTGCTATGACCTTCTAATACCAGACTCACCCGAGGTCTCCCCTGTGCGGGACAGACTCATGACAACCTATCCTCTTTAAAGGGGTTGTCCAGGTTGGGTACAAAAGTCTGCAGTCACTATGTCACTTGTGAGTCCCCACATTGTGAACAACACACTTTCATGGTTCTCCAGTGCCGATACCGGGAGTGGGCCATCATTGGATCACAAGTATGTGATATGCAGGCTCCTGGCCACATTCCGACTAGATGTACGCAGTCTCGTACAAGTGAATTGAGCGAAGCCGAGCACATCTAGTTGGAATGTGGCCGGAAGTATGCATACCTGTGATCACATGACTGCTTGGTTTTGCCATCGGCACTGGAGAGTCCTGACAGCAGGCGCTTTCGATATGAGGATTCACACGTCTCCAATTATATAGAGTGACTGCAGACTTTCGTACCAAATTTGGACAACCCCTTTTAGGAATAGTCTACGCAAAACATTTTTATACCTAGTACAGCACTTAGGAGCATGGAATAAGAATATTCACTTTGCTGTTTTTGTGAATGGCAGTGATTAATACCCTGGTCCACCATTACAAAAAGTACTTGTATAAAACCAATATATTAGAAGGAAAGGCCATAATGTCTAAATGGTATAAAGAAGGGTACTAAGCGCAAGTGCAGATGCTGGATCGAGGGTCCTGTAGAGACGGGGGGAAGTCCCGTCGCGTTTCGCAAGACTGCTTCCTCAGGGGGGCAGTGTAGCCCAGCATCTGCACTTGCACTTTATTATGGGTAAGCGTTTGTTCCATGTTATTTCACAGGGTATGGAAATTTCCTTAGTATAACTTATAGGGCTTTTGTAATAATTGATTCCCTGTGTTTTTTATGATCTATGTAATTGCTGGGACTACCTGTATATACACTCATATGCTGTAGAGGTCTTAGTTTGGGATTCCTCTGGTTCTTCTGCATCTCCATTCGCTGTTATATTTTATTAACTTCTATATACCTCACTATGACAGTGCCCCTATATGTATTTTTGTATTGATAATAAAATTATATATATTCTATAGGCGCACTCTCTATGTCTTTTTACTATGTATGGCCATATAAAACTCAGTTTGTTTGTTTTTCTCCTTTTATGTACTTCTATATTGAGTGGCCAATTACATGCTGCTATGATTCCATCTGTTACCTTTTCTTCTTGTTCATATGGAATATGGGTAAAAAAAAACCAAGACAAGTGAGAATCAATCAATTAATCAAAGGCATATGAGTAAAAATATCAAGTCAGTAAATATATAATAAATAAACATGCCCAAGAAAAATAACAGCCATTGAATAACTTTTTATAACATTTAATAAATTATACAGAATCAAATTCATAGTTGGAAATTTCACTATCACGAGTGTGTCACGGGTGACAGACAGTCCTGTGGTGTCCGGCTATAGAAGGTCACAGCGTTTGGCTGTGCAAACTGCTCCCTGACCTTCTATTATTTCTTATTGTTTTTTATCCCTTTCCCTTTAGGACCTTGCGAAGTTCCTCAGCCTTTCAGCTGCTTTTCATCAACACTTCTCTTGGGGGCTTTATATATCTTCACTTCCTATTATTACTTGGTTCTAGTGATAGCTCTTATACTCTTTACAAGTCTTTAGTGCAAGCACTTGGCTTGTATTCATCTAAGGAATCTTTGTGGTTGTTGCAGTTCCTCTCCCTGAGTCATCTGGAGATAAGTTGTTTGTTCATTTTCCCCGTCTGTTATCCCTGTGTGTCTTTCTTGTGTCTTCTGTAGTACTTAGTGGGGTTGACTAAATGCTCATCTCATCCAGTCCCTACCTAGTGCCTACTTCAGGGTCAGCCAGGGTCAGGTATCTGGCTTTGTGAATATATGTGTAGCAACCCCTGAGACCATCAGGGTGCTACAAGGTTCCACATCCCCACAAGGATGCAGGGCCTACCCTTTTAGGGAACCAGCACCCCAGTGCCAGTACCAACAAAAACCCAGGTAATCCCAGTTTTTCCCCAACAATCCCCCATACAATGGTACCCAGCTAGGGTGGGACCGGTAGGTGGCCGCCTAGAGGTGGAGCCAATCTGGTCCACTAGTTGACCAGGTGGGAGGAGCAGACTGTGGAGAGTAGTCAAAGTGAATTGACAGTAGGAGAGTGAAGGTGGAAGCAAAGTGACGTCCTGACTCTGGTTGCCGGTGGAGTACTCCCGGAACTACGCACCGGCGGGGTACAGGACCCTAGGACAGGAAAGAGCTTTAAGCCGACCTGTTAACACCTGTACAGCAAGAGGACCATCAAGGACCTTGCTGACCCTAAAGAATCTGAAGACTCAGTAGCAAAGGGAGAACCGGGGACAGGACCAGAGACTCCATATTCCCATTGGGTTCACGCTACCGTCAGGCGGACAGAAGTGGACAAACCCCAGAACGGGGACCCCCAGTTGTTTTATACCACGTGGACCCTCTTACCAGAGACAGGTGCAGGGGAAGAAGGTACCAGAGAACAAAACTGGCACTGGGAAGAAGGGGACCTGGAGGCGAAAGCAGCCGGCCCCGGGCAACTGGTCAACATCTACCAGCAGTGAGTAAACCTGTTGCACTGAACACCTGTGTGGACTACCTTCTTCTGATGCCCACTGCCCCATACACTCTCTGGGGCAAAACCCTACTTGTGGAAGGTCTACCATTCTAGCTGCCTATACCACAAGCCCCAGTAGAGACATTCTGCAGCGGCAGCTCTCTACACTTAGCCGCAACACTGCAAGTGGCGTCACATGTGAACATTATCTTGTTCTCCCCTGTAAGTATCCCCATTACAAAAAGGGCCCAGGGCACAGAACTGGGTAACGGCCACCACCGTGACTTCCTCAAAACCTGTATTGCCCGGAATAGAGTATCCCATATCCCTTGGTGCTACATATGCGGACCCTATCTAGGGTGGTGAGGGAACCCAGGGACCAGCAGTAGGTTTGATCAGGGATGACCATGTACATTATTGATTTTTCCTCCTGAAGAAGGTGTCAAACAGCTCCGATACGCGTTGAACAATAAAATCATATATCTTGAATCCCCATTGATCTTCAGTGATGATCTTCTGGCAGCGTGGATTAACCCTTTTCTTACATCTCCTCCAATGCTGAGGGCCAGTTTAGGAGCCCTCCTCCCCTGTTATCCCCTGCCAACCCATGACAGTTCCTTTAACCAATAAACAATCCTACTGATATCGCTATATGTTCCATCATACTCCATAAAACACATAACATAACATCATTGCTCATTCCTGCCCTTAAAGCCAATAAATTTGGCTAATAAGCAGTAATGTTTGCTCCGTTATTGCGCTGCCTATTCTTGGACTCGCCTGACATTTTTGCACTATGGTGGATATGTTGCTAATATAAATCTATATTTTCTTCTTTATCATCTATTTGCTATTAGCATCTGGGAACCTTTTCGAGATCCAGCAGGTGTACGGACCTAGTGAGTGTTTGCAAAGTCTCTTTTAATACATGGGCAAACATCCAGAGCCTTAAAATTTCGAAGACAATTCCTCTGTTGAGCCGTTGGGTCATTCTCAGCCATGGTGCGAGAGAACAAGACCAGGGAATTTCCTAACTCACTTTCGGCTGAATAGGGATTTAAAACTGAGGTATTTGTCAATTTAAAGAGTAAGTTAATTAGCATTGTGAGGATAATATCAAATAAAGTGACCACATGGTTCCAGCCAGAGGACTAAGCTATAGATGGGGTTTTCTTCACCATCCCCTGTCGATTTTCTCAAGGGAATTGCCTAGTGGAGTCCGAGACATGGGGGACGATGGTATTGTGTGTGCGCCGTGCCATGGCAACTACTTCTAGAACATCATTTTAGACTGACATACTGCAAACACAATGAGTTATGGTTCTTGTACAGTCTTTCTAAAGACATTCATTTGAATGGAAGGTGGAGTGTTTGCCAACACGAAGTCCACGGAAATAGCATGCTCTGTCTTAAAAAGACATCTTTTTTTTGTAACTTTGTTTTAATTTATATTATTCTGCAATTATTAAGTTCTTAAATTATTTTTATAGCATCTGAAGCTCTGTTTTCTATTGCTCCAAATCACCCAGCAATGGATATATGTCCCGAATATACTTGAGCATAAGCAGACCCGAGTATAAGGCGAGGCACCTAATTTTACTACAAAAAACTGGGAAAACGTATTGACTCGAGTATAAGCCTAGGGTGGAAAATGCAGCAGCTATTGGTAAATTTAAAAAAATAAAAATAGATACCAATAAAATGTAATGTGCCCATTGTTGTCCCCCCCTAGTAGCAATGTGCCCATCCTTGTCCCCCCTTGTAGTAATGTGCCCCATACTTGTACCCTCTAGGAATGTGCCCCATCCTTGTTCCCTGTAATAATGTGCCCATCCTTGTTCCCTCTAGTAATGTGCCCCATCCTTGTCTCCTGTAGTAATGTGCTCTATCCTTGTGCCTGTAGTAATGTGCCCATCCTTTAGTAATGTGCGACATCCTTGTACCCTAAGCAATGTGCTTCATCCTTGTGCCCTCTAGTAATGTGCCCCATCCTTGTCTCCTGTAGTAATGTGCTCTATCCTTGTGCCTGTAGTAATGTGCCCATCCTTTAGTAATGTGCGACATCCTTGTACCCTAATCAATGTGCTTCATCCTTGTGCCCTCTAGTAATGTGCCCCATCCTTGTGCCCTGTAGTAATATGCCCTGTAGTAATGTGCCCCATCTTTGTTTCCTGTAGTAATGTGCCCATCCTTTAGTAATGTGCCCCATCCTTGTGCCCTATAGTAATGTGACCCATCCTTGTGTCCTCTAGTAATGTGCCCCATCCTTGTCTCCTGTAGTAATGTGCCCCATCCTTGTACCCTGTAGTAATGTGCCATCCTTAAGTAATGTGCCCCATCCTTGTGCCCTATAGCAATGTGCACCATCCTTGTGCCCTCTAGTAATGTGCCCCATCCTTGTGCCCTGTAGTAATGTGCCCCATCCTTGTCTCCTGTAGTAATGTGCCCTGTAGTAATGTGCTCCATCCTTGTGCCCTGTAGTAATGTGCCCATCCTTTAGTAATGTGCCCATTCTTTAGTAATGTGCCCCATCTTTGTGCCCTATAGCAATTTGCTCCATCATTGTGCCCTGTAGTAATGTACCCCACCCTTGTGCCCTGTAGTATTGTGCCCCACCCTTGTGCCCTGCAGTAATGTGCCCTTCCTTTAGTATTATCCTCCTACTTGTCCCCTTCTTGTCCCATATTATGCAGTTGTTCACACACACACACACACTCACAAAATTATTCTCACTTGTACTCCATTCCTGTGGTGTCCTCTTACCTGCTTCTTGCAGACGGCAGTGACGGGCGTGATCATCAAGGGATCTATGTGCCTGCGGTCCACAATAAGCTGGTAAGAGGACACTGCAGGAACGGGGGACAGGTGAGAATAATTTTTTGTGGGACCCTCACTCGAGTATAAGCTGAGGGGGGCCTTTTCAGTATAAAAAAAATAGGCTGAAAAACTCGGCTTCTACTTGATATATGGTATGTATATTTATTTGTTAATGTTCTCTCTGCCAACATCCACCACTAGGGGGATCTCACTGCATACATATTAAAATGGAATTCAATATATACCCTTTATGGAGTAATTTATCCAGGAAGGTGACACTAGAGCTACTGTCTTCTTTCTCTATTAAGCGGGTATATAGCAGGAGTGGGGAACCTTTTTTTTGCCTTAAGCCATTTGGAAATTTCCACCATCATTCAGGGGCTGCACAAAGTTATCAACTTGAAAATTACCCTGCTATCTTTGATCAAACATTTCATTAACTCACTCCTATTGTGGTGGCTGGAGCTGCTTCTCTTTGGTGCGGCTGTGTCACGCTCCCCGGCTTCCCTGCCACGCTCCCCGGCTCCTCTGCCAGGCGTCCCCCGCTCCACAGCCTCCATGCCCCATCACCTGCGGTCCCCAGGCAGCCCGGTCCCCGCTCCCGGCGCCCGTCGGCAACTCTGCTCCAGCCCGGCACTCCTGCCTCCTGTTCACCGCTCCCTGCTCTGGCTTCTGGCACCTGGGCCTCGCGCATGCGCATTAGGGCGCGCGCACGGTCATTGACCCTCTCTTAAAGGGCCAGTGTCCTCCAACAGGATATTGAAGAATCAGGTACAGGGTATATAGGGGGATCCTTTCCAAGTGGGCGGGGTCTGTTCTTCGTGTTTTGCTAAGCTAGGAGTCAGGTCTCCTTGTGTCTTGTGGTATACTTACCTATCTCTCTCGTAGAGCCGCTCCTGCCTTGCCAACCGGTCCTGACGATACCCGAACCCCGAACGGTGACGGTCTGCCATCCCGTCAGTTCATACCATCTCCGATCCCTGTGGTAACCCATCTTCTCGCTCCGTTGGTTCCGGACTCTGCCTGACGTCATCTCGGCCTCCGAACCTGAGCTCCGTCACCCGGACTACCTTCAGAGACTCCGTGGTCCCAGGGACTTCTTCACTCCACTCCTCTGAACGGACTGTCCTGCTACCCGTAGTGCTCCGGCTACCGGGCACCTTGCCTTCGGTGAGGTGTTCAGCCCAGTGGATCCACCTCCTGGGTCTGCCCGTCCACCTGGCCCTAACAGTAAGAACAGGCCATGGATCCCTCCGAAGCACTAGCGACCCAGCTGGGCACCTTGCAGCAGGAACTCGTACGACAGCGCGAGACCCAGTCCCGCATGCTGGCCTTCATGTCCTCGGTGGATACCCGCCTGAACACGCTGCAAGCAACTGCCACGTCCCTGGCATCTCAGGCTACTACTGCACAGTCCACGGCCACGGTTCCCGTGGTGGCTACCTCGGAAGCTTCTAAACTCCGCTTGGCCTCTCCACCCCGATATGCCGGAGATCCCAAGACCTGCAGAGGATTCTTAAACCAGTGCTCCCTCCACTTTAAGCTGCTTCCGCACCTGTTTGCCTCCGACCAAGCCAAGGTGGGGTTTGTGATGTCCCATCTAGAGGGTGAGGCACTGGCCTGGATGAACCCCTTGTGGGAAAAGGAGGACCCTGTAACCACTAACATCCAGGACTTCCTGCAGGCGTTTAGAACCACCTTTGACGAACCTGGACGTGCCGCCGCATCCGCCTCATCACTCCTCAGGCTACGTCAGGGGACCATGACGGTGGGGCAGTATGCCATCCGCTTTCGCACCTTGGCCTCAGAATTGGGGTGGAACAATGAAGCCCTCACCGCCGCCTTCTGGGAAGGACTCTCCAGTCGTATTAAGGACGAGCTGGCAGGCCGCGATATTCCTTCCACCCTGGATGCCCTGATCGCACTAGCCACCCATGTGGACCTCAAATTCCAGGAACGATCCAAAGAGGTGTCCCGCGAGAGACGTCCAATACGGCATTCCTCTCCTCCACGGAAGCCCGTCGTACCTCAGTCGGCATCATCTGGCGTCTCTGTCCACGAACCCATGCAGATTGATCGTCTGAGGCAGTCCGACCAACGCTGAGCAGAACGGCTCGCTAAGGGTCTCTGCTTCTACTGCGGAGAGGGCACACACCTGCTACGTTCCTGTCCAGAGAGGCCGGGAAACTCCAAAGCCTAGGGTTGGTAGGAGAGGCCACCCTAGGTGCTGGGACTCTCTCAGACCCGGTTACGTGGACTGTTCAAGTGACAACGGGAGAGACGCGGTTCACGGCCGAGGCGTACCTCGATTCCGGGGCAGCAGGCAATTTCATCCAGCAGGCCACGGTGGACAAGTACCAGGTGCCTGTTACTCCACTCGACAAACCCCTCGTGATTGCCTCTGTGGATGGGAGACCCCTCTCTGACACCATCTCGTGGATCACCAAGCCGGTGGAACTACGTATCGGTGCCCTGCACACCGAGAACATCGCTCTCTACGTCCTCCCACACATGTCTCATCAAATCCTGCTGGGACTCCCCTGGTTACGGACACACGAACCGTCAGTCAGCTGGCGTACTGGTGAGATCACCCGATGGGGCTCCTCTTGCCACGAGAACTGCCTGAAGACCATACAGCCCATCCGACGACCTCCGGTTCCGGAGTCCCTACCGGGACTGCCCTCGGCCTATTGGTCCTTCGCGGACGTCTTTGATAAAAAGGAGTCAGAGGTACTGCCACCACATCGTCCTTACGACTGTGCCATCGACCTACTCCCGGGAACTACACCACCTCGAGGACGGATATATCCTCTGTCCCCTGCTGAAACAAGGGCCATATCTGCCTACATCACGGAGAACCTGGCAAGGGAATTCATTCGGAGATCCTCCTCTCCTGCTGGAGCAGGCTTCTTCTTCGTTAAGAAGAAAGAGGGCGACCTGCGCCCATGCATTGACTACCGGGGATTGAACCAAATCACCGTGAAAAATAAATACCCCCTGCCGCTCATCCCCGAATTGTTTGATCGGCTTAGAGGAGCTCGTGTGTTTACCAAGTTGGATCTTCGGGGTGCCTACAACCTGGTCCGCATCCGCTCTGGGGACGAATGGAAGACCGCATTCAATACTCGCGATGGGCACTATGAATACTGTGTGATGCCCTTCGGCCTGTGTAACGCACCAGCAGTCTTTCAAGAATTGGTGAACGATGTGTTCCGGGACCTTCTCTACGTCTGTGTGGTGGTGTATCTTGATGATATCCTGGTCTTCTCTCCGGACCTCCAGACCCACAGAGAGAACGTGCAGCTGGTACTACAAAGACTGAGAGAGAATCGTCTGTACGCCAAGTACGAGAAGTGTGTCTTCGAGCAGTCTTCTCTTCCCTTCCTGGGTTACGTAATCTCCGATACCGGCCTGCAGATGGACCCGGAGAAGGTCTCTTCCATTCTCAACTGGCCCCCTCCTTCCGGACTGAAGGCAATCCAACGGTTTCTTGGATTTGCAAACTATTACCGTCAGTTCATCCCTCACTTATCTGCCCTGACTGCGCCTCTCTCCGCCTTGACCAAGAAGGGGGCTAATCCAAAGGACTGGTCACCTGCGGCCGACCCCGCGTTTGGCTCCCTGAAACAGGCATTTGCTTCCTCTCCTGTGCTCCACCGTCCTGAGTTAAACCGACAGTTCACCTTGGAGCTGGATGCCTCCTCCTCGGGAGCCGGAGCAGTGCTCATGCAGAAGTCCGCCTCCGGGAAGATGGTCACTTGCGGTTTCTTCTCCAAGAGCTTCTCAGCGCCTGAACGCAACTACACCATCGGTGACCGAGAGCTATTAGCAGTCAAACTGGCTCTGGAGGAATGGCGCTACCTTCTGGAGGGAGCAGTGTACCCCATGATCATTTACACGGACCACAAGAACCTGGAATACCTGCGGTCCGCTCAGCGACTGAACCCACGGCAAGCCAGGTGGTCCTTGTTCTTTGCCAGGTTCGATTTTCAGCTCCATTTTCGACCCGCGGACAAGAATGTGCGAGCAGATGCCTTGTCCAGGTCATTCATGCCCATGGAACAGGAGGAGGAGACATCCCAGCCCATCATCTGTCCAAGTAGAATCATTCCGGTGGCCCCTGTCACCCTGGCCCAGATACCGCCCGGGAAGACCTATGTCTCTGAGACTGATAGGCAAAAAGTGTTGCACTGGGGCCATGCCTCGAAAATAGCCGGCCATGCTGGTCAGAAGAAAACATGGAGTACAATTGTACGTCACTACTGGTGGCCATCCCTTCGCACGGACGTCGCGTCTTTTGTCTCAGCCTGCTCCTCTTGTGCCAGGAACAAGACGCCAAAACACCTGCCATATGGTCGTCTTCTGCCTCTGCCTATTCCCTCCGTTCCGTGGCAACACATTGCAATGGACTTTATTACAGACTTGCCCTTGTCCGCCGGACACACAGTCATATGGGTCGTGGTGGACCGGTTCTCCAAAATGGCTCATTTCGTCCCTATGGCTGGACTGCCCTCTGCCCAGGAACTCGCTGACGCCTACATACAGCACATCTTCCGGTTGCATGGCTTTCCCTCACACATTGTGTCCGACAGAGGAACTCAGTTTACCTCCCGCTTCTGAAGGGCTCTCTGCAAACATCTGGGAGTGACTCTGGACTTTTCTTCAGCCTACCATCCTCAGTCGAATGGCCAAGTGGAACGAGTCAATCAGATCCTGACCTCCTTCTTACGTCACTACGTTAACGCCCATCACGACGACTGGTCCACGCTTCTTCCTTGGGCTGAATTCTCCCATAACCACCACGTCAGTGAGTCCTCCTCCAGCTCTCCCTTCCATGTCGTTTACGGACTTCAGCCTTCCGTCCCATTACCTGTATCCTCTTCCTCGGATGTCCCTGCTGCTGATGCTGTAGTCCGTGACTTTACAACAATTTGGGACTCTGTCAAGACGTCCCTTGGACGTGCTTCCCTGCGGATGAAGAGACACGCAGACAAGAGGCGTCTGGATCCTCCGTGTTTCTCTCCAGGAGATCTGGTCTGGCTTGCTTACAAGTACGTCCGATTGAAGCTACCATCATACAAGCTGGGCCCTCGCTACATCGGGCCGTTTAAAGTCCTCAGCAAAATAAATGAGGTCTCCTACAAGCTGCAGCTCCCGGCCACGATGAGAATACCCAACTCCTTCCACGTCTCCCTGCTCAAGCCGGTTGTCCTTGGTCCCTTCTCCGCTGCTGCCAGTTCTGCTCCTCCTCCTATTGCTGATGATGACATCTATGCGGTAAGGGATATCGTGGCCATGAAAACCGTACGGGGCCGACAGTTCTTCCTGGTGGACTGGGCAGGGTATGGTCCTGAGGATAGGACCTGGGAACCCCGGGAGAATGTGGGTACTCCCCTGATACGTGCCTTCCTGTCCCGGTTGCGGGGAGGGGGGCGTGGGGGAGGGGGTACTGTCACGCTTCCCGGCTCCCCTGCCACGCTCTCCGGCTCCCCTGCCACGCTCCCCGACTTCCCTGCCACGCTCCCCGGCTCCTCTGCCAGGCGTCCCCCGCTCCACAGCCTCCATGCCCCATCACCTGCGGTCCCCAGGCAGCCCGATCCCCGCTCCCGGCGCCCGTCGGCAACTCTGCTCCAGCCCGGCACTCCTGCCTCCTGTTCACCGCTCCCTGCTCTGGCTTCTGGCACCCGGGCCTCGCGCATGCACATTAGGGCGCGCGCGCGGTCATTGACCCTCTCTTAAAGGGCCAGTGTCCTCCAACAGGATATTGAAGAATCAGGTACAGGGTATATAGGGGGATCCTTTCCAAGTGGGCGGGGCCTGTTCTTCGTGTTTTGCTAAGCTAGGAGTCAGGTCTCCTTGTGTCTTGTGGTATACTTACCTATCTCTCTCGTAGAGCCGCTCCTGCCTCGCCAACCGGTCCTGACGATACCCGAACCCCGAACGGTGACGGTCTGCCATCCCGTCAGTTCATACCATCTCCGATCCCTGTGGTGACCCATCTTCTCGCTCCGTTGGTTCCGGACTCTGCCTGACGTCATCTCGGCCTCCGAACCTGAGCTCCGTCACCCGGACTACCTTCAGAGACTCCGTGGTCCCAGGGACTTCTTCACTCCACTCCTCTGAACGGACTGTCCTGCTACCCGTAGTGCTCCGGCTACCGGGCATCTTGCCTTCGGTGAGGTGTTCAGCCCAGTGGATCCACCTCCTGGGTCTGCCCGTCCACCTGGCCCTAACAGGCTGTGATATTAGGTGTATTAATCTTGTTGCTTCTCACAACTGCTTTTCCAGGTTTGTGTTGGCTGGGGTTGCGGTATATACGTCACATAAGAGACGATGGACCTGCTGTATATACATCAACCGAAAAACAAAAAAAGTTTTCAGCCTCCCGTTGTAGGCATTGATTATCAAAGGTTCTCTGATGCACGGAAGATCACCAGAATTGGAGGCCCAGGGAAACGAACTTCAAAATATGTAGAAAAAACTCCAGCACCATAATAGGAATCCAACCAGGAAATAGATAAAAAAGTTTTTCTGTTTTATTTAGATCATAATGTTAAAAAACATACAAAAACTAAAAAACATGACCAAAAACCTGACATGTTTCGGACCCTAAAACATGGTCCTTACTCATATACATATACATCACATAGGAGACACTGGGCCTGCTGTATATACATCACAAAGGAGACTCTGGGCCTGCTGTATATACATCACATAGGAGACGCTGGGGCTGCTGTATATACATCACACTGGACCTAATAATCCCATCACACTGGACCTAATAATCAGAAGAGGAGTCAAGGATGCCACAGGTAGGAAATTCGTATTGTTCTGGTCTCTGGTCCATCAGAAGTGGCTCTAGGCCAGGTCCTGTAAATTTGCAGCAATCACTAATCAGCTTTCAAAAATAATTGGAAATTTTGGGGAAAATTAATTTATTACGTATCAATTTTCTCATCTTGGATAATGAGCCCTGGATTGGACATATGTAAATTTTTCAATACCAACCAATAAAAAACTATGTCCTTACCTTCACATGGAAGCCACTAATTACATATTGCAACCGATATCAGGAATGTTTTTATTGCCTTAAATGAAGGATATCTCACTGGAGAGCGGGAACATCCACATTCTTCTAGTGTCTACTGTTTATCATGGACACGTTACCTCTGGGTGGAGGTTTAGATTTGTTCTTCCAAAGAATATTTTAGCAGAAATAAAAATGGAAAACAATATGAAGTCAGAGTACAAATAACGAGAGTACAGCTGGGCTTTTGTAGGAATTGTAGCTATTCCATTGTATTTTTTACCATCATAAGTTATCGGACTTGTTGGGTGTCTGGGTGGATTGTACGGGATCCATGTTGTGCTAACCTAACCTTATTATGACCTAATCTGTGGATTGAGCTGCGTGTGGCTTTCCGCTCATAATGGCCTCGCAGACAAACAGGCGAAGCTCGTGGAGAGTTTTCCCCTAATTGATTCCAAATGGAGGTCTTTAACTGGTTAGAGAAGAGAGCTCGTTGCGGTTTCATGTATTTTATACAAAAATTAGCTTATGGTCAGCACACGGAGCTAACAAAATGCAGAGCTAGAGGACTGTCATCCAAAATAATTAATATTTCAACACAACTGAAAAACCAAGTGGTAATAAATTGTGATCTGTGTGGTATGAAACCAAGATAGGTCTCGAGGAAGTGTTGGAGAGGAGGGGTCCAAGGACAGGACCTTTAACTTTGTGAAGATTGAGCTAAGTTCACAATTTCATTTTTTGCAGATATACATTTTTTTGTCCTTGAGTGTGAAAGTTACTCTATTGTTAGCTTAAAAAATAGATTCATTGATGGTCCTCACCATCTCGGAGAGGTCCAAGGAGGACATGTCTCTTAAACTTCCTGCTCTTCATAGGATTGTCCAGAAAAATGGGTCTTCAAATTGGGCCAATTGTGGATATATTATATGTATTAAAGTGGGAATTGTAGGGAGGCTGTGTGGGAGTTGCGAGGTTGGGAAGTGCTCAACAAGTTCACATAAGTGGTAATGCAAAAAACTGCCTTCTCCGTTGAAAGACTTATCTTGTAAGACGAGTTCTTTCGTCATGATATCGTGGAGCATTTAAACTCACAAAGAGTGCTCCTTAAGTCAAAAAGTCTTTGAATAGTATTGGAACTACTGAAAAGTCTTCAGTAACAAGCTGCAGCACTATGCGCAGTGTGTGGATTCTTATACTGGATTAATATAGTCTGTCGATCTTACTATTAATCATGTCATCAGTACACCAGGCCAACAGTCAATACTGCCACATGGTCAGTAGAATACTTACTTGAAGTCATCTTAAAGGTACCATGGTTGATCCACTCCTCCTCAGTGCAGAGTATAGACCTGGAGGTTATCTTTGCCCTTTCACAGGTTCTGTTCTTACTCCTTCACCTGTTGGCTTTGGTCTGATGCTCCCAGTTATTCCCACCTCTCTGCTTCTCTGGCTCCTGAACTACACTGTCTAGCTCCCGCAGGAAAGTTCAAGTTTAACTTTGGCTAGGCGGCAGATGGTGGTCTCCGTCAGCAGGAGACGGGAAGACGGCTCAGTGGAACCGAGGTAGACCGGGACAGGGTTGTAGCCCGCCGGTACCAACACGGGGAACCGACCCGGAAACTGTAGCACAAAGGGGGGTACTCAGACCCTGAAGCCAGAAACCGGAAACAAGAAGACTGGTTAATTTACCGATTGACGCCAGGACTAGAGGTCCTGTCCCACCCAAAGTCCCTCATAGAAGACAACAGCCCACCGATAGGGATAGGAGGTTACCGCCAGGGCCCATAGATCCCACGGGCTAGCGTCTGCGGGCACGGCTCCTTAGGCCACATCCATCCGGGAGCGGACTCCTGAGTTTCACGCTAGGAAGTCCATCTTACACAAACAGTGCAGGAGGAAGGATAGAGACCACTATTCGGGTGGGGGACCCGAATGCAACCGGCCGCGACACTGGCCACCATCACCTTGGTTTACCAGAGACTCGTGTGGTTTAATAACAGTGAGTACACTAACACTCCCTGTGGTCGCTATACCCTGCACTGCGACACAAGGTCCTGGGGCCACCATCCCTACCCATGGAGATGCTAACAACTGGCTGCCGCAACATCTCCCCCGGGTGCCCTACAACAGCAGTGGTGGTGTCCCACCTCACCACACACCGTGGGTGGCGTCACGAACTTAATAAGGCCTAGTCCGTACATCTACGTCCCCCTTTTTATTCGGCGTGTCCGCGAGACCCCCGGGTCCGGAGACCCTTGAGCCACCACCCCTGAAGGCCCGGATCTGAGCAGCAGCGGCTGCTGGCACGGGGGCGGCACAGGCGCATATCCAGTTGAAATGCATCACTGCGCAGAGTCCCCTTGGGTACCTGTACTGTGATACACGCTGCCAGCCAAACAGAAGGCGGCAGCTTTCATCTGTGTCCCAATGACTGAAGGCGGCACATGGCAATGACGTAATGCATTGCAATAGCATCGACGCCAATGAAAGTTGACAGCCACGTCGCGCTGCTACACAGGAGGACGCTGAATGACTTGGCAGCTGGGGAGCGTGAGTACAATGTTTGATATTTATTTGCATTAGACAGAATGAAGAGATATTTACCAGGATGAGGATATATATACCAGGGGACAGTAGATACCAGGAGTTGGACAGTATATACCAGTAGGTGCCCTGTAGGAGGACTGTATATACCAGGAGGGAGACAGTAAATACCAGGAAGGAGACAGTATATACCAAAACGAGGACAGTTTATGCCAGGATGGCCCCAGGAGGAGGACAGTACATACCAGGAAGGGAACAGTATATACCAGGAGGGCCCAGAATGGGGGTCATATATACCAGGATGGGGACATATATACCAGGATTGGGGATATAGATACCAGGATACCGAGGGGGGGAGACCAGGTCCAAATGTAGCATCGGGGCCCAAGGAACTATTGTTACGTCACTGTTAAGACTCCCATCAGTTACTAAATTCTGGTAGAGATAGGATAACGATAATATAATTTCATAGGACAACCTCTTTAAGACAAAAGTAAAAATATTAAGTTTTATTTTTTTCACGTAACTTACTGCCGTCCCCCAAGTCCACCATTGTTTAATTCTTTCCTCCTTCCAATGTTATCCGGGGACCTCCATCCAGTTTAATACCGGCACTGGAAACATTAGTTTTAGTACAATAAAAGGCAATATCCACAACTCACTCTGACAAGCCGCGGCCTTTCCAATGTCTCTCTGAAAATCCAAAATTAACATTGTCACTGTTTTCTCCAGCGCTAAAACCATTTCCTTTCTCTTTTTCCCGATCTCACTTTCTCTGTTTTCATGTATGTTTTTGTTATACGTCCCAGATGTAATCCGCGGAGGAGCGTTACAAACACAGCTCAACGCAGATTGGTGTCAGATATAGATATAGATGTTTTTCTTGTATCGTCAAGTGCTTCCCCCGCTAAGATAAATACAGACGTTCTCGTAATTAAAGTCTCCGAAACAAAACGGAGACATTTCAACTTTTCTATTATAAACGTCTCTATAGACTAACAGATATCGAGTTGTACGCCCTGTACTAGCCAGTATCTGACGTCACGGGTCTCATGGAGTCTATACAGCTCGCAATCAGAGGATCTGAATCAACTAATGACAGCACAAGTTCACAGAATCGTACCACTTTCCTCTCTTTTAAAGGGAATATATCACCAAATTTTTGCACATCATTTTTTTAAATATTATTTTTTTTTATTTTCCTTATTTTTTATCTATCTTTCTCTCTATGTAATTAAACAAAAACAAAAAAAAAACAACCCAGAAATATTACAATTCTTACATTGGCCACTAGGGCTTATAAAGACTCATACTTTCTTTTTTTACAGATGACTTTTCAGCAGTTTCATTATCATCACAGAGAAGCTACAAGGTTATCATGACAGGCTTACAGTAGATAAAATAGAATCCACAAATCACAATAAGTGATGGTCACAATAGAGCCAGTCTACCGGTGTTAATGTGCATGCGATGAACAAGTGTATAATAACAGGTCTAATAGCCACCGTGAACTTTTGTAACTTTTTAATATAGTGATATATATTTAAAAAAATTGAAAAAAAAGGAAAGATAAGAAAAAAACAATCAAGGTAATATAAATATACAGTCAATATATGTATATATATATATATATATATATATATATATATATATATATATATCCATATCTATATATATATATATATAGATAGATAGATAGATAGATAGATAGATAGATAGAGAGCATGCACTGCTCTTCTTTGGAGACGTCTTCCAGTTCTGTGAGGTTCCTGGCTCGTCTTGCATGCACTGCTCTTCTTTAGAGGCATCTTCCAGTTCTGTGAGATTCCTGGCTCATCTTGAATGCACTGCTCTTCCTTGGAGACGTCTTACAGTTCTGTGAGGTTCCTGGCTCATCTTGCATGCTCTGCTCTTCTTTAGAGGCGTCTTCCAGTTCTATGAGATTAATGGCTCGTCTTGCATGCACTGCTCTTCCTTGGAGATGTTTTCCAGTTCTTTGAGATTCCTGGCTCATCTTGCATGCACTGCTCTTCCTTGGAGATGTCTTCCAGTTCTGTGAGATTCCTGGCTCGTCTTGCATGCACTGCTCTTCCTTGGAGATGTCTTCCAGTTCTGTGAAATTCCTGGCTCGTCTTGCATGTACTGCTTTTTGAGGTCTAGCCACTGATTTTCAATGATGTTCAGATCAGTGGACTGTGAGAGCCATTGTAAAGCCTTCAGCTTGCACCTTTTGACATCGTTTATTGTGGATTTTGATGTGTGTTTAGGATCATTCATTATCCATTTGTAGAAGTCACCCTCTTTTCACCTCTTTTCTCTTCTTTTCAACATCAGCTTTTCTGCAGACGGTGTTATGTTTGCCTTCTTCCCTCTAATCGTGAAGTGTTCCACAACTCCAGGCTCTGCTAAATCTTCCTGAAGGTCTTTTGCAGTCAAGCATTGGTTCTGATTTGCCTCTCTAGCAATCCTACGAGCAGCTCTCACATAAATTTTGCTTGGTCTTCCGGACTTATCTTGATCTCCACTGCTGTCATTTCTTAATTATATTTCAAATTGAGGAAAGGGCAACTTGAGAACACTTTGCTAATTCTTATAGCCTTCTCCTGCTTTGTGGGTTTCTACGATTTTCATTTTCAGATTGCTAGGCAGCTGCTTAGAAGAACCCATGGCTGCTGTTATTTGGCACAAGGTTAGAAATTTTCATTACCTGGTCTTTCCTAATGATGATGACGACAAGCCATAACCCTAACAGGCTAATTGTAAACCCTGCCTGGATCTACAGACTCAGACTGGCTATAATGGACAGGCTAGAGGAAAGCCACTCACAAAGCAGGACCCCGAGAACCTGGAACCCTTTAACCCCTATACAGGGATTTGGAATTACACAGGACCCTGGAGATCACTACCCGTGGTAGGCTGCAGTCCGATGAGAGTAGTAGCCAGGCAGGGTCGAACCGGGAAATGCAAAACAGGGACAGAATCACGCAGGCAAGGACGTAATCAGAAAACAAAGCAGAGGTCAAATCCGGATCGGGCAGCGAGGTACATAAACAGCAGGCAGGAGGGTAGCCAGGAACAAGCAGAAGTCAGAACACCAGAATCACTAAACAGAACAGGGCAGGACAGGGACAGGAAAACAGAACTATCTCTGGCAGTGGTCAGCAGACAGGAGGGGAAATAAGAAGGCTGTGGTGTCTTTCCATTGGTTGTAGCTGAAAGATGGTAACTTGAGCTGGAAGACACATGCCACCTACAGTCAGCCAGTGGTACTGCAGATCCCAAGGAAACCCACCCAAGGGATGAGCGGAGCCTGCGCCCACCAGTGCCGCTGGCATCAACTCCTCTCCCATCACAAGCACTATCCACCGCAGGAAAACGACATTGCCTGGTGATCAAAGTAGAAGTCGCTGGAGCGGACTCCGGTGGTGACGTAACACTAATTAAGGTTTGAATCTTTGTTCAAAGTTATCTGAGCACAAAAATCTCCCAGGGTGCCCACACTTTTGCATCTTTCTGATAATTCAGTATAGGCCCCGTTACACGCTACAATTTATCTGACGATATGTTGTCGGGGTCACGTTTTCCGTGACGCACTTCCGTCATCGTTAGCGACGTCGTTGCGTGTGACACCTACGAGCGACTCTGAACGATCGCAAATATAGCGAAAATCGTTGATCGTCGACACGTCGTTCATTTTCAAAATCTCGTTCGTCGTTTTGAATGCAGCAGACATATTGCTACGTTTGACACCTTACCAATGACCAACAACATCCACACTACCGCCTTGGTCAAACAATATATCGCTGAACGATGTTGGGTCATTTGTGAGATGTGTACGTGTGACCGCTACTAAACGACCTATGTGCGATCTCGGCAAATCGTGTCAATGATCTGGGCGTGTCACATCGTTTAAGAGATCGTCAGATAAATCGTAGCGTGTAACGGGGCCTTATATCTATGAATGCACCCCATTGATGCCAAATTAAGGAATTTCAGTGTATATATGTCACGCTCCCCGTGTCCCAGCACCGCTCCTTACCCACTGATCCAGTCCATGTGTTCACCAGTCATGGCTGCCGCTCCCGCTCTTGCTCCCCTGAGTCCTGGGACTCTGACTCTGACTAATGCCTCTGTATAGGACCAGGCCGCGCCCACTCTCCTGGTCTTATAGGCCCGGCACACCTGAAGCAGGAAATGACATAGGGCTGTGCTGGGTATATAAGACTTGCCTTTCCATGTGGGCGGGGCCTGATCAACGTGTCCTTTAGCTTGTCTTTAGAGCTAGATGCTCAGGTCCCTTGTGCTCTCTCCTGTGACTCCTTGTCTTTGCTCCCTGGTACCTGTGCCTGTTTTCCTTACCGTCCTAAAGAACTTTGTGACTCTGCTGACCTGGTTGTACCTGTCCCTGCCACGCCAGTGCTCCGGCTGCCATGTACCCTGCCCCCCGGTGGGATACTCGGTCCAGTGGATCCACCTCCTGGGCCCACCAGTCCTCCCGGTCCTGACAGATTGATCAGGCCATGGATCCCGCTGGAGCGCAAACATCAGAGCTGGCTGAGCTGCGCCAAGAGCTGGTGCAACAGCGTGACACCTTACACCGGATGCTGAAATTCCTGGCGTCCATGGACCACCGGTTATATACACTGCAGACCGCTGCCTCGTCTGAGTCCACGCAGCAACCAGTCTCCAGGTCCGAACCAGTTTCCTCCACGGCCTCGCAACTGCTCCTCGCTGCTCCGCCTCGCTATGCAGGGGAGCCCAAGTCCTGCCGCGGTTTTCTGAACCAGTGCTCCCTGCACTTCCAGTTGCTCCCGCACTTGTTTGCCTCAGACCAGGCCAAGGTGGCGTTCCTGATGTCACACCTGGAAGGCGAAGCCCTGGCCTGGATTAACCCCCTGTGGGAAAATGAGGACCCGATGATCACCGACATCCAGGAGTTCCTGCGAGCCTTCAGGGGCACCTTCGACGAACCCGGACGAACTACCGCAGTGACCTCTACGCTCCTCCGGCTACGCCAAGGGACCCAAACAGTCGGCCAATACGCCATCCAGTTCCGCACGCTCGCTTCGGAGCTGGGCTGGAACAATGAGGCCTTAACAGCGGCCTTTTGGGAGGGTCTCTCGGGTCGTATTAAAGACGAACTAGCCGGCCGTGATGTTCCACGCACCCTGGATGCTTTGATTTCCCTGGCCACCCGGATTGACCTCCGCTTTCAGGAGCGTACCCAAGAAAGAGTCCGGGAGAAGCGACCACCTTGCCATGCCTTGCCCCCGCAGAGACCTACCGCTCCCTCGTCCCTGCCTTTCCGTGACTTATCGCCAGAACCCATGCAAGTGGACCGTCTGACCCAAGCCAAGCAACGCCGTGCAGAACGGCTCGCCCGGGGCCTGTGCTTCTATTGCGGAGACGGTTCACATATGCTCCGTTCTTGCCCGGAGAAACCAAGTAGACCCCAGGTCCAAGGGATGGTGGGAACCGCCATCCTTGCCACCGAAATCCCTTTGGTTCCAGTTAAACAGACTGTCCGGGTGACGACAGAGGGGACCCGGTTTTCAGCTGAGGCCCACATCGATTCCGGGGCAGCAGGAAGAGGAAGAGGTGACGACGCAGTCCAGTGCCGTGCCACAACTCTTGTCTCCTGTGCCTGTGGTGCCATCGGAACCAGAGGAGACGACGCACTCCAGCGACATTCCACCGTCCCTGAGAATTGAGACTGTGATGCCACCGGCTACCGAGGAAGAGCCACTGTCCGGTACCCAGTCCGAGACGCCCGATCCGGTCGTCCAAGACTCCAGTCCTGCCTCTGACTGTCTCCCCCCGCTTCCCGTTGCCCCCGTTGCCACTGCTGGTGGATCGGCTAGGCGCCGTGCGGCCAGGAAGCCGGTACGGGGTCAGCGGTCCTTCCCCGCCTTCGTGTTGGATCCTGGTCCGGTGACTCGATCCGGGGTGCCCCTGGGGTTCTGTGCACGGAGGGGGGGGCATAGAGGGGGGGGTACTGTCACGCTCCCCGTGTCCCAGCACCGCTCCTTACCCACTGATCCAGTCCATGTGTTCACCAGTCATGGCTGCCGCTCCCGCTCTTGCTCCCCTGAGTCCTGGGACTCTGACTCTGACTAATGCCTCTGTATAGGACCAGGCCGCGCCCACTCTCCTGGTCTTATAGGCCCGGCACACCTGAAGCAGGAAATGACATAGGGCTGTGCTGGGTATATAAGACTTGCCTTTCCATGTGGGCGGGGCCTGATCAACGTGTCCTTTAGCTTGTCTTTAGAGCTAGATGCTCAGGTCCCTTGTGCTCTCTCCTGTGACTCCTTGTCTTTGCTCCCTGGTACCTGTGCCTGTTTTCCTTACCGTCCTAAAGAACTTTGTGACTCTGCTGACCTGGTTGTACCTGTCCCTGCCACGCCAGTGCTCCGGCTGCCGTGTACCCTGCCCCCCGGTGGGATACTCGGTCCAGTGGATCCACCTCCTGGGCCCACCAGTCCTCCCGGTCCTGACAATATATAAAAGCACATTTCTAATCTAAATAAAGTAAAGCTTCCATCGTGACTCATTCTATGACAACACTATCATTTAGAAAAGCTTTAATCCTTTTCTCTGGGGTCAGATGAGTAACAATATCCTAAAATCTAAGTTTTATTGTCTTGTCCTTACTGGAAATGTAGTAGTGTAGAGCAGTAATCAGCATTACCTGCTCCGCTATGTGTTTATAATAAAGATAGCCGGGATGGTCTATAATAGACAGCCATGGATTTCCCTCTTTATAATCACTCTGCTATCTTCTGAGCACTTAACCCCTCTAGGTCATGTTTAGCAGAACGTAATTAGTCTGTAAACCAAGAATGTTATAATTTGGCTTGGAGAAGATGAGTATTCATTGTCCTCCAGATGAGCTTGGATGCAGAAATAAAAAATAAGGAACACAACAGAAAAATTTCCAAAATTTTAATTGATACTTCACATACAGAAGTAGTAAAGCTGATTTTCCCATTAGCGTTTTGGAATAAATCTCTCAGCAGCAGGATTTCTTCTATGTCAGAAAAAGAAGCAGAGATGATATCTCGCAATATTCTGATAAATTCTGCATAATTGTACACTCAGCTCTGGCACATCTAAATGCATAATACGTTGGAGCGTGTGGACACCGGTATTCCTCCACCAGATGAAGCATATTGTTTCGGTGCATCTTGTGATGTGGATTCTCCAAGGCCAAGTTTCGGGTTGCCATGAGCATCGGTGCAGCAGGCAGCTGAGGCACGCGGGAAGTGGTTGGTAGAAGCACTGAAGGTTGCAGGCAGACAGGAGACTGGGAAGCAGGTAGTGGAAGCACTGGAGGCCTCATGCAGACAGGAGACCATGAAGCAGGTAGTAGAAGCACTGAAGGCCGCAAGCAGACAGGAGCCTAGGAAGCAAATAGTAGAAGAACTGTAGATTGCAGGCCGACATGAGACTAGGAAGCAGATAGTAGAAGCACTGAAGATCATAGAGAGACATAAGACTGGGAAGCAGGTAGAAGAAGCACTGGAGGCTGCAAGCAGACTGGAGACGGGTGAGAAGGTAGTGGAAGCACTGAAGGCCACAGGCAGGAAGGAGAAATGGAAGCAGGTAGTGGAAGCAATGGAGGCTGCAGGCAGACAAGACAAGGAAGCAGGTAGTAGAAGCACTGGAGGATGCAAGCAGACACTAGACTTGGAAGCAGACAGTAGAAGCACTGGAGGTAACAGGCAGATAGAAGACTTGGAAGCAGGTAGTAGAAGCACTAGAGGTCACAGGCACATAGAAGACCGGGAAGCAGGTAGTTGAAGCACTGAAGGCTTCTAGCAGACAAGAAACTGGGAAGCAGGTGGTAGGAACACTGGAGGCCAAAGGCAGGCAGAGGAAAGGGAAGCAGGTAGTGGACGCACTGGAGGCTGCAGGCAGATAGGGGACCATGAAGCAGGTAGTAGAAGCACTTTAGGCTGCTGTAATACAGGACACCGGAAAGCAGGTAGTAAAAGCACTAGAGGCTGGACACAGACAAAACTGGGAAGCATGTAGTAGAAGCACTGGAGGTAACAGGCACATAGAACACTTGGAAGTGTGTAGTAGAAGCACTGAAGGCCACAGGCAGACATGAGAAAGGGAAGCAGGTAGTAGAAGCACTAGAAGTCACAGGCAGACAGGAGATCAGGAAGAAGGTAGTGGAAGCATTGGAGGTAACAGGCAAACAGAAGACTGGTAAGTGGGTAGTAGAAGCACTGGAGGCCACAGGCAGACACGAGTAAGCAAATAGTGGAAGCACTGGAGACTGCAGGCTGACAGAAGATTGTGAAGCAGGTAGTAAACCCCCTAGAATCTGTTGGCAGACAGGAATCCGTGAAACAGGTAGAAGGAAAACTGGAGGCTGACGACACACAAGAGACCAGGAAGCAGGTACTAGAAGTAGTAGAGGCCGCAGGCAGACAGGAGACCATGAAGCTGGTAGTAGAAGCAGTAGAGGCCTCAGGCAGACCAGAAGCCGGGAAGCAGGTGGTAGAAGTAATGGAAGCCATAGGCAGACAGCAGACCATGAAGATGGTAGTAGAAGCAGTAGAGGCCACTGGCAGACAGAAGACCGGGAAGCAGGTGGTAGAAGCAATGGAGGCCACAGGCAGACAGGAGACCATGAAGATGGTAATAGAAGCAGTAGAGGACACAGGCAGACAGGAGACTGGGAAGCAGGTAGTAAAAGCACTGGAGGTTGCAGGCAAACAGAAGACTACGAAACTGGTAATAGACGGCAGACCAAGACATAGGCACAAGCATACGATCACATGGGAGCATGCCAGACCAATGACAACACTCGACATGGAGCACAACAGAGTTACACAAATCAGGGTGACGGTATTAAAGCTCGGGACAGGTGTGTAACACATATTGGCGTCACACAAAAAATTCTTCATGTGCTTCTTCCCAGGAGTCTTTTGAGGTTATTGCCAACTATTCCAGAAGTATGGCCTGGCTTCCCTTTTTTACTGGATTCTCATAGATGTTCCATGACAGATGTTAAATCTGATTTATATGTGTCTTTAGGCAAATACTGTCATAGGCTCAGTGATTAGCACTGTTGCTTTGCAGCGTTGAGGTCCTGTGTTTGTACCGCCCCGCGCTCGGCTGCAGCCGAGCCGCTCGGATCCGAGCTCGTTGGTGGGTGGCTCGAGCACCTCCGGACCCGGGGTCACTTCGCTCTGAAAGGGTGCTGGCGCTACTTAGGGGGGTGGTAGGTAGGTGTATGGCCGGAGCCGTGTTTGAGTTCCTGATGCCACCCACAGGATATGGTGAAGGTGTAGACACCACCGCTGCGGTTACGGGGCACCCGGGGGAGATGGTGATGCAGCAAGATGTTAACCCTTCTGTGGGCAGGGATGATGGCCCCGGGACCCGTTGGGGAGAGTAGCTGGGTGGTGCAGGGCGGTGCGTGGCTGGATGGCACTGTTGTACTCACTGTTATTGACACACACAAGTCTATGGTAAACAAAGTTGATGGTGGTCGGTGCCCGCAGCCGGCTGCGTCTGGTCCCCCACCCGGTTCGGTGGTCTTTGCCTTTCTCCTGCACCGTGTAGTGTATGTGTAGACTGCCTGTGCTTCATTGAAGGGAGTCTGCTCCCCGGCTTTGTATATGTTGGAGGAGCCCGTTTGCCCGCATACGCTGGCCCGTTGGATCTCTCTGCCTGTGCGGTGGCTTTCTATCCCCTTCGGTTGGCTCTTGTCTTCAGTCGGGACTTGGGTGGGAAAAGACCTATAGTGCAGACCGCAATCAGTGAATTAACTCAGTCCAGTGGATTCTGGACCTCGTTTCAGGGTCTGAGTACCCCCTGTGTGCTTCGGTTTCCGAGTCGGTTCCCCGGGTCGGTACCGACAGGCCACTACCCTGTCTTGGTCCACCACGGTTCTACCGAGCCGTCTTCCCGGCTCCTGCAGGCTAGGCCACCGTATGCCTCCTAGCCAAGGTACAGGGCTCCAACCCCGGTACCTGTCAGTCTGTCACAGGCCTGTACTACAGGCCTGACCTCCTCACTGCTCAACACTACAAACTGGACTGAACTGTCTGTTTCCTGCCTCAGGCCCTCTGAACTCCTCAGTGGGCGTGGTCAACTGCCTGGCTCCACCCCCCTGGTGTGTCCATCAAGCACTGAGGGAGGTGACTAGGGTTTATGGTTTGGCTGGTGTTACCTTGTGTGGGACTGGTGTTGTGCGGGGCGCTATCTGTAACTACCTGGTTAGTCCAGGGCGTCACATGTTCATATCCCAGAAACGTATGTTCTCCCCGTGTTTGCATGGATATTCTCTGGTGTTCTGTTTTTTTCCCACACTCCAAACACATACTGATTGGGACTAGGGTCCACGCTGGTTTGGGCGGTGCCTTCACAGATGCCCCTCGCTCCTGGTGATTGCTCTGTTTCTTTATTGGGCTTGCTCTGTCTGAACTTCCCCAGTCGTACTGCGTCTTTGCTCAGTTTGGTTTTGGCTCCTGTCTGGTGTAAGTTTTCTGATCTTGGCTTCTAACCTCAGACCTCTTCCTGACCACATCCCTGTCTGCTGCCTGAACCATATATGTTATGTCCCAGCTTCTGTCTTCGGACCTCTTCCTGACCACGTCTCTGTGTGCTCCTTTAACTTTATACGTCACCTCCCGGCTTCTGACCTTGGACCTCTTCCTGACCACGTCTCTGTCTGCTCTCTTAACCATATACATCATCTTCCAGCTTCTGTCCTTGGACCTCTTTCTAACAATGTCTTTGTTTGCTCCCTTAACCTTATACGTTACCTCCCGGCTTCTGACCTTGGACCTCTTCCTGACCACATCTCTGTCTGCTCCCTGAATCTTATACTTTACTTCCAGGCTTGTCCCGGCTTGTCTGACTACCTTTCTATTCATACTGCTGGTAGTGTCTAGCATCACAAAAATCCTCTCTACTAACATTCCTACTTAACATTTCACAATTAACATATAAATCACACATGACAGATTATACTATAAAATACACACCATACAGAATAATGTAATATGTAATAAAATACTTAAAACTGCTGGTCGTTAGAGCGCATCAACTGCAGCACTGCTCCGGCTCTGCTATATCGCCAGACATAATCTCCAGCAGCAGCACTTAAGGGTGCTTTACACGCTGCAACATCGCAAGCCAATGCTAGCGATATTGAGCGTGATAGCACCTGCCCCCATCGTACATGCGATATTGTGTGATCGCTGCCGTATCGAACATTATCGCTACGGCAGCGTCACACGCGAATACCTGCTCTGCGACGTCGCTCTGGCCGGCGAACCGCCTCCTTTCTAAGGGGGTGGGTCGTGCGGCGTCACAGCGATGTCACACGGCAGCCGTCCAATAGCAGAGGAGGGGCGGAGATGAGCGGGACATAACATGCCACTCACCTCCTTCCTTCCACATTGCCGGTGGAGGCAGGTAAGGAGATGTTTGTCGCTCCTGCGGTGTCACACACAGCGATGTGTGCTACCGCAGGAACTACAAACAACATCGTACCTGTCGCAGCAGCGGTATTAAGGAAATGGCGACGTCTCAACGAGCAACGATTTTTCATGTTTTTGTGCTCGTTGATCGTCGCTCATTTGTGTTATACGCTGCGATATCGGTAACGACGCCGGATGGGCGTCACTACCGACGTGACCCCAACGATATATCGTTACCGATATCGCAGCGTGTAAAGCACCCTTTAGACATTTACTTTAATAAACGTTATATGTACATCGTAGCGATGGGGTAGTCTGGACACCTCCTACAATACCGGTAATAACAATAATAGTAATGATCATGGCTTACATACTTTCCCTCTCAAAAATAGAACACTTCCATCACAAGTTGTGTTTTGCCGGTGATTATCTCATGCGGGATCTCCATCTCTCTGTGTGTCCAGCCTCCGTCTCTGTCGCAGTTCATTTAGAAGAATTTTTTGTTTATGGCCTACCTCCTCTCTCCATAAACAAGGTGTCACTTCCCATAGCTGCTCGGAGACTTTATCAACGTGAAAATAAATCACGAATATTCCTGTCAGCACCAGAGATAACTATGTTGACATTCATGGTGACCTGATGGCCCTCGAGTCTCGAGTACCTGATGCTTCCTGTAGGAGATTAGCCAAATTCTGTCTACTACAAAGGCCTAATAACAGAGCATTACCCCCATCTGCGAGTCTCGTCTCATCCCCCTAAGATAAACTTTGGCCAGAATAGCTGGATAATTTTTCGGAAATTATATAATTTTTTTGTAGTCATATGATATCATTACATGAAAGCTATCAACAGCTATGAGGATAAAAAAAAGTATAAGGGTCAGTAAAGGATTTGACCAGGACTACGTCAATGGTTTATTCTTAAAATACACCCTTGCGGATCAACAAGGCCAGATGTGCTCAATTGAGGAGTTGCGCAATGCAGCTCAATTAACGGTATAGTGGACGCGGACGGGCACTGCAATTCCGCCACTATTCAAATCTATAGGGGGCAGATGTGTAGTACCCAGCTGCAGCCCATATACCATTGACAGAGTTGGGCTGCAAGATCCGCTACTGGGCACTCCAGGTCATTGTTGGTATGAGGATGGTTGGGTGTGGCACTCCCACCAATTAAATATTGATAAAGTATCCTAAGGATAGACAATCAATGGAAAAGTCCCAAACAACCTCTTTAAGATAATAAAATATGGCCTCAAAAAAGGATAACTTTATATTAGGGGCATAAAGGTTCTCTTTAGAGGGAATCTGTCAGTAGGATCAACAATCCTAAGCCATTTGTGTGGGCATGCAGGTCATTGTAAACTGAATAGAATGATACATTGATATCTGTGATTCAATGTCTTAATCCAGGCAAATACATATTTTTCTTAATATGTAAATGTGTTATTTAGAGCTATGGACCAGACATACTGTAGATCTCCCTGAGAATATGCCTCTAGAAAGGGGACGCTACCAGTGTGTCACGGTATAATTAAGGGTATAGCGGGGAACTGGGGCTCCTAGACTGGCCCTCAAAAAAGGTGATGGCCTATCTATCCCTGATCTCAGAGGTACCCCTGAAGGTGGAGATATCTGAACCACCTTCTTGGCCCTGATCCTGGCCAGCCCTGATTTTATACCTCCCTTCCACCTACCCTGGGGGTGAAGGACAGGAGTGTGATAAAACCAACAGAGATAGAAAGAGAGGGGAAACAAAAACTATATCTCACACCATGATCACACAAAGGTATAAGACAATAAGAGGTTAGAGGGAAAATAAGAGCAGGGAGGAAACAACAAGACGAGGAGAGAATTCCACAACTCCAAGCACCATGCAATATATTCACCAGCAGGACTGGGACACATCAGCACTCAGACCTACACAGCAGTAAGCTATAATCAGCATGGGAAGACAGATTCCACCATCTTAAAAAGGCAGGGAGTAAATGTAATAGGCTTCCAACAACATTTGATTCCAGAGGTAACCAGCAGGCTAGCAGAGATTATCTCTTGCTGGCCTGACCATTAATGACCACATAGCTAGATGACGCCCAAGCATGCCTGTTAAACTCAGAAGGACCAGAGAAACCATAATGTGGAGTGTAAGAAACTGTGATGTGAATAGTGTGTGATGCCACCATGCATTTTGAGCAAAAGTCTGTGAGACAGACTGACAGTCTGCTCTCCTGATCTACACTGGTAACTCCCCCTTTCATTTACAATAAGCTCTTGAGGCAGATTCTCAGGGAGATCTATGTCCAACCCAGATATCTTAACAGCTCATTAACATATTAAGAAAAATATGGATTTCTCTAGAACAAATCATTGGAATGCAGATATCAAGGTATCATTTTATTCAGCTTCCTATGACCTACATGCCCATATAGATGGTCTAGGAGGGTTGATCCTACTGACAGAGTCCCTTTTAGCCCCACTTTTTGGAACATAAACTGTCTAGGTAGGGAATTTAGGGGAGACCACAAATGGGGTCCCTCGTCTGGGTCACAGAGACGAAGTTCAAATTGATCTGTGCAGATGTATGTATGAGGAGCAATAACCACACAGAGACGTGTCTCTAGCCGGGAGAAGCTCAATGGTCTTCTAACTCTTATATTGTAAAACATTCACAGTAAGGCCTAAAGCGGGCTTTACACGCTACGATATATCTAACGAGATGTTGGCGGGCGCTCGTTGTAAGTGACGCACATCCGGCATCCTTAGTGATATCGTAGCGTGTGACAGCTACGTGCGACGGTGAACGAGCAGAAATACTCACCTTCTCATTCATCGTTGACACGTCGCTCATTTTCTAAAAATTGAACGTCCAGTTGTTCATTGTTCAGGAGGCAGCACACATCGCTCCATGTGACACCCCGGGAACGATGAACTGCAGCTTACCTGCAGCCGCCAGCAATGCTGAAGGCAGGAGGTGGGAGTGATGTTTACGTCCCGCTCATCTCCGCCCCTCCGCTTCTATTGGGCGGCCCCTGTGTGACGTCGCTGTGATGCCGAACGTTGCTCCCCCTTCAGGAAGTGGATGTTCGCCGCCCACAGCGAGGTCATTTGGATGGTAAGTACGTGTGACGGGGGGTTACTGCATTGTGCGACACGGGCAACAAATTGCCCGTTTCGCACAACGATGGGGGCGGGTGTGATCGCACATGCAATTGCACGATTAATTGCAGCGTGTAAAGCAGGCTTTAGCCACACGGTGAGAAAAACGGTGCAAGTGGAGTGCGATAAAACATCGCATTCCACTCGGAACAATATTAGCCTGTGTGTCAGCACCCATGAGCGATTATTTTCTCAGCCCTAATCGGGCTGAGAAAACAATCGCAGCATGCTGCGATTGTAATGCGAGACTCTTTCTCTTGCACCCATTCAAGTGTATGGGGCGAGAGAAAAATCGCACTGCACTCGAGTTCAGGGCGAGAATCGCAATAGCCGGCTACGGAGGAGAGAGGGAGAGAAATCCCTCCCCTCCGCAGCACCGGCCCGCCCCTCTTCAGTGCCGGCCTGCCCCCGCAGCTGAGGTCCGATCGCACAGTCGGGCCTCACTCGCATGACACTTGGCTCTGCTGTACTGCCAGCTTGAGCCGAGCGTCATGCGAGGATCACACTAGTGCCCTGTGTTTCCCCGGCCTTATACAATTCAACATTTGACCTTGTGACGGGAACAAGGAGTAAAGATAAAGCCCCATCTTCACATCCCACCTGGTGAGAACTAGTGTGTTATGAATACCTCTTTGTTCATTGTTCATTCTGGCTTGATGATCTAGTTAACACATTCCTGTATGCACATCTTAGAATCATATTATGACGTCTATGCGATTGTCATATAGACACACAGATAATTATGCAACGACATCTATACTTTGATTATTTACCCACACAGATAATCTTATTACATTTGGACAAATGACCTATAGCCCAGGCTACCTTCACAAAACCAGCTCCCTTTTGGCCATGGACCCCTGGATGAGCCGGAACTGCATCTAAAAATTGAAGATAATCACCGAAAATTTGGGATATTTAACAATCATACCATCCATGAAACCATGGGTTCCGCCTCTACATGAATGCAGATAGAGGATCCCATGGGACTAGAATATACCATCAAATATTGACCTCGTTAGAGTCCAATAATATTTTGGTAAATGTGTGCATGCATCGTGTTTTAAGTCAAAGTCACCAAAGTAACAAGATTGTACAATTACAATTCTAAATTCTTAGCCGCTGCCAAATTCGGTGATTGATCACTGGCTACGAGATCTGGAAGGCCAAGTGTGTTCTCCGTTGCATGAATCACACAGCCGCACAATCTCACCATAAGGGCCTCTCCCAACTGATGCTCAACGTCGCCAAAATGTGCTAATAATTAGGAAATGATATATATCGCATATTTTATAATCTGATCTACGCAATGCAATCCTTGGCTTGGTAAAAGGGTTTTCCTACTTGGGAGAATGTGCTGGTGGATGATTTATGATAAACAAATGAGGATTTTTATGACGCTTGCTCTAAATTCTAAACAATTAAAGGCCGTTTAGAAATAGCTCTCTAATAATATTATTGCTCGTGATTCCAGCGCTGACATCTGATCCGTTTTACTGGAGCATTTGGTCGCTATAAAAAATGGATGTTTGTTGTACAATCTTATTTAATACATGTTGTGCCCTGATCTGAACATGACTTTGTTTCCACTTACAAAAAGCAAAAGAAAATACCGTGATATTTGTACAAATTCCTTAAGAAATGGAAAAACAACATTGCCGTAATCAACCGCTGGCAGGGAAGAGCACTGGTGAGGATTTTGGGGGGTACAAGAAAAGGGTTACTCCATATCAGTAAATATACTCCCTTGGTTGGCTACATATATGACTCTGAAATGTCTAGGTTTGAAAAGTTTTGGTTCCGTCAAAGTCAACTTTACGTTGGATGATGCCTAGATTTATGGACCGCATATGTGATGCCCTGGCAAAACCAGGTAGTCACAAGAGTGTACATCCTCTTTGTTACCACCAGAAGCCACACCTAGGTACAACACACAGCCATTTAAACCTAGCCACCCCATCATGATAATAGGGACACACCAGTGGGCGGGATCAGGAGGATGAGAACGGCCACCTAGGGGTCCTGAGGTGTCAGAGGGAACACGTCAGTTTAAGTGGAGTAGTAGTGAGTGGAAGTCAAGTGCAGGCCGTGCAGTGTAGTCAGGGGTAGGGGCCCTTGGACTACCCGGCTAAGTGGCAGACGGTGAACAGGGTCACAGGCGACGGAGATCCGGTCGCGGGAAACCTTAAGTGGACCAGGGCAGGGTTGCAGCCTGCCGGTGCCGACAGCAGGAATCCATTCTGGAGGCCGTGCACAGCCGGGTGCCTGGACCCTGGGTTGAGGAAGGTTGCAAGCCCCTCTCCAGTTAACCAGCAGGAGACAAGGTTCCAGACTTTGTCCCGTTAACTGCCCAGATAAAGTGAAACGGAAGCCCAATGCGGGGGATAGGGTGTCCATCAAAACCCACTGAGATCCCAAGGGTCAGCTTTCGCGGGCCACAGCTCCCAACTACACACAGAAATGGGAGTGGACTTCTCCGTTCCATGCGAAGTCGTCCATAAGGAAAGACAAACACAGAGTGCAGGAGGAAGGGACACCTGTTCATTAACTTGGGTGCGGGATCCAAATGCACCCTCCAAAGGCAGCCGGCCACTGGCAACTTGGTTTACTATTGGACTTGTGTGAAATTACTGAAGTGTGAGTACACCATTGGCCCCCGGTCCGGCCCAGCGCGCCACCTCCAGCAGCCATCACTCCCGTGTTCAGACCGTGGGCCCTGGGACTACACCTCCCTTACCAGTGGAGGGGATCCCATCTTGCTGCCCCGCTCCATCAGCCCCAAGCGCCCCATCACCAGGCAGCGGCGGTGTCACCATCCCTCACTGCAACCCACGGGTGGCGTCACAGACACAGAACCTCCCGTGTAAATATCCCCTTTTCGACGGTTGTGAGGACGGGCGGCCATGTGAGCCCGGGTCCGGTCACCACTCGAGCCGCAGCAGCGAACCCGGATCCGAGCAGGCCCCCGAGAGAAGCGGCAGCAGTGCCCGCCCGCAACACATACATATTAGATAAAGTTATCCAAATCCACCAATTTTGGCAGGATCGGCTCACCATTACATGATTATTGGGTGTCTCCAGATTCTCCTTCTCAGACAAATCCAACCACTGGAATTTCAAAGGCCTATCCTTTAGTTCGTTGGGGAGATAAGCCATTGCCAGACTCTTTTCCTATAGAGAACACAAAAGCACCTGGCCGAGCCGAGCGTTCATGTGTTTTGGGGAGACACTAATATCTCCATTTTAGGGGAAAAAATTCTTCCTGACTCCACATTTGGTAATCAGACTAGTTCCCTGGATCAACAACCCATCACAAAATCTAGTGCCCGTGACCTGTACTACTATATTTTTCAAGAAAGGCATCCTACTCCTTTTGAAATTTAGTAGTGAATCAATCATTACATCATGTGGGCAGGTAGTTCATAATCTCACTGCTCTTACAGTAAGGAATCCATAGTCTCATTGCTCTTACAGTAACAAAAGGCAATTACTAGTCTTGCGGTGCTCCTGCTACCAATGGTGGAATATATTGGATGATTTTCGGTCACATGACTAGAACAATATACAAATAACTGAAAAAATATTTTATTTGTACAATAAAATATGGTTAATTATACAACTTGTTTCGGCTCGGATGTTTTATCCTTCAGCCTTCTTCAGGTATACCTGAGAGAAAAAGATGTATACATTTTTGATACGATTAACGAGCACAAACGTGTCGTAATCGTATTATCGGTGCAGGGTCGGTCATTTCCATGAATTGGGAAAGACCGATGTTACGATGTTGTTCCTCGTTCCAGCGGCAGTACACATCGCTGTGTATGAAGCCGCAGGAGCGAGGAACATCTCCTACCTGCGTCCTGGCCGGCTATGCGGAAGGAAGGAGGTGGGCGGGATGTTTACGTCCCACTCATCTCCGCCCCTCCGCTTTTATTGGCCGCCTGCCGTGTGACGTCGCTATGATGCCGCACGACTCGCCTCCTTAGGAAGGAGGTGGTTCGCCGGCCAGAGCGACGTCGCAGGGCAGGTGAGTGCATGTGAAGCTGGCGTAGCGATAATGTTCGCTACTGCAGCTATCACCATGATATCGCAGCTGCGACGGGGCGGGGACTATTGTGCTCAGCATCGCAGCATCGGCTTGCGATGTCGTAGTGTGCAAAGGGCCCCTTAGGATTTATGCCAGATCAAAACCTCAATTTTCAGACACAGTGTTTCGGGTTGATTGCCCCTCGTCAGTGCAAAGTATGAGATCTGATCTGGCTGTATGAGAAGCTATAGTGGGATCTAAAGGAAAACTTCTCCTTGCGGAGACTGACAAACCAATCTGGCTGTCAGTGGTGAGGAGTCTTATACAGTTAGGTCCAGAAATATTTGGACAGTGACACAAGTTTTGTTATTTTAGCTGTTTACAAAAACATGTTCAGAAATACAATTATATATATAATATGGGCTGAAAGTGCACACTCCCAGCTGCAATATGAGAGTTTTCACATCCAAATCGGAGAAAGGGTTTAGGAATCATAGCTCTGTAATGCATAGCCTCCTCTTTTTCAAGGGACCAAAAGTAATTGGACAAGGGACTCTAAGGGCTGCAATTAACTCTGAAGGCGTCTCCCTCATTAACCTGTAATCAATGAAGTAGTTAAAAGGTCTGAGGTTGATTACAGTTGTGTGGTTTTGCATTTGGAAGCTGTTGCTGTGACCAGACAACATGTGGTCTAAGGAACTCTCAATTGAGGTGAAGCAGAACATCCTGAGGCTGAAAAAAAAGAAAAAATCCATCAGAGAGATAGCAGACATGCTTGGAGTAGCAAAATCAACAGTCGGGTACATTCTGAGAAAAAAGGAATTGACTGGTGAGCTTGGGAACTCAAAAAGGCCTGGGCGTCCACGGATGACAACAGTGGTGGATGATCGCCGCATACTTTCTTTGGTGAAGAAGAACCCGTTCACAACATCAACTGAAGTCCAGAACACTCTCAGTGAAGTAGGTGTATCTGTCTCTAAGTCAACAGTAAAGAGAAGACTCCATGAAAGTAAATAAAAAGGGTTCACATCTAGATGCAAACCATTCATCAATTCCAAAAATAGACAGGCCAGAGTTAAATTTGCTGAAAAACACCTCATGAAGCCAGCTCAGTTCTGGAAAAGTATTCTATGGACAGATGAGACAAAGATCAACCTGTACCAGAATGAGGGGAAGAAAAAAGTTTGGAGAAGAAAGGGAACGGCACATGATCCAAGGCACACCACATCCTCTGTAAAACATGGTGGAGGCAACGTGATGGCATGGGCATGCATGGCTTTCAATGGCACTGGGTCACTTGTGTTTATTGATGACATAACAGCAGACAAGAGTAGCCGGATGAATTCAGAAGTGTACCGGGATATACTTTCAGCCCAGATTCAGCCAAATGCCGCAAAGTTGATCGGACGGCGCTTCATAGTACAGATGGACAATGACCCCAAGCATACAGCCAAAGCTACCCAGGAGTTCATGAGTGCAAAAAAGTGGAACATTCTGCAATGGCCAAGTCAATCACCAGATCTTAACCCAATTGAGCATGTATTTCACTTGCTCAAATCCAGACTTAAGACGGAAAGACCCACAAACAAGCAAGACCTGAAGGCTGCGGCTGTAAAGGCCTGGCAAAGCATTAAGAAGGAGGAAACCCAGCGTTTGGTGATGTCCATGGGTTCCAGACTTAAGGCAGTGATTGCCTCCAAAGGATTCGCAACAAAATATTGAAAAAAAAAATATTTTGTTTGGGTTTGGTTTATTTGTTCAATTACTTTTGACCTCCTAAAATGTGGAGTGTTTGTAAAGAAATGTGTACAATTCCTACAATTTCTATCAGATATTTTTGTTCAAACCTTCAAATTAAACGTTACAATCTGCACTTGAATTCTGTTGTAGAGGTTTCATTTCAAATCCAATGTGGTGGCATGCAGAGCCCAACTCGCGAAAATTGTGTCACTGTCCAAATATTTCTGGACCTAACTGTAGCTGTAATGCTCCTCTGGGAAATATTAAAATTGTCTCTTGTTACATTGTTACAAATTGTTACATCTCGCTCATCTCCGCCCCTCCGCTTCTATTGGACGCCTGCCATGTGACATCGCTGTGAAGCCGCACGAACCGCCCCTTTAGAAAGGAGGTGGATCGCCGGCCAGAGAAACGTCCCAGAGCAGTATGTGCGTGTGACGCTCCCGTAGCGATAATGTTCGCTACGGCAGCGATCACACAATATCGCATGTACGACGGGGGCGGGTGCTATCGCGCTCGACATCGCTAGCCGATGCTATGTGTAAAGCCCGCTTAAGTCTTATGAAAAGGCTTATTAAAGAACCACTTTTGACTTTTAGGATTGCTACTTCCGATAGGTGGCACCAGAGTTCGTCTTCTTCCTCCCTGAAGAGACAATTTGAATATTTCCCAGAGGAGCATTGCAGCTATAAGACTCCTCACACTTTTTTTTTTGCAATTTTTTCGCAATTTTTCCGCACTTGTAATTTCTTTGCCGTTTTACAGTACACTATTTGGTAAAACTTATGGTTTCTTTTAAAAGTGCAACTCCTTTTGCAAAAACACAAGCCCTCAAATCGCAAGATTGATGGAAAAATAAAAAAATTGCGAATCTTTGAAGAAGGGGAGCAAAAAAAAAATTGCCTGGGGGTGACGCATGCGCAAAACTTGCCAACTCTCCTGGATCCTCCAAAAGACTACTGCAAAGATGAGACCTCCCAGACTTTCAGAGGAGTTTGTAAATCTCCAAAGTCCCAATGAAACCTTCTTATTGACCATGATGTCAAGATGTTTCATCATCACTGGGTGCGGCCTCTAAAGGAGAAGTGTCTACGAGCATATACTGTACCTCTCGGAAGGTCCAGTCCGTGGTGTGGATGAGAAGGTGCTTTATTTACACATTTCGAATTGGTGACTTTCTAAGGAAGAAGTGGTGTTTCACTTCGAAATGTGTAAATAAAGCACATTCTCATCCACGCCATGGACTGGACCTTCATTTTTATCCACAGCAATGCAGATGGTTCCGTGCTTCTCCAGGTTTCTTCTAGCAGTTTCTTCAACCTTAGGACTCGTAGATCTTGCGGCAGCTGTCATTGCTTCTATACTGGTTGTGTGTCACACAACCACACAAGGTGGCTCGTTCTCTTATCCACTATATTGGGTAAGACCCTGTAATGCTGTTCTTTCCACAGTTTTGCATAACTTATTATTATTTATTATAGTGCCATTAATTCCATGGCGCTTTACAAGTGAAAAAGAGTGTACATAAAAACTAGTATAACAATCATTAACAGTATAAAACAGACTGGTACAGGAGGAGAGGGGACCCTGCCCACGAGGGCTCACAGTCTACAGGGGATGGGTGAGGATACAGGAGGAGAGGACCCTGCCCACGAGGGCTCACAGTCTACAGGGGATGGGTGAGAGTACAGGAGGAGAGGACCCTGCCCATGAGGCCTCACAGTCTACAGGGAATGGGTGAGGATACAGGAGAAGAGGACCCTGCCCACGAGGCCTCACAGTCTACAGGGAATGGGTGAGGGTACAGGAGGAGAAGACCCTGCCCGTGAGGGCTCGCAGTCTCCAGAGAATGAGTGAGGGTACAGGAGGAGAGGACCCTGCCCACGAGGCCTCACAGTCTACAGGGAATGGGTGAGCATACAGGGGGAGAGGACCCTGCCTGCGAGGGCTCACAGTCTACAGGGAAGGGGTGAGGGTACAGTAGGAGAGGACCCTGCCTGCGAGGGCTCACAGTCTACAGGGAATGGGTGAGGGTACAATAGGTGAGGACAGAGCTGGTTGTGCAGTGGTCTACTGGACTGAGGGTTATTGTAGGTTGTAGGCTTGCCGGAAGAGGTGGGTCTTCAGGTTCCTCTTGAAGCTTTAAAACTATGTACCGCGTGACCCATCAATGTGATGTCAACAGAGCAACACCCCAGCAATATTGGTAGGATCATGTGACTCCTGAGTCCAGTGCCAAATTGGGACATCTCTAGCCCAATATCCCAAGGGTATCCCAATACAAATGTGTAGGTATAATAAGGACAGAAGTAACAGTCATACCCTTACTCAAGCCTGAAGAAGGGTCAAGAGATTCCTTTACCACCCAAGAAGGGATATTAACTGCTCATGGCAGGTAGGGTCTGTTTACAGATTTTGCATTGGGGTCCAGAAGTTTCAGATCTTGCTTCTGCTTATTCATCCATCTGCTTCTGGTTAAGGTTAAGATTAATCCAATTTCATTCATGAGTTCTGGACAATCAGTATAGATTTTACTGCTGATAATGCTTGTCCTGTGCTGGTGGCTAGGTGGCACTGCAGACAAGTGTATGATTAGAAAAGCCACAGTGCCACCAGTAACATAGTGTAATCGTTATCTTGGTTTTTGTGGAATTTATTGTATATTTTGGATAGAATTACATTTTTGATTTCCTTTTAATATTTGCTATAGTGGAGAGTGCAGGTTCAACTGACGCTGCAGCGAAGAATTTTATCAGACAAGAACCCTGACACTATACAGTTTCTGATAAGAATGGAAGTTAGACGCAAAGTGATGGGACGGATCAAAGGTGTAATGACTGTGATCGCCGAGGTTGCCATCGCGACCGGGCCCAGCAGGGTTGGGGCCCCAGCACCCGTTCTGCAGAGAAACAGCTGGCTCCTATCAGCGAAAGAGGAGCTGAGCTGTTCCTTTACTTTCAATCAGTAGCATAGCTACCGGGGTGGGGGGGCAAAGTGTGTGGTCGCCCCGGGCCCCGTGTTCAGAGCTGCACTACTGTTAACTATATCGGCGTGCACAGTGCACCAATATAGCTAACCTCTGCGGTTGTGCTGGGAGGCATGATCTCCCTGCACTGCTGCTGGTGATAGCGATGAGCGCATGCACATAACATCAGAGTCCCAGCATGGTGATGTCATCGCAAAGCGCCGGGATTTCAGCGCCGCGATAACAGCACTATGATCTACCCACGCTGGAGTCATCAGGACCCTGGAGTAGGTGAGTATGATGGTTTTTTTGGGGGGGAGCGGGGGGCATATATATATACTAGGTTGGATCCAGGCAGGGCGACATATACCAGGATAGGGTCCAGGCTGGGGACTAGAGATGAGCGAACCGGTCCCGGTTCGGCTCGAGGCGGTTCGCCGAACGGGGGGTCTGGCTCGAGTTCGGCTCGTCGAACGTTCGACGAACCGAACTCGAGCCCATAGGAAACAATGGCAGGCAATCACAAACACAGTAAAACACCTAGAAAACACCCTCAAAGGTGTCCAAAAGGTGACAAACAACTCACAACACAACACAAACACATGGGAAAGTGACAAGGACATGTACTCATGCGAAAACAAAACAGCTGGACAAGGAAAAAGAGGAGGACACACAGATATAGGCATGGCACGCCCTTCTAAAGTCATGTAAAACACCGCAAGGTGACTCCAAGCGGAGTCTCCCTTTTTTCCAAAAATTGGGCCCCACACACCCACCCCTTCAGTGGCAGCAGTTGTGCCCCAGTTGTACACTTCACAGCTAGATTTGCATCAAGCACATTCAAAAATACGCCATTCTTATCCGTCCCCAGTATGACACCGGGGTAGGTAGCAAAGTCTTTCCTGATCCCAGCTCTGTTCATCTTGGCTTCTTTTAAAAACACAGCAAGCAAGGGTTACTCCAAGCGGAGTCTCCCTTTTTTCCAAAAATTGGGCCCCACACACACCCACCCCTTCAGTGGCAGCAGTTGTGCCCCAGTTGTACACTTCACAGCTAGATTTGCATCAAGCACATTCAAAAATACGCTATTCTTAACCGTCCCCAGGATGACACCGGGGTAGGTAGCAAAGTCTTTCCTGATCCCAGCTCTGTTCATCTTGGCTTCTTTTAAAAACACAGCAAGCAAGGGTTACTCCAAGCGGAGTCTCCCTTTTTTCCAAAAATTGGGCCACACAGACACCCACCCCATCAGTGGCAGCACTTGGGCCCTAGTTGCAAACAGGATGTTTTGATTTGCATCAAGCACATTCAAAAATACGCTATTCTTAGCCGTCCACAGGATGACACCGGGGTAGGTAGCAAAGTCTTTCCTGATCCCAGCTCTGTTCATCTTGGCTTCTTTTAAAAACACAGCAAGCAAGGGTTACTCCAAGCGGAGTCTCCCTTTTTTCCAAAAATTGGGCCACACAGACACCCACCCCATCAGTGGCAGCACTTGGGCCCTAGTTGCAAACAGGATGTTTTGATTTGCATCAAGCACATTCAAAAATACGCTATTCTTAGCCGTCCCCAGGATGACACCGGGGTAGGTAGCAAAGTCTTTCCTGATCCCAGCTCTGTTCATCTTGGCTTCTTTTAAAAACACAGCAAGCAAGGGTTACTCCAAGCGGAGTCTCCCTTTTTTCCAAAAATTGGGCCACACAGACACCCACCCCATCAGTGGCAGCACTTGGGCCCTAGTTGCAAACAGGATGTTTTGATTTGCATCAAGCACATTCAAAAATACGCTATTCTTAGCCGTCCCCAGGATGACACCGGGGTAGGTAGCAAAGTCTTTGCTGACCCATGACTTGTTCATCTTGGCTTCTTTTAAAAACAATGTAAGCAAGGGTTACTCCAAGCGGAGTCTCCCTTTTTTCCAAAAATTGGGCCACACAGACACCCACCCCATCAGTGGCAGCACTTGGGCCCTAGTTGCAAACAGGATGTTTTGATTTGCATCAAGCACATTCAAAAATACGCTATTCTTAGCCGTCCCCAGGATGACACCGGGGTAGGTAGCAAAGTCTTTCCTGATCCCAGCTCTGTTCATCTTGGCTTCTTTTAAAAACACAGCAAGCAAGGGTTACTCCAAGCGGAGTCTCCCTTTTTTCCAAAAATTGGGCCACACAGACACCCACCCCATCAGTGGCAGCACTTGGGCCCTAGTTGCAAACAGGATGTTTTGATTTGCATCAAGCACATTCAAAAATACGCTATTCTTAGCCGTCCACAGGATGACACCGGGGTAGGTAGCAAAGTCTTTCCTGATCCCAGCTCTGTTCATCTTGGCTTCTTTTAAAAACACAGCAAGCAAGGGTTACTCCAAGCGGAGTCTCCCTTTTTTCCAAAAATTGGGCCACACAGACACCCACCCCATCAGTGGCAGCACTTGGGCCCTAGTTGCAAACAGGATGTTTTGATTTGCATCAAGCACATTCAAAAATACGCTATTCTTAGCCGTCCCCAGGATGACACTGGGGTAGGTAGCAAAGTCTTTGCTGACCCATGACTTGTTCATCTTTGCTTCTTTTAAAAACAATGTAAGCAAGGGTTACTCCAAGCGGAGTCTCCCCTTTTTTCCAAAAATTGGGCCCCACACACACCCACCCATTCAGTGGCAGCAGTTGTGCCCCAGTTGTACACTTCACAGCTAGATTTGCATCAAGCACATTCAAAAATACGCCATTCTTATCCGTCCCCAGGATGACACCGGGGTAGGTAGCAAAGTCTTTCCTGATCCCAGCTCTGTTCATCTTGGCTTCTTTTAAAAACACAGCAAGCAAGGGTTACTCCAAGCGGAGTCTCCCTTTTTTTCCAAAAATTGGGCCCCACACACCCACCCATTCAGTGGCAGCAGTTGTGCCCCAGTTGTACACTTCACAGCTAGATTTGCATCAAGCACATTCCAAAATACGCCATTCTTATCCGTCCCCAGTATGACACCGGGGTAGGTAGATAAAGTCTTTCCTGATCCCAGCTCTGTTCATCTTGGCTTCTTTTAAAAACACAGCAAGCAAGGGTTACTCCAAGCGGAGTCTCCCTTTTTTTCCCAAAATTGGGCCCCACACACCCACCCATTCAGTGGCAGCAGTTGTGCCCCAGTTGTACACTTCACAGCTAGATTTGCATCAAGCACATTCCAAAATACGCCATTCTTATCCGTCCCCAGGATGACACCGGGGTAGGTAGCAAAGTCTTTCCTGATCCCAGCTCTGTTCATCTTGGCTTCTTTTAAAAACAATGTAAGCAAGGGTTACTCCAAGCGGAGTCTCCCTTTTTTTCCAAAAATTGGGCCACACAGACACCCACCCCATCAGTGGCAGCACTTGGGCCCTAGTTGCAAACAGGATGTTTTGATTTGCATCAAGCACATTCAAAAATACGCTATTCTTAGCCGTCCCCAGGATGACACTGGGGTAGGTAGCAAAGTCTTTGCTGACCCATGACTTGTTCATCTTGGCTTCTTTTAAAAACAATGTAAGCAAGGGTTACTCCAAGCGGAGTCTCCCCTTTTTTCCAAAAATTGGGCCCCACACACACCCACCCATTCAGTGGCAGCAGTTGTGCCCCAGTTGTACACTTCACAGCTAGATTTGCATCAAGCACATTCAAAAATACGCCATTCTTATCCGTCCCCAGGATGACACCGGGGTAGGTAGCAAAGTCTTTCCTGATCCCAGCTCTGTTCATCTTGGCTTCTTTTAAAAACACAGCAAGCAAGGGTTACTCCAAGCGGAGTCTCCCTTTTTTTCCAAAAATTGGGCCCCACACACCCACCCATTCAGTGGCAGCAGTTGTGCCCCAGTTGTACACTTCACAGCTAGATTTGCATCAAGCACATTCCAAAATACGCCATTCTTATCCGTCCCCAGTATGACACCGGGGTAGGTAGATAAAGTCTTTCCTGATCCCAGCTCTGTTCATCTTGGCTTCTTTTAAAAACACAGCAAGCAAGGGTTACTCCAAGCGGAGTCTCCCTTTTTTTCCCAAAATTGGGCCCCACACACCCACCCATTCAGTGGCAGCAGTTGTGCCCCAGTTGTACACTTCACAGCTAGATTTGCATCAAGCACATTCCAAAATACGCCATTCTTATCCGTCCCCAGGATGACACCGGGGTAGGTAGCAAAGTCTTTCCTGATCCCAGCTCTGTTCATCTTGGCTTCTTTTAAAAACAATGTAAGCAAGGGTTACTCCAAGCGGAGTCTCCCTTTTTTTCCAAAAATTGGGCCACACAGACACCCACCCCATCAGTGGCAGCACTTGGGCCCTAGTTGCAAACAGGATGTTTTGATTTGCATCAAGCACATTCAAAAATACGCTATTCTTAGCCGTCCCCAGGATGACACTGGGGTAGGTAGCAAAGTCTTTGCTGACCCATGACTTGTTCATCTTGGCTTCTTTTAAAAACAATGTAAGCAAGGGTTACTCCAAGCGGAGTCTCCCCTTTTTTCCAAAAATTGGGCCCCACACACACCCACCCATTCAGTGGCAGCAGTTGTGCCCCAGTTGTACACTTCACAGCTAGATTTGCATCAAGCACATTCAAAAATACGCCATTCTTATCCGTCCCCAGGATGACACCGGGGTAGGTAGCAAAGTCTTTCCTGATCCCAGCTCTGTTCATCTTGGCTTCTTTTAAAAACACAGCAAGCAAGGGTTACTCCAAGCGGAGTCTCCCTTTTTTTCCAAAAATTGGGCCCCACACACCCACCCATTCAGTGGCAGCAGTTGTGCCCCAGTTGTACACTTCACAGCTAGATTTGCATCAAGCACATTCCAAAATACGCCATTCTTATCCGTCCCCAGGATGACACCGGGGTAGGTAGATAAAGTCTTTCCTGATCCCAGCTCTGTTCATCTTGGCTTCTTTTAAAAACACAGCAAGCAAGGGTTACTCCAAGCGGAGTCTCCCTTTTTTTCCCAAAATTGGGCCCCACACACCCACCCATTCAGTGGCAGCAGTTGTGCCCCAGTTGTACACTTCACAGCTAGATTTGCATCAAGCACATTCCAAAATACGCCATTCTTATCCGTCCCCAGGATGACACCGGGGTAGGTAGCAAAGTCTTTCCTGATCCCAGCTCTGTTCATCTTGGCTTCTTTTAAAAACAATGTAAGCAAGGGTTACTCCAAGCGGAGTCTCCCTTTTTTCCAAAAATTGGGCCACACAGACACCCACCCCATCAGTGGCAGCACTTGGGCCCTAGTTGCAAACAGGATGTTTTGATTTGCATCAAGCACATTCAAAAATACGCTATTCTTAGCCGTCCCCAGGATGACACCGGGGTAGGTAGCAAAGTCTTTGCTGACCCATGACTTGTTCATCTTGGCTTCTTTTAAAAACAATGTAAGCAAGGGTTACTCCAAGCGGAGTCTCCCTTTTTTCCAAAAATTGGGCCACACAGACACCCACCCCATCAGTGGCAGCACTTGGGCCCTAGTTGCAAACAGGATGTTTTGATTTGCATCAAGCACATTCAAAAATACGCTATTCTTAGCCGTCCCCAGGATGACACCGGGGTAGGTAGCAAAGTCTTTCCTGATCCCAGCTCTGTTCATCTTGGCTTCTTTTAAAAACACAGCAAGCAAGGGTTACTCCAAGCGGAGTCTCCCTTTTTTCCAAAAATTGGGCCACACAGACACCCACCCCATCAGTGGCAGCACTTGGGCCCTAGTTGCAAACAGGATGTTTTGATTTGCATCAAGCACATTCCAAATCCACAAGCATTTACTCTCCCCAGGATGACACAGGGGTAGTAAATTCCTTCTGGATCCATGACTTGTTCATTTTGATGAACGTCAGTCTGTCCACATTGTCACTGGACAGACGCGTGCGCTTATCTGTCAGCACACACCCAGCAGCACTGAATACACGTTCAGAGACAACGCTGGCAGCTGGACACGACAAAATCTCCAAGGCGTAAGTTGCGAGCTCTGGCCATTTTTGTAGGTTTGAAGCCCAAAAGGAGCAAGGCTCCAGTTGCACAGTCATGGCATCGATGTTCATTTGGAGATACTCCTGTATCATCCTCTCCAGCCGTTGACTATGTGTCAGACTTGTTGTCTCTGGTGGCCTTGCAAAAGAGGGTCTAAAAAAATTATGAAAAGATTCCATAAAATTGCTGTTACCGGCACCAGAAAAGGTCCTACTGGTACGGGTAGACTGTTGAAGATGACGAGACCGTCCCATGTTTGTCAAGTTACAACTGGGAGATTCACTCCCTGCACCTGCACGGTTGTTTGGTGGAAAAGCCGAGCTAAGATCTAGTAACAGCTTCTGCTGATACTCCTGCATACGTGCGTCCCTTTCTATGGCTGGAATTATGTCACAAAATTTGGACTTGTACCGGGGATCTAATAGTGTGGCAATCCAGTAGTCATCATCACTTCTAATTTTGACAATACGACTGTCATGTTGGAGGTAGTGCAACAAAAAGGCACTCATGTGTCTTGCGCAGCCATGCGGACCAAGTCCATGCTGTGTTTGTGGCATAGAGGTGCTACCCGTTCTTTCTTCCTCTGACATCTGACCCCAACCTCTTTCAACTGAAATTTGACCAAGGTCTCCCTCATCCGCTGAGTCTTCCATGTCCATGGACAGTTCGTCCTCCATTTCTTCATGTTCTCCTGCACCTTGCTCAACATTTCGCCTGCTACTATGCGCCCTTGTCGATCCCTGTCCCCCATGGTCCCATGCCTGCTGCGTTGGTGATGATGAACGTCTGGACCTTCGTGATGTTGTTGTCCCTTGCGCATATGAATCCTCCTGTAGTTCCTCCCCTTCATGTTGTCCCACCCCCTGACTCCGAATAGTGTTTAGCGTGTGCTCCAGCATGTAAATGACTGGAATCGTCATGCTGATAATGGCATTGTCAGAGCTAAACATATTCGTCGCCATGTCGAAACTGTGCAGAAGGGTGCATAGGTCCTTGATCTGAGACCACTCCATCAGGGTGATCTGCCCCACCTCTGCATCTCGTTGGCCCAGGCTATACGTCATGACGTATTGCACCAGGGCTCTGCGGTGCTGCCACAGTCGCTGTAACATGTGGAGAGTTGAATTCCAGCGTGTCGCCACATCGCATTTCAGGCGATGAACCGGCAGGCCGAAAGACTTCTGGAGCGATGCAAGTCGCTCTGCTGCGGCGCTTGAACGGCGGAAGTGAGCTGACAGTTTTCGTGCCCTGTTCAGAAGGCCATCTAGGCCGGGATAGTGTGTTAAAAATTGCTGCACGACAAGGTTCAACACGTGAGCCATACAAGGTACGTGTGTCACCTTGCCCAGGCGAAGTGCCGCACCCAGGTTTGCAGCATTGTCGCACACGGCCTTACCAGGCTGCAGTTTGAGTGGAGACAACCATTTATTAAACTCGGACCGCAAAGCTGACCACAACTCCTCAGCTGTGTGACTCTTATTACCAAGACATGTCAAGCTAAAGACCGCCTGATGCCGTTGCGCTCTGCTGCCAGCATAGTAATGAGGGGTGCGTGATTCCTTCTGCGCAGTGAGAACGCTGGTGGCCTGACCAGGCAGGCTTGGGGCGGAGGTGGAGGACCCAGATGAGGTGGAGGATGCAGAAGCAGTGGCGGAACTTGGACAGACAGAGGATTGACACACAAGTCGTGGGGACGGCAAGACTTGTGCAGCAGACCCTTCACCATCTATCACCATAGTTACCCAGTGCCCAGTCAGCGACATGTAACGTCCCTGTCCATGCTTACTGGTCCAAGTATCGGTGGTGAAATGCACCCGTTCACACACAGAGTTTCTCAAGGAAGCGGTGATGTTGTGTGCGACATGCTGGTGTAGCGCGGGCACACCTTTCTTAGAGAAGTAGTGGCGACTAGGCATCTGGTACTGGGGCACAGCGACAGACATAAGGTCTCTAAAATCCTGTGTGTCCACTAGGCGGAAAGGCAGCATTTCGGTAGCCAACAGCTTACAGAGGGATAGAGTCAACCTCTTAGCTTTGTCATGGGTCGGAGGAAGTGGCCTTTTATTTGACCACATCTGAGGGACAGAGATCTGGCTGCTGTGTGTAGACGGTGTTGAGTAGGGTGTCCCTGGAAAAATGCAGGTTTGTGAGGAAAGTGCAGGCGGAGACATGATGTTGCCTTCATCCAACGTTGGTGCTATCGATGTCTGAGAGAGCTGTACACACTCACTTGTTTCCCCTTCCAAACCAACTGACGACCTTACAAGCAAACTGCCTGTTGCGGTTACAGTGGTGGAAGTTTTGCGTGGAAAAACAGGTGTGGCAGCTGTCCCCACAGTCCTAGAAGATGAAGAGCGCGCGGATGCAGTGGAAGGGGCGGGCGGTGGATGGTTCGCTCCGCTAGGCCGCATTGCAGCACGGTGAGCTTCCCACCGGGACTTATGATATTTATTCATGTGACGATTCATGGAAGAAGTTGTCAAACTGCTGAGCTTTTGACCTCTACTAAGAGAATCATGACAAATGTTACATATCACATGAGTTGGGCGATCTTTTTCGATGTGAAAAAAGGACCAGGCTAGGCAAGGCTTAGAGGCCATGCGACCTGTTGATCCACCCCGAATAATGCTCATAGGCAGAGTGGTGGCTGAGGATGCAGTTGTAGACGTGCTACCAGTGCTCCGACTCTGTCCAGGAAGGCGCAAGGTAACTTCGTCGTCGGTTGCATCCTCCTCCACCGCCTCTGTTGACCTCCTCGAGTGCCTGACTGGGGGTTGACAGTAGGTGGGATCTAGAACGTCATCATCAATTGTTGTGTTTGCACTCCCCTCCCCCTCAGACCGAGCCTCTTCTTGCCCTGACGGAATATTTAAGTTGTCATCCCAATCGGGTATCTGCGTCTCATCTTCATCAGTATGTTCCTCATTGTCTATAACCACAGGTGTTACAGTTTGTGACAAAGGGTCAACATTATGCTCAGAAACTTGGTCCTCACGGCCTGAATCTGAGTCACAAAGGTTCTGGGCATCACTGCAGACCATTTCCTGTTCTGTACTCACTGTAGCTTGGGAGCAGACCTCTGATTCCCAGGCTATAGTGTGACTGAACAGCTCTGCAGACTCAGCCATCTCAGTTCCACCATACTGTGCAGGGCTGATGGAGACTTCAGAGCTGGGAGAAATCAAGTGTGATTGGGATGACAACTCAGAGGACTGGTGTTTTTTGGATGCGGTACTTGAAGTGGCTGAGAGGGCACTTGTTGGACCACTTGAGATCCATTCAAGCATTTTCCTTTTTTGCCCATCATCTACCTTTCTTCCTGTTGTTCGTGTCCGTAAAAAAGGGAGCACATCGGATTGTCCACGGTAAGTAGTAGACATCTTACTTTTGCTGGTAGATGGTCTATCTTCAGCAGATGATAATGGAGCTTTGCCACCTTCCCCACGGACAAAACCTTTTTTGCCTTTTCCACCACGCCTCTTCCCCTTTCCACCAGCATCTGTCATTTTGCCACTCATGTTGATTGCGACAAGATTGTGGACTGAAAATGTGGTAGTAAAAATTGAGAGGTGGTGAAGATTGCAGTGGTGGTCTAGCTTTATTAACAGCAGAATAATAAAGAATAAATATCCCTGACAATGCAACTTAGTTATAATTAGTTGGAGTGTGCAACGCAGGCAGACGTGCTGCAAATGTCTTTGCACTAGTGGGACTATAGCAAAGTCCAATAGCCACGTATAGGATGCCACTAGGTACACTGAGTGTTTGCTAGTATAATGGCTTGGTTAGAATGAGTTGTAGTGTGCAACGCAGGCAGACGCGCTCTGCAAATGTCTTTGCACTAGTGGGACTATAGCAAAGTCCAATAGCCACGTATAGGATGCCACTAGGTACACTGAGTGTTTGCTAGTATAATGGCTTGGTTAGAATGAGTTGTAGTGTGCAACGCAGGCAGACGCGCTCTGCAAATGTCTTTGCACTAGTGGGACTATAGCAAAGTCCAATAGCCACGTATAGGATGCCACTAGGTACACTGAGTGTTTGCTAGTATAATGGCTTGGTTAGAATGAGTTGTAGTGTGCAACGCAGGCAGACGCGCTCTGCAAATGTCTTTGCACTAGTGGGACTATAGCAAAGTCCAATAGCCACGTATAGGATGCCACTAGGTACACTGAGTGTTTGCTAGTATAATGGCTTGGTTAGAATGAGTTGTAGTGTGCAACGCAGGCAGACGCGCTCTGCAAATGTCTTTGCACTAGTGGGACTATAGCAAAGTCCAATAGCCACGTATAGGATGCCACTAGGTACACTGAGTGTTTGCTAGTATAATGGCTTGGTTAGAATGAGTTGTAGTGTGCAACGCAGGCAGACGCGCTCTGCAAATGTCTTTGCACTAGTGGGACTATAGCAAAGTCCAATAGCCACGTATAGGATGCCACTAGGTACACTGAGTGTTTGCTAGTATAATGGCTTGGTTAGAATGAGTTGTAGTGTGCAACGCAGGCAGACGCGCTCTGCAAATGTCTTTGCACTAGTGGGACTATAGCAAAGTCCAATAGCCACGTATAGGATGCCACTAGGTACACTGAGTGTTTGCTAGTATAATGGCTTGGTTAGAATGAGTTGTAGTGTGCAACGCAGGCAGACGCGCTCTGCAAATGTCTTTGCACTAGTGGGACTATAGCAAAGTCCAATAGCCACGTATAGGATGCCACTAGGTACACTGAGTGTTTGCTAGTATAATGGCTTGGTTAGAATGAGTTGTAGTGTGCAACGCAGGCAGACGCGCTCTGCAAATGTCTTTGCACTAGTGGGACTATAGCAAAGTCCAATAGCCACGTATAGGATGCCACTAGGTACACTGAGTGTTTGCTAGTATAATGGCTTGGTTAGAATGAGTTGTAGTGTGCAACGCAGGCAGACGCGCTCTGCAAATGTCTTTGCACTAGTGGGACTATAGCAAAGTCCAATAGCCACGTATAGGATGCCACTAGGTACACTGAGTGTTTGCTAGTATAATGGCTTGGTTAGAATGAGTTGTAGTGTGCAACGCAGGCAGACGCGCTCTGCAAATGTCTTTGCACTAGTGGGACTATAGCAAAGTCCAATAGCCACGTATAGGATGCCACTAGGTACACTGAGTGTTTGCTAGTATAATGGCTTGGTTAGAATGAGTTGTAGTGTGCAACGCAGGCAGACGCGCTCTGCAAATGTCTTTGCACTAGTGGGACTATAGCAAAGTCCAATAGCCACGTATAGGATGCCACTAGGTACACTGAGTGTTTGCTAGTATAATGGCTTGGTTAGAATGAGTTGTAGTGTGCAACGCAGGCAGACGCGCTCTGCAAATGTCTTTGCACTAGTGGGACTATAGCAAAGTCCAATAGCCACGTATAGGATGCCACTAGGTACACTGAGTGTTTGCTAGTATAATGGCTTGGTTAGAATGAGTTGTAGTGTGCAATGCAGGCAGACGCGCTCTGCAAATGTCTTTGCACTAGTGGGACTATAGCAAAGTCCAATAGCCACGTATAGGATGCCACTAGGTACACTGAGTGTTTGCTAGTATAATGGCTTAGTTATCAGTTGGAGTGTGCAGAGGACAAGAGGGTACAGTGGCAGGATTGTGGTGCTCTGGGTAGAGGAATGGAAGCCTGCCTTTCTATTCCCTCCTAATGGTGAAATGCAGGTAGGAAATCCCTGACCTGGGCTACACAGACGCTGTTGCTGTTTGCAGGACCTGTCACCTATGGCTCTCTGACCCTGCCGGTTGGAGCCCTTAAAAGGACTGCTATAAAGTGCTCTCCCTAAGCTGTCTAACGCTGTGTATGCAGCGCATACAGCTGTATCGGCTATAGGACTCAGGAAGACGGAGCTGCGACAGTGATGTCTGACACCAAAGACGCAGAAGGCAGATAATGGCGTCCGTGAAGAAAATGTCCGGTTTTATAATGCAGGGACATGTGACATGCAGATCCTATCACACATGCCGTTGCTTCTCTGGCTCAAAGTCCACTTAGCTGTGTGTGTGTCTGGGATTGGCTGACATGCTGGCCCGCCCCACAAGACGCGCGCGCTTAGGGAAGGAAGACAAGAAAAAAAAAAAAAAAAAATGGCGATCGCCATTATAGAAACAGCAGTGATCTGAAGGCGCTGTTCACGCACACTATACACTGAAATGTGATAATAGTTTGATTCACAGAGTGACTTACACTATTACAGCAGAAACCAAGCTAGGATTTAGCTGTTTTTTGGCTGCTAGAACCGTTCTCGAACGTTTCTAGAACTACCGAGCTTTTGCAAAAAGCTCGAGTTCTAGTTCGATCTAGAACATGCCCCAAAATCACTCGAGCCGCGAACTGGAGAACCACGAACCACGAACCGCGCTCAACTCTACTGGGGACATATAACAGGATAGGGCCCAGGTTGGGAGACATATACCAGGATAGGGCCCAGGCTGGGGGACATATATATATATATATATATATATATATATACCAGCATAGAGGCCAGGCTGGGGAACATATGTATATACATACACAGTACAGACCAATAGTTTGGACACACCTTCTCATTCGAAGAGTTTTCTTTATTTTCAGGACTCTGAAAATTGTAGATTCACATTGGAGGCATCAAAACTATGAATTAAAACTTGTGGAATGAAATACTTAAAAAAGTGTGAAACAACTGAAAATATGTCTTATATTCTAGGTTAATTAGCCACCTTTTGCTTTCATTACTGCTTTGCATACGCTTGGCATTCTCTTGATGAGCTTCAAGAGGTAGTCACCAGAAATGGTCTTCCAACAGTCTTGAAGGAGTTCCCAGAGATGCTTAGCACTTGTTGGTCCTTTTGCCTTCACTCTGTAGTCCAGCTCACTCCAAACCATCTCGATTGGGTTCAAGTCTGGTGACTGTGGAGGCCAAGTCATCTGGTGTAGCACCCCATCACTCTCCTTCTTAGTCAAATAGGCCTTACACAGCCTGGAGGTGTGTTTGGGGTCATTGTCCTGTTGAAAAATAAATGATGGTCCAACTAAACGCAAACCGGATGGAATAGCACGCCGCTGCAAGATGCTGTGGTAGCCATGCTGGTTCTGTATGCCTTCAGTTTTGAATAAATCCCCAACAGTGTCACCAGTAAAGCCCCCCCCACACCTCACACCTCACACCTCCTCCTCCATGCTTCACGGTGGGAACCAGGCATGTAGAGTCCATCCGTTCACCTTTTCCATAAAGACACGGTGGTTGGATCCAAAGATTGCAAATTTGGACTCATCAGACCAAAGCACAGATTTCCACTGGTCTAATGCCCATTCCTTGTGTTCTTTAGCCCAAACAAACAATAGGATAAAGAGTTGCACACCAGTCACAATGTATAGGGGAATAATGAAAAGCATAACTGCTATAGGAATACTAGACTGAAAAATACAATGGACTATGTGAAATAAGTGAAAATTATTCTTTCTTTAGCCCAAACAAGTCTCTTCTGCTTGTTGCCTGTCCTTAGCAGTGGTTTCCTAGCAGCTATTTTATCATGAAGGCCTGCTGCACAAAGCCTCCTCTTAACAGTTGTTCTAGAGATGAGAAGGTGTGTCCAAACTTTTGGTCTGCACTGTATATATACCAGAATGAGGCACAGTCTGTGGGACATATATATCTACCAGGATCTACCATGATTGGGCACATTACTGCATAATGAAGGGGGAAGCACTTCATATGTCTTTATAAGATTTAGAACGCTACAGGTGCCCATACATCTAACCAAATGTCCGGAGGGGGGCCCAGGTCCAAATTTTGCACCAGGGCCCATTGCACTCTAGTTATGCCACTGGAAAGGATCAAATGAAATCTCTTCCTGAGTGGGGTCATAGCCCCCTATGCTAGAGACAGGGCCAGGTGTATGGATAAGCAGAGTTTGAGACGCATTTTAGGCATAATGGGGTCTACAGATGCTCGGTAAAGCCAGTTGGACTTTCAATCAGCTGATTAAGGAGACTGATATTTTGCAACAAGTGCTCCATTTTCTACATTATTTACCAGGCACAGTGCCTTATATACTGACACCCTGATGCAACAGCTGTCATGACTGTTTTTCCAGCTTTGTACGTGTCACCTCTTCTTTCTGATTGGCATCATTTGCAACTCTCGGTATGTCCACACTGGAAACACTTTTATCTTGATCCACTTCTCTTTATTCCTCTTTGATTATTACATATGGAGCGCTTTCCAATTGTAGGTGTTCACCAGGCTGTATTGTAGCATCTCTGCAAAATGTATCAGATCTGAAGAAAGAGAAGATTGTGGTAAAGTATCCAGCATCTTACAGGAGAGTCGTCATACTGTTTGATCGGTTTCGCCTTAATAGGATTATTCAAGGGGTATTAATCCTTCCATTCCACTCCAGATTTGTAAACATGGATATATAAAACTTCGCAGGTAACAGTTGTGAGAGAAATACACTCCTACACTCCTCCTCCTTTGAACTACAAATGAATAAGATTTGTTTTACGAGTGCTTGGGAAATCAATACAGCACACACTTAGTATGGTGTCCTAAAAGCATTCTCCTTTATTAGTACACTAGCTGTACTACCCGGCTTCGCCCAGGTTAATAACTGCTGTTAACAAAATAGAATGTATTAACAAAAATGTATTCTGCACATAAAAAACACAAAACAATTAGATATAAATGTAATTATAATGTCTGTCTCCCCCTCTGTATATATCTCTCTGTCTCTCTCTCTCTTTGTCTATCTGCCTCTTTCCCTGTCTGTCTCTGACTGTCTCTGTCTCTTTCTCCGTCTGTCTCAATCTCTTTCCCTGTCTGTCTATCTATCTCTGTCACTTTCCCTGTCTGTCTCTTTGTCTGTCTCTTTCCCTCTCTTTCCCTGTCTGTCTCTTTCCCTCTGTCTCTTTCCCTGTGTCTGTCTCTTTGTCTGTCTCTTTACCTGTCTTTGTCTGTCTCTTACTCTGTCTGTCTCTTTCCCTCTCTTTCCCTGTCTGTCTGTTTCCCTGTGTCTGTCTCTTTGTCTGTGTCTGTCTCTTTACCTGTCTGTGTCTGTCTCTTAACCTGTCTCTCCCTTTACCTCTCTTTCCCTGTCTGTCTCTTTCCCTGTCAGTCTGTCTCTTTGTCTGTGTCTGTCTCTTTGTGTCTGTCTCTTACCCTGTCTGTCTGTTCTTACCCTGTCTATGTCTGCCTCTTTCCTTGTCTGTGTCTGTCTCTTTCCCTGGCTGCATTGTGACACGCCAACATTCCATATAAGGGCGTGGCTGCGCATTCTTCTGAAGTTCTGGCTGCACTGTGGCTCCCAGCTCCATTCGCTTTAATGGAGGCAGGTTTTTTGGTGAATAACTGTAAAGCGCGGGGTTAAAATTTCCCCTCAAAGCTTAGCTTATGACGCTCTCAGGGTCCAGAAGTGTGAGTGTGCAAACGTTTGTGGCTGCAGCTGCGACGGTGCAGATGTCAATCCCGGACATACACACACACACACACACACACACACACACACACACATACACACACACACACACACACACACATACACACACACACACACACACACACACACACACACACATACACACACACATCCATACACACATTCAGCTTTATATATTAGATGTGAGCAGTCTACATAAGGTCACAGACAAAGGATAAATTCCCTCTGAACTATGCACCATAAGAGCAGTAAGGGCGTGAACAGAAATATGAAACTTCTCCACCCATCAGTGTTACATGAACCCTATGACATCATTAGCTATAAGACAAGGTGGAAACTATAAGAACAAAATGCATTCTGTTCTCTTAATTTAATACTATTACCCAATAAAACACAGTTTATATATTTAATCTATTTAGTGTCAGGTTGTTTAATTTATAAATGCACTTTGCTTCTATTTGTGACAATCTTCTTATAGTATCTACATTTCGTTAATTATTCTCTATAGTGCAGTGGCCAATTGCTGTCATTCTTTTAGGATTGCGATTATGACTTTCTATGAAATGTTTTATTGTGTAATAGTGATATTATTTAAGAACTATAAACCATGACCTGGAAGTGTTACGGTATATATTCTTGTGTTAAAAAGGAAGGGAAAAAAAAACAGGATTAGTAGCCCTTGAAGAAGCCTGTGGAGGCGAAACCGGTTAGAAATTTTAGCTACAATATTCGTTTAATAATTGATTTTGTAAGAACAACATTAAAAGCAGGTTTATTTTACCATCATGTGCTTTCTTTTCTTCTGATCTGATACAACCCACAGAGATTCTATAGCGTGCCCAGTGAGCATTTGGAATATGTGGAAAGTGTTCCATATACAGTGTGTCCACCCATATCCTGTGCACCGCCATTAACTTGAGAACGGCAGCAGCTATAGGAATAGAAGTGGTGTCTAGGTATAGTAAAGTAGCCATGCGCTACGCAATGAAACCACCTATAGCGCCACCTGGTGGAAAACAACGGAGTTAGCATTTTTATCTCGAAAATGGAACGAGATAGAGAAAAAAAGTGAATTACAAAGTTGCAGGGCATCATCAATTCAATACGAATCGACACCTTGCATACAGAAATGATCTGAAACCCATGACCCCCTCAAAACATTGAATACTGGTCACGCATTTGGCGCTCATTTAACTTTGATGGTCAAAGTGGCCCCCGTCAGCTGCAATGCACATCTGGCCTCTGGACAGCATACTGTACCTTGCTGCACGTTGTGCAATATGGTAGGTGACACGTTTGCACAAGCATCTGTAATACGTCGTCGTAGGTCCTGCAATGTTGGTGGAGGGGTCGCATACACCTGCTGTTTGATGTGACCTCACAGAAAGAAGTCCAATGGGGTCAGGTCAGGTGAGCGTGGAGGCCACTCCTCGCAGCCACCATACCCAATGACATGTAGGAAGTTCTCCATGAGGTATCGCTTCACGTCCGCAGCCTTGTGAGTTTTACACGTTCTAATCATAGCATTTCTGTATGCAAGGTGTCGATTCGCATTGAATTGATGATGCCCTACAACTTTGTAATTCACTTTTTTTCTCTATCTCGTTCGTTTTTGAGATAAAAATGCTAACTCCGTTTTTTTCCACAAGGTGGCGCTATAGGTGGTTTCATTGCGTAGTGCATGGCTACTTTACTATACCTAGACACCACTTCTATGCCTATAGCTGCCGCTGTTCTCAAGTTAATGGCGGTGGACAGGATATGGGTGGACACACTGTATAGCAGAAAGGAGATGACCGAGAGGAACACAACATACAGTGGCTTTACCTGAGCACTCAAAACGTTACATGGTGGTTTGCAGAGCCCTAAGGCCTGGGTTGCGCCTGCGCCACCTACAGTTGAGCATCCGCAGACTACAAGACTTCGTTGTGGGCAGATGATAATAAAATAGCTGGAAACGTTTCGTAAAATATTATCTTACATTCATAACAAGTGATAATTCGCCAAAGGTTCTTGCCTATTTCCCCGAGTCTACTCTCGTTTTGTTGGCCATCTACAACCAGGATGACTGAAGGCCTTCGCGAGAAGATGTGATGTTTCCAGATGAAGAATAAATGTGTCACCTCCTGACAGATAATCCTCTTTCGCTCATATAACCCGATGCCGCGCTCTGTCCAACGGCTGCAGACGGCGCTGAAATACGTCAAGTTAGGAAAACACAATTAAATGACAGGTGGGTCCTCCAGTTCCAGATGTCACCGCAAGGTGAGAAATCAGAAGTGTCAGGGCCGAGAAGAGGTTTATTTTCACATGTGAATACCTTCCTCTCTGCTTAACTTCACCATCAAACTTTTCAAAGTGCTTTCAGAATTGTTGTATTTTTATTTCATTTTTACACATGCTCAGACTTTCCTGCCACAGATTATTCTTGGCCCCGGGACAGGACTGAAGACAAAATACGGCTTTTTTTATTTGAAAGCTATCTTATGAAATATTTTGGATAAATGTTTTCTTTTTGCCGTAATTAAGAATTGGAGTTCAGGAGTTCCTTTCTCACCTTTTCTGTGTGTGAACTGTATTCTGCACCGAGGAAAGTGCATGAGTCACTGAGGTCAAGTACATTTCACGGCACTCAGGAATATTACTGCTGCCGTCCGGCTTCCCTTACTAATGCGAATTCCCCTAACTGTTCATGTAAGATAGATAAGATAGAGAGAAGATAGATATTAGATACTAGAAGGTGGCCCGATTCTAACGCATCGGATATTCTAGAATTTACGTATTGTGTAGCTAATGTATGATTTTTGCTATTTTTATATATATATATATATATATATATATATAGATGTTGTTGTGTGTAGTTGCCAGTGTTTGTATAGGGCGCTGTAAATGTTCTGGGTGTTGTCTGGGTGTGGGTGTGTGTGAGAGCGGTGTTGTATGTGTGTTGCGTTGTGTGTGTTGCGTTGTTTGTGGAGCGCTGTGTGTCTGCAGCATTCTGTGTGTGTGGTGCTGTTGTGTTGCGCGGTTTGTGTGGGTGTGGAGTGCGTGGGTGTGTTTTGGGGGAGGTATGTTTTGTGCAGTGTGTGTGTTGCGCGGTATGTGCGTATATTTATGTATGCCGCGGTGTTTGTGTGTTGGGTGTTGTGTGTGTGCGGCGTTGTCTGTGTGTGTCTGTGGGGGTGTCTGTGTAGGGCGGTGTTTGTGGTTCCCAGTGTGTGTGTGGTGTGTTGTGCGGTGCGCGTTTGGCAGTGTGTGTGTGTGTTTTGGGGGGAGGTGTGCACCCCTCATCGTGCTTCATCCCCCATGCTGCGCACCCCTCATCGTGCTCCATCCCCCATGCTGCTCACCCCTCATCGTGCTCCATCCCCCATGCTGCGCACCACGCATCGTGCTCCATCCCCCATGCTGCGCACCCCCCATCGTGCTCCATCCCCCATGCTGTGCACCCCTCATCGTGCTCCATCCCCCATGCTGCACACCCCCCATCGTGCTCCATCCTCCATGCTGCACACCTCCCATTGTGCTCCATCCTCCATGCTGTGCACCTCCCATCGTGCTCCATCTCCCATGCTGCACACCCCCATTGTGCTCCATCCTCCATGCTGTGCACCTCCCATCGTGCTCCATCTCCCATGCTGCACACCCCCATTGTGCTCCATCCCCCATGCTGTGCACCCCTCATCGTGCTCCATCCCCCATGCTGCACACCCCCCATCGTGCTCCATCCTCCATGCTGCACACCTCCCATTGTGCTCCATCCTCCATGCTGTGCACCTCCCATCGTGCTCCATCTCCCATGCTGCACACCCCCATTGTGCTCCATCCCCCATGCTGCGCACCCCCCATCGTGCTACATCTCCCATGCTGCACACCCCCCATCGTGCTCCATCCCCCATGCTGGGGCCGCCGAGGGCGGGTCCGACCGTGGCAACGTGTGCCGGGGCGGGGCTGAGCGGGCGAGGCGTCAGCGTATGCCGGCTCCCTGCACATGTGTACCGGGAGCCGATGTACGCTGGTAACCATGATACACATCAGGTAACTAAGGGAAGCGCTTCCTATAGTTACGCGATGTGTATCATGGTTACCAGCGTACTCCGGCTCCGTCACGATCCCAGCATTGCAAGGTTATGTCCGCCGGGGGCGGGGCCGAGTGTGCCAACGTGTTGCGGGGGCAAGCGGGCGAGGCGTCAGCGTATGCCGGCTCCCTGCACATGTGTACCGGGAGCCGGTGTACGCTGGTAACCATGATACACATCGGGTAACTAAGGGAAGCGCTTCCTATAGTTACGCGATGTGTATCATGGTTACCTGCGTACACCGGCTCCGTGACGATCCCATCATCGCAAGGTTATGTCCGCCGGGGGCGGGACCGAGTGTGCCAACGTGTGGCGGGGGCGAGCGGGCGAGGCGTCAGCGTATGCCGGCTCCCTGCACATGTGTACCGGGAGCCGGTGTACGCTGGAGCGGGCGATGCGTGCGGAGGGCCGGGACGAGCGGCTAATCCATGCGGGGGACGGGGCCAGGCCAAGGTGAACGGCCAATCCGTGGGGGGGCGGGGCCAGGCCGAGCCCAGCGGCCAATCCGAAAGTTGTCACAGTAATGACACTGTCACGGTGACACAATTTTGGAGCAAGACAGACAGACAGACAGAAAGACAGAATAAGGCAATTATATATATAGATTAGATTTATTGATCCAGCTAGGTGTGTGTGTGCATGTCTGTATGTATGTGTGTGCATGTCTGTATGTGTGTGTGTGCATGTCTGTATGTATGTGTGTGCATGTCTGTATGTATGTGTGTGCATGTCTGTATGTGTGTATGTATGCGTGTGCGCATGTCTGTATGTATGTGTGTGCATGTCTGTATGTCTGTGTGCGCATGTCTGTATGTGTGTGTGCACATGTCTGTATGTGTGTGTGTGCGCATGTCTGTATGTGTGTGTGCGCATGTCTGTATGTGTGTGTGCGCATGTCTGTATGTGTGTGTGCGCATGTCTGTATGTGTGTGTGCGCATGTCTGTATGTGTGTGTGCGCATGTCTGTATGTGTGTGTGCGCATGTCTGTATGTGTGTGTGTGCATATCTGTATGTGTGTGTGCGCATGTCTGTATGTGTGTGTGCGCACATGGACTGGTTATTGGTTATTTATACAATTGGGTTGCGCGCCCATCATGCATGAGCTTTTTCTCTTCCCCTTCACTCATGTTTTTTCATGCAGGCTGCAGCACCCTTTTGTTAATTACCACACCATCTGAGCTGTGCATTCGGTATTTTTTGTCTTAGCATTGTATGTATGTGTGTGCGCATGTCTGTATGTATGTGTGTGCATGTGTGTATATATGTGTGTGCATGTATGTGTGTGCATGTATGCGTGTGTATGTATGTATGTGTGTGTTTGTATGTGTATATGTGTGTATCTGTGTGTGCATGAGTCAAATTTACAATCATTAAATTTTGCATAGCTGCCTCATTTGACTCCGGGAACACCATAGACTGTTTTGTGAGAAAAATGTAACCCCACACTATACAGTTATTTGCCAAAAAACCTGCTTACATTAAAATCAATGTAGCTGAGAACTACAGGTCATTAATAGGAGTGGTGATTGGTTGCTATAGGAACAAAGGACATTCTTAGTATAAGAGGCTGATGTGTGAGGTAATATGATGTTGGTGGAGAAAGAGAGACAGAGACAGACAGAGACAAATCCACAGAGACACACAGAGACAGACAGACACAGACAGACAGAGAGAGACAGACAGAGAGACAAGCATACATAGAGAGACAGACAGATACAGACAGAGAGAGACAGAAAGACAGAGAAACACACAGACAGAGCGAGACAGAGAGAGACAGAGACAGAAATAGAGAGAGACAGACAGAGAGAGTCAGAGAGAGACAAACAGAGAGACCGACAAAGACAGAGACAGACAGAGAGAGACAGACAAAAAGAGACAGAGAGAGACAGAGAGGCAGACAGACAAAGAGAGACAGAGACAGGCAGAGGCAAATAGAGAGAGACAGAGATAGAGAGATACAGAGATGGATAGAGAGAGAGACAGACAAACACAGAGAGAGACAGGCAGGCAGGGAAAAAGACAGATAGAGAGAGACAGACAAAGATAGACAGAAAGACAGATAGAAACAGGCAGACAGAGAGAGAAACAGAGATAGAGAAAGAGACAGACAGGGAGAGAGACAGACAGGGAAATTGGGAGAGAGACAGAGACACTCAGTTACTATCCCAGATAACACCGGGTACTATAGCTAGTAGATAGATACAGTTGAAACCAGAAGTGTCTATCCTCTCTCTATAAAGACACATCTGCATGTTATTCTCACTATCCGACATGAAATCAGAATAAATCTTTCCCGTTTTAGGTCAATTAGGAATCAAAATTATTTATATTTGCCAAATGCCAGAATAATGAGAGAGGGAGAATGTTTATGGCATTTTTTTTTACTTTCTGGAAAGTCAGAAGTTTACATACATTAAGAGTACTATGCCTTTAAACAATATGGGACAGCCCATATAATGATGTCATGTCTTTAGAAGCTTATGATAGGCTTATTAGAAACATCTGGGTTAATTAGAGACACACCTGTGGAGGTATTTTAATCCACACCTGAAACACACGGCTTCTTTGTGTAGCATCATGGGAAAGTCAAAAGAAATCAGCCGAGATCTCAGGAAGAGAATTGTGGACTTGCACAAGTCTAGTTTATCCTTGGGTGCAATTTCCAGATACCTGAAAGTGCCTCGTTCATCTGTACAAATAATTATATGCAAGTACAAGCAAGATGGGAATGTTCAGCCATAATACCGCTCAGGAAGGAGACAGATTCTGTGTACCAGAGATGAACATGCTTTGGTTACACATGTGCAAATCCACTGATTTGTGCTCCTCCTGAATTCTGTTACCAACTGGAAGATCAACTGTGGGGAATGCAGAATTCAGGAGGAGCAGAAAATAGTTCTAAAATAACTCCATGGAGTGTAGACCTTGCAAATGGCTTTGCACATTTCAGCTTTCTAGACTTTGGTATCCCTGATGAAGAAGGATGTCTTAGCATTAGGTTGATCTAAGTAACTCCTTTCAATATGTAAAAATACCCTGGAGACAGGGGAAGATAAAAAGAGACAAACGCGGCGTCAATCTGAGTGTAGTGAGTTTTTTATAAATAAAGGTGTTGAAATAGTGGAACTCTCACCTGGTTCAGAGGTTAAAAAGCCTGGAATAATCCAAGAGAAGTTGATCCACTTTCCAACAGGGTTATCGTGCATTATGCAGCAATCGCACTGGATACTATAGAGGAGCCCTTTAGCAGGTCCACTTAGTGAAAGAAGTTCCAAAGGCAATTACCAGTCTTGCGGCGCTCCTGCTACTAATGGTGGAACATATTGGATGATTTTTGGTCATATAACTGGACCAATATACAAATAAGTAAAGAGATATTTTATTTGTACATGAAAATATGGGTAATTATACAACGCGTTTTGGCTCGGATGTTTTATCCTTCAGCCTTCTTCAGGTATAATTGTGAGACAAAAGATGTATACCTTCATCCAATATGTTCCAACATTGGTAGCAGGAGCGCCGCAAGACTGGTAATTGCCTTTGGAACTCCTTCCAATATGTGTTATTAAAGCATGGATAAAAAGGGTCTCCTAATTGGGACCCCCTCTATGAACCATAGTGGAGAACTCCAAAATAAGAGTGGCTCCACAACGATGGACTTGGCTCGGGTTGTCCTTGTAATAAAACCTAGAAGATATATGAACAGACATGATTTCCACATGTAACTTGAGTTTGATATCATACAATTAGTGAATATATTGATGAGACATAAATAATAAGAATGTATGTACCATTGAGGAAGACCATGAAGCTTCTCTGGTTCCATTTAAGACCCAGGTGTCATGAGTAGACTAGGCTAGCTGGGAGACCTGAACTGGCCCTATGAATGGGATCCCTGCACTGACTCTTAACCCAGTGGTCCACTCAAGGGTAGTGAGGTCTGCGCCCCCAGCATGTCCCTGTCTCATATTCACGCCCAGACATAACCCCTCGCACCGCCCCACCACAGGGGTGGGTGTTATGATCCGGAACCATGGAAGACAACCATAAATCATTGGCAAAATGTGACAAGAGCATTGGCAACTAATTTGGCCGCCATCCCCTTACTAACCATCACAACTAGAAGTAGCCGAGGGGTGAACTAACATCCTGTGCACCGCGAACCCAGCCGGAGAACTAGCTATCCTAAAGGAAGGAAAGATGAATATCTCTCTGCCTCAGAAAATAGATAAAGAATAGCAAGCTCCCCACATTCAAAGACTGCGGTGATATAGGAAAACACAATACACAGATAGATGATAGGATTAGCAAAAGGTGAGACCCTACTGACTAAATAGGACAGGACATGAAAGGGACTGATGGTGGAGAGAGAAAAACCCTGCAAATATCCAACAACCTGATAGTACAAAAAAGCCCTCAGATCGCTAGATCTGAACTCCGTCCTAAACCAGGCGCTCTTGTCATACCAATGAACAGAAAGCAGGAACCATTACAAATTCAAGAAGCAACACACACATGAACTTATAGGAGCAATAGTCCAAACATAGCTGCAGGGAGCTTCCCAGATAAGCAACTGAGAGGGAAGATCCCTGCATGCAAATAAACTGAAAACAACCACAGCAAATGACAAACTCAGATAAGAACAAAAAGAACCAAACAAAAATAAAGAGCCAAGCACTTATCTGGGGTAGATGTGGTCTGGAGCAGGATGAAGCAGGCTGGTGAACAAAGAACAACTGACATCCAGCATAGCCTGCTATCAGACCAAGGTTTAAATAATCAGAGAGTTAGCAATGGAAACGCCCATTGCTCAACACATCTGGTCTCTGTCCAAAGCATTCCTGGCCACAAGAGGGAGCCTCACAGCAGCCAAAGCATAACTGACATTCACAACAGGTGGGCAGGATACACCGAGATAACTCCCCCTCCCAAAAAGACATGGATAGGGGGAAGAACTGAAACTAGTTCCCTCTGCAAACAACCACAAAGGGAAGACAATAAAGGCACAGAGGGAAATAAAACATAAGGGAGAAAGTAAGGCACACCAAGGGACACTTCCACATTAGCAACGATTGCAAGTCACCAAAGAGGATTGCCAAGGGCATTGGATATTTGCAAGAGCATGAGCAGATGCTATCTTCTGCGACCTCCTGACAAACTGTCCAGCCTTAAATATTCAGAGACCAGCTATGGATGGTTATCAGCAACCTGACTCTCAGAAGAGTCATATACTGCTCAGAGAAGGATTTACTCCTACATGGTTGGGATCAATGGACACAACTCAGCCGATGCCTGGCAGAGCTGAGCATTAAAGAGAACCAGGTTGCCTGTCAGACTCCACAATGTGAACAGGGTCCAACGCCATTGCTGTGCTTTGCGAGTGTGGATCTGGACAGCACTTGACACCTTCTTTGGTTAATTCAAGTTCTCTTGTCTACTAAGTAGGAAAAATAGAAAAAATGGAAAAGTAGAAAAAACTTTTTCAAAAGTGGCAACAAACTTTTTGAAAAGCGGAAACAAAGTTTTTGAAAAGCGGAAACAAACTTTTTGAAAAGCAGAAACAAACTTTTTGAAAAGCGGAAACAAACTTTTTGAAAAGTGGAAGAAAACATTTTGAAAAGTGGAAACAAACTTTGAAAAGTGGAACTAAACTTTTTGAAAAGTGGAAACAAATGCTCTGAAAAATGGAAAAAAAAACTTCACACCCTTCTATTCTGCTGGCAAAATTTTGATCCTTGACTTGGGGTCCCCTCTAGTCTTTATAGACCAATGATAAATAACAAGATATAACGTATAGACATAGCATTCAATCACGTAAGATTTTTCAAAAAATACCAAAGCCATTGACTGAGAGTTTTCTACTTTCCGATGAGGCTGGTAGGACGTCAGCCAGTCTTGGGAAACTGTGACATTAGTTAATACGTGGTTTATTATTGCTGTGAAAACATTGAATTTATACAATGGGATCTCCAGGGTAATGGTCACAGCCTCCGGTAATATCCCCAACCTATTATTGGTGGGAATGCCCCTGATAAAGAGGCTATTGTTGGGCTGAAAAGTTGGTGAAGCTATAAACTGCTTTATTAAATTATGTTGCAGTCTCTTTGACTTTTTTGGGGGGTTTATTACATTATATAAATGTTGTTGTGATTCCAACTGAATATCCAATGAGGATCTATATATATTCACTAAATGCATGGACCGCTTTCTGGTTTATCCGCTTCTAAGAGCCATGAGAAGAGTTTTTTTCCCCATTTATTTCAGTATTCACGTTCACCTGAATGAATTGGATTTTTTTCCTGACCACAGGAATTTTGCCTAAGTTAACACCGTGTACTTGACATTTCAGCAAACATGACATATTCCCCTCTGCTTGTGCAGTTAATGACTGCTCTGGTGCTTGGAGCCGGGCAATAGACACTTAAGAGTTGTCACGGGAAGGAATACGTCTCAATTATTGATGAAGAATGTCCACATCTGAGTGCGTTTCTATTTCTAATCAATATTGACTTTGTGTGATAAGTACGATGTACCGTATTTTAATATCTGGTAAGTGTGAAATAACTTTTTTCAGAGCGTTAACCCCTTCACTCTTGGGCGATTTTCCATTTTTCGTTTTTTCCTCCCTTTCTTCCAAGAGCCATAACGTTTTTCTTTTTCCATCAATATAGCCATACGAGGGCTTGATTTTTTGCAGGACGAGTTGTACTTTTGAATGACAACATTCATTCTGCTCCATATTGTACTGGAAAATGGAAAATAAATTCCAAGTGCGGTTAAATTGCAAAAACGTGCAATTCCACGAAAGTTTTTTTATTTACTGTATTCATTATATAGTAAAAATGATCTTGCAGTGTGATTCCCCAGGTCAGTACGAGTTTGTAGATACCAAACATGTATAGTTTTACTTTTATCTAAGTGGCGAAAAAGATGCAATTTGTAAATAAAAAGAATTGCGCTTTTGGCGCCATTTTCCGAGACCCATAGCATTCTCATTTTTGGGGATCCACCCACGCCTGTGAGATGCATATGTCTGCAGATCAGCCCCGCGAGCCCGCATTAAAGGGACAGACATGGCAACGGACGTATATATACGTCCTTGTTCATGAAGGTGTTAAAAGGGTTAGCTAAGAAATATGGAGAAAGACCGGCAGCTGTAACTACCCCCCATACTGACTGACAGCTGCTCAACATTACACGAGACTGTTTGTGCGGGGGCCGTGATTACAGCCGCCGCTCTCCATACACAGAGCAGTGACTGAACCCTCGCCGCCCCATGACCGAAACCAGAATGCTGCCAGGAGGATTAAAGTTAGTTTCCTCCTGACAGTGAGGTTTAAAGTGCAGAATGATATTAACCTGCAGAACAACCCCATATCTGCAGGTTAACTGTATTTTTACAGGTTACAGGTTTCAAACCCCATAATATGCACTTTGCAGCCTCATCCATATTTCAGATTTTTTTTCTATTGGGAGTGACTTTCCCTGTAATATAGGCTGGATGTGAGGATTATGTGTACCCAGGGGGCTGTTGTCTTCATTTCCTTTCATGTATCAGCAGAGCTCCAGAACTTCACTTATTTCCTCTCCGTAGGATTTCCCCCTTGTTTATAGCCAATTTTCTCTGCTGTCCATAAAACGTTAGATGCTTTCCTCTTTCTTCACTACAAATGTGTTCAGTGTCCACCATGCTGATACATATCTCTAAGGTCGGGACTTCAAATTTTATATTGGCACTTTAACTCTTATGTGTTCTGTACCTATATGCACTGTATGGCAGTAGTATTGATCTTGGTCTTTGTGTTGCATTTTATTTAATAAGAGCATGTTATTTACAGAGCTTCCTGCTATAGCCACTACTTTTACTGTGCACCATTATAGTTGTAAACATGCACTGCCTGGTATGGGGGCCTACTCAGATGTGTTTCACCCATCCCGAACTGAACCCCAATTACACCTCAATTCTCAGTAAATATCAGAACCTCTAAATGGGGTTTCTAGGACAGTTAGAACCATCTCATCATGGAAACCTTATTCACTGCCCTAATGATCAAGTGAGGAAACTAAAAACCGGAAAGACAAGAGCGCAATAGGGTTTTATCTGAGATGGAAATTGGATAAATGATAATAAAGGTGCTCAACTTCAGTAGTTGTGAGAGTCACAATTACTATAAACAAATGAAAACGACTGCAGCAGCCTCACAAGTAACAAATATCCGACACGAGGAGAAAGTGGTTTGACCATGCTGTTTTGAAGAAATCAATCTTGGAAATCCTGGATAGTGATTTATTAATTCTACACATTTCAGAGATAAAACTCCTTCATCAGGACCAATTCACATGGTTTTGGAGATAAAACTCCTTTATCAGGAACAAATCACATGGTTTCAGGAATAAAACTCATTCATCAGAACCAAATCACATGGTTTCGGGAATAAAAATCCTTCATCAGGACCAAATTACATGGTTTCAGGAATATAACTCCTTCATCAGGACCAAATCACATGCTTTTGGAGAGAAAACGCCTTTATCAGGACCAAATGACATGGTTTCAGAGAGAAAAGTCCTTCATCAGGATGAAATGATATGGTTTTGGAAATAAAAGTCCTTCATCAGGACCAAATCACATGGTTTCGAGGATAAACCTCCTTCATCAGGACCAAATCACATGGCTTTGGGGATAAAACTCCTTCATCAGGACCAAATCAAATGGTTTCGGGAATAAAACTCATTCATCAGAACCAAATCACATAATTTTGGAGGTAAAACACCTTCACCAGGACAAAATCACATGGTTTCAGGGATAAAACTCATTCATCAAGACAAAATGATATGGTTTCAGAGATAAAACTCCGTCATCAGGACCAAATCACATGGTTTTGGAGATAAAACTCCTTCATCAGGACCAAATCACATGGTTTCAGGAATAAAACTCATTCATCAGGACCAAATCACATGGTTTCGGGGATAAAACTCCTTCATCAGGACCAAATCACTTGGTTCCAGGGATAAAACCCAATAATCAGAACCAAATCTCATTGTTAAGGGGATAAAACCCTTTCATCAGGACCAAATCACATGTGTCAGGCTGCCACTAGGGGGAGCTGGAGTCCTGCAGGGAAATACACTACACCGAGCTGAATAAGCCAGGAGGGGAACTCACAGTGTGCTGAGCATCAGCCGGAAAGCAGAAGTCGGGGATGGTCGGGCAGGCTGGGTCATACTCAGTACGGGGAGAGGGTAGACCGGAGGAACGAGCAGAGACAGGGTCGAGGTCAGGCCGAGGTCAGTACCAGAGGAAGCAACCAAGTGAGGAGATAGGAGAGGGGGGAACAACAAGGGCTATTGTGGGAAGGAAAGAGGTGGGACGGAGGAATGGCAGAATGACTAGGGGACAGAACACAGACAGAGATCGAGGGCACAGAGAAGGGACGGATCAGGATCACAATTACAAGGACCAGCACTCACAGGCAAAGCAGCGCTAAGCTTATAGCCAGCGCTGGTTCACCGGAGATGACAGTATTTAAAGCATCCAAGCTCCGGAAGTGAGGCCCGGGAGAAGGCTCCACACCCTAGCCATCTGGACAGGAAGGCGGAACCATGACAACATGATGTTAGAGATAAAACGCCGTCATCAAGACCAAATCACATGGTTTTGGTGATAAAACTCCGTCATCAGGATCAAATCACATGGTTTTGGAGATAAGACTCCATCAGGACCAAATCACATGGCTTCTGGGATAAAACTCATTCATCAGGACCAAATCACATGGTTTCGGAGATAAAACTCCTTCATCAGGACCAAATCACATGCTTTCAAAGATAAAACTCCATCATCAGGACCAAATCACATGATTTCGGAGATAAAATTCCGTTATCAGGATCAAATCACATGGTTTCAGGAATAAAACTCATTCATCAGGACCAAATTACATGGTTTCAGAGATAAAACTCCTTCATCGGGACCAAATCACATGGTTTCAGTGATAAAACTCCTTCATCAGGACCAAATCACATGGCTTCGGGGATAAAACCCATTCATCAGGACCAAATCACATGGTTTTGGAAGTAAAACTCCTTCATCAGGACCACCACACCTGGTTTCAGAGATAAACTCCTTCATCAGGCCCAAATCACATGGTTTTCGAGATAAAACTGTCATCAGGACCAAATCACATGGTTTTCGAGATAAAACTCCATCAGGGCCAAATCACATGTGATTTGAACCTGATGAAGGAGTTTTATCTGCAAAATGCGTAGACTTAATAAATCACTATCCAAGATTTCCAGATTGATTTCTTCACGACAGCACGGTCAAACCCTTTTCTGATCTAATGATGAAATGGTCAGTCCACCCCTCCTCTTCTTTTATTGCTGATTTTACTTGTTTCCTATTTTTTAACCCATTAATCCCAATGTTACATACATTATAGCTGTTATGTAATGTCATTATTTATTTTGCTATCATTTTCCCTATATGCTGAGCTCTAATCTTTCCATGCGATTGCAGAAAAAAAAATCGCATGTCTACGACTCCACCTTTTATTACTTACTTAAATTGACGGCTCTTTCCCTTTCCAATAGTTTAATAGTTTTAATTTATTTTTACAAACTTTTATTAGGACAATCTCTATTATTCTTCACGAAACCAGTCACAATTATGTGTGTGACATTTGGCAAGTCATAATTTTTTTTTTAGAATACCTGCGCGGGGCCGCCTGCAAATAAGTGGATTGAATTTAATGTTGAGTTCTTGCATTAAAATAATAATATGGAATTACCCAAGTTGTAGTTGTTGGCTCACCTCGCCTCCATAAATCCATAGTAACATAATATTGTAACACAGTGTTTTAGAGACAAGCGGGGCCCTCTGGTCGAAATTTGGGCTTGTCTCTCCCGCACCGTGATGGTACCTTTTCCAGCCAAAGGTGCTTCACTGGTTTGTTCAATATAGTCTATGTCACTTATTATGGCATCTAGTATTTCTTATTATTGGTATAGGAAGGGCAAGTTATCAGGTTATGAGAGCGGAGTAATACATTTCAGCTTAGTAACTGCTCCCAAGGTGTCCTTACATCGTTCGTAACACTTGCTCTAGTTATGTCTATATGGAGGCCGGGGCGAGTGTGCGAAGGTTAGAGCGGAGGTGTTTCTTAAGTGCTGAATAATGGGCATGGTGCCACCAGTCAACCCCTAGGGGGCTGTAACTTTGCTCAGCCAGAGCTTAAGCTGTCAAGGCCAAACACTGATATAGTGTTATTACAGGTGCTTTTAAAGTCACAGTGTCCCTTTTTCCTCAAATGTCGATTTTTTTATTTTCCCTTTTAAAGGATAGATGTGCGTTTCCAATCCAAATCCAAAATAGTGATTGGATCCGATAAAGAAACATCACATCAAATTCAATTACGTGACATGCAAATTCCTTAAGCTGCAACGTCATTGACTAATTACTAATCCTCTAAAGGCAAAGTAAAGTAAATCTTACTACAGTCCTCATTTCCCCCCGAATAGATGGAATAGGGGCTGGTTATGTCATTATTACTATTTTAAGGCTTATGTAGTAATACTGGGTAAATGCCGCATAGCAGGTAGTTACCAAATAGGAAACAATAGTGGACAGGATTTCTGGGCCAAAAATATCAGGTTGGATTTAAGTGCTTATTAAATATTCATTAACAAAAACCTATTACACATATAGAGAACAAAAAAGTAAAATGTTCATATGTAAAAGGAGCACAAAACAGTAAAAATGTTCATAAGTAAAAGGAACATAAAACAGTAAAAATGTTCCTATGTAAAAGGAGCACAAAACAGTAAAAATGTTCCTATGTAAAAAGAGCACAAAATAGTAAAAATGTTCCGATATAAAAGGAGCACAAAACAGCAAAAATGTTAATAGGTAAAAGGAGAACAAAAGAGTAAAATGTTCAGATGTAAAAGGAGCACAAAATGATAAAAATGTTCAGACGTAAAAGGAGCACAAAATGGTAAAAATGTTCGTATGTAAAAAGAGCATAAAACAGTAAAAATTTTCAGATGTAAAAAGAGCACAAAATAGTAAAAATGTTCATGTGTAAAAGGAGCACAAAATAGTAAAAATGTTCATATGTAAAAGGAGCACAAAACAGTAAAAATGTTAATTTGTAAAAAGAGCACAAAACAGTAAAAATGTTCATATGTTAAAGGAACATAAAACAGTAAAAATGTTCATATGTAAAAAGAGCACAAAATAGTAAAAATGTTCCGATATAAAAGGAGCACAAAATAGCAAAAATGTTAATAGGTAAAAGGAGAACAAAAGAGTAAAATGTTCATATGTAAAAGGAGCACAAAATGGTAAAAATGTTCATGTGTAAAAGGAGCACAAAATGGTAAAAATGTTCATGTGTAAAAGGAGCACAAAATGGTAAAAATGTTCGTATGTAAAAAGAGCATAAAACAGTAAAAATGTTCAGATGTAAAAAGAGCACAAAATAGTAAAAATGTTCGTGTAAAAGGAGCACAAAATAGTAAAAATGTTCATGTGTAAAAGGAGCACAAAATAGTAAAAATGTTCATATGTAAAAGGAGCACAAAACAGTAAAAATGTTTATAAGTAAAAAGAGCATAAAACAGTAAAAATGTTCATTTGTAAAAAGAGCACAAAACAGTAAAAATGTTCACATATGAAAGGAGCACAAAAAAGTAAAAATGTTCATATGTAAAAGGAGCATAAAACAGTAAAAATGATCATATGTAAATAGAGCATAAAACAGTAAAAATGTTCAGATGTAAAAGGAGCAAAAAATGGTAAAAATGTTCAGATGTAAAAAGAGCATAAAACAGTGAAAATGTTCATATGTAACAGGACCACAAAATAGTAAAAATGTTCATATGTAAAAGGAGCACAAAATAGTAAAAATGTCCTTATGTAAAAAGCATAAAACAGTGAAAATGTTCATATGTAAAAGGAGCACAAAACAGCAAAAATGTTCAGATGTAAAAGGAGCAAAAAATGATAAAAATGTTCATTTGTAACAGGAGCATAAAAAAGTTAAAATGTTCATATGTAAAAGGAGCACAAAATGGTAAAAATGTTCATATGTAAAAGGAGCACAAAACAGTAAAAATGTTCTTGTATAATTTTAACAAAACATTAAAATGTTCCTATAAAAGTAGCGCACAGTAAAATCCTTATATATAAAAGTAGCACAAAACTATACAAATTGTCTCTCCAGTAAAGGAGACAAACTCTAGCACAGCGCCACCTATTGGAAGTAGCGATCCTAAAAGTCACAAGTGGATTTTTGACAATCCTTTGCAATATGACTCAGGATATATAAACCAGATCAGAATCCCAATTTGCAGACACGGTGTTTCGGGGTGCTTGCCCCTCGTCAGTGCAAAGTATGGGGGTGTCTGATCTGGCTCATGAGAAAGCTATGTGGGGACCACGGGGGAACACTATTCTCCTTAAGGAGACTTTGCAAGCCAGTCTGGCTGCCAGGTAAGGGGACTTATAGCTGCAATGCCCCTAAAATTCCACGGGGGAACACTATTCTCCTTAAGGAGACTTTGCAAGCCAGTCTGGCTGCCAGGTAAGGGGACTTATAGCTGCAATGCCCCTCTGGGAAATATTCAAATTGTCTCTCCAGTAAAGGAGACAAACTCTAGCACAGCGCCACCTATTGGAAGTAGCGATCCTAAAAGTCACAAGTGGATTTTTGACAATCCTTTGCAATATGACTCAGGATATATAAGCCAGATCAGAATCCCAATTTGCAGACACGGTGTTTCGGGGTGCTTGCCCCTCGTCAGTGCAAAGTATGGGGGTGTCTGATCTGGCTCATGAGAAAGCTATGTGGGGACCACGGGGGAACACTATTCTCCTTAAGGAGACTTTGCAAGCCAGTCTGGCTGCCAGGTAAGGGGACTTATAGCTGCAATGCCCCTAAAATTCCACGGGGGAACACTATTCTCCTTAAGGAGACTTTGCAAGCCAGTCTGGCTGCCAGGTAAGGGGACTTATAGCTGCAATGCCCCTCTGGGAAATATTCAAATTGTCTCTCCAGTAAAGGAGACAAACTCTAGCACAGCGCCACCTATTGGAAGTAGCGATCCTAAAAGTCACAAGTGGATTTTTGACAATCCTTTGCAATATGACTCAGGATATATAAGCCAGATCAGAATCCCAATTTGCAGACACGGTGTTTCGGGGTGCTTGCCCCTCGTCAGTGCAAAGTATGGGGGTGTCTGATCTGGCTCATGAGAAAGCTATGTGGGGACCACGGGGGAACACTATTCTCCTTAAGGAGACTTTGCAAGCCAGTCTGGCTGCCAGGTAAGGGGACTTATAGCTGCAATGCCCCTAAAATTCCACGGGGGAACACTATTCTCCTTAAGGAGACTTTGCAAGCCAGTCTGGCTGCCAGGTAAGGGGACTTATAGCTGCAATGCCCCTCTGGGAAATATTCAAATTGTCTCTCCAGTAAAGGAGACAAACTCTAGCACAGCGCCACCTATTGGAAGTAGCGATCCTAAAAGTCACAAGTGGATTTTTGACAATCCTTTGCAATATGACTCAGGATATATAAGCCAGATCAGAATCCCAATTTGCAGACACGGTGTTTCGGGGTGCTTGCCCCTCGTCAGTGCAAAGTATGGGGGTGTCTGATCTGGCTCATGAGAAAGCTATGTGGGGACCACGGGGGAACACTATTCTCCTTAAGGAGACTTTGCAAGCCAGTCTGGCTGCCAGGTAAGGGGACTTATAGCTGCAATGCCCCTAAAATTCCACGGGGGAACACTATTCTCCTTAAGGAGACTTTGCAAGCCAGTCTGGCTGCCAGGTAAGGGGACTTATAGCTGCAATGCCCCTCTGGGAAATATTCAAATTGTCTCTCCAGTAAAGGAGACAAACTCTAGCACAGCGCCACCTATTGGAAGTAGCGATCCTAAAAGTCACAAGTGGATTTTTGACAATCCTTTGCAATATGACTCAGGATATATAAGCCAGATCAGAATCCCAATTTGCAGACACGGTGTTTCGGGGTGCTTGCCCCTCGTCAGTGCAAAGTATGGGGGTGTCTGATCTGGCTCATGAGAAAGCTATGTGGGGACCACGGGGGAACACTATTCTCCTTAAGGAGACTTTGCAAGCCAGTCTGGCTGCCAGGTAAGGGGACTTATAGCTGCAATGCCCCTAAAATTCCACGGGGGAACACTATTCTCCTTAAGGAGACTTTGCAAGCCAGTCTGGCTGCCAGGTAAGGGGACTTATAGCTGCAATGCCCCTCTGGGAAATATTCAAATTGTCTCTCCAGTAAAGGAGACAAACTCTAGCACAGCGCCACCTATTGGAAGTAGCGATCCTAAAAGTCACAAGTGGATTTTTGACAATCCTTTGCAATATGACTCAGGATATATAAGCCAGATCAGAATCCCAATTTGCAGACACGGTGTTTCGGGGTGCTTGCCCCTCGTCAGTGCAAAGTATGGGGGTGTCTGATCTGGCTCATGAGAAAGCTATGTGGGGACCACGGGGGAACACTATTCTCCTTAAGGAGACTTTGCAAGCCAGTCTGGCTGCCAGGTAAGGGGACTTATAGCTGCAATGCCCCTAAAATTCCACGGGGGAACACTATTCTCCTTAAGGAGACTTTGCAAGCCAGTCTGGCTGCCAGGTAAGGGGACTTATAGCTGCAATGCCCCTCTGGGAAATATTCAAATTGTCTCTCCAGTAAAGGAGACAAACTCTAGCACAGCGCCACCTATTGGAAGTAGCGATCCTAAAAGTCACAAGTGGATTTTTGACAATCCTTTGCAATATGACTCAGGATATATAAGCCAGATCAGAATCCCAATTTGCAGACACGGTGTTTCGGGGTGCTTGCCCCTCGTCAGTGCAAAGTATGGGGGTGTCTGATCTGGCTCATGAGAAAGCTATGTGGGGACCACGGGGGAACACTATTCTCCTTAAGGAGACTTTGCAAGCCAGTCTGGCTGCCAGGTAAGGGGACTTATAGCTGCAATGCCCCTAAAATTCCACGGGGGAACACTATTCTCCTTAAGGAGACTTTGCAAGCCAGTCTGGCTGCCAGGTAAGGGGACTTATAGCTGCAATGCCCCTCTGGGAAATATTCAAATTGTCTCTCCAGTAAAGGAGACAAACTCTAGCACAGCGCCACCTATTGGAAGTAGCGATCCTAAAAGTCACAAGTGGATTTTTGACAATCCTTTGCAATATGACTCAGGATATATAAGCCAGATCAGAATCCCAATTTGCAGACACGGTGTTTCGGGGTGCTTGCCCCTCGTCAGTGCAAAGTATGGGGGTGTCTGATCTGGCTCATGAGAAAGCTATGTGGGGACCACGGGGGAACACTATTCTCCTTAAGGAGACTTTGCAAGCCAGTCTGGCTGCCAGGTAAGGGGACTTATAGCTGCAATGCCCCTAAAATTCCACGGGGGAACACTATTCTCCTTAAGGAGACTTTGCAAGCCAGTCTGGCTGCCAGGTAAGGGGACTTATAGCTGCAATGCCCCTCTGGGAAATATTCAAATTGTCTCTCCAGTAAAGGAGACAAACTCTAGCACAGCGCCACCTATTGGAAGTAGCGATCCTAAAAGTCACAAGTGGATTTTTGACAATCCTTTGCAATATGACTCAGGATATATAAGCCAGATCAGAATCCCAATTTGCAGACACGGTGTTTCGGGGTGCTTGCCCCTCGTCAGTGCAAAGTATGGGGGTGTCTGATCTGGCTCATGAGAAAGCTATGTGGGGACCACGGGGGAACACTATTCTCCTTAAGGAGACTTTGCAAGCCAGTCTGGCTGCCAGGTAAGGGGACTTATAGCTGCAATGCCCCTAAAATTCCACGGGGGAACACTATTCTCCTTAAGGAGACTTTGCAAGCCAGTCTGGCTGCCAGGTAAGGGGACTTATAGCTGCAATGCCCCTCTGGGAAATATTCAAATTGTCTCTCCAGTAAAGGAGACAAACTCTAGCACAGCGCCACCTATTGGAAGTAGCGATCCTAAAAGTCACAAGTGGATTTTTGACAATCCTTTGCAATATGACTCAGGATATATAAGCCAGATCAGAATCCCAATTTGCAGACACGGTGTTTCGGGGTGCTTGCCCCTCGTCAGTGCAAAGTATGGGGGTGTCTGATCTGGCTCATGAGAAAGCTATGTGGGGACCACGGGGGAACACTATTCTCCTTAAGGAGACTTTGCAAGCCAGTCTGGCTGCCAGGTAAGGGGACTTATAGCTGCAATGCCCCTAAAATTCCACGGGGGAACACTATTCTCCTTAAGGAGACTTTGCAAGCCAGTCTGGCTGCCAGGTAAGGGGACTTATAGCTGCAATGCCCCTCTGGGAAATATTCAAATTGTCTCTCCAGTAAAGGAGACAAACTCTAGCACAGCGCCACCTATTGGAAGTAGCGATCCTAAAAGTCACAAGTGGATTTTTGACAATCCTTTGCACAAAACTATAAAAATTTTCATTAGATTGAAATAGGTGGTGTCAATCAATATTTGTCATTTTTGGATAAAAATCAGGTTTACTGGCTTATAACTGGACCTTCTTGTGGTCTGTGCCAGAAAAAGAAGAACTGAACTCCCTTCATCAGTCCCCTGACCACTGAAGTCTGTGATTGGCTGCAGCAGTCAGGTGATTGGAATGGGTTGACATCCGATGTGCTTTAGATGATGTCTCAAACTGTATTGGTGTCCTAACTGCTGCAGCCAATCACTGATACACTGATCCAGATCTAGGAGATTCCCCAGAACACCATCTGCCTTGTCATCCAGAGCATGCCCAGATGTTGTCTAGAGGGCCTACAGTCCCATGGAGGCCATATACACCACTGAGTCACATTATGACTTGCTGTGATGAAATGCAGTCAGATCGTAATTGGTTGATCATTTGGGTTTCCATTCATTTTTTTTCTCAACACATTACACAATTTGTATCAACTTGCATCTTCCATTAATCTTATAAGTCTTCCCTTCGGTTTTTGCTTGTATATTTTCTATAAAGTTTGGGCTTGCACTGGAGCCCAGTCATTCTTCTGACCTTATAGTGGTCCTAGTGGACAGCCCTAGGTTTCAGGATTTGTAATCCAACCCAGTATCTGCATGCTCTCTTTGTGTGGCACCCCTGAGGCTTCAGTTACCACAGGGTATTGCATCTCCTTTAAGGTGCAGTACCCATCCCGGTAAGAGGGGGTTAACCGCTGGTGTTCATGCTTACACAACACAGCTAGGAACTGAGTCAGCAGCTACAGAACATGTTTTCCCACTGAAACTAGACTAGGCTATCACCATAGCAATGGGTTTTTCCCCAGCACTAGTGAGTCATCAGGATGGTGGGGGCAGCACAGGGGAGTGAGAGAGCACAGAAATTTACCTCAGAATAGCCTGGGACACAGAACAACACGGTCACAGGAGAGCGTTCTTCAGAGCATCTCCTTTTAGAACCGTCCCGGCTGGAAGGAGTAGGAGACGACTGGTGGAGCAAGTGAGACAATGGAGCAACATGGTAGCCAGAGGGTGAGCCCCAACAGCCCCTTCGGAATCGGCGCAAGGCAGGGTGCAGAGCCCTATAGTGGTGTATGCTCCATGTTACGCCACCAGAATCTGAAGGGAAGGGGGATTTCACGTCCCATTGCCCACCACAATGATCCCGGGGCACTGCAGCATATAGAGACAGGCGTTAGGACCACGTTCAGGCCATTAATTGTTTTGCACTGCCTGTGAATGGGACGGTAACTAAAGCCAAGGACACTGGGGTCCCCAAGTAGCTTCACGCCACAGGGATCCACACAAAGCGCAAGAAGGAAAGGTCTCACACGCTCCATAACACCGGTGGTGGCCCCTGAATTATCCAGGATTGGCTGAGTCATATCATGGCGGTGACCGGCACTCCTCGGGTGACCTACAGACAGTGAGTAAAAAACCTTGAACCACAACCGCTGTGTCAGCACTTTCCTTGCCGGCGCCGCCTCCCCGAGCTTCGGCGACAATGGCCCTTCCCCCATCACCACCATCCTCCCTGGGACTCACTCCACCTGTGGGGAGCTAGACTATCTGAGCTGCGTTACCATCAACCCCGGAGGAGAGCAACATCTCACAGCGGTGGCTAATCCCTGGCTGCATACCACAGGTGGTGCTGCAAAGCAAACCCCCATCCCCTATTACCCGTCACCTTGCAACCCCTCTTTTATGTAGCCGACGGGGCCATGGAGCCGGGTCAGGTCATTTACAGCAACCCCAAATACCACTGGCCCGGTGATGAATAGCCCTGCAGGTCCCGTGGGGCGCTAAACTTGTGTTGGTGGATTTCTTGTGGGTTCTCCAGTTTTTTGTTTATCGTAAAGAATTCACCCAATAGGGGATTAGCTTGTTATCATATTAACCAGATGGAAAGAAGGACTGCACTGCTGTTGAACAAGTAAGAAACAGTAATAATAATTATAAAATATTTTAAAAAATAAATAATGAATGGGAGTTTATCTCTGGTGCTGTCACATGTGTGTCACAGCCTCATGTGATCTCGGGGAATCAGGGATCAGAAGGTCACAGTGTATTGTAATCACACATCCACTTTAGTGCCCACTCGCCATTTACGCTGAGTTGAAGCATATTTAATTCCATCCGGAACTGAAGGGGTTAAGGCTCCTTTCTATCCAGAAGTGATCTAACAGGTAATTGCAATCTCAGCTGCAGCCACTCCCTTCTGCTATAAATATATGCTTATCACTTCTCTCTATGCCGGCTGTAGCTCATACCTATGCTGTCCATGTTGAAGAAACTTGTCTCTGTGGAACTGTGGTGTTGTTATTGTTGCAGCTGTGAAGTTCCTGTTGAAAAAACCTTGGAGGGCACCTTGGTGTCTTTCCGCACCTGTTTGTCTGACCTACCTTGTGTTGTCTTATTTTCAGTGGCGAGACTAGCTTCTCACTGGCCTTCACTAGTCAGGGTGAGTTCAGGGCCAGCAAGGGCCTAGGCATTTGATTGGCGCACTGTGGGAAAGACCTGTTTTGAGACATTAGGGAGTGCAGTGATCAGCCTTGGGTGAGTGTTAAGAGGTGTTTTCACTCGCTTTTCCCTAGCACCAGAGTCCACCGTTGTATTGTGTTTCCTTTGTGTTGCATTGCTCACCGGGGTTTTTTTATCCTAAGTTATTAAAGGGCCAACATTGACCTTTAGGATTGCTACATCCGATAGGTGACACCTGTCATGATGTAACTACAGGTGTCATACCAGATACAAGTGGCGCAAAACTGCAATAACACTTCCCCCAGTCTAACACCACCCAGGTGTTGTTGCAGTTTTGCGCCATTTGATAGGAGACCACTCTTACCTGGTATGACACCCGTAGTTACATCATGACAGATGCCACCTATTGGATGTAGCAATCTTAAAAGTCAATATCGGCCCTTTAATGACTTAGGATATAAAGACCCCCAGTGAGCGACACAGCACAAAGGGAACACAATACAATGGTGGACCCTGGCGCTAGGGAAAGGGATGCAGGGACACCTCCTAACACTCACCCAAGGCTGATCACTGCACTCTCTAATGTCTCAAAATATGTATTTCGCCCAGTGCGCCAATCCGGTGCCTAGGCCCACATTGGCCCTAAACTCACCCTGACTAGTGAAGGCCAGCAAGACGCTAGTCTCACCACTGAAAATAAGACAACAAGAGGCAAACCAGACAATCCATTTACAGACACATGTTTCGTCATGTTGCCCCTCCTCAGTGCAAAGCAGAAGATCTGATTTGGTTAGGTAAGAAGCCTCTGACTGGGGGTTTATTATACTTAAAAATAAATATAAATGCTATGTTATTATTCTATGCCGTCTTCTTTTTCAATTCGAAAACATAAACTCCAACTATATTGCCACCATTTTTAAGATAAATATTAAGAACAGAACTATTTTAAGGGCTATAAATAAGCCTCTCGTCTCTATGCAAAATAGCAACACAATGGCCTCTCTTGAGTTTATACCTCCATCCATTCCATTAAAAAAAAATAAAAAGAAATTAAAAAGTTTACTTGCCGGCCAGTAAAATACAGGAACCTTGTAAAAGAGACATTACAAATGAATACAGCACAAGGAAACATAAACACAGAAGTCCACCTCTGGAAAAAGCGGCTCCCGAGCCAGCGAGCTTGTCTATGTTAACTCATACTCAATTAAAAAATAAGTTTTCGAGATTGGATTCCTTACTGGATCATGAAAATTTTGTTGACCTAAAGTTGTTTGGCAAGAAGAAATGGAAATGTATACTGAGCATTGGAATACACAGGCTGAGCTGTCGTGGTTGGGGGGAGGTGAGGACGAGGTGGGGGGGGGACATCGAAATTGGAAATAAACAAAGTATGGGAGAAATTAGACATCGTTACACCCTGACAGCGCCAGATGTGGAAGATTATAACAAGGACACCTCCGTACTTTCCTACAATAACATTCGGGGATAGTCATCTATTAATATTAATTGTGCGTTCCGGCTTTGCCAACAATATTCTTTGGAAACCATCAGCAATTGAAAGACTAAGGAGGAGATAATGAGTAATGTGCGAATATAGGAGCATCGGGGGATTAATGATTGTGTCAGTGCTAATATAGACCACCAAAAGGGGTGGTAAAAATGGAAGCTGAGAAGAACTTTTAATGAGAACTTTCCTAAATCCAAACGTTCCCTAGAAAGATCCAGAATGCAATGTCTACTTACTTGATTCCATACAATAGTTAGGATTTTCTCATTGTTTTAATAAAGGTAAGCTTCATGATGAATAAATATTAAAGGGATTATCCTGTTTACACAACACTGTAGGTCTCATTGGTAGAACGCCCCACAATCAACTGTCATAAACAGAAAAAAAAATAAAATATGAAAAAAAAAATTAAAGGCGCTGTCCACTTTGGAAATCTCTTTGTTGGAAGTGACCCGGTAAGACTACTTTACACACAGCGACATTGCTAGCGATGTCGCTAGTGAAAGCACCCGCCCCCGTCAGTTGTGTGTCACGGGCAAATCGCTGCCCGTGGTGCACAACATCGCTAACACCCGTCACACGGACTTACCTGGCCAGCAACGTCGCTGTGGCCCGGCGAACTGCCTCCTTTATAAGGGGGCGGTTTGTGCGTCGTCACAGCGGCGTCACTAAGCGGCCGCCCAATTGAAGCGGAGGGGTGGAGATGAGAGGGCGTAACAGCCCGCCCACCTCCTTCCTTGCTCATTGGCGGCGGCCGCAGGTACAATGTTGTTCCTCGTTCCTGCGGTGTCACACCTAGCGATGTGTGCTGCCGCAGGAACGACGAACAACATCGCACCTGCAATAGCAATGATATTTGAGATTAGAACGACGTGTCAACGATCAACGATATGGTGAGTATTTTTTGATCAGTAACGGTCGTTCCTGCGTTGCACTCGCAACGATGTCGCTAACGAGGCCGGATGTGCGTCACAAATTCCGTGACCCCAACGGCATTTCGTTAGCGATGTCGTTGCGTGTAAATTTGCCTTTATAGTTATTAAAGAGGTTGTCCACTACTTTTATATCCTTAGGACCTGCTGGCTCTGAGCGGCTGATCGTGGGGTTGCGGTGTGTCGGACCCCAGCCGATCTGACATTGATGACCTATCCTAAGGATAGGCCATCAATGTATAAGTCAATTATCGAGGTTCAGGCTGCTGCTACCCATATCAATCAGCTGTAAACTACAAGAGAATATGGCTGGCAGCAAATATTCAACTTCTATGCAGCACCCCTAAGGGGCAATTGAGGTATTACACTCTTGCTATTTAAATCAATGTACATCAACGTACATACATGGCAGATCTACTACAGTGGTAGATGTTGTCTTTTTCTTTTAGCCACTCTCTTTACGTGCTAAAAGGTGAAGATCCAGAATGGTTGACCCATCTATTAACCCCTTCTTGCTGCATGACAGATACGTTATATAGTCGGTACTGGTGTATGGAGTGGACTTCCGAACAGAGCCGTACATGACTGGTGCCAGCCGTGTTATACAGCCGGCACCTGCCTCTGATGCCAGCAATCAGAGATAGCTTGCTGGTGTTTAACATCTCAACGGCTGCTGTCCATCACTGACAGAGGCATTGAAGTTGTGCCATCCTGAGAATGCTGTAATTACATTTTTTTGGGGTTAACTCAGACTTTCCTAATTAGACTTTGATATATTGGTTTTTCATATCAGGATACTATGTTATAGGGGCTATGCCGCAAACAACATTGATCATCTATATACAAGATAAGTAATAAGTTTGATTGCTGGGACTTCCAAATGTCTAGAAAATGGGGGGTCCGGTGTCTACAGAGGAGCCGTATTGCATATATTTGACCCTTGCTTCATTCACTGTGTGAAACAGCAGTGGTCACACATGCGCACTACAAGCCCGATAGATCTATGGAAGTGAATGAAACAGAGCTTACACATGCGAACTATCAGCCCCATAGATCTATGGAAGTGAATGAAGAAGAGGTTACACATGCGCACTATCGGCCCCATAGATCTATGGAAGTGAATGATGCAATGAACACGCATGCGCACTATCGGCCTCAAAGATCTATGGAAGTGAATGATGCAGAGGTTACACATGCGCACTATCGACCCCATAGATTTATGGAAATGAATGAAGCAGTAGTCACGCATGCACACTATCGGACCCATAGATCTATGGAAGTTAATGAAGCAATGACTACACATACACACTATCGGCCACATAAATCTATGGAATTGAATGAATAGGTTACACATGCGCACTATCTGATCCTAGGATTTATGGAAGTGAATGAAGCAGTGGTCCCGTATGTGCACTATTGGCACCATAGATCTATGGAAATGAATGAAGCAGAGGTTACGCATGCAAACTATCGACCCCATAGATCTATGGATATGAATGAAGCAGAGGTTACGCATGCAAACTATCGACCACATAGATCTATGGATATGAATGAAGCAGTGATCACGCATGTGCACTATCAGCCCCATGTATCTATGGAAGTGAATAATGCAATGAACACGCATGTGCACTATCGGCCTCAAAGATCTATGAAAGTGAATGATGCAGTGGTTAGACATGTGCACTATCTACCCCATAGATCTATGGAAATGAATGAAGCAGTAGTTACGCATGCACACTATCGGCCCCATAGATATTTGGAAGTGAATGAAGCAATGAACATGCATACGCACTATCAGCCACATAGATTTATCAAATTGAATGAATAGGTTACACATGCGCTATGCGCACTATCTGGCCCTAAGATTTATGGAAGTGAATGCAGCGGAGGTTACACTTGTACACGATCAACCACATAGATCTATGAAAGTGACGGAAGCAGAGGTTACACATGTGCACTATCGACCCCATAGATCTATGGAAATGAATGAAGCAATGGTCACGCATGCACACTATCAGCCCCATAAATCCATTGAAGTGAATGATGCAATGAACATGCATGCGCACTATCGGCCCCATAGATCTATGGAAATGAATGAAGCAGTGGTCACGCACTATCGGCCTCATAGATCTATGTAAGTGAATGAAGCAAAGATTACACATGCACACTATCAGCTCCATAGATCTATGGAAGTGAGTAAAGAAGAGGTTACACGTGCGCACTATTGGTCCCATAGATCTACGGAAGTGAATGAAGCAGTGGTTACACATGCACACTATCGGCCACATAGATCTATGGAAGTGAATGAAGGAGTTACACATGAGCACTATTGGCCAAATACATCTATGTAAATGAATGAAACAGAAGTTACGCATGGGCACTATTGGTCCCATAGATCTATCGAAGTGAATGAGGCAGAGGTTACGCATGTGCATTACAACTTTGGGATGAAGGCTTCTGAGACAAGGGGCAGTCCTTGTGGTTGGCCACCCACAGTTTAAGAATAGGTGATGAATATTTTTGGAGGATAGCCCCTTTAGGTAATGGACGGAGCTCATTTTATTAATCCATAGGAGGTTCATTTTGGCCACATTGGTTGTCACCCAGATTTAACAGCTATAACTAAGTGGGCGAGGACTGAATTTCTAGGTAATATAAAGAACCGTGGTAGATATTTGGGAAAAAAATGTGTCTTTAAGAAAACAACGCCTCGTCTTTAAAAGAATGGACAATGCTACTGGACTATTATTACAAGTGCACTGGGCCAGATGCAGTCCCGTTTAGCACAACTATGCTGTTACCTCCCTTCCAATAAAATATATTGTACGGAACATTTAAAACAGCAAAGCTTGAAACCAAAGCTAAAAATAACATATTCATCTTTTTTATTATTTGGCTGAGAATGAAAATCCTGCTGCTGCATCAGAGAGCAATTAATATTTCTGTTCGGCTTACAGTATTAAACAAACATGCTTCCATTGTGGAGAAACATCGGCTACGGGACGGCAGCGAATGACAGAAAGTTTATGATGGAGAAAATCCGCCTATATTACCCCATTATTATCCTGTATTCTGAAGGGAAGGGACTGACGAAGACTAGGCCGAGGTCTACTGAAGGTCTGGCATGGTGAGAGTGACTTGGTCTATACCATATGGGCAATCCCCTAAAGGCTGAGCGAATCACCGGCTATCAGATATTGGGACGATAAAGTATATTGTAAAGGGCACTTTACAAGCTGCGATATCGCTATCGATATCGCTAGCGAGCGCACCCGCCCCCATCGGTTGTGCGTCACGGGCAAATCGCTGCCCGTGGCGCACAACATCGCTTACACCCGTCACACGGACTTATCTTCCCTGCGACATCGCTGTAGCCGGCGAACCGCCTCCTTTCTAAGGGGGGCGGGGTTTGTGCGGCGTCACAGCGGCGTCACACGGCAGCCGTCCAATAGAAGCGGAGGGGCGGAGATGAGCGGGCGGAATATCCCGCCCAACTCCTTCCTTCCTCATTGCCGGTAAATACAGGTAAGGAGATGTTCGTCGTTCCTGCGGCTTCATACACTGCGATGTGTGATGCCGCAGGAACGACGAACAACCAGCGGCATGCAACAGCAACGATATTATGAAAAGGAGCGACGTGTCAACAATCAACAATTTTTGATGTTTTTGAGATCGTTGATCGTCGCTCCTTGGTGTCACACGCTGCGATGTCGCTAATGGCACCGGATGTGCGCCACTAACGACGTGACTCCGACGATATATCGTTAGCGATGTCGCAGTGTGTAAGGCACCCTTTATGTGATATATTATGTGCAGTAACGATGTATAGTGAATTAGGTCGGCTGGATAAATGTATGAAGGTTTTAGCATGTATAGCTGGTGGGCACTTTCTGGTTACAGTCAAGAGGGAATGAGTGACAGATGGCCAGTGGGTTGATTAGAAAGACGGACCTTCTGAGGTGTCAGTTTTGGAGAAAGGTTCGAGTAAGGGAGACTTGGCGAGGTAGTCTAGCCAGTCAGGAACCCAGAGGTATCCTTGGAAGGTCCAGTGCCTATGGCTCACCCCGGACGGGCTTAGGAAAGTCAACTGACTTGACAGCAGTCGGGGCAGCGGACAGAAGTGCACTTCCTGGTTAGAGGGAAGCTTAGAGTCAAGAGGGGAGGTGTGACAGATGGCTAGTGGGTTGGTGAGAAAGATGGGTTTTGTGAGGTGTCAGTTCTAGAGAAGGGTTTGAGTAAAGGGGACATGGCGAGGTAGTCTAGCCAGTCGGGAACCTAGAGATATCCTCGTAAGGTCCGGAGCCTATGGGTAGCCCCGGATGGGCTTAGTAAAGTCAACTGACTTGATAGCCATCGGGGCAGCAGACGGAAGTGCATTTCCTGGTTAGAGGGAAGCTTAGAGTCAAGAGGGGAGGAGTGACAGATGGCCAGTGGGTTGGTGAGAAAGATGGGTCTTGTGAGCTGTCAGTTCTGGTGAAGGGTATGAGTAAACGAGACATGGAGAGGTAGTCTAGCCAGTCGGGAACCTAGAGATATCCTCGGAAGGTCCAAAGCCTATGGGTAACCCCGGACGGTCTCAGGAAAGTCAAGTGACTGGACAGCCGATGGGGCAGCAGATAATAGTGCTAAGAAGAGTGGGGAAATGGAGGCAAAGGCCTGGCAGGAAAGCAGGGATAGGCTGAGAGAGAGTACCCTGGAAGTAGCCATAGCAGAACCGTAGGAAAAGAGGTCATGTCTGTAGCGATGGTGGAAGAACAAATAAAGAGTCTATGTTTGGCTTGTCCAAAGAAACACCAGTGACGTGTGTGTCAATTCTACGTCCATGATGGTGCCTGGCTGTGGGGTGGTAGACAACATCCTGAACAGAAAAGTAAGTGTTGCCTACCCCAACTGAAGTCACATACAGACACAAGTGCTCACTTTTAGCAGGTGTTAAGTTTTATTTTCAGTGCCACCATAGGAGAAATGAAGAATTACCTGGTGTCTCCTGAAATCAATGATCTCTCCATGCAATGCACAGATGTGCTAGATTCTTCAGAGCAAGAGACATTTTTGTAGCTGCTCTCTTGTCTAGCGAAAGATAATGTCTCCCCTATATGAAATCACAATGCCTTAAACGGTAACTACTCTTTTTTTGTAATACTCCAGGCATCTGATGGAGAAGTCTGGGATTGATGAATACCAAGAGAACATTACCTGACTGCATTGTACCGGCTACCCAACAAGGGTAAAAAAAGCCTACCTCTTATCTACTGCACCTGGCTCAACTGGTTCCTGTACAGAATATTATGCCTAGCTTCACAGTCCCTTGAGGCACCTTCACTGGCTGAAATAACCCTAGCTGCAACACTAAGAAACCACAACCTGGACCTGGCTGTCTGAAAGGCCGTCGAGTTGTTTCCCTGTGCTCTAGGCGTTGTACTGTTATGAATTTTTGTAATATATTTTATTACATTATTTTGCTTCCTTTTCTCCTAAACCCAATACACTAATGCTGTTTCAATGCCCAGTTCATGCTACTTTAGAAACTGCTTTCAACTGCTGCTTAGCAAGATGCATACACTGTATTCACAAAATCTGTGTAGGAGACTCCTTTTCTGAGCCTCTCTGCTCTCCAACCGTGTGCTTTACTTCCATAGGGCTCTTTTCCACTTGCGATTTTCATATGCCAGTGCGATCCGACAAAACATCGGATCTCACTCGCACCAGTGTTAATCAATGAGGCAGTGTCCTCTTGCCTTTTATTTGTCAACACAAATCGTGCTCTCAGTGCAATCTCAGCAAGCTGCATTTTGCAGCGAGTTTCGGCTCACGCACCCCCATACAAGCCTATGGGAGTGTGTGAAACATCGCACTGCACTTGTATATTATGTGACTGCAGTGCGATATTCGCAGAGACAGGCAGCGGAGGAGATGGGGAGAAAGTGCTCCCTCCTTCTTCTCCAAGGCTGTGATATGATCGCAAGATCGCATCACAGTCGCATGACCCTCGTCTGACGCACGCAGCAGAGGGTCATTAGCATATCGCTTCCGATGCTCTCTCATAGGAAGCGGTACGCAAGTGGAAAAGAATCCATACTTTGATTATTTGAAGACAGTGTATTGATCTTGTCGAGCAGCAATTAAAAGCAGCTTTTAAAGGAGCATACACTGAACAATGACGCAGCAATGCAGCTTAATGTTTGGGAATAAGAGAGCAAAATAAGGTAATGTAGTAAAGTACACAAATTACGAACGTTGCAATTTCTGGAGGACAAATACTAAAATAAATTTAAAACAATTATTAAAATGGATGATATAAGTTTACTATGTGCTGCATCAGTTATAAGAGCTCAACAACAAAAACTTTGTGGCTTCTCCTTTTAAGGCTAAGAAAACACATTTTCAAAAAACAAAACTAAATAATGAGTTCTCGCTGAACCTGTATCGTGACTTCTGTTTTTGTGAATGTACTCCTGAAGCAGCGCAATCCTGGCTACACATACCGCCTACTGGCAATGTACACATTTATGTGACCTGTTTGGAGCGATATCTGAAAGTCTTAAAGTTCATTATTGTATGCCAAGTTTAAGATGTAAATGAGCCATTTGCCAGCTACATCTTTCTCAGCCAAGTGGCTCCTTAATAGAAAGTACCACTTACTTGCTCAAACTGAATTAGTCTTAAAATCACAGATTAGAACGTGGCACATTTACTTATTTAATATTGAGCTACTGATGAAAACCTATCCATGCCCAGAATTATCGGGGTGTCGGAGTGTACATACTAAAAATTTATTTTATGTAAAAACAATAAAATTTGGAAATGTATGTAATTTACACCCTCATTTTACTATTTTCACATTATATTGAATGCAATGGAAACTTAATGTCCAGAATTTGGTGTTTTGAGCTTTTCCTCTAGTTTTAATGTCCAGAATTTGGTGTTTTGGGCTGTTCCTCTAGTTTTAATGTTCAGAATTTGGCGTTTTGAGCTGTTCCTCTAGTTTTAATGTTCAGAATTTGGTGTTTTGGGTTGTTCCTCTAGTTTTAATGTCCAGAATTTGGTGTTTTGGGCTGTTCCTCTAGTTTTAATGTCCAGAATTTGGTGTTTTGGGCTGTTCCTCTAGTTTTAATGTCCAGAATTTGGTGTTTTGGGCTGTTCCTCTAGTTTTAATGTCCAGAATTTGCTGTTTTGGGCTGTTCCTCTAGTTTTAATGTCTAGAATTTGGTGTTTTTTGCTTTTCCTCTAGTTTTACTGTCCAGAATTTGGTGTTTTGGCTGTTCCTCTAGTTTTAATGTCTAGAATTTGGTGTTTTGGGCTTTTCCTGTAGTTTTAATGTCCAGAATTTGGTGTTTTGAGCTTTTCCTCTAGTTTTAATGTCCAGAATTTGGTGTTTTGGGCTGTTCCTCTAGTTTTAATGTCCAGAATTTGGTGTTTTGGGCTTTTCCTCTAGTTTTACTGTCCAGAATTTGGTGTTTTGGCTGTTCCTCTAGTTTTAATGTCTAGAATTTGGTGTTTTGGGCTTTTCCTGTAGTTTTAATGTCCAGAATTTGGTGTTTTGAGCTTTTCCTCTAGTTTTAATGTCCAGAATTTGGTGTTTTGAGCTGTTCCTCTAGTTTTAATGTTCAGAATTTGGTGTTTTGAGCTGTTCCTCTAGTTTTAATGTTCAGAATTTGGTGTTTTGGGTTGTTCCTCTAGTTTTAATGTCCAGAAATTGGTGTTTTGGGCTGTTCCTCTAGTTTTAATGTCCAGAATTTGGTGTTTTGGGCTGTTCCTCTAGTTTTAATGTCTAGAATTTGGTGTTTTGGGCTTTTCCTTTAGTTTTACTGTCCAGAATTTGGTGTTTTGGGCTGTTCCTCTAGTTTTAATGTCTAGAATTTGGTGTTTTGGGCTTTTCCTCTAGTTTTACTGTCCAGAATTTGGTGTTTTGGGCTGTTCCCCTAGTTTTAATGTTCAGAATTTGGTGTTTTGAGCCGTTCCTCTAGTTTTAATGTCCAGAATTTGGTGTTTTGGGCTGTTCCTCTAGTTTTAATGTCCAGAATTTGGTGTTTTGGGCTGTTCCTCTAGTTTTAATGTCTAGAATTTGGTGTTTTGGGCTGTTCCTCTACTATTACTGTCCAGAATTTGGTGTTTTGGGCTGTTCCGCTAGTTTTACTGTTCAGAATTTGATGTTTTGGGCTTTTCCTCCAGTTTTAACATCCAGAATTTGTTGTTTTGAGCTCTTCCTCCAGTATTAACGTCCAGAATTTGGTGTTTTGAGCTCTTCCTCTAGTTTTAATGTCCAGAATTTGGTGTTTTGGGCTGTTCCTCTAGTTTTAATGTTCAGAATTTGGTGTTCTGAGCTGTTCCTCTAGTTTTAATGTCCAGAATTTGGTGTTTTGGGCTGTTCCTCTAGTTTTACTGTTCAGAATTTGATGTTTTGGGCTGTTCCTCCAGTTTTAACATCCAAAATTTGGTGTTTTGCGCTCTTCCTCCAGTATTAACGTCCAGAATTTGGTGTTTTGAGCTCTTCCTCTAGTTTTAACACTAGAACTACTGGACTTGTGACACCTATATAGAAATACATGGTGCAAAGTAGTCAAAATGACTACCTCAGTAGTTCTAGTGTTAATGTCCAGAATTTGGTGTTTTGGGCTGTTCCTCTAGTTTTAATGTCCAGAATTTGGTGTTTTTTGGGCTGTTCCTCTAGTTTTAATGTCCAGAATTTTGGTGTTTTGGGAAACTCCTCTAGTTTTAATGTCCAGAATTTGGTATTTTTTGGGCTGTTCCTCTAGTTTTAATGTCCAGAATTTTAGTGTTTTGGGAAACTCCTCTAGTTTTAATGTCCAGAATTTGGTGTTTTGGGCTGTTTCTTTAGTTTTAATGTCCAGAATTTGATGTTTTGGGCTGTTACTCTAGTTTTAATGCCCAGAATTTTGGTGTTTTGGGAAACTCCTCTAGTTTTAATGTCCAGAATTTGGTATTTTTTGGGCTGTTCCTCTAGTTTTAATGTCCAGAATTTTAGTGTTTTGGGAAACTCCTCTAGTTTTAATGTCCAGAATTTGGTGTTTTGGGCTGTTTCTTTAGTTTTAATGTCCAGAATTTGATGTTTTGGGCTGTTACTCTAGTTTTAATGCCCAGAATTTTGGTGTTTTGGGTTGTTCCTCTAGTTTTAATGTCCAGAATTTTGTGTTTTGAGCTGTTCGTCTAATTTTAATGTCCAGAATTTGGTGTTTTGAGCTGTTCATCTAGTTTTAATGTCCAGAATTTGGTGTTTTTTGGGCTGTTCCTCTAGTTTTAATGTCCAGAATTTTAGTGTTTTGGGAAACTCCTCTAGTTTTAATGTCCAGAATTTGGTGTTTTGGGCTGTTTCTTTAGTTTTAATGTCCAGAATTTGATGTTTTGGGCTGTTACTCTAGTTTTAATGCCCAGAATTTTGGTGTTTTGGGTTGTTCCTCTAGTTTTAATGTCCAGAATTTGGTGTTTTGGGCTGTTTTTGTTAGTTTAAATGTGCATAAATTTGGTGTTGTGAGTTGTTCCTCTAGTTTTAATGTCCAGAATTTGGTGTTTTGGGCTGTTCATCTAGTTTTATGGTCCAGAATTTGGTGTTTTGGGCTGTTCCTCTAGTTTTAATGTCCAGAATTTTAACTGTTCTTATAAATTGCCCCCAACAAGCACTGATAAAGGGTAAAAAAGTTAAACGGTGATCATTTACTTATATTTACATGTCATTAATAGTGATGGAACCACAGATACCTGGGATTGTTGGGTCCAATCGGGTTAAAAAAAAAAAACGATTCCGGCTTGGAATTGATCCTGGAAATCTGCCCAGACCCTGGTCCTCATATAAGTCTATGGGGACCAGAATCCGGTGCTTTAAAGTGGTGGTAAAAGGGATAGGGGGATTAGAGTATGTGCATTATACTTGGGTCACTGAATTCACAGACCTGCATCTCCTGGCATAAGACTGGTTTTCTGCCAGGAAATACAAATTTGGTTTGAAATGTCTGCACCAGATTTATACCTCCTGGCAGAAAACCACACGGAAACAGCGCCAAAACCATTTATGTTTATTTTTTGCCAAGAGATGCAGATTTGCCGCTGAAATTTATACACCATATTCCTGCACCCAATCTACACCTCCTGGCAAAAAAAAAAAAGCATCAAAACTGCATTCGTTATGATGCGTTTTTGTGGCAGGAGATACAGATTTGGTGCAGGAATATGGTGTATAAATTTCAGCCCCAAATCTGCATCTCTTGGCAAAAAATGAATAAAACCGGTTTCGACGTTGTTTACATGTGGTTTTCTGCCACAAGGTTTAAATTTGGTGCTGAAATCTGGTGAGACACACAAAGTCATCTGAGTCGATCTTAAAAGACGATGATGTGACAGCAGTTCAGCAAGCTGCTTGAGAAAGACATTTTGAGACAGTTTTGATGCATTTTAATCATGTCAGAAGTGGATCGTAGATGGAAAAAATATAAAGTTAACATATTGTGGTCGTAGTAAAAAATGAGACAATACATTCAAGAGCTCCACCAGAAGTGAATAGGCAGCGTAATGTGAATGGAAGTCTATAACAGAGTTGAATTGTTGCATTAATGTCTATACAATGATGTGATGGATAAGTATGCAGAGCCTTTCAGATGATCCAGACAAACATATTGTCACCTACTGAGAATTAACCAGGAAATTTAATTAAAAACTTCAATGCCCATATGTCTTCTATGGGGGCACATACCAAACAACAATAAGCAAGTGCTATTATGGCCATTGTGTGTCTGAAACAGCATAATTGTGTGATTAAGTCTATGACGTAAGAGGTTTTTTGGCCACGTTGTCTTCTTCACTGAAATTGAAGATTTATGTGCAGGCATAAGAGGTGCATTATTCCCACAGCATTTTTCAATGTAATAGACCTACTGCATGAGAATGGTTGGATCCCTCATCATCATCACCCTTTGAGGTTTCACATGATGCCCGTCTGCGGCCATAATCAGAGAAAATGATCTTCCCGTTCTACGCTTCTAGTAGTGTGTTCTGAAAACATAATTCTCAGAAGTTAGCAACATTTACAAACATTATGCTAAATTGCACAATTTTAATTGCTTAAAGCCTGCTTTACATGTTACGATTCTGCATACGATATTGTGGCGCCCTGGACAAGCCAGGGGCCACAGAGCAGAACACCAACACACCCCACACTCCCGGCAGGCACACCAAAGCCAGAACACAAAACCCTTGTTGCCTTCCTCCAGGGGCTGATGTTCACACCAGGGGGTGGGCCAGGCGGTTCGTCCCGCCCACCGAGGAGTTCACGGTCCTGGAGGCGGGAATACCAGGAGATAGAGTTTGGAGAGGAGTGAGGACAGTTGAGAAGTGAAAGTGAGCAGAAGGTAGTAGTCGAGCAGCCTGAAGTTGGTCCGGGTGTGTGGCCCGGACAGATCAGCAAGGTTGGCAGACGGTGGTGACCGTCTGCAGGAGGGGCCGATTGGAGTCTACCGTAAGGACCGTGGACGGGCGGTGGCCCGGCGGTACCGGACCGGTACACAAAGAGGAGCCAGCACCATCTGGCAGGGGCTTTTTGGACCCCGGCAAGGCTAGGAGTCGCCGTGAATTTGCCAAATCCGTTAGTGAAGGGGACCTCCTGGGTTTCCAAACAGTCAAGTCCCGACAGAAGGCAACCGTCGAACCGAGTGAGAGAGACACCTCCACCGCCAAGGCAACCGTTTCTCAGGGCCAGCGCCTGCGGGCAAAAGGGGCTCCTCCGGCCCATATCCAAGCTGGGGAGCGGGTTACCGGTGGGAACCCATTGGAACTGTACAGACATCTTAGGTGCAGGGAAAGGCAGTCACCACCAACCTGCCTGGAGCAACAACACCGCAGCCGTCTGTGAGACCCGTCCATCCAGCCATGTGTTTTACCGAGACTGTGTCTTCATCATTGAGTGAGTACCACCGTGCCGTGCGGCACAGCGCTGCCCCCGTGACCCTGCACCTCCCCAGGCCCCGTAACCTGCCTGCCATCCATCCCTACCCCATCACCGGGCCCCAAGACAACCAACCCCCTACCCACGGAGGGGAGAACTAACAACCAAGCTGCTCCCAGTCACCGCTCCCGGGATCCCCGTCTAGAGCAGCGGTGGTGTCACCAAAATCACCACAACCGTGGGTGGCGTCACGGACAATATCCATAATCAAAACCCCCACAACCAATCACCCCCCTTTTCACTCACGGGCGAGGAGCGCTGCTCGAGTCCCTGGGATCCGACCCACCGCTCGAGCCACCACCGAGTAGCAGCAGCAGCCGCGGCGGCCGGACCCGAGCAGTGGGAGAGCGCAGCGTCCCCTCCTCCGCCCGCGACAACTTGGCATCACGAACAGGATCCTACCGTTCTACCGATTGGTGGAAGTGCGCCTTGTGTGACCGCCGGAGGTGTCCGGCCGAAAAATTTGCGAAGCCGCCATCTTGGGCGTGAAGAGTTCCCGCTCGAGTGTCTCCTCGAGTAGTGGAGGCGCGAAGGCCTAAACCCCGCCCCGATAGAGGAGGAGCCGGAAAGAGACTAAGGGGGACAAAATGGCGGCCGGTTGCATGTGAGCGCGGCTATAAAAGCAGGGTCGCCAGGACCCTGCGGCGATCTTGTTCCTGGGAGAGGCCGCCAGCAAGATGTACATGCCGTCCCGAAGCACCGTAGCCCCCGCGCCTGGAACAGCGGCGTGGGTGGAGATCTGGACCGCGCAGCTCTATCAGAGGCTGCAGGTCAAGATGCAGCTCCTCTTGGAGGAGTGACAGACCGACATGACGGAGGTCATAGCGACCGTGCGGAGACGCGAGGAGGAAGTTGCGGAAGGGAGGGTGAGTGACCCACACCCCGGTACCCCTAGTGGGCCGGTTATCGTGGCTGCGGGACCCGGTCTGAACCCCCTCGCCCTACTGCCTCCCTCGCCACCCGTCCCGGCTGCCGTGACCCCGCCACTAGGCCCGCTACCACCGCAACCGGTAGCGATATCCAGCATGTCCGCCCCGGCGGACCGACCTGTAGCCGGAGCCCGTAGCCGACCGGAGGTGCTACCGTGGAAAGCCCCGAAGCCTGAACCGGAGGCATTACCCGAGAGATTCCCCGAGCCGGAGCCGATAGACCGCTCCGTGAAAAAGGCCCAGCAGAGGAAAGCCCCTGTGCCCATCCCCAACACCTCGGCTGAGGTTGCGCCGGGTTGCCGCTGCAAGTCGGAGTCCAAGGCCAAGTCACCGCGGGACCTTCCGCCCAGATCACCAGCAGTGGGCAGTGTCCAAAAGGTCTCGCGGGGCCCGACCCGTGCGCCGGAGCTCACAGCAGCCCCGTACTGGGATAGGGAGCCGGTACCATTGGGCCCAGAAATCGAGGAGAGGGAAAGGAAGAAGGCGGAGTTGGTGGTCCGTGCAATCCGGGAGAAGGAGAGCCTGAAGCCTGAGACAAGCGACTTTCCGTGTCCGGGGCCCGCTGTATGAATGGCAGGTGAGGCGGTTTGATGTCCGCCGGGGCTATGGCTTTATATATGAACCGGGCCTGGAGGCCGAAGTCTTTATAGCCCGGCGGGATGTTAATGCCCACCTGCCAGAAGAGCACCCAGGCCATAACCTGATGCCGGGCGACCTGGTGCAGTACACCCGGCACTGTGGGGAGAGGGGGTGGTTTGCGCTGGATGCGAAGTTGAGGGGCAGCCAGGAGGCCCGTGTGTGCACCGCGCTCCCTCCCCCAAGTGACGCCGAGGACTCCGAGTAAGGGCAGCGGAATACCGTTGTCACCGTCCCCGTTGGGACCACATGTGTGTGTTTAAAGTTGAAGAGTTTGAAAGTTTTGAAAAATGATAAATGAATGATAAGTAAATGACACCGTGAGAAACTCACCTGATTCAGCCTTGATTTGGAACCGGTCGTAGCCGGCAGCTGGTCCCCGTTGGGACCCCCTTCACCACTTTACATAAGAAACTACTTATGAACAGGCCCGAGAACTTGTAGGGCAACCACAAACTAGTGGCATGCAAATAAAAATGTTTGTTGCAGCTCCCACCGTTACCGCCTCCGGAGAGGCAGATTGGAGGAAGGGCCCGCAGTGGAGTAGGCTGGGGCCCAGCCACCACCGGAACCGGTGGCAATCCTCTGGGGGTTTCAGGGGTTCCTCATGGACGTGGGTCCCCTGAAAAGGACAGAACACACTCGGGCAACTTGTGCAGGACTGGGGTCAAGGGGTGCTGCCTGTTTGCTTAGGGGCAGCATCCGGGCCAGGTTGCTATGGTGGGAGAGAGCGGAAGCCGTAACCGTTTGCAACCGTTAGTAACGTTTAAGTAAGAGTACCTCCCGATGTGGGAAGATGTTATTATAATTGTATGTCTGTTACCGTTTTTTAAATTTTTCAGTTGGTGAAAATAAAACCGGTGATGGACGGGCAGCCCGCGGACGGTCTGCATTTAACTAAGGGGGAATGTGGCGCCCTGGAGAAGCCAGGGGCCACAGAGCACAACATCAACACACCCCACACTCCCGGCAGGCACACCAAAGCCAGAACACAAAACCCTTGTTGCCTTCCTCCAGGAGCTGATGTTCACACCAGGGGGTGGGCCAGGCGGTTGGTCCCGCCCACCGAGGAGTTCACGGTCCTGAAGGCGGGAAAACCAGGAGATAGAGTTTGGAGAGGAGTGAGGACAGTTGAGAAGTGAAAGTGAGCAGAAGGTAGTAGTCGAGCAGCCTGAAGTTGGTCCGGGTGTGTGGCCCGGACAGATCAGCAAGGTTGGCAGACGGTGGTGACCGTCTGCAGGAGTGGCCGATTGGAGTCTACCGTAAGGACCGTGGATGGGCGGTGGCCCGGCGGTACCGGACCGGTACACAAAGAGGAGCCAGCACCATCTGGCAGGGGCTTTTTGGACCCCGGCAAGGCTAGGAGTCGCCGTGAATTTGCCAAATCCGTTAGTGAAGGGGACCTCCTGGGTTTCCAAACAGTCAAGTCCCGACAGAAGGCAACCGTCCAACCGAGTGAGAGAGACACCACCACCGCCAAGGCAACCGTTTCTCAGGGCCAGCGCCTGCGGGCAAAAGGGGCTCCTCCGGCCCATATCCAAGCCGGGGAGCGGGTTACCGATGGGAACCCATTGAAACCGTACAGACATCTTAGGTGCAGGGAAAGGCAGTCACCACCAACCTGCCGGGAGCAACAACACCGCAGTCGTCTGTGGGACCCGTCCATCCAGCCGTGTGTTTTACCGAGACTGTGTCTTCATCATTGGGCTGAGTGAGTACCACCGTGCCGTGCGGCACAGCGCTGCCCCCACGACCCTGCACCTCCCCAGGCCCCGTAACCTGCCTGCCATCCATCCCTACTCCATCACCGGGCCCCGGGACAACCAACCCCCTACCCACGGAGGGGAGAACTAACAACCAAGCTGCTCCCAGTCACCGCTCCCGGGATCCCCATCTAGAGCAGCGGTGGTGTCACCAATATCACCACAACCGTGGGTGGCGTCACGGACAATATCCATAATCAAAACCCCCACAACCAATCACCCTCCTTTTCACTCACGGGCGAGGAGCGCCGCTCGAGTCCCCGGGATCCGGCCCACCGCTCGAGCCACCACCGAGCAGCAGCAGCAGCCGCAGCAGCAGCGGCGGCTGGACCCGAGCAGTGGGAGAGCGCAGCGTCCCCTCCTCCGCCCGCGACAATATCGTATGCAATCGTAAACGCCCCCATCATATGTGCGGCACGTTCAATTTTGTTGAATGTGCCGCACAAACGATTAACCCCCATCATACGTACTTACCCATCCATACGACCTCGCTGTGGGCGGCGAACGTCCACTTCCTGGAGTGGGAGGGACGTTCGGCGTCACATCGACGTCACGCGGCAGCCGGCCAATAGAAGCGGAGGGGCAGAGATGAGCGGGACCTAAACATCCCGCCCATCTCCTTCCTTCCGCATTGCTGGCCGGGAGCCGCAGGACACAGGTAAGATCTATTCATCGTTCCTGTGGTGTCACACACTGCGATGTGTGTTACCCCGGGTACGATGAACAACCTGACGTGCAATTCATGAGGAATGAACGACGTGCGTGCGATGAACGTTTTACTGTTCATTCGCAATCGTATGTAGCTGTTACACAATACAATGTACCTTACGATGCCTGATGTGCTTCACTTACGACGTGACCCCGCCGACACATCGTAAGATATATTGTAGTGTGTAAAGCGGGCTTAACACCACTAATATAGTAAGTGGTTTCTCCAAATTCAACACAAAATTCCAAACTTAGTTGACTACTGCAGTTTCAGAATTATTCACCCCTTCATGACAAGCGTTTTTTCTATGGAGTTAACGCGCTCACCGGGGCCTGGGGAGACGTGTTACAGAGCTGCAGTTCTTCTGCTGCTTCTTGGACTTTGCGCTGGCTGGGCCTGGTTCCGTGACCCCAGTGGTGTCGTTTAATAAAGATGTGGTGGATAATGGTTGTTTTGTGACGCCACCTGTGGTATGCGGCAAGTTTGGTCCCGCCGCTGCGGGATAGGGACCTCTGGAGCTGATGGTGACGCAGCTTGGATGGCACAGCTCTCCACAGGTAGAGCTGTGCCCCAAGGTGGATGGTGGTGGTAGTAGTAGTCTATTATGGCGGGCGCAGACGAATAATGGAGCGACTCAGGGGTGCAGTCAATAGATGTTTAGTCACTGTAGCCGGTTACATACATGCCGTGGACCACCTTTGGAGTGCCGGGATTCACTGTGATGGGCTCCAGGAAATCCCGGGTAGTTCGGAGGTCGAGTCCGGTGGACTTTTCTTTAGTGTACTCTTTCCCTGGCCGACTTCTGCGCTTGTTTTGCCCTCCTGCCTTGCACCCTTGCTTACTGAACCCTGTTCCAGTGCACGTGAACCCTGTAGGGTGGTGTGAAGCTCTATCCCTTTGGTCTATTTTGGGTCACTTTCCAGTGAATTCGTGTGCGGTGGTAGCTTTGGTGCTTAAAGACACCTCAGCCACTGGTTTCACTAGGGAGTCCGCCGTCGGTTTAATCTCCTCTAGCCTGGGGACCAGTCCGCGATTTGCCACCGTGTCCCTTCACTCATTGATAATGTATGGAACGAGGCCATGGGGTAGTGCAGGAATTCCCTTGGGCTCTGGGACCCTTCTATCTATGCCCGGACAGAGCGGTACCAGCTCCTGGCCTTGGGTCTTTGCTCCTCCACTCCACCTCTCCAACTTTCAACTAACTCTCTCCACACGACACCTCTGTTCCCACTCAGCTGACTCCACCCCCCGGTCTGGTTTGGGTATAATCACGCCCTTACCATGTTTGGTGATGTCTTTCTGAGTGAGCGTGCTGTGCTTTTGCATGGGCCGACATTGACCTGTCCCTTACCCAGGATGGAATACCACACCTTTGGTTGAAGTGCAGTACCACAGAAGCCTCAGGGGTGCCACATAGACAGCACTTCTGATGAAACAGCTCATCCCTCTTGGGCAGGGCCGGATTAAGGTTGGTGGGGGCCCCTGGGCAGAGAATCTGGTGGGGGCCCCATAAACGTTAACATTTTTAGCCATAACAGTAGAGCGCGAACCGTAGCATTTAGATATAAATCCAATGAACATGTATCTTACCCTGTTCTGCGACATTCAGATTTACAGTACTACAATACAGATACAGTCCAGGATCACTCACAGCCGTCACTTAGGCCCCTTTCACACGTCAGTGATTCTGGTTTGTGCTTTTTTTTAAACGTACCAGAATCACTGACATACGCAGAGCCATTCTAATGAATGGGTCTGCTCACACGTCAGTGATTTTTCACTGCACGTGTCTCCGTGCGGCGTACCCGCGTGTGCGTGATTGCTGCACGGAGACATGTCCATTTTTTTCTGGCATCACTGATGTTCCACGGACCACGCAGTGGTGTGGTCCGTGAAACACGTGCCAGAAAAAAACGTGCATTTAAAATAATAAACATTTTAACTCACCCGGCGTCCAGCGATGTCCTCTGCAGCCCGTGCAGCTTGCTGCTTCTGAGCCGGCTCATTACTGTCGCGCATATTCATTATGCGCGACACAGCCGACCCGGAAGCAGCTGCTGCAGGGGTCACCGCCGGCCGGATTCTGCACCGCGGGAGGATTCAGCACCACGGACAGCGGGAGCGGGCGCAGGTGAGTGAATCTCTAAGTGCAATCACGGGCCACGGAGAACGGAGCCCGGATTGCACTTAGACAACCCACGTGTGCCGTGATTTTCGGCACACGCAGGGACATGTGCGTGTTTTACACACCAGTGAAAAACGTCAGTGTTTTTCACTGATGTGTGAAACGGGCATTATACACACAGTACAATACAGATACAGTCCAGGATCACTCACAGCCGTCACTTATACACACAGTACAATACAGATACAGTCCAGGATCACTCACAGCCGTCACTTATACACACAGTACAATACAGATACAGTCCAGGATCACTCACAGCCATCACTTATACATACACACAGTACAATACAGATACAGTCCAGGATCACTCACAGCCGTCACTTATACACAGAAAGTAGAGTTACTCACATATTTTTAATTGATCCCAATGTTAAGGCAGCCAGGGACGGCTCCAGGTTTTTGTGGTCCCCGGTTGAGTCTCAGACACGCACATACACATACAGGCATATACGTACATATACATATTTGAAGACAAATTCACAAAAATACATTTAAACAGACAAATATATAAACAGTCATATACACTGACTTACATGCAGACACAGATGCATTACAGGTGTTAATATGGAGAAGTCACAAGCAGCCTCACTCACCTCTCCCGCTTGTTTCCAGCTCCTCCAGGACATATGTCTGTGTTGCATGATGGCCATCAATAAGGCTATGTGCGCACGTTGCGTACAGTCACTGCAGAGATTTCTGCAGCGATCTGAAGAGCACATATGCGCTTTAAATCGCTGCAGAAATGTCCGTAGTGAGCGCCGATTCCATGCGCTCTGCCTGCAGCTCCTCCCATAGACAGAGCTGGAGCTGCTGGCAAAGCGCAGGAAAGAAGTGACATGTCACTTCTTAGAACGCAGCGCTTCGGCAGTAGCCGAAGCGCTGCGCTCTAAAACGCCACGTGCGCACGGCCCCTGCACAATCTCCATAGACTGTGCAGGGGACGCAGGACGCATGCAGTTACGCTGCGCTACAAAGCGCAGCGTAACTGCATGTATTTACGCAACGTGCGCACATAGCCTAACAGTCATGACTGCACACCATGCACACTGACACAGCACTGCTGTATATACATCACAGGAGGGGCTGGGGCCTACAATATATACATTACAGGAGGGGCAGGGGGCATAGACATTACTGGGGGGGCATAGACGTTACTGGAGAGGCAAACAGCTCTGGTGGCGTACACATTACTGGGATGGGTGGCTTAGTGCTCTGGGGGACCCATATAGTTCTGGGGTGCCGCATAGACTGCTCTGATTCATATATACACACACACAGCTCTGCTTCATACACACACACAGCTCTGCTTCTCACCACACATCTTTCTTCAGCTCTGCTTCACACACACACACACACACACACACAGCTCTGCTTCACACACACACATCTTTCTTCAGCTCTGCTTCACACACACAGCTCTGCTTCTCACACACACAGCTCTGCTTCACACACACACAGCTCTGCTTCACACCACACATCTTTCTTCAGCTCTGCTTCACACACACACACACACACACAGCTCTGCTTCACACACACACACACACACACACACAGCTCTGCTTCACACCACACATCTTTCTTCAGCTCTGCTTCACACACACACATCTTTCTTCAGCTCTGCTTCACACACACACACACACAGCTCTGCTTCACACACACACACACACACACACAGCTCTGCTTCACACCACACATCTTTCTTCAGCTCTGCTTCACACACACACACAGCTCTGCTTCACACACACAGAGCTCTGCTTCACACACACACACACACACACACACACACACAGAGCTCTGCTTCACACACACACACACACACACACACACACACACACACAGCTCTGCTTCACACCACACATCTTTCTTCAGCTCTGCTTCACACACACACACACACAGCTCTGCTTCACACACACACACACAGCTCTGCTTCACACGCACTCACACACACACAGCTCTGCTTCACACACACACACACACACACACAAACACAGCTCTGCTTCACACCACACATCTTTCTTCAGCTCTGCTTCACACACACACACACAGCTCTGCTTCACACCACACATCTTTCTTCAGCTCTGCTTCACACACACACACACACACACACAGCTCTGCTTCACACCACACATCTTTCTTCAGCTCTGCTTCACACACACACACAGCTCTGCTTCACACACACACACAGAGCTCTGCTTCACACACACACACACACACACACACACACAGAGCTCTGCTTCACACACACACACACACACACACACAGCTCTGCTTCACACCACACATCTTTCTTCAGCTCTGCTTCACACACACACACACACACACAGCTCTGCTTCACACACACACACAGCTCTGCTTCACACGCACTCACACACACACAGCTCTGCTTCACACACACACACACACACACACAAACACAGCTCTGCTTCACACCACACATCTTTCTTCAGCTCTGCTTCACCCACACAGCTCTGCTTCACCCACACAGCTCTGCTTCTCACACACTCACACACAGCTCTGCATCACACCACAGATCTTTCTTCAGCTCTGCTCTGCCCCTACCTGCTCTGATGCCATCCTCCTGCTGATCCGGTATAGGCCGCCATCCTCCTGCTGCTGTTCCGGTGCCGTGGCCATCCTCCTGCTCCGGTTAGTCTCCTCTCCTGGCCGTGGCGTGGGTCTTTTCCTCCGCGGCCGCGCGCGTGGGTCTTCTCCTCCGCGGCCACGCGCGTGGGTCTTCTCCTCCGCGGCCGCGAGCGTGGGTCTTCTCCTCCGCGGCCGCGCGCATGGGTCTTTTCCTCCGCGGCCGCGAGCGTGGGTCTTTTCCTCCGCGGCCGCGCGCGTGGGTCTTCTCCTCCGCGGCCGCGCGCGTGGGTCTTCTACTCTGCGGCGTCCTGCTGTGACGTCCGCAGCACTGGACGCCGCAGCAGAGCAGGGAGCAGGCACACCTCTGACCCCGGAAGTACAGGCGATGGTACTTCCGAGGTCAATCAGCGTCCTGCGCCCGCAGTCTGTTGTTGCGTCTTAGAGACGCAGATACAAATAAATGTAGGTGCTCCCCCCCTCCAAAAAACACAGCTGATTTAGACTGTCTTTACGGAGTGGGAGCGGGTGTGAAAAAAAGAAAAAAAAATGCTGACGGGTGGCAAGTATGGCCCTGGTGGTGGGGGCCCCCTTAGAAGCTCTTTTGGTGGGGGCCCCGGGGCTGAAGCCCCACCTGCCCCGCCTATAATCCGGCCCTGCTCTTGGGCGATGGCCTCCTATTCACTAATGTTATTGGAATTTTGCGCTGAGACCACCTTCTACACAGCCAACAAAAGGTTTTCTATGAGGTTCAAGTCAGACAACTGTGATGGCCATTCTAGAATCTTCCAGGACTTTTTCCTGAAACCAAGCCTTGGTGGACCTGTGAGGTATGCTTGGGGCCATTATCATGTTGGGAGGTCTAAAGACACTTAAACTTCACCTTCCTCACTGGACACATTAGGTTTCCTGCTAGGAGTTCCTGAAACTTTATTGAATCTATCTTGTCCTACATAAGCTGCAGTATTCCAGTTCCATTGGAGGCAAAGCAGCCCCAGAGCATTACCAAGCCAACACCATGCTTCAATGTAGGCCACACCAACTTAGGCTATGTGCCCACGGGCGCTCGTAAATGCGGATGTATCCGCAGGTACGAGCGCATGTTTCCGCAGCTGCCCGCCGGCATCCGCAGCTATTTTACAACGGAATAGCTGCGGGAAACATGCGGACATTCATGCGGCTTTTTCCATATTTTTTTTGGGTCTACACTACATCCGCTCACGCTGTTGTTACCCCCAGTGTGAGTCGTTCAAACACTGCAAGCGGCCCGCACTGGGCTGAGCACTGAGTGTACCCGAGCACAGCGATGCTCACACGAGTAGTTTGCATATGTCGATCAAATGAAGCTGGAAAGAAAATTGTGCAAATATTGTCTTATCCAATGTAAAATATAAAGAATAAGTTAGAGGGGCTCACCTTTTGGGGTTGTGCAGATCACAACCACCATAAATGTCTGTAGCCGCTGCAGAAACCCACGTGGAGATCAAACAATGGAAAGGAAGAAAGGGTTAATGTCCTGCACCACCACAAGGTCCAAACGGTATAATGTAGAATATGATTTATTGGTCAACACGTTTCAAAGTCATCAGCTTCATCAGGACAGTCAGGATATGATTGTCTTGATGAAGAAGTCTTGATGACTTTGAAACGTGTTGACCAATAAATCATATTCTACCTTATACCGTTTGGACCTTGTGGTGGTGCAGGACATTAACCCTTTCTTCCTTTCCATTGTTTAGTTTGTATCCTGCTCTATGACCTCCCTTCTAACAGTCTCGCAGCCCTACAATCTATTCTAAACTATGCTGCCCGGCTAATCCACCTGTCCCCCCGCTACTCCCCAACCTCTCCTCTCTGCCAATCTCTTCACTGGCTTCCCATTGCCCAACAACTCCAGTTCAAAACCCTAACCATGACCTACAAAGCCATCCACAACCTGTCTCCTCCCTACATCTGTGACCTAGTCTCCCGGTACTTACCTGCACGTAACCTTCGATCCTCACGCTATCTCCTTCTCTACTCCCCTCTCATCTCCTCTTCCCACCATCGCATCCAAGATTTCTCCCGTGCCTCCCCCCATACTCTGGAATGCTCTGCCACAACACATCAGACTCTTGCCTACCTTGATAAGCTTCAAAAGGAACCTGAAGACCCACCTCTTCCGACAAGCCTACAACCTGCCGCAACCCTCAGTCTGATGTAGCGCCGCACAACCAGTTCTACCCTAACTTACTGTATCCTCACCTATCCCTTGTAGACTGTGAGCCCTCACGGGCAGGGACCTCTATCCTCCTCTACCATCTGTGCCAGGTATTGTTTATGGCTATTATACTTGTCCCTATTATGTATACCCCTTTCACATGTAAAGCACCATGAAATAGATGGCGCTGTAATAATAATAAAAATTATTATTAATAATAATAATAATAATATAATATAATAATAATAATATAAAAATAAAATAATAATAATATTAAAATAATAATAATAATAATAATAATAATAATAATAATAATAATAATAATAAAATATATAAAGCACCTGAACGCCGAATCCGAACTCCGTTTTTTTGGAAAAGTCTATGTTTGGTATGAACACCAAACCTCGGGTCGGCTAATCTCTAGTGGGGAGGTATGTAAATTATTTTTGTTGGATTCTTTTATCAGAAACAGCAGAAAGTTTGTACATTTTTGCTAATAAAACAAATTTGCAATGAGGGCTGATTTAATTTAGATTTTTACTACGTATAGCCAGTGCATAAAAGTGACATTGAAGCCCTTCTCGGAAAAAAAATGGTGAAAATTGAAGCTTTAGACACCTTCAGTCCCAATATATTCAGGGCCCGGTATGTGACGTTCTTGATGGATTTTGCTCCACCACCTTCCATTCCTAAATCAATTCAATGTTGTAACATTATTAAGGCTGATTGGACGTTCATCCCGACTCTTAATACACGAGATTAACGAACATGTCTTCACGTTCCCTCAGTTGAGTAACCCAGTGATGTGTGTTGGGTTTGTGAAAGGAAAAAGTCAGTAGGAAGGAACATTAAATAAATAGTGATCACTGCTGAGAGATTTATTGACCTGAGAAGAAGTCATTAGCCGAGGTCTCAGTCAATATTTACCTCACAGTTCAGTAAATCTCGATGTTCAGTGAAAATTAAAGTCAATATGATGTGTGCTTTTTTTACTTGCAAATTAATTTTCCAATGTAAAAGCCTCATTTTTTGCAATAAAACCACTTTTTAAACTTATGCATATCCCCCGGTGGCTTTTAAAAAGAGTGTTATAAAGCCGATGAAATTCTGGCAATGGAACGCTGGCTTAACTTGGCAGGGAGTTTCCACATATTTATACATGCAACGAGGAGTCTGAATATGAGGGTTGTCTCAGCAGGTAAGGCAACATTTATAACAGTAATATTATTCATCTCATTACTGCGATAGGCAAGTGGATGATTGATCCCAATGCATCTGCATTTTATATAAGTAGGTGCCATGTGAATTGAGGCACCGGGGAACCATAAGCCTAAAATGAACGTATTACATATTATGGTGGCACCTTCTCAGTTGCGTAGAAGTGTTTTCAATGTCTTCTTGATGGTGGCAAATTGACCAAGAAAATAGATGACAGACTATGACTATGTGGTTTCTGGCAATAGAAGGTCACAGCATTTTGTCAGCGCAGAATGCTCCCTGACTTTCCATTGTTCCTTCTGTCAGTATGCATTGGTATAGGTAGCTTTCCTGCTGGATTCATCTCTCACCCGTATTGACCCAGCAGGATTTCGACTTCCACCCAGCTGCTCATCATCAGTATTCTCTTGGTAGTTAAATACCAAGTGCTGGTGATCTTTTCAGTTCATTCAAGCTTTTGGTTGCAAGTAGGTGGCTTATACTCCTCTGTGGTATCATTGCCGAAAGCTTTGCTGCACTCCTTCCTGAGTGATCTAAAGATAAGCAGTTCATGCATTTTCCCCCTGCGTGTCCTCCTTGTGTCTTCTCTAGTGTTTAGTGGAATTGACAAAGAACTTATCCCACCAATTCCCTATTTAGGGTACAGCGCTAGTGATACCTAGGGTCAGGTGTCCGGCTCGGTGCATAGGTGCAAAACCTATCTAGGGTGGTGAGGGATCCCAGGGACCAGTGGTAGGTTTGGTCAAAAGTCACTATCTACTCTTTCCCTAGACTCAGGATTTCCCTTCGCTTTCGCCGTTTGCTTGGTATGTCCACGTACCTATCGTGACACTAAACCACTGGAATTGCATTCCTTACGTGCTGTGATAGGGCAGGCAAAGAACACGTGTGTATGTAAGTATAATTATTCACAAGGCAGTACTATAACTTTATTTTTGCATGAGTCTTCGATGGATGTGTCGCGGGCGGAGGAGGGGACGCTGCGCTCTCCCACTGCTCGGGTCCGGCACGGCTACTGGTGCTGCGACTCGGTGGTGGCTCGAGCGGTGGGCCGGATCCCGGGGACTCGAGCGGCGTTCCTCGCCCGTGAGTGAAAGGGGGGTTTGATTGTGGGGATTTGGATATTGTCCGTGACGCCACCCAAGGTTGTGGTGATTTTGGTGACACCACCGCTGCTCTGGACGGGGATCCCGGGAGCGGTGACAGGGAGCAGCTGAGTTGTTAGTTTTCCCCTCCGTGGGTAAGGGGGTTTTGTTGTCCCGGGGCCCGGTGATGGGGTAGGGATGGATGATGGATGGCAGGTTACGGGGCCTAGTGAGGTGCAGGGTCGCGGGGGCAGCGCTGTGCCGCATGGCACGGTGGTACTCACTCAGCCTGAAACGATGACACAGTTCTCGGTAAAACACACGGCTGGAAAGACGGGTCCCACGGACGGCTGCTGTTGCTTTTCCCCGGCAGGTTGACGGTGACTGCCTTTCCCTGCACCTAAGTACGGTAAACGGTTCCAATGGGTTCCTACCGGTAACCCGCTGCCCGGCTTGGATATGGGCCGGAGAAGCCCCTTTTGCCCGCAGGCGCTGGCCCTGAGAAACGGTTGCCTTGGCGGTGGCGGTGTCTCTCTCACTGGGTTGGACTGTTGCCTTCTGTCGGGACTTGACTGTTTGGAAACCCAGGAGGTCCCCTTCACTAACGGATTCGGCAAATTCACGGCGACTCCTAGCCTAGCCGAAAAGCCCCTGCCAATGGTGCTGGCTTCTCCTTGTGTACCGGTCCGGTACCGCCGGGCCACCGCCCGTCCACGGTCCTTACGGTAAACTCCGATCAGCCACTCCTGCAGACGGTCACCACCGTCTGCCAACCTTGCTGCTCCGTCCGGGCCACACACCCGGACTAACTTCAGATCGCTCAACTACCACTTTGCTCCTCACACTTGCTCCTCCAAACTCTATCTGACTGTTGGTCCCTCCTCCAGGACTGTGAACTCCTTGGTGGGTGGAGACCAACCGCCTGGCTCCACCCCCTGGTGTGGACATCAGCCCCTGAAGGAAGGCAACAAGGGTTTTGTGTTCTGGCTTTGATGTGCCTAACCGGGGTGTAGGGTGTGGTGGTGTAATTACCTGTGGCCCCTGGCTTGTCCAGGGTGCCACAGATGCGTCCACCCTATATGGTGAATTTCACATGATCTGCCTTTGACCAATGTTTTTTTTCCATCAAGCTACACATGATTATTATTATTTCTATTAGTCCATAGATGTATAATGGAAATTTCCTGCTCGTCCGATGGCACGCCTTGATGAAGGCTTGTGGAGAAATGTGCGTTGGGGCTGGTGCCAGACAATATGGGCGATTTCACTTGGGTTTTATATTTACTACGTCTTTCATACAAGTGAACTTCTTTATGGTTCTGTTGCCCAATTAATCTGTTTGTCTTTATGTTTTTTGGCCAGTTACAAGCTACATATACACTGCTCCATTTCGGGCACCATTAGCATTGTATGCACTTTTACTACTTTTTGCATACCCATGAGGATAACCTGGTGATTGTTTATTTATAATTTACACAATATGGTGGTCTCCTCCTGCTGTTTCCGCCCTTTTTCTGTGTGATTCCCCTGGTTTTGACTGTTTATGTATTATCATTTATGTAATAAATATTTATATATTCAAACTTTTTGGTTGGCTATCCTTCATCATTTTATAGGTTTTCATTATCTATGTAACTATGATTGCTATACAGTTGAAACCAGAAGTTTCCCTCTAATATCTAAAATTACACATCTGCAAGTTTTTCTCACTATATGACATGAAATCAGATTAAAACTTTCCCGTTTTTAGGTCAATTAGGAACCAAAATTATTTAGATTTGCCAAATGCTGGAATAATGTAAGAGAGAATGTTTTCAGGCATTTTTATTACTTTCTGCAAAGTCAAAAGTTTACATGCGCTAAAGGGTGCTTTACACGCTGCAACATCGCTAACGATATATCGTCGGGGTCACGGTGTTTGTGACGCAATCCAGCGTCGTTAGCGACATTGCAGCGTGTGACAGCTAGTAGCGACGATCAACGATTGCAAAAACGTCATAAATCATTGATTGTTAACTCGTCGCTCCTTTTCATAATGTCAATGGTGGTGCATGCCGCTGGTTGTTCGTCGTTCCTGCGGCACCACACATCGCTATGTGTGACACCGCAGGAACGACGAACATCATCCTACCTGCGTCCACCGGAATGGAGGAAGGAAGGAGGTGGGTGGCATGTTCCGGCCGCTCATCTCCTCCCCTCCTCTTCTATTGGGCGGCTGTTTAGTGACGCCGCAGTGACGCCGAACGCACCTCCCCGAAGGAGGGATTGTTCGGCAGCAGCAGCAACGTCGATAAGCAGGTATGTGCATGTGACGCTGCCGTAGCGATAATGTTCGCTACGGCAGCAATCACCACGTATCGCACCAACGACGGGGGTGGGTGCTATCGCTCGCGACATCGCTAGTGTAAAGCACCCTTAAGAGTACTATGCCTTTAAACAATATGGAACAGCCCATATGATGATGTCATGTCTTTAAAGTTTCTGATAGGTTTATTGGCAACATCTGAGTTAATTAGAGACACACCAATATCATATTAGATAGTGAGAAAAACATGCAGATGTGTCTTTTTAGATAGAGTACGGAAACCTCTGGTTTCAACTGTAGGTGCAATTATCATCTTTGTTATTTAACATTTTTTAGCATTGCTTTCTCACCCATTGCTGCAATTTTTGCATAGTTATAGAAGTATTTTGAGAATATTTTCAAAAACATGCGGTAGAAACAGTGTAAAGATGCCAATCACACTATACTAAGGAGTCATAAATGCTTCAAACAGGGCATAAAATTGCAATTTTTGGAAAAATCCATCAACTTTAATTCAGCCTAACCATGGAGCGGAGGGACAAATTCTAAAAAAAAAAGATACTGTCTAATTTTAGCACTAAGACGTGATTGACTTATGGTATAGTTGTTAAACTATGTTTACAATTTTTGGAAAAAGTTGGAAGAATTTTAGTGTATAGGACATTGACCATACCTTAAACAATAAGGCACACTTACTATGGTTTTCTTGGATCTTCTTCTTAGATATTTAGTGTCCTATTCTTTTTGGACATGCTTGAATTTTTTTTTCACCGGAACCTTTTTGCTAGGAAGATTAAAACGTTTGGTGACAATGTTCTTATGTCTAAATTAATGTTATGAGGGTCTTCTGCAAACAGAAGAAGAGCTGGAGCCAATACAGCCCAAAGTCTATGACCATTCAGACACCACAGTGATAAAATTTCCAAATAAGATGGTACCACCAACCTGTTAGTTTGGACATTACAAGATATGTCATGCTGAGGGAAAAGGATACTTTACCAAAGAGTGGGTCAACTGCGCAGTTTATGGAGGCCTTAATTGGACTTTAGACGTGAGTAGGAACACAATCACATTAACGTGGGATAATAAAACTATGGTCCTCAAGAAGAAGTCATCTTGGTGATGTATAGAGTTTAGATAAGCTTCGGTAGCCTCTATATTAAAAGTTTCTTCCAACTATATTACTGTATTTTCCATTGTAAGACGAACCTTTTTCCCCCAAGACTGGGAGTAAAATGGGGGTGCGTTTTACAAAATGAATATGGCGTACCGGGGCGGCAGTGGTAGGAGACAGGGTCACAGGACACACACGGGGGTGTCGCGACGGGTGCCATTGATTTGCGGGCAGATGTATCACAGGACGGGATGTCTCAGCGGTGGGCGCATTGAGCTGACTGCGGGCTCCATTGAATCACCCGCGGTTGATGTAGTGAACTGCAAGAAAATGGCCGTGGAGGTGGCGCGTGTGCAGATTGACACGATGGACTTCAAGAAAATGGCCGCGGAGTCCTATCTGCGCACGAGATGCCTCCGCAGCCATTTTCGTGAAGTCCATCTTGTCAACTGCGGGTGATTCAATGCACCTGCCGCTGAGACACCCCATCCTGTGATACCCCCGCAGCCAGCAGATCAATGGTGCCTTCCACGACACCCCCGAGTGCGTCCTGTGACTCTGCTTCCTATGACCCCACTCTACCACCGCCTCCTCGGTATGCCATATCGAGGAATTCAACAGAGCCCGCAGTCAGACCAATGGCACCGACTACCGAGACACCACATCCTGTGACCCTCTGTCCTGTGACCCTCCTGAATCTCTTGACTGCAGTGTCACCCCTGCAGCCCACCGGCAGATCAATGGCATCCGCCCTCGCCGCGACACCCACGAGCCCGCAGTATTGCCAACCTTCCTGAGCTATAACACCCCTTCCTATGAGCTCACATTATCGCTGACCCTGCCTTCTTGAACGTCCTGAGCCGCTCCACCACAGCCGCACCCCACTGGTGAGCATTAGGATGCACTAGGATTGTAAGACAGACCCTCATTTTTAACAGTAAAAATTATTTTTTCCTATTTTCCTCCTCTAAATTTGAGGTGCGTCTTATAATCCGGTGCGTCTTATAAAATCAAAAATACGGTATTTTCTAAGCAACCTTGAAGTTTTGGCATTCAAGATTCTCCAGTTCTTGGGTCATCCATTCTTTATCCGATACTTCTATTCCTTTCTCTCCCCATTGTGTATGAAACAACCCTATGACCTTAGCCAATGCCACCCACAAGGTAGACATTTTCGTAGACTTGTTGACCCTTTTATAGACCATGCTCTTATTACCCACTAATAATTTCAATCTTGCTTAGATCTAAGGTTTATATTTTAATTCATAACAGGAAAAAAATTCTTCGAATTCTGTGTCCAATATTTCATGGAAACAAGTTTATAGGGCTACCAGCTGTTTAACTACCACTCTAGGAAGCAATACGTATAGTAAAAGTCATCGTAACCTAGTATATGTATGCCAACTAGCAAAATATGACATCATGCCCCTTGTCCGAGCTCCTCTGCAATCCATCTGATCTTCTGACAGGTCTGACTCCCTGTTGCCCAGAACTATTGTAACTCTATAGACGGACTGCCAAGAGACTTGGTTTACAATGCAGGTAGGAATTGGCCAAGAAAGTCTATAATATATACTCTGGTTAATTTATGGAGAAAAAAAATGACAAAATGTTGTGTCAAGAGTTTATTCGATGTTTCTGCTGGCTGCATTTTGTTTTCTCAGCTGCAAAGAGATGTCTGTAATGGCATACATCACACGTGAAAGTGCTAAAGCAGCAACAGGTATGGCCCACAATGGCACTAAATAGTAGCTTTTATTACTTCTTAAGCTATTCGTATGCACTTGAAATCCTGAGCCTGAGTGTAGCGGGTGTTAGTTTCCTGATGCCAATGTAGACCAGGTTATCCCATGACTTCATAATAACTCGCGCCTGGCACTCCATCCGCTGGTTCAATAATGACGGGCCATCCAGTGTTCGTTGGTGCTGGTGGTTACTTCTATAAGGGGAACCAAAGATGTCAAGATGATTTGTATATTCTGTGACTGTTTTGTTCTAAAAAATATCTATGCCCTCATACATAGAATGAAGGAGGCTCAAAATAACAGATCTCAGCTTATGCCGCGCCATGGTCTGAGACACTTCGACCTCAACAGCTTGTTTGCCTCACTTAGTCCTTCCCACTGTTACACCTAGTTTTGCACAAACTTCGCCAACTTTCATGACGGCATTGTGCGCTCTTCAGATTGTAGATTCTGACACTCCGCACAATGGCTTCTCAGGTATCTGAGATCAACATGAGTAGACTTGGGCATCAATCTGCTGTGTGCTGATATATAGGCAGGCTAATAAGAATTAATCTCTGCTAATCTGCTTGCTCCTTTGGTCACATGTTGTGGGAAGGAATATCACATCTGCTCCCCTCCTATTTCTGCTGGTTGAAACCTTCGACCCGTGCCAACTATAGTTTATTCTATGTTGGTACAGTCAGGGCCAGAAATATTTGGACAGTGACACAAGTTTTGTTATTTTAGCTGTTTGCAAAAACATGTTCAGAAATACAATTATATATATAATATGGGCTGAAAGTGCACACTCCCAGCTGCAATATGAGAGTTTTCACATCCAAATCGGAGAAAGGGTTTAGGAATCATAGCTCTGTAATGCATAGCCTCCTCTTTTTCAAGGGACCAAAAGTAATTGGACAAGGGACTCTAAGGGCTGCAATTAACTCTGAAGGCGTCTCCCTCGTTAACCTGTAATCAATGAAGTAGTTAAAAGGTCTGGGGTTTATTACAGGTGTGTGGTTTTGCATTTGGAAGCTGTTGCTGTGACCAGACAACATGCGGTCTAAGGAACTCTCAATTGAGGTGAAGCAAAACATCCTGAGGCTGACAAAAAAGAAAAAAATCCATCAGAGAGATAGCAGACATGTTTGGAGTAGCAAAATCAACAGTCGGGTACATTCTGAGAAAAAAGGAATTGACTGGTGAGCTTTGGAACTCAAAAAGGCCTGGGCGTCCACGGATGACAACAGTGGTGGATGATCGCCGCATACTTTCTTTGGTGAAGAAGAACCCGTTCACAACATCAACTGAAGTCCAGAACACTCTCAGTGAAGTAGGTATATCTGTCTCTAAGTCAACAGTAAAGAGAAGACTCCATGAAAGTAAATACAAAGGGTTCACATCTAGATGCAAACCATTCATCAATTCCAAAAATAGACAGGCCAGAGTTAAATTTGCTGAAAAACACCTCATGAAGCCAGCTCAGTTCTGGAAAAGTATTCTATGGACAGATGAGACAAAGATCAACCTGTACCAGAATGATGGGAAGAAAAAAGTTTGGAGAAGAAAGGGAACGGCACATGATCCAAGGCACACCACATCCTCTGTAAAACATGGTGGAGGCAACGTGATGGCATGGGCATGCATGGCTTTCAATGGCACTGGGTCACTTGTGTTTATTGATGACATAACAGCAGACAAGAGTAGCTGGATGAATTCTGAAGTGTACCGGGATATACTTTCAGCCCAGATTCAGCCAAATGCCGCAAAGTTGATCGGACGGCGCTTCATAGTACAGATGGACAATGACCCCAAGCATACAGCCAAAGCTACCCAGGAGTTCATGAGTGCAAAAAAGTGGAACATTCTGCAATGGCCAAGTCAATCACCAGATCTTAACCCAATTGAGCATGCATTTCACTTGCTCAAATCCAGACTTAAGACGGAAAGACCCACAAACAAGCAAGGCCTGAAGGCTGCGGCTGTAAAGGCCTGGCAAAGCATTGAGAAGGAGGAAACCCAGCGTTTGGTGATGTCCATGGGTTCCAGACTTAAGGCAGTGATTGCCTCTAAAGGATTCGCAACAAAATATTGAAAATAAAAATATTTTGTTTGGGTTTGGTTTATTTGTCCAATTACTTTTGACCTCCTAAAATGTGGAGTGTTTGTAAAGAAATGTGTACAATTCCTACAATTTCTATCAGATATTTTTGTTCAAACCTTCAAATTAAACGTTACAATCTGCACTTGAATTCTGTTGTAGAGGTTTCATTTCAAATCCAATGTGGTGGCATGCAGAGCCCAACTCGCGAAAATTGTGTCACTGTCCAAATATTTCTGGACCTAACTGTATTTGAGCGTGTGGTGTCCCAGACTTTCTGGTGAAAGTTGTGCACATTGCTTGGTGCGGTTATGGAGTTTACCCCTGTTGATTTGTAGCTTTCATCCTGCTCTTGTTTTTCCTCCTGAACCTCTTATTGTCTTTACCTTTGTGTGTGTGTGCTGTGTGACAGAGTTTTGGTTTTCCCTTGTCTGTCTATATATTTGTGTCTCATCACACTCTTGTCCCATCCCTCCCTAGGGAAAGGGTGAGGGAGAATCAGATCAGGACTGGTCAGGAGCAGGTCCAGGAAGGAGACTCAGACCTCTCTACTATCAGGAGTATCCCTGTGGTTAGGGATAGCATAGGGTCCCCTATCTTGAAGGACAGATTAGAAACCCTGTTTCCTCGCAATCACAAAGTCATCATGACACCCACATTCAAAAAGTTATGAGGATTGTAGAGTGGATGATAAAGTGAAAAAAAAAAACAATCAATGATAGTAATAATTTGTTTTGTGGCCCATGGCTTCTGGAATACTACTTTCTTTGCATAAATAATTGCACTCTCAGCGCAAAATGGATTTCCACTATCAAAGATGACACAGAATCTACCAGACATAAGGAGGTAAGATCCTTAGACTCCTTATGTCTAGACGATTCTGGAGCAGGGCCATGAAGCCGACTCCGGCCTCTCTACCATCAGGAGTATTCCTGTGGTTAGGGTTAGCATACGGTCCCCTAACTGGAACGACAGCTTAGGAGCCCCGCTATCCTAAAGTCATCGTTACACCCATATTCAAAAAGTTATGAGGATGGTAGAGTGGAAATGCTAAAAAAAAACAAACAAAAAAAAACCAAAACAAAAACAATTAATGATAGTAATAATTTCTCGTGGACTTTTGTCGCCCATGGCTTGTTGAATACTACTTTCTTTGCATACTATAATTACACTGTCAGCGCAAAATGGATGGCACAGAATCTATCAGACAAAAGGAGGTAAGATCTTTAGACTCCATATGTCTGGTAGATTCTGAAGCAGAGCCAGGACGGAGACTCAGGCCTCTCTACCATCAGGAGTATCCCTGTTGTTAGGGTTAGCATACGGTCCCCTAACTGGTTCCTCGCTTTCCCAAAGTCATCATGACATCCACATTCAAAACGTTTTCGGGATGTAGAGTAGAACTTAATTTTTTCATTATTTTTTTATAAATTCTGGTTATTTTACCCAGCAGTGATAGTAATATTTTGCCTATTTAGTAGATCAATTCCGAATTAATACTCTTTGGTTACAGCCAGGGAGTGAATTTTTGGATTTAGATTTACCCTATTAATAAGAACGTTTCACAGTCTGATCCATTGAATGTGCAGGAGTTATCATTTTGCTATATTTAATCCTATCGAAAAACATTTTAAAAATAGGAACTGAAGATTGCATTCAGTAACGGGTGGTTTGATGGTCACATACGACATGTCAAGAGGGATTTATAAAAAAAAAAAGCCTTGGGAATTTGTTTTCCTTTCATGTTACACTTTCCACACACCCTACAAGTAGAGATCTGGAAAACATGGTCTGGTATCTCTAAGAAAACAATGCGAGCCTCTAGGTGGGGAATGGAAACTGAATTACTAGAGAAGGATAAAGGAAAACTAACGCAGGGAGTGTTTCACATATCTACGTTAAAGTGACGGCTGGATTTGCAACCAGTGGAATTATTACTGATATTTTAGATAAACTTTGCTTCTCATCAGTGTCAATAGGAAATTTTCGACTTTCTCCTATAGAGAAAAAAACTCACAGCTGTAGTAATTAGCAATTAAGCAGTTCACGTAACGATTACCTTATCTTCTATTGTTCTATGGCTGCTCATATACGTTGAGATCCTACAACTTGGCCAGAGTGCTAAACCTCAGGAACCCAGTGGTCCACAAAGAGGTTGGCCACTACTTATCCTTGGGATAGGTCATCTATATCTGATTGGCCTCAGATCCTCACAAGATCTCCTTCTCTGCTCCTGTCTTATCTCCTCTTCCCACAATCGCGTACAAGATTTCTCCCGTACCTCCCCCATACTCTGGAACACTCTACCTCAGCTCATCAGACTCTCCACTACCGTGGAAAGCTTCAAGAGGAACCTCAAGACCCATCTCTTCCAACAAGCCTACAACCTACAATAACCCTCAGTCCAGTACACCACCGTGCAACCAGGTCTGTCCTCACCTATTGTACCCTCACCCATCCCCTGTAGACTGTGAGCCCTCGCGGGCAGGGTCCTCTCTCCTCCTATACCAGTCTGTTTTGTACTGTTAATGATTGTTGTACGTATACCCTCTTTCACTTGTAAAGCGCCATGGAATAAATGGCGCTATAGTAATAAATAATAATAATAATAATAATAATTGGCCGGAGTCCGCCACCCGCCACCCTTGTTGATTGATCAGCTGTTCTCGGTCTCGGCAGTGGTTTCAGGCGAGCAGAAATGTTCAGTTCCGGAGATGCCCCGTCTTCTGTTAGTGTAGCGCCCCTGAGCCACTCAGGCCACTACTAGGTACTGCATCCTCATCAGGATGCAGGGCATACCCCCAGGGACCTGGAACACCAGTGCCAGCAACACCTAGACACACCAAAATCCCAGTTTCCACTCCACATCAGGGGTAATTGGCTAGTGAGATACAAGGGGATGGCCACCTAGAGGGCGGAGCCAGACCAGGGGACTAGACAGCCTCATGGGAGGGGACAATAGTTAGCCAGTTCAGTAAAGTAGTAGAGAAGAGAGGTGCCTAAGAACTGGATTGTGTAAGTGGTGACCCGGGTGCACAGGAGAGTGGTCGCCAGGGTCAGTATACCACAGAGTACCACTGGGACCAGAGCTCCGACGGGGCACAGGGCCCTAGGTCAGGTGCCAGCTTCATGCGGCCTGGCAATTACCTGCACAGTGAGGGGACCTTCACGGACCTCACTGGTCCACAGAGCCGGGGGCACCAGCAGTAAAGCAAGGATCAGGGTTCGGGACACAGACCAACCCTACAGGGTCTACACTGCTCGCCGTACGGACAAGGAGACTGCCACAAAAAGGGATAGTCGGGCCCCAAATCGCTCCAAGCTACAGGGACACAACCACAATGAGAGTGTCGGGGACAGAGCAACCGAGTCATCAAACTGGCACTGGATCTACAGGGACCTGAACCAGCCGTCCGAGGGTCAAGACTGAGTAGAGACTGTTAACTGCAACCCACGGTGTGGCCTGCCTTCGTAACGACGAAAGTCTTCACCATACATAACCCTGAGCTCAGCCCTACCTGCGGAGGGCCTACCACCCCAGCTGCCATTACCACCAGCCCTAGGGGTAACCAAATCAGCAGCGGCGGTTCCAACATATTAACCGCAACCCGCAGGTGTCGTCACATCAATGACTTTAATCTCCCCTGAAAATACTTACTATTAAAATGCACCCAGGGTACGGGACCGGGCAACGGCCACCAAAGTGACATCTCCCAGTTGTAAACCGCCCAGGACCGAGTACCCCATTTCCTGGGTGACACATTAGTGCCTGGTACTGCCCTTTCCCCTCCTATTGATTGGAATGGGAGGCGGATGTGGAGTACCTGGCCGCGGCCGCTCTCAGTCGACGAGGCATCTCCGGAACTGAGCATTTCTAGCCGCCTGGTAGTACTCGCTCATCACTAATGAATACTATAGAATTTTCTGTGCAATAGGGCACCAGATAGCAGTGAAATAGATATCCAGGGAAAACTTTTATACTGCCCTATCCTGCACTACCTCTTTTAGCCTAGGGCACGTTAATAAGGTCTGATCAATACAAAAGCAATGTATCGCATTCGGGCCAATGTTATTCTATGGGGCCTTGCACATGTCTGATATTTTTCCTTGGTTCCCAGTAACAGGATATGCCTTGACGTGGCTACTGGGCAAATATATAAATGGCCATTTTTGTATGCTAAATATCTAAATTTTTCCTAGATTTCATTAAGCAGTAATGCATATCTATATTCTTGCATTCATTGTTTGCATGCTTTAGCATTTTGGAGTGCAACTGTTTTTTTTTTTTTGTGATTTTTTTCTTCGGTCCGAATAATATCACATCTGCTCCCCTCCTATTTATGCTGGTGGAATCCTTCTACCCATGCCAGCTATAGTTTACTCTATGCTAGTCTGTGAGGTGTGGTGTCCTAGACTTTCTGGTGAAAGTTGTACACATTGCTTTGTGCAGTTGTAGAGTTTACCCCTGTTGGTTTGTAGCTTTATTCCTGCTTTTATTTTTCCTCCTGAACCTCTTATTGTCTTTACCTTTGTGTGTGTGTGCTGTGTGGCAGAGTATTGGTATTTCCCTTGTTCTTTTTTATTGTATGCACAGATCTGTTGCACAGGTCCCGTGCACTTGGACTAATGTTATTCTATGGGGCCGTACACATGTCTGTATGACAGTGTGACAGATTTTTTTCCTTGTCTGTCTATATCTGTGGGTTTCATCACACTCCTGTCCCATCCCTCCCTAGGGAAAGGGTGAGGGAGAATCAGATCAGATCACGACTGATCAGAAGCAAGGGTAGGAAGTGGGAAGGAATATCGCATGTGCTCCCCTCCTATTTCTGCTGGTTGAAACCTTCCACCCATGCCAGCTATAGTTTATTCTATGTTGGTCTGTGAAATATAGTGTCCCAAACTTTTTGGTGAATGGTGTACACATTGTTTGGTGTCATTGTGGAGTTTACCCCTGTTGATTTGTAGCTTTCTTGCTGCTTTTGTTTTCCTCCTAAAACTCGTATTGTCTTTACCTTTGTGTGTGCATGCTGTGTGACAGAGTTTTGGTTTTCCCTTGTCTGTCTATATTTGTGGGTTTCGTCCCTAATGAAAGGGTGAGGGGGAATCAGATTAGGACTGGTCAGGAGCAGGGCTAGGAAGGAGTCTCAGGCCTCTTTACCATCAGGAGTATCCCAGTGGTTAGGGTTAGCATTCGGTCCACTAGCTTGAAGGACAGCTTAGGAGCCCCGGTTCCCCACAATCCCAAAGTCATTGTGACACCCTCATACTGCACTTAGATGACATCCAAGTGCAGTCTGATTTTCACAGACTGACAGAATGGAAAAATTTAAGAATTTTTTCCAGCTAATCCTCATCAAAGAGAATTGGATGACATTAACTGATTACAGTTGGATTAGAGCGTGATTTGCAAAGTCAATCTGATTCTGGGGGATGAAAGAATATACACTGGTGTGACCCTAGTGTAACAAGTATTTTTTTTTAAGTTTTCAAAGTATTAGAACAGGTACATGGTAGTCGGTGGCCTTTTATAGATTTTGCATTGGTCCAAAATCATATGAAATATTGTGGTACCCTTGGGCTTCAGGCGCCACAGGGTATTACACCACTTTTATGGGGTAATATCTATCCTGGGTCAGGAGGGGGTTAACCTGTCGGTGCCTTCACAAAACACACACAAACAACAGCAGGCGCTAACTCACTGGTGGGTTGAACTAGGGCAGACGGGGCTGCCAGCCGTCACGAAGCATGGGACTTCCCAGTCACTAGGACAACCACTGGGGGTGGCACCACATGGGGTAGAAGTAGGAGCAACCAACACACTTTAGAGAGAACCTTCTTGGGCACAGCTTTGGATAACATCTAGCACTGACACTGGAGTTAGTGTTTCCTCTCTCCTCGTGGACCAGTGGCTTGGAGCAGGAGGCTCGGCCTGGGTTCCCGATAGCAACTGAGGGACACTTCACTAAACTTTCACAAGCACCGGCGGTGACCACTGATGGATCCAGGATCGGCTGGAGCCCACCGTGGCAGAGAACGGCACCTTGGGCAGTGCTTAAAAGGGCTTGTGAGTAAAAACACTTGGAACCGCAGCCCCTGCCTCTGCCTCTCCTTTACCAGGGCTACGGCGCCAACGGGGACTACCACCAAACCCCCGCCATCCTCCCGGGGTAATCCTGCTCCGCCTGTGGGGAGCGACACCATCCCAGATGCACCTGACATCTAACCCGGTGAGAGACCCTACAGCGGCGGACCCATCCCTGTCCGCATACCACAGGTAGCGTCACGATCATATTAGACTTTCCTAAACCCCCGACTACTACCTCCATCCTCCATGCCACCCTCTAATCCTCCTTCCTGTACGCCTTGGGGCAACAGAACCGGGCCAGGCCACCCCGTAACGACGCAGAAGAATCTGCACCCCAGCCTGGCAATGAGCAGGTTAAAACACCTGCCCTGTGGGGCGCTACTATATATATATATATATATATATATATATATATATATATATGTATGTGTGTATATTAAAAAAACAGATATATAATAATTTTTAGTTTTTTACTAGTAACCTACCACCTGTATTATACAAGTTATGATTTTGAGATTTTCAGGTGTGGATCCTTATGTATCTGGAATTTCCTTCCAGCGCATTCACTGCTCCACTGGATGTCAGTAGAACTCTATTACAATACACCTGGACGGTGAAACACACGCACGCTCCTGACGTAGGAATCCCACACATCGCTCTCCCCAAGAAATAATCAATAGTATCGTTATTACTGACTAAAATGAATGGAAATTCAACAAATTACTAATTCTGGAAATAAAGATCCACCTATTAGAATACAAATTATGCTTACTTCTGTATAAAGAGAAATTAGGTTTTACCGTAGAGCGGCAACTTACCCTTGTAGCCGACATTCTACTGTTCAGTTTCGGAGTGTAACTTGGGGGTGGACTAATGACTTCATGTAGAGGTCTGTAGGATCAACTATCATTCTGGAAGATTCGAGTTGTTGATGTATCTCATGGAAGACCATTCATCTCAATGGCCTACAGGTAATACTTAGCTGTCTGTGGCTTCCACTTGAAGGATCAACCATTTTTCTTGTGGTGTCTGGATAAGGACCTGGGTTGATCATCAGGTTACAGCTGTAGATTTGCTCTAAATAGGATCGTCTCTGATGGGGTCACCTATTTAAAGAGGATTTTTCACCAGTTTGAGCATGTTAAAAAGGCTAGATCATGGAATAGTGGTTACTGAGCTGAATGACACATGGTTTTCATTATTCAATTTACTCTCAATATTAGTTTGCAAATTTTCGGCTATAATTTATGATAAGCCAAAAGGAGCATTACCAGAGATTCTAATTCGGGGGTGTGTACTTTTTCCATTATGTAAGATTGACCAATCATAAACAGGAGGGGGAAAAAGAACACACCCTGCTCTCCGCCCTGATCTCTGCAGCTACTGTGTAGTGTAGAGCAATCAATGTGGGGGAACGGAAAATACAGCAGAGCTGAGTGTGGTAGCAATCACTTCCAGATCTCCTCTTATGCCAGTTCTGTCTGAAGGGAGGGAAGTGCAGCAAAGCTGAGTGTGATTGCAAACACTTCCAACATTATCAGTTTGGGGGTAGGGGGGCAAATTTGACAAAGCTATGAGAAGAGAGCTGCAACTGCAGACATGATTGCAATAACACTGAACTCTGCTGCATTCTCCCTCCCCATAAAATGACTGTCATGAGAGGTGATTTGAAAGTTTTTGTAATGACAATTAGCTCTGCTGTAGTCTCCCTCCCCTAAAATAACTGCCATGAAAAGAGATCTACAAGTGTTTGCAATCATACTCAGCTCTGCTGTATTCTCTCTCTCTCCAAACTGATTGCCATGAGAGGACATCTGAAAGTGTTTGTAATGACAATTAGCTCTGCTGTATTCTCACTCCCGTAACTCTGACTGCCATGAGAAGAGATCTAAAAGAGTTTGTAATAACACAATTCTGCTGTATTCTCCCACCCCCACGGACTGCCATGAGAAGATATCTGAAAGTGTTTGTAAGGCCGGGGCCACACGGGGCACTAGTGTGATGCTCGCATGACACTCGGCTTGAGCTAGCAGCACAGCAGGAGCCGAGTGTCATGCTAGTATCCCTGCGTCTGAGGTCCAACTGTGCGAGCAGACCTCAGCTGCGGGGGACGGGCCGGCACTGAGGAGGGGAGGGCCGGCTCTGAGGAGAGGAGGGAGGGATTTATCTTCCTCTCTCCTCCGTAGCCGGCTATTGCGATTCTCGCTCTGCACGCATGGTACACCGGTGTACCGCGAGTGCAGTGCGATTTTTTTCTCGCCCCATTCACTTGAATGGGTCCGAGAGAAAAGAGTCTCGCATTACAGTCGCAGCATTCTGCGATTGTTTTCTCGGTTCGATTAGGGCTGAGAAAATAATCGCGAATGTGTGCTGACACACAGGCTAGAATTGGTCCGAGTGGAATGCGAAATTTTATCGCATTCCACTCGCACAGATTTTCTTGCCGTGTGGCTTAAGCCTAATGACAAGCATTTCTGCTGTATTTTCCCTCCCCCACACTGGCTGTTATGAGAGGAGCTCTGCAAGTGTTTTAAATGACACTCAGCACTGCTGTATGTTCTCTACCCCCACACTGACTGCCATGAGTGGAAATCTGGAAGTGTTTGTAACCTGGCACCTGTTTGTGTCCCAAATCTGTTCTGTGATTCCTTCCTGTGTTCCGGTACCTGCCTGTGTTCCTAAATCGGTTCCTGAAACCTAAACTGTGTCCCGGTACCTGCTTTTGTTCCTGAATCGGTTCCTGAATCTGTTCCTATGTCCTGGTACACGCCTGTACTCATGTGTCTGTTTTCCTATTCTGATCCAGAATCTATCTGTACCTGACACTGAACCCAAACCTAAACCTGTCTTGCTGGTGATCTTGTTCCTATCCCACTGTGGCTTTGACTAGATCTTACCTGTTGCCTTTTGGGTCAGCTACTGCAGATCCAGGGTCTGCCTTGGAGCGGTACCTGGCAGATACCTGCAGCATAAACCTAGCCTCCCCACCAGAGATTCTAGAGAAGACCAGGTAGCCTCTTAGTCACTCCTCTCCAGGGTAAGCCTGGCCTCCATGGTCCAGTGGCTCCACACACCCATCTCAGCTAGAACGGTCACTGCTACTCCATTCATAACAGTAATCATACGCAGCTCTGCTGTAATCCTCTTCCCCCCCCACACTTACTGCTCTGAGAGCTCTTGAAGTGTTTCTAATCATACTCATCTCTAATCTATAATGTACAGTCGCTGCATTGATCCGAATTGAGACCAGGGTATTTTTATTCCCCCAACATGATGACTCCTGCTTATGATTTTTTAACATCATGCAGGACAAGTACACTCACTCCCTTAGGGACAATTCTCTGCTAATGCCCCTCTGATCTCATAAATTATAACTTACATTTTAAAGCTAATATTTCTGCAACATAGAAGAGAAATTAAAAAAAATAAAAGATATATTTTACTCAGCTCTGCAGCCACGATTCACTTATCTAATCAGCTTAAAATGCTAAAACTGGTGAAAGATCCTCTTAAAAAGGTTATTGACATTTGGGAACGTTATTGACTAACAACAAGATTTGCACCACCAACAGATCTATTGAGCAGGACTCAGCTGACCATTCAGATCTCTGATGGTCCAAGTCAATTCTGGACGAACATTTTATTATTATTATTATTATTTATTATTATAGCGCCATCATTGGACATTGCATGTCCGGGTGTTGCGTCCACAATATAGACACCAGATTGATGTCCTATTATTGTTGTCTGAACCTAAACGTATAAGCATGGTGTCATGCGGTGTTCTAGTCCAGACTCATTAGAGGTCACGACAGCATCATGTTCTGTGCACACTGAAGAGCCTGAGAGGCAACCTGATGTCTCCTAGTTGTTCAGCCAGAGCTGGGCGTTGGCTGTTTCATATGCTCTGTCCTTCTATCCTGCAGGAATTCTTGAACTCTGCTATAAGCTCATTTTGTCAACCAAAGTCATCTACGTCCTATATAAGATCTTGGATCTTATCACTCAGCACCGATTATAGCTTCAGCTTTAGCTCCAAGTGATACTAGTCTTGTTGGTGAACCTGTTGATGTGATCGTTGTTGCGATATTGAGTGGTGTGGATGTTCCCCAGTTGTGCACTTATTTCCTTCCCTTTTCTTTATTCCCCAGTACACATATTGTCTCTCCTTTGTGTTTGAGTGCAGGGTGTACAAGTTTCTGTTCTGCCTTGTACGTGTTAATTTGTGGGATTTCAATATTGGGTTTTCCGGTCTGCCCAGAGGGTGGGGGAGAGGAAGAGTAAGATCAGGGCTTGGACAGGAGTTAGGGTCATGCTGGGGGCTTGGACCTGGCTAACATTAAGCCTACCTCAGAGATAAGGAACAGTGCAGGGTCTCGAGTCTGAGGGCCAGCCTAGGGACCCCTGACCTGTCATTACATACTCCGTGATACATGCAGGTACTTTGGTTCTGACAGGTACAATTAAATTAAGCGCCCCATGATCAATTTAGAAACAACCGTTAATCTTGTAAAAAAAAAACCTCTGAAATAGCTTCTTTGACCCATGAAAAGTAACTTTGCAGGATAAGTTTCAGCTGCCCAATACGTATCCCAGGCAGCCAAATAATATGAAATAAATTGTGTGGGGTCTGACAGAACGTGCATAAGGTCATACAAATGTGGTTGGTCTTCAAAAATTACTCAAACTCTTTCCAGTCATAAATCACAAATCAGCTGTTCTACCTTTCCTGCATGACCTCACTTAGACACATTTCTGAAACAAAAATACTCTTCAGACCAAATCTGTAAATCAAGGAAAAACTAATTTTGCATTCATTAATCAAAGAACTTCGATAATATCAATCAACACTATAATCACAAGAAGCCTCAATATAAGGAGGATGATGAAAAACAGTGATAAAACTGCCCAAACGGTTCCAACATTAACACACTCGCTTAACGAAGAATAAAAATCTCACAATCACCACCTAGGAGAAAAAGCAAAACTGAAAGTCAATGTCTGACTCTTCATCCGCAGAAAGCGATTTTGGGTGCTTACCCCTCATCAGGATAGAGCAGAGTCTGGCTGGGTGAGGTGCTTTTAAGGCAACTAGGGGGAACTTCTGTTTTTCCCTAAGTGGAAGCTATCATACAAAATTGATGTTTAAATCATGTTTTTGTGTTACTTGTATTTTTTTTTAATTGTTGTCAATATTTTTTTACATATTTTTTCACAGCTGACCCTGTTCTATCTCTCTTCAGAATGATCTGTGCATACAATACAAAAGATTAGGATTTGGGACTGACCAATGCACATGTGTTGTTTCCTGAACCCACAAGAAGTTAGTGTCTAAAAAAGCCCCTTGTGCTCAGTGTGAAAACTACATGAATTCATTATTTGTTAATACATATTTTGATAAGAAAATGTCATGATCCAGACCAGTATCTGCCGCTGTGGTATCTCCCAGCTCCAGCCTGGTCATGCCCGGGGTTAATTTCTCCCTGCCTCGTTCTGCTATATCTGGGTGCTGCACCTCTTGTTCAGCGCCAGTGATAGTCTATGTCTCATGGTGTGTGTAGCTGGCTCTGTTGAGGTACCCGATCTGTCCTGCCGTGCACTCTCTCCCGCCTAACCTGTGTCCGTCGGTCCTCTCCCGACCCCTTCAAGTTTTTTTGTTGATATTCTGGTCCTGAGGAAGAGGTTTCTACCTCGAAACGACCTATGGAATAAAAAAAGATATTAATTTATCAACAACTCTACGTTTTTCATTTGGCTGTTAACCCCTTCTCCTCTCCTATTTGAATAGGCCCCTTCCCGCTTGTCATACCTTTGTTTGTAGTTTGGACTTCCCAGTACTTGAATTACACTCCCGTCACTGACTTGGCTCTGTCTCTCCCTTCGACTTTCTCTATTACCGTTCGGCTCCTGACCCTTTGCTTGCTTCTGACTCTGAGTTTGTTCACACCTCGTACATTGATTTGACTTCCCGTTGCTGACTCAGCTCTCTGACTACTCTGCTACCACCTTGTGGTGACTTTCCTGTACTACTCCGGGTCACGTGCAGCGTGACAGAAAAAAAACAATAACACAAAACAAAAACAATTTAACACAAAAACCTGACTTAGTCTGTGTCCTCACACTGCGTTTTTTATGCATTTTTTGGTACAGTTTGGACCCAAATCTAGCATTATGCCAGAAAAGACAATGAGAAATCTGAAGTGCTGTACACTTATTTTTACCTTGCAGAATTGTTGCGGAAAATAAACTGCAGCATGTCCATTCTTATTGCATTTTTTACTGAGTTTTTCAGCCCTTGCACCCATTAACTTCATTTTGAAAAATGCATGGCAAAAAAACGAACCCAAAACGCACCAAAAATGCACCAAAAACGCATGCATTTTTTGGTGTGTTTTTCTGTCGAAAACTAAAATTGGACTTGGATTAGATTAGATTAGATTTTGATGCAGAAATAATCTGCAGTGTGTCAATTGTTGGTGCATTTTTTCCTGCATTTTTTAGCCCTTCCAGTCAGGGACTTCACTAAAAAGAAGCACAAAAATAACGCACCAAAACCGGATGCAGGTGCAGATTTGATGCAGAAATTTTCTGCAACAAATCTGCAGTGTTTGCACATATCCTAAAGGCCGCTTTACATGCTGCAATATCGGTATCGATATCGCTAGCGTGCGTACCCTCCCCCATCGGTTGTGCGACACGGGCAAATCGCTGCCCGTGGCGCACAACATCGCTCAGACCCGTCACATTACTTACCTGCCTAGCGACGTCGCTGTGACCGGTGAATCGCCTCCTTTCTAAGGGGGCGGTTCGTTCGGCGTCACAGCGACGTCACTAAGCGGACGCCCAATAGAAGCGGAGGGACGGAGATGAGCGGGACGTAACACCCCGCCCACCTCCTTCCTTCTCATTGCCGGTGGAGGCAGGTAAGGTGAGGTTCCTCGTTCCTGCGGTGTCACACGGAGTGATGTGTGCTGCCACAGGAACGACGAACAACATCGTACATGCAGCAGCAACGATAATTGAGAATAGGGGGGCATGTCACCGATTAGTGATTTTGAACGTTTTTGCGATGATTCAAAATCGCTCATAAGTGTCACACACAATGACATCACTAAAGAGACCGGATGTGCGTCACAAATCCCGTGACCTCAACGATATCGCTTGAGCGATGTCGTAATGTGTAAACCGGCCTTTAAACAATATATTATTTTCTGATGACAGCTTCTTTTCAGAGAGCAGGTGAATATGGCTCTTATTGGAAATGCTAAATTTTTTCTCAAGGTGCATTGCCAATAGGACTCCATAGTCAGCTGGACTCTTTCAGAGACAACCAGTACTTCCCTTAATTTTCCTTTAGGACATCTCACCCAGTGAGACTCTGCTCGACACTGATGAGAGGCAAGCACCCAAAATAGCTTTCTGTAGATGAGTATTTGTCTTGGCTTTCACTTGTAACCATGTTGCAAGGCTTGGTAAAGGGTCGGATATTGACTTATGGAGTAGTAACCTCTCCTAGGTTGCACCTAGGACTTTCTTTTGCATTGTGAGAACATTAGTTACCTGTAATAGTGGAGATGCCTGAGTCCCATGCCTGGCTATTCTCCAATCTAGGGGAAAACAAAAATTCAGACAAACTGAAAACTCACAGGAACAAACAGTAAAATACTAAGGAGAAAAGCAAGAGCAGGAGAGTAGCAGCAAAAAAGACAACAAGGGTAAACACCACAACCACTCACAGCAATAATGCACAACAAGCACCAGTAAGTCTAGATCACAACACCTCACCAGACCAGTATAGGTAAACTATAGCTGGCATTAATAAAATAGTTCAGCCGACATATATAGGAGGAAAGTGAATGTGATTGGCTCCCCATGGCATGTGGTCAAAGAGACTAACAAGCAGCCCAGCAGAGATTAACACTTGCTAGCCTGTCTAAACCTACGGGTCGATGCTCGCATCTCCCTGCACTGATTACAGACCTTGGAGAAGTTAGCAGGCAGAGTGCCAGAATCTGTAGTTTCTGTGAATGGATCTGTGGTGCACATATGTGACCACCCCTTCAGTCACTTCTGAATCTATGAGAAAGTGAATAGAGCCCTAGTACGGCTTTATTCACACGAGAGACATTGGACCCCAAATTTTTAAACAATGAGGGTCTCAGAAGTCGGACCCAGTCCAATAGTACATAAGTGACGAAAAGGTGATAAATATTTTTGGTTGAACAACCTCTTATGATGTGAAAGTTTTTTTTCTTTTTAGGGGGGTGTAGTTCAAATTGGGTCTAGGCATCATTTCTACATATCCAAGAATAGAAAAGGAAACAATACCGGCTTTTGTGTGTAGACCAGCTTCTGTTCTTCTTAGTGAGAAGACTCAATGTCCAATAGATCTTATCATGTGATGACAAGGGCCTGCTAAGAAAATTACCTGCAAAACTCCATTCCAATTTGGCTCTGACAAAGTACAATTGTGCAGTAAAACATACTTACATGGTCTTACAATATTGTTTTGTCATTTGGATGGAAATTTGTGCTCATTTTGTTAATAATTGAATTAGTAATTGTTGTATATTTGCATTATTAACCTTAAAGAAAAAAAAAATAATAAAAAAAAAATCATACCATTGAATACTATCAGTGCTGCATAGTAAGGGGTACTTTGCACGTTGCGACATCGCTACTGCGATATCGTCGGGGTCAAATCGAAAGTGACGCACATCTGGCGCCGGTAACGATGTCGCAACGTGTAAAGCCTAGATGCGCCAATAAACGATCGCAAAAGCGTCGTAAATCGGTGATCTGTGTAGCGTCGGTCATTTTCATAATGTCGCACCAATAGGAGATACGATGTTGTTCCTCGTTCCTGCGGCAGCACACATCGCTGTGTATGAAGCCGCAGGAGCGAGGAACGTCTCCTACCTGCCTCCACCGGCTATGCGGAAGGAAGGAGGTGGGCGGGATGTTTACGTCCTGCTCATCTCCGCCCCTCCGCTTCTATTGGCCGTGTGACGTCGCTGTGACGCCGCACGACCCGCCCCCTTAGGAAGGAGGCGGGTCGCTGGCCAGAGCGACGTCGCAGGGCAGGTGAGTGCGTGTGAAGCTGCCGTAGCAATAATGTTCGCTACGGCAGCTATCACAAGATATCGCATGTGCGACGCGGGCAGGTACTATCGCGCTCGGCATCGCTAGCCGATGCTAGCGATGTCGTAACGTGTAAAGTACCCCTAAGTGTGTGCTAGGTCAAATCATCTCTCAGGTTGCCCAAATCAGCTTTAAACAGGTCAGCACAAATGAACAAGAACATTTATATAAGGGCTTATTCACAAAGTCATAATGTGATCTCAGTTTTCTTATCATTAAGAACAAATCAGAAATACCTGTACAACCTGCTTTTAAATGAGCACTGATTTGCAGCAATCATGCCCCCTAATGATGTCACTGCAGGGCTCTCTTTACCCTCTGTTGCTCAGTGGTTGACAGTAGCATACTAAGATGCACCTAAAGACCCTGTCTAACAAAACATCTGATAGCCAAGTTGTAGTACAGTTCAGCTATGTTATATCAAACATCGCATATAGCCTTTCACAATCTCTATTCACTGTTCCAGGGAGGATGTGAACAGGGCTCAAGGATGCAACTGCACCACAGTAAAGGTGACTCAGTGGTGACTCCCCATCTGTCAGGAAAGCATCAGCGTCATCCCAATTTATTCACAAAGCCACTTATCTAAATCCTTTAACCTATCAAAACACAGTCTCTAGCAGAACTATAATACAACCCACTAAGCCACAAGTCGAATTTTAGTGAGCAACTCCCCTCAATAAGTACTGTACATCTGAACAGGAAGCAACAGTCCAGTTCACTCGTATCCCCTTCTTGAAACGATATTTGGTCTTCAGGTTCCTCGTGAAGTTGGTATTCGGTATTCAGTCTTTGGGTTCCTCGTGAAATCAGTATTCAGTATTCAGTCTTCGGGTTCCTCCTAAAGTCAGTATTTGGTATTCAGTTTTTGGGTTCTTCCTGAAGTCAGTATTCGGTATTCAGTCTTTGGGTTCCTCCTGAAGTCAGTATTCGGTATTCAGTCTTTGGGTTCCTCGTGAAATCAGTATTCGGTATTCAGTCTTCGGGTTCTTCCTGAAGTCAGTATTCGGTATTCAGTCTTTGGGTTCCTCCTGAAGTCAGTATTCGGTATTCAGTCTTTGGGTTCCTCCTGAAGTCAGTATTCGGTATTCAGTCTTTGGGTTCCTCCTGAAGTCAGTATTCGGTATACAGTCTTCAGGTTCTTCCTGAAGTCAGCATTCGGTATTCAGTCTTTGGGTTCCTCCTGAAGTCAGTTATTCAGTATTCAGTCTTTGGGTTCCACCTGAAGTCAGTATTCAGTATTCAGTCTTCGGGTTCCTCCTGAAGTCAGTATTTGGTATTCAGTTTTTGGGTTCTTCCTGAAGTCAGTATTCGGTATTCAGTCTTCGGGTTCCTCCTGAAGTCAGTATTCGGTATTCAGTCTTTGGGTTCCTCGTGAAATCAGTATTCGGTATTCAGTCTTTGGGTTCCTCCTGAAGTCAGTATTCGGTATACAGTCTTCAGGTTCTTCCTGAAGTCAGCATTCGGTATTCAGTCTTTGGGTTCCTCCTGAAGTCAGTTATTCAGTATTCAGTCTTTGGGTTCCACCTGAAGTCAGTATTTGGTATTCAGTCTTCGGGTTCCTCCTGAAGTCAGTATTCGGTATTCAGTCTTTGGGTTCCTTCTGAAGTCAGTTATTCAGTATTCAGTCTTTGGGTTCCTCCTGAAGTCAGTTATTCAGTATTCAGTCTTTGGGTTCCTCCTGAAGTCAGTATTCGGTATTCAGTCTTTGAGTTCCTCGTGAAATCAGTATTCGGTATTCAGTCTTTGGGTTACTCCTGAAGTCAGTATTCGGTATTCAGTCTTTGGGTTCCTCCTGAAGTCAGCATTCGGTATTCAGTCTTTGGGTTCCTCCTGAAGTCAGTTATTCAGTATTCAGTCTTTGGGTTCCTCCTGAAGTCAGTATTCGGTATTCAGTCTTCGGGTTCCTCCTGAAGTCAGTATTCGGTATTCAGTCTTTGGGTTCCTCCTGAAGTCAGTATTCGGTATTCAGTCTTTGGGTTCCTCCTGAAGTCAGTATTCGGTATACAGTCTTCAGGTTCTTCCTGAAGTCAGCATTCGGTATTCAGTCTTTGGGTTCCTCCTGAAGTCAGTTATTCAGTATTCAGTCTTTGGGTTACTCCTGAAGTCAGTATTCGGTATTCAGTCTTTGGGTTCCTCCTGAAGTCAGCATTCAATATTCAGTCTTTGGGTTCCTCCTGAAGTCAGTTATTCAGTATTCAGTCTTTGGGTTCCTCCTGAAGTCAGTATTCGGTATTCAGTCTTCGGGTTCCTCCTGAAGTCAGTATTCGGTATTCAGTCTTTGGGTTCCTCCTGAACTCAGTATTCGGTATTCAGTCTTTGGGTTCCTCCTGAAGTCAGTATTCGGTATACAGTCTTCAGGTTCTTCCTGAAGTCAGCATTCGGTATTCAGTCTTTGGGTTCCTCCTGAAGTCAGTTATTCAGTATTCAGTCTTTGGGTTCCACCTGAAGTCAGTATTTGGTATTCAGTCTTCGGGTTCCTCCTGAAGTCAGTATTCGGTATTCAGTCTTTGGGTTCCTTCTGAAGTCAGTTATTCAGTATTCAGTCTTTGGGTTCCTCCTGAAGTCAGTTATTCAGTATTCAGTCTTTGGGTTCCTCCTGAAGTCAGTATTCGGTATTCAGTCTTTGGGTTCCTCCTGAAGTCAGTATTCGGTATACAGTCTTCAGGTTCTTCCTGAAGTCAGCATTCGGTATTCAGTCTTCGGGTTCCTCCTGAAGTCAGTTATTCAGTATTCAGTCTTCGGGTTCCTCCTGAAGTCAGTATTCGGTATACAGTCTTCAGGTTCCTCCTGAAGTCAATATTCGGTATTCAGTCTTTGGGTTCCTCCAGAAGTGAGTATTCTTTATTCAGTCTTTGGGTTCCTCCAGAAGTGAGTATTCTTTATTCAGTCTTTGGGTTCCTCCTGAAGTCAGTATTCCGTATTCAGTCTTCGGGTTCCTCCTGAAGTCAGTTTTCAGGATTTGGGTTCCTCCTGACAGTGTGCAGTGTGACTGAGTTTCTCTTGTTGCTGTCTCATCTGTGTTTCCATCACACTTATGCCCCTTCCTTCTCTAGGGGGGAAGAGGGAACAAATTAGCTTTACTCAAGAGAATAGTGAGGCACGGGACTCTGGCATCTATACCATTAGGAGTAACCCTGTGTTTAGGGATAGCCTAGGGTCCCCTAGGGGTAGGGACAGTATAGTAGCCCCTTTTCCCTCGCTATCCTACAGTCACATTGGGACACAATGTTAAAATATGGTAGAATTCAGGAAGGATCACAAAATATCGAAGGGTCAGAGGGCCCCAAACTATCAAAGAGCTTTTTCTGTCCTGCTGATACCTACAGTATGTCGGCTACCCATTTATTTTCTATGTTTTTATCATTTTAGACCTCCTTTAAGAATGCTATAAGGACCCTATGCGTTTCATGTAACCTAAGTACGGCTAAATTCAGTGCCTTGGGGTTAATTCTCACTCCGGTACCTGGTGGCCTACTGAAATTATTTTTTTTTTCTTCCTAAGGTGTGTTTTACCTTCTAATTGTGAAATTACCCTCTTCTTAAATCTCAGGGAGAGGCATTTTATTGTAAGTCAGAAAATCAATCATAGCCAAGGCAGCGGAGACGTCAAATAGGAACAATAAAGGAACAATTTCTCATGACACAAGAAGATGATTTTTTTTTCCACCCTTTCAGTGCATGGATTATATCCCACAGCTTCAGGCTCCAATGTACGGCAACAGGAACACAATGTATACATGTATACAACTGAAACTGAAACCATATCGCCGTGGTCCAGTTTGTTTTATAATGATGTATAATGGCTCTTTGTGTATATATTATATGGTATAATGGTTTGGAGCCTGTAACGTGACCCTGGAGTGTTTATTGTCGTAAGAGGGGAGTAGTAGATAGCATTCTGCAGATCTGTCTTGTCTCAAACCTTGTGTATAAGATTCTCCATGTTACATTCCAGAAAAGTATCGTGACATGTTTATACAAACCGATTATTACAATTATCTAGTCATTGTTGTTTTTTTTTTTTACTATTACGTTATGACCATCTGCTTCTATGTATAAAGGTGAAATAATGTTTTAGATTCGTACATTTCAACTATTACATCAGACGTATAAAAAAACCCCAGAAAGATCATCCAAATTGTAGCACGCACTACGCCTTGCACAATTCTTTAAATTCTAGTGCCCCCCATAATCATTATAAATAATTGGGGAGACTTTATGTGTCATATAACGGGACACTAGAGGTGGGCAAATTTATCCGAGTGGAATTAAATTTTACAAAAATACATATTCTTTACATTGGAGATATTTTTTAATCCACTCTGTGCAAGCTGCGACGGCCATTTTGCACTGGTAAAAGGATAAAAAAAGCAAACAAAGATAATACTCACCTGTCCTGGCACCCTCACCGTCCGGTCCTCCAGGCATTTTCTTTCCGCAGTTGCATGCTGGTTAGTGATGAGCGGACCTGCACTCCAAAAGTCAGAATTCGCGCGTTTTCAAGCGAGTGCTGAACCCGGGCCCGGAATTCTCATGGAATTCCGGCTAAAGATCCGGATCCGGTCCAGTAGACCACTGCGCAACCAGCTCTGTCCTCACCTATTGTACCATCACCCATTCCCTGTAGACTGTGAGCCCTCACGGGCAGGGTCCTCTCTCCTCCTATACCAGTCTGTTTTGTACTGTTAATGATTGCTGTATGTATACCCTCTTTCACTGTAAAGTGCCATAGAATTAATGGCGCTATAAAAATAAATAATAATAATAATAATAATAATCCGGCAACTTGGGAAGTAAAAAAAAAATAATGGAGAAATAAAGTAAATAAGAATGAAGCTTCATACTTACCGAGGTGGTGTTACTTAGTTTAATGAGGTTCCCTGAGGTCAGGTTACCTGCAGGCACAGGTGAAGGGCCATGGGAACCTCCAGCTGTAGCCGCAACTTACCTGAGTGAAATCACCACTCATCACTGTGATTCAGTCTCTGCCTGAAGTCATGTTCCATGATTGTGCTTTGTGACTTCAGATGTAGCAGAGCTGGAATTATCTTGGGATCTCGTGTGGATTATGTCAGACCTGCAGGGGGGGTTTGAGGTTAATAAAGTAGTGAAAGAGGGTGTTTTTTGTATTTTATTTAAAATAAATGATTTTTTTTGGTGTTTGTGTTTATTTAATTTCACCTACAGGTTAGTAATGGGGGTGTCTTATAGCCCTCCTAATCACTAATTTAGGGATTAGTGGAAGCTGTTAGCTGTGATTATCCCCTTATTATGCTGATTGCCACCTCACCAGGGCAATCAGGTAGAGCTAGGTAAAGTGCTAGGATTGTCGCATCTAATAGATGCGACAGGCCTGAGCAACTGCAGGCTGCTATTTTTAGGCTGGGGGCCCAAATAACTATGGGTCTCCCCGGCCTGAGAATACCAGACCTCAGCTATCGGGCTTTATCATGGCTGGGTATCAAAATTGGGGGGAATACCTTTTTTTTTTAAAAAAAAAGCAGCATGCAGTGGGCGGGGAAAGCAGTACGTATGCAATGAAAGTAATGAGCGGCCCCGTAAAAGAATGAGCGGCCAGGAAGCAGTTACAGCTGCCCTGGAGGCTCGGTTAATACAGCCTGCTTGCTCCTATCCCCAATCACTTCTACGACCATTTTTAATCTCTGGATTCTGGTCCCCATAGACTTATATGGCGACCAGCGTCCAGCCTGATACCCAGTTATCAATTCCGAGACAGAACCAGGTTTTTTTTTAACCCAGTTGCTCACAGGAGCGGGTCAGTTGCATGCATCTCTATGCACCTGAGACGCTCCTGTCTGGAGAGTGTGTGGCCGTGACGGGTGATGCAACGCGAGACTCGTGCAAGATACTTGCGAGGCACTTGTAAGTGGGACACCAGCCTTAGGGGTACTTTACACTTTGTGACATTGCATCTGAAATATCGTCGGGGTCACGTCGTTAGTGACGCACATCCGGCGCCAGTGACGCACATCCGGCGCCGGTAACGACATCGCAACGTGTAAATCCTTTGTGCAACGATAAACGATCGCAAATGCGTTGACATATCGGTGATCTGTGTAGCGTCGGTCATTTTCATAATGTCGGATTGAGCGCAGGTACGATGTTGTTTGTCGTTCCTGCAGCTCCACACATCGCTGTGTGTAAACCCGCAGGAGCGACAAACATCTCCTTACCTGCGTCCCGACGGCAATGCGGAAGGGAGAAGGTGGACGGGATGTTATGTCCCGCTCATCTCCGCCCCTACGCTTTTATTGGCCGGCCAATTAGTGACGTCGCGGTGACGTCGGAGTGACGCCAAACGCACCTCCCCCTTGAAGGGGGGATATTTCGGCAGTCACAGCGACGTCGCCGAGCAGGTATGTGCGTGTCAAGCTGCCGTAGCAATAATGTTCGCTAAGACAGCAATCACCAGATATCGCATGTGCGACGGGGGCGGGTACTATCGCGCTCGGCATCGCTAGCCGATGCTAGCGATGTCGCAGCGTGTAAAGTACCCCTTAGTTACATACTGTGATACTATGCTTTTTAAACCATTGATGATTCCCTTTGTGACTAATTCCTGAGGTCGGCTGTTCCACAGATTAATTGTCCTCATGGTAAAGAACCTTCTCTCCTAAGGAAATTTAACATTTTCTTTCTCTCCAATCAGAGTCCTTCTTGTCTTATGAGGGGATTTTACATGAAACAACTTTTGACAATATTTTTTGTATGGACCTTTTAAATACTTGTACAAAATGATCAAATATCCTCTTGTTTTATCTTTCCGTATAGCTAAGTCCCTCATTGCCCCTTATCAGTTTTGTGGCTCTTCTTTGCCATAGGTCTGGGAGAGCAGCAAGAACCAAAGGCGAAAATGTAGCGCATAGGATCTTAAAGGACAACTTATGGATCTTGGAGGATGGGAACAGTAGGATATGCAGAAGGGCAGATAAAGAGCAGATCAGGTAGCTTTGATGAAGCAGAGACAAGTGTGTGGTTACACACAGAACTAGTATCAGTATAGGAAATTGGTATCTTTTAACAGGGCAATTGTTAAACACAAGAGAAAAAGAGGAGTAAATGCAGTCTGATATCTTCCAGAAGGGCAATGGTTAATAGCAGCAATGGAACAGAAAAGTAAAAACAGTCTTTTATCCTACAGCAGAGGAATGGTTAATTGCAGCAATACAACAGAAAAGTAAATGCAATCTGGTATTTTCCAGCAAGACAATGATTAATCGCAGGACTAAAATGAAGTACAGACAAGCTGGAGATTCACTTGAAGACAAACATTACCTTGATTGTAGGGGTCAGGTGTGAAACGTTGCAAGGAGTTGGTAACTTTCTGAGAGGTTGGTGAGGACAACACCTAAGTAAACTGGTTGAGCTTGTAGAATGAAAGTAAGAAGAAGCTGAAATGATAAACACTTGGCTGTAGCTGAATCAAGTGAAATAGCAGACAACTCCTGAACAACTTAATGGAACTGAAATAATGCCCATTTGACGAGGGTCTTCCATCCTTGGGAGACATGTGACATGTTTGAGATCTAAGTCTCACATTGCCTTGTTAAACTCTGAGTTTTAAATGTACAGTATTTGCTTACTTTTGGTGCTGCAAGGGTTAATGATTCTTTCCTTGCTGGTAGTTCCTTGTTACTCCAATCTCAGGTGCAGCCAGTTTGTGACCACTCCCCTCTCCTTTAAATAGTCACATGTTCCATCTCCTGATGCCAGTTATAGAATCTCATCATTCTGAACTGACCACCGTGGAGGGATGAAGTCTCTTGAAGTTGCTGAAGCTGAGTTTCTTGCAGCCCTGGTGTTTAGCTGCAATAGTTGGTCTTTTTGTCTATGTCCCCCTGTCTGTCTTCCTTCTCCTGTGTGTTATTGCTGTAGTGGTGAGGTTTAGTGTACTCATCGGCCTTGACACTGTTCAGAGTGAGTGGCAGGACAGTTAGGGGCTGGGCATGTGATTTCGATGAGGGGAAGGACTCGTATAGGGATGATATGGGAGATCATGGTTCAGACACAGATTTGTGGCAGTAGGTAACCCATTCACCACTTCCTATCATTAGGACCTTCCTACCTTTTCCATCCTCGCTGTGTTGAGCTATGCGCCAGGCATTCCCTTGCCTAAGTGTGCACTGCGAACTAAGTCAGTATTGCTAAAATGGTCCCAGTGTTTCCATTATTTTTCCCACTTTTGCATATTTGATGGTATTCACAAAGATCATCAGATGTAGATGACCATCATATTCTTATTTTGAAGTTGATCCCACAATGTAAAATCAAGTACACTCTGTGATGTTCTATGTCCCCTGCAGCATAAACCAGACTTTAAAGGGAACATCTCTTTATCCCGTGTTCATATGACAGGCATACCTAGGTCCAATTTCACTGTAATAATGGATGATACTAATGTTCCTTCTCATCCACATACTGACATACAAAGCTAAGCTCATCCTGGTATAGGATATCCTCCATCCTCGCTCTATGTCGGTACGGTTCCGTAAGGTGATCTATTCTGACTTTAACCATTTTCCTTCTATTTTCTGGTATTACAAGTACTGGTCTGTTAGTTTATTATGATGAATTGCCCATGTTAACCCTTTGTAGTTTCTGTGCTGGTGGCCCCAGTACTCTTCAAGGGCTCACCATGAAAAATAAACAAGAAATCCTTGATCTATCACACTCTCTGACCACCCTTTCCTTGGCAGCCGGGACCAGAAGAGCTGGTGGCATGTATGATATTGCATGTCGAGTACATTTGGAATCTTGGACTTTCAACCGGAAATGGGAAGTTGTGGTGCCAGGTTACCTCTTTCTAGTCTTAAAAAGTATCAAGCAAAATGGCAGTGTGGCACCCAGGGGGTTAACCTTATTCATCCCCGTGCCGGTGGTGTCGGTGCCATGGATGTCATGGGTGGTCCTGCCCGGCTTCGTTCCCCAAGGTGTCTACAATAAAAGGGATGATGAGGTTGGGAGTGATGTTTGTCGTGACGCCACCTGCTGTACGTGGCCAGGGATTAGCCGCCGCTGCTGTCCCTGTCCTCCGTGGTGGATGTTAATTGCTCCCCACAGGCTGAGTGGGCCCCAGGGAAACGAGGGTGGTGGGGGCGGCTAGTGGCGCCAAAGCGTGGGGCAACGGCGCCGGCAATGACAAAGACGACTCCGGGTCTGCGGTTCAAAGTTCTTTTTACTCACAGTTCATAGGATGCCCCGGTGGTGTCGCTCTCCGCCTCGATGGGCTCCAGCTGGTCCCGGGTAAATCAGACGCAATCATCGATGTCTGTGGAGTGTGAGACCTTCCTCCTCTGTGCTTACTTGGGGATCCCCATGGCTTGAAGCAACTTGGGGACCCCGATATTCTTGTAAAGTGTCCCATCCCATATGCAGGTGGTGCGGGTCCGCCATGGGCCCGACCGCGATCTTGACCCCGGACCCTAAGTGTCACTGTGCTCTGGGAAATTGGGTGGTGGGGGATGGGACTTGGAATTCCCATCCTTGCAGATTCTGGTGGTCCAACGTGGAATATGTCCCACCCTAGGGCTCTGCACCCTGTCTAGCACCGGTACTGTGGGAACGGTTAGGCTCGACCTCCAGCTACCATGTTCTCCTCTGTCTCACTAGCTTCACCAGTTGCCTTTCACCCTTTTCCAGTCTGCCCGGTTCTAGCAGGAGAAGCTCTCAAGCACTCTCTCCTGCGACTGTGTTGTTTAGAGTCTCAGACTATTCTGATGTGAAACTGTGTGCTCTGTAACTTCCCCTCCAGCTGCAGCCCCCACCTTTCTGATGTCTCACTACCGGGAATTTCCCAGGCTGTCTGGCTTCCTGAGTTGTGTAACTGGCTGACTCACTGGCTGGATGTTGTGTAAGTGAAAAACACCAGTGGTTAACCTCTTCTTACCCAGAATAAGCATTGCACCTTCAGTCAGATGCAATACCCTGTGGTGACTGAGCCTCAGGGGTGCCACAGCAGCCTGTCGGTGACATCAAATTTTTAAATTTACTCATCTCTAATGATAAATCACTGTGTATTTATCTACTGAATACTGGAGTCCCAAAATCTCCAGTGGGAATGGAGCTATGAAGCACATGATTCACTACTAATCTCTTCAATTTCATGGGACTGACAAAGATTGCCATTTTTATCAGAAGGGAACATTGTCCTTTTTAGATATTATGCAGAAAAATAATTTCACCAAAATATCTGACGATAACTCACGTGACACAAATTTGTTAGGACTAGGAAGAGAAACCCAAGTGGCCATCATTCGATATTGCTATGAATGTAGACATCAGGGACAACCACCTTCTTCACTGCTTAAGCACGGAGACTCTTTTAGTTTAGTCTCATTTTATAGTTTTTTGCTCCAGAGGTGAAAGGTGAAAACTTTGGGGAGTGTAAAGTGCATCTCTGAGACTGCTGATAGCATCAGTGTATTGTGCCCCTGTTATGGTTTTTGAAGGGTACGCATAAAATAAACCAGCTACGGACCTGCGGAATATAAAGCGATGGCTGTCAGGCCTGATACCGCAGCATTAGAAAACAATAGTCTCTATCCTGATGTAACACGTGTAGAGGGATTGCCCGTTATCTCTTTGGAAGTGAGTCATGGATGGGTAGGGTGTTCCCCGGCTATCTTGGTGGAGCAAAATGGAAATGAGTGATTGTTGCTTTATGTTCCCAGAGATCAAATCTATAAGAAAAAAAAAAGATTTTGCACAGTTTTCATTGAATATAGTGTATTTTTGAAATATTGGTCTCTATGGTAGAAGAATCCTAATGTGATTTTTGTCTTCCGATAGCCTATAAGAGCTCATAGTTAAGTTTTGTAGGGATTGTAAATTAGCTAATTTTAGGGTTGTTCCCCCTAGCTGACAATTTATTTTTTTTTGTACTTAAATGAAAGTATTTTGAGCTAAATATAATTTTTACAATTGGGTTTCATTAAAAATGTTGCCTCTATTGGACTATCTATTGCCGGCTGCAGATTGAGTTAACTTAAAAACCTTCACTGAGCTCTTTCTGATGGGATGGTTTTTATTTCTTCTATTTGTCATTTTCTGAGCTCATGTTTGTTTATAGACCACAACATAGTTGAATAAGCATAAAAAAGAGCCTGTAAAATCCAAACTATGCAACATTTTTAATTAAACCCAATTACAAAAAATGATTTTTGGGCTAAAACATATGCCTTTATGCCCCTCAGAGGTGTAAACCCCCTAAAAAGTTTACATATTACTAGTCTATGCCGTTATGTTTTGACTGGTAGGGGGTCTCGTGTAGCGCTGCATTCACGCTTTTTCTCGGCACAGTGGTATTTCTGGTCACCCGACTGTGCAGTGAATTGCAGTTCATCATATAGTCTTGACTGGGGCCACAGCGCAATTCCTTGTACAACAGTCCCTTAAGGCTACTTTACACACTGCGATATCGGTCCCGATATCGCTAGTGTGGGTACCCGCCCCCATCTGTTGCGCGACACGGGCAAATCGCTGCCTGTGCCGCACAACAGCCGTCACACATACTTACCTGTCCGGTGACGTCGCTGTGACGGGCGAACCGCCTCCTTTCTAAGGGGGCGGTCCGTGCGGCGTCACAGCGACGTCACTGAAGCGTCACTGAACCGCCGCCCAATAGCAGCGGAGGGGCGGAGCTGTGCGGGACGTAACATCCCGCCCACCTCCTTCCTTCCTCATAGCGGCCGGGAGGCAGGTAAGGAGAGCTTCCTCGTTCCTGCGGCGTCTCACGCAGCGATGTGTGCTGCTGCAGGAACGAGGAACAACTTCGTTACTGCTGCAGTAACGATTTTTAAGAATGGACCCCCATGTCGCCGATTACCGATTTTGCACGTTTTTGCAACGATGCAAAATCGCTTATCGATGTCACACGCAACGGCATCGCTAATGCGGCCGGATGTGCGTCACAAATTCCGTGACCCCAACGACTCCGCATTAGCGATGTCGCAGCGTGTAAAGCCCACTTTAGAGAGGACTCAAAGCTACACCAAACTGAGTCTCCTTCATTCTTTGAATCAATCAGGGTCCTAGAGCTTCGACCCTCACTAATCATAAATTGATGGCTAGTGATACCGTAAAAGACCATTTTATCATATGGTCTTCAAGAAAGAAGCCGATTGACGATAGTTTAATAGTTTGTTCAGACGAGCCAACTGCACTTCCCATGCACTTGGAGTGATTATAACACATTTGTTCTATGCAAATAGAATTTCATTATTCTCGACAGCACATGTGCTACCGAGAATAGTGTTTTGGTTTTTTTTTTAAATGCAAACTTAAAAAGCAATTCATCCAAAGAAGAATGTTTTGCTTTTCCAGTGATTAGCATCCTGTTTATGTGCCGCCCCTGCAGCGGATCGAACCGCTTGGATCCGGGGGTTAGTGATTACTCGTGGCTCGAGGGTCTCCGGAGCCGGGGGCCAGGGGCCACACTCAAATAGAAAAGGGCGTATTTACAAGGGATTTGGTATAGTTCGTGAAGCCACCCGTGGTGTGTGGTAATTGGGAGTACCGCCGCTGCCGTTGGAAGTACCCGGGGTAATGGAGTGGGGCAGCTAGTTGACGTTTCCCTCCACAGGTAGGGGTAGGCCCCGGGACTCTGGATGGTGATGCGGGGACACAGTGCAGGGGTCAGTCGGGTACTCACTCAGCAATGAAGCAGACGCTGACAACAGGGTAACCCAAGTCTCTGAATGCCGTTGCCTCTCGAGGGGAGCTTGTCCAGGTCCCATCCCCTGCAGCACTTCTGGTGGTCCATAACCTGCCTCCTGGCACAATTTAGATTGTCCATTTTGGCCCGGTAGTCTGGAGCTGTCTGGGCCCCGCTCCCCACTATGGCTAAGTGAAGGAGCCTGCTCTCAGGAGCTCACGCTTGGGATTTCAGTGGGCCGCTTGCTAGGAAAGCCCTATCCCCCTCGTTTCGCTAGTGCTTCCAATCTCTGAGCTGGTGGGAACAGTCCATAAAGGCCCTGTCCTCCGCAGGTTAATTGTCGGGTCGCCTGAAGCTTCTCCCCTAGGGTCCGTATTCCCCGACGTGCCTTCGGTCCCGGACTGGTGATAGGACAAGGCTGCCGACCGTCCTCCTCGACAGGTTCCAGGCACCTAGCCTCAATCCCATGCGACCGGGGGTCCGACTCCTCTAGGTCCAGATCACTGTCTGCGACCTAGTTTACTTCTCCCCTGGGAGCTCCAACTCCCAGCTTCCTCAGAGCTCGTCACAGCTCAAGGGCTACCACTGAACTAACTTGACACCCCCCAACTCCCTGCCTGACCCCTAGGTGGGCAGCCCTATTCCTGCTTAAGCAGCCCACTGGTGTGCCTGACAGGTGTGGTGCAAAGTGTATCTAGGATTTGTGAATGCTGATGGAGGCAGTACTGTAGGATGGAGACCCAAAACCATGGGGGTTGAATCCTGCACGGGTAGGGCAGATTGTGCAGAATCCTGTGATGTCGCGGGCAGGGAGGAGGCCGTCGCCGCTGCGCTCTCGCTAACGCTCGGGTCCGACGCTGCTGCTGCTGCTCGGTGGCTCGAGCGGCGGGCCGGATCCGGGGACTCGAGCGGCACTCCTCTCCCGTGAGTGAAAGGGGATAGTTTTTGGGGTTTGGGAAGTCGGTCCGTGACGCCACCCACGGTTTGTGGTGAGGTTGGGACACCACCGCTGCTCTAGACGGGGATCCTGGGAGCGATGACAGGGAGCAGCTGAGATGTTTCTCTCCCCTCCATGGGTAGGGGGTTTTGGTGGTCCCGGGGCCGGTGAGGGTGACTGGAGAGTGGATTGTAGGGTTTGGTGAGGTGCAGGGTCGCGGGGGCAGCACGGTGCCAGACGGCATGGTGGTACTCACTCAGCCAATAACGTATACGGAGTCTCTGGTAAAACAAACGGCTGGATGGACGGGTCCCGCAGCCGGCTGCGGTGGTCACTCCCGGTAGGTTGGCGGTGACTGCCTTTCCCTGCACCTGTAGTGTGTTTTCGGCCCCGATGGCTTCCCACCGGTAACCCGCTCCCCAGTGTGGATAGATACCGAGGGAGCCCGCTTTGCCCGCAGGCTCCGGCCCTGGGAATTGTAGCCTTGGCGGTGACTGTATTTCCCTTCACGGTTGAGCGGTTGCCTTCAATCGGGTCTCTGCTGCTGGGAAACCCCGGAGGTTCCCGTCGCTAACGGATTTGACCGATTTTACGGCGACTCCAAGCCTGGTCGGGGTCCAGAGGCCCCGCCGGATGGTGCTGGCTTCTCTTCGCTCCCCGGTTTGGAACCGGCGGGCCCCCTCCGTCCCCGGTCCCACGTCGATCGGCCCCTCCTGCAGACGGTCACCACCGTCTGCCAACCTTGCTCTTAGGTGCCCGGGCCACGTACCCGGACACGGTCAGACTGCTCCTCTCCCACCTCACTCAACTCTCCACTTTCCCTAACTGTTCACTCACTGATCTCTTCTGACTTCCTTTCCCACCTCCAGGACTGTGAACTCCTCAGTGGGTGGGGCCAACCGCCTGGCTCCACCCCACCTGTGTGGACATCAGCCCCTGGAGGGAGGCAACAAGGATTTGTGTGTGACTGATGTGGCTTACCGGGACGTGGGGTGTGCTGTCGCAGCACCCGTGACGTCCTGGCTTGTCCAGGGTGCCACACAGAATCCTGTGACGACCCGAATAGTCCAGGGCGTCACATTTACACTACATTTTTGGGGGGGAAACAAGTGTTCCTAAGAACTCTCTTTCCTAATAATCGACCAGTGTAAATGCCCCTTTAGAGGGTCTACACCAAATCCCATTTATTAACTCTCCCAAAACATCATGCATTCGTTTTGGTCAAATTATTTTCTGCAGTGTACAAACAACATGGAGAATATATTCCAAAGGCATAAATTTCATATAAATTTTATTGGTTGTAAAAACATGCACAAGATTTAAAAACATACATGACAAAACAAAAAGAGGGGAAGAAGGTAAGAAATGATATATCGGGTGGCCAGAATGATATATGTAATTATACCTGTAAAAGGGGAATGGTCTGCTGCATCAATTTAAATATGAAGACAAGAAAGTTTAACCTAGGCTAAGTCACAGATTCATTTAATCACAAGAAACAGGTGAAAATCACTTTTTCTAGCAAAAACATTTTGTCTAGATCATTGTAAAAATTCTCCCTGAGGACTGTCAATCAATAATTATGACCATAAGAGACAAAAAAGTATAGGTCCAAATGATTATATATAAAAACACAGGGAGAACTATTTACATAGATCATTACATTAAAGTACAGATCATAGATGACTGCTGCCTGTATGCTCCACTCTGCTCCATATAACACATAGAGATGATGATAGATCGTGCAGGCAGACAAAGTTACACAGACCACTTAATAAAGAAAGGCCATACCCAGAGATACTTACCGACCCCTCAACAACACTCCAAATGGTGATCTATGTAAATAGTTCTCCCTGTATTTTTATATATATACAATCATTTGGACCTATACTTTTTTGTCTCTTATGGTCAGAATTATTGATTGACAGCCCTCAGGGAGAATTTTTACAATGATCTAGACAAAATGTTTTTGTTAGAAAAACTGATTTTCACCTGTTTCTTGTGATTAAATGAATCTGTGACTTAAGGCCGCTTTACACGCTGCGACATCGCTCAAGCGAACTCGTTGGGGTCACGAAATTTGTGACGCACATCCGGCCGCTTTAGCAATGACGTTGCGTGTGACACCTTTGAGCGATTTTGCATCGTTGCAAAAACGTGCAAAATCGCTCATCGGTGACATGGGGGTCCATTCTCAAATATCGTTACTGCAGCAGTAAGGAAGTTGTTCCTCGTTCCTGCGGCAGCACACATCGGTACGTGTGACACCGCAGGAACGAGGAACCTCACCTTACCTGCAGCCGCCGGCAATGCGGAAGGAAGAGGTGGGCAGGATGTTACGTCCTGCTCATCTCCGCCCCTCTGCTTCTATTGGGCGGCGGATCAGTGACGCAGTTGTGACGCTGAACGAACCGCCTTCTTAGAAAGGAGGCAGTTCGCGGGTCACAGCGACGTCGCAGGGCAGGTAAGTAGTGTGACGGGTCTGGGCGATGTTGTGTGCCACGGGCAGCGATTTGCCCATGTCGCACTACCGATGGGGGCGGGTACGCACGCTAGCGATATCGGTTCCGATATCATAGTGTGTAAAGCGGCCTTAAGCCTAGTTTAAACTTTCTTGTCTTCATATTTAAATTGATGCAGCAGACCATTCCCCTTTTACAGGTATAATTACATATATCATTCTGGCCACCCGATATATCATTTCTTACCTTCTTCCCCTCTTTTTGTTTTGTCATGTATGTTTTTAAATCTTGTGCATGTTTTTATAACCAATAAAATTTATATGAAATTTATGCCTTTGGAATATCTTTGTTTGGTTTTCTAGTTGTTTTGATATTCTAGGTGAGATCTGAGGATTTCTATGGTATATCCTTCTGCTTATAGGTTATGTGAACATGGAGAATATGCCTGAATATCTTCCTGTATCTGGTCAAATTCTCAGAATTTGTTTAAAATTCCATACAAATAGAACCATATAGTAAAGTTAGGGCTTTGTTTTCCCAAAAAAGATTCTTTAAAATGGTAACGTCAGTCATTCCATTGTGTCATCACATATCATAGACACATGTTTAACTCATCGTGCACCACAATGCATTATTGGCTTGAAATGACGTCATGTCCCTTTAAGACCCCCATTATCTGGAGAGCTGGACGATGATGCAAACTGATCCTTATAAAGTTTTCTTCAAAGTTAATGCACCAATTATAGCTCAAACCTACGTCATCGCCAGTCAGTCTGTGAATAGAAAGCGTGATAAATTGGATCCATAAAAAAAAAACACTGAAAAAGGGGGAAAGGGGCATTTTTTTTCTTTGAAGCAGCTGACATGGTTGTGAAGATTTCCCTCTCTTTAGTTATCTCTTTTGTGGGATAGAATTTACCACCAGTGTATCCTGCAATAAATCACTCGGCTGATTGGGATTCAGAATTTAGACACCCCAGGCCTATTGTTTCCCGGCTATTCAGGAAAATACAAAGAAGCAATAGCAATAGTGAAAAAAAGGAAAACTGAAGGGAGGTAACCAGAACCAGAATAAAATGCGCAAAGATGTAGATTACCAATAGCAGAAAAGACCAGGCGTCTATCCGTATTGTTTTTATTTTTTTATTTTCATCTTCAAATTCTGCCCCATAACACCTCCTCATTTTGCATGTTGAGCACCTTCCTCCATTGGCATCAGGTCTCCATGTCTAGAATCCTCACAGAAGGCGGCCAGTGGAGTATAAATTATTATTATTATTATTATTATTGCACCATGTATTCCATGGCACTTTACATGTGAAAAGGGATATACAGTTAGGTCCAGAAATATTTGGACAGTGACACAATTTTGGCGAGTTGGGCTCTGCATGCCACCACATTGGATTTGAAATGAAACCTCTACAACAGAATTCAAGTGCAGATTGTAACGTTTAATTTGAAGGTTTGAACAAAAATATCTGATAGAAATTGTAGGAATTGTACACAGTTCTTTACAAACACTCCACATTTTAGGAGGTCAAAAGTAATTGGACAAATAAACCAAACCCAAACAAAATATTTTTATTTTCAATATTTTGTTGCGAATCCTTTGGAGGCAATCACTGCCTTAAGTCTGGAACCCATGGACATCACCAAACGCTGGGTTTCCTCCTTCTTAATGCTTTGCCAGGCCTTTACAGCCACAGCCTTCAGGTCTTGCTTGTTTGTGGGTCTTTCAGTCTTAATTCTGGATTTGAGCAAGTGAAATGCATGCTCAATTGGGTTAAGATCTGGTGATTGACTTGGCCATTGCAGAATGTTCCACTTTTTTGCACTCATGAACTCCTGGGTAGCTTTGGCTGTATGCTTGGGGTCATTGTCCATCTGTACTATGAAGCGCCGTCTGATCAACTTTGCGGCATTTGGCTGAATCTGGGCTGAAAGTATATCCCGGTACACTTCAGAATTCATCCGGCTACTCTTGTCTGCTGTTATGTCATCAATAAACACAAGTGACCCAGTGCCATTGAAAGCCATGCATGCCCATGCCATCACGTTGCCTCCACCATGTTTTACAGAGGATGTGGTGTGCCTTGGATCATGTGCCGTTCCCTTTCTTCTCCAAACTTTTTTCTTCCCATCATTCTGGTACAGATTGATCTTTGTCTCATCTGTCCATAGAATACTTTTCCAGAACTGAGCTGGCTTCATGAGGTGTTTTTCAGCAAATTTAACTCTGGCCTGTCTATTTTTGGAATTGATGAATGGTTTGCATCTAGATGTGAACCCTTTGTATTTACTTTCATGCAGTCTTCTCTTTACTGTTGACTTAGAGACAGATACACCTACTTCACTGAGAGTGTTCTGGACTTCAGTTGATGTTGTGAACGGGTTCTTCTTCACCAAAGAAAGTATGCGGCGATCATCCACCACTGTTGTCATCCGTGGACGCCCAGGCCTTTTTGAGTTCCCAAGCTCACCAGTCAATTCCTTTTTTCTCAGAATGTACCCGACTGTTGATTTTGCTACTCCAAGCATGTCTGCTATCTCTCTGATGGATTTTTTCTTTTTTTTCAGCCTCAGGATGTTCTGCTTCACCTCAATTGAGAGTTCCTTAGACCGCATGTTGTCTGGTCACAGCAACAGCTTCCAAATGCAAAACCACACACCTGTAATCAACCTCAGACCTTTTAACTACTTCATTGATTACAGGTTAACGAGGGAGACGCCTTCAGAGTTAATTGCAGCCCTTAGAGTCCCTTGTCCAATTACTTTTGGTCCCTTGAAAAAGAGGAGGCTATGCATTACAGAGCTATGATTCCTAAACCCTTTCTCCGATTTGGATGTGAAAACTCTCATATTGCAGCTGGGAGTGTGCACTTTCAGCCCATATTATATATATAATTGTATTTCTGAACATGTTTTTGTAAACAGCTAAAATAACAAAACTTGTGTCACTGTCCAAATATTTCTGGCCCTGACTGTACATAGTAGGGACAAGTACAGTAATCATAAACAGTACAAGACACAGACAGGTACAGGAGAAGAGAGGACCCTGCCCACGAGGGCTCACAGTCTACAGAAGGAGAGAGGACCCTGCCCACGAGGGTTCACAGTCTACAGAAGGAGTGAGGACCCTGCCCACGAGGGCTCACAGTCTACAGGAGGAGAGGGGACCCTGCCCGCGAGGGCTCAGTCTACAAGGGATGGGTGAGGATACAGTAGGTGAGGGTAGAGATGGTCATGCAGTGCTATATCAGACAGAGGGTTACGGCAGGTTGTAGGCTTGTAGGAAGAGGTGGGTCTTCAGGTTCCTTCTGAAGCTTGTCAAGGTAGGTGAGAGTCTGATATGTTGTGGCAGAGCATTCCAGAGTATGGGGGAGGTGTGGGAGAAATCTTGGATGCGATGGTGGGAAGAGGAGATGAGAGGGGAGTAGAGAAAGAGATCATGTGAAGATCAAAGGTTACGTGCGGGTATGTGTTGGGAGACAAGAGTGACGGGGTATGCGACATAGCAGGCAGGGATATCAGGCCGATGAACAATCCAACAAATTTTATTAAGACAGGGAGCATAGAACATCCAATATCAATATTGTTCTTTATAGTCTACAATGAGTCCTCAAAGTTCCAAGGGCGCCACTCGGATTTCCAACGCCAGAGAACACGTAGAAGTAATCCTTGGAAGAAGTCAATGGATCCAATAGATGAGGGACACAACCCAATCCCACTTGATAGCCGATCTAAAATGTCTAATAGTCCATACATGGGCACCAAGACCTGGCCACAGCAACAGATCCTAGACCTTTACCAGACACAGCCTCGACTAAAGGCCCCGTCACACACAACGACGGATCTAGCGATATATCGCCGGGGTCACGGATTCCGTGACGCACATTCGGCATTGTTAGCGACATCGTTGCGTGTGACACCAACGAGCGACCGTTAACGATGGAAAATATTCACCTTATCGTCCATTGTTGACACATCGTTCCTTTTTAAATTATCGTTGATTGTAGAGGACGCTGGTTGTTCGTCGTTCCCGAGGCAGCACACATCACTACGTGTGACACCCCGGAAACGACGAACTACAGCTTACCTGCGGCCGCCGGCAATGAGGAAGGAAGGAAGTGGGCGGGATGTTACGTCCCGCTCATCTCCGCCCCTCCGCTTCTATTGGGCGGCCGCTGTGTGACGTCGCTGTGACGCCGAACGTCCCACCCCCTTCAGGAAGAGGATGTTCGCCGCCCACAGCAACGTCGTTAGGGAGATAAGTACGTGTCACGGGGGTTAACGATGGTAAACGAATTGCCCGTAACGCACAAACGACGGGGGCGGATGCGATCGCTCGTGCGATCGCACAATATATTGGACCGTGTGACGCCGCCTTAACAAAACATGTGACTGATTCTTCCACCTCTCCTTAGATCCGCCTCCTGGATGTGCACCCCTTTAACATTTGCTACTGGTAGCTCCTAACATAAAGAAGTTTCCAGAACACAGTCTCCAGGGATTGTGTATTAGGGAAGCCCCCTGCAGAGGAGAACAATATACAGTGCCTACAACTAGTATTCAACCCCCTGCAGATTTAGCAGGTTTACACATTGGGAATTAACTTGGCATTGTGACATTTGGACTGTAGATCAGCCTGAAAGTGTGAAATGCACTGCAGCAAAAAAGAATGTTATTTCTTTTTTTTTTTTTTTTTTTTTTTTTAAATTGTGAAAAGTTTATTCAGAGGGTCATTTATTATTCAACCCCTCAAACCACCAGAATTCTGTTTGGTTCCCCTAAAGTATTAAGAAGTATTTCAGGCACAAAGAACAATGAGCTTCACATGTTTGGATTAATTATCTCTTTTTCCAGCCTTTTCTGACTAATTAAGACCCTCCCCAAACTTGTGAACAGCACTCATACTTGGTCAACATGGGAAAGACAAAGGAGCATTCCAAGGCCATCAGAGACAAGATCGTGGAGGGTCACAAGGCTGGCAAGGGGTACAAAACCCTTTCCAAGGAGTTGGGCCTACCTGTCTCCACTGTTGGGAGCATCATCCGGAAGTGGAAGGCTTATGGAACTACTGTTAGCCTTCCACGGCCTGGACAGCCTTTGAAAGTTTCCTCCCGTGCCGAGGCCAGGCTTGTCCGAAGAGTCAAGGCTAACCCAAGGACAACAAGGAAGGAGCTCCGGGAAGATCTCATGGCAGTGGGGACATTGGTTTCAGTCAGTACCATAAGTAACGTACTCCACCGCAATGGTCTCCGTTCCAGACGAGTCCGTAAGGTACCTTTACTTTCAAAGCGTCATGTCAAGGCTCGTCTACAGTTTGCTCATGATCACTTGGAGGACTCTGAGACAGACTGGTTGAAGGTTCTCTGGTCTGATGAGACCAAGATCGAGATCTTTGGTGCCAACCACACACGTGACGTTTGGAGACTGGATGGCACTGCATACGACCCCAAGAATACCATCCCTACAGTAAAGCATGGTGGTGGCAGCATCATGCTGTGGGGCTGTTTCTCAGCCAAGGGGCCTGGCCATCTGGTCCGCATCCATGGGAAGATGGATAGCACGGCCTACCTGGAGATTTTGGCCAAGAACCTCCGCTCCTCCATCAAGGATCTTAAGATGGGTCGTCATTTCATCTTCCAACAAGACAACGACCCAAAGCACACAGCCAAGAAAACCAAGGCCTGGTTCAAGAGGGAAAAAATCAAGGTGTTGCAGTGGCCTAGTCAGTCTCCTGACCTTAACCCAATTGAAAACTTGTGGAAGGAGCTCAAGATTAAAGTCCACATGATACACCCAAAGAACCTAGATAACTTGGAGAAGATCTGCATGGAGGAGTGGGCCAAGATAACTCCAGAGACCTGTGCCGGCCTGATCAAGTCTTATAAAAGACGATTATTAGCTGTAATTGCAAACAAGGGTTATTCCACAAAATATTAAACCTAGGGGTTGAATAATAATTGACCCACACTTTTATGTTCAAAATGTATTAAAATTTAACTGAGCAACATAACTTGTTGGTTTGTAAGATTTATGCATCTGTTAATAAATCCTGCTCTTGTTTGAAGTTTGCAGGCTCTAACTTATTTGCATCTTATCAAACCTGCTAAATCTGCAGGGGGTTGAATACTACTTGTAGGCACTGTTCATGCAACCCCCCACCAGATCAAGACAATAGATACTGCAGGAGGCCTGACTACATTTTGGTACAGGCTGGGGGACAAACTGTTACAACCAGGTCACAGATGTAAGGAGGAGACAGGTTGTTTGTGGCTTTGTATGTCATGGTTAGGGTTTTTAACTGGAGTTGTTGGTCAATAGGAAGCCAGTGAAGGGACTGGCAGAGAGGAGAGGTCAGGGAGTAGCGGGGGGACAGGTGGATTATGACCATTCTTGAAGAAAACCTGTTGGAGTCTGCAAAAGACCTGAGAGTGGGATGGAGATTTGCCTTCCAACAAGACAATGATCCCAAATATAAAGCAAAATCTACAATGGAATGGTTCACAAATAATTGTATCCAGGTGTTAGAATGGCCAAGTCACAGTCCAGACCTGAATTCAATTGAGAATCTGTGGAAAGAGCTGAAAACTGCTGTTCACAAACGCCTCCATCCAACCTCACTCAGCTCCAGCTGTTTACAAAGGAAGAATGGGTGAGAATTTCAGTCTCTCGATGTGCAAAACTGATAGACACATACCCCAAGCGACTACAGCTGTAATCGCAGCAAAAGGTGATGCTACAAAGTATAAACTTAAAGGTGATGAATAATATTGCACGCCCCGATTTTCAGTTATTTATTTTTTCAAAAAATTTAAAATAAGCAATTAATTTCATTCAACTTCACAATTTTGTCCCACTTGTTGTTGATTCTTCACTAGAACATTAAAGTTTTTATCTTTATGTTTGAAGTCTGAAATGTGGGAAAAGGTTGAAAAATTCAAGGGGGCCGAATACATTTGCAAGGCACTGTATATACCAGAATATGCCCAGGAGGGGGATGTATATAGCAGGAGGGGCCCAGGATGGGACATATATACCTCAATGGGGACATATATACAAGGAAAGGGACATATATCAGGAGGGGGACATACATATATATATATATATATATATTATATATATATATATATATATGTCGCGGGCGGGGAGGATGGGACGTTGTGCTCACCCACTGCTCGGGTCCGGCTGCTGCTGCTGCTGCTCGGTGGTGGCTCGAGCGGTGGGCCGGATCCCGGGAACTCGAGCGGCGTTCGTCGCCCGTGAGTGAAAGGGGGGTGGTGTGGTTTGGGGATATTGTCCGTGACGCCACCCACGGTTGTGGTGAAGTTGTGACACCATCGCTGCTCTGGACGGGGATCCCGGGAGCGATGACAGGGAGCAGCTTGGATGTTGGTTCTCCCCTCCGTGGGTAGGGGGGTTGGTTGTCCCGGGGCCCCGGTGAGGGTTTGGGGGTGACAGGCGGGTTACGGGGCCTGGTGAGGTGCAGGGTCGCGGGGGCAGCGCTGTGCCGCACGGCACGGTGGTACTCACTCAGCCAGTAATTTACACGGAGTCTCTGGTCAAACAAACGGCTGGATGGACGGGTCCCACAGACGGCTGCGGTGTCTCTCCTCCCGGTAGGTTGATGGTGACTGCCTTTCCCTGCACCTGTGTTGTGTTTACGGTTCCAATGGCTTCCCACCGGTAACCCGCTCCCCAGCTTGGATGGATGCTGAGGGAGCCCCTTTTGCCCGCAGGCTCTGGCCCTGGGAACTGTAGCCTTGGCGGTGACTGTGTTTCCCTTTACGGTGTGAGCTGTTGCCTTCAATCGGGTCTTGACTGCTGGGAAACCCCGGAGGTTCCCTTCGCTAACGGATTTGACCAGTTTTACAGCGACTCTTAGCCTGGTTGGGGTCCGTAGGCCCTGCCGAATGGTGCTGGCTTCTCTTCACTCCCCGATCCGGTACCGGCGGGCCACCGCCCGTTCCCGGTCCTTACGGTTCACTCCAATCAGCCTCTCCTGCAGACGGTCACCACCGTCTGCCAACCTTGCTGTATGTGCCCGGGCCACACACCCGGACACCGTCAGGCTGCTCCTCTACCACTTCACTTCTCTAACTCCAAAACTCATCTGCCTACTCTTCCCGCCTCCAGGACTGTGAACTCCTCGGTGGGCGGGACCAACCGCCTTGCCCACCCCCTGGTGTGGACATCAGCCCCTGGAGGAAGGCAACAATATATCTTCTTCTTCCACTGAAACACCATCTAGTTTTAAGAGTAGGTCAGTAGTATCTCTCATGTAAGAGGGAAGTGATTCCACAAAGGGTCTTAAGACCACGTTCACATATGAACCAAGGTTCTGACATATTCCTCCAATGCCGGAGACGATAGGCCTACCCTTCAATGGACTAAGTCCTTTATGGACCTTGGGTAGGCCATAAAATGTAGCCATAATGGGGTGGTCTGGCAGCAGGAATTCATGTTCCTTTTTGTCTATCACTTTATCGGCAAGACCCCTGTCCAAAAGTTTCTTCAATTCAGACATCGGGACATTCCGTCCTGATATCTAATTGGGATTTAGGTTTGATCATGTGTGATATATTATATTATATATATCAAATATCCTCTTTTCAGGAGGCTAGTGATCCCTGTTCCTTCCCCCCCAACCCCCCCCTCCCCTCCTCACCCAATTGGTTATGCACAATTAGCATTTAATTGTGCTTTTGTTTCAGATATGCACTGCTCAAATACCTCTACATGACTAATAGGTATTGATAGAGCGATTTAACACACTATTGCCTTGAACTGATATAGTGTATATAAGCTGCAATTGTGTTATCTAACTAAAATGCGAGTTTACCTTTCAATTTGTTCTCACTGGAACATAAAATGAACTAGCGTTAGTGTACATGTCTCCTCATATACGGGATGAAAACCTTTATTATGATGATCTGGGGACATGTGGTATATGAGTAATTCGCATGCCCCTTTTTTGTTAACATTGGATCATATGTTGACTTATTATTTGAGCTTTGCATGATTTCTAAGTACTCCATGGTGGCTTGCAATTGGTGGATTGGTTTATGTTTGTTTCTCCTGTCTGGCGAACCATGAAACCATGCGCGCTACTATCTCGTTCATATGAGTCACGTGCCTGATGACTCGTTGACTGCGATATCGGTCACCTGACCGGGTAACCAAGAGACCATGCGTTTCACCGGGCTGTCACTGATGGATGATGTGCGCGTCGCGTCCTGTGACGTGGCACGCACTGCCTCCTTTCATGACGCGTCTCCAATCGTCACGAACCGCGTGACCTGTCATGTGACCCCGGAACCAGGAAGTGTGTCTTTCTTTTTATTTACGATTTCATGAACTGAGTATACGTTCTGATTATCTGGTAAGAACTTCACATATTAGATTAATGTTGTGTACTCTCATACAGTATGATCGAGCCATGTATCTGTAAATCGCTTGTATACATCAACTCCGGTTTAATCTTTGAATATCCGGGCTTTTCTTTTCACCGCCGCACCATCTGCATAATTGACAGAGGCGGATCGCACAACAGGGGGTGGGATGAAGGCTCCTTTTTATAGCCCCACTATTTTGCACATCCTCATTGATACCAGGCCACATAGGGTTGAGCTCTACACCGAGCCATCACCGCTTTTTTCAAGTGCCATATGTCTCCCCTGATGAACATATGATGTGAAACGCGTCGGGAGGCACTTGGTCTGGATATTAGGGCTAGCCACAACAGGGCCAGCTGTGGACTGCCCTTGTCAGGGCGGGAGTTTTATGTGGAAAAAGGGTCAGCTTAATCCCTAACAGGGTCAGTGACCAAGCCACTTCTCCCGTCACACTGACATATGGATCTCAGCAACACAGGAGAACCTTGACCCCTATCAAGATACAAGAATTGGGTGAGAATATTCCATTTATGTGTCTTTAACATTATTGCATTATCCATATAATTTTTGTTGATTGATTGACAAAGCGGTTGCTGTATGTACTATACTCACCAAGAGTTACCATCTATTGGATACTGCAATTTTTATTGTATATGCCTACCAAGGTGTCCCTCAGTCTGTGAATTCACAGCGTGTGATCTATAAGCTGTGTAGGTATTTAGTTATGCCTAATATCATCATTTATGATATTCTGGGGTGTTTGACATAGACCTCTTATATTATTGTAGGTCACATATATCCATCATTCCCCTAGCTATCAACTTTGGAGGGGACACTCTTATATAGGGTACCTCACCCTTCCGTTCACCTGTGTTACACGGTATGGGCGAATAAAATATTCACCCTTTTTGAATGAAGGTGACGGCGCCATAATCCTTGATTGGCCTCATCATTTTCAGGTTTTAAATTGGTGCGTGGATCACGGTTTTTCACATATTTAAATCATTTTTATAGAACCCAATTAAAAGTTAAGTTTTAATGTCACATGTTGCTATAATCACAGAAATTATACATGTAAGAGTTCTCTTCTGCTACCTACTGGTGTTGGAATTTTTGCTATTCCTATACCACTTCACTTCTCTAACTCCAAAACTCATCTGCCTACTCTTCCTGCCTCCAGGACTGTGAACTCCTCGGTGGGCGGGACCAACCGCCTGGCCCACCCCCTGGTGTGGACATCAGCCCCCGGAGGAAGGCAACAAGGATTTGTGTTTGACCTAGATGTGCCTAGCAGGGATGTGGGGTATGTTGGTGTAGTACCTGTGACGACCTGACATGTCCAGGGTGCCACATTCCACCTTAGTAAAATGCAGACCATCCGCGGGCTGCCCATCCATCACCGGTTTTATTTTTGTTTAACTGCAAAAGGGTAAAAACGGTAAAAACATATAAAAACATCATAAACATTTTTCAACGGTACGGTTTCCGCTCTTCTCCCACCCAAACAACCTGGCCCTGATGCTGCCCCTAAGAAGTGGGTAGCACCCCTTGACCCCAGTCCAGCACCAAGTTGCCCGAGCGGGTTCTGTCTCTTTCAGGGGACCCGCGTCCATGGGGACCCCTGAACCCCCGGAGGATCGCCACCGGTTACGGTAGTGGCGGGCCTGGGCCATCCCTTTCCTCCAGGCCCATCCTCCCAAATCAGCCTCTCCGGAGGCGGTAACGGTTTCAAGCCAAAAACATTTTTATTTACATTCCACTAAGTTTGTGGTTGCCCTGCAAGTTCTCGGGCTTGTCCGTAAGCAGTTCCTTACGCAACGGTTGCAGACAGTCCCTGCGGGACGTTGCCGGCAACGGCCGGTTTAATCACGGTGCAATCAGGTAAACTTCTTCGGTTGATTATTCTTCACTTATCATTCAAACTTTTCTAACAACAACGGTGCTGATGGTCCCAACGGGGACAACTTTTTGGTGGAGGACCGCCGGCTTCACTTCAGGTCTACCTCACTGACCGGGGTAGAGGGCTGAGCGGGCGCTTGAAGCCCCTGGCCTACTCTCAGCCGGACACCCAGGGCGTACCATCCCCTCTCCCCACAATGTCGGGTGTAGTTGACGAGGTCACCAGGGAGCAGATTGCGGCTGGGATGGTCTTCCAGTAAGTGGTCATTCACATCTCTCCGGGCCACGAAGATTTCGGCCTCCAGGCCCAGTTCGTAAATGAAGCCGTACCCTCTTCGGGTATCAAATCTCCACACCTGCCCTTCATATCTCGGGCTCCGCACCCGGAAGGTGGCTCTTCGGAGACGTTCCTTCTCTTCAATAGTGCTGGCCACCAACTCCGCCTTCCTCCTCTCCCTCTCGGCAATCTCCAGGCCCAGCGGTGTCGGCTCCCTGTCCCAATATGGGGCTGCTGAGGGCCCCTGCGCACGGGTCGGGCCCCCGCGAGACCTCCTTAATGCTGCCTACCATGACTTGGCCTGGGTGACTTGGCCTGGGGTGCTGCCTTACAGCGGCGACCCGGCGCAACCTCAGCCGAGGTGTGGGGAACGGGCACAGGGATCCTCTCCCGCTGAGCCCCGTCTCCTCCTGCACGAGACGGGCTGCCGGGACCGGTATGGGGTCAGGAACGGTCACCGGCGCTTTCGGTACAGCCTCACTGACGGGCTCGGCCTTTAGTGTCTTTCAAGGGAGCGGTGCTGCACGGTCACGGGCCTCGCGCTTGGGCCGACAGGCGGGGTACCGCTACCGGTTGGGCGGGTAGCGGGCCTAATGGCGGGGCGGTAGCGACTAACGCAGATAGCGGGGGAGGCAGCAGGGTGAGCGGGCGCAGGCCGGGCCCCTCAGCCGCAGGGGCCGATCCTTCCGGAATACAGGGGCGTGGGTCTCTTACGCGCTCCTCCGAATCTTCCTCCATCTTGCGTCTCCTTATAGCCGCCACCACCTCCGCCATGTCGGCCTCCCACTCCTCCAGGAGGAGCTGCACGCGGATCTGCAGCCGTTGCTGTAGCTGGGTGGTCCGGACCTCCACCCACGCCGCGGTACCGGGCGCGGGGGCTACGGTGCTGCGGGACGGTTGGTGCATCGCTGCAGCGGCCTTTTCCAGGAACAAAAAGATGGCCGCAGGGTCCTGGCATCCCTGCTTTTATAGCCGCGGGCTACATGCGGCCCGACGCCATCCGTCCCCCTTAGTCTTTTTTCCGGCTCCTCCTCTACAGGGGCGGGGTTTCAGCTTTCGCGCCTCCACTACTCGGGAAGACACTCGAGCGGGGACTTTTCGCGCCCAAAATGGCGGCTTCTCCAAATTTTCAGCCGGACACCTCTGGTGGTCACAAGGCGCACCTCTACCAGACGGCAGAGCTGTAAGATCCTGTTCGTGACGCCAAGTTGTCGTGGGCAGGGAGGATGGGACGCTGCGCTCACCCACTACTCGGGTCAGGCTGCTGCTGCTGCTGCTCGGTGGTGGCTCGAGCGGTGGGCCGGATCCCGGGGACTCGAGTGGCATTCCTCGACTGTGAGTGAAAGGGGGGGTGTGGTATGGGGATATTGTCCGTGACGCCACCCACGGTTGTGGTGAAGTTGTGACACCACCGCTGCTCTGGACGGGGATCCCGGGAGTGATGACAGGGAGCAGCTTGGATGTTGGTTCTCCCCTCCGTGGGTAGGGGTGTTGGTTGTCCCGGGGCCCCGGTGAGGGTTTGGGGATGATAGGCGGGTTACGGGGCCTAGTGAGGTGCAGGGTCACGGGGGCAGCGCTGTGCCGCACGACGCGGTGGTACTCACTTAGCCAGTAATTTACATTGAGTCTCTGGTGTCAAACAAACGGCTGGATGGACGGGTCCCACAGACGGCTGCGGTGTTTCTCCTCCCGGTAGGTTGATGGTGACTGCCTTTCCCTGCACCCGTGTAGTGTTTAGTTCCGATGGGTTCCCACCGGTGACCCGCTCCCCAGCTTGGATGGATGCTGAGGGAGCCCCTTTGCCCGCAGGCTCTGGCCCTGGGAACTGTAGCCTTGGCGGTGACTGTGTCGCGGGCGGAGGAGGGGACGCTGTGCTCTCCCACTGCTCGGGTCCGGCCGCTGCTGCTGCTGATCTGTGGTGGCTCGAGCGGTGGGCCGGATCCCGGGGACTTGAGCGGCGTTCCTCGCCCGTGAGTGAAAAGGGGTAGGGATTGGATGGTGGGGGTTTGATATTGTCCGTGACGCCACCCACGGTTGTGGTGATTTTGGGGGACACCACCGCTGCTCTAGACGGGGATCCCAGGAGCGATGACAGGGAGCAGCTTTGTTGTTAGTTCCTCCCCTCCATGGGTAGGGGGTTGGTTGTCCCGGGGCCCGGTGATGGGGGTAGGGGTGGATGACAGGCGGGTTGCGGGGCCTGGTGTGGTGCAGGGTCGCAGGGGCAGAGCTGTGCCGCACGGCACGGTGGTACTCACTCAGCCAATGACGAAGACACAGTTCTCGGTAAAAGACACGGCTGGATGGACGGGTCCCACTGATGGCTGCGGTGGTTTCTGCTCCCGGCAGGTTGATGGTGACTGCCTTTCCCTGCACCCGTGTAGTGTTTAGTTCCGATGGGTTCCCACCGGTAACCCGCTCCCCAGCTTGGATATGGGCTGGAGGAGCCCCTTTTTGCCCGCAGGCTCTGGCCCTGGAAAACGGTTGCCTTGGCGGTGGCGGTGCTTCCCTCTCATGGTTGGACGGTTGCCTTCTCACGGGACTTGGCTGCTGGGAAACCCAGGAGGTTCCCTTCGCTAACGGATTTGACAAATTCACGGCGACTCCTAGCCTTGTCAGGGTCCGTACACCCCTGCCAGATGGTGCTGACTTCACCTTGTGTACCGGTCCGGTACCGCCGGGCCACCACCCGTCCACGGTCCTTACGGAAAACTCCGATCGGTCACTCCTGCAGACGGTCACCACCGTCTGCCAACCTTGCTGATCCGTCCGGGCCACACACCCGGACCAACTTCAGTCTGCTCTACTGGCACTTCACTTCCTCTCACTTTCCACTCTAAGACTGTTCTCCTTCACTTCCCAACTGATCTGTCTACTTTTCCCGCCTCCAGGACTGTGAACTCCTCGGTGGGCGGGGCCAACCGCCTGGCCCACCCCCCTGGTGTGGACATCAGCCCCTGGAGGAAGGCAACAAGGGTTTTGTGTTTGACTTTGGTGTGCCTGACCAGGAGTGTGGGGTGTGTAGGTGTTGTGCTCTGTGGCCCCTGGCTTGTCCTTTACGGAGTGAGCTGTTGCCTTTAATCGAGTCTTGACTGCTGGGAAACCCCGGAGGTTCCCTTCGCTAACGGATTTGACCAGTTTTACGGCGACTCCTAGCCTGGTCGGGGTCCGTAGCCCCTGCCAAATGGTGGCTTCTCTTCACTCCCTGATCCGGTACCGGCGGGACACCGCCCGTCCCCGGTCCTTACGGTTCACTCCAACCGCCTGGCCCACCCCCTGGTGTGGACATCAGCCCCTGGAGGAAGGCAACAAGGATTTGTGTTTGACTTAGATGTGCCTAGCCGGGGTGTGGGGTGTGTTGGTGTAGTACCTGTGACGACCTGGCTTGTCCAGGGCGCCACATACAGTTAGGTCCAGAAATATTTGGACAGTGACACAATTTTCGCGAGTTGGGCTCTGCATGCCACCACATTGGATTTGAAATGAAACCTCTACAACAGAATTCAAGTGCAGAGTGTAACGTTTAATTTGAAGGTTTGAACAAAAATATCTGATAGTAATTGTAGGAATTGTACACATTTCTTTACAAACACTCCACATTTTAGGAGGTCAAAAGTAATTGGACAAATAAACCAAACCCAAACAAAATATTTTTATTTTCAATATTTTGTTGCGAATCCTTTTGAGGCAATCACTGCCTTAAGTCTGGAACCCATGGACATCACCAAACGCTGGGTTTCCTCCTTCTTAATGCTTTGCCAGGCCTTTACAGCCGCAGCCTTCAGGTCTTGCTTGTTTGTGGGTCTTTCAGTCTTAAGTCTGGATTGTGAAATGTGAAATGCATTTCAATTGAAAGTGAAATGCATGCTCAATTGGGTTAAGATCTGGTGATTGACTTGGCCATTGCAGAATGTTCCACTTTTTTGCACTCATGCACTCCTGGGTAGCTTTGGCTGTATGCTTGGGGTCATTGTCCATCTGTACTATGAAGCGCCGTCCGATCAACTTTGAGGCATATGGCTGAATCTGGGCTGAAAGTATATCCCTGTACACTTCAGAATTCATCCGGCTACTCTTGTCTGCTGTTATGTCATCAATAAACACAAGTGACCCAGTGCCATTGAAAGCCATGCATGCCCATGCCATCACGTTGCCTCCACCATGTTTTACAAAGGATGTGGTGTGCCTTGGATCATGTGCCGTTTCCTTTCTTCTCCAAACTTTTTTCTTCCCATCATTCTGGTACAGGTTGATCTTTGTCTCATCTGTCCATAGAATACTTTTCCAGAACTGAGCTGGCTTCATGAGGTGTTTTTCAGCAAATTTAACTCTGGCCTGTCTATTTTTGGAATTGATGAATGGTTTGCATCTAGATGTGAACCCTTTGTATTTACTTTCATGGAGTCTTCTCTTTACTGTTGCCTTAGAGACAGATACACCTACTTCACTGAGAGTGTTCTGGACTTCAGTTGATGTTGTGAACGGGTTCTTCTTCACCAAAGAAAGTATGCGGCGATCATCCACCACTGTTGTCATCCGTGGACGCCCAGGCCTTTTTGAGTTCCCAAGCTCACCAGTCAATTCCTTTTTTCTCAGAATGTACCCGACTGTTGATTTTGCTACTCCAAGCATGTCTGCTATCTCTCTGATGGATTTTTTCTTTTTTTTCAGCCTCAGGATGTTCTGCTTCACCAGACCGCATGTTGTCTGGTCACAGCAACAGCTTCCAAATGCAAAACCACACACCTGTAATCAACCCCAGACCTTTTAACTACTTCATTGATTACAGGTTAACGAGGGAGACGCCTTCAGAGTTAATTGCAGCCCTTAGAGTCCCTTGTCCAATTACTTTTGGTCCCTTGAAAAAGAGGAGGCTATGCATTATAGAGCTATGATTCCTAAACCCTTTCTCCGATTTGGATGTGAAAACTCTCATATTGCAGCTGGGAGTGTGCACTTTCAGCCCATATTATATATATAATTGTATTTCTGAACATGTTTTTGTAAACAGCTAAAATAACAAAACTTGTGTCACTGTCCAAATATTTCTGGCCCTGACTGTATACACACACACACACATATTTTTCCAAGAGTGGCAGTGAGACTGTAGGTGAGGTACTGTGAGGTTTGAGGGGTGGAGGTGGAGCTGGGGTGGAGCCGAAGCTGGGGTGGAGCCTGGGCGGAGTCCCAAGGGGGCCCATAAATGTTGCCAGTATGGGGCCCTGAAATTCCTCGTGGCGGCCCTGACTACATCTTAAAGGAGATGCAGTACCCTGTGGAGACTGAAAGCCTCAGGGGTGCCACACAAGACTGTTGGAAAGGAGGCCACATAGCAGGAGGTTGCAATAGTCCAGCGGGAGATAATGAGAGCATGCCCTAGGATTTTTGCAACTTCTTGGGAAAGGAATGTATGAATCTGGGAAATATTTTTGAGTTGAAGGCGGCAGGAGGTGAAGAGGGCTTGGATGTGTGGCTTGAAAGAGAGATCAGAGTCTAGATGTCAGGTTTCCGGGTTTTCCAGTTCTCTGTTGAAGAAGCTTGCCCTCGGTTAACATGGAGTTTACTGTTCTGTTGCCCTACTTCCTGTCCAGCTGCTTAAAAGGCCGTCTCTAAGCCTAGTCCAGTGCCTGAGTATACTGCTTGCTGTGTGCTCCTGCTTTGCTGTTTCTACTTCCTGATTGCCTTGGATTTTCCTGAAACTCTACCGACCGACTCTGGACCATACCCGGTTTTCTTCAAGCTGTGCCCGGACTCCGTCTGCCGTCTTTGATCAGCACTCTGCCCGGTTCGTAACCACTCTGGACAATCATCCAGTACGGACACTCCTGGACTATACCACTTGCCCCTTGTGTACCGGCTGCTGCGCATTTAGGCCTTCCGGGGTTGATTGCCGGACAGTCCCTGTATAGGGGTTCGCTCTGGTGGTCTCCCTGGGGGAGTCCGGTGCGTGGCCCCGGGAATCCCCTTCGCTCCGTTTCGTGAAAGTGTTTTTGTGTGTTGTTTTACTGTGTTTATTCCCGTTGTGTATCTACCGTGGTTACATATTATATAACATCTTGTACCAAGAACTCGTCTCTGTTGTCATTGCCCTAACGCTATCGAAATCCTCAGAACATACAGTAGTATTACACTAGAGTAACTCCCAGGCAGCGAGCACATGAGACTGGGGAAAGTGAGCAGCCATTGACTTTAATGGATAGGTGAAGTGGGGGGGTTGAGTGACAAGGAGGAGTAAATTTAATGAATTCTGTTTTGTCAATGTTCAGTTTTAGAAATCGAGCAGAGAAGAAGGATGAAATAGCAGACAGACATTGTGGGATTCTGGTTAGTAGGGAGGTGATGTCAGGTTCAGAGAGGTAGATCTGCGTATCATCAGCGTAGTGGTGATACTGAAAGCCGTGGGACTATGAGCTGTCCCAGGCCGAAAGTGTAGATGGAGAACAGCAGGGGTCCAAGAACTGAACCTTAAAGGACACCAAATGCAGAGGTAGCTGTGTGTGCATCTCTGTCCTTATGTAAGTTATTAAACTAGACATGTGCATAAATATATGGTAGGATCCTGGAGCCAATGGGGCCCAAAAGGTCCATTTGGCCTAAATAAAAGTAATGGGCAGACTTGAAGATAACCGGAACTGGCAGGTCTAACCGGGTTAAAAAAAAACCTGGCTCTGGCCCGTGATTTGTCCTGGATATCTGTCTGAACGCCGGTCTCCATATAAGTATATGGGAACCAGAATCTGGCGATTAAAAATGGTGGTAGAAAGGATAGGGGGATAGGAGCAAGCGGGCTATACTTACCGAGTCTCTGACCCATCTGTAACTGCTCCTGCAACCTATCATTCACTTCCAGGGCCGCTCATTACTTTCATTGCTCTTTTTTCCCCGCCCACCGGCGTCTGTGATTGATTGCAGTCAGATGCGCCACCACCCTGAGTGGCAGCGTGGCAGCTGACTACTTCCAATCACAGACACTATGTGCATCTATCATGGTATTATAATAAATAAATAAAATGTAGTAGGGTCTCCCCATATTATGATACCAGCACAGATAATACATAAGGCAACAGGCTGCAGCCACCAGCCGTGCGCTTCTCTTGTCCATGTACCAAATAAGAGGACCCTCATGCGGCGCTTTTTGTTTTTAATTATCTATTTAGGAATTGATGGGCATTGCGGGACATTACTCTATTGGATTATATCAGAACATTGAGAATTTCTTATTATTCAATAATGTGTGTGGGGTAGTATTTAGTCAAATAAACATTTTTCCTGTGTGTGTGTTTGTGTGTGTTTGTGTGTTTTAACTCTATATTTACCAGGTTAGTAATGGATGTGTTTGATAGACGCCTCTCCATTACTAAGCCCTGAGCTTGATGCCAGCTGTCACTTCACAGCTGACATTAACCCCAAACGTATTACCCTGATTGCCATTGCACCAGGGCAATGAGGAAGAGCTTGACAAAGTGCCAGAATTGGTGCATCTAAAATCTTCTGGGGGAAATGTGGACTGCTATTTTTAGGCTGGGGAGGGCCAAATAACCATTGGCCTTTCCAGCTTGATATTACCAGCCCTCAACTGTCTGGTTTATCTTGCCTAGTTATCAAAATTAGGGCGGAGCCCACCACCATTTTTTAAAAGTATTTATTTAAATACCGTATTTTTCATTTTATAAGGCGCACCGGATTATAAGACGCACCCCAAATTTAGAGCTAAAAAAAATGGGGTCCATCTTATAATCCGGTGTTGTCTTACCGGAGGGGGCCAGTAGTGGTGGTGAAGCGGCGTCACAGGAGGCAGAGGTTGTGCTGTCAGCCACGGCGGGTTACTAGCATCAGCCGCAGCGGGTCCGTGGCGGCAGCAGCGGTCAGTAGCGGCAGGCGCAGTGGCGTCTGTGGTGGGAGCCGCGGCAGGTCCGTGGTAGGAGCCGCGGCGGGTCCGTGGCAGCGGGTGACAGGTGGAGCAGGCCGGTGAAGTAAGTGTCTCAGTGTGTCCGCGGTCCTGCTTCAAATGATGACGCCTGGAGCGGCACATGCGCAGATGGAGCTCTCATCCAAGAGCTCCATCTGCGCACGCGCTGACTCCCATCGGCATCATTTGAAACTGGGACCGCGGACACACTGGGACACCTGCCGCACAGCCGCCTGCCAGAAGCACACACGCACAGAGTGACAGCGAGAAGGCCGCCTGCCCGCATGCACAGAGAGGCAGGCAGCACCGACAGGCACCCGGCTGCCTGCACGCAGCCACAGGCACCCGGCCGCCAGAACGCATCCGGTCGCCGCACAAACAGCACCCCGATAGGCTGTATTCGGATTTTAAGACGCACCCCTCATTTTCCTCCCAAATATTTGGGAAGAAAAGTGCGTCTTATAATCCGAAAAATACGGTAATTAAAAAAAAAGGTTTTGGATCCCCTTTATTTTTGATAACCAGCCAAGGTAAAGCAGATAGCTGAGGGTTGCAGCCCGCAGCTGCTACTATACCTACGCTGGTTATCAAAAATAGGTGGGAGCCCACGTCTTTTTTTTCTTTATTGTTCACTGCAGTGGGTTATGTGGCGTATTTATAGTGAGTATCTGTTTTGGGGGAGGGGGTTAACTGTTTTCTATATTGTCACAACTACTTTAAAAGACTTCTATAACATTAGAAAAATATGGTTGCTTTATTGCAAAAAAAAAATAAAATCTATACGGTATATCATTGTCAGGATGTGTACTGTATTGCAGCTGAGCCCCGGTAACTTCCCTGATACTGAAATGCAATGCCAGACACAACCTTTGGGCGGAAGTGGCGCTGTTCCTGGAAGCACACATTTATTTTGTGAGTTAAAGCCGAGCTGAAAAAGCAGCAATCAAGGAAACTAGTGAAGAACAATGAATTAGGTTTTACGTGCTGGTAATAACGTCTGCATTTCACAGGGGATTTTTATAGTTTCAGACAAATAAAATCCTAGAAGAGCATTTTTTTCAACTCGCTTCAGTATCTTCAAATTCTGGAATAGTCCCGGCTTTGATTTTGTTCCCACATTTTTATTTGTCGAGCATTTTTCCCTTTAAATTTTTGGCTTTTTAGATCACCGCAACCTGCTGCCATGATAGATAACCCGACAATATCGCACATTTAAATAGCATCTCTTCGGGTCGCCCATGGTAACTTAAAAGTCAGTGAACTTCCACAAATGTCATTAAACCGAGACACTGAGGAAGTCTCCAACAATGGGACCGCTGTGTCAATACATCACAGTTTAACCTTGATTGAGCTGTTCCCTCTAATTCTGTCAGATACTTTTCAGGTTCCAGATCAAATGTCCATAACACCAATGAAGAACCACGAAAGGCAACGGGACGAAGAACCTACGCAGAGAACTTCATGGTTCCTCAGTGTCAAAAATGGCCACTCTTCATCCATACAAAACATGTACACGTTCTCGGTCCCAGCAGAGGGACTTTGAAGGTTAGTCTTCATTTACTGTAGGGGTCTCAAACCAAAATGGGGTCCGGGGCCACTTAAAAAATCCCATTAGGGCCTGAACCGTATTTTTCAATAGGCTGGAGCCACATGGCACAACTGAGGTCACGTGGCCAAAGTTTGCTTTGTTTACTGCGAGCCTCACAGACCCCAATAACCAATATCCTTGCAACATAGCCCCTCTATACATAGTGTGATGACCCAATAGCCTCTTCTATACAGTGTAATGTCCGTGTTTCTCCGGTAGCACGGGTGTCACGTGGCCCGCACACGTACCACACATAGTGTGGATACGGGCCCACGTGACACACGCCGGAGAAACACACGTGTCATTTTAAAAATAAAAAAAACACACACTCACCTCCACGAGTCCTGCAGTCTCTGCCGCGGCTGTCACCTGCATCCGTCCCCCAGTGAATTTGAACAACGCATCTTCTTCACCGGGGGCCGGAAGCAGCGTCAGCGGGGCCTGGCCTGTGCCGGACACTTTCATTCAGCACCACAGACAGCTCCGGAAGAAAAAGGTAAGGCGGCGCTTTCCGTTCTCCGTATGTTATTACGTATAACACATGGAGAACACACGTAGGGCCATAAACACGGCACACGGAGGGGAACACGCACCTTTTGACACGTCTGTGAAACACGTGCATGATTTTCATGGACGTGTGAAGGGGGCCTAAGGCTGTGTGCGCACAGTGTATTTTTGATGCATTTTTTTTTAATGTAGATTTGGTGCAGACTTTTGCCCAAATCTGCATGCCTATCTTCATACCAGCAAAGTCAATGAGAATTCTGAAGTGCCATGCACAGGTTGATTATTTTTTCCTTGCAGATTTGGTGCAGAAAATAATCTACAGCATGGTAATTGTTGGTGTGTTTTTTTCCTGCATTTTTTAGCCCTTCCACCCATTGACTTAATTAAAAAAACACATGGCACAAAAATGCGTCAAAAACAAATGTGTTTTTTCGTGCGTTTTTCTGCCAGAAGGTGCAGATTTGGTACAGAAAATTTCGTTGCTCAAAAATCGAACGTCCTTCTGCACGCTGGTTGTTCATTGTTCCCGACCCAACACACATCGCTCCGTGTGACACCCCGGGAACCATGAACTGCAGCTTACCTGCGTCCCGCCGGCATTTCGGAAGGAAGAAGGTGGGCGGGATGTTACGTCCCGCTCATCTCCGCCCCTCCGCTTCTGTTGGCCAGCCGCTGTGTGACGTCGCTGTGATGCTGAAGGTTCCTCCCCCTTCAGGAAGTGGATGTTCGCCGCCCACAGCGAGGTCGTTTGGAAGGTAAGTTCGGGTGACGGGGGTTTACGACTTTGTGCGACATGGGCAAGAAATTGCCCGTAACCCACAAACCATGGGGGCGGGTACAATCGCACGAGAAATTGAAGCGTGTGAACTTTGCGTTGAGTTAGTTGCAGTTCTAAATGCATCCTCTGGCAGAAATTGTCTTTGTCAAATTTGGTTTTGGCCACAAAAACGCTAAAAATATGCTTGCGTTTTTACCGCGATTTACATGCGTTTTCATTGCTTAAAGTCAGATGCGTTTTGAATACAATACACTACTAAATAAAGTTTAAACATTCAAACACTATGAAAAAAACGGGAAAAAATTATAACAAATATCATGATTAACATCATGTACAAAATAACTATTTTTATTAAAATTATAACTGTTTTATAATATTTATGCATAAAATAACATAACATTATGTTTTTTCATTAATTTAATTGTCGGACTATGTGTGTGTTTAAAGGGACATATCATGCCCTTATTATAAAGTCAAAAAGGCATGCATTTATTTTGTCAAAAAAGCTTGTTAAATGCTGGAATTTTGATTAAGTTTGCGTTTTGAAAGTTCTCATTGACTCTAATGTTAGCAAAACGCTGCCAAAATGGCAAAAAAAATTGTCATGTTGCTTCTTTAAACGCTGAGTTTTTGCCAAATTGTCTGCAACTGAAACGCTGCGTTTATAAAAGCATAGTGCGCACAAGAAATCCCTATTTCCCATAGACTTTGCTTGAAAATCAAAACATATGCATTTTGGCATTAAAACGCTGCAGTTCAAAATGCTGGGGAAACGCATGAAAAAATGCAAAGTGCGCACACAGCCTAAAAGTGCTCCCGATTTATCACATTCATGATGTTTAGTAACTCTACTGTATTTCAAGACTGTTTATTCCAAATTTATAACATCTACAGCCATATGAAAAAGTTTGGGCACCCCTATTAATGTTAACCTTTTTTCTTTATAACAATTTGGGTTTTTGCAACAGCTATTTCAGTTTTATATATCTAATAACTGATGGACTGAGTAATATTTCTGGATTGAAATGAGGTTTATTGTACTAACAGAAAATGTGCAATCCGCATTTAAACAAAATTTTACCGGTGCAAAAGTATGGGCACCTCAACATAGAAGTGACATTAATATTTTGTAGATCCTCCTTTTGCAAAAATCACAGCCTCTAGTCGCTTCCTGTAGCTTTTAATGAGTTCCTGGATCCTGAATGAAGGTATATTTGACCATTCCTGTTTACAAAACAATTCCAGTTCAGTTAAGTTTGATGGTCGCCAAGCATGGACAGCCGCTTCACATCATCCCACAGATGTTCAATGATATTCAGGTCTGGGGACTGGGATGGCCATTCCAGAACATTGTAATTGTTCCTCTGCATGAATGCCTGAGTAGATTTGGAGCAGTGTTTTGGATCATTGTCTTGCTGAAATATCCATCCCCTGCGTAACTTCAACTTCGTCACTGATTCTTGCACATAATTGTCAAGAATCTGCTGATACTGAGTTGAATCCATGCGACCCTCAACTTTAACAAGATTCCCGGTGCCGGCATTAGCCACACAGCCCCAAAGCATGATGGAACCTCCACCAGATTTTACTGTGGGTAGCAAGTTCTTTTCTTGGAATGCCGTGTTTTTTTGCCTCCATGCATAACGCCTTTTTGTATGACCAAACAACTCAATCTTTGTTTCATCAGTCCACAGGACCTTCTTCCAAAATGTAACTGGCTTGTCCAAATGTTCTTTTGCATACCTCAGGTGACTCTGTTTGTGGCGTGCTTGCAGAAACGGCTTCTTTCGCATCACTCTCCCATACAGCTTCTCCTTATGCAACGTGCGCTGTATTGTTGACCGATGCACATTGACACCATCTGCAGCAAGATGATGCTGCAGGTCTTTGGAGGTGGTCTGTGGATAGTCCTTGACTGTTCTCACCATTCTTCGCCTCTGCCTTTCTGATATTTTCCTTGGCCTGCCACTTCTGGGCTTAACAAGAACTGTACCTGTGTTCTTCCATTTCCTTACTATGTTCCGCACAGTGGAAACTGACAGTTTAAATCTCTGAGACAACTTTTTGTATCCTTCCCCTGAACAACTATGTTGACTAATCTTTGTTTTCAGATCATTTGAGAGTTGTTTTGAGGAGCCCATGATGCCACTCTTCATAGGAGATTCAAATAGGAGAACAACTTGCAAGTGGCCACCTTAAATACCTTTTCTCATGATTGAATACACCTGCCTATGAAGTGCAAAGCTCAATGAGGTTACAAAACCAATTTAGTACTTTAGTTAGTCAGTAAAAAGTAGTTAGGAGTGTTCAAATCAAGAAATTGATAAGGGTGCCCATACTTTTGCACCGGTCAAATTTTGTTTAAATGCGGATTGCACATTTTCTGTTAGTACAATAAACCTGATTTCAATCCAGAAATATTACTCAGTCCATCAGTTATTAGATATATGAAACTGAAATAGCTGTTGCAAAAACCCAAATTGTTATAAAGAAAAAAGGTTAACATTAATAGGGGTGTCCAAACTTTTTCATATGAGTCTATCAGTTGGTTTACTTTGTGCCAGAATTTGCACCAAAAATGTTGCACATCAGGTCACACTTTTTTAGCAAGGCCGTACCCCTTTTTTTGTACAAGTAGCAGAAAGAGTCTGAAAACACATATTAAGTCATGAAAAACTGTTTTTATGTTGAAAATTGCGCATTTAGCTTAGTAAATATGCCTAACTTTTATTAAATTATATTTAGCGAGTTGTCAGAGATAAGTTGCCCAGAAAGTGCACCTCTCTTGTGCTTAGTAAGGCTGAGTTCACATGACCAGTAATCATCCATTAGAACGGATCCTGCAGAGAACCGTTGGCAAAAAAGTTCTGCAAACATAACTTTTTCGTCCGTTGTTAAATAATTGATTTCTGCCAGATTTATTTTTTTAACATGGAGTCTATGGAGAACGGATCCGTTAATGGATTGCTATTTAGTCATTTTTAATGGATCAATTTTTTTTCCTTACGGGGTCAATTAGAATCCATGAACAGATCTGTTCTCAATAGACTTGCATGTTAAAAAAATGGATCAGGCCGACATCATTTTGCCAATAGATGTCTGCAGGATCCGTTCTAACGAATGATTACAGGACATCTGAACTCAGCCTAAGAACCCCTTCACATGTCTGTGCAAAAAAGGAACGTTTTGCACGGTCCGTGGTGTTGGTGTGTATATGTATTTGTGTGTATGTGTTCCTGGTGCTGTCCATGTGCTATCCATGTGACACTCGGATAGCACACAGACAGCATGAACTTGTATACTAAAATGACTCCGACGCTGCTGTTACTTCTGGCTTCTCGGTGAGTGCAGTGAATATTCATGAGCATAATGAGTGGGCCCGGAAGTAACAGCAGAGGCAGAGACAGCAGAGCCAGAGACAGGTAAGTATAACAATTGTTTTCTTTTAACAGAAGTGTTTTCTCCAGTACCGTATGACACCCGTGCTGCTGGCAGAAAACAAACGTCGCCATGTGGAGCATACTGACACGTGTATGCTCCACACGGATACACGGTCTGTGTGAAAACACGAACATGTGCAAAAACTGATTGAATTTAATGGCTCTGTGTGTCCGTGTCTCCAGTACGTGTGGAAATGGACGTCACACGTACTGGAAACATGTAAAGGAGGCCTAATACAGTTTGCTTGAATAAAAAAAAATATAGAGCTGCAGTACCATGCGTAGCCTGAAGTGGCGCTGTTGCAAAAAAAATGCAGATGACCATTTTTAGGACATTTTATCATGTAGTGTATTATAGGTGCAACACTGTGGAGTAGATACTATGGAGTGTAATCAGTGTGCCGCTGATAAAATCTGCCCAATAAATTGACTTTCACTGCAGATTTGACTTCTATAGTGTCTCAGTATCAGATGCGGATTGAACTTTTGCAATGCAAAGGGTGAAAATTGTTCTAAATCTACAGCTAAATCTGCATATTTTGGTAAATTCTAAAAATGGCAAGAAAATATAAGCCGGTGGTCCCATTGCACTGGTAGGACCTAGGTGATCCCAGTCTGACCAATATCGGGGGACTAGTTTAATTTCTTTAATACTTGGGTACTCTTCAAGGGTCTTAAATGGCCACAGACGGCTGAAAATATGGATATCTTGAGCTTCAGCCTAGTTCCCTGTACTGCAACCATAGGCGAGTATAATGATATCACTGATGAGATTACAGATGGAGGGTGCGGGCGGCCAGTTGCGACCATTCAGCTGACATAAGTGGGTAAGAAGAAAGTTCCCAGGCGTTCGGCTGAGTGACAGGAGGTGTTATAAGTGAGGAGTGCTCCGACAGGGAGGAAAACCACACGTGATAAGCTGCAGATCTCCATGTGTAAAGCTGTCTGCCCCTATTACAATGGTGAGAGGCTTTATATGAAGAGGCAGTTCTTATGGCAGGAGGCATCTGAGGCGACATCGGAGGTCACTTGGAAGCCACCAGCGTCGCTAAACGAGCTCATTCTAAACACAGAGGGGTTTCATATTTTTTTTTAACCATTAAGTCAAAATATTGCGGGAGCAGTTGTCACAAAAATCCCCCAAAACACCCCCTAAAAAGTACGGTATGTATATTTTGTGTTGTGCCCTTTACCGGGGTAGTCCTAGGAAAACTCATGACTTTTCAGGGCAGTTGGAGTATTTGGAATCCTTGGTGAATCGATTTGCTACAAATCAAATTTTTGGGGAGAAATTTGGCAAATATGGGGAAATTGATTCACTCGCACAGCTTTCCTCGAATCCTGAACAGGAATTCTAGTTATACAGCTATTCAGAATAGAAAGATTTCACTACATAACTAGACATATTTATTACAGAATGTGTTGAGCAAAAATTGGTCAAGAGGGGTCTTCAAACTCTTGCCCTCTCAATATATGAGTGACCAAGATGGTGGAAATGGCATCAATCAGACAATTACAACACCTTTTACTAAAAAAAAACAAAAAAAAACAAAAAAATTTTGCAATTGGGTTTCATTGAAAAAAATTTTTCTATCATCTCTTTGCTGCACTGTGTATTGCTATATCAGTGAGCCTGTTCTGATGGTCTGACAGAGAATTTGTAGCTCTTTTATGTCTTTTTCTGAGCTCCTCTCAATTGATTTATTACCACAAACCACATCAAAGCTGAATGTACAGTGAAACCAAAACTATTAGGCCACAGTCACACTTGCGAGTGCCTCGCGTGTAACTCGCGCGAGTCTCTCATTGCATCACCTGGCACAGCCGCACACTCTCCTGACAGGAGCGGGTCAGTTGCATGTATCTCTATGCACCTGAGACGCTCCTGTCTGGTGAGTGTGCGGCCGTGCCGGGTGATGCAATGAGAGACTCGCGCGAGTTACACGCGAGGCACTCGCAAGTGTGACTCTGGCCTTAGGCCACGTGCACACGTTGAGTATTTAGGGAGTTTTTTTACCTCAGTATTAAGGCCACATGCACAAGTTGAGTATTTGGTGAGTTTTTTTACTTCAGTATTTGTAAGTGAAAACCAGGAGTGGGTGATAAATACAGAAGTGGTGCCCGTGTTTCAGTTATACTTTTCCTCTGATTGTTCCACTCCTGATCTTGTCTTACAAATACTGATGTAAAAAACTCACCAAATACTTGAAGTGCGCACGTGGCCTTAGGAGTAGCACTGTTACGTCAGTGTATGCAAAGATATTAGACCATGTGCATATGTAGAGTATTTGGTGAGTTTTTTACCTCAGTATTTGTAGCCAAAACCAGGAGTGGGACAATCGAGAAAAAATATAATAGAAACACGGCCACTTTTTCTATATTTTTTGCCCATTCCTTGTTTTGGCTTTCAAATACAGAGGTAAAAAACTCATAAAATATTCAACATTTGCACATGGCCTAAATACTGAGGTAAAATACTCACCAAATACTCAATGTGTGCACAGGGCCTTAATACTGAGGTAAAAAACTCACAAAATACTCAATGTGTGCACGGGGCCTTAATCTTAGGTAAAAAAAACCCCTCACCAAATACGCAATGTGTGCACATGTCCTTAATACTGAGGTAAAAAAACCCCTCACCAAATACGCAATGTGTGCACGTGTCCTTAATACTGAGGTAAAAAAAACCCTCACCAAATACGCAATGTGTGCACGTGGCCTTAATACTGAGGTAAAAAAAACCCTCACCAAATACTCAATGTGTGCATGTGGCCTTAATATGGAAGTAAAAAAACCTCACCAAATACTCAATGTGTGCACGTGGCCTAAATACTGAGGTAAAAACCTTGCCAAATAGTCAATGTGTGCCCGTGGCCTTAAAAATGGTCTCCAAAGGTCTAAAATATCTGGGTGTTTAATTGAAATACCAAAAGATGGCCCTTTGTCATATTTATTTGATTGATTGCGGTAAACTGTGTCACCTTCCTTCCACCTCAGCTTCATAGTGACCATTTTGGGCATTAGGGCAATGGCAGAGGGGGCCAGCTGCTCATTGATCTGTGACGCCCTGGACTATTCGGGTCGTCACAGGGTTCTGCACAATCTGCCCTCCCCGTACAGGGCTCAAACCCCCATGGCTCTGGGTCCCTATTCTGCAGTACTGCCTCCACCAGCATTCACAAATCCTAGATACACCTTGCACCACAAGGTACACCAGTGGGCTGCTTAAGCAGGAATAAGGCCGCCCACATAGGGGTCAGGCAGGGAGGTGGGAGGTGTCAGTTCAGTCGAGTAGTAACCCTCGATCTGTGAGGACCTCTGAGGAAGCTGGGAGTTTTAGCTCCCAGGGGAGAGGCAGACTAGGTCACAGACGGTGGTCTGGACCTAGAGGAGTCGGACTTCCGGTCGCAGGGGATTGAGGCAAGGTGCCTGGAACCCGTCAAGGAGGACGGTGGTCAGCAGCCTGGTCTTATTACCGGTCCGGGACCGAAGTTACGTCGGGGTACACGGACCTTAGGTTGGCGGAGAAGCATCCGGTGACCCGGCAATTAACCTGAGGAGAACAGGATCTTTATGGACTGTTCCCACGAAGCTCAGAGATTGGGGGCACTAGCGCAACAAGGGGGATAGGGCTTTCCTAACAAGCAGCCCACTGAAATCCCAAGCGTGAGCTCCTGAGAGCCGGCTCCCTCACTTAGCCACAGTGGGGAGCGGGGCCCGGAAAGCTCTAAGCTACCGGGCCACAACGGACAATCTAAATTTTGTGCCAGTAGGCAGGTCACGGACCACCAGGCAGTGCTGCAGGCTACGGGACCAGGATGAGCTCCCCTCAAGAATGCAACGGCAACCCAGAGACTTGGTTTACCCGGTTGTCAGTGTCTGCTTTCTTGCTGAGTGAGAACCCAGTTAACCCTTTGCAACTAGCGAGCCTGCGCATTTCCCCCGCATCCCACAGCACCCTCCAGAGTCCCGGGGCCTTCCCCTACTCGTGGAGGGCAACAACACCTTGCTGCCCCACTCCATCACCCCGGGTACTCCCAACGGCAGCGGTGGTACTCCCAATTACCGCATACCATGGGTGGCGTCACAAACTAACTATATCTCCCCTGTACATACCCCTATTCTATTTGAGTGTGGCCCCCTAGCCCCCGGGTCCGGAGACCCTCAAGCCACAAGAAATAACCACCCCCGGATCCGAGCGGTTCGGTACTCTGCAGGGGCGGCACAGATCATTAAAAAAAAATAAATAGTAAACTCCATAAGTATTTTATTAATTAAAATCAAGTGTATCATGGCTGTGGTTTCTGGTAAGGGGACAAATAACCCCCATATTCCTCTGCCTGGTATTTACTCCATATCACTTGGATACATTTCTCATACAGATAATAGCATAAAACAAAGTGAGGGCTAAGAATCTGGAAGAAAAAAAGCATAAAAAGTGAAATTTTCCTAAGTCTCGTTGAATGATGGTGTGCAGGAATTGTCTGATCCTCGCAGTTCAAAGTCCTTTTGCTGCTGTTTGTCAGAAATCCTTAAGCGCTGGTTTGTTTAATTTACAGAATTCCCTCTCGAAACCTGAAAGGTTTAATGTGCAGCGTATTTTCTTTCATTTAAACATACATGACAGGGGGCCTAATTTTTCCGCACCCTTTCTCATGGACTTCTGTGTGTCATATGTCAACATACAGAACTTGAGATCCCACAGAATTCAGAGATTTAGAAGATTCGGCTGTTTACATTTTATACGGAACGATTGTGTTATGGTCAGAAGTCCGAATATTATTTTTTATTTTCCTTGTACTTTGAGTACAATGGATAGGACTAAATAGGGTTTTTTTTTTACTGTGCCCAACCCAAGACATTGCATCCCAGACCTCCTCTCTGACGAACCCCAATAACTTCTGCTAAATATTTAGATAAATGCCCAAGATCATAGGCTTAGAAGAGGACCTGTCACCAAGTCAAAAGTCTCCATTTTTTCCTATCTTATTTTATTTTACTTTTGTTTTCCAAATTTGCATTTTTAAATCTGCCATACAGTCACAATATGACTATAGGTATCACACCGGGTACAAGAGGTCATCCAGTGGATGGCACAACACAATGGGAACACCTGGTTAGTGTTATATCTGGGGAGAAGAAGACCCATGGTGAATGACGCAACACAAAGGGAACATACTGCAACAGTGGGCCCTGGCGTTAGGGAAAGGAGAGCAGGGACACCTCCTAACACTCATCCAAGGCTGATCACTGCACTCCTTAATGTCCCTAGACGAGTCCTTCCCCCATTCGCCGATCACGTACCCAGGCCCTCGCTGGCCCTTAAAGGGAACCTGTCACCAGTTTTTCGGCCTATAAGCTGCGGCCACCACCACTGGGCTCTTATATACCGCATTCTAACATGCTGTATATAAGAGCCCAGGCCGCTGTGTAGAACATAAAAAACACTTTATAATGCTCACTTAGAAGGTCACTCCGATGGACAACAGTCAGATGGGTGGTGCCGTTCTCCGGGACTGGTGCCTCCTCTTTTGGCCATCTTGGTCTTCCTCCTTCTGAAGCCTGTGTGCCTGACGCGTCCTTCGTTACACACACGGGCCAGTATTGAGGTCCTACACAGGCGCACTTTGATCTGCCCTGAGCAAGGCAGATCAAAGTATTGTAGTGCGCCTGTGGGGATCGGCAAGTGTCTATGACGTAGGATGCGTAATGCACACAAGCTTCAGGAGGACAAAGATGGCAGAAAGGAGGCGCCGGCAGCGGACAATGGAGATGCCCATATAGCCCAACTCCACCGTAGCACGACCGTTAGGTGAGTATTATAAAGTGTTTTTATGTTCTACACAGTGGCCTGGGCTCTTATATACAGCATGTTAGAATGCTGTATATAAGAGCCCAGTGGTGGTGGCCACAGCTTATAGGCCGAAACACTGGTGACAGGTTCCCTTTAATTCACTCAGACTAGTGAAGGTGGAAGAAGCTAGTCTTGCCACTGTAATAAGACAATATGACGTAGGTAAGACAAACAGGTGGGGTAAAACACAACAAAGAGCACTCCAAGGTTTCTTCAACAGGAACGTTGCAGCTGCAACAGCAACAACACCACAGCTCTGTAGAGACAAACTCCTTCAACGTGGACAGTATAGGTTTGAGCTATAGCCGGCATAGGAGCGGATATTTATAGCAGAAGGGAGTGGCTGCAGCTGAGGTTACAACTACCTGTTAGATCACTGCAGGATAGAAATGAACCTTCACCCCTTCAGTATGGATGGAATTAATTACGCTCCAACTCAGGGTAAATGTCAAGTGGGCACTAAAGCAGATCTGCAATCCACAATGCGCTGTGACCTCTGATCCCAGATACCCCCAAGATTACATCAGTCCGTGACACACTTGTGGCACATATGCTTCCAGAGATATGGTCACATTTTAGGGACTTTCTAAGGGGCGTGGCTTACATGTTACTTATGCTCTTTAGCTTAAAGACACACCCCAGAGAATCCTATGAGCCATGCCTCCTCAGAAAAGACCATTAAAAATAGCAAAAAATAAAAAGGTCCATATCTCAGAGATTAGCCAATTAAAAAAATCCACCAAAAACTGAATACTCAGGGGAACAGCATGAATAAAATAAGAACAAAATCTGTTGACTTTAACATGGTGACCAATGCTGTCTAATTAACAGAGCGTAGAGATTGACCCGGGACCAAACAAAAGTATCAACACCTGGACCCCAACAGAACAATTATTGAAGGAAAGTAAACAATATAGCTCTATACACTTCATAGTGGACGTACGCTGGTACTGCAGCTTGGCTTCCATTGAAGTGAATGGGACTGAGCTGTAGTACCTGAGAATGGCCACTACATGGTGTATGGAGCTGTGATGTATGGCTCTCTACTCCGTTCACGTCTGGTCACAATGGGACAAGCTGATTGGTGGAAATGTCAGGTGTTGGTATCAACATATTTATACTGATCACCAATCCAGAGGCAGCAGAATTTGTTGCTGAACCATTTCAAACTTTTTCCAGCAGTCCTATGTAAAACCCCATCACAATAAGTAGCCAGGACTGACAGCTCTCTTACGTCCGTATAAACCTATTATTTTTTATTATAGAATAAAAAGTTCCCAATGCCGGGCATAGTCTGTGGTCTTGTGTTGGCATTGTGACATTGCCCTTCCTTCATTGCCTAGTATGTCAGGTTGGGTCGGGCACGGCAAAATGCGTTATGCATGAGGTTATTGTTCCATGGGAAACTGGCTCCTTTCCTACTCTTCATCTGTCAGCAGTAGATTTTCAAAGAAAAAAAAAACTTGCAAAATATGAAGTGAATGCAGCTTGTTGGGATGGTGTCTGCGCTAAGAACCGGGATCGTGGAAGGAAAACTGATAAAGACTAGGAATCATATACAGTTTACAAAGTCCATATAGTCACCGGAGGGACGAAACTAGAAGATTATAAGACGTGCCCACCCTATGGCCACTCAGGACAGGGCAAAAAAGCGCCTTACTTTTGCGGACTGTCCTGGAATTTCTGGTCAGAGTCAAATCTGTTGCTCATAGGTCCCTATTTTTGAGATTCGAGAGTCAGCAAAAAGATATATTGATATGCTAATTATACATGGAGAATGTTCCAGTAATATTGAATATCAGGTTTTATTGTGTTCGGCTATCCTGGATTTTCACAAATTCTTAAACAAAGATATTTGACCATGGATGGTAGGCTGTGGAAAAAGGACGAGTACCACACTATACAGTGCTGGCCAAAAGTATTGGCACCCCTGCAATTCTGTCAGATAATACTCAGTTTCTTCCTGAAAATGATTGCAATCACAAATTCTTAGTTATTATTATCTTCATTTATTTTGCTTGCAATGAAAAAACACAAAAGAGAATGAAACAAAAATCAAATCATTGATCATTCATTTCACACAAAACTCCAAAAATGGGCCAGACAAAAGTATTGGCACCCTTAGCCTAATACTTGGTTGCACAATCTTTAGCCAAAATAACTGCGAACAACGTCTTCCGGTAACCATCAATGAGTTTCTTACAATGCTCTGCTGGAATTTTAGACCATTCTTCTTTGGCAAACTGCTCCAGGTCCCTGAGATGTGAAGGGGGCCTTCTCCAAACTGCCATTTTGAGATCTCTCCACAGGTGTTCTATGGGGTTCAGGTCTGGACTCATTGCTGGCCACTTTAGTAGTCTCCAGTGCTTTCTCTCAAACCATTTTCTAGTGCTTTTTGAAGTGTGTTTTGGGTCCTTGTCCTGCTGGAAGACCCTTGACCTCTGAGGAAGACCCAGCTTTCTCACACTGGGCCCTACATTATGCTGCAAAATTTGTTGGTAGTCTTCAGACTTCATAATGCCACGCACACGGTCAAGCAGTCCAGTGCCAGAGGCAGCAAAGCAACCCCAAAACATCAGGGAACCTCCGCCATGTTTGACTGTAGGGACCATGTTCTTTTCTTTGAATGCCTCTTTTTCTCCCCTGTAAACTCTATGTTGATGGCTTTTCCCAAAAAGCTCTACTTTTGTCTCATCTGACCAGAGAACATTCTTCCAAAACGTTTTTGGCTTTCTCAGGTAAGTTTTGGCAAACTCCAGCGTGGCTTTTTTATGTCTCTGGGTAAGAAGTGGGGTCTTCCTAGTTATCCTACCATACAGTCCCTTTTCATTCAGACGCCGACGGATAGTACGGGTTTACACTGTTGTCCCCTCGGACTGCAGGGCGGCTTGAACTTGTTTGGATGTTAGTCGAGGTTCTTTATCCACCATCTGCACAATCTTGCGTTGAAATCTCTCGTCAATTTTTATTTTCCTTCCACATCTAGGGAGTTTAGCCACAGTGCCATGGGCTTTACACTTCTTGATGACACTGCGCACCGTAGACACAGGAACTTTCAGGTCTTTGGAGATGGACTTGTAGTCTTGAGATTGCTCATGCTTCCTCACAATTTGGATTCTCAAGTCCTCAGACAGTTCTTTGGTCTTCTTTCTTTTCTCCATGCTCAATGTGGTACACACAAGGACACAGGACAGAGGTTGAGTCAACTTTAATCCATGTCAACTGGCTGCAAGTGTGATTTAGTTATTGCCAGCACCGGTTAGGTGCCACAGGTAAGTTACAGGGGCTGTTAATTACACAAATTACAGAAGCATCACATGATTTTTCAAACAGTGCCAATACTTTTGTCCACCCCCTTTTTTATGTTTGGTGTGGAATTATATCCAATTTGGCTTTCTGACAATTTTTTTTATTTTTTTTCATTGAAGACAAATTAAATGAAGATAATAATACCAAAGAATTTGTGATTGCAATCATTTTCAGGAAGAAACTGAGTATTATCTGACAGAATTGCAGGGGTGCCAATACTTTTGGCCAGCACTGTATATAACCTCTGTCTAGTATACTATGTAAGGCTATGTGCCCACGGTACAACATACCCGCGGATTTTGCAGTGGAAAACCTGCGGATTTATCTGGATCTTCCAGATAAATCCGCAGGTCTGCGCAAGTACAAACACTCCCCATGTTATCCTATGGGATTTAGGGAGTGCTTTATCAATGCTGCGGTATGTGCGGCTGCGGGAAATGCTGCGGATTTCCTGCAGCCACACGTAACTGCATGTCAATTATTCTTGCGGAAATATCTGCAGAAATCCCGCCTCTCCACTATGGAGATAGAGGCCGGGACTTCCACAGGTATTTCCGCACTTGTTCCGCAGGTTTACCACAACAAAAATACTCGAATCCCGCAGCAATGGATTGCGGAGGATTGTGGGGAGCTGCTGCGGGAAACCTGCGGACAAACTTGTGGCAAAATCCGTGGGTACATTGTCCCGTGGGCACATAGCCTTATTGTGATGAAGGAGTTTCCACTCCGAAACGCGTTGAAAAGTTGGTGACAAGTATAGCTTTTTCCCTGACTCACAAGCCAGTTGGGCTTAGAAGAGCCATAGGGGTCACAAAATTTGTGTGGAGGAATTATAAATGATTTCAGACATTTCTTACGTAGGGTTCCTAGGGTAGGGGATACATTTTCATCGAATGAGGATTCAAATATTGGGAATAATGAGTCCAGGTATTATATTCAGAACCTGACACTTCCCCACACAAAATTGTTATTCCCGTTAGGGAAAGTAACTACTATGAAGATTCATTAGAACCGGTACAACGGAAAGGTGGACGAGTCACCCACGGCAACCACTAGGATTGTTTATTTTTAAATTTTAAACGTGTTCTAATTGGTTGCTATGGGTAACCCTTCCACACTGAATATAGCTGAATGAATTGCAGCTCTAAGGAATATGTTGGTGCCATATAAATTAAAGATCTTATTAATTAAGGTTCATCACAACACAACAGGCCTTATTGATTTTGGCGGCCACTTCTTTTACACTCAGAGTTAGCGCTGGGATAGGTAAGTCATAAAGCCGTGGTTACAGTGTGAGACGTTTGTGACGGTTGAAAGCTGAGACAGCCATGTTATGTTTCACCGTTCTTCTCTGCGCTAATCCCTGTGATTTTCTCAACCTTAAAAAAAAAAATAAAATAAAACAGTCCGTTCATAGAGCCCCGAGGATTTCTGTGATTAATTAATTCAGGATTTGCAGAGAGTCAGGAGGTCATCCTCCCTTCATTGTGTAGGTCAGTCTCGGCAGGTTCGCTTTATTCAAGATCAGTGCTTCAGGGAGCAGGTGATTTTTAACCCGCTCCGTGCTAGAGGGCGCTTCAGCACAAGCCCTGCGTTCTAAATTTGTAGGCAATCCTAAAAAAAAAAAATAATAATACAAAAAAACCTATAAAAGTGACTTTCCATTTTAATCCTATATGAACAGCCTAATTTTTACAACTCTTTGATTATATTTTCATATTTTTACCCTTTTTTTCAGAGCTCATGTGTACTTCCAATTCTGAAAAATCATGAATTTTTCCACCATATGACAAATAAAATTTTATTTAAGGACATACTGTGTATTAAAACAGTTGCAAAGGAAAAGTGAAAAAGGAACTCATTAGATTCCACTGTGTAAAGGCCCCATTACACGCGTCAATTTATCGTGCGATCGCACCCGCCCCCATCGTTTGTGCATCACGGGCAATTTGTTGCCCGTGCCGCATAAAGTCGGTAACCCCTGTCAAACGTGCTTACCTCCCGAACGACCTTTCTGTGGGTGGCGAACATCCAATTCCTGAAGGAGGAGGGACATTCGGCGTCACAGCGACGTCACACAGCGGCCGGCCAATAGAAGCGGAGGGGAGGAGATGCGCGGGACATAACATCCCGCCCACCTCCTTCCTCATTGCCGGCGGGATGCAGGTAAGCTGTGTTCGTCGTTCCCGGGGTGTCACACGGAGCGATGTGTGCTGCCACGAGAACGACGAACAACCTGCATTCAGGAATGTGACCGATATCTTGAAAATGAGCGACGTGTCAACGAGCAACGATAAGGTGAGCATTTTTGCTTGTTAACAGTCGCTCGTAGCTGTCACACGCTACGATATGTCAGAAGATGCCGGATGTGCGTCACGGATCCGTGACCCCGAAGACATATTGCCCGATATATCGTAGCGTGTAATGGCGCCTTTAGGCTACTTTCACACATCAGTTTTTTTCCATCAGGCACAATCCGGAAAAAAACAGATAAAACGGATCCGCCGCCGGATCTGTTTTATCACCATTAATTTGTATTAGCGCCGGATTTTGCCTGATGGCCTTGCGTTGCATCTGGCTTTTGCCGGATCTGTCGCAATTGGCTAATGCGGCGGCCGGATGGAACGTTTCTTGTAACGTTTTTGTCTCTGACAAAAAAACGCATTGCGCCGTATACGGCGCGATACAGCGTGATTTACAATGGAAGCCTATGGACGCCGGATACGGCGCGATGCAGCAAAAAAAGGATGCAGCTGCCGGATCCGGTTTTTTAAAACTGAGCATGCTCCAATTTATTGTAAAAAACGGATCTAGCAAAAAAACGGATGAAACGGATGCAAAAAAAGGATGTGCCGGATCCATTTTTGACGCATCAGGTATACCAGATCCGTCCAAAAAAAAGGATCCGGCTCATCCGTTTTTGCATATTCTGCGCCGGATCCGTTGCAACAGGTGCACGCCGGATTGTGCCTGATGCCAAAAAACTGATGTGTGAAGAAAGTAGCCTAATTCAAATTATAAAATATAAAAAATATTAAGATACAAACCCACAAAATAAAAATGAATGATTGATGGAAAATTGTATACATTTGTGTAGAAAATAATCCATTGTTTCTTTTCATTTTTCATTTTAGGGCTCATGCATACAACTGCAAGGTTCTGAGATATACGGAGCCCTGAAAATGTAACACTATGCTAGGAGGTTTGCATTTCTAAGAAGGGTTTTCTGTGCACAAGACCTATAGTATGTTGCTCCATACAGTATATTGATTGCTTACATTAAAGTACATATGAATCCTCCACTTGGGCACAGATTGTTTTTTTTTTTTATTATTGTTCCTTTGCTTCCTAAATGCAAAGTTAATAATCTTTCTAAATAATCTTCATTAAAAAGTTTCTAACATTTTGCTGCTGCAGAGTTTATGTGTCCTTAAAGGCCACTTTATACACAGCGATATCGGTACCGATATCGCTAGCAAGCATACCCGTCCCCGTCGTTTGTGCGTCACGGGCAAATCGCTGCCCGTGGCGCACAACATCGCTTACACCCGTCACACGTACTTACCTGCCTAGCGACGTCGCTGTGGCCGGCGAACCGCCTCCTTTCTGAGGGGGCGGTTCGTGCAGCGTTACAGCGGCGTCACTAAGCGGCCGCCTAATGGAAGCGGAGGGGCGGCGATGAGCGTGACGAACATCCCACCCACCCCCTTCCTTCCTCATTGCGGGCGGCCGCAGGTACGATGTTGTTCGTCATTCCTGCGGTGTCACACGTAGCGATGTGTGCTGCCTCGGGATCGACGGACAACCTGCGTCCTGCAACAGCAACGATAATCGGGAAAGGAATGACGCGTCAACGATCAACGATTAGGTAAGTAATTTTGATCGTTAACGGTCGTTCCTGCTTTTCACACGCAACAACGTCGCTAACGGGGCTGGATGTGCATCACGAATTCCGTGACCCCAACGACATGTATCTGATTGATCCGCAAACAAGATACAAAACTGTTAGACCCAATGCTCCTGTCAACTCTCTCTCTCTACTTTCTCCTTTCTAGAAGGTGATGACACACAAATCTCAAAAGTGGAAAATGGACAAAACACCTACAGTCTCAGGCCTAAAACACACTTCCGCAAAAAAAACGTCCGTGTGACACGGTCCGTTTTTCGGGTCCGTGTTCCGTTTTTTTGGGCGTTTCTCCGGTACGTATGGCATCGTGTGTGGCGCATGCGAGCCGTGTGTACGTGTAAAATGTCCGTGTTTGTGTGTAAAATGCCCGTGTATGTGTACATGGAATGTCCGTTTGTGTGTTGCACAATGTCGTTGATACATGTCGGCTGACAGCAGACAGAGTTGCGCGCTGAGAATGAACTTGGGTGAACTTCACCCGACTTCATTGTCATGCCGCGGCTCTGTCTGTGTGCCGCATACTGATTAGCGGTCACCTGTGAAGGATTCACCAGTGACCGCTAATCCCCCGAGTGACTGAAGTGAGCAGCCCTCTCTCATACTTACCGCTCCCCGATCACCAGCGCGGCGAGGAACAGCTGTGCAGAGAATACGCGGCAACAATTACTTTGAATATGCCGGCCGCTCATTAATCAATCTCGTATTCCCTGCTTTCCCCACCCCCCGGGCGCCTGTGATTGGTTGCAGTCAGACACGCCCCCCATGCTGAGTAACAGCTGTCTCACTGCAACCAATCACAGCAGCCGGTGGGCGTGTCTATACTGTGCAGTAAAATAAATAAATAAAAAAAACAGCGTGCGGTCCCCCCCAATTTTAATACCAGCCAGATAAAGCCATACGGCTGAAGGCTGGTATTCTCAGGATGGTGAGCCCCACGTTATGGGTAGCCCCCCAGCCTAACAATATCAGTCAGCAGCCGCCCAGAATTGCCGCATACATTATATGCGACAGTTCTGGGACTGTACCCGGCTCTTCCCGATTTGCCCTGGTGCGTTGGCAAATCGGGGTAATAAGGAGTTTTTGGCAGCCCATAGCTGCCAATAAGTCCTAGATTAATCATGTCAGGCGTCTCCCCGAGATGCCTTCCATGATTAATCTGTAAATTACAGTAAATAAACACACACACACCTGAAAAAATCATTTATTAGAAATAAAAAACACTAACAAATTCCCTCATCATCACCAATTTAATAAGCCCGAAAAAGCCCTCCATGTCCGGCGGAATCCAGGATGGTCCAGCGTCGCATCCAGCTCTTCATGACCGGAGCTGCAGAAGACACCGCCGCTCCTGACAGCTCCACGCAGCTAATGAAGGGAATGTGTGTTGCGGGTCTCAGTGAGGGTGGAGAAAAGAAACTATAGAAAGGATTAAAGCAGATTCATTCAAAGTCAGATTCATTTTTCATTAATTGAGAATGGATTTTTAGGGGTAAAAATAAAAAGTTAAAATTTGCCAAAAGGCACAAGTCCGGTACTTTTGGAACTGTCTGAAACTTAGAAAAATAAAAACATTTATGCTATGAACATGCAGAGATTTACTCTAAAATGACCTTGAGACTGCACTCACTCCAGGTGTAAGGATGAGCCCTTAGGCCCCCTTCACACGTCAGTGATTCTGGTACGTTTGTGCTTTTTTTTATACGTACCAGAATCACTGACATACGCAGACCCATTATAATCAGTGGGTCTGCTCACACATCAGTGATTTTTCACTGAACGTGTCTCCGTGCAGCGTGCCCCCTTGGCCGTGATTCTGCACGGAGACAAGTCAGTTTTTGTCTGGCATCACTGATGACCCACGGACCACACTATGGTGTGATCCGTGTGTGATCAGTGAAACACGTACCAGAAAATCACGGACATATTAAATATTAAAAATTTTCTACTTACCTTGCCTGAGATTCGCTGTGCCTGCTCCGCTCTCGGCAGCTCCTGCCTGGCTCATGAATATTCATGAGAGCAGGAACAGCCAACCAGGAAGTAGGTGCTGAGAGCGGTGGGCGGACGCTGGAGAGCTGGAGACTTTAGCACCATGGACAGCAGCAATGAAGGCAGGTGAGTAATGTCCATATGCAATCACCGGATCACGGATTGCACATGGACAACCCACGTGTGCCGTGAATCATGGAACACGGAGGGACATGTGCGTGTTTTACACGTCAGTGAAGAACGTCAGTGTTTTTCACTGATGTGTGAAACGGGCCTAAGGCCCCTTTCACACGTCAGTGATTCTGGGACGTTTGTGCTTTTTTTTAAACGTACCAGAATCACTGACATACGCAGACCCATTATAATGAATGGGTCTGCTCACACGTCAGTGATTTTTCACTGCACGTGTCTCCATGCGGCGTACCCGCGTGTGCGTGTTTGCCGCACGGAGACATGTCCATTTTTTTCTGGCATCACTGATGTTCCACGGACCACGCAGTGGTGTGATCCATGAAACACGTGCCAGAAAAAAAACGTGCTATTAAAATAAAAATAAAAAACATTTGAACTCACCCGGCGTCAAGCGATGTCCTCTGCAGCCCGTTCTCCCTGTTGCTTCTAAGCCGGCTCATTATTGTCGCGCATATTCATTATGCGCGACACAGCCGACCCGGAAGCAGCTGCTGCGGGGGTCACCGCCGGCCGGATGCTGCACCGCGGGAGCGATCAGCACCATGGACAGCGGGAGCGCGCACAGGTGAGTAGTTTTCTAAGTGCAATCACGGGCCACGGAGAACGGAGCCCGGATTGCACTTAGACAACCCACGTGTGCCGTGATTTTCGGCATACGCAGGGACATGTGCGTGTTTTACACGCCAGTGAAAAACGTAAGTGTTTTTCACTGACGTGTGAAACGGGCCTAAGATGGTAAATAAAGAGGGATTCTCTTCTCCACAAATTTATACAATTTTCCTTCAAATATTCATTTTTGTTTTGCGAACTCACATCCAACCTATATTACTGGGAGGAACACTCCCATGAGAGAAAAATCTAAATCTTGGGTCAAGATGCAAACTGCATTTCAAGATGTCTGAAAATGTGTAAAGGAATGAAGATTGCAGCCTGAAACATTGTCCAACGTGAATGAATGAAAGGTGACCAGGCATTAACATATGTAAAAAAATAAATAAATATTTACTTTTTTCCATTTTAAATAGCTTTGTCGGCTTAGTTTTGATATTGCAGAATTTGTGTACTATTCCTGAACGTACTATGTATATTAGATTACTTGCATTTTTTCATTGCATTTTTGACTCCTTAGTGTATGTTTCTGGTTGGTGTATCATGTTTTAGATAAAGCAGCTTTGTTTTTGGTTACTTTCTGTTATTGGCTTTGACAATGCTTTATTGATCTAATAATATGTCAGTTACATGCGTTTATGATACATTTCCACAGTGGAAATACTCTAAAAATGCATGTGTATTTTCTACCTGCAGATTTTCTGCATCTAATGCAGATTTATGGGGAAAATCTGCACAGAAAACTGAGCATTCCCTCAAGAGAAACGGACATCTTGCAAATTTGAAATATGCACCGCAGGAGACGTTACGAAGAGTAAAATAGAAACACGGTGGGAATTCTTTACATCTCATTCACTGGATGCTGTATATTTGCTGCAGTCAAAATATGCAGTGCCGAAAACTCATTAAAAAGGATTCATTTTGAAAGGGAAAGGGACAGAAAGGTAAAGGGACAAAAAGGGAAAGGGACAGAAACAGACAGGGACAGAGACAGACAAGGAAAGAGACAGAAAGGGAAAGGGACAGACAGGGACAGAGAAAGACAAGGAAAGAGACAGGCAGAGACAGACAAGGAAAGAGAAAGACAGAAACAGACAGGGAAACAGTAAGACAGGGAAAGACAGAGACAGACAGACAGGCAGAGACACAAAGAGACAGACAGGGAAAGAGACAGACAAGGAAAGATAGAGAGACAGACAGGCAGAGACAGACAGACAAAAATTCAGACAGACACAGACAGACAAAAAGACAGACAGACACAGACAAAGGAAGAGACAGACAGGGAAAGAGAGAGACAGACAGACAGGGAAAGAGACAGACAGGGAAAGAGACAGAGAGACAGACTGGGAAAGAGACAGACAGACAGAGACAGACAGACAGGGAAAGAGACAGTCAGGCAAAGAGATGGAGAGAGAGACAGACAGGGAAAGAGATAGACAGAGAAAGATGGAAAGAGAGACAGAAACTGGGAAAGAGACAGAGAGGCAGTAACTATCCCGGGCAACGCCAGGTGCTACAACTAGTCTGAAAATATAAGCTAAACATATACTATATCTAACCACCACACAATACAGTAACAAAAGGTTAAAAATAGGGGCAGTTTGAGCTTCCAGAAAGAATTTTAAATACAATCTTTTCCCAAATCAAAACAAAAAAATGAGCTGTTACCAGATTTCCCAATACAAACTAATAATATATTATGATATAAATCTCTTATACTTAATGAACCTTTTGTACTTACTTTGAAAATCTATGGAGTTTGTATGTTCTCCCGTGTTTCTGTGGGTTTCCTCTGGTTTCCTCAGTTTCCTCCCACACTCCAAAGACATAATGATAGGGAATATTAGATTTTGAGCCCCAATGGGAACAGTGATGATGATCTCTGTAAAGCGCGGAGAATAGTGGTGTAAAATGAATAAATAAATAATTATATCCAAAACTGAACAAACTACTGTTATTTAAATTATGTGTAGTCCTTTTTTCAACCAGTAGGGGCAGCAGATACTTATAGAACGTTCCATAAAGTCTTCTAGCCGTAATTTAAAGAAATACGATTTAGTTTAGATTACAAGATGCATTAAAAAAAAGAGCCTAAGAAGAGTTATCTAAACATGGCAGACCTGTCGTACTCAGAGAGGAAAGCTTTACATTCTATGTATTATTCAAAACGTATGTCTTCAGATGTGTGTATCCAGTAGTTTACAATATTACAAAAAAAATACTGGTAAAGTAATACAATTCCATCAATTTTCCTTCCCATTTAGTTCTATATATTAAAATAAAATAATAAATTCTGACCTCAACAACCACTAGGGAGAGTTTAGAACCTGACTGCAGCCACAACGTAGCCTTTATACTGTATGTTGCAAATGACGGTGAACTCCTTGAAGATTTGCAGCTCTTTTTGAAACATTCAAGATTTGAAAAGTGAAGAGAACAAGGAGGTGGTTTACGGGGATTCCCAAATTCACTTTTGCCAAATTTTCGCGTCAATTATTTTTTTTTCTTCCTTATGCTGGCAAAAGAAAAGCCATTCTCAGTAAATGCAAAATGGACTGAGATATATAAATATTAAAGAGATGGTTCACTACTCTGCAGTGGTGACCACATCTCTGTAAAATTGATAGGGAAGTCTTTTTCTAAATACCTTGCTCGGCCAATTCAGCCTCTGAGCGGCTCTTTTACGATCCACTCATCTCCGTCGCGTAACCCCTGGATTCTATGACCTCTGAGATCCAGTGATGTCAGGTCAACTTTTAGTTAACCTGACCTCCCAAAGGCGGACCTGGTCTTCCTGAGTAACTGTGCTGTGGGCTGTGTTTCACCGCTCATCACAGCCCACCGTCACAGCACAGCATCTCGCGCACTTTCTCCTTCACTACAGAGCGCTGCAAGCAGGAGCAATGCTGGGCTGTGATGAGTAGTGAAACGGAAGACTGGAAGTTTACATGACATCACCAGATCCCAGAGGTCACGGAGCCTGTTGGTCACTCGATGGAGAAAAGAAGACCGCGATAGCGTCGCCCAGAGGCAGAATTGGCAACACAAGGTATTTAGAAAAAGCCTCCTCTATCAGTTTTACAGAGATGTGGTCACTATTGCAGAGTAAAGTGCCCGGCTGGAATCTCCACCCCCCTCCCCAGGGGGTAGGTGGAGGCCGGCATGACGTGGCTAGGGGGGATAGGGAGAAGTGAGAGAGGGGTGGGGGTATAGGGGCCGTTAGGGGATAAGATAGGGAAGCTAGAGGGATAAGGAGCCATTGCTGCGTTTGCAGCTGAAGTGATTGTCCCGCCCACCCTCCCTTATGTTTTGTTTCGGGTCATAGTGGCTGAGGCGTTTGAGGTGGGGTCCTCAAAGTTGGTAAAATTGGATTGGGGGTCCCAATGGAGGTGGAACCCCCCTTTAATTTACTGGTTTGGGGAGTGGTCTGGTGATCATGGGGGAATGTCGGCTTGGTGGGGTCGGTTCCCGTGTTTGGTGGTTTAACCCTTCCCCCTCATATTTGTTTTGGTGCTCCCGAGTTGGTGGTTGCGGCTGGGAGTAATGGGGTTTAGGGGGAAGGTAGGATTGGAGTATTGGGGGATCACCAGATTGTTTGAGCTTCGAGGACCACAACCCCCTTTTTTTATAAATGTTATTGTAAGTTATGTTTAAATAAAGGCTGCTGTGGCCATTTCATCCATTCATGTGTCTGTGGTCAATTCAATAAGGGGGTTAAACTATTGGGGGTGGGAGTATGGTAGCAGTTTAGGGGGTCACCGGGACTCCACTATGCCAACATCATGGACGTTCACTCTTGGTCTTCATATTCATTAGATAGAAGATGCTCAGCGATGGAGTAGAAATCTGATCAAACGCAGACATCTATCCATTTTCAAAGCACAGGCGCTGTTTTTGCGATAAGTGCATGTCCTCATTACTAAGTTGAACTATCCGCAGCAGCTGCCATGTTTTTTTTTTTACACTCAGGGAAATGATCTTTGCACTTAATTCTGCAAGAAAAGCTGATGTTGACTCCACTGGACATTCCTCCTTTTACTCGCCGACTAATGTACGGTAATCTCTGGATATATTTTAAAAGATAAAGGACAATAGATTGCAGCAAGCCAACAATTGTCACAGAATATATAAATGTGACTGTATAATAGATGCACTGCTCATGAACCTGCCATAATTGTGGTGACTACGGGGGCTTTACAATCATGACATGGCAGCACATGTGGAAGCACAAAAAGACCACGAGGAGTAAATATCAGGATTATAAGTCTTATGCACTTGAAAGGCTAATGTGAAATACGTCACAGGCTATTAAATGGCTCAAAAGGAAGATTTGTATAAGTGAAGATTCCTAGTTTGGTGGTAATTTTCATATTAGATGCTGATTTGTAGGTTTTTCCCTTTGGACCAAGTGCATCAAAATCCTGCATGATTCCGAGGCTCCTTACCACTCACCAGTGACAATGTAACATACCTTATTGCCCCGGGTGCAGGTACTATGCCATTAGCTTAAATTCTAGGTTTAAAAGGACTTTAAATCCCCCTCTCTGTAATGTACCTATGATCTGACTAAGCTATAAAAAGAGGACTATAAATGGCACATATTTGTGGCACCCCTGAGGCTTCAGTCACCACAGGGTACTGCACCTCACCAGAGGTGCGGTATTCATCTCGGGTAAGGAGGAGGTCATTGCCGGTAAGCCACCACAATCCACTAACACACATAGCTAGTTGCCCTCTCATCAGGACTGGGTTAGAGTAGGGTCATTTAGGATGGTCACCACATCGTCTGGGGCCTCCCACCCACTAGTTCAGCAACCTGGGGGCTGGAGCGACTTATCGGAGGAGCAAGGTGACACACACACACTCGTCAGTTGAGAAACCACCGGGAAACAAGTGAGAAGCAGGAGAACATGGTCGCTGAGGGGAGAAATGATAGCCCCATCAGGACCGGCACAAACTTCAGGGTGCGGAGCCCTAGGCTGGTGGGCACTTCAAGTCCTACCAGCAGAGTCCGCCGGGCAGAGGATTTCAAGTCTTCTGGCCCACAGAAAATTCCCAGGGCAAAACAGCATATAGAGCCATGAGTTTTAACCAACGAGCGTTACCAGCTACAGACTCGCGCTGCCTGCTGTACGGGATGGGAAAATAATCATTCCCAGGACTCGGGTCGCAGTGTAGCTTCAAGCCGCAGGGACTCACACAGCACAGCGCAGGGAGGAAGGACTCACTGAAAGAAACACCGGTTCTGACCTCCGAACTATCAGGGAATCGGCTGGAGCCTATCATAGCGGAGCCCGACAGCCCAAAGGCGGAGAGCAACTCTGTGGGTAAAGAACTTAAACTGCAACCTCTGTGTTGTTTAAATCCTTCCCGCACCCCGCGCTCCTTTATTAGAGTGGACTACCACTACTCCTAACATCCTCCCTGAGGGCAGAGCTCTTTTTCTGAAGAGCTGTACCATCTGTCATCATCCGCCCCAGAGAATGCACCTGCAGTGGCGGCTCCCATATTGGCTGCATACCACAGGTGTCCCCTGTGAGTCGGTCTCCTGGGAATCGGTGTTAGGGAAATGGTGTTCCGGTAAGAGGTGTCCCCGAGCTGGTGGTCACGGCTAGGGGCAACACCAGATGGTTTATCAATATTATGGGAACATCCGCCAGATTTTTGGAGCTCCAAGAACCCACCTCGTTTAAAGAAAGTTATGCTATTTTATTTACTGTTTTGTTTGTTTAATAAAGGGCCAATTAGACCAATTTATCCAAGCAGGTGTCATGTGTTTATTGGAGGGGGAACCGGTGAAAAAGGGAGTAAAGGCATGGGGGGTTGGTTGAAGCCGGAAGCGAAGCATCTACAATAGTGCAGTCATGACATCTTTTCAAGTCCTAGTTTCATCTCCCATCATATCTAACAGTGGTGGCCACCTACAAAAATTGTGGGACTCAGAAAATAGCAGAGATAAGGAGAATATAAAGCTGAGAGGTTGTTTCTTGCATAACTGCCAACCATCCAAAATGAATTTGAGAATAGTCTTTGGTGCTTCCCATGACGTCCAAGTAACAGATACCCTGAAAAAGATATCATTTTTAATACATTAGATGTCCTAGGTAGAGGCAGAACAAAGAATTGGACAGATTTCACAGTATGTGTGTTCTTGCTCAGGTCTGTATCTTAATTCTGAAAATGAACCAGAGGTGACTGAACTGCCCATCTGGAAGTGGCTGTAAAGCTGTGTCTTCGCTGAGGTCAAGAGGGTCCTCCTCCACAAACAGATCTGTGAATCCAGCCGGTGATCATAATTAGTTCCTGTTTATCTTATGTCCTCCAGTACAGCATCTTGGCACTTCAGCAGTTTGCATTAAGGGTCATAGGTTAAAACTATCAAGAAATAGCTCAGACCCAAAATAGCCAAATGAGGCCTAAGCTAATCTACCAACATTGTGAGACATTTTTCACTTTTTATCTTTATTTTTGGTCATGTTTATAAATAAATGTAACTATACCAATCTGTTTTTTATGTATTTATGATGCGCAAAATTAGAAATTTTGCTAATCATTGACTCATCAGAAAGACAAGTTTGTTCTTTTTTATCCCCATCTGCCTACTGGTTTTGTTTAGTAAGGAAACATGTGTTTATGTCAGAAAGCAGCCATGTTTTTCTTTTGTGTAAAAATTCTTTACATTTATGTGACCTCCTTGTCGAGACATAGACATTAAAGAAATGTGAGCCAAAATGCCCAATTTCGTAGAATCATAGAATGGTAGAGTTGGAAGGGACCTCAAGGGCCATCGGGTCCAACCCCCTGCGAGTGCAGGCTTTCCTAAATCATCCCAGCTATATATTTATCCAGTTTCCGCTTGAAGATTTCCATTGATGGAGAGCTCACCACCTCCCATGGTCGCCTGTTCCACTCTCTGACTGCCCTCACTACCTCCCATGGTCGCCTGTTCCACTCTTTGACTACCCTCACTGTCAGAAAGTTTTTCCTAATGTCTAATCTGAATCTCCTTCCTTTAAGTTTCACCCAATTGCTTCTTGTACTTCTTGTGCTAATGAGAATAGGGTAGTTCTCTCTGCACTGTGACCACCTTTCAGATATTTGTAGACCGCTATTAAGTCTCCTCTCAGCCTTCTCTTTTTCGAACCAAACATCCCTAGTTCTTTTAGCCGTTCTTCATATGACATGGTTTGCAAACCTTCTACCATTTTGGTGGCTCCTCTCTGGACTTGCTCCAATATATCGATGTCTTTCTTGAATTGGGGTGCCAGAACTGTACACAGTATTCCAGGTGGGGTCTGACCAGGGCACAGTATAGGGGAATAATTACCTCTCTTGATCTAGATTCAATGCTTGTCTTTCCACCATAACAAATGTACATCAGCCTTTTCGACAGAAACAAACTATTTTTCGTTTTGACCAACCAAACAAACGTTTCTTAATTTCTTTCAAAGTTCAGGGCGGGTATCCTAAATGTTTTCAATTGATGATGAGCGCTGGCCGCACCGCGTACAAAAAATCCAACTGAAACCATAAGTTGTCTCAATAACACTATCCTTTTAAAACCTAAAAGATTACAAAAAACAATATAGGAAAATAAATGTTGGTGCATTTTGGTAAACGGATACATAGGGAACATTGCGAGAATTTCATCTAAATCATAGGGTGCTTCCTTGAATGTTTACCTCGTATTACATATATTCTTTTTACTGCGCTTCTTTCAAAATTTTAAAAAGGTTTAAGAACTTTCTTACTCAAATGTTTAGAGTTGTCTCTTTCTTGTCCGGATCATTTTATCATCCCGTGAGGCATATCACCTTAAACTAAAAAGATCTCAAGACATAAGATGACTTCGGTTTTGGAATGCAATGTATCAGATTTCTTTGGCAGTTGTCAAAAAGTTCTCGAATGTTCTCAAGTCGAAATTCACAAATACGACTCAAGGTAGACCCTATTGGGATGACATTTCTAAGTCCTACTGGTCTCATTCTGGGTGGCTCGATGACATGGATTGTAAAAGCTTCTGAAGATCTTGTTGTTGTCATTCATTCTTCAAAAATAATGGCTTCAAGGAAAAACACTAATTTCAATATGATCATGAGTCTTTGTTATGTTAACTGACAACAGATTTTTAACGTCCAAGGTTGGAGGTCAAACTTGTTGCTTCACGTAAATGAAGTTAATCTAGAGTTATCTATCCTCTTATGCTCTTTCTTCAAGAAGATGTCTATCTCACGTTCCAAGGGAGCCCTAAAGGCAGGCTGGTAAAAATACTTCCTGTGAAGTCAGAAGGAGAAACCAAAGGTATAATCTTCATGAGAGGTCATTCAAGGCCAACAAATGTTTACACTAAAGCATTATTTCTGAAAACTTTTACCTCTACATTGGCCCCTAATCATGTAGACATCTTTTATGGTGAATTTTGGTATTAGTGTCCTATTTCTCATTATTCCCATTGAAATTAGAGGTAGACAACCCTGGGGACACATCAGTTTTCAAGAGCTGCTGAATATGTAAGACACTGTACTCTAGACTTCAATGGAGCTGTCCATCACTCACCCTATTCATCTGTCATGCCCTTCACCTGATGCAGGTGTGAGCCTCCTAATACATTCATATAGCTGGCTGGACCGCCATTGAGAGTTTTTCTGATTTTCTTTATACGCTATAATTAATTATTCTTGTCTTAGGCAAGATTTCCATTTATTTTAATCCACCAAGGACAGCATCTGCAAGGAGTTTGTATGTTCTTCCCATGTTTGGGTGACTTTCATCCAGTTCTCCAGTTTCCTTCCACACTCCAAAGACATAATGATAGGGAATTTAGATTGTGAGCCCAAATGGGGGCAGTGATGATGATATCTGTAAAGTGCAGGTTAATATGATGACGCTATATAAACAATGCATAATAAATAGTGATGAGCGAACACTACCATGCTCGGGTGCTCAGTACTGGTAACTAGTGATGAGCGGGCACTACCATGCTCGGGTGCTCGGTACTCGTAACTAGTGATGAGTCAGCACTACCATGCTTGGGTGCTCAGTATTCATAACTAGTGATGAGTGGGCACGACCATGTTCGGGTGCGCGGTACTCGTAACTAGTGATAAGCGAGCACTACCATGCTCGGGTGGTCGATACTCATAACTAGTGATGAAGAGAGCACTCTCATGCTTGGGGGCGGTGTACTTATAATTAGTGATGAGCGGGCACTACCATGCTCGAGTGCTCAATACTTCTAACTAGTGATGAGCGGGCACTACCATGCTCAGGTGCTCGGTACTCATAACTAGTGATAAGCGAGCACTACCATGCTCGGGTGGTCGATACTCATAACTAGTGATGAAGAGAGCACTCTCATGCTTGGGGGCGGTGTACTTATAATTAGTGATGAGCGGGCACTACCATGCTCGAGTGCTCAATACTTCTAACTAGTGATGAGCGGGCACTACCATGCTCAGGTGCTCGGTACTCATAACTAGTGATAAGTGAGCACTACCATGCCCAGGTGGTCGGTACTCGTAAGTAGTGAAGAGCGAGCAATACTATGCATGGGTTCTCGGTACTCGTAACCAGCAGTTGGATGCTCGGATAGATGTGACTCGAGTACCTAAGTATAATAAATTCTATAGGGAACCTGCATTTTTCCAAGAACTCTTCCGGAAAAATGCTAGTTCCCCATTGCCTTCGATTATACTCGTGTACTTAAGTCACACCCGTCAGACATCCAACTGCTCGTTATCAGTACCGACCACCCAAGCATGGTAGTGCTCACTCATCATTAATACTAAATAAACAATAAATAAAATCCTGCCATCTAGATTTTTTCCCCCCTCCAGCCAACTACAAGACACTGGAGTGAAACTCATGTGGGAAATAATCCCCAAAATTTTGAGGGGTTCAGTTAATTCAAAAAACTGCATCTAAAAGTGTTGCAGTTTTCAATCTTGATTTATTTTTTTGCAGTAGGAACTGGTAATAAAACTAGATGAGAGGTGATCAATTGAGAAAACTGAACCTAGTGCTAAAAGGAAGTGTGGCGCCCTGGACAAGCCAGGGGCCACAGAGCACAACATCCACACACCCCACACTCCCAGCAGGCACACTGAAGTCAGAACACAAAACCCTTGTTGCCTTCCTCCAGGGGCTGATGTCCACACCAGGGGGTGGGCCAGGCGGTAGGCCCCGCCCACCGAGGAGTTCACAGTCCTGGAGGCGGGAAAAGTAAACAGATTAGTTTTGGAGGTGAAAGTGAGAGGAAGGAAAGTGGTAGTGAAGCAACTAACTGACAGTGTCCGGGTGTGTGGCCCGGGCGAGACAGCAAGGTTGGCAGACGGTGGTGACCGTCTACAGGAGTGGCCTATTGGAGTTTACCGTAAGGACCGTGGACGGGCGGTGGCCCGGTGGTACCGGACCGGTACGCAAGGAGAAGCCAGCACCATCTGGCAGGGGTTTACGGACCCCGGCAAGGCTAGGAGTTGCCGTGAATTTGCCGAATTCGTTAGTGAAGGGAACCTCCTGGGTTTCCCAACGACCAAGTCCCGACAGAAGGCAACAGTCCAACCAAAGTGAGGGAGACACCGCCACCGCCAAGGCAACCGTTTCTCAGGGCCAGAGCCTGCGGGCAAAAGGGGCTCCTCCGGCCCACATCCAAGCCGGGGAGCGGGTTACCTTTGGGAACCCATTGGAACCGTTTACCGTACATAGGTGAAGGGAAAGGCAGTCATCACCAACCTGCCGGGAGACAACAACACCGCAGCCGTCTGTGGGACCCGTCCATCCAGCCGTGTGTTTTACCGAGAACTGTGTCCTCATCATTGGCTGAGTGAGTACCACCGTGCCGTGCGGCACAGCGCTGCCCCCGCGACCCTGCACCTCACCAGGCCCTGTAACTCGCCTGCCATCCATCCCTACCCCATCACCAGGCCCCGGGACAACCAACCCCCCTACCCACGGAGGGGAGAAATAACAACAAAGGTGCTCCCTGTCACCGCTCCCGGGATCCCCATCCAGAGCAGCGGTGGTGTCACTAATATCACCACAACCGTGGGTGGCGTCACGGACAATAATCAAAACCCCCACCATCAAAATCCCCTTTTCACTCACGGGCGAGGAACGCCGCTCGAGTCCCCGGGATCCGGCCCACCGCTCGAGCCACCACAGAGCAGCGGCAGCAGCAGCCGGACCCGAGCAGTGGGAGAGCGCAGCGTCCCCTCCTTCGCCCGCGACAGAAGCCTCCATAGACGTCAACTACAATCCATTCGAATATTGGTGTGTGAAACCCGTTGTTGATTTTGGAGAGGAGTGACAAAGGCTTAGGAGGAGCTTCCATTGCTGAAAGCTCTACATCCTCATTTGCACGTTGATTCAAACTCTGAGAAGAATGGATTGGCCATGTAAAGGAATTGATGGACTTGTCTTTGCAAGTGCTACATGAGCATATAGACATTTTGAAGAAATCTCTTTTGAATGGCCGTAAAGGGCAGCAGCAGATAAAAACAAAACCATTTACCTCCCAGACGGGTGCCACTGCCCGGAGCGCTGTGTACCCCCCAGTAATCTCGTGACATTGTTTAGAGATCATGTAAAATATATCAGTGGCAGCTGATGGGCTTCAGCCTTCACTTTCCAGTCGTGCCAATCTGGGAGGTAAATATGCTATTTTTATTTCCTGCTGCGTATTTGTGGTGCCCCTGAGTATATCAGGGTGCCACAGGGAACTGCAATCCTTACCCAGGATGCAGGGCCTACCCCCCATGGTTCCAGGTTCCTAAGAAACCGGTGTCACTACCATCAGCACCACAAATCCCAATCACACCTCACATCATGACCTGTCAGACACACCAGTGGGTTGGTTAAGCTGGAATAGGGCCACCTACCTAGGGGTCAGGCAGACTGGTAGGAGGGAGGAAGTAAGAGAGTAGTGAAAGCCCTCAAGGAGTGAGGAGCTGGAGTAGTAGCTCCCGGGGAGCTAGACTGAGGTTGGGTCGCAGACGGTGGTCCGGGACCAGAGGAGTCAGGGACCGGTGGTAGAGACGTTGGAAAAGGGTGTGACAGACATAGTCTAGGAGGACTGTCGGCATCAGAAACCCAAAAGAACTGACCGGTACCGAGCACGACGGAGTACAGGACCCTAGTTCAGGAGCCAGTTCATCGTCCTGATAATTAACCTGGGAGGGAGAGTATCTTTTTGAACTTCCCTAAGAGGTCAGAGATTGAAGGCGACAGCACACCGCGGGGATAGGGCTTTCATGTAAAGCAGCCCACTAAAATCCCAAGAGTCAGTCATCAAGAGAACAGCTACACTAGACATAGTGAGCGAGGCCCCAACAGCTTCACGCCAAGGGGCCACAATAGACAACTAAATTGTGCATGGAGGCGGCTCCGGATTACCAAGTGACACCAGTGGGAGCAGATATCTGGACGGGCTCCCCCGTAGTGACTGTGATACACAGAGACTTTGGTTTACCTGCAGTGTCTACTTTATAATTCTCATACAGCACCACGACTACCCACAGTGAGTACCCTTGTTCCCCTGCACCCTTCTCTCCCAAATATCCCTCGATCACCTCAGAGGCCGGGGCCTTCCCTACCTGCGGAGGGACTGACACCTTGCTGCTCCACACCATCTGCCCCGGTACTCCTTCCAGCAGTGGCGGTACTCCCATTACCGAAACCCGCAGGTGGCGTCACGAATTTCTCCCCTGTAAATAATCCCCTTTCAAGGATTGGAGTGTCTGCCGTGTCCTGGTCCGGACCCCTCGAGCCACGACCACCCCGGATCTGAGCATCCCGGTCTGCGCCGGGGCGGAACACATTGGCAGATTGGCAGGTGTTCAAACACAATTGTACAGAAATGGACAATCCCTTTAAACTTTGTTTACGCAGATAGATTTCTGCCCATAGCAATTGATGGCTGTCAATAAAAGTTTTATCTGCAGTCATGTAGACCCTATTACATATTCAAATGCAAACTCTTTGGGAACCAACTATCATTAATGTGATGATTTTCTCTCTAAACAGTTTACATGCTGATATGTGTTTGCAATAGTGATGAGCGAGCATCAAAATACGTAACATCCCGCCCACCTCCTTCCTTCCTCATTGCCGGCGGCCGCAGGTAAGCTGTAGTTCGTCGTTCCCGAAGTGTCACATGTAGCGATGTGTGCTGCCTCGGGAACGACGAATAACCTGCGTCCTCACCAATCAATGATATTTTGAAAGTGAACGACGTGTTAACGATCAATGCTAAAGTGAGTATTTTTGATCATTAACGGCCGTTCGTTGGTGTCACACGCAACAACGTCGCTAACGATGCCGGATGTGCATCACGGAATCCGTGACCCCGGCGATATATCCTTAGATAAGTCGTTGCGTGTGACGGGGCCTTAATACTCGCGTATTCATTCCGAATAGTGTGTAATGCAAGTCAATGGGAAATACTTGCAATCTAACGAGTAATCCGAATTCTGCACTATTGACTACTCGCACGAATAGTACGGCATTCCAGTTACTCGTTACTTTGCCATTTTTTCCCCATTGACTTGCATTGCACACGCTATTCAGAATGAATGCACGAGTATTAGACAGTACTTATTATGAATATCGCAAATACGAGAATTTCGATACTCGCTCATCATTAGTTGGCAACTGTGACTTTAGAGCCAAAAATAAAAAAAAAAAAGATTGGGTTCTTTGCTATGTTTTCATGAAAAGAAGAAAAAAAAATATATAGTATCAGCTCACCAAGGAATGTCCATCATTGACAAATGCAGGTGCACGGATCTTCATGGCTGGTGTCCACAAGTTTCATGGGACGCGAGTAGAAAAAGGTTGATCCAGCACCAGCGTAATTAAAATCTCAATATATTTATAATCATTAAAATGAATCCATAGAAAAATAAAATTTCAATGGAAGTCCATAGATTAGGTACAGGCAATAGGCCGGGCAAGCTGACGCGTTTCGGACCAGCTCGTTCTTAGTCATAGGTATATCATTTTAATGATTAGAAATACATTGAGATTTTGATTATGCTGGTGCTGAATGGAACATTTTCTACTTGCTTCTTATGTTTACACAGATTTGTGATCTGGAACCAGTATGCTTATAAATTTCGGGCTATATAGACAGGCCTGTACTCCACCTCCGGCATTGTATTGAAAACTTATGATGAAGTTGAACATTTAGACAGTCTGAAGTATAGGATTTTTTGAGGTGACCCAAACAATTTGATAGTGGAAAAAACGTCATGAGACGCTCCTTCATTGGGGAATTTTTGGTTGAGTTATACAAGCATTTTTACAGAGTTTAGTTTCCTAGTATTTTTTTGCAGCCTTTTGTCTGGAAAGTGCCCAGTCGTTCAGAGGTGTCACACGGTACGACATGTCTAACGATGGTGGATGTGCATCATGGAATCCGTGACCCCCGATGACAGATCGCACGATATATCGTACCGTGTGACGCCGCCTTAAGAAAATCCCATAGATTGGCAGCAAGTGCTGTTATCCGACAGGACCCCGTTTCTGCAGCTGCAGACTCTGGGACCCTGGGAATTTGTCAGTTTTTCCTTTCTGTTGCCAGCCTCTGACTTCCTTTATAAAACTCACTCTGGGGATATTTGGGTGCAGTTTTAGAGTTTGTTCCTGACTGAGCTGTGGAGACGTCGTGTTGTTCTGATGCTCCAGACTTCTGTGGTTGCTGCGGCTCAGATAAGTGTTTGTCTTTGCTATCTACCAGGGCTCTGGTGATTGCTGTTGAGTTTCCCCTGCATTGTTCCCTTGTGTCCTCCTTTAGTGAGAGTGTTGTTGACGAAGAGCTCATACCCTCTATCCTTGCTAGGGTGAAATAGGGCCACAGGTATTCCAGCTCAGCGACAGGTGCAGAACCTGTATAGGGTCTGTTAGGACTGTGAGGGTGACCCGCAGGTCATAGTCAGGGGTCACCACTTCCCCCATTCCCTAGCTATAAGGCATTCCTTCCCCCTTCCTGTGTGTTGTCCTTTACAGCCGGTATGCCAGTATAGGTTGTATCCCTGGCCATGACACTTTCTGAGCAGACCGTCTCCAAAATACGCCTCGAAAACCTTATGCGCACATAGCATTTGCTGTTCCATATAATACAGTGAATATAGCCTTAAGGATAATATGAGGCTCCTGGGACCTAATAGTTCGTAAAAGGGCCCCCACCAAACCTGCTATTTATATTTCTGGTGCAAAGGGGTCCATGTTCTTACTGTTTCTTACACTCCAGGCTGCATAATTGCACATATCACTTGTTATATCACACTTTTTTTTTTTCTGCGTCCATTCATTTCTTTATTGGAAACAATGAGAACCCAAGTTTTGGCATTTGTACTTTGACAGGCTCCTACTCTGTGAGGGGTACATTATTTATCCAAAAGAGGTGTGAGTTTGGAACATCAAGTGTGTGGATCGGATCCAACAGCGAAATTACACCAGGCACCAGCGCAAATCCCAGCGGTATAAATAGCAGCTGTTTTAAGCGAACTGCAGACTAGATGACAGGATGGAAAATATAAATTATACCAACAAAACAATACGTTGAATCACGCCTCAATATTGAGAATTTAGCAGCGTTTTATCTCTTTATCAACGCTTACTTTCTGGTATTAGATAAGAACCCAAGATGTAATTGATGCGTAAATTAATTTTCACTTTTAGGGATTCTCACCTGATCTGAACTTTTTGATGGATAAAAAAAACAGATAAGATAAAAAAGAATGTAAGGAGGCCTCCAAAAAGTTCAACTGTCCTGAATATTCAGACGCGATCACAGAAATTTTTGGGAAAAGTATACGCAAATGCCAACCAAAAACTTTGGTGTTGGTGAGGAGCATCACTGGGAGGATCGGGGACATTCCCGAGCAGGGTTGGTGGTCAGGCCTTAAACATTCCTATGTCCCGAAATAGAAAAATTGGCAAGTTTGTGTGCCATGGTGTCATATAAAGTGGTGCCTTCAACTTCCATCAGACATAAGGACCTGCATATGACAACTACCGTACTGTCACGCTAGATATAGTGAAATTCCATGGGAGGGCAGGGAAGAGGGAAACCCTGTGTCTAGGGGTGGAGGAGATGGTGACCCCTGATAAAACCTCCCACTGGCCCCTAGCTCTCCTGACGTCCCCAGATAGGTTTCGCATCTATGCGCCGAGCAGGATACCTGGAACTGGTTGACCCTGAACTGGTCCCTAGGTAATGAATGGAAGGAATGAGTGCTAGTCAACCCCACTAAGGGGTACTTCTCACAGAGCGAGATCGCTAGCGAGATCGTTGCTGAGTCATGGTTTTGTGACGCACCAGTGAACTCATTAGCGATCTCCATATAACTGAATAGGATAACTGAAGTGAGCACTAATATATATATATTATGAGTGCAAGCCAAAAAATACATACTATATCAGGATAAGGCTGCACATCAAACTTAGATAATGGTATAATGCCTCAAGCATATGGAAAAATATTGGAATATACAATGAAAAATGCTACTTGCTAATTTGAACATGTGAATAATGAATTGCATACCTGCCATGAACATTAGGAAAAAGGAGATATTTAGCAATCGCAAGGTATATCTCTATATTGGGGTCCCTAGCTCTGTGACCCTCACACAGAGCTAGGGACCCCAATATAGAGATATACCTTGACGAGGTCTTGGGGCTCAGTTACATTGATCAATGCGATTGCTAAATATCTCCTTTTTCCTAATGTTCATGGCAGGTATGCAATTCATTATTCACATGTTCAAATTAGCAAGTAGCATTTTTCATTGTATATTCCAATATTTTTCCATATGCTTGAGGCATTATACCATTATCTAAGTTTGATGTGCAGCCTTATCCTGATATAGTCATTAGCGATCTCGCTGTGTGTGACACTGAGCAGCGATCTGGCCCCTGCTGTGAAATCGCTGCTCGTTACACACAGTGCTGGTTCATTTTTTGGACATTGCTCTCCCGCTGTGAAGCACACATTGCTGTGTTTGACAGCGAGACAGCAACGATCTGAATGTGCAGGGAGCAGGGAGCCGGCGTCTGGCAGCCTGCGGTAAGCTGTAGCCAAGGTAAATATCGGGTAACCAAGAGAAGCCCTTTGCTTGGTTACCCAATATTTACCTTGGTTACTAGCGTACGCCGCTCTCAGGCTGCCAGTGACGGCTCCCTGCTCCCTGAACACGTAGCCGGAGTACACATCGGGTAAATAAGCAAAGCAGTTTGCTTATTAACCCGATGTGTAGTCTGGCTAGGAGTGCAGGGAGCCAGCGCTAAGCGGTGTGCACTGGTAACCAAGGTAAATATCGGGTAACCAAGTGAAGTGCTTTGCTTGGTTACCCAATATTTACCTTAGTTTTCCAAGCGCAGCATCGCTTCCATGCATCGCTACTGGCTGGGGGCTGGTCACTGGTCGCTGGTGAGATCTGCCTGAGTGACAGATCACCAGCAACCATGTACCCACGCACCAGCGATCCTGACCAGGTCAGATCGCTGGTGGGATCGCTGGAGCGTCACTAAAGTGTGACGGTACCCTAAGTCCTAAAGAACACACAGGGAAAACACAAAGGGCAAATAAAACAAACAACTTATCTCCAAGATAACTCAGGGAGAGGATAATCAACAAACAACAATCAAGACCTTATAGAAATTAAGGGGTACTTCTCACATAGCGAGATCGCTGCTGAATCACAGGTTTTGTGACGTACCAGTGACCTCATCAGCGATCTCGCTGTGTTTGACACTAACCAGCGACCTGGCCCCTGCTGTGAGATCGCTGCTCGTTACATACTGTTCTGGTTCATTTTTTGCTCCTTGGTCTCCCGCTGTGCAGCACACATCGGCGTGTTTGACAGCGGGAGACCAACGAGCACCGACTCTGTGTAAGCAGTGTATGCTGCTAGCCAGGGTAAATATCGGTTAACTAAGCAAAGCGCTTTGATTAGTAACCCAATGTGTACCCTAGCTACATATACAGGGAGCCAGCACTAACAGGTGTACGCTGGTAACCAGAGTAGATATCGGGTAGCCAAGCAAAGTGCTTTGCTTAGTTACCCGATATTTACCCTGGTTACCAAGCGCAGCATCGTTACACGAGTGGCTGGTCGCTGGTGAGATCTACCTGATTGACAGCTCACCAGCGACCATGTAGCGACGTACCAGCGATCCTGACCAGGTCGTATCGTGGTCGGAATCGCTGGTACATCGTTTAGTGAGACGGTACCCTAACGCTATCACCAGCAAAATACCAAGGGGAAATGCAGGCATGTAAAGACACAGAAGGTAAGGGATGATGATTAGCAGCTGAAAGGTAAAGATCTCCGCAGCATCCTAAGGCTAGTTTCACACTTGCGTTGAACGGGATCCGTAGCATTGCATTGTGTGACGCATGCAACGGATGCGTTGCATATAGTGGCACAACGCATGCTACAGATCGTACAAAATAACGCAGTCCGTTGTAGTTTTTTTTCCTTGACTTTACACATCTGAGCATGCGCAGTTGTGTAAAGTCAGGTGCGTTAACGGAGTCCGTCAAATGACGCATTCTAACGGAATCCGCCACCATAGGCGTCCATTATAAAAACAATGGACGCCTAACGGATTCCTGCAGATTGCGTTTTTTTGACACTCCGCCAAGCGCAGAAAAACGTTACATGCTGCGTTCCATCCGCCCGACGCAGTGTCAAAATAACGACGCTGCGTCGTCCAGCGGATGCAACGCAGACACTTGCGTTACAGTGCGTCGTCCATACAAGTCTATGGAGAATAGCGCAGTGCGTTAACGGACTGCGCTATTCTTCATAGTGACGGACTGCACTGAACGCAAGTGTGAAACTAGACTAAAGGGGAAAGAGTAAACTCAACAGAGAAGGCACACAAAACTCCATTCACACCACAGAGGAATGGATGGAATATCAAGGAGCTGTTTGTGGAGTCAAACGCAGCGACCTTTTGCAGCTGGACACCACAGGGTTGTCTCTCAACCATGACACACCCGTGACACGTGTATCCCCAAGCCTTATAATCACGTATGAACACATGGTATCTAAAAATTGAACCAGCTTGAACTATGGTGGCACTCTTGATTGTAGAACCATAGAGAATCAAGATGGTTGTTGCCACGTGGAGTTCAGTAATCACAAATTTTGCTTGGAGAGTATCTACTCCAAAAATACAGCAAAAAAAACAAAAAAACAACTCAGTGTGAACACACCCAGGGCTACGTGCACACGTAATGTCTTTTTGCTGAGTTTTTAGAGTAGAATCTGGGTATGGTTTTGCTGTAGAATTTGTGGCAGCTCCGCATCTTTTCCGTAAACTTCCATTCTGAAGCCTCTCGTAGAATGAACGTTACTTCTTTTCACCACTGCAGTGTTTCCAAACTCTGAAGAAGTTAAGTGTTGTTAAAAAAAAATACTGACCACATGTTTTTAGAAAAGTTTTTTGTGCTTTCTCAGGTGGATTCCGGATCGAAAAAGAAGCCTTGTGCATAGAACCACTGAGTGTAAACTCAATGTTTGAGGAATTTTGAGATTTGGAAAAGGATTTGAAGACTTTCTGCTCAGTTTCTGCTTTAAGATATGTTCACATTGAGATCTTCGATGCGGTTATACGTGGATTTCGTGCTAAAATCCACATCATGAAATACTTCAAAAAAAGTTTTCTATTCATCTGAATGGGAAAATGCCCTATAGTGCACGTTTTTTTCTGTACATTTTTTAACGTGTTAGTTAAAGCATCATGTTAATTCTTTGGTGCTTTTCCACTTGTAACCCAGTGGCAAAGTGGCAAAATCTGCATTTTTTCTGTGGTTTTTATTGTAGCATTTGATGCATTTTCTGGCAAGGTTTTTGCTATGTAAATGCACCCAAAAATTAACTCTATTGATACACCCCATATAATTAAAAATGAATCTAAGGCCTTTTTCATATGTCCGTGAAAAACACGCACGTTTTGCACTGATATGTAAAAGGTGCGTATGGCCCTCTGTGTGCCGTGATTTTGGCACATGAGTGTTTTCCGTGTGCTATCCGTGATAACACACGGAGAACAGGAACTTTATGCTCACCTGTCCCTTACGCTGCTGTCCATGGTGCTTAAAGGCGGCTTTACACACGCCGACATGTCGTGCAATTGCATGTGCGATCGCACCCGCCCCCATCGTTTGTGTGTTACGGGCAATTTGTTGCCCGTTTCGCACAAAGTCGTTAACCCCCGTCACACGTACTTACCTCCCAAATGACCTCGCTGTGGGCGGCGAACATCCACTTCCTGAAGGGGGAGGGTCATTCGGCGTCACAGCGACGTCACACAGCGGCTGCCCAATAGAAGCGGAGGGGCGGAGATGAGCGGGACGTAACATCCCGCCCACCTCCTTCCTTGCCGGCGGGATGCAGGTAAGCTGCAGTTCATCGTTTCCAGGGTGTCACACGTAGCGATGTGTGCTGCCTTGGGAACGATGAACAACCAATGCGCAGAATCGATTTTTTGAAAATGAGCAACGTGTCAACGAGCAACGATAAGGTGAGTATTTTTGCTCGTTCACAGTCGCTCGTAGCTGTCACACGCTACGATATATCAAACGATGCCAGATGTGCGTCACTAACTCCGTGACCCCGACGACATATTGTTAGATTTATCGTAGCATGTAACGGGCCCTTTAGGTCCAGGTCTGTGGTCTCTGGCCCTGCTGACTGCCCGCTGCTGCTGCTTCCGGTCCTCAGTGCAGTGAATATGCAATGAGCATAATGAGTGGGGGTCAAAAGCAAGTGACAGCAGCGGCAGCGAAAGCAGCGCTGGAGACAGGTGAGTATAGAAAATCATATTATTTAACAGAAACGTGGATTTCTCCGGTACATGTCACACTGATGTCACACGGAGCACAACCGTGCTCTCCGTGTGACACCGATGCTGTCGGAGAAAAATGGACATGTCTACGTGTGGAGCACAAGGACACATGGTCCACGAGAAAACATGCATGTGTGCGCAAATCCATTCATGCTAATGGGTCTACGTGTGCCCGTGTCTCCGGTACGTGTGAAAACGGATGCCACACGTACCGGAGACATGGATGGGGGAAGGGCGCCTAAAACTGTGCGGATCAAAACTGCTTGTCTTTGCAAAACTCCTCCAAAATACCATTTTTTTTAGAAGCAGTTTTTAATTGTGATTTTTTTTTTTAGTGTAAAAAATACTCGGTGGGATCATACATTTTTTTTGTGGCCTCAATTAAACTTCCTATTTAAATGACCAGTACTGTAAAACGTCTTCTGGGGAAAGTTTTCTCTCCGCAGTGTTTCCTTTTGCAGGGATTCAGCCAGCTGTTTAAATCTGGGATTATATTGGTGACAGAAGTAAACCTGTTATTAAATTAAATTACACCGAGTAGCAAAATCCTCAGTGGGATCATGTCTGATCTGATGCTGCAAAGAAAAACAAACTCCATTCACTTGAAAAGATTTCTATGACCACATATCACATAAGGCGCGTTATGTCTCTGACTGGTGCAGAATATCGGTCAGCTCTACTTTTCTGGGATTCCTACATTCCAGGCAATGACTGTTATTTAAAGGGGTATCATCTCTCCAAGTTCCTATCCCAATAGATAGTAGGCGTAATAATAATATTAGCAAATATCTCCAATTAGAAAATGTAGTATAGTTCTCCTGATTAGCCATGTCTCTTACCTCATGCGCAGGGCATTGCAGTAGCTTAGGTATCCATGGTTACAACCACGAACAACTAACTGGCACTATATGAGTGGTAGTAACCAAGGATACCTAAGCTACTGCAATGCCCTGCACATGAGGCAAAAGATATACAGTAAGGAAAATAATTATCTCAAATTCTGATGATTTTCCAAGTTTTCCCACCTACAAAGAATGGACAGGTCTGTCATTTTTATTGTAGGTAACTTCACCTGTGACAGGCACAATCCCCCCCCAAAAAAAATCCAGAAAATCACATTTAATGATTTTTAAATAAATAATTTGCTTTTTATTGCATGAAACAAGTATTTGATCACCGACTAACCAACAACAATTCTGGCTCTCACAGACCTGTTATTTTGTCTCCTACGCTGCACTCATTACCTGTATTAATTGCACCTGTTTGATCTCGTTACCCGTATAAAAGACACCTGTCCATACACTCAATCAATCACACTCCAACCTCTCCACCATGGCCAACACCAAAGAACTGTCAAAGGACACCATTTACAAAATTGTAGACATGCACAAGGCTGGGATGTGCTATAGTGCAATGGCAAGCAGCTTGGTGAGAAGGCAACAACTGTTGGCACAATTATTAGAAAATGGAAGAAACGCAAGATGACTGTCAATCTTACTCAGTCTGGGGCTCCATGCAAGGTCTCACCTCATGGGGTAAGGATGATTCTGAGAAAGGTCAGTAATCAGCCCGGAACTACATGGGAGGACCTGGTCAATGACCTGAAGAAAGTTGGGACTTCAGTCTCTGATTACCGTTAGTAACACACAACATAATCATGGATTACAATCCTCCAGGGCACACAAGGTCCCCCAGCTCACACCAGCACATGTCCAGGCCCATTTGAAGTTCACCAATGACCATCTGGATGATCCAGAGGAGGCATGAGAGAAGCTCATGTGGTCAGATTAGACCAAAAGAGAACTTTTTGGTATCAACTCCACTCACCATGTTTGGAGGGAGAAGGATGAGTACAACCCAAAGAACACTGTCCCAACCATCAAGCATGCAGTGGAAACATCATACTTTTAGGGGGCTTTTCTACAAAGAGGACAGGATGACTGGACCGTAGTGAATGGAGGATGGATGGGGTCATATATTGTGAGATTTTGGCTAACAATCTCCTTCCCTCAGTAAAAGCATTGAAGATGGGTCGTGGCTGGGTCTTCCAGCATGACAATAACCCCAAACATACAGCCAGGCCAACTAAGGAGAAGCTCCGTAAGAAGCAGTTCAAGGTCCTGGAGTTCTCTAGCCAGTCTCCAGACCTGGACTCATTAGAAAATCTTTGGATGGAGCTGAAACTCATCCTTGCCCAGTGCCAGTCGCGAAACCTGAAAGATCTTGAGAAGATCTGAATGGAGGAGTCGCCTAAATCCCTGCGGCAGTGTGTGCAAACCTGGTCAAGATCAAAGGATACGTCTGACCTCAGTAATTGCAAACTAAGGTTTCTACCAAATATTAAGTATTACTTTTCTATTGTATCAAACACTTATTTCTTGCAATAAAATGCAAATTACTTATTTAAAAATCATACAATGTGATATTCTGGATTTTTTTATTCTGTCACAGTTTAACCTAAAACTTTACAAAAAAAATCTTTGCTAAGTTCACACCCAACTATTTATTTTGAGAAACAAGAAAAATATTTCAGTTCACCGTGTCCTCTAATCATTCCCAGGTCCTGTCCTGCTTATCAGCACGGAAAAACGCCAGCAATACAAGAAAATATATGGAAAATTCTGCAATGTAAGACCATGTACAATGAGGAAGAAGAATATGAGGATAACACTTCTTATTTATAGCAAATAGATTAAAATATTCATCTCCATGGCCAATTTTTTGCATGTAGCTCCTTTGCTAATGAGTGTTGAGGAAAAGATTCTGAGAGCCCTATTCCAATGTCTGAATCCAGGGCAAAGTTGGAATAAATTGAGATGTTTAGAAAATGTTTCCACTCTTTCCTCATTTACAAATCCTTAACATGTCCATCCATCTTGTGATTTCCATAGTTACATGACTTTTCCTTCTTGATGCTTCAATGTCAATGCCGCACAACATCGCCCAGACCCCCCGTCACACTACTTACCTACCCGGCGACGTCGCTGTGACCGGCGAACCGCCTCCTTTCTAAAGGGGCGGTTCGTTCAGCATCACAGCGACGTCACAGCTGTGTCACTGAGCCGCCGCCTAATAGAAGCGGAGGGGCGGAGATGAGCGGGACGTAACATCCCGCCCACCTCCTTCCTTCCGCAGAGCGGCCGGGAGGCAGGTAAGGAGAGCTTCCTCGTTCCTGCGGTGTCACACGGAGCGATGTGTGCTGCTGCAGGAACGAGGAACAACTTTGTTACTGCTGCAGTAACGATTTTTGAGAATGGACCCCCGTGTCACCGTTGAGTGATTTTGCACGTTTTTGCGACGATGCAAAATCGCTCATAGGTGTCACACGCAACGGCATCGCTACAGCGGCCGGATGTACGTCACAAATTCCGTGACCCCAACGAGTTTGCATTAGCGATGTCGTAGCGTGTAAAGCCCCCTTCACTCTTTTCAATTACTTAGATTGATATACCATAACAAACTCTTAGCTGTTAGGTCCTTATAGTGTGGCGCCCCTGAGGCTTCCGTCGCCACAGGTCATTGCACCCCACCAGCGGTGTGATGCCCCATTCTGGGAGAGGAAGAGAGTGAACTCCGGTCCCCTGGTAAATCCACACTACACCCATTGTTAGGTACATACTGGGACCAGGGAAAGTGGCAGGCAACCCTCCCATGCTGCATGCTGAGAGGGGCTGTAAGACCCATCCCTGCTCCCATAGGGTGGTAGCTTAGCAACTGGGGAGGTGGGAGGAGCCACCAGAGAGCAGATAGAGAAAGGAAGGTCAAGTTAGTTTCAGTTTACCTCAGGGAGTGAGAGAAGCAGCATGTAGTTGGAGGAGAAGAACGAGAGAAAGGAGGGAGGAGGAGGCCTGCTGAGGCAGGCAAGGAGGAGAAAGAAGAGAAGGAAAGAAAGGGTCGCAGGGCCGCGGGTAGTCCTGTAGGTACCACGAGCTGTCCTTGTTGGGTACCGAAGCCGAGGGCCCAGAGGCGCTACGAGTAGCTGCAGGCTGCGGTGGCCTGGTCCACAGTGACATCGGTGGAGTGATTAGCTGCGACAGGGGACGGTCCCTAGAGACTGGAGGAGTGAAAAGACAATCTCCAGACAGTAAAAACCGAGGCCCAGGGAATTGCAAGCTCCCAGGGCCAGAACCCATAGCAGACCTTCAGAAAAGGGGTAATCAGCCGACAGGTGACCCCCCAGCCTGGAGGCTGTAATGGAGGCCAAGCCAAAGTCCATCTAACTAAGGCAAGGCTAGTGAAGACAGCCGAGAAAGAGACACTAAGAGAGAGGGTACCGGATTTCACACTCTGAATCACCCAGAAGACGGAGGTCCCTGACAGCGGTCCCAGCAGTCCAAGGGTTCTGCCTGCCCTGACAAGAACCGTGAGTAAAAGAACTTGAACTGCACCTCTGAAGTTGCCTCAGTTATTTCATCTGCATAGACATTTACAAGCACCAACTGTGCCCCGGGCATTGCTCCACCTGTGGGGAGCAGTACTACCATTGCTGCCATAATATCATCCCGGAGGCCTCACACAGCAGCGGCGGCTTATTAGCCGCATACCACAGGTGGCGTCACGAACACAAACTTAAAGTCATCCGCCACATATTCAACTGACACCCACCAGGGCCACGGAGCCGGGCCCAGCCACCACTGACTACCACCGGACTAGTCCGGCCCGGCACCGGGTGTCCCATAGCCCTGGGGTGGGCGAGTCAATAGCGTAATGACATAATAAAAAAAGTTTATTTTCACTGGCAGCAAGCATAGTCTTTAAAGATTACCTGTTGTCACACTCTTGGCGCTCCCAGGTCAGTGGCACCAACGCTCATGCCCGCTCATTGCTCCAGCTCCCACATCTTCCGCCTGGTCCTGCGGCCCCTGTGTATCCTCAGATCTTCCATCAGCGCCTTCCATGTTCATGTCTCAGGGGCGCCGACGTTCCCCTTCATCTGTTCCCTCGTGATCCATGTTGACTGCCCTGTCGTCTGGCTTCCGAGGCATACGTATTTGCCGCAGGGATCTCGGAAGTGCGCTTACGGCATGGCCGCGCTGTTCTCCTTTTTTAGTTAAAGGGCCAGTGCAACCTAACCCAGAAGTGCTTCTCATCCGTCAACAGTGAGGCACCATGTATATAAGGCATCCTCCCACATTGGGAGATGCCTGTTCAACGTGTCTCCGTAGCTAGTCTTCTCATGCTAGTTGTCAGGTCCCAAGGTCTCCGTGTTGTCCGATAACCTTGTTCTGTTTCTGCCTAGTGCTCAGTGAACTCACCTGTGTCCGTCCTCTATCCTCCAGACCCTGCAAGCATCTCCCACCTGCCTGTGTCCACTGGAGCCAGTTTGCAACAGTCTACACCATCTTCTGCCTCATCCATTCCAGCTCCTGGTTTTTGTCCTGTGGCGTCATCTGCTGAGATTCTGGCATCCTCTGGGACTGCCTCCTGTTGGCTACTTATCCATATGTGTACCTACTTCCACCTCCTGTGTTTGTAGTGAAGACTAGTGGCCGCTCAGGTCCACTCCTATGGGTCAGTGATTGGCATCTTGGACCAATGGATCTACTTCCCTCTCGTCTGGTTTACCGGACGTGACATCTGTCATTTGCCCTAAATATGTAATTTTTTTCTTACCTGCTTTAAATGCCACTGTCCTCCTGAATCTGTTCTCATTTTTCTTTTGTTTTTGCGCCTCTCCATTCCTAAGATATGGCTCTTTTGTTCTTTGTATTTATCAACTCTTTTTGGCAATTGGGCGTGGTTCTCAATTGCTCCTTATGGGAGTCTTCTTTGAGGACCACACCCACATGATATAAAGACAAGAGTCACATACAGGAAAGAGGAGGCCATATCTCAGGAACGGAGAGGCGCAGGAACAAAAGAAAAACAACGCCGGATTCAGGAGAATGGCGGCTTTTATACCAGGCAAAAATATTACATACTTATTACAAGTGGCAGGTCCTCTTTAAGGCTTGTGAAATGTATTAAATAATTTTCTAAATTGTAAATTGTGCCTAGTTTCATGGCATTTAGTTTCATGACACAAAATGATACATGGAAAAGTTATCCCTGCAAGATTTTTTTTTTTCTTAACGGGCAGGTAGAGCCAAAATACTTCCTCTAATCCCAGCTCTTGAGTGTGGTTCTCGAGTTACAGACATTGTGAATAGTATCTATGTTCTACCGTGGTCAGGGCTTCCTGGAATTTTTGCAGTACCAGTTATCTGCTCTGGCAGCTTATACTCTTTTTAAGCAGCTGAAGCTACATTTTTGTCATCAAGTAAGTGAAGAATCTCCTGATTTATTTGGTCTTATTTGTTTTTGTGATGATACTTTATATCACTATGAGACTGAATATCCGGACAAAGCCTATAGAATTAAATGCACTACACTATTAATGAAGGTATAGACATGTACCTATAGGACAGAGGTGGATATAGATATTGCACACCCGTCATTCTTTTCTTATTGCCAAGTGCAATGGATGAAACTCTAGAAGCAATAAGCGTGAATGTCTACATGGCTAAGAAAATCTGCTCTGATTAATTCCACAAAATCATTTATAGATTAGTTTTTCTGATACAAAGCTCCAAATATTGTGGATGTAGATTTGAAATATAAAATTCTGTTGCCTGCAGCCACCACTAGTGGGAGCTTTGTGCACCTTTAGTTGAAAGTGCCCTAACTAACAATTTTTTCAAGATACAAGCTTCAGCTCTGTTTCTTTTTGCTCCGTGATGCAAGCAGAAATGTGAGATACAAGCAGCTTATACTCACCCTCCCTACGATCCCCAGCAGCACAGCATCCTCTTCTCATGCGGTCAACTGATCAGGGTGTGAGATGAGAACACTGCGCTGCTGGGGACTGGAGGGAGGGTGAATATAATAGTTTTTTTTATGTGTGCTACATTATGGGGGCCAGGTACCAGGATGGAGGAGCCATGAACCAGGATGGGGATAATATATACCAGGATGGGGGTCATGTATCAGGATAGGGGAGCTATGTACCAGGATGAGGGATCATATATGCCAGGATGGGGCCCATGTACCAGGATGGGGGCCATGTACCAGGATGGGGGATCATATATACCTGGATGGGGGGCCATGTACCAGGATGGCGATCATATATACCAGGATGGGGGTCATATACCAGGATAGAAAATCATATATACTAGGATGGGGGCCATGTACCAGGATGTGGATCATATATACCAGGAAGGGGATCATATACCAGAATGGGGCCATGTACCAGGATGGGGGGGCCATGTACTAGGATAAGGGATCATATATACCAGGATGGGGGGACCATGTACCAGGATGGGGGATCATATATATCCGGATGGAGGCCATGTAGCAGGATGGAGATCATATATACCAGTATGGGGGCCATGTACCAGAATGGGGATCATATATACCAGGATGGAGGCCATGTAGCAGGATGGAGATCATATATAACAGTATGGGGCCCTGTACCAGGATGGAGATCATATATACCAGGATTCGGGCCATTTACCAGGATGTGGATCATATATACCAGGAAGGGGGATCATATACCAGGATGGGGGCCATGTACCAGGATGGGGCGGCCATGTACTAGGATAAGGGATCATATATACCAGGATGGGGGGACCATGTACCAGGATGGGGGATCATATATACCAGGATGGAGGCCATGTAGCAGGATGGAGATAATATATACCAGTATGGGGGCAATGAACCAGGATGGAGATCATATATACCGGAATGGGGGCCATGTACCAGGATGCAGAATCATATATACCAGGACAGGGGCTATGTACCAGGATAGGGATCAGGTATAACAGCATGGGGGCCATATACCTTGATGGGAGGCCATAAGTAAAGGCTGAAACAGATTAATAGCATTTCAATTGATTTTAATAGGGACATTTAATTTGACATAAAAGAAAATTGACTTAAGAGATCAGTCACATAATGAATTAAACTTGTAAGTCAAGGTATTACTGTAACCTGATGAGATCTCTGGAGTGTAACATGCAGGTGGAGCAGTGTCGGCTCCAGTTTTGTGTGAATTAACCTTGCTTTTGATTTTTTCTTCTTCTAATTTTCATTTTTATTTTATGGCCTACACCGCGTGCAGAATTATTAGGCAAGTTGTATTTTAGAGGAATTTTATTATTATTGATCAACAACTATGTTCTCAATCAACCCAAAAGACTAATAAATATCAAAGCTTAGTATTTTTGGAGGTTGGAGTGTTTTTTTTTAGATTTGGCTATCTTAGGAGGATTCTGTTTGTGCAGGTAACTATTACTGTGCAGAATTATTAGGCAACTTAATAAAAACCAAATATATTTCACCAGGTAAACCAATATAACTGCACAAAATTTAGAAATAAACATTTATGAGATGCAAAAACAAACCCCCCCAAAATAGTGACCAATATAGCCACCTTTCTTTCTGATGACACTCAGCAGCCGACCATCCATATATTCTGTCAGTTGCTTGATCTGTTTGCGCTCAACATTGCGTGCAGCAGCCACCACAGCCTCCCAGACACTGCTCCGAGAGGTGTACTGTTTTCCCTCTCTGTAGATCTCACATTTTATGAGGGACCACAGGTTCTCTATGGGGTTCAGATCAGGTGAACAAGGGGGCCATGTCATTATTTTTCATCTTTTAGACCTTTACTGGCCAGCCACGCTGTGGAGTAGTTGGATGCTGTCACGCTCCCCGGGTCCTCGGTTCCGCTCCCCGGGTCCTCACCCCCGTTCCCCGGCTCACCTGCCACGCTCTCCGCTCTCCAGCCTCCGGTGCCCGTCCTTCCCAGGTCCCCTGGTCTCCGATCCCGGCGCCCGACGGCTTCCCAGGCCCTGGCCGGCTCCCCTGCGTCCTCCTCTCAGCTTCCTTCCCTGGCTTCTGGCACCCGGGCGGCGCGCATGCGCATTAGGGCGCGCGCGCGGTCGCTGACCCTTTCTTAAAGGGCCAGCGTCCATTAACAGGAAATGAGGCTAAACAGGTACAGGGTATAAAGGGGGTTATTGTCCAAGGGGGCGGGGCCTGATCTTCGTGTTTCCTAAGCTAGGAGTCAGGTCTCCTGGTGTCTCTGTGCATATACTCACCTATCTCTCTTGTAGAGCCGTGCCTGCCTCGCCATCCAGTCCTGCCGTATCCTGAACCCCGAACGCTGTCCATCTGCCATCCTGACAGTCCGCACCATCTTGGATCCCTGCGGTGACCCGTCATCTCGCTCCAAAGGTTCCGGACCCCGCCTGACATCATCTCGGCTTCCGAACCTGAGCTGCGTCACCCGGACTACCACCCGTGACTCCGTGGTCCCAGGGACTTCTCCGCTATACTCGTGTGCACGGACTGTTCTGCTGTTTATAGTGTTCCAGCTACCGGACTCTTTACTACCATCTAGGAGTTCGGCCCAGTGGATCCACCTCCTGGGTCTGCCCGTCCACCTGGCCGTGACAGTAAGATCAGGCCATGGATCCCGCTGCAGCACTAGCAGCCGTACAGGAGGAACTCCAACGCCAGCGTGAAGTCCAGACCCGCATGCTGCAATTCATGTCTTCTGTGGACGCCCGCCTGAACACGCTACAAACGGCAGTTACGACTTCAACATCCCGGGCTTCCACTAGTCAATCCACGGATCCAGCTCCTGTGGCGACTTCTTCAGATACCACCAGACTTCGCTTGGCTTCACCACCCCGGTACGCCGGAGACCCCAAGACCTGCAGGGGATTCTTAAACCAATGCTCCCTCCATTTCACGCAGCTGCCGCATTTGTTTGCCTCCGACCAAGCCAAGGTCGCCTTCATCATGTCCCATCTAGAGGGTGAGGCACTGGCGTGGATGAACCCCTTGTGGGAGAAGGGGGATCCTGTGACCACGAACATCCAGGACTTCCTGCAGGCATTCCGTGGTACTTTTGATGAGCCCGGACGCGCCTCCGCGTCTGCTTCGTCTCTTCTCCGGTTACGTCAGGGGACTCTGACGGTGGGTCAATACGCGATCCGGTTTCGCACCCTGGCCTCAGAACTCGGGTGGAACAACGAGGCCCTAACCGCCGCCTTCTGGGAAGGACTCTCAGGGCGAATTAAAGACGAGCTGGCGGGTCGTGACGTACCGACCACCCTGGATGCCCTGATTGCCCTAGCGACTCGAGTGGACATTCGCTTTCAGGAGCGATCCAAGGAAGTGTCCCGTGAGAGACGTCCAGTACGGCATTCCTCTCCTCCGCAGAAACCCTCCGTACTTCAGTCATCGACAGCTGGGGCTCCCGTCCACGAGCCCATGCAGATCGACCGAGTGCGTCAGTCTGAACAACGTCGAGCAGAGCGGCTCGCCAAGGGTCTCTGCTTTTACTGCGGTGAGGACACACACCTGCTACGCTCCTGTCCAGAGAGGCCGGGAAACTCCAAAGCCTAGGGTTGGTAGGAGAGGCCACCCTAGGTGCTGGGACTCTCTCTGACCCGGTTACATGGACAGTGCAAGTGACAACGGGAGAGACGCGGTTCACGGCTGATGCCTACCTCGATTCCGGGGCAGCAGGCAATTTCATCCAGCAGGCCACGGTGGACAAGTACCGGGTGCCTGTTATTCCACTCGACAAGCCCCTAGTGATTGCCTCGGTGGATGGGAGACCCCTCTCTGACACCATCTCCTGGATCACCAGGCCGGTCGAACTGCGTATCGGTGCCCTTCACACCGAGAACATCGCTTTCTACGTTCTCCCACACATGTCCCACCAGATCCTGCTGGGACTTCCATGGTTGCGGACACACGAACCATCAGTTAGCTGGGGCACTGGCGAAATCACCCGATGGGGTTCTTCGTGTCATGAGAGGTGCCTAAAGTCCATACAACCCATCCGACGACCTCCGGTTCCAGAGAACCTACCGGGGCTGCCCTCGGCCTATTGGTCCTTTGCAGATGTCTTTGATAAAAAGGAATCCGAGGTAGTGCCGCCACATCGTCCATACGATTGTGCCATCGACCTGCTCCCAGGAACAACACCACCACGAGGACGCATATATCCTTTATCTCCAGCCGAAACAAGGGCCATGTCTGCTTACATCTCAGAGAGCCTGGCAAGGGGGTTCATTCGGAGATCCTCCTCTCCTGCTGGAGCAGGTTTCTTCTTTGTCAAGAAGAAAGAGGGCGACTTACGCCCATGCATAGACTACCGGGGTCTGAATCAAATCACCGTAAAAAACAAGTACCCTCTGCCGCTCATTCCCGAATTGTTTGACCGGCTTAGAGGAGCTCGTGTGTTCACCAAGCTGGATCTTCGGGGTGCTTACAATCTGGTACGCATCCGCTCTGGTGACGAATGGAAAACCGCGTTCAATACGCGCGATGGACATTATGAATACTGCGTGATGCCCTTCGGCCTGTGTAACGCTCCTGCCGTCTTTCAAGAACTGGTGAACGACGTGTTCCGGGACCTTCTCTACATCTGTGTGGTAGTGTATCTAGATGACATCCTTGTCTTCTCTCCGGACCTCCAAACCCACAGAGAAAACGTACAGCTGGTTCTACAAAGACTGAGAGAGAATCGTCTGTACGCAAAGTATGAGAAGTGTGTCTTTGAGCAGTCTTCTCTCCCCTTTCTGGGGTACATCATCTCTGATACTGGACTGCAGATGGATCCCAAGAAGGTCTCCGCCATTCTCAACTGGCCTCCTCCTTCTGGACTGAAGGCAATCCAACGCTTCCTGGGATTCGCCAACTACTACCGCCAGTTTATCCCTCACTTCTCTGCCTTGACTGCTCCTCTCTCCGCTTTGACTAAGAAGGAGGCTAATCCAAAGGACTGGTCACCTGCGGCTGACGCCGCGTTTGGCTCTCTGAAGCGGGCTTTTGCTTCCTCTCCTGTACTCCACCGTCCGGAGTTAAACCGCCAGTTCACCTTGGAGGTGGATGCCTCCTCCTCAGGAGCCGGAGCAGTGCTCATGCAAAAGTCCTCCTCTGGGAAGATGGTGACTTGCGGATTCTTCTCCAAGGGCTTCTCAGCGCCTGAACGCAACTACACCATCGGTGACCGAGAGCTCTTGGCAGTCAAACTGGCTTTGGAGGAATGGCGCTACCTCCTGGAAGGTGCAGTGTACCCCGTGATTATTTACACGGACCACAAGAACTTGGAATACCTACGGTCCGCTCAGCGTCTGAACCCATGGCAAGCCAGGTGGTCCCTATTCTTTGCCAGGTTTGATTTCCAGCTTCACTTCCGACCCGCGGACAAGAATGTACGCGCTGATGCCTTGTCCAGGTCTTTCATGCCCATGGAGCAGGAGGAAGAGACTACCCAACCCATCATTTGTCCTAGTAAAATCATTCCGGTGGCCCCTGTCACCCTGGCCCAGATACCGCCCGGGAAGACCTATGTCTCCGAGGTAGACAGGGAAAAAGTGTTACACTGGGGTCATGCCTCGAAAACAGCCGGTCATGCTGGTCAGAAAAAGACATGGGGTGCGATTGTACGTCATTATTGGTGGCCATCCCTTCGCACGGACGTCGCTGCTTTTGTATCCGCCTGTTCCTCTTGTGCCAGGAACAAGACGCCCAAACACCTCCCATATGGCCGTCTTCTGCCTCTGCCGATACCCTCAGTTCCGTGGCAACACATAGCAATGGACTTTATTACGGACTTGCCATTGTCTTCCGGACACACAGTCATATGGGTCGTTGTGGACCGGTTCTCTAAAATGGCCCATTTCGTCCCTATGGCTGGACTGCCCTCTGCTCAGGAACTCGCGGACGCCTATATACAACACATCTTCTGCTTGCATGGCTTTCCATTACACATCGTATCCGACAGAGGAACTCAGTTCACCTCCCGCTTCTGGAGGGCTCTCTGTAAACATCTGGGAGTGACTCTGGACTTTTCATCTGCATACCATCCTCAGTCTAATGGCCAGGTAGAGAGGGTCAATCAAATCTTGACCTCTTTCTTACGTCACTATGTTAACGCCCATCACGACGACTGGTCCGCTCTTCTTCCTTGGGCTGAATTCTCCCACAACCACCACATCAGTGAGTCGTCCTCCAGCTCTCCCTTCTATGTCGTTTACGGACTTCAGCCTTCCATCCCATTGCCTGTATCCCCTTCTTCGGATGTCCCTGCTGCAGATACAGTAGCCCGTGACTTTGCAACCATTTGGGACTCTGTCAAAGCGTCCCTTGGGCGTGCTTCCCTGCGGATGAAAAGACACGCAGACAAGAAACGTCTGGACCCTCCGTGTTTCTCTCCTGGAGATCTCGTCTGGCTTGCTTCCCAGTACGTCCGCCTAAAGATACCATCATACAAGCTGGGTCCTCGCTACATTGGGCCGTTTAAAGTCCTCAACAAGATCAATGAGGTCTCATACAAGCTACAGCTCCCGGCCACGATGAGGATACCCAACTCATTCCACGTCTCCCTGCTCAAGCCGGTTGTCCTTGGTCCCTTCTCCGCTGCTGCCAGTCCGGCTCCTCCACCTATTGCCGATGACGACATCTATGCGGTAAGGGATATCGTGGCCATGAAGACCGTACGAGGTCGACAGTTCTTCCTGGTGGACTGGGAAGGGTATGGTCCTGAGGATAGGTCCTGGGAGCCCAGGGAGAACGTGGGCACTCCTCTGATCCGTGCCTTCATGTCCCGGTTGCGGGGAGGGGGGCGTGGGGGGGGGGGGTACTGTCACGCTCCCCGGGTCCTCGGTTCCGCTCCCCGGGTCCTCACCCCCGTTCCCCGGCTCACCTGCCACGCTCTCCGCTCTCCAGCCTCCGGTGCCCGTCCTTCCCAGGTCCCCTGGTCTCCGATCCCGGCGCCCGACGGCTTCCCAGGCCCTGGCCGGCTCCCCTGCGTCCTCCTCTCAGCTTCCTTCCCTGGCTTCTGGCACCCGGGCGGCGCGCATGCGCATTAGGGCGCGCGCGCGGTCACTGACCCTTTCTTAAAGGGCCAGCGTCCATTAACAGGAAATGAGGCTAAACAGGTACAGGGTATAAAGGGGGTTATTGTCCAAGGGGGCGGGGCCTGATCTTCGTGTTTCCTAAGCTAGGAGTCAGGTCTCCTGGTGTCTCTGTGCATATACTCACCTATCTCTCTTGTAGAGCCGTGCCTGCCTCGCCATCCAGTCCTGCCGTATCCTGAACCCCGAACGCTGTCCATCTGCCATCCTGACAGTCCGCACCATCTCGGATCCCTGCGGTGACCCGTCATCTCGCTCCAAAGGTTCCGGACCCCGCCTGACATCATCTCGGCTTCCGAACCTGAGCTGCGTCACCCGGACTACCACCCGTGACTCCGTGGTCCCAGGGACTTCTCCGCTATACTCGCGTGCACGGACTGTTCTGCTGTTTATAGTGTTCCAGCTACCGGACTCTTTACTACCATCTAGGAGTTCGGCCCAGTGGATCCACCTCCTGGGTCTGCCCGTCCACCTGGCCGTGACAGATGCATGTGATGGAGCATTGTCCTGCATGAATATCATGTTTTTTTGAACGATGCCAACTTCTTCCTGTACCACTGCTTGAAGAAGTTATCTTCCAGAAACTGGCAGTAGGTCTGGGAGTTGAGCTTCACTCCATCCTCAACCCGAAAAGGTCCCACAAGTTCATCTTTGATGATACCAGCCCATACCAGTACCCACCTCCACCTTGCTAGCGTCTGAGTCGGAGTGGAGCTCTCTGCCCTTTACTGATCCAGCCTCTGGCCCATCAATCTGGCCCATCAAGAGTCACTCTCATTTCATCAGTCCATAAAACATTTGACAAATCAGTCTTAAGATATTTTTTGGCCCAGTCTTGACGTTTTATCTTATGTTTCTTGGTCAGAGGTGGTGGTTTTTCAGCCTTCCTTACCTTGGCCATGTCCCTGAGTATGGCACACCTTGTGCTTTTTGATACTCCAGTAACGTTGCAGCTCTGAAATATGGCCAAACTGGTGGTAAATGGCATCTTGGCAGCTTCATGCTTGATTTTCCTCAATTCATGGGCAGTTATTTTGCGCCTATTTTGACCAACATGTTTCTTACGACCCTGTTGGCTATTTGCCGTGAAACGCTTGATTGTTCGGTGATCAGGCGTCAAAATTTTGGCAATTTCAAGACTGCTGCATCCCTCTGCAAGGCATCTCACAATTTTGGACTTTTCAGAGCCCGTCAAATCTCTCTTCTGACCCATTTTGCCAAAGGAAAGGAAATTGCCTAATAATTAAGCACACCTTATATAGGGAGTTGATGTCATTACACCACACCCCTCCTCATTACAGAGACGCACATCACCTGATTTACTTAATTGGTAGTTGGCTCTCGGCCTATACAGCTTGGAGTAGGACAACATATATAAAAAGTATCATGTGATCAAAATATTAATTTGCCTAATAATTCTGCACAAGTGTATAAAGATGTATGAGGATTTTTTTTATGTCACCATAGTTTTTATTGGCACCATTTTGGCATCTATATGACTTTTTGATCTCTTTTTCAATTCCAATTTTTGGGAAGGAGGTAAAAAGACCAAAAAACAGCAATTCTGTAATTTATTTATTTATTTATTTTTTTAAATATTGACGTTAAACATGTCAGATATATATCATAAAATTGTATTACTTTGGATAGTTATATATCCAGCGATGTCAAATGTTATTTTTTTTTTTAGATTTTAATAAAATTCTGGAAAAAGTAGGGTTATTTCAACTTTACTATACTTTTTTTTTTTTATTTATTTATTTAAATATTAGAGTCGGGTATTGGCGGGAAGAAGATATTTCTGAAGGGTCTCAGAACTGGATATATGTATTGATCATGAGGGCAATGGTTTTTCTGCATTTTTTGTCAGTCACCTCCATTTTGAAAGGGCTGATTCCAGAGAACAATAATTTATAATTATTAGAGATGTGAAAAATTGATTCAATTTAAGGACATTTGTGGCAAATTTTTCGAATTTCCATGGATCTGTGACACCGTGGCCTATCAGGTCGTCACAGGGTATTGTGCAATCTGCCCTTCTGTGCAATATCCACTTCCTCCTTGGTTAGGGGTCCCTAACGATTGGTGTTGCCAAGAACAGCTATTCAAAATCCTAGGAACACTCTGCACCAAACCCACCAGACACATCAGTGGACGGCCTGAGTGGAATAGGGTCACCCACTTGGGAGGTTGGTAAAGGGAGGGTCAGGAGTGTCAGGAGACAGTAGTTAGCTAGTGACTCTTAAGAGGAGAGGTCACGGAGCGGTGAAGTGTTGGAGTAAAAGCGGAGCTGGGCTCCTTGAGACTACTAGGTGGCAGACGTTGGTCTGGGCCTGGTAGGAGCTGGAACCTCGATCGCAGGGGATCGTGACAAGAGGCACGGACTGTCGAGGAGGACAGCCGGCGGCCTCCAAAATCGAGGTTCTAGCGCGGTATAGGACTGTCCACTCACACGGTCCAGAAAATCCCAAGCTTGAACCTTGAGACAAGCTCACCCAGTTAGCCACACTGGTGAGCGGAACTTGACCAGTTTTATACTCAAGGGACCAACAAGAGAAACTAGGTGCCAAGGTAAAGGCCACAGACTAACAGGCAACACCAACGGGTACGGGATCCAGGCGTGCTCCCTTCAAGCGGCAGTGGTGTCCAGAACTTTGGTTTGCCACAGTTGTCGGTGTCAGTGTTATTGGACTGAGTGAGTACACAAACGACACCTTATCATCCCAACGGCATCTCTACGTCGCCCTCATCGAGTCCCAGGGAATTCCCCCTACCTGTGGAGGGGTTAAACATCTTGCTGCCCGGACCATTGCCACCAGGTACTCCCCATTGCGGCGGTGGTACTCCATCTTACCACGCACCATGGGTGGCGTCACGAACTGTCCTTACCATCCCTTGTAAATAATCCCCCCTTCATTCCAAGTGGCTGCGCGACCCCGACCCTCGGGTCCGGAGATCCCTTCGAGCCACCGCGGATCCGGATCTGAGCAGCCTTGGTGGCTGAAGTAGGTGCGGCACAGATCCAGTGAACAATTCAAATAATTTTGACTTTGCATGAATCGCGCAAAATACCCACCACCATTTTACACAAATAAATCTCACATTACCTTTGTGCACGACCATGCGGGCTTATCCATAATGTCTTATAGATATCACAGCACATGGTATAGGACATCTAATCAAGAGAGACCATTATAGCCTGTATAAAAGCTGAGGCAGGGAATTCAGCAGCCATTTAAGGAAAAATATGGATAGTGAGAAAATGTTACAGCTTACTGGCTATCATTAGAGATAGGGAGATAAAGCCATATAACACTGAATAAACAGTACAGATAGTGTGTGTCATGAGGGTACCATGGCGGAGAGAGGTCCCTCCTATTTCTGGTATCAGGAGATCACAGTGCAGGGCTTCATACACACTTGCTCAGGTTAATACTGCTGGCTCTGCAGATTCTCCTTTATCCAGCACTGCTAGGGGTAAGTAGATATTCTGGTCTCCTGAACTCTGAATGAAAGCTATAGCCGGCTGTTCTCTATTGATAATTAGCTCTGCTATAAAGACTTATCATTTAGCTTAGGTAATTGCTGGTGATAGGTTCTGCTTTACTTGCCTCTAGAGGGAACCTGTGAGCTGTGGACCAGGAAACCATTCAGAGAACATTTGCTGTGTGAAAGCTGTGTTGAGTTTTTCCCTTTCTTAGTTCTTTTGGGTTTTTCCCCTCTGGTCCATTACTCATTATTACCTCTTGTCTGTCTAATCTTCTCTGTGTCTTTAACTTAGAGCAGGACTGGTGTTCCTGCTGCCCTGCGCACTATACAGGGCCGAGTCCAGGGAAAGACAGAGATAGGCACGTGATCGGCAACGGCTGAAAGAACCCGTATAGGGACATTAGGGAGTGCGGGGATCAGCCTCAGGTGAGTTTAGGAGCCAATCCTGCTCCTCTTTCACTAGCGCCAGGGCCCTCTGTTGTATCATGTACCTTGTGTGTTGAGGTGCTCACCGGGGGTTCCTGTCTACCTGGTGGAACCCTGGTCGTCACTGCATGACAGTGCGTGACAGCACTGTAGTGAAGAATGGTTACCATACATTTACCCATAGTTCCTTTGACTGTTTGTATTAAAGACATTTCAAGGGGTCCAATACATATCTAGAAGACCTCAGGTCATTACTCACATCTTTGCAGGGCATATGTCGTATGAACTATTTGCCGTGAATTTAGTTTTTCTGAAAAATAAGCAAAGCTGGTGAATTTCAATATATTTGCTCATCTCTAGTCATTATACCATATTGTATGAAAAAAACATCTTCATAAAAAGTCTTGTGAAGTGTGTTTGCTCACATGTGACTGGAATTTGTCATATAGGTTTCCTTATTTTTAGTCATTTACTGGCCATCTTGAAGAAAACATATCCAGGTGTGCAAAAAATGAGTTGTAAGTATATGACTCATCCACTCACGGACGCCTTACAGCGTGTGACTGAGTGTTCCTGCGATTGGTGACTGTTATTTTTTACGGTATGAAGGGTGTTATGTCACCGTCAGCTTCAATGGCATGACCCCTGGACAGGATGGAGAAGGGGAAGGTCACATCGTCCATGTGCACCTGCCGTCTTCTCTACTATTTCCCCTTACTGCTGTCACCGAGCCAGGCGTGTACCACAGAGGATTCATCAGCATCCTCTCCGGGATGAGGCCACATCTATTAACATTACTCATGTCCTAATAATTCTAACCTAGGCTGTACATTTCTTGAATTATGTCTTTCCAGTCACAGGGATGGAAACTATATCATAATATATGGAGTATGACCTCTTACTGTCTTCTCATCCATTCATCATAGCTTTGAAGGATCGCACCATCTTACATCTCACCTCCATTCATTCCGAATAATTTGTCTTGCGATCCATCCATGCAACGGATGTCTTGTTATTGGAATTGTTTACAAAGCAAAAAAAAGGTCAAGTGTGAACAAGGTCCTATTAACAGGAAAATACTTGGGGTGGAAAGGGTAGGTGAATTGTGTTGGAAAGGCTCGGTGAATTGCTTTGTCTCACTCCAACTGGTCATCTAACCGTGAGTCGGTGGTTCACTAGTTCAGTTTCAATGAGATATCTTGCGCATGGCTATTTTTACTCTAGTAGATAAGAAACTGGCTGTCACGATTCCTCTCTGCAGAGCATCTTGCACATTAGGAGATGCTCTGTTGTATTTTCCTGGGCTTCTGGCTTGCAGGTTGGTTGACAGTGCAGGCTTCCATGCTGGTTCTTGGAGGTGCTGATTACACAAGTGTTCCATCTTCTGGGTAATTGCTCTGCTTCTTTACTGAGCATGCTCTCAAAACCTTGCCAGTCATACATTCTGGTTCTGTTGTTGTGCTCTTGGTCTGTGCTCTGATCTTTGTTTCCTGACCCCAGACTGGTATTTGACTCCTCTGTGCCCGCTTCCTGTACCTTTCGTGACCTCCTGGCTTTTGACCTTGGACCGTTACCTGACCACGTCTCAGTTTTCTCCCAAATCCAATACGTGCATTCCCGGAATTCTGACCATCGGATCGTGACCTGACTACACCTTTGTGTACTCCCTGTGTCCATACGTGTCCTTCTGTTACCATACCCCGACTTTCCTGACTACTCTACCATTTGTACTACCTGTAAATAGTGACTAGCATCACACTGGCCACATAGAAAGAGAGAATACTGAGCACTACATGGTCACAAATGCAGCCCTCTGTTTCTTTGTGTTGTTTTTAGAGGATGACACTTTTAGAACCTCATTCATCCGAACTGTCTTACAGTAAAGACGTCTTTTTTGCCAATAACAAACCTCAGCTCTCATTTTGCCAGAGCATTGTAAGAGTCAATTGTGACATTGCCTACTTCCCAGACAGTTGAGTGATGTTCCTTGTGGAGGGTAGTATTGTCGTGTGTGAATATATACAACATGACCTATTGTGATGATAATAAAGGCTGATGTACACATTGGTTTATTCAATCTCCAGATCTTTATATTTTAGCAAAAATCAGTAGAGATGGCTTCATGCAAAAGTGATGTAGCTTTGGAAAAATTTGTTTAACTGAACCTGGGTCTATCGGCCACGTTAGTAATTTGTTCCAACTGATCTATTGTTATGCTTACCGGGCGAGCAGAGATGTTTAGCAAACCAACTGGGCCACAGCACAGAGAAAACCCAGAGGGGCTTGACTACGGACCTGCACCTGGTCTTCTCCAGAGCCCCTAATGGTGAGGATGTTATGATGCAGGTATAAGTCCGGGTGCCACTCGGGAAGACTGCTGCGGCATCAGCTGGACCCAGGGTTACGGGAGTGACAGTCTTTGGCAGTAGGTTACAGCAGCAGCAGGTGTCGAGATTCCGTCCGAGATGGACGGGCCGACACCGGCGTGGATACTTGCAGAGGCGGGTATTGTCTAAGCCAGCCGGCGTGGATGGTAGTGGCAGCAGAAGAACAGCAAGCTAGCACAGTACTAAAATATAAAGAAGTGTCAGCAGCAGCAGACAGCAGACTATCAGTAGCAGCGTTAAGCGACCTGAAAATTAGCAATAACTCAAACTTATTGCCCAGGCACCTCCAATAGTGCAAAGGTGCTTGAAGTACATGCAGTCTCCCAGCTCACCTGGGAGGTACTTCTGGGTTAAGAAGACACTGGCCCTTTAAGAAAAGGGGCGTGGCCGCAGGTGCACCCTACAAGCAGAGTGGGAAGCCTACAAGGTGTACAGACGCTTCGTGGGGCAGCAGCATGTAACAGGGACGGGACCGCCACTGCAGGACACCAGGACAGGTCAGGAACCTGACGTCCTCGGCAAGTGAGGGGGGCAGGAGAGTGCGAGGACACCATCTATAACTCTTCTTATCTCCTGAGACAACACTCTGCTTAGTTTTCTTTGATCCATGTTCAGTGTTGTATACACCAATGATAACAAACAGCACAGTGACTACTTTTCACCCCTGAAATAGGCAGATCGACTGATTCCAAGTTTGTAGATGTCTGTGATGATAATTACAGGACACACCTTAATTTCACATGTCCCTATGGGTACATTCTTATCAATCTTTTCTAGTTGTACCACTATTTTTGTCCAGGTCATTTTGTTTGTTTCATATTTCTGTTGAACCACATTTCATAAGCAATGCCTGATTGTCATTAGTTGATTTTCAGAAAATTTAAATGTGAAAATACTTTTATCAGTTTCAGGTTATTTCACTGACCATTGTTGTTTTTTCTTACTTTAACAGAAAGGCAACAACTATTTTGTCCACTTCTGTATCATATATCGGGTTAAGAGCTTGGGCAGAAGATGTCTCATGAAACTCCAACTATGACATAAGATACCTCAATCCCTAATTTAACCTGGACCCAAAATTTGCAAAATAAACCGTCATTATCAGTTATGGGGAGTGTATTGTAAAACCCCTTAAATTGTCACTATTTTTTCAACAAACTTTGCATAAATCAATAGTATAACAAGTATAAAATGTTGGAAATGTTGTAATTTTTGTTTATCAGATAAATACACTTCTTTCTCCACTTGTGAGCCACTTCTCCTTCCTCTACCTACTGATCTCATCATTCACTCTGAAAAAAAACAGCTCAAATTTGCCTTGTTCCAGACAGGACAGACTGTTACTTTACTGAGGGATCAGATTACAAAGCCTTTTACAATCTATAGAGAAGTAAAGAGGAGGAGGAAGGAACAGAGTGGAACAGAGAACAAGATTTCCAGTGAAAGATGATGCTGCGCATTACTAGTAATTTAACTTGTCCCAGAGCTGGATTCACAGCTACACTGCTTAGAACTGTTGAATAATGTCTTTGAAGGGAATTGCTGGCGTGCAGCGCAACACAGAGGGAAAACCCGTGTAGATGTTAAGGAATAATATTAATAATAATAAGTTTTATTTATATAGCGCCAACATTTTCCGCAGCGCTTTACAATTAAGAGGGGACATGTACAGACAATGAGACAATACAAAATAACTAAATTAAGATACCAGGAGGAGCGAGGGCCCTGCTCGTAAGCTTACAGTCAATGAGGAAATAGGGGAGACACAAAAGGTGAATGGGGGGGGGGGGAAAGCTTGTCATATATGGTCCAGCCATCGATTTAATAGGGTATTCAAAAGCAGCTCGGTGAGAATTTATACAGGTTCAGGGGACGAGAACTGGAGGTAAATTTTTTGAAGGGCAGAAAGGGACTAGATTAGATCAGGGCAGTGAGGTGATAGGCTAGTCTAAAGAAATGCGTTTTTAGGGCCCGCTTAAAGGTGTAGATGTTGGGAATTAATTGGATTTCTCTTGGTAGTGTGTTCCAGAGCATAGGCGCAGCTCGTGAGAAATCTTGAAGACGGGGGTGGGAGGTTCGAATTGTTGAGGATGTCAGTCTTAAGTCATTAGCAGAGCGGAGGGCACGGGTGGGGTTGATAGACAGAGATGAAGGAGATGTAGGGTAGTGCAGAACCGTGGAGAGCTTTGTAAGTGAGAGTGATAAGTTTATATAGGATTCTGTAACGGATAGGCAACCAGTGCAATGACTGGCAAAGAGCAGAGGCATCAGTGAATCTGTTGCAGAGGAAAATGATCCAGGCTGCGAAATTCAGAATGGATTGGAGAGGGGAGAGTTTAGTAACAGGGAGACGAATTAGTAAAGAGTTACAATAATCCAGGCGAGAATGAATGAGAGCGACAGTAAGAGTTTTTGCAGAGTCAACGGTAAGAAAAGGTCGAATTCTTGAGATGTTTTTGAGGTGGCAGTGACAAGAACGGGCGAGTGAACGAATGTGAGGAGTGAAGGAAAGATCGGAGTCAAATATAACCCCAAGACAGCGGGCGTGCTGCTGGGGCGTAATGGTAGAGCCATACACAGACCTGGTAATATTGGGTTTCGGAAGGTTAGGAGAGGGAGGAAACAGGAGAAGTTCAGTTTTTGACAAGTTCAGTTTTAGGTAGAGGGAGGACATGATGTTGGAGACAGCGGACAGACAATCGGTAGTATTTTGTAATAGTGCAGGGGTGATGTCAGGGGACGATGTGTACAGTTGGGTGTCATCAGCATAGACATGGTACTGGAAACCAAATCTGCTGATTGTTTATCCAATAGGGGCTGTGTATAGAGAGAAAAGGAGGGGGCCTAGGACTGAACCCTGAGGAACCCCAACCGTAAGGGGAAGAGGAAAGGAAGAGGAGCCGGCAAAGGATACAGTGAATGAGCGGTCAGAGAGGTAAGAGGAGAACCAAGAGAGAACGGTGTCCTTGAGCCTAATAGAGCGGAGCATAGGGAGGAGGAGCTGGTGATCCACAGTATCGAATGCAGCAAAGAGATCCAGGAGGATCAGCGGGAGTAGTGACCATTAGATTTAGCTGTAAGTAGATCATTAGAGATTTTAGTAAGAGCAGTTTCAGTAGAATGTAAGGAGCGGAAACCGGATTGTAGAGGGTCAAGGAGAGAGTTATCTGACAGATAGCGGATTAAACGGGAGTGGACCAGACGTTCCAGGAATTTTGAGATGAATGGGAGATTAGAGACAGGTCTGTAGTTAGCGGCACAATTTTGGTCCAGGGATGGTTTTTTAAGTAATGGGTGTATGCTGGCGTGTTTGAAGGAGGTGGGAAATACACCAGAGGAGAGAGAGAGATTGAATATTTTAGTTAGGTGAGTGGTGACAGCTGGGGTGACAGATTTAAGGAGATGTGAGGGAATAGGGTCACTGGTGCAGGTAGTAGGGCGAGAAGATGCGAGGAGCCTGGTGACTTCTTCTTCTGTGACTGGATCAAAGAGTGAAAGTGAGCTAGATGAAGTGTAGGAGGGCAGACAATGTGTGGTGTTGTGAGGCTGGGAGGAAATTTCCTGGCGTATATGGTCAATTTTTTCTTTAAAATAATTGGCCATGTCATCTTCACTGAGGTTGGTGGTTGGGGCCAGAACTCTTGGTCCTACGAGGGAATGGAAAGTATCAAAGAGTCGTTTAGGATTGTTGGCTAGAGAGGTGATGAGGGTGTTAAAGTATGCTTGTTTGGAGAGGTGAAGGGCAGCATTGTATGTTTTGAGCATAAACTTATAATGGATGAAATCTTCGGCTAGATTGGATTTTCTCCACAGATGTTCAGCGCACCTGGAACACCGCTGGAGAAAGCGTGTTTGCAACGTGTGCCAGGGCTGCTGCCGTCTGCGCCGAGTTGCTCTGCGTGTAGCAGGTGCAGCTTCATCTAGGACGCTCTGTAGGGTGTCATTATAATGTTTTACAGCAGAGTCAGGACATGAGAGGGAGGATATTGGGGCCAGTGATGACTGCAACTTCTTCAGAAATTCCTGGTTGTTAATGGCATGTATATTCCTATATGGGAGGTAAATTAGGGTGTCCTGAGTGGGTTGACAGCTCTTGGCTAAGAATGAAAGAAGGTTGTGGTCAGAGAGTGGGAGAGGGAAGTTAGTGAAATCATGCACTGAGCAGAGATGGGAGAAGACCAGGTCCAGGTCAAGGAAGGCTCTGGCAATAGGGATATGGGAGAGGAGTCACCACCTCACACTAACTGTGACTGATCTCAGAGCTTCCTAACGTTCCTAGACAGGTCCTTCCCCCTTGCGCTGTCACGTGCCAAGGCCCTCACTAACCCTGAACTTACCCTGACTAGTGAGTAGTTGAGCAAAACACTAGTCCCACTACTACAATAAAATAACATTAAGTAGGTAACACAAATGGGTGGGGAAAGGCACAACACAAAACACTCTTTGATTTCTTTATCAGGAAACTTTGCAGCTGCAACTCAAACGACACCACAGCTATGCAAAGCCAAGTGCCTTCTCTGTAGTCATTATAAAGAATATCTATAACTGGCATGGAGTAAAGCCAGGAATGGGTATATATAGCTGAAGGGCTTGATGTTAAAATGTTGCCAAGCATAATCGCAGTCAGCAGGGAAAAAATCCTTAACCCCTTCAGTATCAAAAGAAAGTAAATCCACTCCTATAAAAAATGTAACCTTCGGACGCGAAGGTGTTACATTTGAGACATGAGAGTGAGAATCCCTTATGTCTGTGGCGGCATTTTTCTGAGAAGCATCATAGCAGATAGTCTCTATCCACTAGCTCAGAGACAACTGAATATTAGAGAGAGAGCCTGCAAAAGGTTGAAAAATGCAGGACAAAAGTCATATAATGATCAGAAATAGGATTATTCTTGTTCACACACGACAGCTTGTGACCTCAAATATGTTGTAGTTGCATAAACTGTGATTTCTGCAACAGCGGAGAGCTGTAGGTTAATAATAATAATAATAATAATAATAATAATAATAATAATAATGTTTATTCATTTATATAGCGCCGTTAATTCCACAGCGCTGTACATAAAATTGCAACAATGGTTAAGGAGGTTTAGAACCCTATCAACTAAATTCAGGTTAAGTTTTTGTTAATTTTATATATATATATATATATATATATATATATATATATATATATATATATATATATATATATATATATATATATATATACATATCTATATATACATATCTATATATACATATCTATATATATAAACAATAAATTTAAAAAAACAAAAAAAAAAATATATATATATATATATATATATATATATATATCACCTATTGTACCATCACCCATTCCCTGTAGACTGTGAGCCCTCGCGGGAAGGGTCTTCTCTCCTCCTATACCAGTCTGTCTTGTACTGTTAATGATTGTTGTACGTATACCCTCTTTCACTTGTAAAGCGCCATGGAATAAATGGCGCTATAATAATAAATAATAATAATAATATATACACACACATGTATATATATATATATATATATTTATATATATATATATATATATATATATATATATATATATATTTTTTTTTTAAGAGAAACTGACCTAGAATAGTTTGAATTTATAAACTAATGTAAATGAATTAAATTATTTTTTTTTTGTAAACTTTAGGACAATTTAGGACAGATTCTGCCCAATGTGCAGGTGTCCTGCCTTCACCTTAACACTTGCGATGCCAGGAGGCATACATCCAATAATCAATACATTTCTCATCCCACTGACAGCACAGGGGTTAAGGAACACGCTTTAATCTTCTGATAGCAGCTTTTTCTTCTGAGCCAGGTTTAAGACATTTAAATATTTATTCTTTAGTAAAATGACATTCTTCTGTATACCAGCCAATTTGTATTGAATTAGTCAGATCCTTATCCTCTTGGTTGCACTCTGCACATATTCTTAGGAAAGAATGTTACCTGCAGCGTTTCTCTAACAGTGAGGAACCGAACATGTCACAGCAAAGACACATGGAGAGCTTTGAAAAAAAAAAGTAAAATGATGCCTAGTAAGGTCCAGGGTGCAGTGTCACCTCGTAGGATCAGAGTGTAGATATCATGGACGTAGCAGCCAGAAGAAGAAATGATAAGAACGGTGTGAATTGGAATCCTTTATCTATCTACCATCTTTTGAAGAAAAATTACAAATCAGTCAGTGCTCCTTCTCCTGGATCTGACTGATCTCTGCTCTTCCCCATATTTTCTCAGTATAAGAGATAACAGCAAAAAGGAGGCTGTACACCGACCTCAGGAGTGGAGCAATTGGAAAGCATCTACAGTCTCAGGGAGGGCAGAGAAAATAGGCTACAGATAAGTAAAAAGGCCTTGAAAAGGAATTGAGTTCAGAATAGAAGCTTAGTTGATATATGAGTAATGGAGACAGTAGAGAGCTCACATCCATGGCCTATAATACTTGGAGAATCAATTCATATAGTAAGCATGGCACTTCTATAGTTGTTGGATCCAAACCCGTAATGTAAAGATAATGACACTTTACACTCCAATAGTATGAAGATGATTTCCAATTTTTATTATAAAGGTGTTTGCAATGCAAAATAAACGTTTTGGCCACAACTGGACCTTCATCAGTACAGATTGCCAGGAGATATCTGTGTAAACCTCCTTCACACGTCTGTGGAAAACATACCCGTGTTGAAGGTGCGTATGGCCATCCGCGTGCCGTGATTTTGGCACACGTGTGTTCTCTATGTCCTATCCGTCATAGCATACGGAGATCAGGAACTTTTTACTCACCTGTCCTCGATGCTGCTGTCTCTGGTGCTGCTGCTTCCGGGACTGCGTGCAGTGAATATTCATGAGCGTAATGAGCAGGCCCTGAACCAAGTGACAGCAGTTCCTTAGACAGCAGCGCTGAAGACAGGTGAGTATAGAAAATCATTTTATTTCAAAGACACGTGTTTTCTCCGGTACGTGTCACATGGATCACACCACTGTGTGGTCTGTGTGACATCAGTGCAGCCAGAGAAAAATGCACTTGTCTCCTTGTGGAACGCGTGTGCTTCATACGGACAAACGATCCTTGGGAAAACACTGATGTGCGCGCAGACCCATTGATTATAATAGGTCTGCATATGTCTGTGATTCCGGTACGTATAAAAACGTCAACATACGTACCGGAATCACTGACGTGTGAAGGGGGCCTACACAGCAATCTGTACTGATGAAGGTCCATTTGTGACCGAAACGTTTATTTTAGATTACAAACACCTTTATAATAAAAATTGGAAATCATGTTTATACCACTGGAGTGCCAAGTGTCATTGTCTCTATATTACTTGAAGAGGGACTCGAACAAGGCTAAACAAATCAGATATTTGGCTACAAACTGCATATCTGGGGGTCTGTCTGAAAATAATGTAGGTATTAAAATTGTAGATTAAAACTAAGTGCAGTATAAAATATTACATTTTTTTTATTTTGGGGGGATGTTTTTTAATTTTCTATATTACTGACTATATTGGCAAAATAAATCAGGTCACTAAGCTTAATGATAAGTTTACAATTCCTGTTCTATAGAGATTACTTGTAACACTCGTGGCTGGTGTAGAGTCAGCGAGTGGGTTTAGTGGACCCACTGGACGACAGGGAGGACCCGGGCTTACCCCTTAATGGGAGGGGCTTAACTAAGCCCCACCTCGAGGCAGATGTCATGTACCACTCCCAGGGCAGTGACCGGGACTCTGGTAACTGACCCCCAGGATAGCCATAAAGACTGAGGTAGGCTGGCCAGGCGGGTACAGACAGGTATGATGGGTAAGGCAGGGACAGATAGGTATGGGAAGGCAGACTCAGGTAAAGGTGACAAGGTCAGGGACAATGGAACAGGAGCTGTGAACCTGACAACTAGCTAGATAGACTGGTATAACGACTAACTAAGGTGTTGTGCAGGCACCTTCCTTAATGGGAGGGTGCCTTAAATACACAATGCGTCTCAACCATAGGCTGAGAGGCATTTCAAAGAAATGGTGCACCGGCCCTTTAAGAGGAGGGTCGGTGTGCGCCCACATGTCTTAGGTGCACTCCCGGGAACCCTGTGCAACATGTACAGGCTTTGGAGGAAAATGAGGCAGCAGAGCTCGTGGATGGCCAGGGAAGTGCAGGTAAGGATGCAACCCGGCCGGGCCGATAACTACGCCGCCCCCGCTGATCACCTATTTCCAGTGCCGGAAGTGGCAGCAGGCAGCCTAAAATGCTTAGTTCCGGAGCTGGCTCGTCTTCTGATATCGGCCGTGGCCAGGTACCGCATATCTGCCTCCCATTCAAATCAATATGAAGTGGATGTGCAGTGGATCAGTTGACAGGGCAGCTCCGGAACTGAGCATTTCCGGCCGCCTTTTACCACCGCCGCCACCGACAAAAGCTGATCGGTAATGGTGCAGGGTGTCGGACCCTGGCCGATCAGACATTGATAACCTATCCTATCGATAGGCCTTCGGTGTAAAAGTAGTGGACAACTTCTTCAAGTCTCTGATAAGTAGAATGACCTCTGAGACTCCTGATGGGTAATCTGAAGGCTAAACATATAGGGAAACTACGAGCCTCAAAATGTTAATGAACTTGACCCATAGAATTATAATCATCCTATCTTAAGCGATGTAACCAGTCATAAACGTTGCCAAAAGCTTCAAAGTAATGCACCCAAATAATCCAATAAATGACAGGAGGCATTCCTCAAATTAATTCAGCAAAACTCATTAAAGGGGAATATTTGGCAGAATTAATATGAATACTGTTGACATACGTCTGGCTTAGAATATTGATATAGAAATATTTCATGACAAATTATTTTTACATTCTCTGAGTCTGTTTAGTTTGGCCATGGCCTACATTGTTAATTACGCTTAGGGTAAATGAAGAAGGATGGATCTGGACAAAAAAATCCATGGTATTTAAGAATAATAATTGAGTATTTATACCATGTTATTGTAAGGTATGTTCAGTTCAGACTGTAAGATCCAGATCTGTAGAAATCCAATCTCACATCGATCTATCTATCTATCTACATTTATCTATCCCTCTATCAATCCATCCAACTATCAATCTATATATCCATCCATCCATCCATTCCCGTCTATCTTTCCCTCTGTCTATCCATCCATCCATCTGTCCATCTATCTATCTCTCCATCCATCCATCTTCATCTATCCCTCCATCTCCATCTATCCCTCTATCTATCTATCCATCCATCTCCATCTATCTATCCATCCATCCATCTCCATCTATCTATCCCTCTATCTATCCATCCATCTATCTATCTATCTATCAATCTATCTATCTATTCCTCTATCCATCCATCCATCCATCCATTTATCCCTCTATCATCCATTCATCTATCTATCTATCTATCCATCCATCCATCTCCATCTATCTATCTATCCCTCTATCTATAGATCCATCCATCCTTCAATCCATCCATTAATCCATCCATCTATTTATCCCTCCATCCATCCATCCATCCATCCATCCATTTATTCCTCTATCCATCCATCTATCTATTTATCCCTCTAACCATCTATTTATCTATTTATCCATCCATCCATGTATGTATCTATCTATCTATCCCTCTATCTATCTATCCCTCTATCTATCTATCTATCTATCTATCTATCTATCTATCTCTCTCTATCTATCTATCCCTCTATCTATCTATCTATCCCTCTATCTATCTATCTATCAATCTAGCTATCTATCCCTCTATCTATCCCTATCCATCTATCCCTATCCCTCTATCTATCTATCCATCTATCTATCTATCTATCCCTCTATCTATCTATCTATCTATCTATCTATCGCGGGCGGGGAGGAGGGTGTCAGCACACCGCGCTCACTCCTTCTGCTCGGGTCCGGCGGCTGCCGCTGCTCAGTGGTGGCTCGAGCTGTGGGCCGGATCCCGGGGGCTCTCGAGCGGCACTCCTCGCCCGTGAGTGAAAGGGGGGAAATTGGGTGTTGGGATATTGTCCGTGACGCCACCCACGGTTGTGGTGATTTCACCACCGCTGCTTTGTATATGAGTCCCGAGAATGATGGCGTGTAGCAGCAAGGTGTTGGGTTGCCCCTCCGTGGGTAGGGGTTGGTGATCCCGGGGCCCGGTGATGATGTGCAGGGTGCAGGGCCTGGTGGGCGCAGGGACGCGGGGGCAGCGCTGTGCCTTGCGGCACTGTGGTACTCACTCAGCCTGAGACGTAGACACAGTTTTACGGTAATCCACACGGCTGGAAAGACGGTTCCCACGGACGGCTGCACTTGCTCTCCCAGTAGGTGATGGTGATGTCCCTTTTCCTTGCACCTAATGTTCGTGTGTTGGTAGCGATGGGTTCCCACCGGCAACCCGCTCCCCGGCTTCAAGCTGGACCGGAGGAGCTCTACTCTTTGCCCACAGGCGCTTGTCCTCAGAAACTGGTGCCCTGGCGGTGGCGGTGTCTCTGCTACAATGGTTGGGCTGTTGCCTTCAATCGGGACTTGTTTGTTGGGGGATCTACGTCCCCTTCACTGACGGATTTGGCAAATTCTGGCGACTCCTAGCCTTGCCGGGGTCCGAGAGGCCCCTGCCCTGGTGCTGACTGTCCTTTGGTACGCTGCTCCAGACCGCCGGGTCACTACCCATCCGCGGTCCTTCCAGGAACTTCCAAACGGTCACCCCTTCAGACAATCACCACCGTTGCTGACCTTGCTGACTCCGTCCTGCACACAGCTGGACTCACTTCAGGCTTTCTCTCTGTCACCTTTCACCTTCCTTCAGCTTCTCTTACTCCTCCTTTACCACTTCTACTTCACTTCACTACTTTCACTTCCTTAGCTCATCTTAGCTGTTTACTCCTTTCTGTCCCTACCTGGACTGCTGGTTCTTCCCGCCTCCAGAGCTGTGTACTCCTCGGTGGGCGGAGCCAACTGCCTGGCCCACCCCCTGGTGTGAACATCAGCCTCTGGAGGAAGGCAACAAGGATTTTAGTTTAGCTTTGGTGTTCCTAACTGGGATGTAGAGTGTGATGGTGCAATGACCTGTGACCCCTGGCTTGCCCAGGGCGTCAAATATCTATCTATCTATCTATCTATCTATCTATCTATCCCTCTATCTATCCCTATCCCTCTATCTATCTATCCATCTATCTATCTATCTATCTATCTATCCCTCTATCTATCTATCTATCTATCTATCCCTCTATCTATCTATCTATCTATCTATCTATCTATCTATCAAATTAAATCAAATAAGCTTTATTGGCAGGACCAAAAAACTATTAGCATTGCCAAAGCAAAAGAAGTGTGAAAGGGGAGTGGGTTAGGGTTGTGGGGATAGGGTGTTGGGGCCACAATTTAGGGAGTGATGGCCCATTTGGAGGTCTTTAGTAGCCCTCATCTTATGACAAGTGGAGACATATTGGGCGGCGATCTCCACCATTGATTCCTCTTCCCCCAGTAGGAAGCGGAGTTTCCTCTCCTCGTCCATGGATGGAAAGTCCGGGGTATGAGCGGTAAGTTTCTGGAAGTGGGAGGCCCTCACTGCTGAGTATTTGTCACAGTGCAGCAGGAAGTGCGCCTCTTCCTCCAGAGCCCCCTGCTGGCAGTGCTGGCACAGTCTGTTCTCCCGCGGCTTGTATGTCTGTCGGTGCCGCCCTGTTTCCACCTCTAGGCTGTGGGCACTCAGTCTGTACAGGCTCAGGGTCTGCCTTTCTTTGGGGTGGCGTAACCTTTGCAGATATGGGGCCAGAGTGTAGTCCCTCCGCAGTGACCGGTAGATGGTGAGTTTCTCGGCGTTCTCTAATTCACTCTTCCAGACCTCTATGTATTGCATCTTGTGGCTCTCTGAGATCTCTTTTATTTGGGCTTTTGTCAGGGTGTGTTGCTGACTTTGGCTGTACTGGCTGCCGGGGTTCCTGGCTTGCTCTGGGCTCCGGCTCAGCAGGGCTTTATGATGGTAGGAGCTGGGGTTGCTGTTCTGTATGTGCGCCTGGTGTGATAGCGCCCGCTTGTGTATACTGAGCCATAAGGGGAATCGGCCCAGTTCTGCCCGACAGGCTATGTTTGAGGTGCTGCGATGGACTTGGAGGAGATATTTGCAGAACTCCAGATGGAAGTCTTCGGTTGGGCTGGAATCCCACTTTGTTTGGTCTGGATAGGTCACTGGGCCCCATACCTCGCTGCCATAGAGCAGTATAGGGGTGATGATGCTGTCGAATATCTTGAGCCAGACTCTCACCGGTGGTTTGAGGTGGTACAGTTGTCTTCTGATAGCATAAAAGGTTCTGCATTCTTTCCCTTTCAGGGTCTCTGCTGCGTGCTTGAGGCTCCCGTTATTGCTTAGCTCCAGACCAAGATAGGTATAGCTGCTGGTCTTCTCCAGCGTGGTGCCATTTAGTGTGAGGGAGGGAGTAGAGGTTTCGTTATGCTTCCTCTTCTGAAACACCATGACTTTGGTCTTCTTTTGGTTGATGGGCAAAGCCCATGTGGTGCTGCATGTTTCTAGCACAGCCAGATTATCTTTGAGGCCTTTCTCGGATGGGGAAAGCAGCAGGAGGTCATCTGCGTACAGCAGGATCTTCACCTCTCGGTCATGCAAGCTGAGACCTGGGGCGGGGGAGGATTCCAAGGCTGAGGCCAGTCCATTAATGTAGATATTGAACAGAGTTGGGCTCAGGCTGCAGCCCTGTCTTACCCCGCGGCACTGCCGGAAGAAAGCCGTCCTCTTCCTGTTCACCTTCACGCTGCATCGGTTCTCAGTGTATGAGCTCTTGATCACGTCGTAAGTTTTGCCACCTATTCCACTCTCCAGGAGTTTAAGGAACAGGCCTGGGTGCCACACTGAGTCAAATGCCTTCTTGAAGTCCACAAAACATGCAAATATTTTCCCCTGTTTTTTGCCGTGGACGTGGGTCTTGATGAGGCTTTGCAGGGTGTAAATGTGGTCCGTGGTGCGATGGTTTGGCATGAACCCAGCTTGGCTTCTGCTGAGGGTGTCCCGCTGGGTGAGGAAGGTGATGATCCTTTTATTAATAATGCTGTTAAACAGTTTTCCCAGAATGCTGTTAACACAGATCCCTCTGTAGTTTGCTGGATCATATCAGTCTCCATTCTTGTAGATGGGCGTTATGAGACCTTGATTCCAGCTCTTTCGGAAGTAGCCGCTACTCAGGACATGGGTGAATAGTTTAGCCAGTGCTGCATGTATATCTGGGGAACTGTATTTGATCATCTCTGGCAGGAGGCCGTCACTGCCCGCGGCCTTCTTGCATTTCATAAATTTGATTCTGTCTTTTATTTCCAGCACACTGATTGGTATGTCCAGAGGATTTTCCTCTATCTATCTATCTATCTATCTATCTATCTATCTATCCATTTATCCCTCTATCTATCTATCTATCTATCTATCTATCTATCTATCTATCCATTTATCCCTCTATCTATCTGTGACGCCCTGGGCAAGCCAGGGGTCACAGGTCACAACACCACCACACCCTACACCCCAGTTAGGAACATCTAAGCTAACCCAAAATCCTTGTTGCCTTCCTCCAGGGGCTGATGTTCACACCAGGGGGTGGGCCAGGCGGTTGGCTCCGCCCACCAAGGAGTACACAGCCCTGGAGGCGGGAAGAACCAGGCAGATAGAGTTTGGACAGGAAGAAGAGCAGTTCAAGCTAGGGAGTGGAGGAGTAAACAGTCGAGATCAGAGAAGGAAGTGAAGTGGTAGAGGAGTGAAGCTGAAGTCAAGTAAAGTAACAAGCAACAGTAGTAAAGCCTGAAGTTGGTCCGTGGCTGTGTGCCTGGACAGTGTCAGCAAGGTCAGCAGACGGCGGTGAAAGTTTAGAGGGGGACTGCTCGGAGGTAGCTGGAAGGACCGCGGACGGGTAGTGACCCGGCGATCTGGAGCAGTATACAAAGGACAGTCAGCACCAGGGCAGGGGCCTCTCGGATCCCGGCAAGGCTAGGAGTCGCCATAATTTGCCAAATCCGTCAGTGAAGGGGACGTCTGTCTCCTAACAACCAAGTCCCGATTGAAGGCAACAGTCCAACCATTGAGGAGAGACACCGCCACCGCCAAGGCACCAGTTTCTCAGGGCCAGCGCCTGCGGGCAAAGTAGGGCTCCTCCGGCCCATATCCAAGCCGGGGAGCGGGTTACCGGTGGGAACCCATCGCAACCAATATCAACAGAGGTGCAGGACAGAGGGACCGTCACCGTCACCTACTGGGGAAAGCAAGTGCAGCCGTCCATGGGAACCGACCAACCAGCCGTTTGTTTACCGAGAACTGTGTCATCGTCTCAGGCTGAGTGAGTACCACAGTGCCGCAAGGCACAGTGCTGCCCCCGCATCCCTGCGCCCACCAGGCCCTGCACAACCCACCTCCTCACTGGGCCCCGGGATCACCAACCCCTACCCACGGAGGGGCAACATAACAACTGGCTGCTCCATACCATCCTGCCCGGGATCCCCATACAGAGCAGCGGTGGTGTTAATAAATCACCACAACCGTGGGTGGCGTCACGGACAATAAACTCATCCCAAAACCAATCCCCTTTCACTCACGGGCGAGGAGCGCCGCTCGAGTCCCCGGGATCCGGCCCATCGCTCGAGCCCCCGAGCAGCGGCAGCAGCCGCGGTGCCAGCCGGACCCGAGCAGCAGTAGGGAGAGCGCGGCGTCCCCTCCTCCGCCCGCAACATATCTATCTATCTATCTATCTATCTATATCTATCTATCTATATATCTATCCCTCTATCTCTCTATCTATCCCTCTATCTATCTATCTATGCCTCTATCTATCTATCCCTCTATCTATCAAATCAAATCAAATAAGATTTATTGGCAGGACCAAATACAAATTAGTTCTGCCAAAGCAAGTGTACATTAGGGACTGGGACTGTGGGGATGGTGGGTGGGGACTGTCGGAAGGATGGATGAGGCACATCCATCTATCTATCTATCTATCTACCTATCTAACTATCTATATCCCTCCATCTGTCTATCTATCTATCTATCTATCTATCCATCTATCCCTCTATCTATCTATCTATCTATCTGTGGCGCCCTGGACAAGCAAGGGGCCACAGGTAACAACACACACACACCCCCACCCCCAGCAGGTCACAGCAGTCATCTCCAGTGAGACCTGATTTCCTCCCTCAGGTTCAGACAGACACATCAGGTGGGCGGAGTCAGGCAGATGGACACGCCCACCGAGGAGTCTAGCTGGTCTGAGGCAGGAAACAAAAGGACAAGTCCAGGCAGAGGAAGAGAGAGGAGGTCTGCAGAGAGGCAGACGCAGACTGGGGCCTAGGTTGGAACCTAGGGCCCTCGTGTAGCCAGTCAGGCAGATGGTAGTGGCCGTCTGCGGGAGCCGGGAAGACAGTCTTGGTGGAACCGAAGGTAGCCGGGGTTGGGCGGTGGCCCACCGGTACCAAACCGGGGAGCCAGCTGGAAACCGGAGCACAGGAGGAGCGTACAAGAAGGTGCAGGAAAGGACTTACACTATGAACTGGGGTCAGGGGAAAAACACCGCAGCTGCCTGTGGGACCCGTCCATCCAGCCGTTTGTTTTACCAGAGACTCCGTGTACGTTATTGGCTGAGTGAGTACCACCGTGCCGTCTGGCACTGCGCTGCCCCGCGACCCTGCACCTCGCCAAACCTCGCAATCCACCTTACAGTCAACAACTCCGAGCCCCGGGACTACCAAAATCCCCCTACCCACGGAGGGGAGAGAAACATCCCAGCTGGTCCCTGTCATCACTCCTGGGATCCCCATACAGAGCAGCGGTGGTGCCCCAACCTCACCACACCCCGTGGGTGGCATCACAAACCGACATCCCAAACACCAACAAAACACCCCTTTCACTCACGGGCGAGGAGCGCCGCTCGAGTCCCCGGATCCAGCCCACCGCTCGAGCCACCGAGCAGCAGCAGCAGCAGTGCTGGACCCGAGCGTGGTGAGCGCAGCGACCCCCCCCCCGCCCGCGACAACTTGGCGTCACGAACAGGATCTTACCGTTCTACCGCCTGGTAGAAGTGCACTTTGTGTCCCGCCGGAGGTGTCCGGCCGAAAATGTTCAGAAGTCGCCATCTTGGGCGCGAAAAGATCCCCGCTCGAGCGTCTTCCCGAGCAGTGGAGGCGCGAAAGCTGAAGCTCCGCCCCTGAAGAGGAGGTGCCGGAAAGAAACCAAGGGGGCACGAATGGCGTCCGGCCGCATGTGAACCACGGCTATAAAAGCAGGGACGCCAGGACTCTGCAAGTATTTGGTTCCTGGAGCACCGCTGCACGAGATGTCCCGTCCGTCTGGCACCGCTGAAACCTCAGTGCCCGCGGCCAACGCCCCGACCGACCCGTTACTCCTGTCACCGGTAGCGGAGCTCGCAGCATCTGTGAGGGAGGGCCCAGACCTGGGGTCCCCAGGCCTTACCTTTGTCACCGCCCTGCCACCGGCCCCGGCTTTCATCCCGGCCGCACCGCTGATGACGACGGCCCCGGCAGTCCGCCCGGCCGCAACGGAGATGACGACGGCTCCAGCAGTCCGCCCGGCCGCAACGGCAGCGAAGTACCCGTCCCGTTAATAAATCTGGGCCCGTTCCTGGACTGGGGTCAAGGGGTGCTGCCCACTTCTTAGGGGCAGCATCAGGGCCAGGTTGTTTGGGTGGGTGACTGAAGGACCCGTTCCATTGTTATTATTAAAAGTGTTTTATTGTTGTTGAAACGGTTGAAGTGATATGCCTCCCGTAAGGGAAGATTTCTTAACATGCTTGTTTATTTTCTTTTTCAGTTGTGAAAATAAAACCGGTGATGGACGGGCAGCCCGCGGACAGTCTGCGTTTAACCAAGGGGGAATGTGGCGCCCTGGAAAAGTCAGGGACCACAGGTAACAACACACACCCACCCCCAGCAGGTCACAGCAGTCATCTCCAGTGAGACCTGATTTCCTCCCTCGGGTTCAAACAGACACTCCAGGTGGGCGGAGTCAGGCAGATGGACACGCCCACCGAGGAGTCTAGCTGGTCTGAGGCAGGAAACAAAAGGACAAGTCCAGGCAGAGGAAGAGAGAGGAGGTCTGCAGAGAGGCAGACGCAGACTGGGGCCTAGGTTGGAACCTAGGGCCCTCGTGTAGCCAGTCAGGCAGACGGTAGTGGCCGTCTGCGGGAGCCGGGAAGACAGTCTTGGTGGAACCGAAGGTAGCCTGGGTTGGGCGGTGGCCCATCGGTACCGAAGCGGTGAGCCAGCTGGAAACCTGAGCACAGGAGGAGCGTATAAGAAGGTTCAGGAAAGGACTTACACTACAAACTGGGGTCAGGGGAAAAACACCGCAGCCGCCTGTGGGACCCGTCCATCCAGCTGTTTATTTTACCAGAGACTCCGTGTACGTTATTGGCTGAGTGAGTACCACCATGCCGTCTGGCACTGTGCTGCCCCGCGACCCTGCACCTCGCCAAACCCCGCAATCCACCTTACAGTCAACAACTCCGAGCCCCGGGACTACCAAAATCCCCTTACCCACGGAGGGGAGAGAAACATCCTTACTGCTTCCTGTCATCGCTCCCAGGATCCCCGTACAGAGCAGTGGTGGTGTCACCAACCTCACCACACCCCGTGGGTGGCATCACAAACCGACATCCCAAACACCAACAAAACACCCCTTTCACTCACGGGCGAGGAGCGCCGCTCGAGTCCCCGGATCCAGCCCACCGCTCGAGCCACCGAGCAGCAGCAGCAGCAGTGCTGGACCCGAGCGTGGTGAGCGCAGCGACCCCCCCCCGCCCGCGACAACTTGGCGTCACGAACAGGATCTTACCGTTCTACCGCCTGGTAGAAGTGCACTTTGTGTCCCGCCGGAGGTGTCCGGCCGAAAATGTTCAGAAGTCGCCATCTTGGACGCGAAAAGATCCCCGCTCGAGCGTCTTCCCGAGCAGTGGAGGCGCGAAAGCTGAAGCTCCGCCCCTGAAGAGGAGGTGCCGGAAAGAAACCAAGGGGGCACGAATGGCGTCCGGCCGCATGTGAACCACGGCTATAAAAGCAGGGACGCCAGGACTCTGCAAGTATTTGGTTCCTGGAGCACCGCTGCACGAGATGTCCCGTCCGTCTGGCACCGCTGAAACCTCAGTGCCCGCGGCCAACGCCCCGACCGACCCGTTACTCCTGTCACCGGTAGCGGAGCTCGCAGCATCTGTGAGGGAGGGCCCAGACCTGGGGTCCCCAGGCCTTACCTTTGTCACCGCCCTGCCACCGGCCCCGGCTTTCATCCCGGCCGCACCGCTGATGACGACGGCCCCGGCAGTCCGCCCGGCCGCAACGGAGATGACGACGGCTCCAGCAGTCCGCCCGGCCGCAACGGCAGCGAAGTACCCGTCCCGTTAATAAATCTGGGCCCGTTCCTGGACTGGGGTCAAGGGGTGCTGCCCACTTCTTAGGGGCAGCATCAGGGCCAGGTTGTTTGGGTGGGTGACTGAAGGACCCGTTCCATTGTTATTATTAAAAGTGTTTTATTGTTGTTGAAACGGTTGAAGTGATATGCCTCCCGTAAGGGAAGATTTCTTAACATGCTTGTTTATTTTCTTTTTCAGTTGTGAAAATAAAACCGGTGATGGACGGGCAGCCCGCGGACAGTCTGCGTTTAACCAAGGGGGAATGTGGCGCCCTGGAAAAGTCAGGGACCACAGGTAACAACACACACCCACCCCCAGCAGGTCACAGCAGTCATCTCCAGTGAGACCTGATTTCCTCCCTCGGGTTCAAACAGACACTCCAGGTGGGCGGAGTCAGGCAGATGGACACGCCCACCGAGGAGTCTAGCTGGTCTGAGGCAGGAAACAAAAGGACAAGTCCAGGCAGAGGAAGAGAGAGGAGGTCTGCAGAGAGGCAGACGCAGACTGGGGCCTAGGTTGGAACCTAGGGCCCTCGTGTAGCCAGTCAGGCAGACGGTAGTGGCCGTCTGCGGGAGCCGGGAAGACAGTCTTGGTGGAACCGAAGGTAGCCTGGGTTGGGCGGTGGCCCATCGGTACCGAAGCGGTGAGCCAGCTGGAAACCTGAGCACAGGAGGAGCGTATAAGAAGGTTCAGGAAAGGACTTACACTACAAACTGGGGTCAGGGGAAAAACACCGCAGCCGCCTGTGGGACCCGTCCATCCAGCTGTTTATTTTACCAGAGACTCCGTGTACGTTATTGGCTGAGTGAGTACCACCATGCCGTCTGGCACTGTGCTGCCCCGCGACCCTGCACCTCGCCAAACCCCGCAATCCACCTTACAGTCAACAACTCCGAGCCCCGGGACTACCAAAATCCCCTTACCCACGGAGGGGAGAGAAACATCCTTACTGCTTCCTGTCATCGCTCCCAGGATCCCCGTACAGAGCAGTGGTGGTGTCACCAACCTCACCACACCCCGTGGGTGGCATCACAAACCGACATCCCAAACACCAACAAAACACCCCTTTCACTCACGGGCGAGGAGCGCCGCTCGAGTCCCCGGATCCAGCCCACCGCTCGAGCCACCGAGCAGCAGCAGCAGCAGTGCTGGACCCGAGCGTGGTGAGCGCAGCGACCCCCCCCCGCCCGCGACAACTTGGCGTCACGAACAGGATCTTACCGTTCTACCGCCTGGTAGAAGTGCACTTTGTGTCCCGCCGGAGGTGTCCGGCCGAAAATGTTCAGAAGTCGCCATCTTGGACGCGAAAAGATCCCCGCTCGAGCGTCTTCCCGAGCAGTGGAGGCGCGAAAGCTGAAGCTCCGCCCCTGAAGAGGAGGTGCCGGAAAGAAACCAAGGGGGCACGAATGGCGTCCGGCCGCATGTGAACCACGGCTATAAAAGCAGGGACGCCAGGACTCTGCAAGTATTTGGTTCCTGGAGCACCGCTGCACGAGATGTCCCGTCCGTCTGGCACCGCTGAAACCTCAGTGCCCGTGCCCGCGGCCAACGCCCCGACCGACCCGTTACTCCTGTCACCGGTAGCGGAGCTCGCAGCATCTGTGAGGGAGGGCCCAGACCTGGGGTCCCCAGGCCTTACCTTTGTCACCGCCCTGCCACCGGCCACGGCTTTCATCCCGGCCGCACCGCTGATGACGACGGCCCCGGCAGTCCGCCCGGCCGCAACGGAGATGACGACGGCTCCAGCAGTCCGCCCGGCCGCAACGGCAGCGAAGTACCCGTCCCGTTAATAAATCTGGGCCCGTTCCTGGACTGGGGTCAAGGGGTGCTGCCCACTTCTTAGGGGCAGCATCAGGGCCAGGTTGTTTGGGTGGGTGACTGAAGGACCCGTTCCATTGTTATTATTAAAAGTGTTTTATTGTTGTTGAAACGGTTGAAGTGATATGCCTCCCGTAAGGGAAGATTTCTTAACATGCTTGTTTATTTTCTTTTTCAGTTGTGAAAATAAAACCGGTGATGGACGGGCAGCCCGCGGACAGTCTGCGTTTAACCAAGGGGGAATGTGGCGCCCTGGAAAAGTCAGGGACCACAGGTAACAACACACACCCACCCCCAGCAGGTCACAGCAGTCATCTCCAGTGAGACCTGATTTCCTCCCTCGGGTTCAAACAGACACTCCAGGTGGGCGGAGTCAGGCAGATGGACACGCCCACCGAGGAGTCTAGCTGGTCTGAGGCAGGAAACAAAAGGACAAGTCCAGGCAGAGGAAGAGAGAGGAGGTCTGCAGAGAGGCAGACGCAGACTGGGGCCTAGGTTGGAACCTAGGGCCCTCGTGTAGCCAGTCAGGCAGACGGTAGTGGCCGTCTGCGGGAGCCGGGAAGACAGTCTTGGTGGAACCGAAGGTAGCCGGGGTTGGGCGGTGGCCCATCGGTACCGAAGCGGTGAGCCAGCTGGAAACCTGAGCACAGGAGGAGCGTATAAGAAGGTTCAGGAAAGGACTTACACTACGAACTGGGGTCAGGGGAAAAACACCGCAGCCGCCTGTGGGACCCGTCCATCCAGCTGTTTATTTTACCAGAGACTCCGTGTACGTTATTGGCTGAGTGAGTACCACCATGCCGTCTGGCACTGTGCTGCCCCGCGACCCTGCACCTCGCCAAACCCCGCAATCCACCTTACAGTCAACAACTCCGAGCCCCGGGACTACCAAAATCCCCTTACCCACGGAGGGGAGAGAAACATCCTTACTGCTTCCTGTCATCGCTCCCAGGATCCCCGTACAGAGCAGTGGTGGTGTCACCAACCTCACCACACCCCGTGGGTGGCGTCACAAACCGACATCCCAAACACCAACAAAACACCCCTTTCACTCACAGGCGAGGAGCGCCGCTCGAGTCCCCGGATCCGGCCCACCGCTCGAGCCACCGAGCAGCAGCAGCGCCGGACCCGAGCGTGGTGAGCGCAGCGACCCCCATCCCGCCCGCGAAATATCCATCTATCTATCCCTCTATCTATCTATCCCTCTATCTATCTATCTATCTATCCCTCTATCTATCCCTCTATCTATCTATCTATCCCTCTATCTATCTATCTATCCCTCTATCTATCTATCTATCCCTCTATCTATCTATCTATCTATCTATCCCTCTATCTATCTATCTATCTATCTATCCCTCTATCTATCTATCTATCTCTATCTATCTACCTATCTATATCTATCCCTCTATCTATCTATCTATCTATCTATCTATCTATCTATCCATCTATCTATCT